>NC_139345.1:158239768-159439768 GCF_055883805.1 Amblyomma maculatum | reverse complement strand
TGACGGATATGGATAGCCAATGGGGAGCCTGCTGAATTTCGGAGGTGCCATTCGTGCTGCTCATAAAGTTCTGAAACGGGAGCAATTCGACTGATCTGTGCTCAGCCCACGCAGCTAGCCGCTCGGAGCTAGTTGCATTGCACATAACATAATTGTTATAGTTGTGTTGTCTCAGCCACCATATGTCTGTTATTGTAATGAGTATGACACATGATCTTGTGCATTTTTAATCTTGGAGCAGACCTCATAGCACGTGCTGAATAATTTTTGCGCGCGTTCTTTTGGAAGGAGGACCACTTGTAGCCTGCGACAGAGAGAAGTGGCTGTAATGCAATTCTTGATTTCATCTCGGGCTGCAGGCGTCGGGTACACCATCCACCTGAGCACAACATCCGGCCAGTTCCAAATGGAGGAATTGTTAGGCGTCATCAACGAAGTAGCGCCAAACGCAGTTTTCAAAGACGAGAAGGAGGAGCACGTGTCGATTCCACTGCAGACCCTGGAGCACGCAGGCTTCGCCGCCATGTTTCGTAAGCTGGAGGAACTGTCCGAGGAACTGGGCATCAAGAGCATCGGTCTCACTGTGGCTACCATGAGGGACGCGTATATCACGTAAGGCAACAAAGTGCCATGAGTGATTTGTGCCATATCTGGACTTATAAAAAAATATCCAGATCAGGTATATCAGGAATTGGGCAGATATGGTATATTAGGACAGATCAAAGCCAGATAAGGCATATCTGCCCAATTCCTGATTTCGAGTACCAGATAAGGCATATCTGGTTGTATATGCCTGATCTGCCCAATTCCTGATTTCGAGCACCAGATAAGGCATATCTGGACAGATGTGCGTATCTACCCAATTCCTTATTTAAAGATCTAGCCGGCATGGCATGTAGGTTTTGAACTATAGATCTATATATCTGCTTATCAACATAACACTTTATTACAACACACACAAGAAAATTTCAGTATTCCAGCTAAACGCACGCTCAATCAAGTTTGCCAAAGGAAACCTGAATTTCCCCTTTTATTTCAAACCTCACAGGAAAATAGCTTTGAAACCACAGGTTTTCTTTTTGGTCTGCCTATATGGAAACGCACAAAGACGGGCCTGAATTACGTGTGTATACCGAGGGTCAGACATGCTCATCCGTTAGTAAATATTGAGATTCTACTCATTTAGGCGCGATACAATAACGAACTAATGGGATATCTGAACAGAATAATGTCTACACGAGAAGCTAAAGTGAAAGACATTAACCTATTAAATTAGATATTACATTTTTATTCTACTCTTTTACACACAGAGCTTTAACCAGTAAATGCTTTTAGTTTGAGCTGGTTTACTTGCGAAGCTAAATAAAATAAACGGCTAATAATCGAACTAGACTATTGAAAGGGAATTTAAAGGTTTGTCGATACCCGGAAAAGGTACCGCTAACCTGCAAGGCAATAAAACACACACTGCTGGGACTACTGATAATACCTACACCTTAGCAAAGTACATATAGCCTGTCAGGAAGTACTGGTGTTACCTTAAGCAGACTGCAGTGCAAAATGAGCGAACGCGCCGAACTCGTGGTTGCTTTTGAAATTAAGAGAGAAAACAAAGAAAAAAGCATGTCCGATGGCATTTGTCATGACAGCGAAAGCTCTGCCCCTAAACAAAATCAAGCATGAAGCTACTTAGGCAGTGCAAAATAATAATAATAATAAACAACGAAGGACCCTATCCATCCACTGAAATTTGTTAAAATTGCTGGAGCGAAAGACAAATTAGCAACGAAATGTAGGGAAAAATATCACATACTGGCAATTACCATCCAATTTACTGATTGGAAAATTTTTCTATCAAAATAATAAAGTGAACAATATCCTGAGGCTGGCAAGTGCTAGTTCCCGACAAGAAGTCTCACGCTCACGGTTTTGGTGATCGGGCGTGAAGATGAGGCGGCACGATGGGGGTGCGATCCTACGCAATGGTGAAGATTTGGCAGGGCCACCAGGAGCAGAAGCCTCGAAAAGCTCAATCGGCCATTAGGTTCGCTGCCAAGGCTGGGGAGGCAGCTTCCACCCGCAGTGGGACACAGTAATTTCCTCTGTGCCGACAGTCAGACTGAAGCTCTTGTAGGTTTGCTGGCGCATTTTTGTTACATGCACACAGCTAATAGCGAACAGGCGCTGGCACACACACACCAGCATACACAACATGCAGCACGCCCGCCAGCCGCACCGAACTCCGATGTCTGCCACCGCGAAAGGAACGAGACAAGTGCTTAGGTGCACGTAGTTGAAAGAGGGAGGGGAAAGAAGCAAGCACACACAAAACGGAGAGCTCGCGGCCTACGCGGTACAGAGCGTGGCAGCGAGGAGGAGAGATGAAATGCGAGCCCGCGACGCAGGGGCCGCCGATGTTTGAGAGGGAAGAGGGGAACGCGGAAGAGGAGGAGTCACTGTCTAGTCAGTGCGGCCCTCCACACAGCAACCGCCAGCTGTCTCTGAGGGTGAGTCACCGTCTAGACAGCTCGGAGGGGGCCGTATACTGACTGCCATCCTTTTCTTGACATTTTGAATCACTCAACTTAACCGACCATGCGCTTGTGCACCGGACTGCCGCCGCATTTTAAATGAAAATGCGAGTTAGTAGACGGAAAGAGGAGCATGTAGCCATAACCCAGCGCCCTCCTGGATTAAGGAACACATGGTGTAATAATTATAGTGCAACGAAATCTGCAGATTATTTGAAATATTAGGAGTCGTAGCTATTTTCTAAATTGGATACAATTAACACTAAGCATGCAGGCCATGCTGAGTGTAGAAAAATTGAAGCTCGACCACATGATGCCAATATTGAATATTTGCAGAAGGTAGACGAAAGCCATATATTGCTAATAAACAATCACTATAGCGGCTACATAATTAAGGCCCCGATGAGGTTATATAAAGTCCTGTTGATGCCAGGCATATATGGCCCTGGTCTGTCCATATAAGGTCATGACGATGCCATATATGCCCTTTATCAGGCCACATAAGGTCGCGAGGATACCATATATGCCCCTGATCAAGCCATATAAGGTCCCGTAACCAATTCAGATATGGATTATATGTTGCATGATATGGCCAAATCTGAGCGATATAAGGGCAACATTTTGCGCATATATGACCTTATCTGGCCCAGATAAGGTCTTATTTGCTGCCTTGTATATTTGTATCTGGCAGCATATGTTCCATATCTGAAGCAGATGATGATGATGATGGATTTTAATGGTGCAAGGGCGACTCAGGCCAAAGAGCGCCAAACTCAAGGTTAACGGTGTATTCAAGTTTATTTAATGGAATAGTTGTGATTTTTCATGAAGGGATAAAAACAGTGGTGTATAGGGCCTAAAAATGTATTCGCTCTGTAATATTGCTAAAAACAAGGGTGTATAGGACCTAACATTCATTTGCGATATATAATGGATGCGCAATGTATAAGTAGATGCATTAAAAGATCTCATCCGTCCACTCAAGGAGGAGCGGGCTGAGACCCACGTCGATAAGAAATTTCATGTAAAAAGCCTACTTGTGATAAAAATTTAAGCACCTGTTTTAAAGGAAACATTGGGTTGTCGCCAATAAAAATGGATGGATGTGCAGGTATTTGATGAGTGAACAAGGAGGGAAAATGACGTCTTCTTTCTGGTTCCAGTTGTGCACATATGATTAAAACATGAATGACAGTGAGTCGATCACCACATCTCGAGCAGTGTGGTGCAAGAGAGTTGGTTAAAAGATATGTATGGGTTATGTATGTGTGGCCAATTCTCAGCCTGCACAGGGCTACTTCTTTAAATCTGTCTTGTTTTTCTGTGGTGTACCTGCCTATTTTTGCCTTTATTGTGTGTAGTTTATTTTCTGATGCTGCGTCCCATTCCTCTTGCCATTCTTGTCGAATCATGTTTTTTATGTGTGGTTTGAGGTCATGATAATTTATCTTATCAATGTCTGTGTCATTTCGAAGGGCAGCTGAAGCAGCTAGGCTATCAGCTGCCTCATTACCAGGTATACAGCGGTGGCCTGGCACCCAACACAGTGTAATTTTAATTTCTTTTTCATGGGCAAACATAAGGGTGTTATAAAGAGAGTTCAGGACTGGGTTCTTATTTTGCCATTTCCAAAAGGATAGGGACGTTAAAACACTGAGGGAGTCTGTGTAGATGATTGACGTCTGTATTTTATTTTCTATAATGTGTCTCACAGCTAAAAGGATACCATGGCATTCAGCAGTAAATTTACTAGTATGTCTGTTCAGGGTTTTTGACTGTGAAAACTGCGGTCCATGTGCTGCACAGGAGACTTGAGCAGACTTCGAAGCATCAGTGTAATATTCATCACAAGTGTACTTCTCCTGAAGTGACATGAAGTGCTGCTGTATGGCAATAGGGGATGCATGTTTGCCCACTTCAAGAAACGACAGGTCGCAATTAACACCGTGCATTTCCCAAGGAGCAATTAGGTCTTTTATGGAAGTTGTATGAAGACTGGTAACTGAAACATTCAGATATTCAATGTGCGTGGCAACTCTGATTGGATATGGTGTTGTTAGAGATGGTTTTTTTGAGAAAAGTGTTGTGCCAGTTTTGTCAAGCAGGAGCCGACGACATGGATGGCCCAGTTGGCATAGCACCTTCATAGCATAAGTTAGAGAAGTAAATTGTCTCCTTCGTTGCAGTGACCATCGGTTCGCCTCGACATAGAGGCTAGTAATTGGGCTAGTTCGGAAAGCGCCCGTAGCGAGGCGAAGGCCGAGGTGGTGCACAGGATCGAGCAATTTTAGTGCAGAGGATGATGCTGACCTATAAACCATTGAGCAATAGTCAATGCGTGATAGAACTACACTATTCAGAAGGTTCAGAAGGCAGTCGCGGTCTGTGCCCCATGACCGGTGAGAGAATTTTTAACAAATTCATCGCTTTGAGACACTGCAGTCGCAACTGTTTTATGTGGGGAATGAAGGAAAGTTTTTCGTCAACAACTACGCCAAGAAATTTATGTTCTTTTTTAAAGGCAAGGCTCTGGCCATTTAATTTAGCGTAATGTTGGGGTCAGGCCTGATGCCACGCTGCTTAGAGAAAAGTACACAAACACTCTTTCCAGAGTTAAATTTAAACCCATTGTCATCAGCCCACCTGGACAATTTGTTTACACCTAGCTGAATTTGTCGTTCACAGATGGCCAAGGTGCAAGATTTGAAGCTTATCTGGACATCATCAACATATACAGAACAAGAAATAGTTTTTGGCAGCACGCTTTTTAAAGAGTTCATTTTGACTACAAAAAGTGTGCAACTGAGAACACCACCTTGAGGGACACCATTTTCTTGAATGTACTGCTTTGAATATGCATTGCCAACACGAACTTTGAAGGTCCGTCCAGACAAGTAACTTCGAATTGTGCTCAACATGTTTCCTGTGATGCCAAGAGAGAAGAGGTCGCGGATGATACCATAGCGCCAAGTGGTATCATATGCTTTTTCAAGATCAAAAAAGACAAACAATGTTGTTTATGTACAAAAGCATCCCTTGCATAAGACTCAAAGGCAATGAGCTGATCAGCTGTTGATTGCCCAGCTCTAAAACCAGCTTGGTTTTGATAAAGAAGACCATTGTATTCAAGGAAATGGAGAAGGCGACGATTTACCACTTTCTCAAAAAGCTTGCATAGACAGCTGGTTAGTGTGATAGGCCGATAACTAGCAGCGAGTGTGGGTTCTTTTCCGGGTTTTAATATTGGGATGATGATCGCTTGCTTCCATGCTTTAGGAAAGCGTCCTGTGGCCCATACTTTATTATACAGGTAGAGGAGGGTTTCAACAGTGTTCACATGCAGATGCCTGAGCATTCCATATGTGATCCTGTCAGGACCTGGTGCTGTGTTACCACATGTGTCTAGTGCAATCTTCAGCTCCTGCATGGTGAATGGGCTATTGTATCCTCCTGAGGATGGCCTTTTATCATGTATGTGCTTCCTCTCCTCTCTTGCTTTGTGCCGCAAAAAGGAATCTGTATAGTGTGCTGAGCTGAATATGTATTCAAAGTGTTGCCCTAGTGTGTCTGCTTGATGTTCAAGAGAGTCACCACTGGTGCTGACAAGGGGCGTTGAGATTGTGCTATATCCTTTAAGTGCTCTTATCCTGTTGTGAACTTTGTGTGCGTCAGAATAGGAGTTCACTGAAGAAAGGAATGATGACCAGCTTTCTCGCTTGGAGATGCGTCGAATACGCCTGCCATTTGCCTTTGCACGCTTAAAGGCTATTAGGTTTTCGGCTGTGGGGTATCGGCGTAGTTTCGACCATGCCCTGTTTTGAGTTTCACGAGCAGTCTTACATTCTGCATTCCACCAGGGTCTTCGTTTATTTCTAGGCTTACTTGACGTCTGTGGAATGTATTTTTCTGCTGCCTCTATGATGTGCAGCGTGATTAAGCGTTGAGTTTCATCAACGCCTAGGTCAGTAACTGATGAACTGGCCAATGATGAGTGTTCCCTGAACATCTTCCAGTTGGCTGCATTTTCTTTGAATTTTCTGGGATTCGACACATTTTCATTTCCGTTCCCAGTATATTTTATTAAGATCGGAAAATGGTCACTTCCGTATAGATTGTTAATGACAGTCCACTCTGTAGCTGCCAGGAACATCGAGGAGCCAATGGCTAGATCTATGGATGTGTAAGAGTTATGTGCTATATTGTAGTAAGTTGGCTGTTTCTAGTTTAGTAAGCATGATCCCGAGGACAATAAGAATTTTTCGATTAGAACACCTCGGGAGTCCGTTCTTGTACATCCCCATAAAGGGTGGTGAGCATTAAAGTCTCCGACCAGCAACCAAGGTTCCGGAAGTTGATCATTCAATTTTTCAAAACTTTCGCTACTTAGCTTATAAGTTGGAGCAACATACAGGGAACATACCGTTGTAATTTTGCCATAACCTAAGCTTCTGATTGCCACTGCCTCTAAGTCTGTGTTGAGTGAGATGTTTCGAGAAGGGATTGATTTTTGTGTTACAATGGCAACGCCACCAGGGGAGTGAGAGCTGCCTTGCCTGTCGTTCCTGAATACATTATATTGCTTAAGGAAATTTGAGTCTGCTGGTTTTAAATGTGTTTCTTGCAGACAAAGTATGTTTGGTTGATAGTCCGCAAGAATTTCATATATATCATCTAAATTTTTAAAGAGTCCTCGGCAGTTCCAATAAATGAGGAGCGCCATATTTAAACGTTATTTAGGGGAAAAGTTTAAATTTAGGTTTGTATGTCCTTGGGCCTGTTATTGGGACTTTTCCCCTTCTTTTTCGCTCCAGTGAGCTTTGCCGCCTCGGCAGCTGGGGTGAAGAAGTTGTGTCCATTGCATCGTCAGATGCGGTGGACGACGGTGCAGAAAGCACAGGATTGTCAGTTTTAGGCCTCGACTCATGGGTCGAGGCCTTTGGGCCGGCTGACCTGGGGGTCCGCGCAGCCAGCTTTGCGGGTGGTGGTGGAGTAGCGCTAGCTGACTCCACCGAGGGCGCAGGTGGCGCTGCCCTGGAAGAACTGTGTGCTTCCTGGGCAGGTGCCGACGACCGCTGTGATGCCGCGCCCTGCTACGTCACAACGGAGTAGTGTGGCTTTTGAGGAAGAGAAAGGCGCTTTCGTGCCTCTACGTAAGATATGTTCTCGGTGATTTTCAGTGTAATTATTTCTTTTTCTTTTTTCCAGTATGGGCATGAGCGTGAATAAGCTGGGTGGTTACCTTCACAGTTTGAGCAGAGAAGCGACTGTTCTTCGCAGTTGTCTGTAGGGTGTTCGTGCGAGGCACACCTTGCACATGTGAGTTGGCCACGGCAACTCTGAGAGCCATGATCATATTTCTGACATTTGAAACAACGGCGGGGGTTAGGGATGTAGGGCCTCAGTTTTATCTTTGTGTAGCCTACTTCGACAGATTCTGGGAGAGTGCTTGCAGCAAAGGTGAGTACAATGTGCTTTGTTTCTATCTCTTTGTTATCTCGTCTGATCTTTATCCGGTAAACATCTGTGACATTTTGTTCCTTCAGGCCTTCAAGAAGTTCTTGTTCACTCACGTACCTAAGGTCATCATCAGAGATGACTCCTCGGGCAGTGTTTAGTGATCGGTGCGGACTAATCTGTACCGGTATTTCTCCAAATGATTCGACTGCACTTAGCTTCTGATACTGGTGATTGTATATTAATTCTAGTAGCAGGTCACCGTTTCCAAGTTTCTTTATCTTATAGCCCTGGCCAATGGCCTCAGTCAACGTTCGAGAAACAACGAATGGGGACACAAGTCGTGCAATGATTTCCTCGTGGTCACTGTGGACCACGTGGAAACGAGGAAAGTTGTTTATGTTCTTTGAGAAGAACATGGTGGTCTCGGTGCGCCCCCTTTTAGAAGGAGGACGATCGGGGTTAAGGAGTTTAGATGCCATAAAAAAAGTGTATTGTTCGGCTGCAGTGCCAGCCACCTACCATGGAGCCCAACGAGGGGACGGGACAGAAATTGTCAATTCCTGCCCACGCCAGCTGTACACCGTAACTATAACCCAATATGGCGTAACTCAGGGTAGCTAGCCACACAAGGTTAACCCTCGCCGCCTGGAAGTAGGAAGAAATGAAGAAGGTAAGAGAGGACAGGACAGTTCTAAGAAAGAAAATAGGAAAGTGAAAGATGGAGGGGAGAACAGGAAAAGGCGACTGCCGATTTCCCCCGGGTGGGTCAGCCCGGAGGTGCCGTCTATGGGAAGCGCGGGCCAAAGTGGTGTGTTGCCTCCGCCGAAGGGCCTTAAAGGTCCAAACACTCGGCATCGGCTCAACCACCAGGATCCCCTTTTCCCCAGACACGACGATGCCACGCACGGCTAAGCGTGGGTGCTCGGGGTCCGTGGTGTCGCACAAAACACACAAACACCTGCTTTAACAGGTGCCCCCTGCGGGGTATCTGAAGCAGATATGGGATTTCCGTAAGGGCGGCGTGAACAGGGGCTGCATACAGTAGACATCTTCGGACATAGTATTGATACTTTCCCGGACAGCTCTAGGACCCTGGGCGGAGCCTTAACTTTGGCGACCTGTAGCTCTTGCTATGATATCGCACAACACACCATAGATTTTGTGTTCCACCTCCACAGCCGTAAAGCTGCCGTGGACCGGCTTTTGAAATTAAGAGAGAAAACAAAGAAAAAGCATGTCCGATGGCATTTGTCATGACAGCGACAGCTCTGCCCCTAAACCAAATCAAGCATGAAGCTACTTAGGTAGTGCAAATAATAATAATAAACAACGAAGGACCCTACCCACCCACTGAAATTTGTTAAAATTGCTGGAGCGAAAGACAAATTAGCAACGAAATGTAGGGAAAATTATCACATACTGGCAATTACCATCCAATTTACTGATTGGAAACTTTTTCCATCACAATAATAAAGTGAACAATATCCTGAGGCTGGCAAGTGCTAGTTCCCGACAAGAAGTCTCACGCTCACGGTTTTGGTGATCGAACGTGAAGATGAGGCAGCACGATGAGGGTGCGATCCGACACAATGGTGAAGATTTGGCCGGGCCACCCAGGGCAGAAGCCTCGAAAAGCTCAATCGACCATCAGGTTCGCTGCCAAGGCTGGGGAGGCAGCTTCCACCCGCAGTGGGACACAGTAATTTCCTCTGTGCCGACAGTCGGACTGAAGCTCTTGTAGGTTTGCTGTCGCATTTTTGTTGCATGCACACAGCTAATAGCGAACAGGCGCTGGCACACATGCACCAGCATACACAACATGCAGCACGTCCGCCAGCCGCACCGCACTCCGATGTTTGCCACCGCGAAAGGAACGAGACAAGTGCTTAGATATAGACAAGTGCTTAGAGACAAGTGCTTTTAACTCTGTGCTTGGCGCACAGAGTTAAAAGGGGGAGGGGAAAGAAGCAAGCACACACAAAACAGAGAGCTCACGGCCTACGCGGTATAGAGCGTGGCAGTGAGGAGGAGAGATGAAACGCGAGCCCGCGACGCAGAAGCCGCCGCTGTTTGAAAGGGAAGAGGGGAACGCGGGAGAGGAGGGGTCACTGTCTAGCCAGTGCGGCCCTCCACGTAGCAACCGCCAGCTGTCTCTGAGGGTGAGTCACCGTCTAGACAGCTCGGAGGGGGCCGTATACTGAACTGCCATCATTTTCTTGATATTTTGACTCGCTCAACTTAATTGACCATGCGTTTGTACACCGGACTGTCGCCGCATTTTAAATGAAAATTCGAGTTAGTAGACGGAAAGAGGAGCATGTAGCTATAACCCAGCGCCCTCGTGGATTAAGGAACACATGGTGTAATAAATATAGTGCAACGAAATCTGCAGAATATCTGAAATATTAGGAGTCGTAGCTATTTTCTAAATTGGATACAATTAACACTAAGCATGCAGGCCATGCTGATAGAAAAATTGAAGCTCGACCACATGATGCCAATATTGAATATTTGCAGAAGGTAGACGAAAGCCATATTTGCTAGTATACAATCACCATGGCGCGTACATAATTGAAGCCCCGATGAGGTTATATAAAGTCCTGTTGATGCCAAGCATATGGCCCTGGTCTGTCTATATAAGGTCATGACGATGCCATATATGTCCTTTATCAGGCCACATAAGGTCGCGAGGATACCATATATGCCCCTGATCAAGCCATGTAAGGTCCCGTCACCCGTTCAGATATGGATTATATGTTGCATGATATGGCCAAATCTGAGCCATATAAGGGTAACATTTTGCGCATATATGACCTTATCTGGCCCAGATAAGGTCTTATTTGCTGCCTTATATATTTGTATCTGGCAGTATATGTTCCATATCTGGAGCAGATATGGGATTTCCGTAAGGGTATCAGTTCCTTGCACCGTTCATAATGCTTATTTTGCCTACTGCATTTTTCCTCATTTTAACTTCGCAGATGATCTAGCAATCACTGACACTCTGAGTGATTTTTTTAACAAGATTGAGCAAATATTTTCTAATAGCGATGTAAATGCTTTTACAACTTTCTTCCAACATCTTGTGGAAACAGGCATCAATCGATTCGTTCCTATAAAATCAAAGAAAACTAATATTGCTACTGCCCTAAAAGCTACAGACCTATTGCATTTATCACTCTGGATCGCTAGACTTTGGCGACATAGATAAGTTAGTTTTCTAGAGCCAAGGAGGAGCTTCATGCTAAAATGAAAGCCGCAATATTTTTATGACAAGGTTACTTTGCCCAAATTAATGAATGCTAACCCCGCAAGTTCTGGAAGTCTGCTCTACACCCTAGGTTCACTTCGGATACACACATCATAAACTATGTCGCAGTTTCTGAACCGCTAACGATTGCTTCTGTTTTTAACGACTACTTCCGTTCACTGCTTACGAGAGAAAACTTAGTAACTTAAGTGGAACCTGCCGCGAACATGCCACCTGTGACATGCCACTTGGTCTCACAACATCACGCATGCTATCATGAAGTAAACATGCGGTCATGTCATGTGACCCTGTGACGCTATCAGGCTTCAGCCAAATAATGAAGGCCACACCGGAATATCTTATTCCGTAGTGTAACCGCGTTCAAATAATGCAACTAGTGACCTTACCTCAATGCTCCTTGCCCCACAAAGCCATCGTTTAACATTACCAGGATAATTTGCACACCTGAAATGCTACTTCCGGTAAGATTCTAATGCCAAAAATTTGTAGAGATGGACATTATGAGTATTCGAGTGAAATTTGATAATTTTGCATGGAGCGCATAATTTACGAATAAGTTTTAAATATTGCTCTTGGCGACTGCTCAAAACTGATGGGGGCGACACATACCTGCGCTCATCCCGTGCCAATCTCCAATGTGACGTCACATGGGTTTGCTGGGTGCGCCCGCTCATTTAACTCTCCCGGGTTACGCTAGCGGGACGGGGGGTGACAGGTCGCCGCCGCTAGCTTTTTACTTTTTTGCGCGCCGGCACCGGCTGATTTGAGAGTGAGAGGGGAAGCATCATTTTTAATCACTATCTTCAGTGCCAATAAAGTTAGCTTAAAGATTTTTGCATTTTGGTGACAATTCATGGAATACCTATTACTCGTGCTCGGTTTGTGTTTTCGTAAAGAGTTTTTCATGGGTCTTTTAATCGTAATCGTAAACTCGCTCTCTTTAGAAAAAAAGGGCGATTGTTTTTAAATTGTGTGCGGAAGTGAGAAGGGCCGAGGCTCCCTAGCTTAAACAGTGCAGTATTTCGCCTTTTTTGTCAAGATAGCAAAACGTGCTGCTGCCCTTAACAATGTCAGAACGACTTGCATGTAGTTTGTTATTAATAGAGTTATTGCTTTCGGGATTATCCCCAACTGAACCACATTTCATTGGACAAGACATAGTGAGCAAAGACTTCTGCACCAAGAAACCAAGAAAATGCTACGAACTTGGCTGTTGTACTATTCTTATCTGTCCTTTTTCTGCGCTCCTTGTGTGTAGTTCAAACTGTGAAGCCGTTAACTGTCGATAAAATACGTATTCAGAAATTAGCAAAGAATTTTCTGCTGTTTTTGTGATTTCGTCTGTTTTTCAGAATCAACAAGCTTTGGGTTCCCGAAGCAGCGCTGGATAATCCACAGGCCGAGCCTATCCTTGCTCAAAGTAAGTTTGCTGCCAGTTTTTGTGTAGGACCAAACTGTACATCCATCTTAACTCAGTGTCATACACTGTGCGCTCTGTCCATTCACCCTGCAGGGCTATTTACACTATCTGTATCGCCACTTAGTCTGCTCTGATCTCTGTCAAAAGAAAATTGTTCAGGTTGCAAGCATTCTTGAATGACGTCAACGATCTTAAGCCTTCCACTGCAGCCGAAGTTGCGGCTGCCGTTTCGATCTTGGTGAATTCCGCCCTCGCTAAGCTTGTCGGAAATAGGCTAATCTGGATTTCGATGGTTTCGGAAACCTGCCTGCAAGGCTGCGGTCTGTTTTAGCCAAGAAAGATTGTGTATGTATGTGTCGTATTAGCTAAACTAAATGTAGGAGTGGCGAAGACGGAACTTAATGAACACATTGATGTTCAATGCACAGCGCAAAATAATTTGCAGTTGTAACTTGATGAAATTGACAATGTCGAATGCATAGCGCGAGCATTTGGTGTAGTTTTATAGTTTTACATGAGGCGTAATTGGCTGAAGCTCCAGAATACTGCTCTCGTGCCTCGGCATGACGATGAATACGACAAAGTGAGATAAAACAGCATGCGGCGTACGAGTGCATGGGGCCACTTGCGGAACACATGAGGTACTTGATTCAGAAATAACGCGAAACACCCAAAGTACCACTGTAGAACTAGTGCTCAAATAACCGACAGGAAAACGTTTATCAGCTACAGGGAACACTCGCAAAGAGAGGGAAACGTCCGCTCTGAATCTTCGTGGCGTCAGTAAAGTTTCATTTATGGGGGTTAACGTCCTGGGGGTCACCTCAAGCTAAGATAAAGGCCTTATATTGGAGGACTTCGAAAATATTTATCGACTACGCTTCTTTAACGAGTGCTGGCATCTCATAGCATACGACTGCCTTGCTTTTCGCCTCCATTGAAAAAGCCGCCACCACAGCCGAGTTCTGACGACACAATCCTGGGTACAGCAGACGAGAGCGCCTTACCCACTGTTGCACTGAGTGAGCATGATAGTAACTGGGCATTATGACTATATAAGATGGTCTGAATGACGTACGGTCTCCTGAAACCTCTTAAGAATTCTACGCAAATAGTCTGAGAGGACGGAGAATTTAATAGAGAAACAAAACTCAAGGAAGCATTCATAATGACGTATCACAGCATCGCTATGGTCTATACCCTCGTGCATAGAGACGGCCACGATGCTGGCGGAGGGGCTGACAAGAAAATCCGGGTGCGGAGCTGACCGCGTTGTTTCAATGTGGTGATCACATTATTATTTCGCTTCCCCACGGCGTTTGCGCCACTTCCAATGCACTGTGACAAAAACCATGGGGCATCTACAGCAGCTATTTCTTTGGGTATATGCAAAAAAGCTATCAAAAACGCGTTAGGGTTTGCATTTACTCATGCCAGCTCGGCAAGCAATACGATAGAGAGCGTACGTTTTGAGTTCATTTCTGATTATCAGGTCGTTTGTGATTCCTCTGACATTTTCATATTTTACCTGGATGGCGGGCCCGCCCGGAATCTATTCAAGGACGATAGAGGCCCACAGAAGCCCGCCCGGCGCCGGCAATTCTTCGTGATCTGCCGCATGCTCGCTCCCCGCACACCTTACGCGCCTCGCCTTCATTGGAGCAAGGAAATGTAGACAGGGGTAAGCCATACGCCGTTCCTAACGTGCTGCAACATATTGTTACTGAGTGGTATTCGCTGGTCGTGCTGACGAAAAAGAAGTGCGAAAGACTCCCAGAAGAAGAAGAAGCAGACGAGTGCTGTGCTGTAATCATGCTTAGTGGTGTGGACAACTGCCGTACTGTGAATATTTTCCGTAACATCTCCTGGTGGAGGTGAATCTTTCGATCCCCGTCACAAACTGGATCTCCGCAATGGCCGACGCATCGTTACCACCACTATGACTACTGACGCCGCTACATATACTGCCGCCGCACCTGCTGTCGTCATGGCCCATCCCCATCACTCCGGAACCTTCTGTGGGACCGACGACGTTGATGTCGACGACTGGCTGGCCCTATACGAACGAGTCAGCAAGCACAACAGGTGGGATCCCACACTTATGCTCGCTAATATCATCTTTTACTTGACTGGGACAGCGCGGGTGTGGTTTGAGACCCATGAAGAGGACCTCACATCTTGGGATATCTGTAAGCAGAAGCTGCACGACCTCTTCGGAAAGCCCATTGGCCGTCACCTTGCCGCCAAAAAGGCGCTCGCTTCTCGCGCGCAAACGTCTACAGAGTCTTACATCACTTATATACAGGACGTCCTATCCCTGTGCCACAAAGTCGACCGCGCCTTGCCTGAGGAGGATAAAGTCGGCCACATAGTAAAAGGCATTGCCGACGATGATTTCAACCTTCTTTTCTTGCAGGGATTCTTCCACCGTGGACTGTGTACTACAACCGTACCGACGTTTCGAACAAGCGAAACATAGGCGTAGATCTCATCGTTTCAACCGGCTACCGAACACGGCTTCAGGCTCTTCCTGTGTCGATCTTTCGCCTCCTCGACCGCCAACTAATGACACTTCTTTGACCCGCATCGTCCGCCAAGAGCTCGAGGCAATGACTCCTGCGGCTTCACTCTCGCATACCCCCGACAACACCTTGGCTACAATATCACTCATTCAGGCTGTTGTTCGCTAAGAGGCTGCCAATATGGGTCTCCCTTCTACCTGCCGCACCGACACCGTGGATTCAGGACCTGCCCCTTCAGTGATTGCAGCTGCCTGACCCACCGCTGGTTTCTCGCCCCGATATCGGTACCGCAATCCGAATGAGTGGCGTACCCATGACAATCGCCCCATCTGCTTTACTTGTTCCCAAGTTGGCCACATTTCCCGTCACTGCCGCAGCCGTTTGTACACGCCATCTCGTCAATGCACCTACGTCGACCGCCGCGGAGACTATGCCCCCCGCTATACCTTACCTCGCCCCGACCAGACCACTGTTGACCCCGGTGTCCCTGCTCGTGCTGCCAACCGTTCACCATCCCCGCAAACCCGACGCTCACGTTCCCCTCTTCCTCGCCGCAGTTTGTCCCCGTCCTATTCCAGCCACATGCCGGAAAACTAGCCAATGCCGCTCCCGCAGGTGACGCTGGATTTGTGACCCGGACTGAAAAACCTCTGTGGCCTACAAAATAATCGCATCGACGTCCTTCTGGATGGTGTTCTCGTTTCTGCTCTCATTGATACCGGCACCCAACTGCCCGTTCTCAGTTCCTCATTTCGGCGTCGCCTCAAAAAAGTCCTTACTCCAGCCGTCTCGCCTACAGTTCGCGTCGCCAATGGCAGCCCTGCTGCCGTGGTTGGCATATGCACAGCGCGAGTTACCATTAGTGGTCGTCCTGCTCCAGTGTTGTTCACCGCTCTCCAAGAATGCCCCCATGACGTTATCCTTGGTATTGACTTTTTAACAGCGCACTCTGCTCTCATTGACTGCTCTACCGGCCTACTTCGCATGGCCCTTCCGCTCTGCTCTGAAGACCCCTCCTGCTCACCCAGCCTTCGATCAGCACAGTTCTGCCGCCTTCCTCCTGAAGCTGCCGTCTACATCCCTATGTCACCATTCCCACCCGTCCCAGACGGCGACTCTCTCGCGTGTCCCATTACTGATGTCAGCTTGCAGCGGCACGTCACCCTTCCTCATCTGATCGTGCATATCTCCCAGAACCGTACCACCCTCCCGGTCCTTAACTTCAGCTTATCACCTCAAGTTCTGCCCGAGGGAATTTCACTAGCAGAGCTGTCGACGATGACCGATTGTGCCATTTCAGCTCTGACTACCGATAATCTAAATGCCGTCCATGCAACCCCTCCCTCGTCCTCTACATCGCGCCCTGATCCTGTTAAAAGCATGATTGCAGCTGAACTCCAGCCTGAATTCGGCGCAGAGTTAAAACAGCCGTTGCTCACCTACAGTGACCTTTTTGACTTCGGTACCCGCCCTTTCGGTCACACCATAGTTGTCAGTCACCGCATTGACACCTGTGACGCCAGTCCTATTCACAGGCGGCCCTATCGTGTTTCGCTTGTCGAATGACGCGTCATCCAAACAGCTATGCTATGATCTAGAGACCCAGCGTAGGCTGGTAACTCAGGCAAGAGCGGCAGTCCAGGCCACTGGGGTCTTGAAATAAAGACTCCACTCACTGCTCCCCCCTTTTTTTCCTTTCTCTTTTCATTTTCTTTTTGAAATAAAGTTTTCTCTCTCTCCAAACAGAGGTCGAAAAAATGTTGGCGAACGACATAATTCAGCCTTCCAGTAGCCCCTGGGCATCCCCTGTTGTGTTGGTCAAAAAGAAAGATAACAGTTGGAGATTCTGCGTTGACTATCGTCATTTAAATAAGATAACCAGGAAAGATGTGCGTCCTCTTCTGCGTATTGACGACGCGCTTGATACTTTGCATGGAGCCAGCTGCTTTTCTTCCATCGACCTTCGTCTGGCTACTGGCAGATCTCTGTCGACGAGAGAGACCGTGAAAAAACAGCGTTCATCACCCCTGACGGCCTTTACCAATTCAAAGTCATGCCTTTTCGCCTTTGCAATGCCCCAGCAACCTTTGAACGCATGATGGGCTCTTTGCTCCGAGGCTTCAAGAGAACCACTTATTTGTGTTATCTTGATGATGTAATAGTTTTCTCATCTACATTTGAAAGTCATCTCCGTCGCCTTTCTACAATCCTAGCGCTTTTTCGCCGCGCAGGACTGCAACTAAACTCCAAAAAGTGCAGCTTTGGACACCGACAAATCAAAGTCCTTGGTCACTTGGTTAATGCTGCCGGCGTTCAGCCAGACCTGGACAAGATTCGTGCCGTCAGAAATTTTCCCACTCCACGTTCATCCAGCGATGCTCCAATCTTTATTGGCCTATGTTCTTATTTCGGACGATTCGTCCCGAATTTCGCAGCGCTAGCTCGTCCTCTCACCCTCCTAAAGAAAGACGTTTAATTATCCGGGGGCCTGAACAAGTTGCAGCTTTCTCGGAACTTATTGCTGCTTTCACAACTCCACCCGTCTTGGCCCATTTCAACCCATCTGCCAATACTGAACTCCGCATCGACGCAAGTGGCCATGGCATTGGAGCTATACTTGCCCAGCGACAACACGGCCGCACAAGGGTGATTGCGTATGCCAGGCGCCTCTTATCTACGTCCGAACAAAATTACTCTATCACAGAGCGAGAGTGCCTGGCACGTGTTTGGGCTATTACAAAATTCCGCCCTTATTTGTTTGGCCGACATTTAACTGTTATAACAGACCATCATGCCTTGTGTTGGCTTCCTCCCTCAAAGATCCTACAGGCCGTTTGGGGCGCTAGGCTCTTCGATTACAAGAGCATACATTTTCCGTCGTGTACAAGTCCGGCCGGCTTCACCAAGATTGACTGCTTGTCCCGTCATCCCGTCGACTACCCTAGTCCTACCAACTCTGACGATGACGCATGTGTCTTGTCTGTGTCGGCCTTTTCTAACTTTGCCGACGAACAACACCGTTGCTCCATTCCATTATAATCCGTCTGACCTGCGATCGACCTGATCCATCTCTTGCCTTATATGTACTCCACGAGAACACCCTATATCGACGCAATATGCGACCAGACGGCGCAGACGTTTTGCTCGTCGTCCTTGACGAGTTTCATGATGCTCCAACGGCTGGCCACCCGGGTATCTCTCGCACATACGACAAACTGCGCCGACGCTTCTACTGGCCGGGGCTCTACCGCTCCGTCCAGCAATACATTGCCGCATGTGAATTTTTTCAGCGTCGAAAGAGGCGCACAATTTTGCCTTCAGGCCATTTGCACCCGATTCCCATACCCACTGACCCATTTTCCCGTGTAGCTGTTGACCTTCTTGGGCCCTTTCCAGTTTCCGCCTCAGGGAACAAATGGATCGCCGTCGCCACCGAATATGCTACAAGGTATGCTATTACCACAGCCATCCCGACCAGCTGCGCCACAGCAGTCGCTGACTTCCTCCTAGAAAACGTGATCCTACATCACGGTGCCTCTCGTGAAATACTAACTGACCGTGGCCGCTGCTTTCTGTCGCGAGTGGTTGACGAAATTCTCCGTTCGTGCTCCGTCCGCCCCAAATTCACCACAGTCTATTACCCCCAGATCAACGTCCTCACGGAATGCCTAAACCGTACCCTCACAGACATGCTCTCCATGTATGTGTCTGATGACCACCGGGTTTGGGGCGTTAATCTACCCTTTGTGACATTCGCCTACCATTCATCTGTCCATTCTACAGCTGGATACTCTCCATTTTATCTGTTATTTGGCCGACTCCCGTTACTGTCCTTCGACACCTCACTACCCGCGGCAGACGCAACCAGGACTTACGCCAGTGAAGCCGTAGCCCGCGCTCATGATGCCCGCCGGATAGCTCATGCCAGGCTCTCTGCATCCCAAGACTCTCAAAAGTTCCGGTACGACAGTCACCACCATGATGTCCACTACACTCCTGGGTCACTCGTCTTGCCGTGGCTCCCGTGTCGTCGCGTGGGCTCGTGTGAAAAACTTTTGCCCCGTTACACAGGCCCTTACCGAGTTCTGCGCCCCGTGACAGACATCACATACGAAGTTGAATCTGTGCCTCCGAAATCCTCGTCCAAAGCGCCATCCTCTGAAATAGTGCATGTGTCCCGCCTGAAGCCTTATTATGCACGTTCGGTTTCACAAGTGTAGAACGCACCGGGACTGTGCTTTTCCCGAGGGGGGGGGGGTAGTGTTACTGAGCGGTATTCGCTGGTCGTGCTGACGAAAAAGAAGTGCGACCGACTTCCAGAAGAAGACGCAGACGAGTGTTGCACTGTGCGTGTGCTATGCTGTAATCATCCTCAGTGGTGTGGACAACTGCCGTACTGTGAATATTTTCCGTAACAATATTTTCACGGCGGGAGGGGGGGCATTCGTGACACAGGTTCGTGGTAGGCATCATCACGCAGGGATGACGTTGAGGACCAGTTTGATACCAAACGGCTCAGGTAAATCTCGGAGCTGCTTGTAGACGGCTCTTGCGCGTACGGCACCACCGTGTGTCCCGGTACAGGTTGAGGGAACCGCTGAACTCATCTATGCTTTCCTTCGCGTCTTCATACCCTCTGTGCATGTCTTCCGCTGTCTGATTCACTGCGTTTTATCACAAACACCCCCACACAGAAAAACAAAAACCCCACTCCAAGTCCAAATAAATCCTAGTCGACGTCCTGAGCCCGGGGAGGCCGTCCGACGGGAATCTACGTGACATCACCGGACAGTAGTTTGGGGTTGCCAGAGACATATCGTCTCAGATGTGAAACGTGCTCCGGAAAGATTCAGTGCACTCTGTGCTGTCGATGCTCAAGCATGTCTTCAAGACGATAAGTCACGGGGCCGAGCCAAGCGACGACAGGGTAAGGGCACCGGTAACGAGGAAGGAGCTTGGCGGCATGTGCATGGCGCGGAGTTTGCGGCGAACAAGGACTAGCTTGCCAGGTAGAAAAGCGGGAAGAGGTCGTCCCGCGGGGAGGAAGCCTGCACCCGCTCGTCAGCTTGTCAGAAGTTGCGCAGGGCGTTGAGGTGGGTAGATTCTGTTGAAGAGGATGCAGGGCGGGGCAGGCCGCGCTGCATGTCGAGAGGAATGACGGGCGTTCGACCATACACAACAGAGAACGGTGTTACCGAGTTGGGCTGTGCGATGCTGTGTTGACGGCGAACGCTGCGGCAGGAACAAAGCGGTTCCGTTGGTGTGGAAAGGAGTGGTGTAGACCGCCAGTATATCAGTCAGGGTACGGTTGACCCATTCCACAAGTGCGTTGCGCTGAGGGTGGTTGACGGATGGGGTAGAGTGCGGAATACCGAACAAGCGGCGGGCTGTCTCAAATTCTCTCGACATGAAGCAGGTCGCACGGTAGGCGAAGAGGCGACCCGTCATGCCATGCTGGAAAACAAGCTGTCACTCAACAAACAGGACGGCGTGGCGGGAGGAGTTGTCGGGGACAGGCAGGGCTTCAACGCACTTAGAGAAGTAGTCAACAGCAACCCAGACATACCAATTACCGGCACGCATCTTGGAAAACGGGCCAAAATTGTCTAGTCCGACCAGATCGGAAGGCGAGGTGGGTGGCGGGACATCCTGCAGGGGCGCCTTGGGATTGACTGTGCAGGGCTTCCGGTAATGGCATGTCTGGCATGGTGCCACATGTATGTTTGCGGACATCAGTACCCGTGTTGGGCCACCAAAAGCGCTCCGAGACGCGTGTGAATGTCTTGTCGGGACCAAGGTAGCCTATCATGGGAGCGTTGTGCAGACCGCACAACACAAGGCGTCGCAGAGTGGCCGGGACCACAGCAAACCACTTGGACAGCCGACCACGGAGTCGCTTTACGTGGTACAGGATACCGTTCGTGAGTCAATAGGAGCGGGGCAGCTGGCGGGTGCACGTCCCGACACCGGCTCCGAGGATGAGGATTATGGCAGCCAGGTCTGAATCCCTGGCCTTTGCGGTCCGCAGGTTCGTCAAAGACGCATCCGATGAAGGACGGCGAAAAAGGAAATCGGCGTCCTTATTGGCGGAGCAACGGTGATGCGCGATGGTGAAATCATATTCTTGAAATTGGAGAGACCAGCGTGAGAGCTCCGCATTCAAATGCTAGAAGGTATTTAACCAAGTCAACGCGCTGTTTTCCGTGACTACTATGAAGTGGCGCCGTATAGGTATGCACGGAACTTCGTGACCGCCCAGGCAATGGCGAGACACTCGAGCTCCGATTAGTGCCGGCGTCGCTCAACCTGCGCAACCTGGCCTAAGCGAAGGCACGCTGGTCTCCAGACTCGTCATCCTGCAAAAGACAGCCCTCAGACCGTCTTGGCTGGCGTCAGTGTGCAAAATGGTTTGATCACGCTCATCGTAATGGGGCAGTCGGAGGCTCGAGGAGTGCATGCTTGATGTCAACGAACGCTCGTTGTTAGGCCGGACTCCAATTCCACGCTACGTTATTTTTCACAAGGGCGGTTAAAGACACACTCCGTTTAGCAAAGTGCGGAATAAAACGGCGGAAGTAGGACACAAATCCAAGAAACTTTTCAGTTCCTTGGGCGTGAATGGACTTCGTAAGCCATTAGTACCTGTAGCTTATCAGGGTCGGGACGAATGCCATGCTGATCAAAGTCGTGACCCAAGAACGTCACCCCGGAAAAAAAAACGGAAGCGCTTTTTCGGTTTCAAGCTAATCCCGGCGGCGATAATATGCTGAACAAGCTTGGGGCTTAACTAATTCTGTTGAAACTTGGCACTGTAGGCGATGACGTCGTCTAGTTAGACAAGTATCAAGGTTCATTTCATGTGGCCCAACACGCGGTTCATAAGGCGCTGGAAGTGGCTGGGGCTTTGGGAGACCAAATGACATTCGGTTAAACAACTGGTGGAGGCCGGTGGGAGTCACAAAACCCGTCGTTTTCGCGTCTTAGGGATAAAGTGACACCTGCCATTGGCCAGAAAAGAGATCCAAGGTGGTGAACTAATGGGAGTCCTTCAGTTGGCCAAAGGCGTCGCCAAGGTGTTTGTTAACAGACGCTTGTCCAAATATTTTCGATTTTTACCTAAGCGCATGAGCTTTATGAAACTTGGAATATTTCGAAGGTATTATGCGATCTCTTTACCGCGTTTCACCCATTTCTGGCTGTACACGCTATGAAACATATCATCGCCACAATTCAAAACAAATTGTCACGGCTAACCATGGAGGATGGTTAATTAAGCGTCGCCTATTAAGTTCAGAACGCAATTGCGTTGTTGGACCATGCTCGCGTCACGAATTCAGTTGGCATACCTTTATTCAGTTGGAACCAGAGAGCCTTCGCGAGCTATTAGCGTGTGTCTGTCTCACAACTCGGAAGTCCTGGATTCAACTTCCACCCCGCTGAAAGTCGACTCAGTTTACATTTCTGCTCAATTATCTTCATTTCGTTACGAAAATTCCTTGAGAGGTATAACGTCAGCCTGAGCATTTTAAACTGGTCCTGAATTTTCTATTGGGACTTTTCATTGTCAAATAGTTGCGCCGATGCGGTAGTGATTCGTTCCGCCATCGGAAAACAATAAGTCCTCCTCGCGCGGCAAAAGCCCTATATATGGCCCTTTTTTTACTTCTTGAACCAACGTTTTGGTTCATGGCCCCTTTTCCCAAGCATTTCCCCCCAAAAGAGCCGAGCACCAGGCCGGGGGAAATCTTGCACCCAATGGAAACCGATGGGTACCCGGCGGCACTAGGGAGCGAACCCCGTACCTCCCGAATGCGAGGCGGATGCTCTACCACAAGACCACCACAACGATGACTCTACATTTCCTGTGACACGGGAACCCTAAAGACATGGCATTAAAATTTTTTAAATTTGGCCGATAAAACAATACACAATTAATTTTTTTTCCAACTAACTGTTGAAATTTGGAATTGATTGGACGGCCCATTTTGTTCATTGCCAATTGAAGAATTCGTTGTTTAGTTGCCTAACCATTTAACCTGCTGACCTGTTTTGAATGCTTATATGTTATCTATCTTTATGTTACCGATGTTATTTGCTCCTACTATTGTATTTACCCACTCTTGGTATGTCTCTCCTCCGGGACAGCATTATTTGTGAATAATTTAACAAATAAGAGAACGGCGCTGGGAAGATGTAAATATGGGTGGCGCCGAGTCTCTCGTATATTGCTTCGAGGCATGCCACATTCAGCGCATTTGAAAAGTGCTTGCAAAACAAAGGCAGGGTATATGAAAAAGAAAAAGGAAACAGCGAATATACCGTTCAAGTAATTGAGTCAGTGCAGCATGCCCACAAAAAACCGGCGCTCAACATTACAGCTGGAGATCTAGCGCTTTATTTTAGGAGGCACCCGGGGCGTGAACACGTTAGTTTCTCCCACATGGCTGCACCATCATCAATGTGTTTGATTCTACCCAAAGAGGCACCTAAATTTTATGCTCCAGGCCGCTGTAGAAACAAACGAGCAAGAGGTGAAAAATAAAGCAAAAAATTATGAGCAGCGGCGATTCATGCCAGGAAAGACTTTTGAAAGCCATTGCTGGGCGCCTTTCAGTGACGCCCCTGTAGGCAGTGAACGGGGTGCATTGTGGTGGTAAACTATATCTCAACTTTTACGCGCCTCATAAAAGCGTCCATTCTTGATAATCGGACGTTGCAGAAAAATATTAAAATATTACAATCATGGCCATGTCAGACGTTAATTCGCATGTCATATCCCTAGTGAAAAATCCCGTATCGCGACAAACGGGTTTGAACCGGTCCTGTATTATCCCGTATCAATTTGATACCGGTGTGACCAGTCCTGTATGAAGCTTAAACGGGTTTATATCGGACAGGTCATGTCCGGTATGATTCTCAATCCGGCAGTCCAGTCCGGTATAGAGATAGTACAGTGCAGACCATTTCCGGTATGCATCTTATACATGACATCCCAACCCGGAATTGATGTGAAATAGGGCATACCAGTCCTGTATGAAGCTTAAACGGGTTTATATCGGGCAGGTCATGTCCGGTATGAATCTCAATCCGGACGATCCAATCCGGTATCGAGTTAATACAGGGCAGACCATTTCTCGTATGCATCTTATACACGACATCCCATCCGGTATGGATATGAAACAGGGCGGACCAGTCCTGTATTGAGCTCATATTCAGGACAGGTCATGTCCGGTTTAACAGAAACCGGACAAATCCGATATGAATGAAACTGATACGGGACAGAGTATTTCCGCTTCTCAGTACAACTCGGGCGGATCGTGAAGCTCAGTCAGGATGACCACGTCGGAATATGCCTTCATGCTAAATAAGCATGAAACCATACATAATATACGTTAAAACTTTTCTGTATATGTGGAGTACGCGTTGTTTCGTACATACCTATAAGATATGAAGCCGTGGATGTGTGCGCTAGCAAGTACATACATGCATCGCGTTTTGTTTTTGCGTGTGCAACAGTCGCTGCAGCTTGTACGATCTTGCGGTGCATCTTCATAATCTGCGACTGAAGATCTGCCACCTTCAACGCGAAAGTGCAAGCAAGAACGTAGCGTTTCGTTAGCGCGGATAAAATACGCTCGAGAATAAATGAAACATCGCTGACCATCGAAATATGCACAGGTCAGCCGAATATCGGGAGTCGCTTCCTCGAGTGTTTACGCATGCAAAACACTTGGTCAGAAGTAAATTCATTGACGTCGCGGCTCCGCTGGCAGCAGGTGAAGGTAAAACAAGCAGTACAACAAGTGTTGGTGCACCGCATATATCTATATGTAGCAAAAATTGCATGCGTTCGAAGACGATGACAAAACACACAAGCACTAGTAAATTGTGACATTCGGAAGTTTGCAAGAAAGCGATACATTGTAAAGATGCGGGACACGGATAACCCTTCGTGATAGCCAGGAAAAAGATGCAGCGTGTTTAAAGGGCGATCGTTCAATTACGACCACAAATTCTACACCCTACAAAAATACACAAACTACAAAAGAGCAATCTCGACTACATAAGTAGATATATAACCACTATCACCGTGTCCTGCCGTGGTGTAGTGGCCGAGGACGTACAGAAAGACACATGTGACATCAATAACAATAAGAAAAAAAAAGAATCAATAATAAAACAAATACTGCCGTGGTGTAGTGGTTAAAGTGCGTGTTTGCCGGCCTAAAAGACCGAAGTTCGAATCACATGTAATATTTTTTTTCTTTTCTATTTCCTGTTTGTTTCTTTTTCTTTTTTTCTTTTCTTTTTTTTTTCTTTTTCAAATGTAGTAGTGTTATGTATTATTCAGCCTGTATCAATTAGCCAGAAACCGGACGAACACGTCATTTCTGGAACTGATACCGGCCAGAGTATTCCGCTTCTGAACAGAAGCCGGGCCGATCGACGAAGCTCAACCAGAATGACCATGCCGGACACGCCAGCGCACTAAATAAGCATGATACCAAACATGTTATACAACTGTTCTGTATATAAAGCGCGCGCTTCGTTTCCCAAATACCTCGAAAATGCGAAGCCGTCGAAGTGTGCGCTAGCAAGCATATACGCGCGTCGCGTCGCTTTTGCGCGTACAACAGTCGCTGCAGCTCGTACGATCTTGCGGTGCGTCTTCATATCTGCGACTGAAGATCTGCCGCCTACAACACGAAAGTAGAAGCACGAACGTATCGTTTCGCTAGCGATGACAAAAAACTGTTCGAGAAAAAATAAACAAACATCGCTGACCATCGAAAGATGCTCAGATAGCCGCACACCGCGCGACTCGTTCTCGAATGTTTACATATTGAAACCGCTCAGTCGGAAGTGTATTCATTGCCATCGATGCTCCGCTGGTAGCACGTGAAGCTAAAACGCCCAGTATTACAAGTATTAGTGCAGCGGATATCTCTATGTAGGAAACCTTACAAGCGTTCGTAGACGATGAAAAACACATCAGCACTAGTAAATTATGATATCTCGAGGTTTGCCTTCAATAAAGCGACGCATTATAAAGATACGCCACATTTGTGAACCCTCGTGATAGCCTGCAAAGATATTCAGCGTGTTTAAAGGGCGATCGGTGAATTGCGGCCACAAATTCTACTGCCAAGGAAAATATACAAGTACGAAAGAGCAAAAGTAGCGTCATATACTGAATAGTAACCACTGCAACCATAAGCCGGCGTAGAGTAGTTTTTTTTTCTTTATTTCCGAGGTATACATGAACAACAAACTGTCACACTTAAAGGGACACTAAAGAGAGAAAGGAAGTGGGTTTGCATCGATAGAATGCCAGTTCCTGATTACAAAAAGACCACTCTTACTGAAAACAGAGCTGTTATAAGGTAGTAAAGAAGAATAACAGAAATACAGGTATCGCCACCACAGCCAAACGGCCGAGGCTCGCAACTACAAACGTGACGCGCTAGGGATCCCGGAGGCTGACAAATGCGAATTACTTTGAATGTTTGAATGCGGTAATACGTTTTTTTCTCAAACATGATAACACGCTTTTATCATACGTAAACGACGGCGAAAAGACAACGTAAACGTTGCAAGGCAAATACAAAAATATACTTGGAGGCGCCACAGGCGCCCACTTCAGTTTTGGTTATGTTTCGGCTCAGGCATTTCGTGCGCACTCGGATAGTTTGTTTGAACCTGCAGCGCCTGAATTACGAGCTTGGAGCAGCAGATGCGCCTTGATGGTTCCCATTTGAGCATTCGGAGGCACGAGCGAGCGAAATCCGCTACCGCCGACACACTCCTTCGTTCACACTTCTGCGCCAACATATCGCCGCCGTTGCCGCTTCGACTGCGACCTGACCGCTTGACTGCAGCTACGTACGCCACGAAAAGCATACATATGCGAAGTACCGAAGGAAAAACGCATTATCATTCAATTGTTCACTAAATCATGGCACATCTGAACAACATATACTGCGTCAACAAGACCTTTAACGTGCTATTTGCAGGCGTCGTAAACAAAAGGGGCATACTTGCCGCTCATACCAAGGAGAGCGTCGATATATTGCGCTCGTCGCCCGGCGAAAAAAAAGGGCCTCGGGTAAAAAGCAAAAACTAAAAATAACGAAGCACCAGAAATACATTACAAAAGGTTAAAAAAAATCGATTTGTAAAAAAAAAAACGCCAGAAGCGATGAGACTCGAACCCGCTACTGCTTGCTCCGTAACGGTCGGCGGTAACCGCACGGCTACGCCGCGCCACAAGAACCTTGGAAATATTTCTAGTTTTTATGGCATAGCCCCATTTACAATAAAGTGTTTCTGCTGCCGGTTTAAAAATTACAACTTCTTGATCATCGGCGCATGCTGCCTGCTCTCACGTCTTGCAACTAATGTTCTGGATGCCTATGCGCACTATATTGTGCATTGGATCCATTTTAACATGTGGAATTTCACAGCGCTGGCAAATGTAGTGGCGCCGGCACTTCGGTCATGTTCTGCTACCGTGGACGTAATTTTCGCTGAACACGGAGCTGTAGCACAAACCTTGAAGGAAAAAAGTGCGACGAAGCTTCAAAACTGACAAGCGCAGCAGCGAGGACACTATTTTGCTGGTAACTAAATCTTAGTTGTATGTAAACATGTCAGGAAGCGTTGCGATGACCGAGGGCTCGGTTTGTTTATACACAGTGCAAGAAGGAGCGGCAAAGCTTGAGAAACATGTAAAGTATTGTGCATTACAAGCCCTCTATGTTTTTTTCTTCCTTTATGGGCCCATCGCTCGGTAAATTACTCTCTTCATCGTTTTATTTATTTCGGCTGAGGCCGTCATTGCGAGTACGCTGTTGCCAAGTTGGTCCTTGAGGGATGCGACGCCGCGGGCTGCGCCGGCTCGCTAGCTATCACGGAGTCTCCGCTTACGTCATAGGGTGCGTCACTCAACTCCAACTACGTAGTTGGAGGCCACAGTTTGAATTCGACCGGCGGGAACAAGAAAAAACCTCAACTTCTTATCGCAATATCTCAGCAATTATTCGATTTTTTGCTGCCGGATATGCGGCGACAGTGTCACCAAATGTAGTTTACTAGATTTTCATACCATCTTTGGCTGTCTTTAGTGTCCCTTTAATAAAACACTTCAGCTGCCCTTGAGCTGACGCGTGTGAGGTTAAAATTTCTTCAATTTTACGAGGTCATCCAGAACTTCTGCCCACTGTGGTGGGTCGGGGAGCGCGCAGATACATTCCCGTAGATAAACAGCACTTTCAACAAAATTTTCACGTACACTGCGAATGTTAATATCTTCATGCCTTACTTGCATCCGTGTTTTCCACAAGCTGTGGAGGCCCAGAAGCATTATAAAATCATAGGGTACGTCTTCGTTCTCCACCGGTAAAAACCGGATGCCATAAGGGTTTAGTGGTAGCTCTTTTTTAATTGTTCTTTGTAGAACGTCCTAATGAAATACTGCATCCCAGCAGTCTAAGAATATGTGTTCAATTGTCTCTGGCTTCTTGCAAAGCAGGCAGTTTGTCGTCCAAGGGACATAGATTCCTTTTTCGTGAAGCCAGGTTTTGACGGGTAGAGTGTTCGAGTGCAACTTAAAAAAGAACGTTTTGGCAGCCGGTTGAACTGGCATCCTCTTCACTCGTTTTAAAATATCCTGCCCTGGGCCTCCACGGTAGGGCTCTCGATACAAAGGTGCCGGCAGCATTATTTCCACTAGGTCCTTATGCAGCTTTTTCTTGCCAACACTGTACAAATATTCACGGGAAAAACGCACTTCTAACAACTTGTAAGAGAGAACTACCTCGCGCAAATATCCTGTGACAGCACCACGCATGTTTTCACTTGAGGAGACAACAAATCCGGGTAACAGCCTTTGCAGCCGCACTTGCATGACTGTTCTTAAAAAGGTGTCATTTTGGTCGCGAAGGAAAAAAAACGCGCTACCACTTGGCGCGGTTAAGGTGCCCGTCTGAAGACCATAAGGACCTAGGTTCGATTCCACATTTGGTACAAATTTCTTTTTTTTTAAATTTAATATATTATTTTAAATGTAGTCGTTTTATTTTATATTGTTGCATGCTTTTTCCACCCTGGCGACGCGTTTCTTTTCGGAAGCGAGGGCCATCAACCATACAGGCCATTCCCGTATCAGAGCTCCGTGCGGTTTCATTCCGGACTTTCCAAGGCAGTACAGGAATTTGCTGAAATAGCCCCCAATCCTGTATCCCAGATCCTGTACAGTAAACCTGTGTACGATTTCCTGTACGAATTTTATACAGGATTTTTCAGTAGAGATGGTCAGGCAGTGATTGGTCGCCGGGATGTGTGACGTCATGAAATCGTATGTAATTGCAAGCACTGGCCACTAGATTAGCTCTTTTCAGAGGAGAATCCAACCCCTGGTGTCCCTTGGATTACATGAGACATGCTACGTTTAAGCGACGCTAGCCCCTTCGTACTGTTTCGTTAAAGCGGTGCTCTATGTCTACCTCGGCGGCTCTTTCAAGGAGCGTAATAGCTTTCTGATCGGCATGTGGGATGCAGTAGAGGTCGAAATTAGTTCTTATGTATTAAGGAAATAGCAAAGTGTATATTCACGGACGTCGATGCCCTCTTGCAGGGTCGTATTTGTTACTGCTTTCACAGTGATTACCGACCGGGCGCATACACTATAAATCACCGCTTATCGGTCATTTTCGCCTCGGTCTCCGTCTCTTTCTCTCAATGATAGTTGCTATATATCTTGCTGTATCATGCTTCTATAGCGAATATTACCTATGCATCCTTCTCAAGCACTTGCATGGGGAGAATAAAAGTCAGGTTTACCGCGAGGCCCCACAGCTCGTAAGAATGAGATGAACACAACATGCACAGCCGTGCCTGTACGGTAGCCACTATTTGCTAGCATTCGGGCGCAGCAAAAGATTGCCAAATATATTTTCACCGCACATTTTTCTTCGGCAAGGTTATTTACGTTGTCACAGAGCAAAAATCGACCCTTTAGTCATGACATCGAATAGGTTACTTGTGCTAGCGTTCAGGACACAGTCGTGGTAATGCTACCGATTTGGCGCCCAACAACCGAAAAACGGCTTGGCACAACTATAGTTATCGTTGCTTTCTGCACTGCTTACGTAAAATTTGAACTTCTGTGCGCTTTTCATTCTTCCCGCCAGCAATAGTGAGTCTAAAAAATTAGCCTGTGTTGTCGCCAGCGTCGTTCGCCAGTCACATCAAATCATGCCTCGATGCGCTCATCTAAATGACATAAATAATACAGAAACTGAGGTGTTTAGCGCTTTATTTATAAACAACACTACAGTATGATTGCCTTTCTTTATGCTGGGAAAATATAGTATCTATCAATTTGTTGCACCTGTATATTACGACAACATAATGTATATTTTTAAATCCTACACGTGCTACTTTTGCATACATGCGGAACAACATCAGCAAATGGAGTATAAAGGTAATGAGTCACTTTTCATAGGATATATCAGGTTTAGTTTTCCAAAACAACTCGGGCTATGTGACACGCTGTAGTGGAGTGCTTCGGAAATTTTAATCCCCTGGGGTTTTTTAGCTTGCACTGACATCGCACATGCATTTTGCCTCAATCGAAACGCGCTGCGTCCGGGATTGAATTGTCTCATTGCGTTAGCATGAATAAATATTAACAGTGGCGCTAGCTCTCATAGCTTGTACACACATAAGAACAGTATATTTGATTACGCGAAGTGTATACAGCACGTTCGATCACAAAAAAAAAAAAATCGTAGACGTAGCACCAGCAACAGTTGGCACCGCCTGTCGGATGTATTCATGCGGGAAAATCGTGAGTGATAAGCAGGGTTATGAGGTCACAGCCGCATTACCTCTTGCGGGATTATTAAAGACTCCAAAGTGAAAATAAAGCTTTACACAGAATTGGGGGGAGGTTGAAATGAAGCCAAAACTGGCGACAAGGTTCCTGTAGTTGTGGTATTGCGTATAATATAGAGTGATTCAATTAATTAAATTTATCGCCATTCGTGTTCGCACCCAAGTCCTCTGTATTCCAGACAGGCACGCAACGCACATAGTGAAATCGCGTGAAAATTGTTTATGGTGCTGAAAGGTAGACCACAATAATAAAATAATATCATTTCAACTTTGTTTTCACTGTGTTCATATAGGGAAGCTTGAATGTTCTAAAAGAGAGTGTAGGACTGATGACCAATAATAATAATAATTGATTCACAGGAAAGAAAAGGTGCTGTATCTGTCACACTTGCTCAGTGAACACCTGAACCGTGCCGTAAGGGAAGGAAGGAAGGCGAGAGTTAAAGTGGAAAGAGAGAAAGAGGAGCCGTAGTGCAGGGCTGCGGGGTAATATCGACCACCTGGGCATAGTACCTAGAAGGTTAACCTTCGTAGGCACTATAATCTGGGGATGTTTAACGTGCGCTATCATCGCACAGCCCACGGACGCCACTTCGTTTCGCCTCCATCGAAACGCCGCCGCCGCGGTAGGGATTGAACCCGGGAACTCCAAAAAATATATTTTATTTAAACGTTTAATGTGCGAGGCATATAATATTTACTGAAATTAATCGGTCTTATGTTTTCATGGGCAAATTCAAAGAAAAACCTTTTTTGTTTCTACAGCATTCGATATCCAGGGGGCCACACTTTTACTGTGGTTTCCAGATGAAAGAACAGTTCACAATTTTTCCGTGCGGATCTTATGCACTGGCACTGGGACAGGACATCTGCACTTCAAAACATGTAATTGTTGCGTAGATAACGCTTTCAATAGCCCTATGACGGTGACGTGCATGTGACACCCACACACCGGTACTGCAGACGAGCAGCAAGAGTTGGCGGCCTTGTGCACAGACGTCGCCACGTCTCCCAGCAGTGGACAGCGAGTGCAAGCCCTGCTTGCCAACCGGTTGATCTACTGGTGGCGGTCGCCCATCGTCTTCCTCGGTTGGGTTCTAACGGTGGCTCTATTCGTCCTCTGGTGCGCCGCCTTGAGAACACCGCCAGCGGAACCGGAGCAGATGGTGAGCCTCGAAGTGAAGAGCCAGGCCCACTTCGGCGGAGCTCAGTGCTTCGTGCAGGCGCTGCGGGAAACCGAATTGTCGCGCCACTTCGAAATCCTCGCTAAGCTGGAGGGCGCCACTGTGACTAGGATGCAGGACGCCCAGGAAGAACTGGTGGACTTTGCCCGGAAAGACTTCATCAAATACTACTCCCACTACGCCTACGGCCTTGTTGACAGAGGCATCACGTGAGTTGGAAGCTCGAAGGAAAACCTAATCTAATAAGGTTGCTGCTCAGCTGCACGTAGGGATGCACCTGCCGTAACTATAAATGATCGCACTTGGCTTGATCTTAAGAACGCGTGTTCTCGCTCCTCGGTCCTATAATGCCCATTCGTGTAACACTAACAATTACATAATATTCATTAGGAAATGTTTCAGTAAAGGCACTGAAGTGTGTTCTTTGATAAGCGTTTGATTTGTGACCTTTCAAAATTCTTTGAAGATTGTAATTTGTAAAAAACAATCTTGTCAATTATGAGAACATAGCGCAGGCACGAAATTGCCCGATGCATGTATTGCTGGGTAATATTTCTTGGACACAAAAAAATCAATTTTGACATATTATCTGCACATTTTGAGCAATCACGTGTTTTCACTAGCTCACGTCGCAACTTTCCTTGCTTTCTCGCGTCGGACCACCTGCCCGACTAGTCTTGTCTCAAGATACCTGCTAATATTACAACAACGACAGCACGCGCTACAAATCATTCATTGAAAACGTAACGCCTTGATGTTAGCCAACCCTTTATGTAAGACGTTTCGTGGGCCTGTGAGCTACTAATAAATAAATAAACAAAAATAAGCTTTCATTCTTGATGACGCGACCCATAATCGTTTGTAAGCGATAGTGCCTCTGCGACATGTGCTTGGTTCGACGCATTTAACCAGTCACGAAAATACGATAAGTAGCGCTGCTTCTTAAGGTGGCGGTTCCACGGTCGCCATCTTGGAAGTAGTTCAGATTCTGCCACCAGGCTACGCCACTAATCCATGACTGAGGAATTGAGGAATTAGCGAGCTTTAGAATACGGCGACCCTATCCGTAAGTGGGATAGAGTAATAGCCGAGTGTGCACACCATAATAGAGAATTGTGCTCCTACTGTCACCCGCGCTATTACCCTGTCCCCCTAAGCGGTAGGGGTACCATATTCTAAACCTCCCTATTGTTGATGCCATAGATATAGTAGGGATCGGAACACTCCTTGACTGTAGTGGAAGCTGCCAGCTCTTGCGGTCGACAGAAATTTGCTTTATCAAACGTGATTACAAATATGATAATGTAGCTATAATTAGCTGAACTTCAGTCAACAGTCGCCCTTGTTTATTTTTTGTTCGTGCTTGTCCAATCTTGGAAACTAGAGCTGGTAAGTTACAATGGGCAAATAAGTGAATGATTGCCCATTTTTTCCTTTTGAGATGAATCGATATTTCGAAATAGATGTGAAATCCACCAAGAGGCTATGCATCGCGCAGGGGGCCGGCATGTATTCATGTTCTCTTCGGCACTGAGGAGGCGCATTCACAATAAACTATGTGGGAAATGGGAGAAGGGGAGAGGGGGTTGTAAAGGAAGGTTGCCAGAAGAAAGGACCTAACGGGGACAGTTTTGTAGGCGCTTATGGCGGCCGCTTCCCCTCTCCCAATTGGGTGCTCCACACAGTGTCCTCATTTTATTTATTCGATCCGCGCGCGCGCGCGCGCGCGTGTGTGTGTGTGTGTGTGTGTGTGTGTGTGTGTGTGTGTGTGTGTGTGTGTGTGTGTGTGTGTGTGTGTGTGTGTGTGTGTGTGTGTGTGTGTGTGTGTGTGTGTGTGTGTGTGTGTGTGTGTGTGTGTGTGTGTGTGTGTGTGCAATTAAAGGAACACAGTATTTTCAGGCAATTAGAATAAAATTTTAACAATCAATCTTCTAGAAACATTTTTCTCCTGCAGAATTTCACTCGACCCTGAAATCTGATGTGAAAAGTAGCATATGCTATGGAAGACGCTGACCTGTCCTGCTGCAGCTTCCCGTGATGATGCACGCGCTTTCTGAACCAATATATTGGGTGGACTACTGTTCATTATTAGCTTGGAGCCTGACTTTATTGTACTCATTTCACAAGGCACACACACGTATGCAACAAATATACTTTAGTGTTGAGCCCGCCTTTCGGCTTCATGTGTTGGTAGTAAATAATTTCGTGATGTGGCACTTACTTGTACATTCACATATTTGCAACATAATAATCAGAGCCCAATTTTTACTCCATGCAAGAACGCCCATGCTTATGTTTTCCTGCAAAAGTCAAACGATTAGCCGCATCGATCTTATCGCGTTCTGTCCGATTTGGCATGTGCTATAATTTGTGAATTTTTCCATGCCAATGCAGTACAGTGGTTCTGCTTCATGTGGTCAAACGGAAGCACGTTCTTTGTATGCTTCGAAATTCTCACATGCTTTTATGTCACTTTTGCTAACATGATCGGACACCTTTCAGAGCACAGGAAGTCGAGTTGCTTCAAAACAAGGTTCGAACATAAAGTCAACAAATTGGGCGTTGAGGCGGCGAGTGAATGGACGCCTCGGTGACACAGTATCTGCCTTACTCGAGATAAGGGCCCCATTCTTTTGGAAACTCTCTGCCTGCCGACGGGCTTCTAGAACGTTAGCTCTGTTGCTCACTTGCGCGAGTGGCGCGTTTTTCTAACAATCGTAAACAGTGCCATCACCATAGCAACATCGCCGTCTTCGTTGTGCCCGGGCAAACTAGACCGAACGCTCCAAGCCCCCGACCACAGCGGCAAAGCGCAGTAGCGGGCGATGCTAGGCAGGTAGAGCATTATAGCAAAAATGAACGCCGAACCAGCTTCCCTGACGAATGCATCAACGGTTTACCATAGACGCCGTAATGCTTCGGACAATCCGCGGTATATCCCCCTTCACGAAGCGGAATTAGCTAGGAAGAGGACGGGACATCATGCACGTATAAAATAAATAAAATGAGCGCAAATAAAAGCATCAAACGGGAAACCAATTCAGTGTTTTCTTTCATAAAAAAAAAATATATATAGGGCCACTGATCAAGTCTTGCAGAAGATATAAACGAATGCTTTTTGTCTGGTTTCTCCATTGTGAACAACGAAGCTGTAGGGCTTCCGAAACGTTAGTACGCTTCCATGAAACTTTGACTTGGTCAGTGACCCGGTATATTTTATTATGCCACCACCTGATCAGACTGCATTTCGTCGAACTCCTGATTACAGTGGTTTCTCTCATTTGAGCTAAAGCTCGACATTCGGTTCGAAGCGTTGAGCCTCATCGTTTTCTTTTTTTTTTTCAATTTTTAGTGAAGGATATGACGGAAAGGCAGTGGCAAAACCCGATTCAACATCACATTTTTGTATTGGAGAAGCTTCACATGGCTGTTTCCTACTTGCCCATTCACCGAAAAAAATCCCCGGCAGCTATATCTGCGGCACGTTACCTTTACTATCATCACCGGAACACAACATTAGAAAAAAAAAGAAAGATAATTGAAACGCTGGTGATTATTTTCGGCCGCCCACTATATCATTTTTTCTCGTTTTCTTTGGAGCCTGCACCGCTTGCGCTATATAGGAACTTCAGTAGGAAGGTTGAAGAGGCATGCTTGTGCATGTTCAGGTTTTCAAGTTGTACTTGGCAGACTGTCGAAACATTTTATCTGTACCAGTAAAGTGGCAGAGGGTACAAGTATTCGTGCAATTTCTCCTAGGGAGACGCTCTTTGAAATTATATTATAAATATTTATGCCGTGTTATAGTTCCGTGCCCTACTATTCATTTTATCGTAGAAAGGGGAAGATAATTTTTCTTCTTGCCACTGAAAAAAAAAAAAGTCTAAATTCCACACCCACACAATATATGCTAACACCGCGAACATCTGAAGATAGCTTTGTGACGGAGCTAAGACGAGGAATAACCAGCTCCGACAGCCTTCGTGTTCGAACTGTTTTTTTTTTTTTTTCGCTGCTTGCCCTGAGACGCTTAGTGCCAAATTCTTCTTTGTCCAGCGCCGTGCCGTTGTTTGTGATAAAAGCGCGGCGCGATGGGCGCTCCAAAACTACAAGGAACTACGACCCTGCGGACCATTTTTTTTTCTTCCCTCGGCTGCGGCAGCAAAGTGAAATTTATTCACACTTTTGTAACATGTTTTTCCTGCCCTGCCTAAGATATGGAAAATAAACAAACAGCAATGCAGTTAGGCTGATACCACTAAATAAACTACACTTTAGCAGCCGATGCATTCTTTATCATGTGTGCAGAGCGAAGCAGAATTTTAGTATTTCTGTTACCGTTTCTATCTTTGTTCTGAACTCGTAAAATCTTCATATCATGCAATAAATTTGTGTAGCACGTAACCTCTTATCCTCATTTGATAATTTCCATAGCATCAAGTTTTATCTTTCCTTTGAGAATTTGCATGATACCGACCCTCTAACGCGCAAGATTTCATTGCCTCACTTTCAGTGTAAGACTGACTCGATAATAAGAATGCAGAGATTTCGCGTTGTCTGGATGTATCTCTAGCTGGTAGGTCGAAATTATGACAGCACTGTTATTTGAATTGCTCATTCCGCTTAGTCGTTTCTGAGGAAGGAAAGAGGCCTCCTTTGTTCGTCGGTTTTCCCATGCTAGCGGCTATTCGCTTCTCGTGCGAGGCAGCCCCATGAGCAGAAAGATGCCTGTTTTGCCAAACCCAAGCATATATCATGTGTGTTACTAAAAAAGCTAGAAACGAGTAACGAAAGCCACTACTTGTACTGGACAAGAAGCACGTTTCGTTCACCGGGGTACAGTGTTGATTGTAGCCGGGGCGCACCTCAGCTGCACGCACGAGAGCCTTAGCTGGCAACGTTTCGGCACACAAACAGTATGACACACTTAATTCGAGGCGATAAATAAATCTCAAAGCAAGCAAGTGTACATTTGTCAAGGGACCATTTTCAAGTAGCGCTACTGCGCATGCGCGAAGCACCTGAGTACGCGAAGCACCTGCACCTCAGTTCGACCCGACCACTCGACCCGACTCGCCAGTGTTTACCTCTCTCGCCCGATGGAAAGGAAAGGGCGGAGGGAAAACGTTGTAGAAGCACAATACCCTCTCGTAAATATTCCTCGATTCAGGGCGTTTGTGGCGCCATCCTCGTAATTTTTCTGAACTGCGATATTTTAGTGCACATGAAATTTCATAGATGTCGCTACCTACTAAATTCATCATACGTGGCTTTGTTATTCCACTATTATTTGCTTTTTGTACACTTAGTAGTTGATAATTATTAGCGCTTGAATAAAGAAACGAAAGCACGAACCTTTAAGTTATATTCGCCAGAACCAAACAAGCCATGGAGCATTTCAATCATGCTTTAAATATTTCATGAAGAGCTCGCGCGCTTCAAGTGAACCACGAAAAAATTAGCTGGAATCACCCTGACAGTGCACATTCCTCGAGATTCGTAGAACAAAACCGATGCTTATCCTCTGACAGCCAGGTGTAAAGTTTTTCCACGCGAAATTTCAGCACAGATAAAAGCGTATTACTTGAACAGTTTAGTATTTACTTTTAGCCATTTTACAAAAAAACGCTAAGTTTGATCACAAATAACTTTTACACTAAATGAAGCAGACAGATAATATTTTCAGGAAAAAGCGAATTATGTACGACCTCCAATTGCGCAAAAAATCTCAGCAGCAGAATGCATATCTTGAAAGTTATTGTATGTATAATTACCTGTTTTATACACTTTTCACAGGCGCGTGGCTAATAAACTATGCAATACACAGTAATAAAAATGCTTAACTTTGTTCATTAATATCTAATCTCAAAACACCTCGAACGGTTTTTTTCTAGGTACAAAATATTTTGCACAATTTTGCTTTTCCCGGGACAAGTAGAGCTGAAAAGCTGTTTCTTACTTTTGTGTTTTCCTTTACAGCTTAAACATCGTTGCAGCTATTTATAAACCAAATGCACCATTAGAAAGGAGAGGAAATAAACTTTACAAATATATTAAAACTCACATTTATAAACTAAACGAGTTAGGCGCAGTGGGCGTATGAATATCACCAAAATTGTCGTCTCTTCTCCGCTGGAGTGGGACCGCCACCTTAATTGTGTTATTGTGTCCTGCGTCCAAAGAATAAATGAAATTTCTCGCCTCAGCTAGTCAGCACTTTCTTCTACGAAAGAATACGCTTTGATGCTGATAAATGGGAGAGAGTAGAGACAGGCAGCATTATTGAATGTCGATACTGGAACGCATGTCTCCATGTTACGCGCAGCCTCGCCTCGTGGCGCGTTGTTGAACTCGCGTAATTGCACAGCGAGTGAGCATTAAGGCGAAAAACCCATGCTGTGAACCCATGGAACTCGGAAAGTTCCAGAATCCCCGGAGCCACTTTGCCGCTCTTTAATATTTGTTCTAGCGCTACCGACGAGCCTGCAGCCGGGAAAATTTATTTCTGGTCAAGTGCTTAAAGAGCCCCGATCTGATTGCGGAAAAATAAGTTGAGGCCTGAGTTTAATGTCTGTAATACAAAAATGGACTGTGGAAGGAAATGGTATCAAGGAAGATACCGCTAAATACACCGACTGTATCTATATTATTATTAGAAGTAATATTTCTACGCTTAATAAAAACATCATTCACGGCTTAGGGGGACTCGTGAGCGGAATATTTTGCATGCACTTATCCATGTTAAGGGCCTCGTAACAGAAATGAATGACCTTTAAGCGGTCGCGCCATCTATGGTCCTTCGTACCATATTGCACCCTTAAATTAAATATCATTTCGGCCGCTGGAACCGCTCATTGGTCCCAGTTGTACGTGATTTAGCTTTAGTTCTGTATTTGCTTTGCAGTCTTCTGACACTTGACGGAACCGAACATGAACAAATCTCTATAATTGGTTTTAATTTTAGTTTCCATTGGCACCTAGTTTGTGCGCTTCCACACGCATTATTCTAATCAGGAGAAGAAATAAGGATGGCTGGTTGCATAAAATGAAGTCAACGTAGCAGGATACACACCAGATTACATTTTTTTTACATTTTTACAACACCTAGAGGAATACCAGCGGTATTAAAATATAGCTTCGCTTTGCAGTCAACTATTTTATCTAAATTTCATTCATTCTGCTCACAGTGAATGCCTTTGACAGAAGAACCGTGGAGAGGTTTTTCTCACTAGGTGGCGTACATGCATGCTCATAAAAGCCTCCAGATGTTTTACTATGCTAGACGACAGTGACTCAAAGCTAGGCTATGCCTCAATCAATTATGTTCGCCATTTTTAATATCGCCTGGAAATACGTGATAAACAATCTCAGGCAATACAGAGTCATTATGTTCGTCTTTAACGCAGTTCTTCAGCGTGACAAGCTCACTAATTTGTTTTGTTATGCTATCAATAGGCTTGGGAAATACGTCTGGTATTATAGGCCTTATTCCGGTGAATATGAAAATGTACTGCAGGATATTACTTTTATCATAGATCATGTTGAAGGCAGCACCAGAGCCTCGTCTTCCCACTCGAGGGCAATTACATTTGGCAGGGAAGAGGTACATTCACCTTTACACTACCTACATCATTCGTTTTCATACGAACTTCAGTCACTTGGTTGAAATAGAGTGTGTATCCCGTAATTAAGAGCATGTTTTCTCCCTAAAGGTATCTATTTCTCACGGCACACATCGGACGATGCACTGAGCATCTATCGCCCCGTTTTCTGCCTGTCATATAATTTTGGCCGGCTTGCCTCCCATAACGACCGCAATTTACGTCGCAGTGTCGCCTTGCTCTTAAATGCCTGCGAGAAGGCGCGTTCCCCACTCGGACAGTAGAAAAACTATATATTGTTTTGGATTCATGGATTCATAGCAAGATTGGGAGGAGTGTGCAAAATGCGCAAGAGGAGTAAATAAAACGCTACAAATGCCTGTCAATTTATTAACGCGAAAGCATTACTTCGCTATGTTCACAGATGTTTGTCCGCAGACCATGTCCGCAGACTGCGCCCGCAAAATCGTGTCCACAGCAATTGCGGGAAATTGAGGAGTGGTGGAGATTAATTAGTGGTATCAATTGATAGAAGCTGACGTAATGGTTCTGCAAAAAACATAATTAGGCCAATAATTTAATTAGGTACTAATTAGAATAACTGGTTCACAGGAAAGAAAGGCGCTGTATCTGCCACACTTGTGGACACCTGAACCGCGCGGTAAAGGAATTGGGAGGAATGTGGGAGTGAATTTGGAAAGATAGAAATGGGTGCCGTAGTGGATATGACGTCAAGAATGGGACGTCACGCAACCGGATGTAGAGCCGAATAAAGGGCATAGGAAGGGATTGACGCGCAATTTGAAATTAACAAAGACTAAAATGGGCAAACAAAAAGTGAATTAGGCTACTAAAAGCAATCAGAAGCAACCAACAACAGCATCGGTGCTTTCGCATTACTCCAATGTAGATTCTGCAGTGCTGTTTAATTTTTTACTAGTCCTGTACCTCTTGCCTGTATGAGGCCTTTGCGGCAGCATATCCCTCGTCTGAAATAACGAAGCCGTAGCTACTAATTTGTTCTTTTAGTCCAGTTTGACTATTCAAAACTGAACAAACCCCGAGGGTGCCCATGAGGATCTTGGTTCGAGTCAACACTTTCAAACGTTGGAGGAACTAGTGATATGCGTGCACTTAAACAGTTGTGTCATTTGAAGATAGAGACGCACACTTCTCGGGCAAATTCTGTCAAGTCGATGCACCCATGAATATTAGGAACATAAATGCTGATATTTCATGATGCCCTTCTCTTCCCAATAAAACCTCCCACACTGAAGCGGAGTATATTTCTCTGAGTAAAATTTAATATGGACGATAGGTTGGATTTCGCCGTTACCTAGCACCTCTCGTGAGCATATTTATTTGCATTGGAAACTCTACTAGTCACAAGTGGCTAAAGCAGCCATAAACCCAATGCGGAGTTGCCATTAAGAATTTCCGCCTTTTACTCGTGGATACCGCAGTTTCGAAGGGTGGTACAACCCGGCGAGCCCCGTGTCTCGGAATGTGCTCTTGAACCTAATCGGCACGGCCATGCTGCGTACCTCTTCGGAATCGCCGACTGCCCGCATCAGCACCCAAGTATCGTTCCACAGCAAACGCCAAAGTGTTCGACCTCTAACCGCAACACAACTGCCTGCAATCGACGAGATACAGAAGCTCAAGGCGTTGATTGCGTCCAACAATGACTTCTGGAGCGGTTGGCCAGCTGCAGTGCTGGGTCTGGCCACATGCGCTATCGTGTCGTTCCCCACTGCCGAAAAGCTGAGCCGGCTGCGCGACCTGCAGCTGATGACGGGCATCTCTGGCCGGCTTTACGTCGTCTCCCACTTCATCTTCGACTTGCTCATCCTGTACCTGCTGCCTTTCGGCTGTTGTTTCGCTGTCTACGCATTCTGGTATGCGGAGCTGCAGGTCACTACTCTCGGTGAGTTAGTGAGATTTACAGGCTTTATACATTTACTATTCCTTATGTGCTCTACCGGAAGATGACCCTTATTCTTGATTTATTTTAAGCACACTTGTGCAACGTCACTGCACGTTATAAAACATTAGAGTGCTTAGGCTCTTTGGTTCCTTTCATCACGAAGTTCTTCAATGCCCCGGTAGCTATGGTCTTTAAACCACTCAAGCATCCAATCGAATTATTCCTTAGGCTTAGAGTGCAATAACTCCGCGTATTGTTGAAAAAAAGACAGTTTGTCGACATGCGCTTTCCCAGTGTGCCAATAATCTCACCATTTATGACAAGAGCTTGAAGAAACTTTTTAACAAACTTTTAGCTATTTATTGGTCTACTTCTACCATTCTACTTATCAGATAAATTTTAGTTCACCTGTATGACACGCATATAAAAGAGGTATTTATTTCGGGGCAAAGAAGGTGCACCAATGCGATTATTTTCAACCTGCTATACAAATTGCAGATAGCCCGCGAGAAGCACTTGAATTTCGAGATAAACTCTCTTTTAAATTTTCTGCTGTTCACACACGACATACGGCACTGCTATTGTAATCGACAGAGCAAGCGATATCCATGACAATTTTTGTACTACTGAGTAAAAGGCATATTCGCGCAATAGCATTCATCTTATAGATTTAATAAATTATTAACAACTTGCTACTAAACATTTATCACAATGAGAAATACATTTAATCGGCGAGTTTTAACTTGCACTTCGAAAGCCAAAACAAGTCAGCAGAAGTTTATATTACGCTTAAGCTCGGTAAAGCGCGTTAAATATGTATATTGCTAGGGTTTTCATGTCTCTACTACGCGATTTAGCGTTGCAAAATCTCTACAGAGTCTGACACATTGTGTTAATTGTATTCAGTTGGTATGCTTTTCGGGTAAGCTACAAGCACGTTGTCTCGCTCTCTTCTTGGTAGACACGTGCCCTTACGATTAAGGAAAAAAGATTGGAACAGCTTTGTGATTGCCTAGGAGAAGAAACGCGCTTGTGGGTGCAGGATAGGCCTGAGTAAAAGAACTTGGAACGCGCGGCAGAATTGGCGGACGAGTTCGTGGCCCGTCGGGAATCAGAGAGAGCAGGCGTTTACCCCGGTCACAGCAAGGTATACAGGGTGTTCCACTGAACACACAAAACAAATCGCCAAAGTATGCGTATACAATTACCACCCGTCCCAGATGGCGACTATCTCGCGTGTCCCATTACTGATGTCATCTTGTAGTGGCACGTCACCCTTCCTCATCTGATTGTGCATATCTCCCAAAACCGTACCACTCTCCCGGTCCTTAACTTCAGCTTATACACTGAAGTTCTACCCGAGGGAATTTCACTAGCAGAGCTGTCGCCGATAATCGATTGTGCCATTTCAGCTCTTACTACCGATAATCCAAATGCCGTCCCTGCAACCCCTCCCTCGTCCTCTACATCGCGCCCTAATCATGTTAAAAGCATGATTGCAGCTGATCTCCAGCCTGAATTCACCACAGCATTAAAACAGCTTTTGCTCACCTACAGTGACCTTTTTGACTTCGGTACCCGCCCATTGGGTCAAACCACAGTTGTCAGTCACCGCATCAACACCGGTGACGCCAGTCCTATTCACAGGCGGCCCTATCGTGTTTCGCTTGCCGAGCGACGCGTCATCCAAACAGAGGTTGACAAAATTTTGGCGAACGACATAATTGAGCCTTCCAGAAGCCCCTGGGCATCACCTGTTGTGTTGGTCAAAAAGAAAGATAACAGTTGGAGATTCTGCGTAGACTATCATCATTTAAATAAGATAACCAGAAAAGATGTGTATCCTCTTCCGCGTATTGACGACGCGCTTGATACTTTGCACGGAGCCAGCTACTTTTCGTCCACCGACCTTCGTTCCGGCTACTGGCAGATCTTTGTCGACGAGAGAGACCGTGAAAAAACAGCGTTCAGCACCCCTGACGGCCTTTATCAATTCAAAGTCATGCCTTTAGGCCTTTGCAATGCCCCAGCAATCTTCGAACGCATGATGGACACTTTGCTCCCAGGCTTCAAGTGGACCACTTGCTTGTGTTATCTTGACGACGTAAGTTTTCTCTACTACATTTGAAAGCCATCTCCTTCGCCTTTCTACAATCCTTGTGCTTATTTGCCGCACCTGACTTTGGTCACCGAGCAATCAAAGTTCTTGGTCACTTGGTTAATGCTGCCGGCGTTCATCCTGACCCTGACAAGATTCGTGCCGTTAGATATTTTCCCACTCCATGTTCATCTAGCAATGTTTGAAGCTTTATTGGCCTATCTTCTTATTTCCGTTGATTAATCCCGCATTTCGCAGCCTTTGCTCGTTCTCTCGCCCATCTCCTCAAAAAAGACGTTTCATTCTCATGGCTTGAACAAGTTGCAGCTTTCTCGGAACTTATTGCTGCTCTCACTAGTCAACCCGTCTTGGCTCATTTCAACCCATCCGCGAATACTGAAGTCCGAACCGACGCAAGTGGCCACGGAATTGGAGCTATACTCCCCCAGCGACAACACGGCCACACAAGGGTAATTGCGTATGCCAGCCGCCTCCTCTCAACGCCTTAAATAAATTATTCTGTCACAGAGCGAGAGTGCCTGGCACTTGTTTGGGCTATTACAAAATTCCGCCCTTTTTTGTTTGGCCGGACTTTTACTGTTATAACAGATCATCATGCCTTGTGTTGGCTTTCCTCCCTCAAACATCTTACTGGCCGTTTGGGGCGCTCGATGCTTAGATTACAAGAGTGTACATTTTCCGTCGTGTGCAAGTCCGGCCGGCTTCACCAAGATGCAGACTGCTTGTCCCGTCATCCCGTCGACTCCTCAAGTCCTACCGACTCTGACGATGACGCATGTGTCTTGTCTGTGTCGGCCTTTTTTAGCATTGCCGACTAACGACACTTAGATCCGTTTCTCCAATCCATTATCCTCCGTCTGACCTGCGACTGACCTGATCCATCTCTTGCCTTATATTTATACTTCACGAGAACGCCCTATACCGACGCAATTTGCGACCAGACGGCGCAGACCTTTTGCTCGTCGTTCCTCAACAGCTGCGTTTCACCATCCTTGACCAGTTTCATGATGCTCCGAAGGCTGGCCACTTGGGTGTCTCTCGCACATACGACAGCTTGCGCCGACGTTTATACTGGCCGGGGTTCTACCGCTCCGTCCAGCAATACATTGCCGCATGTGAATTGTGTCAGCGTCGAAAGCAGCCCACCATTTTGCCTTCAGGTCATTTGCAGCCGATCCCCATACCCACTGACCCATTTTCCCGTGTATGTGTTGACCTTCTTGGGCCCTTCCCAGTTTCCGCCGCAGGGAACAAATGGATGGCCGTCGCCACCGATTATGCTACGCGGTATGCTATTACCAGAGCCATCCCGACCAGCTGCGCCACAGACGTCGCTGACGTCCTCCTAGAAAACGTGATTCTACATCATGGTGCCCATCGTGAACTACTAACTGACCGTGGCCGCTGCTTTCTGTCGCGAGTGGTTGACGAAATTCTCCGTTCGTGCTCCGTCCGCCACAAATTCACCACAGTCTATTACCCCCAGATCAACGTCCTCACGGAATGCCTAAACCGTACCCTCACAGACATGCTCTCCATGTATGTGTCTGATGACCACCGGGTTTGGGGCGTTAATCTACCCTTTGTGACATTCGCCTACCATTCATCTGTCCATTCTACAGCTGGATACTCTCCATTTTATCTGTTATTTCGCCGACACCCGTTACTGCCCTTCAACACCTCACTGCCCGCGACAGACGCCACCAGTACTTACGCCAGTGATGCCGTATCCCGCGCTCATGATGCCCGCCGGATAGCTCATGCCAGGCTCTCTGCATTCCAAGACTCTCAAAAGTTCCGGTACGACAGTCGCCACCGTGATGTCCACTACAGTCCTGGGTCACTCGTCTTGCTGTGGTTACCGTGCCGTCGCGTGGGCTTGTGTGAAAAACTTTTGCCCGATTACACAGGCCCTTACCGAGTTTTGCGCCCCGTGACCGACGTCACATACGAAGTTGAATCTGTGCCTCCGAAATCCTCGTCCAGAGCGCCATCCTCTTTTTTTTATTTCTTTATTGCCTGACTTCGGCACAATACACAAAACCACTTACAGGGCACAATTAATACAACAATCAGCCAGGTGGGTTGTGGCGTCGTCATGCTAAAATTCTCTTAGGGTCACTAATGACTCCAATTTTCCGAGCCACTCGGGAGCTTCAGGAGCAAGTTTCTGAATTTCAATATATCTATTCATGCCTTCCCGAAAATAGATCCGTGCTGGCCGTGCGTCAGGATCGCAATAATATCCTGCCATTCTCGAGCGCCAAATACAGTGGAGGGCCATTAGCATAATAAGGTCAAATGGCACCCCATCCTCATTCTCTACTGGCAAGTACCTAATACCGTGCGAGTTTAATGGAAATTCCTTTTTTAAAGTCCTTTGTAAAATATCCCAAAAGTACACCCCTTCACAACAATGTAGGAAAACGTGGTCTATAGTTTCTGGCTGTTTACAAATTAAGCAATGCGAAACCCAAGGTAAAAATAAATTCTTAGCTTCCAAGAACTTCCTTACTGGCAGTGTTTCCGTGTGTAACTTAAAGAAAAAAAGTTTTTGCATTTGTCGGCACCTGTATCGCCTTCACCCGCTTAAGTACGTCGCGTCCTGGTCCTCCACTGTATAAGGCCCTGTACATTGGTACGGGAAGAACTACGTCTCACAAATCCTTGTACAGCTTCTTCCTGCTAACACAAGATAAATATTCATAAGAAAATCGAACAGACAGGAATCGCACACTAGCGACAACTTCTCTAAAATAACCAAAAAAGCGCCATCCTCTGAAATAGTGCATGTGTCCAGCCTTAAGCACTATTATGCACGTTCTGTTTCACAAGTTTAGAACGCACCGGAACTGTGCGTTTCCCGAGGGGAGTAGTGTTACTGAGCGCTATTCGGTGGTCGTGCTGACGAACAGGCTCCAGGCTCCTAGAAGAAGAAGACGCAGACGAGTGCTGTGCTGTGCGAGTGCTGAGCTGTGATCATCCTCAGTGGTGTGGACAGCTGCCGTACTGTGAATATTAATATAAAACAATATTTGCAGTCACACAGGCTCTGCCCAGCGGACAAACTCTTTTCCAAAACTACCTTTATAATCATAAAGTGAAACAAATACTCACTACCTAATATTTTATTCATCATAGTTTTGCGCTTAGTCCCAATGAACAAGATTTTGCCATTTCAGTTCTAGAGCCCAGCAGTGGAAAAAAATCTCCCATTTTTTTTTCACCACTTAATCTAAACTAAGTGTGTGAGGAGTGCCGGATTTGTGGTTCAATTGAAATGTGCGCTGGTAACGGGTGCGAATTTACCTCGGGGCTTAGCGCTTAGATTGGACACTGGCCGAGGTAATCGTCTGCTTTATGGCTCGGCGTAAAGAACAGGATATTCATCGTCATCTATACGGCCGTCGCACCTTGGTATGCTGATAAGACCTGGCCAGGCGCTCTGCCTGTACGGTCACCTCCTGAAAGAGTGTTTTGTCTATGCTGTCGTCACTACTTATGAAAGGAATACAATCACGTTTTGACGACAGTGCAGACTGCTGTTTAACGTTAAATGATGCCTGTATATTGACATGCATTGCAGTCTTGTGAAGCGTCTATTTGTTTTTTCGGTGTCGGCATGACCGCTATAATAAACGTGGGTGACTTTGTAACTGAACTTTGTGACTGGAATGTAGCACTACATTGCTGCGTGACGGCTACCTCGATACGATTGCAGTGTGCTTGATCACTCACCTCACGCGCTTATGTACTGCTAGTCTGACCCTTGACAGCAGATGCTTAGCACTTTTTGGCTGTATAACAATCCTGCATGAACAAAATTTGTATATTGTATTGCTTCAATTGGTTTTAGCCCCACTTGGACACTATGAGAGTAGAGATAACACTATTGGGGAGAGGCACAGCGTCCAGTATGGTCATGGTTTCGCTAACATAGACTAATCGAAGTGGAATAATTCATGCCTTTCCTTGCAGCGCGGTAATGTATGCGAAGGTGACGTGATGCAATATTGCTTCCCAGTTCTGATGGCCCTTGTCAAAGTATGCTGAATTAATTCCGACGACTATATTACTGAGCCATTATGCGGGTCCGTTAGTTTGCACATGATAAGAAGTGGATCCCGAGTGACGTTTTCCACTGAGTCACATAAGTCCCTTCTTGACTGTCGAGATAATAGACATTTCCCTGTAAGCATAATATCGTGTGCGCATCGTGATGAAACACTACATTGAAGTGATGTCTCGAATTGTCCGTGCTCCGGAAATCAACGCACAATGATCACTAGCGTTTCAGGACAGATAAAGAAATTTGGTTAGCGCTCTGCTCTGATGATTGGTCGTAAACACTTATCTCATGCGGTAATTGTCGCTCGTATAGTCGGTCTACAGCAGTGGACGTGAAACAGAAGAACCCGTAGAAAACGGAAAGCGGGGCTGGACGCGTCGTAATAAATAAACCTAGCCTGCACAAACATAAGCAAACGTAAGTGCATGAAATATTACACGTCAACATTTTTTTACCACGAAAAGAATAAACAAACTAAAATTTGTTACACTAGCATCTTTAAGAGAAAGAAAAGTAAAGCTGGTGAAGGTAATTTGACACCATGCAGTGTCAATATTACCAAGATACGCGCGTCTGGGTGGCATGTAATTGCTCCTATTGGACAGTGCATGGGTAGAATCCAGATTGGTATGCCAAAGTTTCTTGTCCGCTGCGACGTTCTCCGGGAATGTTCTCGTGATTTGATTCTCCGTGTGGATTTCCTGCGGAAGTATGGCGCCATCATCGATCTCCAACAGCAAACGACCTCACTCTCAACGGAGAAATCGGCTGCCAGCCCCGCTGACGGCCCATGTGCACACGCCCTACGATTTTCAGCCGAGTATGTATCGGCACGTCCCCGCTACAGCGTTTTTGTGATTAATGTGTGTGGCGGGCTACATGACGGGCCGATAATTGCTGAAGGCAACGGTTCGCTTTTATTTTCTCCAAAGCATCTGTGCAGATCGAAGGTTAATTATTCTCAGCAATACTCACTTTGAGCTTCTCGTTACGACCTTCACGAGTGAATCTCGCCACCTTTACTACCATCGCGTTTACCGAACTGTGAAACAAAGTTTCCGAATGTTTTGCGCCAGACATTAATGATGATCTGGGTGCTCTCGACCACATCGATATCAGCAGTGACCGTTCGGCCTGTCAACAACGCGCTTGGGTGCCTTACTGCTGGATTACGTCCCTTGCTTTGCCTCATCATCGAAAGTCCGGTAAACTTCTATCACTAAGCGTCGCATCTTAATTCCTGACGATGCCTGGCATTTCAACCAAAGAAGGCGAGGCAATCTGGACACAAGTTCAGGCAATGCTTAACGATGGTGTTATTCAGTCGTCTAAAAGTCCATGGTCCTCACCAGTGGGGCTGGTTAACAAAAAGGATGGCACGCTACGCTTTGCGTTGACTACAGGAAACTGAATGACATCATAAAAAAGGACGTATATCCCCTACTCCTTATCGACGATCCGCTCGATCGGCTTTGGAAAGCCAAGTTCTTTTCCTCCATTCGTTTGAAAAGTGGTTATTGAAAGACAGAAGCTGATGAGCAATATCGGGAAAAGACTGCCTTTGTCATGCCTCATGGCTTATATGAATTTAAAGTATTACCTTTCGCTCTGTGTTCTGCGCCTGCGACGTTCCAGCGAATTATGGACACCGTACTTGCTGACCTCAAATGGAAAACCTGTTTGGTTTATTTGAACGCCGTCGTATTTTTCCAAAACTTTTGAGAAATATCTTAAACGGCTGCCAGTAGTATTGGATGCCCTTCGCTCGGCCGATTTGACACTCAAGTCGGCCGGAAAAAAAACACTTTGGATATCATCAGCTCTAATTTCTCTGTCATGTGGTTAGTGCTGATGGTGTCCCGCCCAATCCTGACAAAATACCCGCTGCAGGCAACTTTCCCATTCCTACAACGAAGAAAGCAGTGCGGCGTTTTTTGGGTCTGTGCTGTACTATCACCGTTTCATTGCTACATTTTGCCGAGATTGCAGAACGCCTGACGCGTCTGGCACTTGGTGACGTCCCGCATATCTTGTTGAACAAGCCCATTTTTTGGGCATCATCAGTTCCTCTGATTTAAATGCCCGGCAAAGGGCTGATACAAACCTTAAAACTGAGATTGATCATCTGAAGGGTCTCGATTCTACAGTATCTCGGCTGTTCGCTAACAACTTGTCATCCTTCTGTACTCGCGAGGGAATCATCTACAAAAACACGCCGGCAACAGTGACCAAGCCTCTGTTAGGTCTTCAGAAGTGAATAAGAATGGGTGTGTTAGACATCGTAAATAAAAAAAAGCATAGCGCAAGAACAAAAGACAGGGATGATGATGCACTTCCCTGTCTCGTCATCGTTCCAGTCTTTTCTATGCTTTTTGATTTACGATATCTTCCGTCATCCCTGCAGATCTCTGCGAAAGAATCCTTCATGCTTGGCATGATGAGCCCACCGCTGGACACTTCGGCTGGGCATGCACTCTTACCGGAGTGCGCCAGGTTTGCCGCCACCATCCATCGATTGGTTAGAGGTTGCCGCGAGTGCAAGCGACGTGAGAAACTGCCATTGAAGTCAGCAGGTTTCCTGCAGCCGATTCCCGCACCGCTAGTACCATTCGACCAAATTAAGATGGACGTTCTCCTCTTTTGTCGTCAGTTGGCAATAAGTAGCCATTTGACACGTTACGCGGAAACTACGTCGGTGCTACGTGAAACATCCTCCGAAGTGGCACAATTGTCCTCCGACATGCGCTCCTTTATACGCCATCACTGATTGGGGCAAAACATTTACAGTGCGACGTCCTGAAGAAGTTTTAAAACTAAGCCTGAGAGATCACCGAAAGGCTACAGTCTACCATCCCCAGTCTAATGGCCTTACTGCACATCTGCGTAATGGCGAGCATATACGCAGATGTGCGGCATAAAATGTGGGACGAGATTTTTCGTTATGTAACCTTCGCATACAACACGGCCGCCCAAGAAACAACTCGATTCATTTCGTTTCGCCGATCATAAGGACGTGATGTGCAGACCATGCTCGACGTCATGCTGCCGTGTGCGGTTGAAGACCAGCTTACTGCTGAAGCCGAATAATTCGCGTACTATGCTGAGGAAGCTCGCCAACTCGCCTGCATTCACATTACGAAACACCGAGCTACAGATGCACGCCGATATAACGACCGACATCGCTACGTCGTATTCTAGCCCAGTGGCAAAGCCTGGGTGTATGCACCTGGCTGCCGCCCAGGCCTGCCAGAAAAACTTCTCAACAGCTACTTCGGACCCTACAGAGTGTTGCGTCCCATATCGGACGTAACTTATTAGGTTGTTCCAAACGGAACTGTACCGAGTTCTAGTCGTCAGTGCTCGTCTGACGTAGTACCTGTACTTCGCATAAAGCCGTATTTCACCCGCTGAGAGCCATGCTTCTTCCCCTCTTGAACATTTCTTTCTGTGAGCATATGTTCGTTTTTCGAGAGATTGAATAATGCCACCTGGTGGTTTCAGGTAGCGCCTGATAAACTGATAAGTTAGACTCTCGTGCTATTCTTCAAGCTTGGACTCTTGACTGTCTGTGCCCTCCTAAAGTTTCACGTAAATCAGTCTTTTTGTGACAATATCAAATAAGTCCAAATATTAAATTGGGTTGAAAAAAGCAGCTTTTGCACCGGTTTTGGAGAAAAGGTATTTCTCCAAAAGGTGCGAAGGTATAAGTGTATGTATAACCCCACTCATGTATTAGGACTTTATGCTCGTCTGTATTTCACCCTTAAAACAGCAGTTTTTGCCAAATTCAAGGCAGCAGTATGCTTGCGCCCTGCTTTCGCAGTGGCACTGTACGTGATCATGGTGGCGTTCGCTCCGGTGGCGATCTTCGAGCTGTACCTCGTGGCGCACCTGGTACACTCTGAAGGCGGGGCCTAGTTTTTTCGGACTGTAAATAACCACTAGCAGTTGCTGAAAGTCTTTTCCAGACTTCCACTCGAATAAGTTACTTTTGTGGAGGCTGATTTGACTGCCATCTCATGTATGACCTCTTATATTTCAACTGAATTAGGTTTACCTTTTGGATCTTAAGTTTCTGCATAGCTTTGGGGATGGAATAAGCTGTGGAGTACGCAACGCTAGATCTTTCAACCGCTACAATCAAACGCTAGATCATATTATGAAGTTGCTTCGATGAGCTCTGCAAAATGGATTGTGCAGCAAGGTGAATGACATGTACCACGAGGTATATTTCTAAAATAAGATAACAAGGTTAGCTAATCACCTTTTTGTATTTGATATTCGAGGGCATATTAGGAAATGGAAACAGGTTATTATCGCATGTGAGTCCTGCAATACCTCAACAAATGTTTAGCCATGTGCAATATAAGTACAAACGTCACCCGCAGTTTCGATATTATGTAAAAATTTAGTGTGCATTCCGATCAACTTATATCTAAACAGATAAGTGTATGTATAACCCCACTCATGTATTAGGACTTTATGCTCGTCTGTATTTCACCCTTAAAACAGCAGTTTTTGCCAAATTCAAGGCAGCAGTATGCTTGCGCACTGCTTTCGCAGTGGCACTGTACGTGATCATGGTGGCGTTCGCTCCGGTGGCGATCTTCGAGCTGTACCTCGTGGCGCACCTGGTACACTCTGAAGGCGGGGCCTACTCCTGCGCATTCGCCCTGTTCGTGCTCGCAGGTAATGGGCGCGCCACCTACCTGTCAGTACACTGACCACTTTGAAGGACCGCTAGAGTCGATACTGGTCCGCTGATCACTATCGGACTTAGTGCGTATTTTTACGGCGCCGTTCACTGTTGCAGGTATAAGGAAATAGTTTATTCCTCTATAGGAGATATAAGCGAGCAGTTTAGGATATGGAATTTGTCTGGATCTAAGACAAGTGCACATGGCCGTCGTGACCGACAACTTAAGAAGGAGTGTGCTGCAAGGCCCTCTATTCCAGCAACAAAGGTCACGACTACCGGATGGCCGTGAAAGTTCAGCAAAGGAAACTGTGTGCGCGGGTATGAGAAATGAGATGAGGGAATATCCCGCATCTCGATTCGGCTGCGGGAGGTGATCAGTTCGAAACCCGCCGCAGGACACCCACCGGTAAAATTGGGTACAAGCGTCCCTCGGCCCGGCGCCCGGCTCTTTCAGGGGTATGCGTTTGGGAGGCTCTGCTAACCCTGCTGTGCTCCCTCGAGGGCTTAAAGTTTCGAACAACTAATGGCCGGCAAAGGCCGGGCTGAAGGAAAAAAAGGCCACATAATGGGCTTTTGCCGCACAAGGCAGACTTATTGTCTGATGGCGGAACTGATCGCTGCCACATCGGTTCAACTATTTGAGACCTATGACCCCTTTCCCAAACACTTCACCCCAAAGAGCCGAGCACCAGGCTGTGGGAAAGCTTGTACCCAGTGAAAAGCCAGTGGATACCCGGCCGCACCAGTGGTCGAACCTGGGACCTCCCGAACACAAGGCGGATGCTCTACCACAAGGCCAACTTGTGCTCGCAGCTTCATTTGCAGACCCTTTATCGCCCATCTAGAAGTCGCGACGTTTGCTTCTGGGGTGCGCTGGCTTTTGGCTGCATCTCAGTGGGGACATGATGCATGGCAGTAAATAAACAGCCAAATCGCCTGTCCTAATATGATTTGGCATGTAGTGTTCAATATCGCAAAAGGATGTAGGCTACGAGGAATGTAGTGCTTCGGAAACTTCGACCAGCTGGGGATTTTTGACGTGTACTGACATCGTAGACTATACGGGCGCCTTGCATTACACCGCTATCGAAAGCGGCTGCCGTGCGTGGCAGGGATGTGTTCCCAAGTCCTAGGGTTGAGCAGTCGAGCGCCCTAGCTACTGAAAAACCGCAATAGAGCATTAATCCGCGGACAAGAAGGAATTTCAAATGCGTAAAATTATGCAAGAAATTAAATTTTTTTTTTCGATCCCAGACCACGTGTTAGATACTAATTTTATACTATTATCTGCAAAAGTTCGTCTCAGCTAGCAACACCGCAGAGCGCGCTAGGTACGTTTCTTTTTATCAAATTTTGGCTTTCTTTTGTGGCCGCTACTCGCATTCTGATTGTTCTCCTTCACCATTTTGTTTTCAACCTTCGCTTAATTACCTAGTAACAGGAATAAACATTCTAGCGACGTCTTCATCACATTGTGGGGATGAAGTGAAGAGACCATTGTCGTACGAGCGGCTAAGAATAAGAAGGAACGAGTTCCGCCAGAATATGTTAATTCGGTCTTAGGGCGTCAGGCTTGGTTTGTGGTTTGTGGGGTTTAACGTCCCAAATCTACTCAGGCTATGAGAGATGCCGTAGTGGGGGACTCCTGAAATTTCGAGCGCCTGGGGTTCAATTCCGCTGATTTGAATGAATTGTTTCCCTAAGCGGGGAAAGAATAGCAAACGCGAATCAGAAAGGAGGTCCTCCGTGTTGGCTCATTTTGAGAATACGTGCTTTTGGAGATTTTTTTGCTTATGGTGCATTTCTATGGCGAAAGCATTACATAGCTCAACTGAGGCATCTCTATCGCGACCACTCTGGGAAAGCAGATACGGTTTTCAAAGGATGGCTGATCACGTGGTCGTCGGCCATAGTACATCGGCGGTGTAAATAGGGGACGTGATTCATGAGGCCGACAGTGACAGAAATACTTTGCGTCAAGTCCAAGCGCACTACAGAAGGGTGATATGTGGTTGCATCTGGTAGAGGCTCCTTAAAACCCTTTGAGACCAAGCGCACAGCATCCATGGTCTGCCGCAGCGAGTAAGTTTCATCGTCAAAGAAATGGGGCGCACCAAAGCGGGTTTAAATGGGAAGACAAACGGTTGATACGCTATAATCTGCACCTATCGCAGTGCATCTCGAATATGGGAGCTTGTGCCGGCCTTCGTGCAAAGCAAACCACCCACGAACCATTTGCAGAACGATTTTGATATTCAGCCAAGCAAAGGTAAAACTTTCACATTACCACAGATCAGCGAAGTTGAATGTCTCTTCGGAAGGTTTCCAGTATTACTATTCTTTTGCTGGACTTAAGAATTTGTTGATGAATCATGACCACTGGAGGAGGGGATGAAAATAGCTATGTCATTCATTTACTGATGGAACTCTCCAGGAACAAATCTATCTCGGTGGCTCTCCTTAGAATTACAAGAACTACTTCATTCTGTGTAATCAAAGAGCCCAATTTGGCCAAAATAACCGCGAGCTCTCTGCTAGGGCGTATCCTGCAGACCTTGAAATTTTTCAAGGCGTTAATCAGCATACGTATGTAGTTTGGTTTGTTGGGTTTAACGTCCCAAGGCGACTAAAGCTCTGAGAGACGCCGTTAAGTAACTGCTTTGCTGAATGTAATCATAAGACAAGACACCAAATGCCTGAATATCTGTTGCGAAAAGAAAACTATGCTCACTTCCTCACAGAGTTAACCCAGCCATGTTTCCTCTTTTAGTTAATGGTAACCACTTGTGAAAGTAATGCGAATTGTTTTACCATAATGTATAATGCGACACAGCGAGTGCTGAAATGCGACTTGAGGTCATGATTTGTGTTTGAAACTTGTGTTACTAGCTCGCCGCGGTTATACAATGTTTAGGGCCTCAAATTGTATGCCCAAAAATGCGGGATCGAATCCCGGCTGCAGCGGCGGTTTTTCGATGGGGGCCAAAAGCAAGGCCCTCGTGTCCTGTGTGATGTCAGTATAGGTTAAAGAACACCAGGTGTTCAAAATTTCCGGAGCCCTCAACTATTAGTCATATCTGATAGCGTGAGTCGCTTTGGGACCTTAAACCTCATAAACCAAACCAAATCAACTTCTCTTTCCTTCACTCTCTTTCGGCTAGCGCCCATGGCCTTCATTGCCTACAACATTCTACGACCCCGCATCAGCGCTTGGTGGCTGCGTCCTATTTTCATGCTGAGCGCACCGTTCGCACTCAACGAGGCTGCTCTGAACGCCGTCAACCTGGAGCCGGCCGCACGACTTTGCGCCGTCCTTCAAGCCACACTGAAGCAGGTGATCACGCCCGAAGACTCCTGCCGGGAGTTAATGCTGGACAGCCCTTACCTTGGCGCCTGTTGCATGCGTAAGTGCTCAGCCAAAGAGGCTGATGATAATTACCATTGTTGCTGCGTATTGCAGCTGCCATGTCTTGCTGTTTCTAGGCAAACAAGTGCGGAGTAACACAAACAACACAGCAAAACTTTCGTGCTGCACTTACTTTCCTATACTTATGAAGCAAGGAACTCTCTGTGCTGTTTCTTACAATCTTAAGCAAAAAATCAAAAGGGAGTCTGAGCCCGGATCTCTAATATCAGGCATGAACGTGGGATTTGCGAAACCTAGCTGAATGCATTCTCGTCGCCCCATAATTGATTTCACATTTTGTAGAAACCTGAATACATTCACATGAAGAGTCGGCGGGAAGGCGCCTTATATAGCACGACTGGCTACTGGAAACACGGTATTTATTTATTTAGGAACTTCTGCGGACATGTTACATGTCTAAGTAGGAGAAGGAGATATTTAAGCACCAGAAATAATGGCTCATAGATATGCGACATTGATGTGCTGTTTTTGAAGCAGTGGTCGATATAACAACTTGCCCTAGTCGAACGTTCAGCCTTCTTTTCTAAACGAATTTAAAGCAGGGAGCGCCAGTTTCGTCTTTACCGAATCAGCTCAAGAAAGAACAATGTTCTCAGCAAAGGGGCCAAATAAGAGAACGTTTAATTGCGTTTTGAAAGATTTATAATATTTTTACACGCCTCAATATAACCACACACGATATCCAGTAAGTGCACGCCGATGCACACAACAGCAGTATGTCCGTTTTCGCCATTCATATAAAAAATCTGGCTACAATTTAATGCGCGTGTGAGTAGTCATCAAGTGGAGACCCAAGGAGGATGCCAGTGAAACATTGCAAATGCTAATCGTTCATTCACTCAGCACGCGTCTAAGGCAAAATTTAACTTTGAAGACAATAAACACTGCAGCGTAGGGCTTCCGAAGCTGGGTTCCACGGAACCCAACACTTCCAATCACTCAGTGGTTCGCACCTGCCCCCCCCCCCCTACTTCTCCTGTCCCCCTTCTTGCTAAATGTTCTGACCATGGCACAGTACCTCGTTCGTTGAAATCCAGTTTAGAGCGTTAGGTTTTTATATACTAGTTTAATCTTAAGAACCGTCAACGTATACGCACAGTGTGTGCACAGATATTGCCAGTGTGCCGGAATGCGTGATTCTGGCTGTCTTTCGACGGAACTGCAGGGGTCGGCTCGCACTGCCACTTACCCGCCGGGGTGGCGCAGTGGTTATCGCGTTCGACTACTGTTCCCGAGGACGCGGGATCGAATCCCGGCCTCAGCGGCCGCTTTTCGATGGAAGCCAAAAGCAAGGCGCCTGTGTGCTCTGCGATGTCAGTGCGCGTTAAACAACCGCAGGTGGTCGAAATTTCCAGAGTCCTCCACTACGGCGTCTCTCATAGCCTAAGTTGCCTTGGGACGTTAAATCCTACAAACCAAACCAAACTTCGCAGCGTCTAAAATCGCTCTGTCCGATACACATGTCTAGAACGCCGGCTAAATTTACAAAGGGCGGATAACGCTCAATGTGACCCGTGTTGGGTCACGCACTCATGCACTCATGCACCCGGTCCCATACTTGAGTTGTCGAAACCAGAAATAGGAGGTGTGCATTTTACATTGGTTATTTTTCCGGGCACTTTGATGGATTCGGAGGTGCCGGAGTGGCGCCCTGCCGCCGACGAGCCCGTTTGTTCCGAAAAACTAGCATCTGCCGAAGTAGAAGTGTATGACCACGCCGCGCCCACGCATGAACAGGGAGCACATGTTAATAAAAGCGGTGATGGCCATCACGTGATTGTGAGCGCAGCCCAGGCTACTCAGCCACGTTGGTCATGTGAAAAGTCTGACTGCTTCATGCTCTCTTGTTTAGGACTAATATAGTTACGAGCGTGACGGGGGGGGGGGGGGGGGGTAGTTTAAAGCTGATTGACAAAATAATAAACAATTGCTAGCGAAATGAAATGGAACGACAGCAAAATATAAACAGATCCAAGCATAACCATCTTCATAACTATGATGACAGGCAATAGGGATTCCTTGCCTGTTGGAATCCTTTGAAGCCTCTTGTCATTGGACATTCAGTATTGCCTAGGATATATTTGTTATAATATACCTTTTTCAAAGTCACACTATTTTTAAGACATTTGTCAGTTCCCAGGTCAAACAAATAATTTTTCCTATTTCATATAGCACAAAGAAAGTTTTCACAATATGTTAGTATACTAATGCGAGATCTCTTTTCTCGGTATGAGCTGCTTACTTCATCATGCAAACAAACTGCTCCTTGTAGGGCACAAAATAGTTCATTTTCAGCGCGCCTCTCGTTTTCAGGCACAGCTATTTCTTTTAGCAGATCCTTATATATTTATTTAACAAAGCGCATATATTCGCAAGGTAATTGCACGCTAGCGCTGTTTTTATGAAAACGAATTTGCTTACGTTACGCTACTAATTGCAAGACCAACTACAGCCAAAGCAGCAAGGCCTGCTATGGCACGCACCTTTCGGAAACGTAGAGAGGTGTAGAAGAATAAACAGAGCATGCCATTGCCATGTAACGTTTGTCAAGCATTGCGCTTTTAAAACAGTGGTCAGAAAAGATGAAATCTTTTGTGGACATGCACTCTTCCTTCACGTTCAATACAAAAGGCGTAACTGCTCTTGCAGAAATCTACGTACCACTACTGGTACGCACATTTTACAACATACGTATGTTTTTATTCTGTGGGATATCCTTTTATGCTGGCACAGCGCCGAGAGCCAAAAGTGCGCTTGAGAGCTACAAATCGGTTCCTAGTAGCTTTTAGGCCGTCCCGATCATTTGCCGTGGTGCAACATGTGTTCCTCAGGGATCCTGAAAAACCCTCACGCCGAGGTGTACGCACCTGGTGCCTTCTCGCTTTCCGCCGAGGGTGTGCTTCCGGACGTGGTGTACTTCGTGTGCCAGGGAGTCTTGCTCTTCATCGTGCTAAGCGTCCTCCACTCCGGATACGCCCCCAAATTTTCAGCGCTCGCCAGTGGAGGTTTGTCTTTTTGGATGGTTTGCTAATGTACAATGCTATTAAAATTGGCGCTTACACATTTTCCCGTGTTAAGGCATTTATCGCTGCTTATCTTTATTCTTACAGAATCTATTTCACAAAATTGTAGCCCTGAAAAGGAAGTGCTACTATTACCACCGATTGGCTAATGGCCGCGTATTCACTGCGCTTTTACCACCTGCATGTTTTACCTTGCTACCCTCTTTGGTGTACTGCGAACTGGGTGGACGTATACCAGACTTGTCATCACCATCAGCCAAGCTACCTAGCAGTGCACCAGAATATTCTGTCCCACAGTTCATCAAATTCGCTTGTTGTGTGCCGGCTTCAGCTGTCGTATGCCCTCAGACTTTCCTGTAGTTTTCTCTAGTAGCGAACGGTCTATGCGACTTCCTTTTGCGCGCGATCAGTTTTCCGTATTTTTTCTGCATATTTGCTAGCAACACGCAGCGCAGTACGAATTCCGGAACGCCTCCTGAACCCTCAGTGTGTCTCGGTGTGCACTGCGAACAACAAGTGTATTTAAATAAATGATTTGTATTCACTAGTATTTGCCAATAAAGGCGTGACGCAAGTTTAACGTACGGGGGCTGCAGGCCAATATAAGAAAGAAATCGCCAATTATATCTACTTTCTTACGAATTTGTGAATTATAATCTCAGGTGATAATATTTGAGGCTTTCTGGCATGGTGAAATGCGAACAGCCAATGCGCTCGTGTCTGGCTGATAACGTGTGCTATTGTAATAGAACCTTTATTCTACACATAGCTGTGTCATTATTCTGTTTTTGTTTTTGTTGCAGTGACTTCATTGCTTTTTAGTGCATGTGCGTTAGATATCAAAAAAATGTATTAAGGTTAAACATGTGCCCAGAGAGACACGAGTGTAGGCGTGCGGGCAAAAAGTCCGAAAACGTCTCACATCTTTTAGGAGCGGGAAAGCCAGCATTGACAGGAAGCGACGGTTCGGACCGGGATGTTCGAGCCGAGAAGGAGCTCGCCAAGCGCCTCGCTTCAAGCGGCGCGTCGTCGGAATTGGAACGCGAGGGTCACACTCTCGTTGCCTGCGATTTATGCAAGACGTTCAGGGACATCAGGGCGGTGCGCGGACTTAGCCTGGCGCTGCGCAGCGCAGAATGCTTCGGACTCCTTGGCGTGGGTGGCGCAGGGAAAAGCACGACATTCCAGATGCTCGCCGGTCTGCTGGAGCCGAGCGAAGGGTCCGCTTACATGGCCGATGTGAGCCTGTCTGCCTCACCCAGGACGGTAAGTTTCCTTGCCGACATCAGCCATCCTAGAGACAGATTCAGCGTGATGCTATAATTCAGAGCCCTCCACAAATAAGCTTCTGGGGCTTTTCTTTCTTGACACCTTGATGAGTTTACCCGTTCTGTTTCGGGATTGTTGTTTCAATATGTCGGTGTCATTTCTCGCAAAAGAATTCACAATTTGGACACAAGCATTACCCTAGAAGCAAGGAACAACAATTCCAGAGATATCATTACTGAGTGCTCGGTAGAAGTAGGCGGTAGGATAGTTAGGGAGGATACCGGTAAGCTGTCTAAGGAGACAAAAGATTTGATTAAAAAACGCCAGAGTATGAAAGCTTCGAATCCAACAGACCAGATAGAATTAGCCGAGATATCAAAGCTTACCAATAAGTGCAAGGTGGCCGATATAAGGAAGTATAACGTGGAGAAAATTGAGCATGCTGTAAAGAACGTAGGAAGCCTTAAAGCGGTAAAGAAGAAATTGGGCATAGGCAAAAACCAGATGTATGCGATAAGGGATAATGCGGGCAACGTCATGACGAATATGGACAAGGTAGTCAAAGTAGCCGAGAAGTTCTATACAGATCTCTACAGTAGCCAAAGTAGTCAGCATCGTAATGAGATTGGCGGTAGGGAAAAACAGCCAGATGTTCCACCAGTGACGAAGGACGAGGTCAAGAAAGCACTATAAACTATGAAAAGGGGGAAATCAACAGGAGAGGATGAGATAACTACAGATTTGCTGAAGGACAGGGGGGATATCGTGCTAGAAAAACTGGCCACCCTGTATACGCAATGCCTGGTGTCATCGACGGTACCGGAACCATGGAAGAATGCAAATATTATCCTCATTCATAAGAAAGGGGACTCTAAGGACCTTAAAAATTACAGACCAATCAGCTTACTGTCTGTTACGTATAAGGTATATACTAAGGTAATCGCTTATAGAACCAGGATAACCTTAGACTCCAATCAAGCAAAGGATCAAGCAGGTTTTCGGAAACTGTACTCTACTATCGATCATATCTATACCATCAATCAGGTAATAAAAAAATGCTCGGAATATAACCAGCCTTTATACATAGCATTCATTGATTACGAAAAAACATTTAACTCAGTTGAAACCTCGGCGGTGATGCAGGCATTGCGAAATCATGGGGTAGACGAGCCGTACGTGAAAGTGCTGGAAGATATATATAGTGGCTGCACAGCAACCATAGTTCTGCATAAAGAAAGTAACAAATTCCCATAAAGAAAGGTGTTAGGCAAGGAGACACAATCTCCACAGTATTATTCACAGCTTGCTTAGAGCAAGTATTCAGAGGCTTGGAATGGGAGCAGTTAGGGATAAGGGTAGATGGAGAATACCTCAGTAATCTGCGATTTGCTGATGACATTGCCTTGCTAAGCAACTCGGGGGATCAACTGCAGATAATGGTTGATGACCTAGACAGGAAAAGTAGAAAGGTGGGCTTGAAAATCAATATGCAGAAGACTAAGGTAAGGTTCAAGAGCCTCGGGAAGGAACAGCAGTTTACATTAGGTAGCGAAGTACTGGAAGTAGTCGGCAAATATGTCTACTTAGGACAGGTAGTAACCGCAGATCCGGATCATGAAAAGGAAATAGCAAGAAGAATAAGATTGGGATGGAGCGCATTTGGCAAGCACTCGCAGATTATGACTAGCAGCTTACCGCTTATCGCTCTTACCTAGATCTTATCGCTAGCAGCTTACCGCTTATGACTAGCAGCTTATCGCTCAAGGGGAAAGTATAGAACAGCTGCATCTTACCTGTACTCGCCTATGGGGCTGAAACGTGGAGGGTAACCAAGAGAGTTCTACTTAAGTTGAGGACAACCCAGAGGGCTATGGAACGAAAAATGGTTGGGGTAACAGGAAGATAGGAGAGATAAGAAACGTGCAGATGGGTCAGAGAAATAACTCAAGTTACCGACATTCCAGTGGAAATTAAGAAGAAGAAATGGACATGGGCAGGACATGTAGTGTGAAGAGAGGATAACCGATGGTCGCTTAGGGTAACAAACTGGATTCCAAGGGAAGGAACGCGTAGCAGGGGCGGCGGAAAGTTAGGTGGGCGGATGAGATTAAGACGGTCGCAGGGGTCAAGGGAATGCAGTTAGCACAGAACCGGTTTAAATGGAGAAATATGGGAGAGGCCGTCGTCCTGCAGTGGGTGTAGTCAAGCTGATGATGATGATGATGATGAAAATAATGACACAATAAGAATTGATGAATAATAAATGCGAAAATGAATATGCTAGATATAAAACCAAAACAGTAAAACAAATCTAGTTGCATCTCTTCCTCCGACAGCCCATACATATTTGTTATATATGGAACGCGCTTGGCACATGCTCGCAGTGTTGAATAATGCCCCATCACTTTTTACCGACTATGTTGTGCGGTGAACCTTTTGTTGACACTAGTCTTGTCTCCTCCGGCAAACGCTCTGGTCGACCCTACAGCGCAAGCTTGACAAGGGAGTGATACATGTCCACCTTATCCGCTCCTTCCGCAGTGGCAGTCATTCATCGGCTACTGCCCTCAGTCTAACGCATTCCTGGAGAAGCTCACCGCCTACGAGCACCTTCGGCTATTGGCGCAGCTGCGGGGGATACCAGAGCCAAACATAGACGGAGCTGTGCGGGCTGCCATTGCGTTCACAGACCTCAAAAAACATGCTGCCAAGCCAAGCGAACTGCAAAGGTGAGGAGCGGGGTGCTGACAAAGAATGGTCCGGCCATCACGTTATAGAAGACTGGCAATGAATGCGATCTTTCTGTGACATTAGACAGCTTTATTTGGAGTGTAGAATGTTCCGGGTGGCAAAATGAAAATATTGGCCGTGAGTGCGTATATACCAGCCCCCGTGCGGCTTTTTTTCTTCTAATTTCCTGCGGTTATCTTCACAGTTACACAGTTATTTAACAATGATCGCCAACTAAAATATCCTTTATGCTTTATGTTATGTCTTCCTTGATGCCAGTGGCTGATAGCGCTCAACTTATAAATGAATTCGAGAAAGAAAAAATTCATATACATAATATGGGGGCAAACGGTGGGCTGGTGCAGTCATATTTGTGCTACCGTGGGTCAGAAGTGTTTATCGAGAAGTAAAACAGTTTCGGACCTCTTGAATCTAGCGCTCTGCAGCGCTACAAAGCGACTGCAGCCTATAAAGGAGCGTCCAGGTTATAAATTTGAGGCGCATATCAAGAAGCAGCTTTTCAAAACGGCATTCTCTCTCACGACCTCCTGAAAGCGGCGGCAGCAAGCGGAAGCTGTCAGTCGCGCTCTCCCTTCTGGGCAAGCACAGAGCCGTCTTCCTCGACGAGCCCTTTGCCGGCATCGACGTCGTGGCCAGGACCAAGATCTCGAGACATCTGGCAGCTGTGCCCAGCGCATCCAATACAGCCATTGTGCTCACGTCCCAAGGGTACGGTTCAGAGCACATAACCGCAGCAGACAGTTTCGCGCTGACGGATGAGTGTTCCCTGTAAGACTTAGCGAGCTTTTACCGCCGGTCACGTTTAGCTGCGCTCAAACAGTTTTCCCCATGAATATCCTGATAGCGCCAGAATGTCGAAAATAATTCCTTGTTCAGGTTGCCGAATTTCTATACATTTACCATTGTTATTTGCTCACTGTGACTGTATATTCTCAGACAAGTTGAGCGGTGGCCATTATGCGAAAAACGTGGACGATTTGCTCGCGACGTTATTGAGCACGCACTGTGATTGCTGGAGTAAGCGTGCGAGATTAATGTGTTGCACTCGCTCTAATAGATTGTTCCATTCCGTGAAGGCATTCCAAGTGACAAAAAGAGTAATGTTAAGAACAGATACTTAATGTAAGGCATTATCGCTTATCGAACATGCTACAATTGATTTCGGTTCTTCCCAATGTTCTTGAGAATGCCGTCGCTGTCTATCCGTTCGCTCTCTTCAAGCCGGCGCAGGTGTGGTGCTCCGATATTAAGTAAAATGCACTGCTATGTTAACTATGCTTGCGTGCATGATCTGTCATCAGAGTCACCATTTGGCAGCCGAATAAACCAAGCTATCACTAAGCTGCTGCATAGCCGCCGAGTTGGTGCACAGTCTTTCTTATAAAGCACAGTTTTATGCAGTGTTTTGGGCTGATAGTCGTTCGTATATACTTGAAAACAGTCCCATGGTCCGTCATCAATACGCAACCATGCACCTAGGTCGCGGGGTGCAAACACAATATGGTACAATCATGGTGAACTAGAAAACAACAGCTGTGAACTATGCACACCAAACGTATCCACCGAAGAAGGCTGTTTCCTGCGATGACACTATGAACAACTGCAACAGCAAAATGCACGTAATACGACAGCTGCGTTTTGTTCTGTGCTCTGAAAATGTGTCCCATAAAAGCTACCTCTACTACTACGCCTGGTGCCCTAGAGAAGCGCATTACTAAGTTCTAAAAGCTGTCTTGAGGTAGAAAGATTGGTTCTATGCTCAAGCAAGAATGTAGCCGGATGTCAGAGAAATGTACAGCGTCAGCTGGTCAGCTGGTTAAATGAATCCTAAGAGGTAAATTCCGAACCTTACAGATAGGCACCTGGCACCGATTAGGGTGTCCTATCTGTACCATTTACATTTACCACTTGCTCTGTTTTCAGAAGTCCAAATTGCGAATATTCTTGCGGCTACGTCGCAACACATTTTCACCAATTTTTTGACAGTTAGGAGCCCTTACACCAATATTGAGATTGAAAGGAGGTCCATCAAAACGCGTTACCCCCCTGCGAACCTCCCACGTGAGCTTCTGTCCCGCCAACCCCGCTGCATGTAAGTGCACTCGATACATTTCTCGACACCACTCACAGTTTCTGCCTAGGCCAGACAGGATATTTATCGGTGAAGTGATGTGCACTAGTGGACGGCGCTTGACTTTTGAACTTAACTACATGTAGCTAACGTTTTTTTAAAGTAATCACGTTTTCGAAATTCTTATTATTGGTCGACCATTACGAACAGTCAGCTGAAATCCTTATTTGTAGCTTGGCGTCTATCTGTATTATTTAAAAAAGTTTACACTTGTTAACGCAATTAAAATATATTGAAATCTGCCAGCACTTTACCGAAAATCACTAGGTTTAAATTTATATCAATTTTAAAAATTAGTGGCGTCCTTTTCTGAAACACTTTGTTGCACGAAAGTGTCTGCAGCGTTTTGACTAGCACCTGTCCATCTGTTATCGTGTTCTCGTGAACTATCAGAAGCGGATATTAACGGCTTCTACTTTTTCGGCGAACTCCGCGTGCTGCAAAAGCGTTCTTTTTTGTCATAGTTTCGACCTAGTGTGAATAGCAGCGTGATGCCAATTATATCTCACGTGATCTGCATGAGTGTACTTTCACTCACCGTATCCGCAGCATGGAGGAATGCGAGGCACTCTGCGACCGGCTCTGCATCATGGTATCGGGAAAGATGGCCTGCCTCGGCACCTTGCAGCACCTTAGACATAAGTTCGGCATCGGGTACACCATGCAGTTGGGGCTAAAACCGTCCCCTGTTTCACCAGACCGGACCGGAGGATTAGGAGACATCATCTCTCGGGAGAAGACTGGTCAGGAGCTCGACCTGGACGTGGCTGAGTTGTTCCCTGGCGTGCGTATTCTTAGCACCCACGACGTAAGCATTCCTATTCCAAGCCCTTAAATGACAGAATACTTTTCTGTGACTCTTTTTTTTTCTTCTCACCTGCAGCACCGAGTACCGGAACGTTTTAGAACGATGGCTGGAAGCACCTCTTATGAAGGAAGAAAAATATTGTCCATAATGTTTGCGTTGTTCAGTCTAGCTGCACTTTCTTCATCCAGGCGTCTGTGTCACAGACGTTTCACACTCCCGTCACTTCCCAAGGCGGAGACACTTTCTCTGTGCCGATAGGGTTGATAGCATTGGAGAGTGTTCATGCATATTGACAAAAGCGCACTCTAATGTTGGCCAATGGCACACCTAATAAATTTCAATGCCAATAATATTAATAATGCATGACTAAGTAATTATGAACTTAGTTTTTCATTGCGCAATAATTATCATTCGGTAATAATAAATTATCTCATATTACTAATTTATGCCACGCTTATTTCTTCTCATTAGAAAAGCTTTAGAAAATATGCGTAGCAAGCAGATAATAAAATATTCGATTATGATTAGATTGCGATGAAACGTTTCCGACAAATCTTAGAAATCCTTGTGTAAGTTTCAGAGGACAAAACTATGTGCTAATGAAGAAACAGCGTAGACAACTTGGGTCCCCACTGCCTGATTATTTTTAAGGTTGCCCCACGTCGAGATAATTTTTTTTTGCGCGCAAGTTTGTCCCTCACTTAAGTTTGCTCAGGCTGTGCTGCTGAACTTGCACTGTCACGGCGTTTATCCTTACTTTCTTATGCGAAAAAGGCGGCACGCCGCATGTGTTTCATAGCCGCCCAAATTCACAAGTGAAGAAACAACACGAGGGCGCAACACCAGTGCTGTAGTGAATATTGTCGAGAGGTGAACTTTTGGCCGCTTTGCATGCTCTCGAGGTGCACCCGCTTAAATTTCACATCTGCATCATCTTCATATGTGGTCATCAGGATGAAGCAACCGTGGTGGTTCTCCCTTTTCCAAGACAGCAATTTTCGCTCATTCCAGACCGACATTCGCATGAATGTAGTATATGGTCTTCGTGGGCAGATAGTGTGTTTGTCCCGTGATTTGATGAAGAGCGAGCATGGTCTGAATGGTCGGACGAAAACGTTTTGGTTTTAGTTTTCCCGAGAGTCCCTTAGATTTGATGTTTCTGAAGGACTAAGCAGATGATGTCACAAAGGTATCGTCGTAACATCAGCGCTATCGACGGCTGTACGGCTTAAGGATAAAGTTGCTTCATAGCAACCACCTCAAAAACGAACTGCACAAAGCACTAAAAAAGTTCTGGAATATCAGTCAAGGGTATTTCGTGTGCTGTCGCAGCCTTTTCTTTGTTGTGTTTTTCTTTTATAGGGTAAAGTGAACCGTAAACATGTAAAGTAGCTGAAAATGTAAAATATTTCTGGGAACGCTATCTATTAGTGCCCGTTTGCGGCATAAAAACATCAGAGCAGTGTATTTCTCAAATGTTTTAGGGAACACTCTCGTTCAGTAACCAACGAGTATAAAAATATGACCATATATGAGATGAACACGTGGTCTAATTGCAGAGATCTGAGAATCCTAAACAGGAAATCTTATTACCCATTCCTGTTTTCCGGACGCCATACAATCCGCAACTTCAACCACTATCAGCAAGAACTGCCAGTAAGAGTGACTAGATGGATGGATGGAATATAGGAGCGTCCCCTTTGAAACGTTGAAACGTGGTGGTAGCAGTAGCTATCATGGTCGTTTTTCTCCCTATATCTTAATTATTGATTTAGAATGGTTAACTAAACCATCATGCTATTTATTAAATTTTTGTGCCTACATTACTAACATTATGTCACTTCTCTGCTTTTAAGTCACCAATCTTCCAGTCGTTTTTTGCTAGTTTCCACCGCCGGTTTATTCACCCGGCCACTGTTATCTCTAAACCCCAGAGCTTCAGGAAGAGTGATTGCACCTGCATCAACTTCCGGATGGATACCGTTCTATTCGAGTATAATATGGTCAATTGTTTCACTGGAGTTTCCACATACAGCACATGCCTCATCTCCATTGTTAAATATCTTTTTGTAGCTTCGTGTTCTAAGACACACTGATCTAGCTTCAAAAAGTAGGGCACTGCCTCTTGAGTTATCAAAGAAATCTTCCCTCCTGATCTGTATTTTCCACTTTCGGTATAATTCCACACTCTGTTTCTTTTCCATCGAATTTATCCAATTTTTACCTTCTTTGTTTTTCACCTGTTGCTTAATGCTCTTTATTTCTCCGTCCGTGTGATTAGCATACTTACTAGTTAGTTTCCTAGTTCTTTTCCTATATTGTGAGTCAACGCTTTTTAAGTACAGATATTTAAATACTGTAGCTGCCCATCTGTTACTGTCCAATTTCCTCAGGCGTTCCTCATACAATATTTTACTCTGAGCTTCCCGTACTTCGAAAGATGTCCAGCCCATATCTCCCTGTAGAGCTTCATTTGTAGTTTTGCCGTGAGCACCTAGTGCTAATCGTCCAACGGATCTCTGATTTATTTCTGATGTCGACTGTACCTCTGATTTTAGCCACAAAACCGCATTTTTGAGAGTAAGTTCGGGCACCATAATTCCTTCCCAAATACCCCTCAAAACCTCATACCTATTGTATCCTCACAATGCCTTATGCTTCATTATCCCGGCATTCCTTCGCCCTTTGTCCTTAAGTGATTGCTCATGCTTTCCAATGTATGCCAATCCTTCTTTTACCCATACCCCACTGCGCAGCAATAGGCAGCGACACATTGGATTTCACTTCATCCGTGCCTGCGCTTTTCATACAGCTAGTTCATAACCATTGTCTTAAAGTTACTTCAGATTTCTGGCAATGGGATTGCCTGCTGTGACCTGCTATGAAATAATTTAAGTTCCTATTCAGTCACTGAACTTGAAATCGAAACTTGTTCTTGCATGTGTGACTTTAGAACTTTGGGCAAGCACTGAAATAGTCACCGGGAATGTTCGAAATAATGGTACTGTTGGCGGGAAAATGGTAGAAGCGAGAAGAAGCGGTGCCTATTCAGAGTTGTTTGCAGGTAGTTTTCGTAAGAATGACGCGTGCCCCTAATGTCATAACGTTCGACTTTGAGTGCAGACCACCTTCAATTCAGGCATGCGTTTTATATGTCCGGAGTACCTTTAAAACAGGCACAGATGAAGCAGAGTAGCGCAAATGACCGCTAGACACAACAGCTTCGCGCTGCTCTATAAATTTAATGATTTGCTGTTAGCTTTCCTAGAGAAGAATCCTCTGATAACTTGCATTAGAAGATTAACTGCAAGAAAACCGCAAGGTTTCATGACTGGCTTTCGTAGTGGTCACATTGCTTAGTAACTACTACAGGATGAGGCTACAGAAGGCATCTAGCGCCAAGTGAATTACCGAACATTTACGTGTACAGCGCGCTAGACGTGGCTGTGTTGTGCCCTGGACACAAACATGTGTGCACAATGAATGACTTCTGCTCATGTCACCGCATTTCCAGAACACATCACTGGGTAATGGGGTCGGATGCTTCCGTGTAGCGTTTCTGGAAGCCTGATGAAATTTAAGACGACAGAATGGGTGTGGTCATACTGTCTCTGTGGGATTAAAGTTGAACTGAAAACACTGGTATGTGGACAAAAAGTTTAACGCTGGAAACACTGGTTGCACGTTTGGAGGCAGTACATATCAGTGACACTTCATAAGTATACCGCAAAAACCATATTATACATAAATGTTCCATTAGAGCTCTCCTCCATAGAACTCATTCACTGCGCTTCCATTGTCAAACCGCGGAGTTTGTCAGACAGCGCAGATTTTCTAAGATATGCTGCTTAAGAAGCCGTGATTATTAAACTTCAAGTAATTTGCTACTGCATTATCTTAAATGGGCGACTGTAGAACAAGAGTAGAGCTATGCGCCGGCAGGTTATAAAAACGGCACCAAATTACCGGCCGGGCTAACACTGATTGCTGATTAGGAACCACTCAATTGTCTGTAAACGTCGTGTGCTTCCTTTCAGAACATGCACGACTACCACATGACGAAGAAGCTTCCCTGGAGCACCATGTTCGAGAAGATCGAAGAGCTCGAGAAGAAGTATACATTCTCCCGTGTCTTGATTGAAGACACGAATTTGGAGCAGATTTTCATTGGATTCGCTCAAGACAGAGAAGTGCCTGGAGGAGCCTGATATGCCACTAGCACATGAACTTTAGATTTTGTTGAACATTTAGATTTTATATCGTACACGTTTGATGAACATTTAGTAATATTAGACTGTCTGCATACAATCCGCTCACCATTAATTCGTGTGCACATTTGCTGCTGTGACACATTCTGTATTGTAAGTGTAGGAGTTTCTAGGCGTACCGCTGGCGATTTATGAAAAGAAGTCACCTTTGACAGCGTACCAAACTTTCCGTCAGAGACCTGATGCTGTTTCAGACCAGTGCGTGGCCTAGGACTGCTTATTAGATTAGTTTTAGCGTGTATATTCTCACTATTGAGTACTTAGAAAGGGGTATAAGAATGTCGGGCATGCTATTGCAAACACTATAATCTTATGCTTCAAACCATGCATACCTTGGAATTTGTATAAATATGTGGAAAACATCAACTCATCACTCTTCAATCACCTTTGCCTCCAGCGTTTCATAGCAAATAGCCCTGGTATAAGAAACGGCTCATGTTGGAATTGCCCAGAGTATTTGTAACTGCTTCAAATTTAACGCTGTGTTTACGAGCACATCTATGCAACAGACTGTATGGTTAGAATAAAAGATGCTTAGTATTTCGCGCTTATATGTTATGTGCAAAACGTAAAAAAAAAAGCTTTTCTAATAGCGCAAAGCTGACGCGATATACACCTGGAATGAAATCCGCGGAGGGTGCAACATGCCAAGCAGCGCTGTTGTGTCCTCCTCTTGTTCTGTGCCGTCTTTGCACTGTAATAAGGAATGTATGTAACCAACTCGCCCAAAGTGTTGTATTATATTATGGATGAAGAAACATGTTTAGTGGATGCTTTGCCGCCTCAGTCTTTTTAGAAGGAGTAGATTTCTACCGGTGATCAATTACACAAATAGTTGAATTGAAAGTAATCAAGTAATTACAACAAAACTTTTTGGAGTAATTTATTTACACGTAATCAATAAAAGTCATAAATTACGTAAAACTCTCCGTGTAATCGAATCTAGTTCAACCCACTATCCCTTACTCACACGCAATCTGCTCACTACAGCCATGTCTCCAGAATGGCGTGATGTATTCTATCCTACTCTTTCTCAACCCAGAGCATTCCAGCTTCGTCAAATATAAAGCAATCTGTTTACCTAAACTTACTGTCTAATATGGCTAAATGCAATATAATTCAATATCTTCCATAGACTAGAATCCCACTCATTCTGGCCCTTTATTTTGTTCCAACTAGAAACACATTAATGCTGCAATGCATAACGGCGTTATAAACAATATTGCGCCGCGTAACAGAAAATACGGAACGTAATAAGGCCTTGCACTAAAGTATTCCGAGTCCTATTTTCAAATATTTCATTTAGCGCGTCAAGCCTTGGTGATGGTGTAGCTATAATATATTGGCGTGACGGAGGTCTTGGTTCGGACACGAATTCTGTTTCTGGAGTGGCACTACCTTTTCATACGAACAGGAGCTTTGAGGATATGACTTCGATGTGTTCTAAATAGGTTGTCGCTGTCGCAATGTTACTATAACCTTTTTTTTTATCCTCGAAACCAGCACCTCACGAAACTCAAGACCTACTTTAAAGGTACTGAAATGAAAACAAATGCTTACTCACGCTTAACCACATCAACCGATTTGTTTCGCGCAGACCCGCACAGAAGCTGCGCTGTTCCTTGAAGCTCGCAATGGGCATAACGGAGCCAAAGCGTATGTGCTTCCTTTCTCACAACATTCTGCACGTCGTTGTATGTACTTCGACCACGGTTTGGGGCTTTAATGTCAGAGAGCAATCACGCTATGAAGAACATCATGCTCGAGAGCTTCGGAGAATTTCAACCTGACGGAGTTCGAAGCGTTTAATACCACTGCATTAGTGCCCCAAAAATAAAACGGAGCACACGAAATAAAAACACATTACAAGGTCTCTAAAATATATCAAGAGGAGAACGGCGAAAGCCTTCCCTTCCTCTCCTATAATTTGCCTCTCATCGTTAGGCTCTTCCTCTTTTTCCCCTTACAATTGGCGTCTTATCACATGACTCTTTCTCTTTACCTCTTTTAGGTTTCCTCTTTCTCTTTCATTTCATTGTCATTTGACATAGTAATCGTTACGTAGACATACTGAGTCACTGTAGTCATGCTAGTCATTGTATTTGCTAGAATAGCTAAGCATTGTTACTGATCCCCAGTCAGCTGCGACCGTTAGAAGTCGTCCTTTGACGTACTGGTTGTTCCGTAGTCATGCTGAGTCATGCGTAGTCACTGTAGCCATTACCACTCATAGATAAGCATATTTACTAATTTCCCGTTCGTTACGGCCATTACAATTCATTGTACGACGTATTGCTTTTCCCATAGTCACGCTGAGTGATGCTGAGTCATGCCTAATCATTACCATTCATAGCTCCGCATATATAGTCATTTCTAGTCAGTTGCGGTCATTACACGTCATAGTTTGACATAGTGGTCGTTCCGTAGTCACGCTAAGTAATGCCTAGTCACTGTAGTCATTACCACTCAGCTTAGCATGCTTACTCATTTCAACCCAGCCGCGGTCGTTACAAGTCGTCGTTTGACATGTTGTCCATTTCAGTCACTTTGTGATAATTTTATTAGTCAATAACATTATTAACTCGATATCCATCATATAATTTTTGATCATTACCAAACACCATCAATCGTGTTCTTTCCTAATTTCCCTCCCCATCATTCCTTTTTAGCAAGTTAGACAACAGCGCACGATCCGACGCACAAATTCCATGCACAGATCCCACCACCAATTTCGAACACAGCTCTCGAATACATGATTTCATTCCATAAGTCTCGATTTTTGGAAAACTTTGAAAGAGCGCAAACACACACGACCACTAAGGACAAGAGACGAGACACAAGCGCCGACTGTCAACTGATTTTTATTGGAGCAAGGCAACACCTATATACACAGAAGCTTACATAAGATAAGAAGTTTCAGTAACGCACGTTCGAGCAAGAGACACTGTTAAAAAAACGAAAAACCTAAAAAGCACGATCCTCAAGGGGTGAACATATTAGTCGCATCTAAAACACAGACCTCAGCGTTTAAGAGAGATATCGAAGGCTTGCTAACGAATCTGTTGCCATATTTCGTGATATGAAAGGCTTCCAAGCTGAGACGTGCTGTCTTATCAATGCTCTTGTCGAGAATCTTCGTCTCATTAAATCGGGCCACGCAACCACTGCAATTACTAATATGCGCAACTAAATGTGCGTACTTGTCTTTAAAATTCTTAACATTTCTTGAATGGTCCCCTAATCGATTATTGATACAACGGCCGGTTTGGCCGACATACACCTTCCCGCACGTGAAGAGAGGGATAGCATTGCAATGCATGGAATCTGCTCTCAAGAAATCGTGCCCGCATCGAATGCAAAATAGCTTCCTTAATCAGATACGCCGACTTTCAGTGGCGGGGTTCCCCTCTTCGATCTTAATTGCTGTATGTGAGACTCTCCTCCAGAAGTTGAAGCATGGAACAGGAAAGAGCGGCTGTAATCGGGAAAAGGCCGAAAAACCTTTAGTTGTGCCGTACCTACACAAAACCACTCACAACTTTAAAAAGTGGCCAACAGGCATGGTGTGCCGGTTGTGACATACACCTTCTCGCACGTCAAGGGAATAGCATAGACCACTCCCGTGGAACAGGTCACAAACCGACGTTTATGATTAATTTGGCACCCACTCTTTTTCTGGCCACAGATGCAGGGGCATAGCCCTCCCAGTTTACTGGGTGCCGAAAACACAACCGGCACACCATGCCTGTTGGCCACTTTTTAAAGTTGTGAGTGGTTTTGTGTAGGTACGGCACAACTAAAGGTTTTTCGGCCTTTTCCCGATTACAGCCGCTCTTTCCTGTTCCATGCTTCAACTTCTGGAGGAGAGTCTCACATACAGCAATTAAGATCGAAGAGGGGAACCCCGCCACTGAAAGTCGGCGTATCTGATTAAGGAAGCTATTTTGCATTCGATGCGGGCACGATTTCTTGAGAGCAGATTCCATGCATTGCAATGCTATCCCTCTCTTCACGTGCGGGAAGGTGTATGTCGGCCAAACCGGCCGTTGCATCAGTGATCGATTAGGGGACCATTCAAATATGTTAAGAATTTTAAAGACAAGTACGCACATTTAGTTGCGCATATTAGTAATTGCAGTGGTTGCGTGGCCCGATTTAATGAGACGAAGATTCTCGGCAAGAGCATTGATAAGACAGCATGTCTCAGCTTGGAAGCCTTTCATATCACGAAATATGGCAACAGATGCATTATCAAGCCTTCGATATCTCTCTTAAACGCTGAGGTCTGTTTTTTACATGCGACTAATATGCTCTCCCCTTGAGCATCTTGCTTTTTTGGTTTTTCGTTTTTTTCCCAGTGTATCTTGCTCGAACGTGCGTTACTGAAACTTCTTATCTTATGTAAGCTGCTGTGTATATAGGCGTTACCTTGCTCCAATAAAAATCAGTTGACAGTCGGCGCTTGTGTCTCGTCTCTTGTCCTTAGTGGTCGTGTGTGTTTGCGGTCTTTCAAAGTTTTCCAAAAATGAACCAACTCGCCCAAAAAGAAGAGTTAATGAATAAGTCTCGAACAGCTTTCGCCTTAAAAATTTCAATTCGCGGCACACCCTGCAAGCGCAAGCGCATGTGTACAGCTTGCGTGCATGTGGGTGATCCGGATGTTCAGATTGATACTCCTGGTGTTGGCCTCATCAGCAGCACCGATGAAGGAGAACATTTTTCCGCGGGGTCATGCTCTCTTTCACTTTGAGGGCACTATTATATGGGTGCCTTACATTTCACTCATGCATTCAAAAAATCATTTCATTGCATACATGCGTGGCGGCACTTGAATATTCTAGGCGCAGTAGAGCGGGGAGCGCAAATATTTTCTACGAGTTGACGATTCAAACGCATAAGCATCCTAAGACGTTATGCACGCACCAGTACTTGTTTGGCTGCTACAAAGCATTGCCTGCATTGGCAGGTGGTGAGTGCAGGTGGTGCGACATGCATCCCAGGTTGGTCGATGCTTCCAATAAAAGAATGCGGTGTGTAGATCAGGGATCTGCTGCCACAAACCAGGCCAAGAGCTGTTGTACAAAGGCCGCGTTGGGCTGGTAGGTGGCGGGCAAGAGCAGACCCGTATTGTCTCACATTATGTTTGCTTCGTCGCATTTTAAGACTCAGCCCTCGGGCTGTAGCGGATACGTGCCGAAATATAACATGTTAGCCCATCTATATATACTGGCGGCACAGCAGCCATAGTTCTGCATAAAGAAACAAAATTCCCATAGAGAAAGGTGTTAGGCAAGGAGACAAGATCTCCCCAGTACTATTTACAGCTTGCTTCGAAGAAGTATTCAGAGACTTGGAATAGGAGCAGTTAGGCATTCATGGGTCACTGCCTTGTCGTGGCGGAAGGGCTTGCGAAACTCGATGAAGTCATGAGCTCTGCTGTGTAGAGCCACCCAAGATAGACAGGTCAGGGCAGACAGCTCTGACAAAATGTGATTCACTGGAGAAGGTAATGGCAACCCACTCCAGTATTTCCTGCCAAGAAACCCCTATGGCCAGTAACAATAGCATTATGATATGGCGCCGGAAGATGAGCCCTCCAGGTTGGAAGGCGTCGAACATGTTACTGGGGATGAACCAAGGGTGATTTCTAGTAGCTCCAGGACGAATGAAGCGGCAGGGCTAAAGCCAAAAGGACGCTCAGTTGTGGATGTATCGGGAAGCGACCGGAAAGTAGGATGTTGCAAGGAGATATATCACATATAAACATTGAGTGTAAGATCTATGACGCAGGGCAAACTGGATGTTGCAAGGAGATATATCACATATCAACATTGAGTGTAAGATCTATGACGCAAGGCAAACTGGATGTCGTAAGGCGAGAAATGGACAGATTGAACATTGATATCTTGGGTATCAGCGAGCTCAAGTGGACCGGAATGGGAGAATTTAATTTCGGCGACCAATATGTCTTTTATTGTGGGCACGAATCCAGGAGAAGGAATGGGGTCGCTCTCATAGTAAACAGAAGAATGGGCAAAGCAGTGCTAGGGTACAACCCTCACCACGACCGAATAATTTCACTTTGAATCCAAGGTCATCCCTTCAACATAACAGTTATCCAAGTCTATGTACCAACCACTACTGCTGAAGAAGCTGACGTTGAGAGATTTTAAGCTGACCTGCAATGCCTTTTAGACCGCACTCCATCATCAGACGTCCTTTTTTCCATAAGAGACTGGAATGCAAAGGTGGGGAGTGAAGAAATATCCGGAATTACAGGCAAGTTCGGTCTTGGTGAGCCAAATGAAGCTGGGCAGAGGCTAGTAGAGTTTTGTCAAGAAAACAACCTGACCATAGCGAATACTCATTTTCAACACCAAAAGAGGCGCCTGTACACATGTACTTCACCGGACGGTCTGTACAGGAATCAGATTGATTATATTCTTTGCCGGCAGAGATGTAGAAGCGCTATACAAGCAGTAAAAACAAGGCCTGGGGCCGATTGTGGCACCGATCATCAGCTTCTTGTTGCCAAAATTAAGCTTCGATTGAGGAAAACGCAGAAAACTAGAAGGCATTTCAGGTATGATCTGGATCAAATTCCATTAGAATATGCTGCGGAGGTGAGGAATCGATTTCAAGAATTAGATCTATAAGACAGAGAGCCCGAAGAGATGTGGACTGATGTTCGTGATATAATACATGAAGTTGCTACTAAGGTAGGTCCAAAGGAAAAGAAATGCAAGAAAGTAAACTGGTTATCTGAAGAGGCTTTGCAAATAGCTGAAGAAAGGAGGATGGCAAGTGTTATGGGGGAAAGAGAAAGATACAGGGTTCTCAATGCGGATTTACAGGAAATAGCAAGGAGAGATAAGAATGGCTTTCTGAACATACAGTGCCAAGCAGTTGAGGACAACAGCCAATTAAGGAACACAAGAGCTCTGTATAAGACAATCAAAGATATCAAAGGAAGCTTCTGTGCTAAGCTGGGCGTGATAAAGGACAAACGAGGCAAGGACCTCACTGAAGTCTCAGAGATAAAGAAGAGGTGGCAGAAATACACAGAAGAACTGTACAAGAAGGGCCAGGATGTGCAAAGCCAACATAAGACGGTTGTGATTACTGATCTCGAGCCGGGCATCCTGGAGAGTGAAGTTGAATGGGCCTTAGCCAGTCTTGCTAAGACCAAAGCTAGCGGAATTGATGGCATTCAAGCTGGGTTGCTTCAAAACCTCAACCATGCCGCTGTTAACATTCTGGTTACATTATGTCAGAAGATTTGGAGAACCCTGCAGTGGCCACAGGATTGGAAGATGTTAGTTTTGTGGGGCGCTACGCCACATATCTTTAGCGCCCGTGGGGCGCCGCGCTTTCAACGGCCGCGCCACTATCCCAAGGCTCCTTGGGATAGTGCCGGTTTCCCTCTCCCCGCTCGTTCGGGGATAACCGGTCCCGCGCGAGGGGTCTATAAAGGAAGGCTCGTGCCGTCGTCTCGGCTCTTCTTGGTCCCTGGCTCGTCGCTCCTGCTTCTCCCCTGGCTCTCTCCACGAAAACGACCCGCAGCCACCCGGACGACGACCCCGGACAGCCTTGACGACGCCCGCGCTTAACGTGAGATAAAGGATGTTTGTTACACGGCCCACTGTGTGTTTGTCGTGCGCATGCCTCGGGCAGAGGAATCGCCCACAACTGGCGCCCAACGTGGGGCTGAATTAGCACCCATGTGGACGATTTTTCTGCCAAAGTGGCAGCGCACGGCAACACGACGGGCCGGTCCTTTGTATGTTAGGCGCGACGCCATTTTGAGTTTAGGGCTATCGTGTGTGCAGATGACACGGAGTGTAGTATAGCAGTGTTTGTACAGTGTTTTATATTGTTTTGGGTTATGTGTGTGTTTGTTAGTGTCGGGCGGTTTGTGTTTTAATTTTTTTGTGCATATGTTAGTTTTATGAAGTGTTTAGCCTTTGTGACTAGCCTTTTGATGCGGGCTAGGTGGTAGTCGTGCGCGTTTAGGCTCCCGGCCGGCCTTAGTTGTTGAGTGCAATGCCTCCGAGAAAAGACGTGCCAGATAGGGCCGCCGCTTCGGACGCCAGTGCGTCCGGAAGTGAGGTAAAGGACGCGGTAGAGTCTGCGCAGGTTACCGATGCGGCCGCCCTGATGAGGCAGATGAACGAAGTGTTGTCGGTGTTCACCCTTCAGCTCGGTTCGGTGGCTAGCGCCAACCAAGCCACAGCTGCGGCGGCAGTCTCGCGTCCGCGGATAAATGTAGAGGTTCCCTCCTTTTCCGGCTACACGGACGTGAAGTCAGTCCACGAGTTCTTGCAAGAACTCGAGGATTATCAGACGGCACTGGGTTCCCCAGACGACGTGGTGCTAGCGCATGTGATCCCCGTGGCACTTGTTGAGAGCGCGGCGCGGTGGAGACGCTGCCAGCCGGCCTTCCAGTCGAGGGCAGACTTCACAGATCTCTTCCGCGCCGAGTTCTTGCCGCCCGATTACAAACGCCGGATGCTTGAGGAGCTAGCGTTGCGCACACGGCACCCAGAGGAGAGCCTCCTCGAGTATGTACGCGCAATGCAGGAGCTCTACAAGAGGGCAGATCCCACGGCAACCGATCTAGAACAGGTCACGCGCGTGATGAGGCAATGCCATCCGCGCTTCAAGCCGTATTTGCGGGGACGTGATATTGCAAACCTCGAGGCCCTAGCACAGGAAGCGAAGGTAGTACAGGCGGATTTACTCGCTGAACTGCGCTACCAGCCACCCCCCAGGCCAGCCGAATCGCTAGAGCCGCGACGCGCCTGGGCCGGAGGCCAAGACTCCGTGCCGCGCGCCAGAGGCGCAGACGTAATGACGGTAGGGCAGGAAAGGCCAGCGGAAGGCCCCGCGATTCCTCGCGCTCTTGAGCCGTACGCGTTCGAGCAGCGGCGTCGAGTGGGCTCGCAAGCGGCGTCCACACATGCGCGGAGAGAGGGGAAAGACGTCCCCAGCCGCTTTGTGGAACGCGGCATCCCCCGACCGCGCGGCAGGTGAACGATCGGCTTTGCTGGAATTGCAACCAGCCGGACCACGTGGCACGAGAGTGTCAAGCAAGGCGTATGCAGGGAAACGCGGACCGCCGGCGGCCATAGTTGGTAACACCAGCCTGTCGCCGTCGGCGGGAGAATTTCGTGGTAGCCACGGCGGAAAATGGGAAATGTACTCCCACGCCGCGTCACCGGGCGACCGCCCCGGGGGCGCAGAGGCTTTTGTCCCCCTCACCTGTAGAGCGCAAGGAATATTGTCGCGCTCGAGCCTTTTTATGCTAGTGCGGTTAGCTGGTCAAAGCTACTCGGCACTCGTTGACAAGGGCTCAACTCTGTCATTGGTCGGTGATGATGTTTTCGAGGCCTGCCGTAGATGTAACATCCGTGTCAGGCCAGCAGAAACCCCTTTGAGCTTAGCAGCGGGGACAACAAAAGCAGAAGGAGCGGTGCGTCTGGTCCTGCGTTTTGACGGCAGGAAGCGGAGGCATCGCTTCGTTTATCTGCCCGGCTTAGCCATACCAGTTATTCTGGGAAGAGATTTTCTTTCGAGCGAAGGCATTGTGCTTGACATGGGGGAGAACGGCTATCGCTACAGCCCCTTCACCCCCCTCATTCCCTTTGTTAGCGCACCCAAACAGGAATGCGTCGCTGAGCGAGCGAGCGTTCGCGCTTTTGTGGCAGAGGTCTCCCCCGCGACACTGAATGGTAGCCCATTAGAAGCAATTATCGCGTCCTTCTCGGGAACCGGTAGTCAGCGCCGAAGGCTCGCAGAAACTTTACTCCCGTTTTCGGATTGTTTCACAGAGAAACCAGGCAGGACCGACTTGCTTCAGCACGAGATCGAAACGGGTAATGCGCGCCCTTTCAGATGTATCCCGCGGCCGTTAAGCGCGCATAAGAGACAGCTTCTCGACAGCGTCCTTGACGAGATGATAGATACCGGCGCGGTGAGACCCTCACAAAGTCCCTGGGCGTCCCCAGTGGTTCTAGCGCCAAAGAAAGATGGTTCGGTCAGGCTGTGTGTTGATTATCGAAAGCTCAACTCACTGACGCCTACGGTTGCGTACCCTTTCCAGTCGATCGAGGCTGTGATGTACGCGTTAGGGAACGCAAGGTTCTTCACAGTCCTGGATGCAAGCAGAGGGTACCTGCAGATTGAGGTGGCGGAAGCTGACATTCAGAAAACCGCATTCACCTGTCACCGCGGGCTCTTCGAATTTAATCGACTCCCGTTTGGTTTGTCTAATGCACCGAGCACGTTCATGCGATTGATGGACATCGTGCTGGGCGATGCAAGGTTCAACTACGCGATGGCTTACCTCGACGACGTCATGATATTCTCACAGTCGTTCGAAGAGCATCTCATTCACTTGAATTCCGTTCTTGAAAGAATGAGACGTGCGGGTATAACGATCAACCCAAAGAAAGTGCAGTTGGCATCGAAGAGAGTGAACCTCTTGGGATTTGTGGTTGATGATGGCACTTTGAGACTGAACGATGACAAACTGCAGGCAATTCTGAACTACCCCTGCCCGACGGACGTGAAAAGCTTGCAGAGGTTTTTGGGAATGGTTGCCTTCTACAGACAATTCATCCCTAGTTGTTCAGAGCTCGCTAGGCTGTTGAACCAGCTGTTGCGGAAATGCTCGAAGTGGGTCTGGGGCAAGGAACAGAACGACGCTTTTGTTGCCTTGGCTCGCGCGATAGCGAACACCGCTAGTTTGCGCCTCCCCGACCTGAACAAGCCATTTGTCTTGCAGACAGATGCTAGTGATGCCGGTGTAGGAGCTGTTTTGTTGCAGGAACACGAGGGCAAACTGCGCCCTGTCGCGTTCGCTAGCCGCACGCTCACATCGGCGGAGCGGAATTACTCCGTGACCGAAAAGGAATGCCTGGCGATAATGTTCGCATTGTCAAAGTTCGACATGTACCTAGACGGAGCGGTTTTCACCGCGCAGACAGATCCCCAGGCACTTTCGTGGTTAAAGAGGCTGAAAAACCCCGCAGGCAGACTCGCGAGATGGGCGCTGACGTTGCAACGTTACGCGTACGCCGGGGCAGCATGAATAAGGTGGCCGATGCTTTATCGCGCGCACCGTTGAAGGCTGGCAGAAGCGCAGAAGAGGCGCAGACCAGCATTGCTGAAAGCGGCGTCGCCGCTAGTGGAGAGGAGGAGAGGGCGGACGCGAGTGTCGCGCCCTGCGTAGTTAAAGAGAGAAAGGAGGCGGACAGAGTTGCCGCGCGGTGCTGCGAGAGAGAGAAGGCGCAGCAGCTGGTGGCGGCGACTACTCGCCTGCCAAGAAGCAAGGCAGAGAGAAATCTGTCATGGGGAGTAGCGGTCAGTAGGGAAGAGCTAATTGAGGCCCAGAAAGCAGACGGTCTCTGCCAGCGGGTGCTGACAGAGCTTGCGAGTAGTGCAGCTTGCACCGGGAACGCTGAGGGCAAGTACGACGCGTATCTGCTGGGCGATGACAGCTTACTGCTCCGCTACATCCCCCAACTTGATGAGGAAGAGGCGATTGCATCCCCCTTCCGAGTCGTGGTCCCGAGGAAGTTGCGGAAACGATTCCTCCAGTACTTCCATGACTCAGCACTGGCAGGCCATGGCAGCGGCAGTAAGACTTACGACAAGTTATGCCGCGTCGCGACCTGGCCAGGTATGAGAAAGGATGTGCTGGGTTACGCCGGTACATGTCCTGTTTGCCAGGTAGCCAAGCCTCGGGCGGGGAAATCCGCCGTTATGATGAAGCCGGTAGTTAGCAACTATCCGTGGCAAGTGGTCGCGTGCGATATCATGGGACCACTCCCTCGCTCCGCGCGCGGACACCAATATATCCTGGTAATAACGGACCACTATTCCAAGTGGGTTGAGGTTTTCCCCCTTAGGAAGCTTGTGTCAGAACGGATTTGGGAGAACCTGTTGGAGACATTCACTCGTTTCGGTTTCCCTTCCGACCTCATTACAGACAATGCTTCGTATTTCACAAGCAAAGTCTTTGTTGATTCCTGTCGGGCGCTTCAAATCCGCCACAGGAAAACGAGTCCCTACCACGCTCAGAGCAACATAACCGAGAGAGTGAATTGGAATGTTAAGAGTATGCTTGTTGCGACGACCGAGCAGCACAGAGATTGGGACGCACGGCTGTCCGAATTGGCTTTCGCCACTAGAACAACCGTGAACAGGTCGGTGGGTATGACACCTGCTTACTTGAATTTTGGGAAAGAGATCGCTTTTCCGCTAGAGAACGCCCTACTTGACGCGGCGGGGCCCGCGCCCCCTCCGCTTACGCAGTACGCGGCAAAGCTCCGCGAGCGCCTTGAGGCAGCGCAGCGCGCGGCTCGTGAAAACCTCGATGTCGCGCGCATGGAGCAAGCGGATCAGTACAAAAAAGGTCGTCGTCACGTTGTTTTCAACACGGGCGACTTGGTACTGAAAAGAACGCACCCGCTTAGTAACGCAGCGCGTGGTTTCGCCGCGTCGCTAGCGCACAAGTGGGTTGGACCGTTCGAAGTTACGGCACGGACTACGCCACTCACCTACCAGTTGCGGTTGTTGGCGAGCGGTGAAACCGCTGGTCCGGTGCACGTCGCAGACTTGAAAGCTTACCACCTTCGCAAGGACGATAACTGCGAAACGGTGGAAGCTCAAGGCGATTCAGCGATCTCTCTCCCGGGAAGGCGAGCACGTAGTGGCACGGTTTGCAACCGACGCTAAAACCTGAGGACCAGGTAAAACCCGTGCTTCTCGTCTAACCCCTCTCTGCCCCTCACAGCATGCCACCCAGGCGGTATCCCGGTGCCCGGGTCGAGGGCGCCCACCAGGTGCACGAGCAACAGAGGCTGCGCCAGCGGCCTGGAACGAGTGGGCGCGGTGCCCATCGCCACCTGCCTACCGGCCCGGAGAAGCACTGGAGAAGCCCCCCCCCAGTGATGTGGGACACGGAAAGCGTTCGGGGGGCCCACACCCAGGCCTGGAGCCGCAGTCCAAGCGGCAGAGGATTGTGCGGCATACCGCCACCTGGACCACTGTCGCCGACGGGGCGGCGGTCTCCTATTGCGCGGGGTCCAGGTGGCGAGACCAGGCCAGGCCTATCCGCGGAGAGGCCGCGCAGTCGGTGCCCCTGCCGTTCCGGGGCCTTACCTTAGAGGACCGGGACAACGAGCCCCCGGCCCACTATACAGAAGAGGAGCGCGCAGGCCTGCGTGGTCTCTGCGGCACCCTGCTTGTGTGCCGCGCCGTCCAAGAGGCCGGGGCGCTGCATAGGAGCCGTGCAGAGGCGGCGGAGCGGCTGCACCGGGCAGTGGTCGCAGCGACCGCTTTGGCAGCCGGACGGCCCGTCCAGAGGGGCAGTCCGGAGGAGACAGCCTTACGCCTCCTTCAATCGAGCCGGCCTGAGCTGCTGTCTCCGGCGCCGGAGGCCATCATCGCCCAGGCGCGGGCAGGGTCCCCAGCGCCCCCTTCGGTCTCTACGGACGTCAGCCCGGACCTGGACGAATTAGATCGCCTGCTGGCGGACTCCGGGTCGGACGCTGAGGGGGGCGGAAGATGTGGGGCGCTACGCCACATATCTTTAGCGCCCTTGGCGCGCCGCGCTTTCAACGGCCGCGCCACTATCCCAAGGCTCCTTGGGATAGTGCCGGTTTCCCTCTCCCCGCTCGTTCGGGGATAACCGGTCCCGCGCGAGGGGTCTATAAAGGAAGGCTCGTGCCGTCGTCTCGGCTCTTCTTGGTCCCTGGCTCGTCGCTCCTGCTTCTCCCCTGGCTCTCTCCACGAAAACGACCCGCAGCCACCCGGACGACGACCCCGGACAGCCTCGACGACGCCCGCGCTTAACGTGAGATAAAGGATGTTTGTTACACGGCCCACTGTGTGTTTGTCGTGTGCATGCCTCGGGCAGAGGAATCGCCCACAGTTTACATCCCCATTCCAAAGAAAGGCAGTGCCAAAGATTGTTCCAACTACCGCACGATTGCCCTTATTTGGCATGCTGGCAAGGTGACGATGAAAATCCTCCAAGGTAGGCTGCAGCAGTATGTGGATCGGGAGCTTCCTGACGTGCAAGCTGGGTTTCGCAAGGGCAGAGGAACTAGAGACCAGATTGCCAACCTTCGCTGGATTATAGAAAGCGCAAGAGAGTTCCAGAAACCCATCTACTTCTGCTTTATTGATTATGCGAAAGCGCTTAACTGCGCAGATCATAGCAGATTGTAGCAAGCCTTCCAAGAGATGGCAGTTCTATTTCACCTCATCTGTCTCCTCGGGAACCTGTATGAAGGGCAAGAGGCCACAGTCAGAACTGGGCATGGTCTTACTGATTGGTCTCCGATTGAGAAAGGAGTGAGACAATGCTATGCTGTCGCCCTGCCTATTTCACCTATATGCAGAGTGTATCATGAGGATGGCCGGTCTGGACGAGTCTTCAGCTGGAGTGAAGATTGCTGGAAAACGTATCGACAACCTTAGATATGCGGATGATACCACTTTAATGGCATAAAGGGAAGTGGAACTCAAAAGCCTTCTGATGCGCGTAAAAGAAGAGAGTGGGAATTTTGGGCTTAAACTGAACATTAAAAAGACAAATATAATGGCATCTTGCCTTATCAAGTCCTGGAGCATCAAGGGACAAGAAGTGGAAGCTGTGACAGAGTTTCTCTTCTTGGGCTCCAAGATTACCCCGGAAGGAGACTGCAGCAATGAAATTAGGAGACGCCTGCTTCTGGGAAAGAGAGCCATGGGTAGCCTTGACCGCTTAGTGAGGAGCAGAGACATTAGTCTGCAAACCAAGATCCGTATACCTCGTGCAATGGTTTTTCCAGTCGTGATATATGGATGCGAGATTTGGACTGTGAAGAAAGCTCACCGCCGAAGAATTGACGCATTGTAATTGTGGTGCTGGCGGAGACTCTTGAGAGTTCCTTGGACTGCCAGAAGATCAAATCAGTCGATATTGCCGCATAGAAGACGACTCAAAAGATGACGACAAGCGCGAGCCTGGAAGTAAAAGAAGCTTGAACACAAGACTTGTTCTGGTCGACCATTCAAACCATCTATCGCTAGGTTCTCCTTGGTCTTCTACCGAGACGTGACACTGGTGGAGCGCGCTGGGGTATGCATAGGACTCCTTCCGGCAGTCCACAGCGGATCCCAAACATCGACACGCCTGTCCATCGTGCTAGCCGCCGCCTTCTAGGCCTAGCGCCGGAGTACACTCATCTGCCGAACGACTCCTCAAACGCCCAAGTTCCTAAGACCTCTCAAGCCATGGCACATACCAATCCTACACCGGTGACTCTACAGAACACCAAGGTGTCAGAGTGCTTTCGCGGGGAAGCGTTTGAAGATGTGGAAGACTGGCTCGACCAGTTTGAGCGAGTGTCAAAGATCAACCAGTGGAGCGCAGACCAGAAGCTTTGTAATGTTTATTTTGCCCTTCAGGATAATGCTAGAACGTGGTTTGAAAACCATGAGGCCAGCTTATCCACATGGGATGACTTCCGCTGCCAGCTGGTCGACACTTTCGCGAGAACTGACCGACGGGACAATGCGCTGCGCCTGCTTGAAGTGCGCATCCAGAAGCCAAATGAGAGCGTGGCTATGTTTGCGGAAGACATGGCTCGCCTTTTTCGCCGTGCCGACCCTGATATGAGTGAACCAAAGAAGCTACGGCATCTCATGCATGGCGTCAAAGAACAGGTGTTTGCCGGCTTGGTCCGCAACCCCCCTAAAACCGTGAGTGAGTTCGTTAAGGACGCTACGGCTATCGAACGAGCCCTCCAAGACCGGTGCCGCCAGTACAACCGACCGGTCAACTGTGCCCCGACGACTGCGGCGGCGCTGACTGCAACAGATACGACCACTCTTCGAGACATCATTAGAGGCATTGTCCTTGAGGAGCTGCAGCGAATTACGACTACGAAGGCTCAGTCGTCAGGGGCCCTCATGGAAACAGTGAGGAATGAAATTCGATACGCCCTATCACCGTCTACACCATGCAACGAGTCTCATCCAGTCCACAACGCGGCACCCCTTTCCGAACCATACCACGCTCCAAAACCGATCAGCTGCACGGCCAACATTCCTGCAGCTTACCTCGAGCCGCAGCCCGAGAGCTATGCTGCGGTCCTTCGTCGCCCACCTCCAGACCACGCCCCACCGAGCTCACCGAACCGTCAGGAGATTCGGTTCCTCCAGGGGCCTCAGTGGGCGCCTCCCAGGCGCTCTCAACTGCGCCGAACTGACAGGTGGCGCAGTTATGACAGCCGACCACTTTGTTTCTACTGCGGACAACCTGGCCATGTGTATCGGTACTGCCGCCACCGCGAAGAGGGGCAGTCCTTTCCGCTTGCTTCTGCTCGCCGCCGCTTCGACACTGATTCTGCCCAAATCGACGACGACCCTCCGGTCAGCAGGGAAACCGAATCCCCGGGCTTCCGCCGCCGCTCCTCCCCATCGCCACAGCGTTATTCGCCGACGCGTCGCAACACTACTGGCGTTAGCGGACGGCGGTCTCCTAGCCCTCACCGGGGAAACTAAGAGCTGCAACCTCACGAGGGGAGGTTGCAACCAGTCTAAAAGTATCGAAACCCTCACCACCGCCGCAACTGCCGACAACCCGGGCTTCTGACGCCGCCGCTAACATTGACATTTCCGCACTACCGCCGAAAATGCCGTACCAGATGATCAGCCATGACGACGAAGCTAACAGCGCCGACCTTGCCGCGCTTCCGCCGCAAATGCCGAAAGGGACGATCAACCCAGATAATTTTGTTAGCGCTGACCTCGCCGTTTCCATTGATGGGCTGGCGGTACATGCTCTGGTGGATACCGGGGCAGATTTTTCAATTATTAGCCAGAAACTGGCCGACACCCTGCGCAAAGTAAAAACTGAATGGACTGGGCCAGTAATAAGAAGTGCTGGGGGTCAGCTACTGGCACCGACAGGGAAATGCACTGCCCGGATAGGAATAGGAAACGCGGTGTTTGTTGGCAGCTTCGTTATTCTCCCTGACTGCTGCAAAGACCTCATCTTGGGCATGGACTTTCTGCGTCTTCATGGGGCTGTAATCAGCATCCGTGACAGCATCGTTGCCTTCACCAATAACCATGAAGACCTTGGTTATGCGCAAGTACCACTATTGCCCTTACGCGTCGCCAATGAGACGGTAACATTACCTCCGAGATCATGTTCTCTTGTTGAAGTGAAATGCGACGTGGCGCATACAGGCGATGGCGTCGCCGAACGGGCAGTTACCCTGGTACTCAGCCGAGGTGTTTCTATAGCTCGAGGGTTGGTCAACTTGACCAATGGGCATACCGAACTGCTGCTGACAAACTTCAGCGACGAGCGTCAGCAAATTCCGAAAGGCACAACTGTGGCCTTTTTCGACAGCCTCCCAAATGCGCAGCACTGTTGCTTACTGCAACAGAGAGGATCAGTGTGCAAGACACCCGTAACTATCGTTGATGTGAGCCCAAATCTGTCTTCTTCAGAGCGGGACCGCCTTTTGGATCTCATAGATCAATTTCGAGACTGTTTTGCTTCAGAATCGCGGATCGGCCAAACGCCTTTGACAAAACATCGAATTATCACGGATGACTCGATTCGCCCGATTCGACAAAATCCTTACCGTGTGGCTCCGAAAGAACGTGAAGCCATTCAGCGCCAGGTGGCCGAAATGCTTAGAGACGACGTTATCCAGCCGTCACAGAGTCCCTGGGCTTCCCCCGTGGTACTTGTTAAAAAGAAAGACGGCAGCTTACGATTTTGCATAGACTATCGCAAGCTCAACCAAGTGACCAAAAAAGACGTGTACCCTCTCCCTCGCATCGACGACTCCTTGGATCGCCTACGAAATGCACGTTACTTCTCGTCGATGGACTTGAAAAGTGGATATTGGCAAATCGAAGTGGATGAGAGGGATCGGGAGAAGACAGCATTCATCACTCCCGACGGATTGTATGAGTTTAAAGTCCTCCCGTTCGGTTTATGCTCGGCGCCAGCAACATTTCAGAGACTGATGGACACTGTGCTTTCGGGACTTAAGTGGCAAACATGCTTGGTGTATCTTGACGACGTGATAGTGTTTTCGGCTACATTTGAAGAGCATCTACTCCGTTTGCTAGCTGTGTTTCAGGCCATACAGTCTGCGGGCCTCACATTAAAACCCGAGAAGTGCCACTTCGGTTACGAGGAACTGCAGTTCTTAGGCCACGTCGTCAGCCAAGAAGGTGTTCGGCCGGATCCTGAAAAGCTCTCCGCAGTCGCCAAGTTCCCAACACCTACGGACAAAAAGACACTGCGGCGCTTCTTGGGTCTTTGCGCCTATTACCGTCGGTTTATTGCTGGCTTCTCACGAATAGCCTGGCCATTAACTTCACTGACTCGTGACAACGCTGTCTTTCGCTGGGGTGAAGAACAGCAACAAGCTTTCAATGAGCTGAGGAGGCGTCTACAGACACCACCTGTCCTGGCGCACTTTGATGACGACGCCCCTACACTGCTTCATACGGATGCCAGCAACGTGGGCTTAGGTGCTGTGTTAGTGCAGCGCCAGGATGGTGTGGAAAAGGTAATTGCTTACGCCAGCAGGACCCTATCTAAAGCAGAAGCGAACTACTCGGCAACCGAAAAAGAATGTCTTGCAGTGGTATGGGCGGTTATGAAATTCCGCCCTTATTTGTACGCTCGCCCCTTTCAAGTCGTCAGCGACCATCACTCTCTCTGTTGGCTGACGAACTTAAAGGACCCTTCAGGGAGACTCGCGCGTTGGAGCCTTCGATTGCAAGAATTTGACATGGCAGTTATTTACAAATCTGGAAAAAAGCACACAGATGCAGATTGCCTTTCGCGAGCGCCGGTCGAACCTTCCACTATGACCGATGAAGACACTGCGTTTTTAGGTGTCATAGATGACGCAACGCTTTCCCAACAGCAGCGAGAGGATCAGGAATTGCTCCCTGTTATTGATTTCTTGGAGAAGCGAACTACGGTTGTGCCGAAGATTTTCGCCCGAGTAATCTCTTCATTTTTTATTCGCAACAACGTCCTTTACAAGAAGAACTTCCGTCCTGGGGGAAACAGTCTTCTGCTCGTCGTCCCATCGGTTCTCCGCACTGAAGTTTTGCAAGCGTGCCACGACGAGCCAACCGCCGGTCACCTAGGCTACACCCGCACGTTGGCTAGAGTACAGCACGGATACTACTGGCCAAAACTGCCGGCGACAGTGAAACGCTATGTACGTACGTGCATTGACTGCCAGCGCCGTAAATCACCCCCTGTAAAACCAGCTGGCCTACTCCACCCTCTTCAAGTGCCAGCGACACCTTTTAAGCAAATTGGCATGGACCTCCTGGGACCATTTCCGACGTCTACAGCCGGGAATAAATGGATAATTGTCGCCACTGATTATCTGACCCGCTACGCGGAGACCAAGGCTCTGCCAAGGGGTACCGCCGCCGAAGCAGCTAGGTTCTTCGTTGAGAACATTGTCCTGAGGCATGGCGCTCCGGCACTTATTATAACTGACCGAGGAACTACATTTACGGCCGAACTTTTGGAAATCGTTCTTCGCCTCAGTGGTACCAGTCACCGTAAAACTACTGCCTATCACCCTCAAACCAATGGGTTGACGGAACGCCTCAATAAGACCCTCGCAGACATGCTTTGCATGTACGTCGACGTAAACCACAAGAATTGGGACGAAATACTTCCCTACGTTACGTTCGCCTACAATACGGCCCGCCAAGACACCACTCGCATGACACCATTCAGCCTCCTTCACGGGCGACCAGTAACAACTATGCTGGATGCAATGTTGCTCCCGAATGCCGACACCGATGATCTCGACCAGGACGCCGAGGAATTCGCTCAGCGTGCAGAGGAAGCTCGCCAACTAGCTCGTGTGCGGATTCAAAATCAGCAGGAGCACGATGCACAACGCTACAATCAGAGACACCGGCATGTAATGTACGAACCTGGCGACAAAGTGTGGGTCTGGACACCTATTCGCCGCCGTGGACTCTCCGAAAAACTATTGCGACGATACTTTGGACCCTATGTTGTTCAGCGACGTTTAACCGACGTCACTTATGAGGTGATGCCAGACGGGGTGTCGACATCAAAGCGACGCCAGCACCAAGCTGACGTCGTCCACGTCGTGCGTATGAAGCCATACCACTCAGTCTGACCTTAACCTCCTACTTCCTTTTGTTCTCATCGGGACGATGCTTCCTAAGGAGGGGGGCAAATGCCGCATAGAAGACGACGCAAAAGATGACGACAAGCGCGAGCCTGGAAGTAAAAGAAGCTTGAACAAAAGACTTGTTCTGGTCGACCATTCAAACCATCTATCGCTAGGTTCTCCTTGGTCTTCTACCGAGACGTGACAATATTGTCGACCATAAACCCTGACTGCTCATTGGAGGGTCAAATTCTGAAGTTAAAGCTCAGCTACTTTGGTCATCTGATGAGAAGAGAGGAGTCGCTGGAGAAAGATTTGATGTTGGGAAAGGTTGAGAGTCGCCGGAGAAGGGATAGGCAGCGATCGCGATAGTTAGATGGCATCCTCGAAGCCCTGCAGATGAAGTTATGTGATATTAGGACGATAGTGAGAGACCGGAAAGCGTGGCGTGACATGGTCCATAGGGTCAGGAATAGTCGGACACGACTGAACGACTGAACTGTAGATGGAGAATTCCTCAGTAATCTACGAGTTGCTGATGACATTGCCTTGCTAAGTAAATCGGGGGATGAACTCCAAAAATTTATTGATGACCTAGACAGGAAAAGTGGAAAGGTAAGCTTGAAAAACAATATGCAGAAGACTAAGGTAATGTTCAACAGCCTCGGAAAGGAACAGCAGTTTACGTTAGGTAGCGAAGCACTGGAAGTAGTAAGCGGATATGTCTACCTAGGACAGGTAACCGCAGATCCGTACCATGAAAAGGAAATCACAAGAAGAATAAAATTGGGATAGAGCGCATTAGGCAAGCACATGACTGGCAGCTTATTGATATCGCTGAAGAGGAACGTATACGACAGTTGCATCTTACCTGTACTCACCTATGGGGCTGAAGCGTGTGGCTAACCAAGAGGGTTCTACGTACGTTGAGGACAACGCAGACTGTGATGGAACGAAAAATGTTAGGGAAGCGTGCAGAGTGGGTGAGAGAAATAATTCAAGTTACTGACATTCTAGGGGAAATCAAGAAGAAATGGGCATGGGCAGGACATGTAGTGCGAAGTGAGGATACCCGATGGTCGCTTAAGGTAACAAACTGGATTTCAAGGGAAGGAAAGCGTAGCAGGGGGCGGCAGAAAGTTAGGTGGGCGGTTGAGGTTAAAAAGTTCGCAGGGGTCAAGTGGATGCAGCTAGCACAAAATCGAGTTAGTTGGAGAAATGTGGGAGAGGCCTTCACCCTGCAGTGGGTACAGTCAGGCTGATGATGATGATTACGCCGGGACGCCATTTTACCAAGTTGGCATTGACCTTCTGGACCCCTTTCCGCTGTCATCGCCCGGTAACAAATGGATTATTGTCGCGATCGACTATGTCGTATGCTATGCGTAAACCATGGCGGTGCAGCGCGGCACATCATTTCAGATCGTTCAGTTTTTTATGCAGCAAATTGTGCTGTATCATGGCGCACCGTCCCTAGTCGTAACCAATCGAGGCACAGCGTTTGCGGTACAGCTCAGAGGCGACATGTTTGAGCTGAGTCATGTAAGCCCAAGCCGCAGCGGATAATTTCCAAGTGGTGGATTGGGAGGTGGCTTGCTGCTGCGAAAGTATCTACTACCAATATTTATAGCGTATTTCGAATTTTGCTCGTCTAAGGCGAGGGTATAAGCACGGATCAGACCGCTCCTATGGAGTGGCCTGATCCGTATATTATTATATTGGCGCACACGAAAGTAAAGTTGCGATAACATTTGCTTCATAGAATAACATCAACACAAAAATATGTGGTTTAATCTGAGCTGCGTCGTTTTTGTAATTCTTCTGTTGGATCTTTTTCGTATACAAAGAACTGCGTGAGAAATGTTGCCAATAAACCTTATATGCTCTCTTATCGTTACGTCCTTTCCAAGCAGCAATGGGGCAGCAGCGACATTTTAGCATGTACATACATATCGACACGAAATTCTGCCCTTTCGGCATCCCGAGCATTTGTATCTGTTCTTGCTGGAATCGCTGCGCCACGCGTCTGTGGCTCTATTTTCCCAAACATGTGCAGCGTGTGTTTCCGGGCACTGCCGCAAGTGACCGTATGACTTCTTCCATGTTCTTCATCTTAAAAGGATTATCAATAGACACAACCTAAAGCGAGTTAGATCGTCTCACAAATGCTTAGATACATCTTTCTAACAGGTATTTTTTTCCACAGCATTAATACGCAGAGATCACACATCATCTTATGTGTTGTAAGTGAAGAGCATTTCACAGCTGGTGTTTTTGTTGATTTATATTTCATGAAATAGCTTTTCAAGGTTAAATATTTTTAGCACAATGCTTTAACTAAATTTATTTGCTTGGTTACAAGGCATCTTCTAACCATATACATAGAATCCTTATTCATTTAGTCTGTTTTCTAAGTGGCGTCAGATTTTGTACATTCGTCAACATTAAAATTACTTTCTTCCATGGTGACATTAATTTAGTTCTTTAATTTTGGTTTCAGCTTAGCTTCACAAAAGTTAACCTCAAATTTAGCGCGATGGTAAAGCTATTATCGCACTAACTGGAAGCTAATAATCCCTTTACCACGCTTGATTTTCCTGAACACTGCAACAGGTGTAAACTTAGAAATGGAGTATCAACATTTGTAACATGGATTCAATGACCTGATACCTGCGACAAATAATTAATTGCAGTGTATTTTCTCATTTGTATTAGATTATATCTTGGTGAGGAATCACTAGATTGACCTTGAGTGCTAAAAACCAATTCTGTCCAGACTTTTCTTTGATAACAGCCTCCATTAAATCTCATCTATCCGTACGCGGAAGTGATTGTGACGCAATTAGGATAGATGTTCTCTGCTGCTATTGAAAAATGGAGGTGAAAGCAAGATGAAAATGTAGACAGTGGAAACAGAAGGCATTCACAGAATAAAATTGCCCGTGGATATTAACCGAAAGTGGAAATTCATGTTCAGAACATTCGCACTTAAGGAATTGATTTCATACTTGCTTTATTGCACGTAGCGGTCATTGAGCAAACTTTCACACTTACAAAACAAGCCCAGCTCCTGTACGAAGTATTCAGAGAAGCGAGGACAATGAACCGCATTTTGATTTTATGCGGAATATTTTAAACTTGCTGAAAGAAACATTTCACACCATACTGCAAAAATGTTTCATTCATCCAAGCTTGTTCATAGGACAAGTTAAAAAACTTTAGCTCCCTTTTATAACAATAGATCTATTGTTATTCTATTGTTATAAAGGGGAGGTAAAGTTTTTCAATATACCAGTTTCTTTGGAAAGTTTCAACAGGTTACTATTCTCGAATATAGGAGAGCAAGGTTTTGTCCTTTGAACAAGCTTGGGTGAATTGACACCTGACGTATTCTTGATGTATGATAGCAGTAAATTATCACAATCATATCCTATTCATCGAAGCCGATGTGTCACCACGAAAGCTTTATATGACCATAAAAATGACGTTGGCGCCTATTTGCAGATGTTCAGTAGCACATGAATATGCCGATAAAGGTTACTGCACTATAGGCCCACAAACTGCGGAATATTCTTTTATTTCAGCAAGTTTCAGCTTTTTCCCGACCACTGCAAACAAAAGACCGTTTCCCGGTAGCAAAGCAGTAGCTAGACATCCACTACAGTCATCGCTCATCCGCTGCGATGGTGCAGATCAATCACTAAACACAAAGACCACCATTTTGCAGGAATGCTACGCGCTCTCAATGTCGTGCTCTGAACTTAGCTGCATACCCATTGTCCAAATGTCACCGTGTAGACGAAATGAGCGGAATGGTTGTCTACCTCTACCATTCAGTCAACAATATTTCGACACTCGTAGGAGTATGTTCGGAGTAGTAAGCATTATTTTATAAAATGCGTTAGTCTTCCGAAAAGTCTCCCGAAAACTCCCGTCATGAAGGTAAGACTACAGCCGGTGGTAGATCTGCCCCACAACCTTTCATTGCATTAGGTGTTTTGCTGAAGAAAGAGTGGAATGTGTTTTGATATTTTTACGGTGTAAAGCCTTGATAAATTCACCGAGGATCACAGAGCAGCAGCGAACTCGATAGGACAGTGGCGTAGCGTCAGAACTTGGGTGTCCTCGCCTCAAGGAGCCGCGCACTCGCGATAAGCGCAGAGTAAAGATTGGGAATGCACCGTATTATTGGTTCGATCCACCGGGTAAGATTGGCATCGTCCAGATGCTGGATGTGTATGCGTGAGAAGAAAGGTAGTACAAAGGGCAGTCTCTCGGCGCACACAAAATGAGCCAGCTATATCGGAAGTAATAGTGTTTCAGGTGGGCCACGTGGAGCACCTCACGGAGCGTGGAGCATCGGAACTGTTGAAAGTGATCAGGAAAGACAGGATAGGTTGCGTCCCCAGCTGTTCTTAGCACTTTCTATAGTACGAAATATCGACAGAGGAGTTTCTCGCTCAGGCCACGTCGGCGTATAGAGCTTCTTCACATAACGTCTTTGCAGCTTTCCTGGAAACCATGCCACGCGCAATGCAACATCGGAGAAGGAGAAAGAAAGAGAGAGAGAGAGGGCCTGCGGCGAATCATGACATGGCATCGGTAAATTCTTTGATTTGATGGAGGTGAAGGAGGGGCTGGGACCTGATGGGGCTGGGACAGGTAGGTCACCGCCGCTTCCGGCGGAGGCTAGCCTGCCACCAAATTTTTATCTGTTGTAGGCCGTCATTGCACCCGCCACCGCTTCGGTGGTGGACGACGGTTGTTGCGGCGCACGTCTTTCTTTCCATCTTCTTTTTATTTCTTCTTTATTTTCGCTTCTGTGCGCACGAGGTAGCGGAGGTGGCTCAGCTACAGAGCCAGTAGCAGGTCCGCGCAGTTTCTTTTCCTTCTTCCTAAATAAATTGGTTCACAGGAAGGGAAAGGCGCAGTAACTGTCACACTTGCTCTGTGGACACCCGAACTGCGCCGTAAGGGAAGGGAGGGAGATGGGAATGAAAGTGGAAAGAAAGAAAGAGGAGCCGTAGTGGAGGGCTACGGAGTAATTTCGACCACCTGGGGATCTTTAACGTGCGCTGACATCGCACAGCACACGGACGCCACTTCGTTTCGCCTCCATCGAAACGCAGCCGCCGAGGCCGGGATTCGATCCCGGGAACCCTGGCACAGTAGTCGGGCGTCTTACCACTGCACAGCCACAACAACAACAACAACCTTGTTCTGGTTGGACAGCGTTGCAAACGGCGTCTCAAGTGTCCGACAAATGAACAGCGCGCAGCAGGGAGGACGCCAGTAGACGGGCGCCGACAAGTCGGAGACATTTTTTGTATGCTTTCAGTTTCGAGCCGCCCAATGTTATGGCGTCTCCATAATGCAGGGTTGCCACAGTTGCCGCCTGCTGAATCTGATAATGAATAGGGTCTACAGGAAACTATACCCAGGCATGGTCTTCAGTTTCTTACCGAGGATCATGGCGTCAGAGATTGTAGCGCTGAACATCAGGGCGTCGTCGGCTCTGAATCCGCACCCTGGCTAGCTGACGGGCCTCATCGGCGAGATCCACGAAGGTATGAATATCAGCGTGTTGGTTGTCGTCGTCCAGATGTGGTAGCATGGCGTCAATCATCGTCATCAACTCACGGCCGTGGACTAGGTAGCAAGATGATATGTTCGTTGTTTCCTGTACCGCCGTAATGTTTGCGGAGGTGACGTACGGCAGCAGTTCAACCGATGTTTTGTGCTCCACGCCGAGGTACATTAAGAACATGTCAACGTGTCGTTGTTCAGCCGCTCGGTTAAGCCGATCATTTGAGGATGGTATGGCGTCACCTTCATGTGTTCGCATCAGACTAGATTTAATAGTTTTCTTTCTCTTAATGTTTTATCTAGGTTTTACAATTCTTTCTCAACCCCTCTTCTTGTCTGTGGTGTCAGCACTTTATCAAGTTATTTTTTGTTTGATTCTTCTGCTTCTTACTTTAGTATTTTTCTCTCTTTGTGAATTTGTGGACCAACGATTACAATGCCGTAGGAGACTACAATTCTCTATTGTTTGCCCGATTTTTATTGCTTTGTTGGGGGCTGTCCTGTTTACTATTCTACCTCAGTCTCCCTTTTTTCTTAATTTTTGGGTTTTGTACCTCTGCCTCTCTCTCTGTACGTTCTCATTTTGTATGACTGTTGTTTTGCTGCTATTCACTGCGTTTATAATTCTGGGTCTTGTTTTTGTTTCATTTGCAGGTCTGGATGCTACCTTCTGTTTTTTTATTGTTCTTAAGCCAGCGTTCACCACCTTGCGACATGGACCTCGTTTTTTTTAATACCTTCCTTCACTTTTTAAAAACGTTTTTTATATCGAGCCTCTGCTCCCTTTTATTTATTTTTAATTGGTTTTAAGCCTTGCAAAGTTTTTGCTGGTCCAGGCTCCCTCTCCTTTCTTTATTTTTTTTCTCACTTCGAGATGATGAATAAAATGGTGAAATGTGTTGGGCATAACTGTGAAGCAAAATTTCTAGCAGCAATTCAGCTGTGCATGTGGTACACCTGTGTGTCATCGGAATCTGCGGTGCGCCCTGAAAAAGAACAATGTGAAGGATAGAAAATTTTGCAACCTCAAGGGCTATACCGTTAGGTAGAGTGGAGAACCCCGCTTATCGTCTAAGGTAATCTGTAGCAATGATGACCCACTTGCTATCGGAGAGGGGAAGGGTTAATGGTCCATTCCAATCTGCCGGAAAGGCCTCGATGGCGGGTTTACTGGCTTGAGAACCCATTGGGTTTTCTCGGTGGCACCTTGCGATGCTGATAGCCACGACATGTTTTTATACAGCCGAGAACGTCCACGTTGCGAGGAGGCCAGTAATACTTTTTGCCTTTCCTTGCAAGTGTTCGGGTCACTCCCAAATGTCCAGAAGTTGTTTGATCAATGAAAACTTGTGAAATTTTATCACTCAGACTTATAGCTACAACAATGAGGTCCAGCATACGGTGGACGGAGCAATTTTCACCAGAACACTGTCGCGTAGACATAATATGGTAGAATACACTTGAAAGCTCTCGGGACAGTTCTGCATGCACCGTAGAGTTAGTCCATGATCTGACGAAGTTCGGGATTTGCAAATTTCGTTCAATGAGGCACTCTGCACTAATAGCATTTAAGGGTACGGTGTCATCAGCTGTCTCATCACTGGGGGATCTACAGGGGAAAGGAAGAGGCAGTCGACATCCGAGTGCTGACAAACAAACATGTACGTGACAGTTGTGTCAAATTCCTGTAGTCAGAGACTCCATCTCACAAGGAGGTCTGACAGGCCCTTGAGGGTCACGAGAGAACGCTCGTCATGGTGGTCAGTAACTACATTGAAAGGATTCCCATAAAGATACGGCCAGCATTTCTACGTCGCCCACACAATGGATTCTTTCTCTACGGCAGAAACATTCAATTCAGCTTTATATAGAGACAACGACTGTCATAAGCGATGACATGTACCTAACAACCCTGGATTTGAACTAGGCCGGTGACCAAGCCTACATTGCTTACAACGGTGTGAAGCGCCATGTCGGCATTTTCTTCGAAGTGAGCCAGAATGGTAGGTGCTTGTAGGCGACCTTGAAACTCTTGGAGTGACTGAACGGACGGTGCGTCCCATGTGAAAGGTGTGTCTGCCTCTAAGATGCGACAGGCTTTCGACAGGTCGAGCGAAATCTATGACGAAGAGCCAGTAGTAGGAACATAAACTGAGAAATCGTCAAAAAGAGTATCATTGGTCTTCGGGTGAAGAGAACAAGACTGCTGCATTAGGCGAGTTGGTGCATTTGCATTTTAGGAAACGTAGCGCAAAGAGAAGGGCAAAATGAGTGATACACATACCAGCGCTTACTCACAACTGACTTTTTATTAGAAATGCTAACAGAATATATAGGGTACAAAAAATTATCAAAGACATGATATCAAGGAGGTGAATTGACAAAAATGTGGAAAAAGCAAGTCTGCAAAGATACACAAAACACGTGAAAAAACTACTTAAGAACTGATTCAAGGTATGTAATCTCTACTTCTGTTAAGTTAATGGTTGCTTCTCTAACACACTTATCCCCTCCTTTCGTGATATGATAGGCCTGTATAATTTGTCTTGTACGTTTATTGCGAGATGTGCCAAGCACGACAGTTTTATCGAAAATGGGGTGGCATTTACATTTCGAGCAATATTTAGGCAAATTGGTTTGTGCTGTTGGGGTTAAAGAATTTCTATGTTCAAGGAGCCAGACATTCAAACAACGGCCAGTCTGCTCTATGTAGTATTTTTAACCAGAAAGAGGAATTTTGTATATTACCTGCGTTCTGCGCTGTACATACCTAGATTTATGGTTAACATAGCAGCGGTGCTCACTTTTTAACTCGTCTGCATTTCTTCTAACCAAAGCACATGCACCTGACAATTTCGTGGGGGCTGACATTGCTGTGCCTACATCATACCGATTGGTGACATTCCGCAACCCATGTGAAAAAAACGGTGCACGTACGGCAGAACCACTGGTTTCCTTTTACTGCTGCACAACTTAAACTAGTGGAGAGAAATTGGCAATAGTTGTCGATTTCTCGATGTCTGGCAGGACACCAGTGCAGTTTACGACGTGCCCCCAAAACTTGAGTTCAGTGCAAGCAAAATGACATTTTCGTTCCTTAAGATAAGCCTAGATAATGTCGTGGCTTTTAAAATTGTTTGGAGGCGCTGAAGGTGCTCGGCGAAACTTAGAGCGAAGCCCTAAACGTCTTCAGGGTAAACGAGACATGTGGCATTTTAAATCTGCAAGATCTGTGTCCACAAGCCATTGAAAGGTTGCCCGAGCAGAAAAAAAAACAATGTTGACAGATAATTTTATACTGGTAATGCTAGAGCGGGTGTCATAGTTGGAGAAAACAAAGCGGGCTGCGCAGCTGGATAGCTAACTTGTAACAATCTCAGATTTTTCGAAAATCAATGTGCTTGATCTGGCACCAAAGTTATATCCAGAGAACACCGTCGCATCATTTCGAGCAGTCAAGCGTTGTAGTAGTCATGCACCGGAGATTTTAGGCGTTATATATTGTCGTGTGGCCCTGGCTAGGCCCATGGCAAGATAGAAAATGAAAAGTCTGCTGTTGCGATTTTTTGGGCAAACCTGCAGCCGCAAAATAACTAACCTATGAAGCGGTGGCGTTAACAGAAAGCCTGCTTGTCGGTAGTGAAACTATGAATGCATGTTGCACTCGTCAGCACTCAATTTAAAGTCGGCTAAAAAAATTTTAGCTAAAACCGCGGAAGGTAACCGGCACATCTTCGAGCATTGTAGAAGCATGCGAGGGGCAAAAATTATTTGACATATATCCGTGATCTCGGCGTATCTTGCACAGCAACGAAAGTGATAAAGCTTGGTTTTGGCGAAACTGAACGTAAATAAATAAAGAACACATGATCACTCATTCGGGTGCACGCATAGTGAAAAGCCGTACGCCAGCGGCCGCTATTAACAACACAGAGATTGTAAGGGATCGAGGTGTTACTTCCCTCCTCAAACAAACATCTCCTCCCCTATTAAAAAAACTGTATGAAAAATGTGTGATAGCTGTTTCATGTGCAGGATCCTAAGGATATATGTGTGATAAATACGATGTTCTTATAATATCTCATACAAAGACCAAATGATTTCGGTTTCAGATCAAATAAGTTGTGTGATATCATCAGTCATACAACATCGTATGTCACCCGTCTCGTTCAGCTCTCATACAACTTGCGTTGATATCATATACCCTGTGTGAAACTGAACGTCGATCTTATTCGGGATCATTCAGTTGGTATATGAGGTGACAAGAATTGCGTAATGTGCCATCATTCAAAGTCATTCGCCGTGACTTTTGTATTACGTCATTCAAAATCTGATGGGTCGCGGAGCTTTTTTTTTAGACATGAGCAAGGTGTTACATTGCTTGTGGCACATGGATACGTTATTGGCTTAAATGGCATAAAATGTACCACAAAGAGAAATACGTGATTGTAAACAATTTAATGGTCCGCTTTGACTAACATCTTAGGTGAAAGCAATCAATTCAGAAGAGTAATATAAAAGAACACCGCACAATACATAGTTATTGTTTTAAAAGGTTTTTAATCACACAGCATGCAATAAAATAAAGACTATTTACCCCAGGAATTATGCAGCGCAAATAAATGTCACCTGTTAACCCTGCCAATCAGCAGTGATTTCGCATCTGTTGATCGGTTTACGGGAAATTAAACCGTGATTAATATGTATTTTTTTCTGCTATGTGGCACCAAATCCTATTGTGTGCGGATTATATATGCGCAAAACACATATATCAATAATAAACAATAAACGTGACTGTTCCCCATCCTTTTCTTTTAGAGCTCGATTATTCCAACAGCGCTGCGTGGTCGAGTGAGTGAGAAAACAATAAAAAAACACTATTCAGAAAGCTCGGATTCTATGACTGCGAAGCGAAAGATGACGGCCGTGTTTGCCGTTACAAGCAAATATATGGGTTCTTGCACCTTTGTTACGTTCGCAGAAACTGTGATGCGATTGAGGACAGGGCGAAATCTTCTGTTAGTGACAAAATATGAAAAGTTATTTCAAGCTGCTGCGCAGTATTTCTAATACTTGCAGATGTGTGCATAGCTTTTGTTAGCAGCGCAGTCGACTGCACCAGTTCTTTGAAAGAGGAGGAGAGAGTCAGGATTAGCGCATACAGCGCGCGCTGCGCGCCGAGGGGATATAGGCATCGCTATGCAGGCGAGGCTCGCAAAATTTTTCCCTCTTTCCCGTCCCTTTCTAGCTATCGGTCTTCCTCTGTACCGTCGCCCCGCCGGGGTGGTGCAGTTGTAAGACGCCCGACTACTGTGCCGGAGCACCCGGGTTCGAACCCGACCTCGGCGACTGCGTTTCGATGGAGGCGAAACGAAAAGGCGTCCGTGTCCTGTGCGATGTCAGCGCACGTTAAAGATCCCCAGGTGGTCGAAATTACGCCGTAGCCCTCCACTACGCCTCCTCTTTCCCTCTTTCCACTTTCACTGCCACCTTCTTCGCTTCCCTTACGGCGCGGTTGAGGTGTCCACAGAAAACAAGTGAGACAGTTACCGCGCCTTTCTCATCCTACAAATCAATCAATCTGTACCGTCGCATTTTTTTTTCTCGGAAGGCAACACTTAACGCGGGGGAAAGGGGCTAAAAGCAGAAAGCAGGAATGCGTCATTCTTCATGCCCAAGTCTGCAAACTAGACTCCAACAATGGGGCAAAAACTAGAGGGTCTGTTAGATGTTTCTTAAGAGGAGAATGGCGAAAGTCTACCCTTCCTATCCTATAATTTGCCTACCATCGTTAGCCTCTTGTTGGGTGGTTGGTTGGTTGGTTCACAGGAAGGAAAAGGTGCAGTATCTGTCACACTTGTTTCTGTGGACATCTGAACCACGCCGTATGGGAAGGGAGGAAGGTGGGAGTGAAAGTGGAACGAGAGAAAGAGAAGCGGTAGTGGAGGGCTGCGAAGTAATTACTGCCTCTTGTTGGGATGATTGATTAATAGGAAGGGAAAGGCGCGGTAACTGGCTCACTTGTTTTCTGTGGACACCTCATCCGCACCGTAAGGGAAGCGAGCAAGGTGGGAGTGCAAGTGAAAAGGGAGGAAGAGAAGCCATAGTGGAGGGCTACGGAGTAATTGCGACCACCTGGGGATCTTTAACGTGCACTGACATCGCACAGAGCAAGGAAGCCTCCTAGTTTGGTTGGTTGGTTGGTACACAGGAAGGGAAAGGCGCAGTATCTGTCACACTTTCTCTGTGGAGTCCTGAACCGCGCCGTAAGGGAAGGCAGGAAGGTGAGACTGAAAGTGGAAAAAGAGAAAGGGGAGCCGTAGTGGAGGGCTACGGAGTAATTTTGACCACCTGGGGATCTTTAACGTGCGCCACGGTGTAAGACGTGCGCTGACATCGCACAGCACACCGACGTCACTTCGTTTCGCCTCCATCGAAGCGCTGCCGCCGAGGTCGGGTTCGAACCCGGGAACTCCGGCACAGTAGTCGGGCGTCTTACCACTGCGCCACCCCGGCAGGGCTCCTCGTTTCGCCTCTATCGAAACGCAGCCGCCGAGGTCGGGTTCGAACCCGGGTAATCCGGCACAATATGCACTGCACCATCCCGTCGGGGCTCTTGTCGGCCTTCGTTGCAGTGCTACATATAATTACAATTGGTTTACAGGAAAGAAAAGGCGCAGTATCTATCACACTTTCTCCGGCATGTGGAAGTTTAGACAGTACACCATCACTCCTGTCGCGTGGCGTTCCTTGGCGCCCGTTCAAGTGTGGCATTGCAGATGACAGGGACGCTTCCTGCCTCGGCCACTCAGAACGCCGGAAAAGAGGGAGACACTTCGTCCACAACAGCACGAGGCGGGGGGAGGTAGTGAAGGGTGGCTGTTGCTGGCCCTTCGGGGCTGGGACGGTAGCGCAATGCCGCTTGTGGCGAGGGCTAGCCAGCCACCGAATTACCTGTTGTAGGTCGTTATTATTGCGAAAGCAATACTGCTAGTACTTTTCTGCCGTCGGTGGAGGTCGTTCCTTCGCTTCGTGACGTCACGCTGTCAGGTGGCGCACGACCACGTGACAACCTGACGTCACAACCAGAGGAGAGCAGGAGCCCCAACTCGTCTCTTCGGCCGTAGTCGTTCCTTCGCTCGGCGCGGCGGCTACCACGTGACAGCGGAACGTCACGACCAGAGGAGAGCAGGGGCCCCAGCACGGTGTAAGAATAATTTTTACACCGTGGGCCCTAGCCAACACCACAGCTCGTCTCTTCGGCCGTAGTCGTTCCATCGCTCGGCGCGGCGGCTACCACGTGACGGCCTTCTTGGCCCGCCGCGTGAGGGCGCTGGCTAGGAGAGGATAAACGTTGCGCTGCAGGCGCGCATGGGGCTGAGGCAGGTAAGTCACCGTCGCTTGCGGCGGGGCTAGCCTGCCATCGAATTTTCATCTGTTCATTGCACCCGCAACCGGTTCGTTGGTGGACGACGGCTGTTGTTGCGGCGCGCGTCTTTCTTTTCCTCTCCTTTTTCTTTCTTCTCTATTTTCTCTTCTGTCTGCACGAGGAAGCGGAGGTGGCTCAGCTATAGAGCCAGTAGCAGGCCGAGCGGTACTGCAGCAAGTTGGGATCTCCCCGCCAAGATCGGCCCCAAGTTACGCTGAACTTACACCGGAATATCGCCTAAATCTCTGCATCCCTCCCATTCCCAAACGGATGCACCCGGAACACCACGCCGAGAGACGGGCCGACCGGGCCCGTCAATTTGAGAAACGCTTCAGCGGATGTCTGGACGTCACGTATACTGACGCCTCTTACCATCCATCGAAGCCAGCGATGGTGGCGGTAGCTCTCGCCCCTCACCGCAGCTGTTACACAGCCTGCAGCATTCGCAATGCAGAAACAGTCACCGCAGCTGAGGAGATTGCCATTGCGCTAGCGCTAGCTGACCCTAATACCAAAGTCGTCATCAGTGACTCTCAACAGGACATTCGCAATTACGATGCTGGCCGTATCTCTTGCCAGGCGTTACACATTCTACGTTCTACAGCACCCTCTTCCACATCTCGCTTACTTCTTTGGGCTCCAGCCCACGAGTCGCTCAGCGGAAACGCCCAGGCACACTCTCTCGCTCGAGATCTCAGCTGCCGAGCCGAGAGTATGACCAGCACAAGAATGCTCAATTGGGCGAGTTGGTGCATTCGCATTTTAGGAATTCTTGTCAATCTCACCACTTTATTAGATGTATTTGATAATATCTTGTATCCTATATATTCTGTTTGCTTTTCGAATAAAAAATCCGTTGTGAGTAAGCGCTCGTGTGTGTTTCCTTCTCTTTTTGTCCTTGTCTTCTTTGCGCTACGTTTTCCTAAAAGTATGACCAGCCACCCTGCTTTCGCTGACACTAATATCTCACGCGCTTCTCTACTCACCACTTACACGGACATACTCCAGCACTACCGACTCCAAATGTGCACATATCCTCCCGCACACCGCGATCTAACAAGACGCGAGGCCGTCCAATGGCGCAAACTACAAACTGGCAGCTTCCCACACCCCCTCTTATACAGCAGGATCTTTCCGGATCAGATAGCCCCCATGTGTAAACACTGCTCAACTCCGGCCATACTCACACACATGGTGTGGACTAGTACACATTACAACACAGACAACTCAAACACCCCAGAGACGTGGGAGTCTCTCATGTGTACTTCCGAGCCAGCAGACCAATGCTGGCTTATCCAGCGCGCGGTGGAGGCCGCGGCATCGCAAACGATCCCCGCCGACCTCCTCTAAGTCAGCGCAACCGGTCCTTTGACTGGTCCCCTGTTTTTAGGCGCAATAAAAGAGTTTACCACCACCATGTATTTTCTTTTCCTTCTTCCTACAGCCACAACAACAACGCTTAGGCATGTCTGAGAAGTTGTACTAGGCGTCGCTGCCAAAAGAGCATCAGTGTACCCCGATATGCCTGACCTGCGGAGGCGACCACGGTACTGGATCGAGGGAGTGTCGAGACGGACTAAAGAAAGCCAGGGAGCCGCGAGGCAAGGCCAATAGCGGCAACAACGGCGTCGGACGCGAGAGCAGACGCCGCAGCCGGAACGACCGCGGCGAGAAACCAAGGTGGTTCAGCTCGGAGGGGGAGACCTCGCAGAGCAGCTCGACATCCCGGGCGTCACGGAGCAGCTCACGGAGCCGGTCACGGTCCTTCCCGCCCCTGCCACCCCCGGCCATAAAGGGAGGAAGCCAGCAGCAGCAGCAGCAGCAGCAGCAGAACAAGAAGCAGCAGAAGCAAACCCGAAAGAGCGGCGGCGTCAAAGCGAACTGGGGAGCCGAAAACCCCTGGTTTGCTCCGCACTCGGGAGGAATAACTAACAAACAGTCCACAAACACAAACAGCAACCGAGAACAACCTAGACAGGAGGACGCGGAGAAAACAGCGCTGATACGCGAATTACAACTATCGCGCGCTAGGCAGAGCGAGCTAGAGCGCCAAATAGCGGAGCTCACGAAGGCAGTACGAGACCTTAAGTCGAACAGCCCTCTGCAGCCACAAACATTACAAACCCAAGCCCTGTCGCAAACAGGCAACGAGGATGTCAATAAATTTAAGGCAGAAATGCAGCAAATGATGCAGCAAATGATGCAGCAGATGATACAGCAACCGCAACTACAAGTCACAAAACTCAGGAGTAGCAGGAGTAGAACATTAGAGAAAAGGCCTACCACCGGCCTGCGCTGGCAGCCCTCGGCAACCCGCCAACAGACAACACTGAAGCTTAAATATGGCCAACAAAACCTTAGGCAAGCAAGAAACCTTAGACATATGGCAATGGAACTGCAGAGGCTACCGCAAGAAGCAGGGCCTACTCCAACAACACATCCATACACAACAAACACCACCCGACATCATAGCGCTTCAAGAAACGGGTACTACACCAACACTCACAGGATATACGTGTTACGAGGCTCAAGAGAAAGGAAGAACGGCAACCCTGGTCAGTAAGGCGCGCATCGCCATAAACCACCCAAGGATAACCGACACCGACGTAGAACAAGTGATAGTAGAAATTATACCAAAGAAGAAAACAAAGAGGGGCAGCATCTTCATTGTGAATGCATACAGCCCTCCAAAACAGAGGAAAGCAAAATTCCACGAACTTTTTCATGGCGCACGCAAACTCGCAAAAAACTACACGCTTATTATACTAGGAGACTTCAATGCTATGGACAAAAGCTGTGAATACCAAAAAGCTAACACAAAAGGTAAAGCACTAGCAGAGGCAAAGCACTGACTGCAACATCCTCACAGACTCAGACACTCCAACCAGAATTGGAAACAGCGTCAGTACCGACACCTGCCCCGACCTCACATTCATACGGGGAGCGGAACAGGCAGTGTGGGAGAACCTGTTAGAGAATCTGGGCAGTGACCACTACATACCCAAACCCAAGTAACCTCAGACAGACTAAAGCGCCAGCTGGGATCAGCAAAAATCACGGATTGAAGCGCTTTTCGAGAGGCATGCGACGGGAATCTCGCCTAGAACGGGATCCAATCGATAGAAGAGTGGGGAAACATGCTCAAGGAAAAACACGCAAGTACACCAAAGAAATCGGGCCAACGACGCAGACACCCGAGGTAGACGCCAGGCTGCTCAAGCTGTGGGAAGCAAGACACGGGCTTACTAAGAGATGGAAGAAACAAAAGTACAACAGAAAACTAAAACTTAAGATCGCAGAAGTCGCAGCGAAGGCAAAGAAGTACGCGGCGCAATTGGCAAGGCAAAATTGGCAACAATTCAGCGACTCCCTAAACGGAACTTTTGAGCACAGCGAGGACGTGGCATATCCTCAAGTCTCTGATAGATCCAACCAAGACCAAGGCAGAAAACAACAAGGCCATCTAGCGGTTAATCCACCAGTTCGAGGGACCAGACTCAGAACTCCTGGAGAAAGTACGCGTTAAGTGCTTCGGGGACAAAAACCCAGCGGCTTACGCAGAGCACTACCGGGGAAGAGAAAACGATACCCTGGACAGGCCCATCACGCGAGAAGAGGTCTACGCAGCGATTCGAAACACAACCAGAAACACGGCCGCAGGTGCGGACAAGATCAATAACGCACTCATCCGCAACCTCAGTGATGACCGAGTAACTGAGTTAACCGGCTTTCTCAACAAACACTGGGAAGCGGAGACCGTCCCCGAGGAGTGGAAGCATGCGGAAGTAGTCATGATTCCTAAAACGGGCAAGAAACTACAAATTGAGAACCTCAGACCGATCTCGCTCACATCGTGCCTTGGGAAACTGTACGAACAAGTAGTGACTCTGAGACTACAACAGTACATGTAGTACAAAGAACTGTATCCCCACAGCATGTTCGGTTTCAGAGCAAAACTATCGACACAGGATGTACTACTTCAAATCAAAGAAGTACTCGATAACGTCCCCAAGAGCGGAGAGAACGTAATAATGGCATTGGACATCAAGGGGGCTTTTGACAATGTCAGTCACAAGGCTATCCTTACGAGCATGAATGACCTGAACTGCGGGAGGAGAGTACGGCTGTCAAAGCCTTCCTGTCAAACATAGCGGCAACAATTGGCCTGGAGACCTCAGATCAGACAAATTCCTTACGCCAAACAAAGGAACACCTTAAGGATCGGTCATCTCTCCTACGCTCTTCAACATAGCCATGATTGGCTTGGCAAAACAGTTGAAAGAAATTGACGGCATACACCATGCCATGTATGCCGATGACATCACCATCTGGGTCAACACAGGCTCGCTCGGAGAGAAAGAAGAAAAATTACAAAAGGCAGCCACCTGCGTAGAGAACTAAGTCAGAACAAGAGGGCTAGTATGCTCCACCGAGAAATCCGAGCTCTTAAGAGTTTGAAGAGGAAGACGCAACCGCACAGTCCCCACTAGTGACGACTTAAAGCTAAACGTCTACCTCGAGGGGAAGTCGATACCAGAAAAAACACTCATCAAAATTATGGGGATGTGGATACAGTCAAACCAACGCTGTACCCACAACCTCGCCCTACTCAAGGCATCCACTCTACAAGTGACCCACATGATCACGCGCATCTCACGCAGACGTCATGGCATGCGAGAGGAGGACACACTCAAGCTGGTTAGAAGCCTGGTAGTCAGCCGAGTGACATACAGCCTCCCCTACTACAACCCCATCAAGAGTGAGGTACAACAGGCGACGTGATTCTACGCAAAGCCTACAAAACCGCTCTCCATCTTCCTCACAGCACTTCAACCGAAAAGCTCCTAGCTCTAGGACTACACAACATTTTCGATGAATTGAGAGAGGCACAACTAGTCTCCCAAGTGCGCAGACTACAGCAGACCCCACCTGGTAGGGAGCTGCTTAAGAAACTGGGCAGCGCCGATCAAATTCAAGAAATACAGAGGACACAAACAATCCCGGACGAATATTGCCACACACTAAAAGTAACGCCCATACCCAGGAACAAGGATCCCAACCTACACAAAGCACGCAGAGAGGCAAGGGCTGGATATCTACAAAAGACATTAGCACCCAGAGAAACAACGGTATACGTGGACGCAGCCACATACACCAGAACAGCGGGGCAGCACAACAGCAATGTGGTAACACCAGTGATTGACTCGACGCTACGTGAGATCACTAGCGCATCACTACAAGACTGTACGATAGTCGAGGCTGAGGAAGCGGCCGTTGCTCTAGCGGCAGCGGAAGGCTATCGATCTAAACGGTCTCTAACAATCCTTAAAGACTCACAAACAGCATGCCGCAACTATCTTCGCGGCAGAATCGGGCACAGAGCGCTCCGCATACTCCGCTCTGGGGGCCACATAACACGACAACCAAACGAAAAACCAATCAAGCATACGATAGTATGGACGCTGGCACACGCGGGAGTAACAGGGAACCAACAGGCGAACAGGATAGCTCGAGGGTACACTTATTACCGAGCATCCAACGTAGGCGACCTCGAGGGGAACGAACCTGTTCCCCCAAGATTATTCGGCGATACTAAAGCATTAAAAGGGCTGCAGAAAGCGGTACCCGCCACCACACAACTCCCTTAGCAGAGAGGACTCAGTCGCGTGGAGGCAGATACAAACGGGCTCGTACCCGAACCTACACGTACTCAACAAAATGTATCCCGCACAGTACACTGACAAAAGCCCTCGGTGCCAGGAACCACCCACGCTGTATCACATAACGTGGGCATGCCAGAGGATAAGCGTGGTACCCGTTATAAGAAACCTGAGTGCGGAGCAATGGGAGGGAGTGCTCTCCAGCGATCGCCGAGTCGACCAAGAAGGTCTGATTCGGCGAGCACAACTGGCAGCAGCATCCAGCAGAGCCCTGGACTAAGGGCAACCGACCTTTGTCTTAGAAGATGGACGAAGCCATCTGAAAACCGCAGAAGACAAGCCACTCTAGAGCTAAATAGTTTTTCACTCACTCACTCACTCACTGGAGCGACGTGCTGCGCGCAAACGCCGGCGCCGTGCCGAGGAGACAGATGAAGGCAAGAGCGTTTGGCTAAGCAACGCGCCTATGCCGCAGAATGGCGAGCCCGGCGGTGTTCAGTGAGCGAGAATAGTTTCATGGACTCTCTGAATGCCTACAGTCTATGAGTAGTGCAGAGTGGTATAATTACCACAGAAGAAAGCGCCGTGTAGAAGAGTGTGTTCATTAGAATAAACAAATACTAGAACCATGTTGTGTCCAAAGTAAATCCTTAGTTGCAAAAAAGGCGAAGCCATGCCAAACCACCAGCAGAGCAAGCGCAGCCAGGGAGGTATTGCTTTCGCAATCACTCAGGCTTAGCCAGAGCTAAGCCACACCTTATTTTTCGCACCCGCCACCGCTTAGGTGGTGGACGATGGCTGTTGCGGCGTGCGTCTTTTTCTCCCTCTTCCTTTTCTTTCTTCTCTACTTCCCCTCTTCTGTCCACACGTTTGCAGTGGTGAGACGCCCGACTACTATGCCGGAGTTCCCGGGTTCGAACCCGACCTCGGCGGCTGCGTTTCGATGGAGGCGAAACGAAGAGGCCTCCATGTGATGTGCGATGTCAGCGCACGTTAAAGATCTCCAGGTGGTCGAAATTACTCCGCAGCCCTTCACTACGGCTCCTCTTTCTCTCCTTCCACTTTCACTACCACCTTCCTCCCTTCCCTTACGGCGCGGTTGAGGTGTCCGCAGAAAACAAGTGATACAGTTAACGCGCCTTTCCCTTCCTAAGAATCATTTAAGGCAGCGGAGGTGGCTTAGCTACAGAGCCAGTAACAGGTCCGTGCATTTTTTTTTCTTTCTTCATACAGCCAAAACAGGCTTTCGCCTTAAAAATAAGCGGAATCTTGAATGGTTGAGGCTTTTCTTTTTTCAGAACCGAGCGCACGTGGCTCTTAACTGCGCCGCCTGAGTCGACTTCCGTAGTTCGTACGCGTTCACTTCATAGCTTGTTGGAACGCTACAAGATGTGTGACCGCTGCATATGTAATTCTTTTATTTCTTCCTTTGTTATTTTTTTACATTGTGCTGTGTAAACTTTCGTTCTCTGACGCCTACACATGCTAGATGTGCTCCGGCTTGTGCTTGCTATATATTTGTGAATAGCAGAGCTGTGAAATATTGCCGCTGTACGGAGTACACCAACGGCGAGAAACTATCGTGGTTGTCGGAATCAGTAAACTTCATCTTAGACTGTGAGTATATATCCTTGCGTAGCGTAGCAGGTGGTCGCAGAAAGTTGGGTGGGCGGATGAGGTTTCTTTAAGAAGTTCGCAGGGGTGAAATGGATGCAACTAGCACAGGACCGGGTAAATTGGAGGAATATGGAAAAGGTCTTCACCCTGCAGTTGGTATAGTCAGGCTGATGATGATTATAAGGTTAATATATCCTTGCGGCATGACTTTGCCCCATACATGGTCCTATATGTTCTGCTACCAATACCAGATATTCTTTTTCGTATTCTGCTTGAAATAACTGCGCGTAGCATGACTTTCAAGGATTAGTCGAATTTTTGACGTAGAAACAAGCGAGTGCGTGGATTTATTTGCTGGCTGTGATGTGGACAGCAGCATATGCACCGAAGATTGAGCAGCCGTGTATAACAGGTGTGTGTGTGCCATCAACGCCCGACCGAACGCTCCAGGGAACCACATTTCCAAATTGTCTTGAGAGCACGGTGTGCCCCAATCAATTAGTAACACGATAATACGAGCCCAGATTTCTGCATATATTTGGAACAGTGTCTGTTCTGCGCGCAGAAGCCTATGCTTCCTCAGTTGATTTATTTTGTGAAGAGTGTATATAGGGCAGCTTTTTTGTTTTCACTTTTACAAACGATGCTTTGAAAATTGTCAGTGCTGTCTGTGGAAGCGGATTCTAAAGTGAGGTGAACATTATGTGCGTGATGCAGCTTGATGTTTCGCCTATAATTTAGTCAAAGTGAACCCCACGTTATAACTGTGTAATATTATGTAGAGGAATTGGAAGTCATCGACGGCGCAAGGAAGCCCCGTTTTAAATTTTTTTAATCCACCACGCTGCTCAGATTATCAAAAGTCAATAATGCCCATCTTAAAGCTAATTGAGTTGGGTAATTGGGTTGGGTAAGCATTTGTAATTGACATATAGGACATATACAGCAGCCAAAAATAACGCTCCTATTATTATCCAGATATGCGGCGCAACGAACACAGTCACGAAAATAGAAAACAGAACACAGGCTCCCACTGTCAACTACAATATAAAACTAGACACGCAATTCCTCTTCACCACTGCATATCTGGGTACTATGCAGCACCAACTCGCCCCTCAAGCTGTTATTCCGAGTATTATGTTTTAATTAGTTTCGTTTCTAGCGCCCGCAGCATGTACAAACTGACATACTGACATTCTGACATTACATGTGGACGGAGTCAACTTAGACTGCACGGGATGTTTTTCAAGTGACAGAGGGCATATAATGTCCCCACAGACTTTTGGAAATACGACCAACGACTTCTCCCTGTGTGTGTGCGTGCGTGCGTGTGTGAGTGTGTGTGTGTGTGTGCGTGTGCGTGTGCGTGTGTGCGTGTGTGCGTGTGTGCGTGCGTGTGTGTGTGTGTGTGTGTGTGTGTGTGTGTGTGTGTGTGTGTGTGTGTGTGTGTGTGTGTGTGTGTGTGTGTGTGTGTGTGTGTGTGTGTGTGTGTGTGTGTGTGTGTGTGTGTGTGTGTGTGTGTGTGTGTGTGTGTGTGTGTGTGTGTGTGTGTGTGTGTGTGTGTGTGTGTGTGTGTGTGTGTGTGTGTGCGCGCGCGTGCGTGTGGTGTTCTCTGACAGTCCGAACTTTCAAACGTGACGTCCAAAGCTCCTAAGGTATTCTAAAGATGTTAAGGCTGCTGTTAGTTTACGCAGTGATCCGAAATCAGCACTGAAAGTATGATATGAGCATTTTTTATTCGTTTTGTACCTGCAACGTTGTTCGACAGCTGTTTGCTATGAGCGCAGCTGAACTGTAAAGATCAGTTTTATAGCTTCCTGGAACACGCGCAGCTGGGATTTGTTTTGCCGCCTAGTATGCGCCCTAACAACACTTGAAATACCTTCTGCGAATTATCCTGAAACTTGCTCTTGCGCTTTTAAATCTACGTAATTGAAAAAGCTCGTGAAGGCCATTGAATGATAGCAGCGAAACATGCACAAAACCGCTACGTCTAGTTGAAGACGCACGGCCATCTTTCACCCGCCAAGGTACGCCTCCCACTATTATCTGTCCGCTGTTTCACAAGACCTCAATACTGATACAAGTTTTCTATGCTTCTTCTTATATTCGCCTACTGCTTGTCTACATTTCTTGTAGCTGGCTAAATGCATCTTGCATTTCCTTGCATGCATTTTGAAATATTGTTACGAGCGAGGCTTCAATTGACGCAGGACGAACGTCGAAGAAACAGCTGTGTCCACTTGCGAGTCCGAGCCCGAGCCGCTTCTCCGTCGACCTCATCTTCTCTTAACTCCATTTCTGGGCGTCGCTCTTCCCCCGACGCAAGCGAATCCCGCAGGGCGACTTAAACAGCGTCGCGTATTCGGTAAGTTAGGCGGACGAAGTGCGCGACTTCACGTTTCGCAGAGCGATGGCCTCTTTTGGTGAGTCGAGCGATGCGCTAGGTGAGCTCGCTAAGTTGGGCAAGGACTACAAATAGTCCATCGTAGTGGCACAATATAAAGAAATCGCTGGCAATAAAAAATGAAAACCACGAATATTATATTCGGGAAGTCTTTTTTGTAGACAACCAATGGTTTGAAAGATATCATGGCTCGCATTAAAACAAATTTTTTGTCCGTGAACATTTCCGCTGGATAAAGTTGATATAAGGCCCAAACAAGGCTGACAGAGGGAGGGAAGGGGAGCGCGGGCCAAAAAGCATGAAAGCTTTTTAACATTGCATAGATAAAATACTTATAAATATATAAGGGCATGTTAAGCTGTAGACATAAATGCTGCGTATTTATAGTACATTATTTCTAAATTTCAAAAGCGAAATCGGCTGGAAGAGGCCCTGCTCAAGGCTCCTAAAGAGCTCTTATTCTGAGGGTTCCTTAACAAGTCCCGGCAATCCACAATAAATGAACGCTTTTTTTCCCCCAACATCCACACGTGCCCTAGTTGCATTCGAATCCTGAAATCAATCTTCCACCGCGGCGAGGTTTTGTGCATACAGATGCAAATGATGCGCGTGATAGTATAAGAAATCGACTTTTGTCTTGTTTGATTGCAAAATGTTGCCTTATCAAAGTACTAAAAGAAGCAGACAACATTTGTTGAGCAGTTTAGTTTTAGTTTTGTACAACCATTTCTAAGCTTCCAACTGACTTTTACGGCGTAAAATTTTATACAGAGGCGACTCTGGGCCTTCGCTTGGAAGAAGCCTCTGCAAGGTCAGTAAATGCAGCGGCGAGGAAAAGAATAGAAGAGAACGGAGCTGAACGACGAATGAGAAAGCGTCAAGGAAGTATTTTCATAAATCGACAGATACTTTCTCTGACTTCTCTATACAAAAGAACACGAAACAAGATGGAAACAAAACGAACAATTTCTGAGGCTCAACTCTGTAAAACCTAGTTTATTGAGTGTAATCCGTGTTCGGCATGATTTGGCAATATCTAAGCAATGATGTAACTAATATATTCTACTCACTGGGTATTCAACGATAAACTGCACTATGTAAAATATATGAATGCCAATGATCGCGCTAATTATCTCGCTAAATAATAAATTAGCCCGAAAGATTATACTTGTTATCGCAAGGACCTGTCCAAATGTATGCATATAATGTATTTTTGAATTGTTCAATGATTTGAAGTAATTAATTATAACTGATTACAATCTACCACATTTTACCAGCTCTCATCAGTAGTTATCCACGATATATCACAAGGTTCAGGAGCTAAATTTTACATGCTTACTTTTACTTAACTACCACTCAGTTACATTGAAATTTACTATCCCTACTATGATAAATACAGTTATTTATACATTATGTAAGCATCACTGTATATAAATATACAGTGACAAATACAGTAATATATACAAGTTTACACACTTGGCTTAGTCGGCTGCTACAGAACCTAAATGCGATTTGACCTCTATGGGGCCAAATTTGACCTCTATGGGGCCTATTTGACCAAAGCAAGATAGGCAGTCGACTTCTGAGTTTGCACCAAGCAGTAGCTGAGAGTTCGCTCTAAAACTGGGATAAGCTATCTCCCCCTTATAAAAAAAAAGGCGGAACCATAGTTTATTTTCATTTTTTACATTTCAGTGCTGATGAACGAACACAGTTTTGTGATCTGAACCATGGCGTCCGCAAATCTGACACGCCCGCGCTCTCTCACTAAGAGCATCTGGGGCCGAACCACCTCCTCCTTAGCTAAAATGCCTAAAATTGTATATTGGTTTATAGTAAAGGAAGGAGGCAATATATATCACACACCGTGAGCACTTTAAACGCTCTATAAGGGAAGGACGAAGATGGGATAGACAGTAGAAGATGGCTTTGGAGTAATTTCGACTATCTAGTGATCTCTAACTCGCACTCACATCCCACACTCCACGGGCGCCTGTTCCGTTCACCTGCATCGAAACACTGACATCGGCGGTCGGGTTTGCAACGCCGCATGACGCACGTCGCCTCCTTGTCTTCATCCCTTTCAAGTTCAGAGAGAGAGACAGAGATAGTAGCTTCGGACCAGTGTTGTTCGGACAGAGATCGGAAATCTTTGATTGCAGCATGTAGTATTACGCACTAAAAGCTAAGCCAAGAGACAACTTGCGTGAATGGCGCAGGAACTCTCATTCTCCTATGCTCTACGGGGGAGGCTGATAACCCCCTTCGTGTTCTGAAGTCTCCGCGTCGGCTATACGCTTTTCCGTTTTTGTTGCGGTGTAGACGTTGCAGGAGGAAAATGACGCCGCTGATAAGACTTAGACGGTGGACTCATTCGGGGACCCGCCGTCTCTCATGAAGCTCCTTATATAAAGGCGTACTCGAGTGAAAGTACAGGAAGCTTCAATGCGAATCAGCGCCGGCTGCTCAACTATGCCGGTACCTAATGTATCAATTTTTGTTTTAATATTAGAGCAGAACAATACGCATGTCGTATTATGTGCTTTATTAATCAAGCGTCGTCGGGTTTCACTTATTTAGTAAAGAAACCTTATATTGTTTATTCTATCTGTTTGAGCCAAAGAAATACTGAAGCTGATTACACATCTTTCACGTATCATAAATATTGAGTTTTTATTTATAATGTGTGAATCTCACCCCAACCGTTTCTAATCATAATAGTTAGTGTTACCACTTAGCAGGCAGTTGTTTCGGAAACAGCTAAACGTTTAGATAAAGGTTAATGACCAACTAGCGAAAATGATCTTACAAGCAAAATGTTATAAAAATACTGTACAAAAGTGCACACTGTGTGAATGAAAGAACTGATTAAGATATATCCCGAAATAAAAATCTAAGGGCGTGCAGTTTGAATGAACGTAAAGAAATGAAACCATCAGCATTCCTTTATTACTTAGTAAATAGGGGTTCGTGAAACGCGCAGTTATTCATTTTCTAGCATTTTCTATTTTAGTGCGTGTTTCAAAATCATTCCGCAGGATGGTGCAGAGCAAACCAGAGAATTAGCAAACGGTTTTGATTAGTTTGCTATATTTCATATCGCTCCCAACTGCCGGGAGGTCTATTGAACAATGATTCGGGGTGCGATCGTCGATTATAATGCGAATAATAAATCGCTGAAGTGTATTTTGGGGGCTCTTTGGGGTCACAAATAGCCGCACACGGTACTCTGCATCATATTTTGTCGGGCAATAGAACGAAAGCCTTCGAGCCGAAGGAGCCCTTGTCCTTCTCGGCAGCAGAATATAGCAACCAGTTGCAATGCTTGGTTCTCTTTTTCATTCATTCATGCCACTATTTCGGCTCTCGTTTTACCATTGCGATAAGCGGCAATAGTTTGTTGAAGTGTTTTCGCTTGATGCTGGCATCTGGCTTTAAACCTCTTGAGTAACATTCAAAAACTACCGAGTAGGATGGTCAATTATCGATGTTTATACAGCTCTAAAAATTTTGTTTTCCCTTCCTTAAGAGGCGAATAAAATGTTTGGCACATTACTCTTGCAGACAATGACAGAAAGAATGACTGCCTTGGGGTCGTTCGTGGTATTCCTTGCGTCATCATCCATTGCGTACCCTCAAAATATGGGCCGTAAGCGCCAGTACGCTGCGCCGAGAGAGCAAGGTCTAAAAGAGCAATTTCTTGTGTTTCGACGAATAGTCTGCGGTAAGGACAATGCTTTACTTTTCTGTACGTGTATGTATGTATGTATGTATGTATGTATGTATGTATGTATGTATGTATGTATGTATGTATGTATGTATGTATGTATGTATGTATGTATGTATGTATGTATGTATGTATGTATGTATGTATGTATGTATGTATGTATGTATGTATGTATGTATGTATGTATGTATGTATGTATGCATGCATGCATGCTTGTATGTATGTATGTATGTATGTATGTATGTATGTATGTATGTATGTATGTATGTATGTATGTATGTATGTATGTATGTATGTATGTATGTATGTATGTATGTATGTATGTATGTATGTTTGTTTGTTTGTATGTATACAATTCCTCTATGCTGTATATGTTTCTCCCGGCTCTACCACTGCAGGATTGTTTGTTTGTAAGCCCATATTCCAGGCCAATCGCTGCCTGACTACGTCCGTTCGTGGGTTCCTCTAGGCTCTCTCTCACCATATATATATATATATATATATATATATATACTGTGACTAAATTTCATGGACTTCACCCGCGTCTGTGGTTACTCATTACCAGCCTTCGTATCACGTGAATTTCATCCTAATTTTTGGTTGAATCATCACCATCATCAACGTTCGGTGCGATATATCTTTGACGTAATTGTTGGCAGTGCCAATAAAGCTCAGTCGCCCAGCTAACATGTGCTGGATGTGCGGGGTAGAATATGGTATACGGTATATGGTCTGTTCACTACATTCTGTCTGGAAGCATCCTTCCTCTCTGCACCTTTTCTCTCTGACACAACCTCCTATGAACAATTCACTTCACTTATTGCTCACTGTCGCGAACTTGAAAGACTTAACACAGAAGCCGCCCAAAATCGCCCCAGAACAGTTATGACTCATCTCACTGCGCAATAAAGTGCACTAATGAAATTTTAACCTAATGCAAGTTTAAGCGCAGCTAACATGTCATGCAAAGCACCCTCATGCGTGTATGCTTTTGCATGAACGATGTTCCTTGAGTTTAGCCGAATTATCTCTCGATTCCTTCCACTTTGCTCAATACCCCGCCCCATTCAGTACGAATACCATCTAGAAATCGTCTTCTAGAACGCTAGTGTCGCGTCACGAAAGAAAGCGCTCCGCTTTTTCCACGGATGGGAAAGCTTATCTCTATCACAAATCATAAAATAGAGGATGAAACTGGGGGATTCAAATCGCTCTACAATTAGAATATAGTTTTGGCATTAAAATAAATAGACGTTACATGGTTAATTGTCACCAGCATTTTTTGTAACTCCTCGAACCTACCGCATCTACGTATGCTTTTAATCTGTTGCTAGTTTTACTTGGAACACTTGGTGTGATCATGTTAGTGGGCGCTCATTTAGGGTGAGTACATCATTTCATCTTTGCATACGAGAACGATTCATCACCCGGGCGAAAAGCAATCATGCATGTTACGTTTAACGGGAAACAAGTTAATATTATTATTATTAATAAGTTGTCAAACAGCTGCGTTCCAGTATCCTCTATTATTTGTTGTGTTGCATTTTATCGCTTACGTTTCAATGCAAATTAATGTAAACATCGACCTTAAATCAGTAATTATTATTTTCGAATGCTTAGCCGTACAACGATCACAGCCCGAATAATTTAAATGTGTAACCTAGCAAATCTTTAACGGTCGAAAATTTGAAAAAAAAAAGCAATCAGCGCAATGCTTAATTAGGTGTTCTCTAATATTCGCCAAATTTCTTTTGAGTGGCTTGTTATCCTACCAAGCATTTTCACCTTTTCCGAATTGTGCTTCAATGTTAGCAACGCTGAATTTGGTTTTACAGGCCAGTGCAGAGACTTCTGGGAATATTACAGTGAACGATGCCTTCCGTGGGTAAGCACAACACTCTCGTTTCGAATTTTCACCCTGTATACTAAACCAAATGATCACTGACTGAAACTACCCGGTAGTACCTGCTAAATCTCCCCAGATTACTTGACTGAAAGTACTTCAGCTCTGCGCCAAAGCACTGGCTTAGGCTCTGCTCACACGTAGGGAAGGTTATTCTCAACCGGTTGTTCTCATCATGTTTTTTTTATTTCCTGCCAACGCATCTGCTTTTAATATCGAATGTGTAATTCTCAAAATTTAATAAAGCGAAAGCGTTGCTTGTCCGATGAATAACGAGGACGTAGCCTATCTTCAAAACTAGCATTTCAGAAAACGTCCCCACCAGGAATCGGACAACCATCCCTTCGCTCCTCTGCCGAGTGCACGAACGATTGCATTACGCTCCGCCCACTGCTTGAGGACGCGTTTGTTATTCCCCTTGTCTAGCATGAGGGCGCCGTAGGGCGCTGAGGGAAGTACAACAGTGACAATAGGGGCTCAATTATTGGAAATCGGACGAGGAGGATTATGTGAAAACAATGACGACGTATAACCTGCTTCATACGTATTGTCATCCTGGTCCTCCATGCCCTCTCAGCAGGCCTTTTTCCCTCGCCTTTCTGACGACGAGGTGAGGTCAGCCCGTATCCCTCTATGAAAAAAAATCTCGAAAAACGTGCTGACAGATCAAGGTGGACCAGGACGGTAATACGTAGTCTTGACGTAGGTTCTACGCCGTCCTTTTTATCACGTGATCCTCCGTGTGCGACTTATAAAATTGAGTCCCGGGGCAATAAGCAAGAAAACTGCAGCAGTGCATTACGGCACGTAAGCAGACCTAAGAGTACTCCTGAAATCCTAATAAGCCAGTAGGACCCAAGAGGCGTTTAGCAATATAAAAAAAAAGAAATTGAGGAAACACAACTAAACCATCGACATATGCTGAAATGCTAAAGGTCGTTGAGTTGTAATGGTGACTGAATGACACAGCTACGAAGGTCATAGAGTAGTGTCAGGGTAAAATAAACGGGGACGAAGAGGAATAAACATTCTTGACAGGCCAAGCGCTTTGTCATCGTTCGATCCCAAGACAATTATCCATAGCTAAAGATAATAAGCACAGAAAATTCCAAGTAAGGAAAAATCCATTTAGAATATGCCATGTAGGTATTTAGTGGTAAGTGAAAAGATCTTTAATTGTCCTTTTTCAATAATAATGGCAACTTTTTCTCGTTTTTATTAGCTACCAGCACGCGAACACGCGGGCACGAGAGTGGCGAGAGGCGAGGGGGAAACAATGTCTTTACGACTGTTTCTAATATAAGGCGCCAATTGTAAGCTAAGCCTATTGGTGGTGCACTGGTCACTGAATGAAACTGTTCTGTATTGATGCACTAGAATCTTCGCCATAAAAATGCCCAGATGCGTTGCCTTCTACAACTCTCACCTGAAACAGGGCTACATGTTTAGGTCATTAGTACAGTAAAGCTGTCTTTTGTAAACGACAATATAATAGGGATATTGCTTGTTTTTCTCTACTTTGCAGTACTCACGCGCAAGAAGTGCAACACTTCAACATTTTAACAGATTATATTAAGGACATATATTTAGTAAACGACCTTAGCCACGCCAATCATCTTCATATTGCACATATTGAAAAGAATTGTCATTTCCGTAACCACCACTTGAAAACCTTTTGCCATTTTGTAGTTCAGGAATTGAAGGCTCGATCATGCACACATGACGTCATATTTCTCGAAAATATTATTTCGATAAAGATGTGAACCATAACATTTATAGGGCAGGAACAAAAGTTGAGTTGACTTATAAGCATTTAGTGCAGTAGAAGTTACGGCAAAGCAAACCAACGTTAGAATTCTGTATTACGTCTGCTTCACCTTCAACCACGCGTACACCACAGTGTGATGTTGCAACACTATAACATCGCATACAAGGCTCAAAATGGACTGGCTAAATGTAAAGGTCGCTACTGCTTACATATGAATAGACCTCACAGAATTATTTTATGTATGCACTATTCAGTTTTTCATCTTAGTATTTAGTTTGTTGATTCAGGTCTATGTTTTTTTCCTCTAAATACATATTGACTATTACATGATATCAAAATATTATTTAAATCTTATTCTTCAAACTATTTATATTACTAGAATCAAAACTTAGCGGCCAACCATCACCATACTTTGCATATTCAGGTCAACAGAAAGCTACAGGCGGTCGATGCGTGCAATCATTAGGCTCCGTCACTCACAACCAAATATTTATAAAGACGTTTCAAGAAAAAATAAGTACATTGGACTCGTTTGCGCAGGCCGACTATGAGTTCCATTCATGCGACGTTGGAGCCCCTTTCTTTATTACGGATGAGGAGAAGGACGTAAGTTCACTAAACTAATAATATTTTAAATTCTATTTTGTGTCAACTCAAGCACGACTAGCGCTTATCACTTCAGGAACCAAATAAACATTATCATATGTTTCTGCTTATTCCTTACGAATCCCGGGGCGGTGGCCGCTTTTCGATGGAGGCGAAAAGCCAGGCGCCCGTGTGCTGTGCGATGTCAGTGCACGTTAAAGTACTACAGGTAGTTAAAATTTACAGAGTCCTCCACTACGGCGTCTCTCAGCACGAGCCGCCTTGAATCGTTAACCAATAAGCCTAACCAAACCAAGCCTATTATTTTTTAAAATCTAGCTTCAGCACACTGTCAAAACACGCACTAGAGAATATCGCGAGGGTCCCCCAGATTTCATATGTGGTACTTGAGCACGACATTTATAGACGCTGCTCACATCTACAGAAATATTTCTTCTCTTAGTTTCAAGCACGCAGTAGCACTAGCGAGGGAAAAGTTAAGCAAAAACAAAGTGAATATTTGATCAGAATTTCAAAAAAAATTCCAATGAACAGATTGCCATTTTTGTAATAGGGATACATTGAGCAGGCAGGCTCAGATTTGGTCACCTAGGCTGCGGGGTAGAGCTACGTGCCCACCGGCAGACCTTCAGCAATGATCCTCCGCCGCTCTGTTCTTTAGAGAACGCCTGAGACTTCTGACGTTGTCTTCCTCACTTTTTTTCATGTTGACCCATTCTGACGTCATGTGGAGTTGCCTCATTGCACCAATACATCGGCAAAGAAGGGTTTCTGAGGGTCCGATGCGGTGAGATGGCGCCAACAGCATTACGATGAACAAATAAGAGGAGGCTATGCGATAAAGGCGGTGTCAAGATTTTGCCGTGCGGCTTAGAAGGTGACCAGTCTGGAGCAGGTTAGTTGGCCCGCGTAGTGGGCACGCCCAATGGTGTCACGGGTGTGTGCAAAAGTTGGAGCAGTGGAAGTAGAAAGCATCATGTCGAGAAACATTTGGGGCTCACAGCCGTATACAAATGGTACAACCAGGAATAACCAGCAGTGTCGGGGTGGAAAACGTTATAATCAAATATGTAAAGATGAATGAGATCCCAGTCCCTATGGTGATGTGATGTTTACATAGGAACCATAATTGTGGGAGTGTGGTTAAGGCACTTTGAGGGGCCTTTCACTTCGGTGTGAAAGAGGTTCGCAAGCTAGCTTTGGTGGAGTAGGAATGGAGGTCTTCCACTACACCTTTGTGAAGTAAGATGTGCCTGCGGTTTTTTATGAGCTAGCGTCGAGCGCTGTGATCTAACCTAATGCACAGAATAAAGAAATTGGTGACATTGGTAGTCGTACAGGGTGGAATTGCTCGTGTGATTGCATAATGAGTTGCGTAGTCTGTGGCACCTGCAACCAACCAATTTCTGCAGGTGATTATGAAAAATGTGCCAAGATGGTTCATTCTGAGAACCTAAGACTGGGAGTGAACTTTAATGGGCTTTAAAAGCCTCTTTGGGAAAATGTTCGGGCATTTTCAACACCGACATAACCCGCATATACTCGCAGCGAGGCGTACAAAACGACAAAGGCGGTGCCTAAAACCTACGATGAAAATTAAATTACCATATGTGCGCGAGGTAGCTCCAGACCAGCAGAAGCGAAATTATGGGCATCTGAAGTGCGACATTGCGAAGGTGCTTTGGTGTAGTGCGTGGGAGGTGGGGTTCATGAGGTTTCAGGTTGGGGCGGTAAAAGGTGTCACCAAATGGCTAACGGCGCACTGAACGGTGAGAAATAGACTTGACGCGATGGATAATTCTGCTGAGATGAATATCCTGAAGCTGTTTTTCGTCAGTGTGAGCAAAAGAGCGAGAACAGGCCGGCATTGCATCCGCTGCGGCATTGTTTGATGAGCCCAATGAAAACCCGAATCGCAATCGGCATCGTTGTGCTGCTGACCAAACTAATAGGAACCGTTTAATCATATACGAAGGTAGTCGTAAAGCCTAACTACTTAGCCGGCAAACGGGGTCCTTCGGAGGATCAGCCGAGTCGGTGCATACTGCTCTGTGACAATTGTAAAGAAGTGGGCGTTTGCCTAAAACCAAAAATTCTCAATTCCCCAACAATATTTCTATCAACTCCAAGAGTAAACCCAGTTTTCTGTTGGAGTTGATGACGATTTCCTATTTTATCTTGGAGTTTTCTTGGGATATATATGTGGATCCAAAAACCTAGTCTTCTCTTGCCCCAGGTGATCCACTGCAATCTCTGAACACCGGAAGCGAAAGCAATAGCGAAGAAATTGGCGCAATAGTGGCAATAATCTGCATCATCAATACGCGGCAGGGCAGGCACATTTCTTTTTAGTGCCGGAATTGTCACCACAATTGCCATGACCGATCTGTTTCAACATCAGAATGACTGGTGAGGACCAGATAATGAAGAAAGGCTTGATCACATTTAGAGCGAGCATTTTGGCAACCTATGCGCTGATCACCTCGGGCTCAGCATGAGACACATGGTATAGTCTTCGCTAGATAGGAGAGGCGTGGCTGGTGTCAACGAGGCGAGTCAATGCAAGGGCTCTTATCAAGGTCGAATATTGCCGAATAATATTCTAGATGTCTGCGAAGCTCTGCAGTTAGGACGAACTGGAGATGGAGGGCATTGAAGGGCGTGAAAGGGTCTGTTGAAAGAAAGAGCTGCTTGTCATGGGCTTCAGTGTCACCGGCGCTTAGCATCCAAGGAAGCGACGTGGCCGAGAGGATTGGGAAAGCCGGCGCAGATGCCGCACAGCAGAAACTGAGAAACGGTACAGAAAGTGCGATCTTTTTATATGGTGTGGTGCAGTGCGTCTTGGCGGCTCAGCGAGAGAAAAATGGGCACAATGAGGCAGTTGCATTCGGGTGGTACCAGGTTCGACCCCAGGTGCTAGCCGGGTGCCCACCGGTTTCCAAGGGAGGCAAGATTTCCACCGGCCTGGTGCTTGGCTCTTCTGGAGTGAAATTATTAGGAAAAGGGGCCATGGACCAAAAGTGCTGGTTCAAACAAGAAAAAAGAGCCACATAATGGGCTTTTAGCGCGCGAGGAGGACTTATTGTTGTCCGATAGCGGAACGGAGTTGCGCCGATGGGACAGTGGTCGCATTTGGCTTGCAAACGTCACGTTCTGGCGCGGCAAACGATCACCTGAGATGCGTTCGCCTTTGGGGAAAGGACGCGGCGCTGCTGTAGACCAGCCGTCGCCGAATGGTTCTTTTTTATTTTTGCACTTCGCTTGATAACGTAACGCGGCAAAAGACCGATGGTGATCCGATCGTCTTTGGGGAAGGCGCACCTTCCAGTCCGTGGTGTGGAGCTCGATATATCAAACAACCAGTTAAATTGCATTTCCATATACGACGGAGCTTTCCTATACTTTTACATGTTATTTTTAAGGAGACATGTTACATGTTACACATGTTACATGTTATACTCCTTAAAATAACATGTTACATGTTATTTTAAGGAGTTTGATATAACCAAAGTTCGAATTATTCGAGTTTGGTATATCTGGGTTCCACTGTATGTATAATTTTGTAGCGCCAATGCCAAGATGCCCTTTGAGTGGCCTTCTGTCACTGTTCTTTTCTGAGCTGCCTTCGTTCCAAAACCTAATCACCATCTAGCCAGCGCAAAATGTTAATGGAGAACCCCAAACAAGTAAATAAGTAGCCATACGTAAATCCTCACCTGAACAAAGCTGTGCGATTGGGTCTGCATAGCCTAAGGGTAGCGTCGGACAAAATAAGAGGTCCCGATGAGTTAGATTTCTACATGAAATGAGCTGTTCACGTTGAGAAGTTTTAACCGTGGCAATTATGGGTCCTTCCTTGTTTCATAAAGTCATACAAACCGCTGAACACTCAGTGCCCGGCCGTGGGGCATACCTACTACCACCTACGAGAGGTATGCTGCTTGGAAGGACAGGAATAACGCTCAGAACATGCCGCCTCGTTACCTCGCATGACTTTGTGGCCGATGACACTGTATTCATGTCCCCGACCAAATACCACCTATCAAGGGCATGCTCGTGATTATTTCTTTACCCTTTGAGTACATACGCATGACTGGCATTCCTTGTAACGGGCCCTTAGCAACAGAAGGCAGCTCTAAACTTCCAGAGTTACGCTGCTTGATAAGACCAGAAAGACGGGCATAACAAACATGCCAGCTTTTCATGTGTCCCGCGGCACATCATTCATTTCATCTATCAAATACCACCTGCCAGATGCATGCTTGAGACTAAGTTTTTCACCATTTACGTATGCTCCACCTACATTTCTTGTAATGGGTAATTCCGGAGTTATGCGGCTGGGAAGGACCAGATGGACGGATACAACTGACACACCAGCTTTTCGTGTGTCCCGTGACACGCCATTCATGCCACCGACCAAACATCACCTGTCAGACGCGTGCTTGGGATCACTTTTTCACCGTTTACGTACACACCCCTGGCATTTCTTACAATGGGCCCCTAGCAACAAAAGTCGGTTCTAAACTTCCAGAGTTAGGCTGCTTGGGAGGACCAGAAAGACGGACACATGTATTATGCCAGCCTTTCATGTGGGCCGTGACACGCCATTCACGTCACCGACAAAATACCACCTGTCAGACTCATGCTTGGGATCCCGTTTACGTACACACCACCGGAAATTCTTGTAATGGGCCCCTAGCAAAGAAAGACGGTTCTAAAATGGCCAAGTTATGCAACGGCGAAAAACTAGAAAGACAGACACAACAGATATGCCAGCTTGTCGTGTGTCACGCGACACTCTATTCATGTCACCGATCACATACAACCTGTCAGACGCATGCTTGTGATCATTTTCCACCATTTGAGTACACATAATCACCAATTCTTGTGATGGCCCCTAGCAACATAAGGCGGCTTTAAAACGCACTCAAAATCTACTGTGTTGTTGAATTCTTATTAATTTTGCGTATTTTGCCCTCCTTCGTCAATACAATGCAGAATACTTTCTAAATGTACTTGTAATGAAGCTGAATATTTTCAGCAATATGTTAAAGGCAGCACTTACCTGATCTAATATATTGTTACTTAGCTGTATTCGCTGTTCGTGATGAGGATGAAGAAGTAACAGACTCCGAGAAGACGACGACGCTTAGTGTTGTGAAATCGGTGCCCTCATCAACGTTAGTTGTGCGGACAGCTTTGGGACTGTAAATCTTCCACGTAACATCTCTTGGTGGAGGTTAATCTATTCGATCCCCTGTCACAAGCTGGATCTCCGCAGCGGCCGCCACATCGGAACCACCACGATGACTACCGACGCCTCTACCTCTACAGCCGCCGCCCCTGCTGTTGTAATGGCCCACCCCCGTGACCCCGGAACCTTCTGCGGGACCGACGACGTCGACGTGGACGACTGGCTAGCCCTATACGAGCGCGTGAGCAAGCACAACAGGTGGGATGCCACACTCATGCTCGCGAATGTAATATTTTACTTGGCTGGGACCGCGCGGGTGTGGTTTGAAACCCACGAAGACGAGCTAACATCTTGGGATATTTGCAAACAAAAGCTGCACGACCTATTCGGAAAGCCTATTGGCCGCCACACTGCCGCCAAAAAAGCGCTCGCCTCTCGGGCCCAAACGTCTACGGAGTCATATCTCACTTACATCCAAGACGTCCCGTCTCTATGCCGCAAAGTCGACCAAGGCATGCCTGAGGAGGATAAAGTCGGCCATATAGTAAAAGGCATTGCCGACGATGCCTTCAACCTCCTGTTGTGCAGGGATTGCTCCACCGTGGACTCTGTGCTGCAGGTGTGCCGACGTTTCGAGCAGGCGAAACAGAGGCGCATATATCACCGTTTCGACCGGCTGCCGAACACGGCTGCTAGCTCCTCCTGTATCGATATCCCGACTCCTCGACCGCCTGCGAACGACAGCACTTTGACACGCATTGTCCGCCAAGAGCTTGAGGCAATGACTCCCGCGGCCTCGCTGTCGCATACACCCGACAACACCCTGGCTACCATATCACTTATTAAGGCTGTTGTTCGCCAAGAGGTTGCGAATATGGGCCTCCCTTCTACCAGCACCACCGACACCACGGATTCAGGACCTGCCCCTCCAGTAATTGCTGCCACCTCAACCAACGCCGGTTTCTCGCCCCGATATCGTTACCGCAACCCAAATGATAGGCGTACCCACGACAATCGCCCCATCTGTTTTACTTGTTCTCGCGTTGGCCACATTTCCCGCCACTGCCGTAGTCGCTGGTACACGCCATCTCGTCAGTACACCTACGTTGACCGCCGCGGAGACTATGGCCCTCGCTATTCCCCACCTCGCCCCGACCAGACCCTTGCTGACCCCGGTTCCACTGTCCGTCCTGCCAACCGTTCACCATCCCCGCAAGCATTCTACCGCTGGATACTCCCCATTTTATTTATTATTTGGCCGACACCCGTTACTACCCTTTGACACCTCTCTACCCGCGGCAGACGCCACCAGTACTTACACCAGTGATGCCGTCACCCGTGCTCATGATGCCCGCCGGTTAGCTCATGCCAGGCTCTCTGCATCCCAAGACTCTCAAAAGATCCGGTACGACAGCCGCCACCGTGATGTCCACTACACTCCTGGATCTCTCGTTTTGCTGTGGCTCCCGTGCCGTCGAGTGGGCTTGTGTGAAAAACTTTTGCCCCGTTACACTGGCCCTTACCGTGTTTTGCGCCCCGTGACCGACGTCACCTACGAAGTTGAATCTGTGATTCCGAAGTCCACGTCCACAGCTCCAACCTCCGAAATAGTGCATGTGTCCCGTCTGAAGCCCTATCATCAACGTTCTATTTCGCTAACATAGACCGCACCGGGACTGTGCTTTTCCCGCGGGGGGGGGGGGGGGGGTAGTGTTACTTAGCTGTATTCGCTGTTCGTGATGAGGATGAAGAAGTAACAGACTCCGAGAAGACGACGACGCTTAGTGTTGTGAAATCGGTGCCCTCATCAACGTTAGTTGTGCGGACAGCTTTGGGACTGTAAATCTTCCACGTAACAATATTTCATGTGCATTACAGAACATTATTCTCTTGTTCGGCTTATTACGGAGAAATTATAGATGTCCAGCCAGTGAAATTTAAAGACATCTTGGATCAATAAGCAATTACTTGTGACTTACTGGGATGCTGGCAGAAAGTGCAGTTATTACGTCAAAAGTACTAATTTTTACCCACTTTTTATACACTTAAAGTGCAGTAGTAATTAAAACGCCATATATATTTAGAGGTCATTCCAAATATGTTGCAGTGATACTTTATAATAAAAAAAACTACATGTCGAAATATTTGCCACAAATCGACGAGGTTAACAATGCTGTAAATTGTGAATACACTAAGCATATTCAAAATTCGCTAGAAGAAGTAAAAAGAACCGCATTGCCAGAGGTCTCAGTGATCGAGGATGACCCTGAGTTCCGCTTTTTCAAAATTTGTTCCAAGCCGACCGACCTCCTATTCTTCAGACGAGAATCTTACTAGCCCATTAAGCGATAAATCATATATTTTGGTGTGGATCCCAAGGGTACCCACGTAATAACGGCTTCTTAACCAGAATCAAAGGGACAAGTACGCCTACGGACTGCACGGGGCAGGAAGCCCCGTTATAACCGACAAAGAATCTCTTCCACCTCCCCATGTTGCCTATAATGCGCGCTTTAGCTCTTAGGCTATCCCTGACGGACCTTAGATCGTTCTAGCTTTTTTGGACTTTCCTATAATAATTTTGTGTCAATCGCTTTTCGCAATGCGTTCAACGCGATTTTGGTTTCATATAGCATACATCTGCCCCTCAAGTTAGAGGATAGTTTCGGGTATACGGATTGAAATGGACAACAAAAAGGCTCCCATCCCGCTCTTATCGTTATTGTAATTGTAGTATTGCAGCCTTTCTCCGTAATGATTTCTGTTTGGTGTCATGCAATTTCTCATTACGAATAGCATAAGCTTTAGGTACAAGATATAGCCCATGCCTCGACGCTGTCGGACTGATTACTTTTATGTAACTTATTCCCGCGCGAAAGCACTATTAGGCGTCTAACTTATTTTCTATATTTTTTGCCCTCATTTTTTCCCAGCCAGATTGATTATGAGACATACGAACTGAAGAGAGCCCTAGTAAGTAATTCTCTGGCATGCTCAAAAACGTATATGTGCAATAACGGAAAATGCAGAAAAATGATGATGATTGTCATTTGGAATCGCAGTTCTGCTTTTCTATTTCATAATGCATTGGTAATACATATTTTTGTAACTGCGCTTTCATTAGTGTTCATAACGCTCCTCTGAGTGGCCGCCAGGCCTCGTGACTGTAGGATTTGGTGGCGCAGTAGTTACGGCGCTCGACTACTGTTCCCAAGGACGGGAGGTCGAATCCCGGCCACGGCGGCCACTTTTAGATGGAGGCGAAAAGCAAGGCGTCCGTGTATTGTGCGATGTCAGTGCACGTTAAAGAACCCCAGGTGGTCGAAATTTCCGGAGTCCTTCACTACGGCGTCTCTCATAGTCTGAGTCGCTTTGGGACGTAAACAACCCAAACCAAACCAAACCAAAGCCATCTGTGGCCGCTTGAGTGAATTTGCGGTGCAAGTGGCCAAAACATGATTGGAAGATTAGTGGCTGAAAAGCAGGAAGATGAAATAAGCTTCTAAAGGTAGAAATAAAAATTTAGTGATTAACAACGTTTAATCATTTAGGAAAAAATAACGACAATAAAGACGTAAGGAAAGAAGTTGAAATACTGAGCATTGGGTAACTACCAGCAGCCCTATTCAAACGCTATGTTCTTATAATCGACTGTTGACGCAAGGGCTGTTGGACTAAACCACAGACATAGCAGATTCATGCTTCTCGTACGCGCCCATGATGAAGAACTCGCCGTGTTTTCATAGTGCTGAGAGCTACGCTATGATTTCTTATTACCGATTGTTGTTATAATCGGAGACATTTATTCGTAAGATAATGGCGCCAGAACTAGAGCTTTCGCTATCTTGATTGCTCCTAACACAGTCATTTTGAAGAGAATTTTACAGTTTAGTGCACACACTTGAAGTCCGCGGCAAATACTGAGCTGCATTTGCAACGGAACTCTTTTTTATTTCTTCTTTTGTAAAGACAAATTTGATTTTCTCCTCTCCAGCAGCAAAGTGGCCAGGCTGATATAATGGTGCGTATTATTCAAGGATATCCGATGCAGAGCTTGCAGCGCTTCGACATTTTGATTGTCCCTAAAGCAGTATTTAAGTTTTTTTGATGCATACACACATTTCGAGTCGGTGAATTGTTCTGCTCCGCTGCAATTATATCAGAGCAGTGTTGATTTTCTCTTCTCTAAAGACAATTTTCTTTTTCTCTTGTCCTGCAGGAAAGTGACCTGTTTTATGCAATGGTGTGTACGTGTTCTTCAAGCCATTCGATATTTTACAAGTAAACATATGCGATTACTATTTGACTTTTATAGTGCGTCAACAGTATTACAGCAATTGTGGCACAGTGACAAGAAAGCATTTTCATTCCAGCAGATATGTTTTGCTTCCTGATAAATAAGGTTCGCTAGTGAACTCCGCATCGCTTTCATTCTTGAACTGCTGTACGTAAGAAGGGTTTTTTAAGCTGCTCTTGCTGTTGGTTCAGAGAATTGAAGCTTAGCGCCGGCTTCCGTGCACAATCCTGTCCACGGCTGCCGCTTTCCGATTTAAACGCAAAGCGAGGCGTCCGCGTAAGATGGATGTTAATACGCACCAAGCCATCCGCCTGGCGGAAGAAGCCGCGAAGAGCCAAGACCTCTTTGCCTGCTTCTGATCTCGGAGGTCTCTGCTCCCGTCCCTTAGGTTGCGTGCCGGGGGCGGGAATTGGGGGCCTCCTAATTCTGGTGGAAAATAAAGTTGTTATCATCATCATCATCATCATCATCATCATCATCATACACACCAGTGAGCTCAAAGTGGTCTAAATTTCCGGAACCATCGAATACATAATCTCTCATGACACGGGCCCTATGGGGCGTTAAATTCCAGAAACGAGAAAATCAGCAAACGTGGCAGCGTTTTTGTTTTACGGTGAGAAGCAGCCTGAATATTTTTTTCCTGTGCTCGTGCAGCCAGAAAGCAATAACCAAAGTCGCCTCCGTCTTGCTGGCGCCTGAATGGCAACGCTTAAAACGTATCATCGCGTAGTCAGTAAAGTTGTTGCAGTATATTGAGCATTTCATAACCTGCAGATGAATAGGTTGATAACCGGCTTACCTTTTTGATAACTTACATTGCAAGTAAGCCGTGCTTTGACGCTGAGGCTACGTAAGTTGGAGTGAGGTTAAGAAATGTATGCTTATAACAATAATACGATAGCGCAGCATTGCCTCATAGCGCCTATCTCATCTATAAATTTTGAGCGCCACCGTAGATCCTAGAATATGAAGAATTATGCTGTGCCCTGAATTTTTCACGAGAGAGCAAATTATGTTCTTTGAAGGGGAAATGCTGGAATTCTCGCGACAGGGTGCACAGAAAACTGAAGATTTAATCTATACTTAACAGCAGTTTTGCGCTATACATTGCGGATAAAACTACACGATTACATCAGCAATTATTTAAATCAAGGCTACACCTCTACAAAGCGATCATAATGTGCTTGCAAGGGCACAGTGATCAACCTTTAAGAAAACATTGTAACAGAAGGTATTGACGCAAAAAAATAAAACGCAACCTGAGAAACCTTGCTCTTTCCTGCTCTTTCTGCATGCCGTTGTGTAAGATTGGGAGCCAAAAAGTGGTTCCGTCTACTCTTCTGTAGAAGAGGAAGTTGTTCTCACGCTTCATGTTGTGCGACGTCTTTCCGCTGCTTTTTTTAACGCGAAAGCATTACTTCGCTATGTTCACAGATTTCTGTCCGCAAACCGTGTCCGCAGGCAGTGTCCGCAGAACGTGTCCGCAGAATGTGTCCGCACAATCGTGTCCGCAGCAGTTGTGAGTAATTGACAAGCGGTAGAGGTTAAAGAGTGGTGTCAATTGATAGAGGATGACGTAATGTTTAGTCTTAAGAATATTTAGGCCATTAAGTTAATAAAGTAATAATTAGAATAACTGGTTCACAGGGCAGGAAAGGCGCCGTATTTGCCACACTTGTCCTGTGGACACCTGAACCGCGCTGTAAGGGAAGGGAGAAAGGAGTGCCATATTGGATTGAAGTCAAGGGTGTGACGTAGAACCGACAGTAGAACCGACAGAAGGGATTGGCGCCCAATTTGAAAGTACCAAAGACTAAAATGGGTAAACATGAAGTGCATTAATATTAGGTAGAGGACGTGACGTCACGCAACCGCAGGTAGAGCCGAAAAAGGGAATAGGAAGGGATTAGCGAGCAATTTGAAAGTACAAGACTAAAATGGGCAAACAAGAAGTTAATTAAACAATTAGCAGCACCCAGAAGCAACCAACAGCAGCGTCTGTGCATTCGCATTACTCCAATGCAGATTCTACAGTGCTCTTTAATTTTTTACCGGTGCGAGCAAGGGACTTCTCATTCAGTCTTTGCTTCCCTTTTGTTTTTCCTCTCGGTGAAAGCAGTAGCTTTACTTCTGGTAAGACACTAATAAGGCGTCTATGGTAATTTGTACCCAATGAAAGGTTCTAAGCTGCAGGAGGTGAAGTGACGGTTACCCTTCTTTCGGCAGAAAAGTACTGCGCGAACCACAAGAAAAACAATTATAAGGGTTCAACGCTGCTGAACCGAATATGGAGCGAAAGCATTAGCTGGGGGTGACCGAGCGTTCTTCTTCTTCTCCTTCTTCTTCCTCTCCCGCTTCTTCTTCTTCTTTTCTACCCCAGCCCACATATAAAGCCCCGCTTTAACCAAGCCGTATGAACGCGCCTTAGTGGCCTATAGGGGTAACGTGAATGCCAGGGTCCTAGCATGCTGATTCTGACATAACCGACCCATATGAAACGAGAGACCCAAGTTGGAAACTCCACGGATACGGACATGGGCACGTAGACGGACACGTACACGTACACGGACGCGGCACACAGCGACGAGCGGTAAGACCTGGCGTACTATTGCTTTCCGAATAAAATGGAAATAATTCTGATACGTACGTAGTTGCGATCGGTGGGTGTAATTTCACTCCACGCAGTGAACGGTGGTGGCAGGAGCCCACGCAGCAATCGGAGAACACGGGGGATTGTCGCCATGGAGTTAGAGGGGCTGAGCTGGGGGCTGAGCGGGAACTGGTTACGAGGCACGATGCCGACGTCGACGACGACGCCGACGCTGATTCGAAACTCAGGAACGGGCGCCAAAGAGCTGCGCTCTAAAATGATGAACAAAATGGCAGTGCTAAAATGAAGCGGCAGTGTGATTTGGTCCCGATAACAGCCAGGCAGATGACGGCTGCACCGGAATGTTGATAAAGCGCAAGCACGTATTTTCGCTTAATGCTGCTGTGCTCCATCGTATGGCGCTTATCGACTTGGCGGTCGACGTTCGCGCGTGCAGGTCAAAAGATTAGGAATGTGTACGTCACTCGCACAAAGGAATCGGAAAATGAATCTACTGCCACGCATCTGAGGAATGCAGCGCCTTTTTATTATGAACTCAATACACCAAAATTGCTGTCATGCTGGGCGAGTTACGTGTTCACCTACCATGCAGTGCACTTGATACCCATACCTGCAAAACAAAGTTGCCTCTCTGACTCCCTGTATAGCAGATATCCATTCCTCAAGCATATTTCCCACTTGTTTAACACTGCGGAAAAACTAAGCAGGGTGTTCAAGCTGAAGGCGCGTTTGTATGCACATAAACATATTTTGTGGAAACAGTGAACAACGAATACTGGAACGCAATAAAAGGCGACACAAAAGGCGCTGAATTCCCACAAAGTTAATTTTGACGCATACACAGCTTCAAATACCCTTATATATTTTGAGGCACTGCAGGAACTCCATTACGTAAGTTCAACGACATCGTGAGGCACGTTTCAAAATCACTCTATTTTTTTTTCTCCACACCCCTAGGACTGCTATACATATTTTCTGGCCGATGACGTCATATGCTTGCAGGTAAGGTAAGATTTATATCTTCATTTCGAGCACTCGAATGTACCGTCTTTGCCAAAAGTAACCAGGCTGCTTCTCAGCCATATGGTAGCAGATTCATACCACGTCTGAAACTCTAAATCTCTGCAGTGCACATTTGAGCACCTGTCTTCACTTCTTAACTAGTTGTGGTAAAGTGGGAATTCTTATTGGCTTTATAATACAAGTGAGAAGCAAGACACGCAGCCTGGTTACTTTTGGCAAAGACGGTACATGTGAATTATGTGGCTTTACGGGGTAAAATGCCATCTGTTATATTGATAGTACTCAACTCAGCACTGTTCCATTCACCTCAAATAAAGTCGGAGAGATATATCCCTCAACACAGCAGGAGAGCATGCTGCCAGGATAGTTGGTGTTGCATTATGTCAAGAAGTCAGCAGAAAAAGCGAAGGGGAACGACAAATGAGAAGTCACACGAGGCGTTCAACAACGATGTTAGATGTGTTTTGTGTCGTCTCTTCTGACGTCCCTCGTATTCTTTCTGCGCAAACCTCTTCGCATCATGATATATCTCTAACAGACGATATGCGAAAGGCAGAGCACCATCACTCAGCTCTCCGAGAACTACGCCAGCTATCTTGGCTCTGTCTACAAAACGAAACCACTCTCCTGCGCTGGGTAACTACAGCTACGCTTCGTGTGAAAAAGTAGGTCCGGATGCAATGTTCTGCGGCAAGTATCAGATTCATGTCAAAATTGCGTTTATTGCTTTTTTTTTACTGAGGGCGAAAGTTCACCCACCGCTTTGCGAGCTATCACGTGTAGACACGCCGTCCAACAGAAAGGATTTGCTTCCTGCACGTATTTTCTACACGCCTTTCTAGGCCGTTCGCTTTAAATATACGGTGCAGAATATGTTATTAGTTATTCGTAAACAACGGAGGAGCCAGCATGAATTTTAACTCTCCGGCAGAGCGCATTGCCCGATCGGATGTGAACATATTTCAACATTTTTTATTTATTTTTTTCATCCGGTGTAAGCCGGTGACACTCACGCTTGCAGTCCTGCCGCAAAGAATAGTTTTCATTTATTCACCGGAAATTGGGGCTCATATGCGCTCCCTGAGCTCAAGCCACAAACCTCAATGGGTCGCGTCTTGAGCTATTAGGTGCATTCACACTCACGCGCCGATTCATATTTGGTCGCTCCGTGTTCAGTGCATGCAAAGAAACTGTTGTGCGGCATTTCGCTTGTTTTCAGGGTTTCTGCAACCGTTATTCACTCACTTCAAGTTCGTTTAAAAATAGCTAATGAGTTCATTTACCGTACCAGAATCGATCAACGCGTTTCAGAGTATGACAGTAAGCTGAAAATACTTCAAGCCGCCCAATTTTATCATTGTGCGGCAAGCGGCGACAACTTTTTTCGCAGTATACTCTATTCCCACTTTGTACAACCTAGAAGACAACATATTAAATGTAGGAAGCCACCAATTGATGCATTCTTCACACCTGCTCACATGATTAAGTCCAGACAACAGCTGGGACATGCTAATTTGCTAGGTATGTTTTTCATGATAGATGGGGAGGTCGCAGTATTACGACTAAGAATTAAATTAAAGAAACAACTGTAGCGTTGCTAGAAATATTGTAAGAAATGTCCCCCAAATAATATCAACCTGAGCATAAAATTAAGCCTACAGCACAAACCAACGCAAGAAAACTCACCGGTTACTGCAACTGTGGCGCTATATAGCGGATGCTCATTGTACGTTGTGCTTAATGGGATATTAATCCTGCATAGCTCATCAAGGCTCGTGAACGATCGTACTTCTGTGCAACTGGTCCAGCACACGAAAGTATGCAGCGTCGCAAAAGTTGTTCCCGTCAACACAGGTGCACCAAGCGTAATATAACCGCTCACTGCATTACGAGAATATTTGTCCACTTGAGAATTAACAGTGATGATAATGCTCGAAGAGTGAGCCAGTGTCTAAATGAGCACATTAAAACAACAGTGGGATAGAGGTAGCCTTTTTTACGCACACGCTGTATCTGCCACCGTCAACACGTAACTTCAAGTTGAACAGAAGATATTGTAGAAAGCATGCTGGCGCTCATTACAGGCGAAAAAGTACCGATACAATCTATGCTGTGAAAGATAATCAATACAAACAGTGCTGCGACTCAAATGTCTCCCTGAAAATTCTTAGCAAGATATTCGTGGCAGCTTCCTCACTCTCAAGATAGCCCGCATAGCTCACGACATGCCGACGACACGACCGCACAACCGAGTCAAGATGGCGACTGGAAGCTACGGCCGCGGTGTTGTCAGACCACCAAGCAGTTTTAAATATCGTCTATTGCGTACACAAGTCAGAGCACAGGTAACCACGAGGTTCTCTCTGCTGGGTAAGAATGGGTAGCACGTCCTAGTCAACGTTGAGTATTTCTGATAAAATACCAGCCCAATGAACAGCAAATGTGCTCTTTTTCTCACCTTTCTTATCTGCGACTTCCTAATGTCTGATGCGGAACAATCACAGGTGAACAATATTGTGGCCTAAGAAAAGCAATTTACAGGATGGCGTATTCAGGTATGTTTTTCAAGAAAACCTGGCCAGATTAGTTTGTCTTGTTGGCAGAATACTTGCAAAGGATTAATGCGTATGTAGCGATTAAGAATACTAGTATTTTCATTTTTCATATTGTTTTTGATTTTTACAGGCTGCAGCTGGACTCAGCGAACGCGCCTGACCAAATCGAGGTAAACCTCGAAAAACATTGTCTTTAAACTTTCGAAAGTATAATGTCAGCAGTGCACCTTTCACAATGGCTGCCAAATTAAAGGGCGCCAAGCACGCTTACCAATGCTAAGCGTTAAAATGCGTTCTGAAGATGAACTTCGGTAGATCTATACAGTGGGCTGTTAGCATGAGCGCAAGGCGATCCGCAGTCTGCGCCTTTCGCTTGAGGTAATATGATTTAGATTTTTAAAATTTAACGTACCCTGATAATCTTCTAGGATAGAAAAACAAGGGTCTAAACACATATAAGAGCCGCAATTTGCTTTCATAGAGATGAAGGGCCAGTCCTGCAACCACAGTTCTGCAACCGCGCCACACAGGTCAGGCGCAGTCCCAACAGACAACCAAGATTTATTGTGGCCGTCTCGAAGCCGCGGTGGAGGGTGCTATAAGAGCCGTCAATTACCTGCGTGTTTTTCACACACACACACACACACACACACACACACACACACACACACACACACACACACACACACACACACACACACACACACACACACACACACACACACACACACACACACACACACACACACACACACACACACACACACACACACACACACACACACACACACACACACACACACACACACACACACACACACACACACACACACACACACACACACACACACACACACACACACACACACACACACGCGCGCACACGCACACGCACACACACACACACACATACAGACGCACATGTATATATATATATTCATTAGCCTTAATAAGGAAAGTGGTCTGCTGTCAGCATTGGTTAAGCTGATCATGTAACCATATCTACAAAACATTTATGCTTGTTTTCGTCTTTGGAAGACGTGATAAAAATTACTCGAATGCATATCTCTGAAAATGGATGCATCATTAAGCCTTGGAAAATCGACTGAAATGGAATTGACAAAATTAACATTTTTCTTTCTCACAGGGCAGGGAAATAAATGCTTTATTTTATCGACGACATGATGGTGAAGACCAATGAGGATAAGTTGAACTGACGAGACATTGGCCGCGGATATGGGATGTTGAACGTCTGGGGCTACGGATTCAAGAAGGTTTGGCGAAACGCTCCTACCTTCAAGGAGTAGCTTACCTTTCGAATTCAACAATTTTGAAAAGAGGTTTGGGCCCACAATAAATAATTTGTGCAGGTTAGTTTGGCTCACCCGAGGATATGATTCATGTCGCTGTCACGGACATATCAACCGAGAAAAGCGCACACACAACACTACGCCATATTTATCATTAATTTTCTGGACTGAGAGGCGTTCAAATATCTTGCGAACAAGGAAATTTTGTTGTTTTGCGCTCTCATTATAATCTTGTTCTAATGCAGGATTACACTTCAGCTCCATGGTTAAGGGTATGACGCGCCGGCGCTAATGACACCCATCTGCGCTTCCCCTCACAAATCATTATTTTCAGTTATCCTCACACAACGCACAACTCACAACTCACACAATCCTCACAACTCACACAACGGATGCAGCTGCATTCTATCGAATCGATAGGAAGCGAAATGCCAGGTTGGCTACGAAGCCCGAAGCCCTACCAGTAGAGGTATTTAATTATGAAATCACAGTACATCAGAACCGCCAGAGGTGGGTAGCCGGTCGCTGCACTTGCCTCAAGCATAATTCTCATAGTGCTACGAGGACGATGTGAGGTGATGTAAAAACTAGCAGACGACGCTTGTGGTCATCCTGATTTTTCTACTGCCTACATTTAGAGCGCTAACTGTACTGCATTTGTTTGGGACCGCTATCCCAGTAACAACCCTTCACCTCGGATATAACGAACATGTGGCATCGGTTATAAGGAAGATGCATGCATACCTCAAAGCCTCGGATACACCGAGCACGCAACCTCGATTATAAAAAAAATGATGCTTGCATACCACGTGATCTAGGATATTACGAACCTGTAACCTCACCTACAACGAAGAGCACGTGCGTCTTCCTCGAAACCTTAGTAGACTAGCGCTCGATAATCATGCTAATCAGCTTCGAACTGCTCAATTTTGTTCTTACATAGGCCATGAAATTCATCTCGGAAAACAGGAGTAGTGTCAAACCAAAGCAGTCATGTACCGCAACAAGGGAATATTATCCGCACTTTGTTTCCTCGAAGCTCGATATTTTACAGTCACTCTCACACAAGCGCACATGAACAAGCGCGCGCCTTGGACCAAATGACATACTGACACATTTCCGTTTTGGCAAAGTACAAAAAGGCACTAAAGTAAACAAACTTTGAAATGAAACGAATAAAACTTTTTCAACCATTTTAATCAGGCATTCACATGTGTACCTTTTCTACCTTTTCAGTTTTTTAAAGTGCCCCCCAATCGACGAATAAAAGACACAGAAAGGACGAAAGCCCTAATATGCGCTTTCTATATTAAGAACAACCTACAGCTAAGGGTAACAACTTAGGTTATCGTCTGCTTGAAGGTGGTGGTGCTCTCTTCGAAGCTTCTCGAGCTTTAGCCTCGCACACTCCCATTGCCGCTGCCGCGGTCTCCTTACATGGGGAATTAGCGCTGCGCCTGGACTGTGGAAAGATGTGTCTCCTGGGGCCGTCAAAGTGCGCAGATAAAACCAGCGGTAGCGGACCGCGGTAAATTGTAACCGAGCACACAGATGTAAAACTATTTCGTGACAAACCAAAAATATTGTCACAGAAGCCGGTAGAGCAAGGTAAACAGATTTACTGACATAACACACCAGCACTGGCGATTGGCTAACCGACTAGGGAGCGAGCTCCCAGAGCGAAGATGAGCGCGTGCCAGTCTGCCAAGCTCCACCACGTTATGGCGCTAGTAAGTATTTAACATTGCAGCCATGTTGCGGCAGAAAAGGAAACACGCTTGGCTATATATACGGATGAGGAAGCACCATTGGCCTGGGGATCGAGCCTGGCTTCCATCTTGACACGCAGCGGTGACCCCTACACACTGTAGAAGCGCGCGCGCGTCGTCGGCTAGCCACCAAATTGTTCACATGCGAGCGTACGGCTTGGTACCTGCGGTTTGTATCGCGACTTTGTTTCACTTTTATTTGCCTGTCTGCCTCTTACCAAACAAATATGACCAGGGTATCCTCCCACGTTTCAATGAAAGCAGTAATTGTTCTTATCGAGTATTTAATGCCACATAATGACGTCCCCCGTCGTTCTTCAGCGATTGAGATTCTTTGCCGCGCGGCTCCCCAAGCACACCAATCTCGCCATGTCAAAACAAAATGAACAGGTCGCCGACGTCAGTGCACCTTAAGCAACAACTCAGAAGTCTTATAGTCTCCTTTCTTACATGGAATCCGATAGCTACTAAAGTTTGAGCCCGCCTGAACGCTTATAGAGCAGAATTTAGATTCACAAGTGTATTCTGTGCGCGCGAGGAACTAGTTTGATAGTCTCCTTTATTATATGGAATCCGATCTGCGTGTTTTTGTGCTTGAAAGTTCGTGTTTCAGTCTCGGCTAACTTATTATCAGTTATAACGGACAGGTGCTCCGAGCTACTCGTGCTTGTAAAAGGTAAGCTCGTGTTGAAAGGACATGAAGCGGTGTATTGAATGAACGTGATGAACAATGCAGCCGTCAACGAATGGCGTGAAAGATATAGCCTAAGGCATATCTGTTAATTTTAAACATTTGCTATGTCGGAGTGTGTGCCATGTCGCATTTTTTTCTTCCCCCTCACTGATGCTATTCAAATCGTTCTTTTCACTGCGCGTAGAAGGTGTCGTAGGAAGTACATGGTAAATTCTTCTCGGGTAGTGTTCTTGTATAACTTGCTCATTCACTGAAATTTGAGACCCTTTCCAAGCAAAAATGCGCTACATGCAATTCCAGGTGGATAGTTTGGTAGCGGCATGACCTCACATATGATACGTACAACCAAAGCCACTTCTACCAGATTTTCCCGTCAACAAAATAAGGTCGTTTCCCTGCGAAAATAAAATTGCTCCTGCATAGTATTTGGCCTGAACGTGTCATATGGCATTTTGTGGAAACAGCGCGAAACACAGCGCGCAAGAAGTCGTGAAGCGTAGACGGGCATTTCGCGCTGTTTCTACAAAATGTCATAACAACTAGCCCGGCTTTCCGCGTTGGTAGATGGCAGAGTCACTACCTTACCGTGCCCAGAATACTGGGCGTAATGTGGTGTCACTTGGTTTATGATGATAGTGTATCAGACCAACCCTGGCTTGAGGGGACATTCGCGGATAATTTTGACCAGCCGCGTTATTTACCACCCCGTCATATTTGCATCCACGAAACGTGGTTCTCGCGGTTCGGATGCACCACGGTATCATATCCTACAATTTTTTTAAATATAAAATCGATTAGATAGTGTTGAAGGCAACGAATCATCTCGGCTCCGGCCGAGCTGATTGACACAGCTAGAATGCAGACCACAGCGGAAGCGAAAAGCTCGTTTCCAGCGGCAGTCATGTGTGTTTCGGGTGGAGCCTCCGATTAGACGTAAAAATCGTTAAGCAATCTAGAAAGTGTGGAAGAAGGCTAGGTCAAGACGGCGAGGTCGTGGCGGCAAGGACAGCGAAGCCTTGTCCAGCGTTTTAATCCGGTCACCAACCCAGGCACGCGCCAGAGCCGGCGCCGCGGGACGATGATGATGGTATGTACAAATGAAAGAAGATGATGATGGCATGTACAAATGAAAGAAGGTCCACAGAAGGCTCACACAATCTGCCCGGGGGGTCGGAAGCGGCCAGCCTGGCCGCTCCTAACTAACCGATGTACCGCGGCGCACAAACGGTTTCAAGCGAGAGACATGAACAATTTCAGTTCCACGGTGGCGTCGATCGGCTGGGGGATCAACAGGCGCGACTTTGTAGTTAACTGGAGAAGTTTGGCTGATGATCTTGTAGGGACCAAGGTAGCGGTGGTAGAATTTGTCACTAAGGCCAGGGGTGCGCAGTGGAGTATAAAGCAGTACTTCGTCACCGGGACGATAAGAGACCACGCGATCCGTAGAATCGTAGCGGCTCTTGCGGTCTTCCTGGCACGCTGCTGTGTTGAGGCGGGCAAGATGACGGCATCTGGCCACACGAGATAAGAACTGGGTAGGTACCGATGTGGAGTAGTCGGGCGTAGAGAAGAAGGAAGCGTCGAGAATTGTAGTGGGAGGACGGCCATAAACGAGGAAAAATGGAGAATAACCGGTAGTCCGTTGTACTGCTGTGTTATAGGCGAAAGTGACGAACGGTAGAATAGTGTCCCAATTTCGATGATCCGGTGTGATATACATGGAGATCATATCCGATAAGGTGCGGTGAAATCGCTCAGTCAGCCCGTTAGTCTGGGGATGGTAGCTCGAGGTTGTCTTATGAAGGGTGGATGACGCGTAAAGAACTTCGGCAACGACTGTCGATAAGAAGGCCGTCCCGCGGTCACTTAGGAGCACCCGAGGAGCGCCATGACGCAATACAATTGATTGCAAAAAGAAATTTGCTACTTCTTGAGCGGAACCGGTCGGTACAGGTGCTGTCTCAGCATAGCGTGTACGGTGGTCGACAGCTGTTATAATCCAATGGTTACCCCCCTCGGAGAGAGGTAGGGGACCATATAAATCGATGCCGACTACGTCGAATGGCGTGGCGGGACAGGGAACAGGTTGTAGAAGGCCAGCGGGTGAAGTAGTCGGCCGTTTGCGACGTTGGCATAGAGGGCAGGATGCGACGTATTTGGCAACGCTGGAAGATAGGCCAGGCCAAAAGAATCGTTTTTTCACGCGGTCGTAGGTTTTGTCAATACCAAGGTGACTTGCAGTAGCGTCATCGTGGAGAGCCGCCATTATTCGTTGACGAAGCACACGCGGCACGACTGGTATCCAGCGAGTTCCGTCAGGGCAATACACGAAACGGAGTAGGATGCCATCTTCGAGCTTGAAATTGCGAAGTTGTCGGCGAAGCCGAGCATTGGGCGGGTCCGAAGCGCCAATAAGGCGATCGATGATGGGACGGCAGTAGGCATCGGCTAATTGCTGTGAGCGGAGAGTGTGTTTGTTCTCTGCGTCGTCAAATGAAACTGTTGTGATATACGTCGGGGAAAGAGATGGTCGGCTGTGGTCATAGGTGGAAATGCATTGGGAAGAAAAACAGCAAGCCGATTCCGAAAGTGGACAGCGAGAAAGAGCGTCGGCGTCTTGGTGTTGGCGACCCGATTTATAAATGACGTCAAAATCGTATTCTTGCAGGCGTAGAATCCAACGGCCAAGTCGGCCTGTCAAATTTTTGAGCGAAGACAACCAGCAAAGAGCATGGTGATCGGTCACAACTGTGAAGTGCCGACCGTATAGGTAAGGGCGAAACTTTTGGACAGCCCAGACGACGGCAAGGCACTCCTGTTCTGTAATAGTGTAGTTTTTCTCAGCTGGAGTCATAGTCCGACTGGCGAAGGCAATCACTTTCTCACGCGAAGTTGCATCGCGCTGCAGAAGTACAGCGCCAAGACCGATACCACTGGCATCAGTGTGCAGTATGGTTGGAGCGCTGTCACTGAAGTGGCCAAGAACAGGGTCTGATGTGAGGGCGTGCTTCAGGTTATTAAAAGCAGCTTCGCACTGTTCAGTCCACACGAAAGGGCTGCGTGCTTTAAGTAGTTGATGGAGGGGAGCAGCAATACTTGCAAAATGCTTTATAAAACGCCGGAAATAAGACGCCAGGCCGAGAAAACTGCGCAACTCTGTAGTCCGTTGTGGACGAGCAAATTTCAAGACCGCAATAATTTTTTCAGGGTCTGGACGAATGCCATCATGGCTGACTAGATTACCCAATATTTTAATTTCCTTCTGTGCAAAGTGGCACTTCTTGGTGTTGAGCTGAAGGCCCGCTGAAGCGAGACACGTGAGGACCTCATTCAGGCGCGTGAGATGGTCGTTAAAAGTTGACGAAAAGATGACAATGTCATCCAAGTAGCATAAACAGGTTCTCCATTTTAGGTCACGAAGCACAGTATCGATCATCCTTTCAAATGTCGCTGGTGCGTTACAAAGTCCGAAAGGCATAACATTAAATTCGTAAAGGCCATCGGGAGTTGCGAAAGCGGTTTTTTTCTTTATCGTCCTCGTGCATAGGTATTTGCCAATAACCTGAGCGGAGGTCCAAAGTCGAGAAATATTCGGCGCCTTGGAGAGAGTCAAGGGCGTCATCAATTCTTGGCATTGGGTATACATCTTTGCGGGTAATTTTGTTGAGTGCGCGGTAATCAACACAAAAGCGTACCGAGCCGTCCTTTTTTTTAACTAACACTACTGGGGAGGACCATGGACTTGTCGAGGGACGAATAATATTGCGATGGAGCATGTCATTTACATTTTCTTCAATTACCTTTCGTTCAGAGAGGGAAACCCGATAAGGCCGTCGGCGAACGATAGAGTTACCTTCAGTAATGATGCGATGGTGCGCAACACTAGTCCGTCCCAGTGGTGGGGAAGTGGCATCAAAAATGGCTTGGTGTTGTCGAAGCAATGTCAGCAGTTCTTGGCGTTGGTTCGGCGTTAGGTTAGGATTAATAGTCTTTGTGAGAACAGAAAGAGAGACGTATGTCGAAACACGGTGCTGAGACTGAGGGGCGGTGAGCACCATCAAGGACAAAGGTTGAACATCCACCTTGCAGGGGAGAGAAGTTCCTTTTCGGAGCACGAGGGATTCACGTGAAGTGTTAGTGGCCGCTACTGTCGCTGAGCCGTTGCAGAACCTCACAAGACTAGACGGGAAGGCGATACCGCGTTCAAGATGACGATAAGATGGTGCGATGAGTACGTCCCCGTCAGCGATGTGGTCAGAAACAACGGTAAGCAGTTTTTCGCACTGAGGAGGCAGAACAGTATCAGCGGCGGCAACGAGGGGATGATGTCGTTCAGAAACTTCAGATGAAAAATCGCTGTCTGTCATATGGATAACACGGTCGCCACAAGAAATTAATGCCGAAGCGGTTGACAAAAAATCCCATCCAAAAATTATCAGATGCGCACATGGAGAGAGCACAGCAAACTGCACATGATGGCGGACGCCGTCAATAACAACTCGTACGGTGCACTTTGCTAAAGGGCGCAAAGGGACGTCATTGGCTCCACGGAGTTCAGGCCCATCATATAGTGTCGTAACTTTTCGCAAACGGTAGCACAAATCAGCGTGAATGACAGAAATTGCAGCCCCTGTATCAATCAATGCTTCTACCGGTAATCCTTCAGCGAAAACAGAAATCACATTATACGGGCGATCTGGAGGACTTTTGGTAAGTTCGCAGACTGCAGTTTGACCTCCGGAAACTGCAACGTTTAGTTTTCCGGATGGCGGACAGGGAGAGTTGTTGCGGGTCGGAGAGGGGAAACTGAGCTGCGGTATGGGGATAGGGACCGACGTCGGGACGCATGGGTTCCACGAGGCTCAGACGAGGATTCTGGAGGTGGGGATGATCTTCGAGGTGGGCTGCACATAGGAGGTCGTCGCTGATAATATGAGGGTACGTCACTTTCGAATGCGTCATAACCACGCCGCTCGTTCTGAATACGGCGACGGCAGAAACGGGATATAGGTCCTCGTATTCCACAGTAGTAGCACACTGGGCGAGAGGGGCGCCAGGGTGCGTAATAGGGTGGCGTAGGCTGAGCCGTCGTCACGGCGTTGATGTGGTTGTAGGGCGATGCCAGTTGGGGCGGCGGAACAAAAGGAGGGGGTGGTGCTGCGACGTGCGCGTAAGTCGATGCTTGGCGGGGTGCAGGAGGGTCGGACGGCATAGGTCGCGTGATTGTTGCCAGCTCATCTTTAATGATGTGTCGCAGACCGGCGTCATTAGAAGGTACGGAAGAATGATCGCACCCGTGTCGACAGACAGGCTTGAGGGCTTGGAGCTCATCCCGGATGATGGCTCGAATCAGTGCCCGTAGATCCAGGTCAGCATAGGTCGGGCCTGTAGCAATGCTGGGCTGCAATCGGGAGGACTGCAGCTGGTCGATGCGTTGGCAGGTCGCAATAATGGCGTCAACAGTAGAAGGATTCTGGGCAATCAGGGTATTATAAGCCACAGAATTAATTCCTTTTAAGATGTGGTGTACGCGTTCAGGTTCCGGCATGGTGGGACTAACACGCCGGCAGAATGCAAGTATGGCCTCTATATAAGACGCGTACGACTCATCGGACCTTGGAGGCGAGAGGCGAGCTTGTTCTTCGCGACGTCAGTGCGAACTGCTGGGTCGGCGAAATATTGGCGGAACTGCTGCTTGAATGTTGTCCAGTTAGTGGTGTGGGGTTCGCGGTTAATAAACCAGGTTCTGGCGACCTCAATGAGGTAGAAAGAAACGTTCAGAAATTTTAGAGCGTCGTCCCACCGGTTGTAGTTACTGCAGCGTTCATAGGTGTCCAGCCAGTCATCGACGTCTTCGTCGCGACGACCAGCTAACAGCGGCGGGTCGCGTTGTCGTGCGGGCATAGTCGGAGGGGGTGGTGCAGCCGAGGTAGAGGGTCCTGCCGAATCGTGGGTGCTCTCGGTAGACATAACGATGGTGGCAGGCGGTAAACAGCGACTGGAACGTAGCTCCAGTGAGAGGCAGGGCACAAAACAGCAAGGGGATCAATTCTCACCTCCACCACTTGTGGAAGAAGGCTAGGTCAAGACGGCGAGGTCGTGGCGGCAAGGACAGCGAAGCCTTGTCCAGCGTTTTAATCCGGTCACCAACCCAGGCACGCGCCAGAGCCGGCGCCGCGGGACGATGATGATGGTATGTACAAATGAAAGAAGATGATGATGGCATGTACAAATGAAAGAAGGTCCACAGAAGGCTCACAAAAGTATGATTCGTATTAGTAAAGCAAAGGTACAACTTAGGGCCGCAACAAATTCTGCGAAAGACTTCTTTTTTCATGTTGAGCTAAAAAATCTTTATCCTCAAATCCCAGAAAGTTTTGGTTTGCAGACTACTCTACTCTACAATTCCTGAACAATAATGAAGTACTTCAGTACCCGACTGAAATTTCTAACGCTTCAACACTTTTTGCAAGTTTTTACGAATGATTATCAGATTTTACCATCGTTTGGTTGCACTTCCTCTCCAATCGCTAATGTCCATATTTCTATCGAAGGTGTCCTGAATCTTATACTAGGCTTGGATATTAAGAAGTCTGCTGGTCCTGATGACATTGCAAATGAGTTTCTAGTCCGATATTCTCAATGGACAGTTCGCTACTTACATATTATATTCAGTAAATCTCTCAATTATAGTACTGTTTTTGCCTCTTGAAAGCTGGCGAAAGTGCTTCCTTTATTAAAATCTGATGACAAACATATTTGCAGTTACAGGCCCATTTCGCTAACGTCCTCATCGAGCAACATGTTCGAACGTATTATTTAAAAGCATATTACAGAGTTTGTAGGAACAAATAACATCATATCTAACGTTCAGCATGGACTTCGACGGGGTTAAGCACGTTAACACAATTATCCGAATTTGTGCTTGACATTTCTTCCAGCCTAGATTCTGGTAACCAAATTGATTCTATATTTATTGACTTCTCTAAAGCTTTTGACACAGTAATCCATTCAAAGCTCCTGCACAAACTAAATTTTTTTTTTGAAAAGTCCAACCGTGGTTAACTGGGTATCTAACTTTCTTTCTGGCCACTCTCAATATGTAGCATACATTTCAGGTGAATACAGTGTCGTCCACATCTCTTCTGGTGTTCCACAAAGATTTGTCTTATACCCATTACTTTTCTTGCTTTATATTAACGCCCTTCCGAATAACATCAAATCTAAAATCCGCATGTATGCCGACGATTGTGTCCTATAGAGCACGATCCATTCCTTTGAGGATCATTATCGTTTTAACGAATCACTTGTTGCATTTTCTGAATGGTGCGAAAAACGGAAAATGGGTATCAACTTTCGTAAGTTTGTATTAATAATATTTTATAACAGTTCATCGCCCTCCGTATTTGCCCTTTCAACATATCACTGGAAAGGGTCTCTGAATGTAAGTGTCTGGGTATTACTTGCACTACGAACTTATCTTGGCCAAAACACATCGATTTAATTTGCAGTAAAGCCCTTAAGAAATTAGGTTACCTGAGACGTAACTTAGCTCGCTGTGAGAGACGCCGTAGTTGAGGACTCCGGAAATTTCGACCACCTGGGGTTCTTTAACGTGCACTGACATCGCACAGCACACAGGCGTCTTGCTTTTCGCCTCCATCGAAACAAAGTCATTGATGCACAAATCGTTTATCCTTCACATACTTTATTATGCTTGCGTTATATGGAATTCTCATAAACTAACTGATATCTCCCAGATCGAAAGTGTTAAAAAAAAAAAGCTTTCGTTTCATTTGTCACTAGTATCACTGGAATGTTTTGCCTACTTCCGCCCTTTCTTCATTGCAGCTAACAACATTATCAACTCGCCGGCAGCTGAATCCGTGATATTTCTTTAGTGCATCGTACATGGTCATTATCGGCTGTCTTCTACCAGTTATATTAATTCAGCGCATCGCATATCCACAAGGAATTATCATGAACTAAACCTTATCACCGATAACACAGTTGGTTTCCTCGTACGATTGAGGCATGGAACCGAATACCTGGATCCCATCGTTGCCTCCCATTGCATGAATTTTTTAGGGCAATCAGCCACTGTTAATCACTGTCTTTACAACCTGATTTCAATTATTAGTTTGTTTCTTCGTTTTTTTTTATTGTGCGTTCGATTGTTGTTGATATTCTACTGTACCTTACACTTTTTCTTTCCCTTTTCTGTCATTTATAAAAATATGCACTCCACTACCCCACTCTGCTATAGGTTCAGATGGAGCTGCATTATGTACAAATAAATAATAAATAAATAAACACTGTTCTGCTCATTCTTAAGTAGTACAGAGTCTATCACACTTGTCGAGCGCTCGAGCGACGTTATGCGTTGCGAATTAAGTGCAGTAGTAACTCAACTGATTTATTAGATGCGATGCATTTGCGCCTGTGCAGTTCGTATTACTTTGTGTCTGGGCTTGATAGCAGGTATTATCATATTATCAATTAAAGACAATACCTAATTTAAAATTTCACTCTAAGTCTTCCACATAGCCCCGCTCGACGGCTCCAGACAAGGGTGATCGACTCTGTTCATCGATCACCGGCACAGTAAGTTAGTAGGAAAACTAATAAAATAGTATTACACGCCACCATTCCTACTTAAAGGCCCACTGTCCACCCTCAGGGCGAAAATATTTTCTTCCCGGGCGACTGTGAGACTTCGCCCCTAGAACGCAAAGCCGCAAAATGTTTTTGAAAAGAGTAACTAATAACGCAGTTACAGCCACCACATCACCCGATTCTGCATGCTTCTCTCCTTCCGTTCCCTCGCAAAGGTTTTTCACTCTCCTGCCCGAGGTCGTCTAGCCTCCGCAAGACACATTCCCCTTCCTCCTCCGCGTTTGGTGGAAGTTGGGGCGTGGCACTCCGCGAGCGCGAAAAAAAAAACGGCCCAGGGAGCGCGCGTTGCTGGATTCAGTCTGGCCGTGGCGAGGAAAAAGTGCGCAGCCAGCGGTAGACACCCATCCTTCTCGCGTCAGTCAGCGAGACGGACCAATGGACGTCGTTCGCGGTACGTACGTCATCGCTGTGGCTCGTCGGGCCAGCGCAGGAAACGGGGAAAGCTGGCTTCCCGAAGGAGAGCATGAGAGAGCTTTGAATTGTATTTTCGATGCTTTGCGGCGCGCGTGTCACTGTAGCATTCTGCACAGACAATCTCCGGTACCTGATCGAAACACTGGGCTTCTTTGCTTAAAAGGGCCTTCTCTGGTCAGTGGTCCTTTAAAGGATTCGACTGGTGTTTGGCCGCTATGACCAAGTTTGCAAAAATACTACCCATTTAACAAAGGGCCCCCAAAAGGCCAACATGGTTACCAGGTTATCGAACACATGTCCACAGCATGCGTCAGTACCCTACTGAAAAACCAAGAGTTCTACTGGAAATAACCTCACAAAATATCATCAAATCACATAGACACTCGTACAATGGACATCATTATCATAGAATATTTCCCGTATTTTTACGATCATGTACAAGAAACTATGAGATCTTATGCAATTATAAGTCACCTGTATGTGATTTCTCGTGCGAAATGAGTGAGATTGTGTGGGAAAATGTGAGGTTATTGCCTCATACAATTTTTTCAGTAGGGTAGTCTGACAATCCTGAGCTTCCGCTTACAGAACGCGAAAACTAACAATGAGCTACAGAAGGGATGGCAGCCGTTATTAATAGAGCGTAACAATCACGCACGTGTTAAAGAAAGTGTCCCGTTACCACTACTTCAGAGAACTGGTTTTGCTATACCAATCTTCCCTAAATATGTCGCGAACACATGGCTGGAGGTTTTCACAATTTGTGAAGAATAGCACATAGATATTTCCGTATTTTTCTGGCGGCAACTGAACGCTTCTGAGCGCTGAGTAAAGTTGTAATCGAGCCGAAACGTCACTCGAGATATGCCCTCTTATGGTCCGCGGTTTCTGAGGTATAATTTAGCATCAGCACTTGTCTATGTGCGCTCTTGATTATGCCAGTAGCTAAAGAGCAGAACACTGCGAAATTCGCCAACCGAGTGCAGTAATCGCCGTTGACGTATAGGTAAAGTTCTTCAACATTGCTCTGAAAAAGTTGTTTCTGCACATTCGCCAACACAAAGTCCCTCTTTCGATAAAAGTATCACTTGGAACGGCGAGGCAGCATATGACCAATAAAGTTACACAACATGAGCCGAGAGACAAGTTGCAAGCAATGGCGCAAACACGCGCTTGGTTTAGCAGAATTTGACGCGTTTATCAAGTAACAATATTAAATCTGGCATTCAACTGCGCGTTTTACATACAGAGTGCCAAACCTAGGCCGCGATTACAATCTCCCTAGTATAATTGAAAATGCTTATTCAGACCTCAGGAGCCACGACATCACAAAATTGTTTCCGAAACCAAGCCCCGTTACAAAACGAGCACGAGGCTAGTATTTGGTACGTTTTCATGTTGACAAACAAATATGATAACGATATAAACTGATCTGGGGCTCTCACGGAAATCGTGCTGAGTCATCCACAGCAATGCAAAAGTGGTATTTCTTTTGTTTGTCATATGGCTTGGCAGCGAACACCAGACACAGTAACTCCAGGTTAGGTGATCAAATGCATTAAAAGGCATCCCACTGCGAGCGTATCTTTGTATGATATATAAGAAAGGTCACTTTTTTTCCGATATAGATTAACAAGACCTCTGAATCTAACAGTAACATTTCGGCAGAGTGCCACTACAGGGAATTAGAAATGAACCGTTAATAAAATTTGTATAACCAACCCTAGGCATGCTTTCACAGCATTGGTGCAGGCTTAGAGGAAGCGGTATGATTCGCGCTGACTGGTGCCACATAGGGACATTGGGCTGAGTCGCTGTAGTGGGGGTCCCTCGATTTTGTATGTAGTTCTCATGACAATCAAGTGCACAAACCACTTGTTCTTCCACGTGAAGATTAGTTCTTGATCACTGCATTTAATAACACTGTGGTGTTGAGCGGAACAATGGCCGTGCTTCTTATGCGTACAGTTTGCCTGCGTGCACGATGGTACGACAACCTTGTCAGTTGGTGAGTAGAGTGAAATAAACTATTCCTCGCACACAGATTTTATTCAGAGATGGAATTGTATTTTCTCACAGTCATTAAACATAGCGTTGCTGCCTTCAAAGCAGTGCCCGGCAAATGTCGCTAGTTATATGCGACGCCTTCAATTTTCGGCAGGCTTGCACTCCCTGTAGGCCTTTTTTATTCCTTCCGCCTCCTTGTCCTGCAAGCAAGAACAACAAAGAAATGTATGATATTATTCGCAATACTAAGCCAGGCGCGTTTTCAGTGGCTTTAATAAATTTCATGTTTATTTTATTAGCCAAACTAAACTTACGCCATTTTAGCGACCGACTAGAATTCTGTGAAAAACATAGTTTGCGAAATATAAGTTTCATTTTTGTGCAATTGAGCGCTAGTTTTCGCCCAGGGTTCGTACTTTCTCAAGTGCTCGAGCGATTATGTCATCCCATCGGCTTCAAATCACACGAAAGTATATGCTCCAAGTCTCCCTTGTTCGCCTGCTCTTCTCACTCGTGAATGAATTCAGAAAGCTGTCGACGGCAAAAGTTATGCCCTCTTTAGAGAGTTTTAGCTTGGCGTGATCCGCGATCCGCTACTGGGATCCGCCACCGCACGTTGCACTGCGCATGCCCAGACCACCCTTGACGCCGACAGATGGCGCCACATACTGGATGTCGGCACACAGACCTGCCGCGTCGGGACCAATCAGCTTGATCGCCCCGCCCACGCGCGGTAGAGAGCCACGGTGGCGGATCGCGGATCACGGTAAGCTAACTCTCTTTTATCTCCTGCTCTCGGATGCACTTGACATACAACTTAATTCTCTCGCTAGCGAAAACATCAAGCCACAACAATATTACGTTCGCACAGGAATAAATATTGGCCCTGGTTGCTTACGCATGCTGCTCTCAAAACCTGTGTCGTACAATGTGTGAAATCGAAACAAAATTGCGGTCTTGCTGCATAAAAGCTTGAGAAAACAAACTTTTAATGATACAGAGCTTTGGACGGACACAGTCGGAAATATTCCAAATGAAGTCTTACATAAGTCACAGAACCGCATTTAGGCATTTCACATAGGGCACGTTTTAACCTTAAATTCTCAGTAAAGTAATATTTTTGGTATTTTCAGCATTGCGTGAACCAGTTTTTTCATCAGCGCAAAATAGTTATAAATGAAACACAAGCCGCTGGTTTGGCTCATTTATTTTTATGTGAAAGAACCTGAGCACGCAGGCTAACGGCTGAGATATCCCTGATGATTTTTTTTTTGCAAGAGAATTTTGACTGGTAAGTGTACCACTGTCAAACAACACGAAGTAATCTTCAATACTTAAAATCAAATGGAAAAATGTACTCACGGAAAACATCGTCTTCATTACTTCCCCCTAAAAGTAAGAAAGAAATTCATTTTCCATTCATGACTGACTTGTTTTTATATATTTTCCTTGCACTCTTCGAAGAAAGAAGTTCTATTATTCTTCGAACGAATTTTATTTTTTATTGTTTCGCAGAAACCTTTGTGTCGAAATTTTCTGAGTTCTTGGATGAAACATTGTCCATACGCCAATCCGTGCTCCTGCTCAAAAATATTTTCTTGCATGCAGAAACCGTGCATTAAACATAGTGACTTAAGCATTATCTGTTATGACGCGCACCAGTCTTGTGTAAAATGAGTTTCCGAAGTCCATGCAGAATTTAGGCTGTAATTTTATACCCGCAAAGCAGTCATTTTAGAAGGCTGTACAAAAGGTGCCAAGTGAAGTTATAGCCGGTGTTCGAGCTGATTCCAAAAAGCGAAGTTTTTCTCCATCCTTGAGAAATACCAAAGGGCAAGTTTAATAATAAAATGATCTCATATCAGACTAAAAATTGGCAGGAGTTGCCTCAGTTAAACTGATTGTGCAAAAACACGTGTTTAATTGTTTAACATATCTTACATCTCTTTATTTGCTGTTTATTATACTATGCTTGCCTAGTATAAACTCTCTGTAGCTATGAGACTGGTACGTGGCATATTTAACTGTACATGTAGTGCCTTCTAGGATGGTTGGATTGTGGGATTTAATGTCCCAAAGCAACCAGGCTATGAGAGACGCCGCAGTGGAGGACTCCGGAAATTTCGACCACCTGGAGTTCTTTAACGTACACTGACATCGCACAGCCCACGGGTGCCTTGCGTTTCGTCGCTATCGAAAAGCGGCCGCTTAGGCGGGGATTCGATCCCGCATCCTTGGGAACAGTAGTCGAGCGCCGTAAACACTGCGCAACCCCTGCGGGGCCTTGGCGGAGGTTGAAGCGTGGCCTCTACGAACCGATGCGGTAAAATGGCGCGCTTGAACTCGGAGGCCACGGGTTTAATTACCAGCCGCGGTGGTTTAGTGCTTTCGACTCTCGGCTACTGAATGCAAGTACGGGGGTTTGATTACGGCAGGTTCCCAGCAGCTTCGATTGATATTTTAGTGTAAAAGCACTGTAAGAGGTAATGGTCGGTAACTGTTCAGGGCTAGGCTCCATAACACTCGTCTGGCAAACATAAAAATTCGTTCGCAGATATCGGCACATTGGAGCCGCTATATCGCTCTGAGTCTGAAATACTCACGCAGGGCTATTTTGCTGTAACCTAGCGAAAGAGCTTAGACAATCAAAGCGAGAGTACAAATAAATTGCACAAGATCGGTTCGGTGGTGGTGACCATGAATGCTTCCGCACTGATGTACGTCTCATTGCTAGAAGAATGTAACTGCTGCGGCGTCTCAGAAAATGTAGCGTCAGAAACGTCGAATCGATCAAGCGGGAATGGGACGTCCTAAGATATCTAGTCTCAAAAAGCGATAAGAAGCCTGCCACCACATTCGAAACGACCTTTAAAGTATACGGTAAACTTGGGTGGTCTATGATACCAGTCGTTCATTCAATCCCTGCGTTGAGAGTCCTGCTTGAAATATGTGACTTGCGAAACCCGATCTTAAATACTTGGGAGCCCATTCCGGATGTTTTAAACCCGAATTTGGTTCAGTTCTAAAATAGCGGTCAGCCCTGAAATTTCGCGTTGACCTGCACCTTCCCTTAAAAAATTGGCAGGCCTCGCCAAAATTTTGAACCAATTGTCATCCATCCCGAGATTGTAGAATGAAACCAGACATTTTTTAATGCTGTCGTATTCAATAGTCGTAATTGCTTTAAGTAGCTCGTAATTTTCTACTCACAAAATCTACTCCGGCATCACACTGCATCTTGACAACTTCGGCCAGGTTGTCACTCTGATTGCGGAGGATTTCACTTGCTTTCCCCTTCAACTGTTAGAGAAAGATCAGACTGCAAAACTTCACACCATGTCAAATTGCGCAAAAAAAAAGGAAACAGTGTAAGCATTCTCTTATGCATAGAGTAGGTCTAGTTGAAAGAATACGAAAACAAAAATACACGCTAATGAAATAACCAGTACTTTGGGGTCAACGTGTTCTCCCATGCATTGCAGTATTGCCTTCAGTTGGTCGTTGTTCATCCCTGCAAAGAAGAAAGTAGTCTGAAATATTTATTTAGTCATTACTTCGGCATCGGCCAGAACTGAATTTCCATAACCAGGGTATCTATTTTTCTATGACTCACGCTGAATAATTTTCAAGCTTGAGAGATTATGAAAGCAAATGGTATAAAATAATAGCCCACGTGTATGCACAAAGTGCATAAGTAACTGCATTAACCGAAGGTCATGCTTTAAACTCCCAGTGCCCACGCAGGTAAAGAGAACCTACACACTACTGATAAAATGCTTCTATTGCAAAGTCCGAAAAAAATGTCGGTCACAGCGCAAAACGCTAGATTATCCACAAGCTCTTCTATCCCAACAGCCTCTTAGCTGCTCTAAGAACAGTGCGTGCTTCTTGAACAATGCGTGCTTAAAAGCTGGTAAGGTTTGAAGTACAGCATTTTCTTCAAGACAGCCTACTTGGCTTTGAAACGAAACGAAAGGAGAATACTCTCACCGCTTTACTATTCTGAAGCATTTTGGCTTTTCCAGTTTTTGAGTATCATTATGAGGGATAATAAAGATCAATGTGATCGATAATAATTATTACAGGCATTCAAATTATGCAGCTGTTGGAGTCAATGCAAATAATAAGCATTTCATTACTATTCATGGACGTCAACCTAGACGTGCGGCTCAGACACTTGCGCTCTATATGGGGCTCGAACTCAGTTCTGAATGCTGTTGTCTAACATGATATCCCATCATATCATATATATCGATATATGATATCAGAATATAAGAGCAATGCCGTTGAGCACAGAAGTTGATGGAACGATTTAGTCTGCTTACCGCACAGCTCATGGGCACCGTCGATGATGAAGGCCTCGGACACTAAGAGCGCACAGATGAACAGCACTTTCATTTTGTATGGGCTTAAACACCACTCAAAAACAACGGTGGAAATAAAGGATGCCAAGCTCGAGATCCACTGAATGCCTTCGGGCCTAAAGCGCTTATATATGCATGCATTCTCTCTTTCAATGCATTTGTCCTAAGCAAGGAATATGAAGCAACGCACCTGACCTCTCTTTCGCAGAACTTTGCGACATTTAGCTCCACTTCCCCAAATTCTCGTATTACAAGGCAGTATATTGCAAGCCATAAGTACAGAAAAAGAAAAACGAATTCTCTTCAGCCTAGAAGAATCTGACACCCGCGTAACGGGAAGCTCTGTCGCGACGACGATACTCGTTGCTCCTTTTGATCATCGGCCAGTCAAACACTGCCGTTCGGGTTTTGTCGGTTTTTCATGGTATCAGGGTGCTTTGTATATGTTTCACCCGCGCGTGCAAACAATTCCAGCACGGGATCATTGGAGATGTCCTGACCCCTCTCTTTCTTCTCCTCCCTTTCTCAGTGCTGTAATACTGCGAAGTTTATAACGTCGTTCCTCACGACCTGCATGCTTTGACCATTCAGTGCACAAGTTGGCTAGCTCACAACCACCCCCCTTCCTCCCCGTTCACCTATGCTTCTGCTATCCTTATGCATTCAGTGCGCGCAAATTGTATAAAATATCGAATTCCTAAGAGACTGCTGCAGCAATGGGTTATTGGCAATAATAAAGCCAATGAAATGATATAGTTTCACAGTCATAGTCAACACGCTCATAGTTTCCGATAATCGGACCTGTCAAAAGATGATCGTTCAGTTTTTACAAAGAAAACCAAAACTACTAGACTCTGACGACCTTTCCAAGGTGAAATCATCAGACGACATAATAAGGTTTTTGAAGTCGATTGCCGAAGATGAGCTCCTGGATTGTGTAGAACCGCACATACATACTTATAATATCCTATATGAAATTGATCAAAATAGTGTTAAACATTCATTTGACAACTTAGTCATGTTGATTCTGAGCCAGCGTGGCATAACAGTGCACAGAACGAGTATACACCACGAAGAAAAGCATTAGAAGAAGCTCAGTTGAAAATGTTTAGCCCGGTGATAAACATGGGCAAAATCAGATCAAACTGTGTCATTCTGTCGTGGTGTTGCTGTCAGAGATCATTGCTAGTCTAACTGTCATGAATGCACTGTGAATATGCATAATGTCGAAAAAATAGGAAGGATAGCAAAAATTAATTTCGCTTCGTTACTGCCGAGTTCAAGGTAAGCAGTCGGGAGATTCGGGTCTCCTCCCTTGATCATATGAGCGGATATTTATCACTCCAGCAAAAAATAAAAGAAAACAACATGCAAAAACTGAACTTCAGCACAAGTGAGGAGACAAGGACTCTCAGAATATCCTACGATTAATCATATACATGTAAAAGGTTCTACTACAGTGTCCTTGGACTGCCAGAAGATCAAATCAGTCGATATTGTTGACCATAAACCCTGACTGCTCATTGGAGGGTCAAATTCTAAAGTTAAAGCTCAGCTACTTTGGTCATCTGATGAGAAGAGAGGAGTCTCTGGAGAACGATTTAATGTTGGGAAAGGTTGAGGGTCGCCGGAGAAGGGGTAGGCAGCGAACGCGATGGTTAGATGGCATCCTCGAGGCACTGCAGATGAAGTTGTGTGATGTTAGGAAGATAGTGAGAGACCAGAAAGCGTGGCGTGACATGGTCCATAGGGTCACAAAGAGTCGGACACGACTGAACGACTGAACTGAACTGAACTACAGTGTCATAGTAGATAAACCGCGAAAAATGTTTGTACAATTTAGGCATGCCTCCTTTGTCAAACGTTTGGAGCCGAAAATCCTTGCTTCCGAGCTACACCGAGCGGTTTCTAATGCATCCCCACTGTATAAGATCTCCTGAAAATACAATTATTCTGATCGCACCTTCGGCAGTCAATAGGACTTCTATCCACGAGTGTTACAGCTGCTCGAATGCTCAGCTTAGAATTAGCTCTGCTGAGCTTCAAACTGTAGCCAAAGGCAGTACATATGAAATTTCGTTTTTATTCGGCGAGCAACGCAATTTGAATACTCTGGCTTAAAATGTTTCAAAGTGACCGGGTTCTGGTGATGATTTAGTGGTCGTGAGACAAGTACATTACCATGGATGTGTTGTTCTTTATTGTGTTTCCTTCTGTCAGTAAATAAATAAAGTCGGTGGTGGTGGCGTTAGAAACAGTCGTCCTCAGCGGTATTTAAAAAACATAAAGAATTGGCGCCCATCAAGTACGCTCATTTTATAGTTCACGAAGAACTTTTGTGGCTGGAAGGAGGCGATGTGCATTCGCAACAGTTCGCAGCTGTTGCGAATGCAAAGTTAAACGCAAAATTACGCAAAGAAACGCAAAGTTAAACGACTAAGAAAATCATCGTAGATGAAACGCACACCTGGACTCGGAAATCGTCTCGTTGAAGCCATTAGAGGCTTGAAATCAAAGATAAACTCAGCTAAATTCAACTATTTCACAAATACTTTACCTAATTTTCTCAAAAGCTACCCCCCAAAAATTTTAGAACTTTCTCAAACCCAAAACCCAAAACAAGAACGAGAACTCCCAAGAACAAGATCTTAACTGTGCTAATAGCATGAATAAGTACTTTTAATCTGTTTTTACAGTTGATGATGATGAGCTCGCTCCTATAGTCCCTTTATATAGGTTACCTCTAGCCTCTTTTAATATAAGTGAATCAGGTATATTGAATCGTTTACTTAAACTAGACACAAAAAAAGCTTCTGGCCCGGACAGCATACCAAACTTATTGCCACCTGGTGTCGCAGATGTTTTTAGGTGGCACCTGGAAGAAAAGGACGCCGAAGTTGTCTCGCGTGCTGTGCGCGGAACTTTGCCTCCTGGTTGAGCTTCGTCCCGTCGTCTTAGTCACATCTAGCCCTGTTGTCCGTGACAATATTTCTCAAACGATATGCCGAATGGATCGCCAAATATTTATTCATACTATTTAATAAATCGCTATCAACAAGCGCCTTGCCCCAAGAATGAAAAATTGCCAAAATTATTCCTGTACATAAAAGTGAAAGCAAGAGTGAACCCCCTAACTTCAGACTTCTCCTTAACTTGCACAATATGTAAACTTCTCGAACACATCTTGACCAAGCATATAACCACATTTCTCGAACAACAGCACATTCTGACACCATCCCAGCATCGGTTTCGGAAAGGCCTTTTCACTGTTACTCAGCTCTTGGAACTAATTCATGACCTATCATTGAGCATCGACAGTCAGAAACAAGTAGATATGATTTTTTTTTTACTTCTCAAAAGCATTTGACCGCGTTTCACACAGAAAACTTAATAATAAATTAGAATGCACACTAGGCAGCAGCCACGTTGTTAAATGAATTAAGAACTATTTGACAGATCGGTCACAATATGTTGAGATTAACAATCAGTGCTCTTAAATTGAACGCGTAACATCAGGAGTGCCTCAGGGCAGCGTCCTGGCTCCAATTTTATTTCTAATTTTTATTAATGATCTACCCTCTTATGTCAATGTCAATAAGAAACTTTTTGCAGATGATTGTATAATTTACCAGGAAATTAATACTCCCGATGACCATATTGCCCTAAACCGCGCTGAAGAAGCCGTATCCAAGTGGTGTGTTGACTGGAAAATGAACCTTAATATTAGTAAGTCTGCTATTCTAACAATAACGAGAAAAAATAGTCAGTCTTCATATTCCTATATCGTGAATAATACCCCCCTGACGCGAGTTAACAATTATAAATACATCGGTGTTATAATATCACATGATCTCAGATGGGAGTCGCATGTAAACTATGTGACATCAGCCGCATGTTTCTCAGAAGACACCTCCGTCAAGCCGCGCCTTCAACAAAACAACTTGCATATAAGGCTTTTGTTCGGTCGGTTCTGGAATATGCGTGTGTCGCTTGGTTTCCTCACACGAACTGTCTCATAATTAAATTAGAATCCATCCAAAGCAAGGCAGTTAGGTTTGTGTTTAACAAGTACTGGTATTTTGACTCACCGACTCAACTACTAATTGACGCCGGCATTCTCACTCTGGAATATAGAGCCAAACTTGCACTTCTTAAGCTGCTTTATCAATTGATGCATAACCAACTTAACCTTGATAAAACTAAGTACATCACGACCTCAGAGGCGAGACCAACTAGGCATAAACATAGCCTAACACTAAAAGAATATTCTTTCCGCACAGACTGCCTGAAATATTCTTTTTTCCCCCTTGCAGTAAGAGAGTGGAATAACCTTCATTATCACATCACTAATAGTACATCACTAGATACTTTTGCAAAACTTCTTGAAAATCACCTCCTGTTATCACCTAATGTCATCCTAACTAGTTAACTTCATGTTTAGTGCTACAGTTTTCGTTCATATTGTTTTTCATATTGTTTCTATGTGATGCTATGTGGGCCATGCCTATCCTATCAGTGTGATCATGTTTGCCAGGCGTCGGTGATCTTCGCTGTATAACTGTATAATAAAGTGTGACACTGTATTCCCATCGCTTCACCTTTTAAATTTCTTTTAAGACTATGCACTCTGCATCTGACATTTCAGCCACGTGTCCTTTCCATCCTGATATGCTTTGTACTAAATGCCCTTCCTGATAAAATCCCCAGTGGATTGACAGTATGTCTAAATAAATAAAGAAATAAAATATGGCTAGCTCCACGATTTTCACTGAAGCTGCTTGCAGAAATAATAAAGTCTGGAATCTGCTGCTATGACGTTCGAATCCCTATGGCTGAGAAATGAGTCAAGTTGTAAGCTTCTGAGCGTGGCGAGAGCTCAGTTTGTATGGTGTAAACATTAAAGCACTAATCCAAAGGACATTTCCATCCAATTAGATTATTAAAGCTGAACGCTGAAACAGTTCAACATCTTGAAGGGCACTTATGACTACTTACATGCTGCCAGTTCGATAGCATATTAGTCTCTCATCGTGAAATCTGTTGCGAGGTTCTTTAAGAACACGAAGTTCATATTCACCCCCGCTTGTTCCCAGTTCGTACGATCGTGCATTTCGTGGTCACGGCTTGCCCCGCCGGGGTGGTGCAGTGGTAAGACGCCTGACTACTGTCCGGAGTTCCCGGGTTCGAACCAGACCTCGGTGGCTGCGTTACGATGGATGCGAAACGAAGTGGCGTCCGTGTGCTGTGCGATGTCAGCGCACGTTAAAGATCCCCAGGTGGTCGAAATTACTCCGTAGCCCTCCACTACGGCTCCCCTTTCTCTCTTTTACTCCCACCTTCACCGCTTCCCTTACGGCGCGGTTCAGGTGTCCACAAGGTAAGTGTGACGGATACTGCGCCTTTCCATTCCTGTGAACCAATTATTATTATTATTATTATTATTATTATTATTATTATTATTATTATTATTATTATTATTATTATTATTATTATTATTATTATTATTATTAGCCTATAGCCTGCCGGGATCGCAACTCAGGGGTTCTAGATCAAGCCCCCTCTATGCTCTGAAAGTTCCACCCGTACGAAATAATTGATTTATAAAGATAAATAATATGAGACATGCAGCGGGCTTTTGATCCACGTTTCAAGTTTTCGATTTCTAAACGTGCGACGTCGCGCATAACGTTAGCGTCATGGGGCTTTTAAATGTGTGCGCGAGATCATGTGGTTGGGAGTAGCAGACGCCAGTTTTTCTGCATATCAGGATCTTGATACCGGCGAGCCCTGAACTTGTTGCACATTATTATTCATATTTCTCTTTTTGGAAATGCGGTTTAGCGTTTGTTTAAATAGCAATCGTCCCTGTCATTCTGTCTAGCTTTTTTATATTTTTATGCTGTGTTTTACTGCACTAGCGCAGATATTTCCGAATTCCGATTCTGCCTGGGTTTGTCCAAAGTCTCACCTTCATCTTCGTGGTTTCTACGTGGCCATAGGCCACCAACCACCGCGGGTTCGAGCGTCGCGCGAGCCGAAGCCCCGATCAGCCGTCACCACGCGCACAATGAAACACCGCAGCGCGCACTCAACCTCCACAGGGAGGAGAGCACTTCGCTGCAATGATACAAGCCTCCAAGTTCACAAAGGAGACGTTTATTGAAACGCCATCCTCCAGCGGTACACACCTACACACACACATATATACAAACGCACATACACACACATACTTAGTCACCGTGTCCGGGGAGCGCGCGAGGAGCAAGGCTCCCCTGCGCGCACTAAGTGACATGCAGTACGCGCCGCAAGCACGCAAGGGCGTGCTGTGATCTCTCTCTCGCGGTGACCAAAGGGTTCTTTTGAGAGAGAGTGGGCAACCACCGCAAGGCACGCCTTTCGCGGATCATTGGATCACGATCGACAGGCTCGAGCTGCGCTCTCAGGTACGACCCGGAGCGGACGAACTTGAGTACACACTGGTCAACGCCGACAAAGGCCGGCAGACAGGAACAGTAGCGTACGCACCTTGCGATGTCTCGGAGGGGTCTCTTCTGGGGCCCGCTCGCAGGGTCACGCGAGCGCGGCCGTCGAAGCGGTGCCGTGTTCCCGCCAAAAGGACGCTGTGGCCGAGCGACAGTGACAAGTCGTCCGGACATCTCTCCGCCGCCTCAGGCGGAAGAAAGGGAAAGAGGAGAACAACAGGGAAGCGGGAGGCTGCCGCGCAAAGGGCAGCCGCAGCAAGCCTGAATCCCACATCTTGAAAGAGATAAAATACTTTATGGTCACGACAATGTTTTGATTCCGCGGCAAATAGAAGAGATCCGCTTCGATGGCCTCTGCTTCACTCCACTACGTCACCACTGAAGCCGATCATCCAATGTGCTTAACGGCAAGTCTCTAGCGCTGTGCTGTGCATACCACATCTTTCATCCGTGCTTAACCATTTAAGAACAAACCGCTAAGTTGTTGCCTTCCTAAGGTACGTTCGGCGGCCCTACCGTTTTGTAGTCAACTGTTACTAAGATCCCGAGCCCCTAGCAGAAACTGATACAGAACCCTACGCACTAGAGACGTTAATTCGCACTCTGTTTAACCACACGAAGCAGTCCGGCATTTTAAAACTTCAAAAGCCGTAGCCATACTCTAGTACGTCGACGTACTCAGCTTTCGCCGGCTGACACATGATGTAACGCGGGAGATTGAAGGGCCCACTTCAGCAGTGTGCACTTTGTTGACATTGTAATTGGTGTAACGAGCAAACAGCCTTATGCATGTAACTAGCACGTTGTACATGACAGGTGGAGTAGATTGCAGGTGTGGAGGAAGTATAAATAGACTCTCACACGAGATTGTCCAATGGGAAGGTAGGGGAGAGTGGAACCAGCGATCCTTTCATCTCGAGCCAGACATGCAACCATTAGGGCCGCTTTTGGACTCTCGGGCCGCGTGTATAAAGCACCTCTTATGGCGATGTCGGATTATCTTTCGCACATTATTGCAGCTTACAATAATAGATGGTACATATGTGCAAGATAATACATGCACTGGTTAAGGGAGTAGAGATTAAGCAAGGAATAAAATCCGTTTCAGAGAACTTGGATCCGAAGAAGGCGGGGACGAACACCTAGCACGGCTGCATTATGTGCTCCGCAGTCAAATAATTTTCCGCAGAAAAGAAACAAGCCCGCCGTGGCCTTCCCCTAGTTTTTTTTTTTTTCATTAAGACAAGGGGGAGGCCTAAATTTCACTGGGTATAGGAAGCATGTACTCAATCATACCTGCCGTTCCTAAATTTTAATTCTGATCCTCGCAATAACCTCAAGGCCTCCGTCCTATCCTTTCTTCTCAGAAGAGCCCCATCCTTCTGCTCCCCCAAAGCAGCGAGAAAAGCGGAAGAGGTAATGTTCGCAAATATGCATAAATATAGCTACACACGGGACTTTATTCAAACTGTTTCAAAGTATTTTCTGCCGTCATGCTCGGAGGGCAGGGTGGCTGGTCAACATGAAAACAGTGAAGTGATCTGGCATTGTGCGTCCATTCATGCGGGTCGCCATTGAGGCGCTGACGCGCATATTCCGAAAACACGACATCCGCGTGCCTCACAAGCCCGTTTCAACGACCTCCCGGTTTCTACCACAAACAAAAGGCCAGATTCTCTGAGAAAAACAATCAGGCTTCGTTTATAAAGTGCCGTAATCCTAGTGCCCACAGCTATCTCCGAAAACAAAATCTAGAACAGCGAATCAGGCCGCAGTTAATGAACTCCCAGGAAATTCTTCCCGAGCGCTGCCAACGCGCCGACTACAAATTGCCTTCGAGGACATGAGCATCTTTACTGTAGAGCCCAGTACTCTTTTCAGAAGGCGCCACGTTTGTTTCATGGTTCTGCCGGCTCACAGCGGCGACAGTGAATAGGAATACTGGAACGCTACCCTTCAGCAATAGACTCCGCTTCGTGTTGGGAAAGTAAAAGTGAAGGGCACTATATGCTCCTTCTGGTTAGCACATCTGTCACCCCTGATGAACAGAGTTAGTAGCGAAACATTAAGTTATTACAAATTTTCGTTGGTGTTAGTGTGGGTAAGGTTAGTGTTAGTGAATATTCCTCATAGTAACACCGTAAGCTATTCGTATTCGTTTCTTCTTCAAACTAGAAACGATTTCAACAACAGATTCAAGCAACACTTGTCCAACTTATAAGCATTACCAGCGCTGATAACTTTAAAACAGCCGTCCAAGGTTTTACTTTGTAAACTAATGTAACAAATCATTTAGTGTTTGTAGCAACATTGTTTGCTTACATACACACTATTTTGTGCTATTTTTCTCGTGCTGACATGTGAAACTCGAGACAGTAATAATATAATATTTTCTGGTAAGCACTGATTTTTCCGTTTGCCTTGTTTGTTGTGTTTGTATCTTTTATATTTGTATTCTTTATCTTGTATCTTTGTACTTTTTATATTTCTATTCTAGGTTTTGTGTCATTTTTCTTGTTTTTTGCCCCTCCCCTGTATGATGTACTATGTAGCTTGAGGGTATAATAAACAAAGAAAAAAAAATCCATTTTGCTTGTTGTTAGTGTTATAATTTTTTACCTCCAACTGCAGGTCTTAATCAACTTACGACACCAAGTGATCTAGTGTAGTGGACACCATCAGGGTGGGAGGATGAGTAGAATGGGCGCCCGCGAGTGATTCATTCAAGAACCTTTATTTATAGGGGTGACCTGAGGCCTAGAGGGCAAGGGGGTGGGTTAGGTGAGGTTGAGGGCGCCAGACGCCGACATGAAATCTAGCAGGGTACTAAGCTTGCGCTTGGCGTTGGTATTGGGCTGTCCGGTCTTCGTAACTCTGAATGTGGTGAGCAGATGTGTAGCGTGCGCGAAGGCTAGCCGTGCCAGGACAGGTACAGCGCGGGGTACAGCACCCGCGAGTGAAGCAAAGTATGAAGGGCATTGCACTTCTGGCCACGCGATGGTGCATCCCACAGCAGGAAGCGCACGACGCGACAAAGCATCGTGCGAGCAAGTTATCTACTTCATACAAAGAGGCGGTCACAGCTGTCCCTACTGAACTGTTCATTCACACCTTCTCGGCCACAAAGCCGGATAAGCAATGCCTATGTAAAAGATATCTACGTCTTCTCGTGCACGGCGCATATCCCATCCTCCTTCATTATACCAGCTTCCCAACTGAAGATACTCAAGAAATGCCTAAATAGGTAATTGAAAGATAACAGCGAAAATGTTCTTGCTCAGAAATTTTAAAATATTCAAATACTGTTACCGCTGACAACTCGCGACCGACAACGGCGACATCTATCCGCGCTTATTTTCCGATGATGTCAGCTTAGCTTTCTAGGTGCACTTACACATTCAAAGCCCCCAAAGGATGTAGACGGAATGGGACGCTGTAAGGCTCGTCAGGATTTGTTTCCTTTATTAAGAAAAGCCTTTAATGACTCGATGCTGTCGTGGACTAAGTGTGTCCCGCTTTTCCGGCGTTCTGATTAGCCGAGGCGGGATGCGTCCCTGCCATCTGCAATGCCACAATTGAATGTGCGCAAAGGATCACCACGCGACAGTAGTAATGCAGTACGGTCCAAACTAACACTTGCCAGAGAAAGTTTGATAGATACTGTGCCTTTCCTTTCCTGTCAAAAAATTATAATTATATGTACCACTGCAACAAATACCGACAAGAGGTTAACGATGGGAGGCGAGGCAAATTATAGGATAGCAAGGGTAAGCTTTCGCCATTCTGCTCTTAACAGACATCTAAGAAGCGGTCTGCTCCTGTCCCGGGCTGGGACAGTAGGTCACCGCCGCTTGCGGCGGAGGCTAGCCTGCACAGGTGGGCCACCGCCGCTTGCGGCGAGGGCTGGCCTGGCACCAAATGTTTATCTGTTGTGGGCTGTCAGTGCACACGGCACCGCTGTTGGTGGACGACGGCTGTTGCAACACGTGCCTTTCTCTCGCTCTTCTGTTTCTTTCTTCTCTATTTTCTCTTCTGTCCGCACGAGGCAGCGGAGGTGGCTCAGCTACAGAACCAGTAGCACGCCCGTGCATTTTATTGCGAAATCAATACTACGCCAGGTTCCGCCTTTTCGCTGTACTGGAGTCTACCCTTCACGGTCGGTGGTCGGTCATGTGACAACAGACGTCATACCAGAGCGAGAGACAGGGTAGCAAGTCGGCTCTTCAGCGCGCCGCAGCTATGCTCCACGGCCGGTCGACTACCTGCGAACGGCGGCAAGCGATTGACGTCATACAAGTTGCAAGAGCTTGCAGGCCTTACGGCGGTGATGGATGTGTGTGTTGCAGCGTGTGGTATGACGTGCGTTATCGGGGTGGAGAGAATAAAAGCAGCGTCTACTCGCCGGTTCCTTCAGTATAGCTATATGGAAGACTTGGGAAAAAATATGCCTTTCATTTCGTGGGTCACAGGAGATTAGCAATGGGCACCACCACAAGCGAAACACTTTGCTTAGCCAAACTGATATTGCTTTCGCAATTTCCAGGTTTAACTAAAGATAAGCCCCAGCTAATTTTTTTTAAATGAGAAAGCTATACTACGCACATTTTTAATGGCGAGGAGGTGCTGAAGGGTGGCAGTTCCTTGCCCTACGGGGCTGGGACGGTAGGTCAACGCCGCTTACCTTCTGAAAAATCCTGTATAAAATTGGTACAGGAAATTGTATACAGGTTTTACTCTACAGGATTTGGGTTACAGGATTGTCGGTTATTTCAGAAAATTCCTGTACTGCCCTGGAAAGTCGGGAATGAAACGGCGCGGAGCTCTAATACCCGAATGGCCAGGATGGTTGATGGCCAGCACTCCCTGGGTTCATATTTAACTAGCCAAAGGACGAGACACAGGAAAGAAGAGGACAGAAAAAGGCTGGACTAACAACTGAATGTTTATTGAACAAAAGAAAACAACGAAGGCTCCTTCCGAAAAGCACGCGCACAACCCAACCGGTGGAATGGCAGGAAATTGAGAAGATGAAAAAGAAAATTCAAAGCCAATTGAAAGTCAAGGCCTAACTAACGACTTTTCTAATAGAGCAAATTCCTTACAATGAAGGCTAACCGACGCCTTAGCCACACACTTGTCCTCAGCTTTAGCAATGTAATATGCTTCAACCAACTCTCTACAGAATGGATTACCATTGCTGTAAACTACAACCTTATTATTGAAATCAGGCGGACAAAAAGACGGGTCATGCTCCGACTTACACTCTCGGGATTGCACATGTAGCGCCAGATTAGAACTCGCCTTCCCTCCCAGAGAATTAGAGTGCTCCGTCAGGCGCACATTTAGACATCTGCCTGTCTGCCCGTAGTAGCACCAGCCACAATTGAGCGGAATGCGATAAACCCCATTCTTTCTGCAGATGGTGAACTTTTTCGTATGTGACACTGCACAACGAAAACTATCACGAGCTACATTATCGAGCCCCTTTTTAACTCTGGCGCACAAGCCTCCTATCTTGTTCATCGCTGTAAATACAACATCAACGTCGTACCTTGCCGCCAGTTTCTTGAGTCGGTGAGAAACGCCATGGAGGTAAGGTATGGCAGCCACCTTTTTTCGCCGCGTCGCCACGCCCCGTTTTGCTCTTCCTCGAACGTGTTAAAACAAGTTCTGACAGACGAGCGAGATGGACAGTTGGAAAGCCTGCGGCCAACAACTTCAAAATTTGTTGTGAAAATGCATCTTCAACACGATGATGGCAAGATTTACGTAATGCGGACTTGATGCATGCGACCGCTAACCCATTCTTTACCAACCTCGAGAGGCCCGATTCAAAGCTAAGCAGAGGCTTCCCTGACCTGGGGCTGTAGCTCCAACACACGTGATTGTCTTCAAAGCACAGGTCCAAATCCAAAAACTGTATATGGTGATCTTTCGGAAACTCATACGTAAAATACAGGCCCTGACCTTGCTCTTTGAACATTCGTAACACATCTTGCGCCAAAATATCGAAACCATCCTTATCCAAGAAAATAAGGTAGCAAGGCAATGTCATCAGCAAATCGCAGATTACTGAGGTATATTCTCCATCTACCCTTCTTCCTAACTCCTCCCATTCCAATTCTCTGAATACTTCTTCTAAGCAAGCTGTGAATAGTACTGGGGAGATTGTGTCTCCTTGCCTAACACCTTTCTTTATGGGAAATTTATTACTTTCTTTATGCAGAACTATGGTTGCTGTGCAGCCACTGTATATATCTTCCAGCACTTTCACGCACGGCTCGTCTACCCCCTGATTTCACAATGCCTGCATCACCGCCGAAGTTTCAACTGAATCAAATGCTTTTTCGTAATTAATGAATGCTATGTATAAGGGATGGTTGTATTCCGAGCATTTTTCTATCACCTGATTGATGGTATGGATATGATCGATAGTAGAGTACCGTTTCCGAAAATCTGCTTGATCATTTGCTTGATTGCAGTCTAAGGTTGTCCTAATTCTATTAGCGATTACCTTAGTAAATACCATATACGTACAGACAGTAAGCTGATTGGTCTGTAATTTTTAAGGTCCTTAGAGTCCTCTTTTTTATGGATAAGGATAATGTTTGCATTCTTCCATGGTTTCGGTACCGTCGATGACACCAGGCACTGCCTGTACAGGGTGGCCAGTTTTTCTAGCATGATATCCCCTCCGTCGTTCAACAAATCTGTAGTTATATGATCCTCTTCAGTTGATTTCCCCCTTTTCATAGCTTCTAACGCTTTCTGGACCTCGTCCTTCGTCACTGGCGGAACGTCTGACTGTTTTTCCCTGCCGCCAATCTCATTACGGTCCTGACTACTTTGGCTACTGTGGAGATCTGTATAGAGCTGCTCAGCTACTTTGACTATCTTGTCCATATTCGTGATGACGTTTCCCGCCTTGTCCCTTATCGCATACAACTGGTTTTTGCCTATGCCCAATTTCTTCTTTACCGCTTTACGGCTTCCCCCGTTCTTTACAGCATGTTCAATTTTAACCATGGTATACCTCCTTATATCGGCCACCTTGCGCTTATTGATTAGCTTTGATAACTCGGCCAATTCGATCTGGTCTGTTGGATTGGAAGCTTTCATAGTCTGGCGTTTCTTAATCAAATCTTTCGTCTCCTTAGACAGCTTACCGGTATCCTCTCTAACTATCCTACCGCCTACTTCTACCGCGCACTTAGTAATGATATCTCTGAAATTATTGTTCATTGCTTCTAGGGTAATGTCGCCATCCTCGGTTAGAGCTGACTATCTATTCTGTAGCGAGATCCTCTGCCCTCCCTTTGAGATCTTCTGCCCTCCCCCTCACCATTCAATCGTTGATGGATTTCTTTTTTACTAATCTGTTGCGTTCCCTCTTCAGATTTAGGCTAATTCGGGACCTCACCATCCTGTGGTCACTCTGAAATATCTCTGAAATGATATCTCTGAAATATTGTTCATTGCTTCTAGGGTAATGCCGCCATTCTCGGTTTGAGCTTAATATCTATTCTGTAGCGAGATCCTGAGCTCTTCTGCCCTCCCCCTTATGCTAATTCGTTGATGGGTTTCTTTCTTACTAATCTGTTCCGTTCCTTTATCAGATTTAGGCGAATTCGGGACCTCAACTTCCTGTGATCACTGCATCGAACTTTCCCCAGTTACCTCTACATCTTGCATAATGGCAGGGGTTGAACACAATAAAAAGACAATTTCATTTTTAGTCTACCCGTTAGGACTTTTCCATGTCCATTTCCGGTTCTTCCGTTTGCTGAAGAAGGTATTCATGATTCTTAGGTTATTGCGCTCTGCAAACTCAACTAGTAACTCCCCCCTGCTATTCCTAGAACCAATGCCATAGTCACCTACTGCCTGGTCGCCTGCCTGCTTTTCCCCTACCTTGGCATTGAAGTCGCCCATTAGTACAGTATACTGCGTCTTTACTTTTCGCATTGCCGATTCTACATCTTCTAGAAGGTTTCAACTGCCTGGTCATCATAGCTACATGTAGGTGCATAGGCCTGTACAACATTCAGTTTATACCGCTTATTAAGCCTAATTACGATGCCTGCCACCCTCTAATTAATACTATAGAATTCATCTTATTACCCGCTATATACTTATTGACAAGTAAACCTACTCCTAGTTGTCGCCTCTCTGGTAAACCTCGATAACACAGTGCATGCCCATCCTTCAGTACAGTATATGCCTCATTGGGCCTCCTAACCTCACTAAGCCCTATGATATCCCATTTCATACCCTCTAGTTCCTCTAACAGCACTGCTAAACTAGCTTCCCTAGCTAAGGTTCTAGCGTTATACGCTGCCAGGGTCAGTTTCCAATAGCGGCCTGTCCAGCGGAGACAGGAATTCTTAGTACCCCCTGCTGCGTCACAGGTCTGACCGCCACCGTGGTCAGTTGTTCCGCAGCCGCTGGTGACTGAGGGCCGGGATTTTTTGGAGCTTATCATGAGAGGTTGCGGCCAATTACTGCACCAGGGTGACCAAATCCTCTTCTGGTGAGGGAGTGCGTTGCCGGAGGTGTTCACCGGCATCAGCTAGGTCGCACTCCAAACCTGTTTATGCAATTCTATCGACACGCGGATTTCTTTTTTTTTTATTTTTTATTTAATCCGGTGGAGAATTGCGCGGCACCGTTATTTGAACGCCGGTCCTCTTCCATGCGAGGCGGATGTTCTACCGCTACGCCAGAGCTACGTCTTTTTATAATGAGTCGCTTTATTGCAGGCAAACCTCAAAATATCATAATTTACTAGTGCTGATGTGTTTTGCATCATCTGCGAACGCTTGTAAGTTTTCCTATATACAGAGATACTAATACTTATAATACTGAATAGCACTTAGTACTGAATACTTCTATAGCACTAATACTTGTAATACTGGGCGTTATAGCTTACCGTGCTTCCAAATAGTTGCGCCGATGTGGCAGTGATCCGTTCCGCCATCGGACAACTATAAGTCCGCCTTGTGCGGCAAAAGCCCATTATGTGACCCTTTCTCCATGCATTTCCCCCCAGAAGAGCCGAGTTAAGGCCGGGGGAAGCTTGTACCCATTGAAAACCGGTGGGTACCCGGCGGCACCAGGGATCGAACCCAGTACCTCCCGAATTAGTGGCGGATGCTACATCGAGGCGGATGCCGAAGGCGACATCAATGAATACACTTCCGACTGAGCTGCCTCAAAATGTAAACATTCGAGAACGCGTCGCCCGGTGTGCGGCTATCTGCGCATCGTTCGATGGTCAGCGATGTTTATTTTTTCTCGAACAGTTTTTGTCATCGCTAGCCAAACGATACGTTCGTGCTTCCACTTTCGCGTTGAAGGCGGCAGATTTTCAGTCGCAGATATGAAGACGCACCACTAGATCGTACGAGCTGCAGCGACTGTTGTACGCCCAAAAGCGACGCGACGCGCGTATATGCTTCCTAGCGCAGACTTCAACGGCTTCGTATTTTCGAGGTATTTGTGAAACAAAGCGTGCCCTTTATATACAGAATAGTTGTATAATTTGTTTGGTATCATGCTTATTTAGTGCGCTGGCGTGTCGGGCATGGTCATTCTGGTTGAGTTTCATCGATCGGCGCGGCTTTTGTTCAGAAGAGGAAATACTCTGCCCGGTATCACTTCCAGAAATGACGCGTTCGTGCGGTTTCTGGTTAATTGATACAGGCTGAACCGAAATGAAACCGCGTGGAACTCTCATTTCGGGAGTTCCTCTATGGTCCGTGGCCCTTGTTTCAGAAAAAAAATCTAAACGACAGGCTGGAAAAAGCATGCAGAGCTATAAAATAACACGACTACATTTGAAAAAGAAAATAAGAAAAAGAAAAAAATATTTTACATGTGATTCGAACTTCGGTCTTTTCGGCTAGCAAGCATGCACTTTAACTTATTCAGGCCTGTTAATGCTGGCTTTTTTTTTTCTTTATTTCCTGACCGAGGACGTACAGAAAAAAGACCCATGTGACATCAATAACATGACAAAATAAAAGATCAAACATTGACTTAAAGCTTCAGCCTTCCTTAGCTGAAGTTGTCGGATTAAAAATCCCTCGTATGTGACAACCCTTCAAAACTAACTAACCATTCTGGCTCTAGTTGTAAAGCTTTCTGTTCGTCCACATATGCCCGTATGCTCTCTCTAAAGAGCTGTCTCGCTGAACGTGCATCCACGTCACCGTGCTCTACAGCCATTCTGCTTTTCCATATGCTGTGGAGAGCCAGTAGCATCAAAAGATCCAACGGTGTATCATTGTTCGCTTCTACTGGCAAGAATCGGATATCATGTGGGCTTATGGGTAGTTCCTTTTTAAGCGTCCTCTGGAGCACGTCCCATAAAAATACGGCATCCCAGTATTCGAGAAACACGTGTTCAATCGTCTCCTCTTTCCTGCATATTATGCAGTGGACACCCCAGGGTACAAAAAGCCCTTTCTGTTCCTTCCATTTCTTTACCTCCAATGTTCCAGTGTGCAGCTTAAAAAAGAACGTTTTCACCCCTGCCGGCACCATCATCCTCTTCACTCTTTTAAGAACATTTTTGCCCCTTGTGGACGAGTACACAGCTCTGTACAACGGTTCTGGAAGCACCACATCGCACAAGTCTTTATACAGTTTTTTCCGGTTTACACTCCACAAATAGTCTAAAGTAAACCGCACCATCAAGAACCTGTATGCCAAGACTACTTCCCTTAGATACCCGTGGACACCTCCGGACATGCGGTCAGAAGAAACGACAATTCCCGGGAGAGCTTGACCCAGGCGTAACTGACAGACCACCGTACGAAGAAATGGATTTTTCACATTCCTCAAAAACATGAAACGATTGAAAATGTGCCAAACCAAGCCCGCCGTCCTTCACCCCGCGGAAGAGATTTGTCCGACTTGTCCGTTCCCACGAAGACCCCCACACAAAGACGGCAAAGATACGATGCATCTTTTGGACATTAGCTCTTGAACAATATAACACTTCAAGCACATACCAAACTTTTGTCACTAAAAAGAAGTTACAAATCGTGGCCTTAGCAAACACCGACCACTGCCATCCATTCCATTTGTCCACTCTATCTTTCAATTTACCGACTTGGTTTTTCCAGTATGGGTCACTGTCCCGATACGATTCAAGAGGGGCACAAGGTAGCTGACAGGGTTGGTAACAAATTTCATGTTAGCAAAAATGCCTGGGGTCGCTGGCCAGTCACCGTGCCAGAAGCCCAGGCACTTGCCCCAGTTAACAGCACTGCCGCTAACAGCGCAAAAGCTTTTACAGTTTTCACAACTTCTACGATGCTTTCGTAGTCTACACAAAACATCGCGACATCATCGGCATAAACCAAAAGCTTCACTTCTGCTTGATGCAGCTTGAAGCCCCGCATTTTCTCATGCTTGATAATGCTTAAACATAAAGGTTCAAGATAGATACAAAAGAGAAGAGGTGAAAGGGGGCAACCTTGACGAACTGAGCGTTGGACAGCAATACCTGTTCCTGCTGGCGGACTAGGTTTGATACATCTGTATGTCAGACAGTTAGTTGCTCGTTTCTTATTTTTTCGTAATACCTCCCATCCAATTACCAGAGCATCCCTGCAAACTAACCTGGTGAACCTTCCTCCTAACTTAGTGGTCTCTTCCAATTTTACCGATCGGACCTTATTATTTGGTTTTATGAAAGAAGTTTGCGATTCAGTGCGTTTTCTGGCAGTTCGCTTCTCTTATGAGTACTTATTCTCTGTTTCACGAAAAAATTTACACCAAGATTTGATATCTATGTTGTTGCCGCCTCCCTTATATCGTTCACTCTATTCTAATTATATGGGGCATGATGTGTTAAAAAGAGTGCGCAAAATGCCGATCTCGCCTTCTACTAAAACATCTTTCTTTAAACTTCATGCCGAGGTTTTTCCTGTTAAAGTGTGGCTTCAGAAAAAATATTTTCGTTTCTTCTGTTAATTGCCGGTTATGTGACACACCTGAAACCATCGAACACTGTTTTATTGCCTGCAAAGATGCAATATTATTTTGGGACGTTCTGCAAGGAACATTGCAGAAAGACATTATTTTGAATTCCCACAGTGTGCGTTACTTGATAACCACCTAACATGACCACGAACCCTTTGACCTGATTTTCCTCCTTGGACTGCACAGCCTGTGGAAAACGCGTATGTTGGATCGGAATGCTGAACCTCTAGTCTCCGCCGCTACTCATTTCGGCCAAATGGTACACCAGCTTAGAGACACTTACGAAGATAGTGACTATCAACCGGACTAGCTGCCATTGTTGATGTGTTGTCTTGCCTTGCCACCGTTTTAGTGAAGTTGTGCTAAGTCGTATTCTAGTTGTGTGGTGTTGTGTTGTATGTTCCAATTGGACTTTTCGCCTACAGGCTAATTATTCTGTAAATAATGTATACACCGGTATGCTGAATTGAAAAGCATGTAATAAATACCACTACACCATGACAGGATACGGTGGCAGCGGTTATATTTCTGCTTATGTAGTGGACATTGCTCTTTCGTAGTTTTTGTCTTTTTGTAGGGTGTAGAATTTGTGGTCGTTATTGAACGATCGCCCTTTAAACATGCTGAATGTATCGCTTTCTTGCAGACAAACCTCAGAATGTCACAATTTACTAGTGCTGAAGTGTTTTGTCATCCTTTTCAAACGCATGCAATTTTTGCTACATGTAGATGTACGCGGTGCACCAACACTTGTAATACTGCTTGTTTTAGCTTCACCTGCTGCCACCGGAGCCGCGACGTCAATGAATTTACTTCTGACCAAGTGTTTTGCATACGTAAACACTCGAGTAAGCGATTCCCGATGTCAGGCTCACCTGTGCATATTGCGATGGTCAGCGATGTGTTTCATTTATTCTCGAGCGTAATTTACCCTCGCTAACGAAACGCTACGTTCTGGCTAGCACTTTCGCGTTGAAGGTGGCAGATCTTCAGTCGCAGATATGAAGATGCACCGCAAGATCGTACAAGCTGCAGCGACTGTTGCACCCGCAAAAGCAAAACGCGATGAGTTTATGTACATGCTAGCGCACCCGTACTCCACACATACAGAATAGTTGTAACGTATAATATGTATGGTTGCATGTTTATTTAGCGCGAAGGCATGTTCCGAAGGGGTCATCCTGGTTGAGCTTCACGATCGCCTGAATTGTGCTGAGGAGCGAAAATACTTTGTCCCGTATCAGTTTCATTCATATCGGGTTTGTACGGTTTTTGTTAAATCGGAGTTGACCTGTCCTATATATGAGCTCAATACTGAACTGGTCCGCCCTGTTTCATATCCATACCGGACTGGGATGTCATTATTGAGATGCACACTGGAAATGGTCTGCCTATATTAACTCTATGCCGGACCGGACCGTCCGCATTGAGATTCATACCGGACATGACCTGTCCGTATAAACCCGTTTAAGCTTCAATTAGGACTGGCACACCGGTATGAAATTTATACGGGATACTTCAGGACCGGTTAAAACCCGTTTGTCGCGATACGAGATTTTTCATTAGGGTTGCGGCGGAGGCTAGCCAGGCACCGAATTTTTATCTCGTGTAGGCTGTCATTTCACCCGCCAAAGCTTAAGTGGATGACGGCTGTTGCGATGCGCGTCTTTCTTTCCCTCTTCTCTTTTTTTCTTCTTTACTTTCTCTCTTTTGCCCGCACGTTGTTGTTGTTGTGGCGTTAGGAAGAAGGAAAAGAAAATGCACGGGCCTGCTACTGGCTCTGTTGCTCAGCCACCTCCGCTGCCTTGTGCAGACAGAAGAGAAAAAAAGAAGAGGAAGAGGAGGAGAAAGACGTGCACCGCAACAACAGCCGTCGTCCACTACCGAAGCGGTGACGGGTGCAATGACGGCCTACAACACATAAAAATTCGGTGGCAGGCAAGCCACCACCGCAAGCGGCGGTGGCCTACCTGTCCCAGCCCAATCGACCCCGCATGTCCAAATTGCAACAACGGAGAACCCGCCACTCAGGCGCACATCCTCGGGGGTGCAAAAAACCCCGCCCCCAAAGGCCCTCCTGCCAGCTCTTTCTCTGGAAAGCTGGCACCAACTCCTTATTAAGCCAGGCAAGAACACACAACTTGCACTTATTTCGTGGGCCCAGGATGACGCTCTCACCTGGGGGCCCCACAGGACCCACCTGCCCTTAATCACGACATCTGGGGCAAATAAAGTTGTTTCCCTCTCTCACAGAACAAGTAGCAGACCCGTGCATTTTTTTTTCCTTCTTCCTACAAGCACAACTATGCGCAGTTAGAAACCCTTCGCGTGACACGGCGGACTCGGCCGCTTTTGACGCCGACGAGGGCGGAAAGCGGCGCGGCAATGGCGATCGGTTCGAGACGGATTTTTTCCGCTTTAGCTCCGGTAGGAAGTTGTGGTTTTGACGTCATATCCTGTTGAATGTCAACATGGCAGCCACCATGTCGATGCAGTCGATCTTCTCCGTCGAAATGCTAATAGATCTAATTAAAAAGTACCCAATACTCTATGACAAGAGCCATCTCAACTTCAAGGACGCCGCCTACAAGGAACAGATTTGGGATAAAATCGGCAGGCAGATGGGCGTCAGTGGTGAGTAGAGTTGCTATTCAAGCTTGCTTGCGCCGATGCATGCCGATGCCAAACGCACCATTCTCGATGTCAATACTATGTTTTTTATGCATATTCTGTGTCACACAGAAGCAAAGATTTTGCCTGCATCGCTGCTTGCTCCTATTCCATGCATGCGGAGCTCGTGAGCTCCCGGAATACGTTTTCGAGCGCGCACAGGCGCCACCGCCAAAGCGGTGCAATGAATAAACTTTTGTGTGACGACAGTGAGCGTAATGTATTTTTATCGATTCATGATCTGCGGCGGCAGCCGATTCTCGGCAACAACCGCTATCAACAGTGGTTGTGCTATTGCCGACCAAAGACTGAACAGCGGAGGAGTGTTGCGGCAGAGCATCCTCAAAACGTTTAAATGTTTCGCTGTACGGGCGAAGAATAACAATGCATTTTATTTGGCACAGGTTCGTGGTGCCAAAATAAATTCATGAATTTAAAAGACACGTTTATGAAGATAAGGAATCAGATAAAAACGAGCATGAAGAGCGGTGCCGGCTCCGCAGACATCGCCACCGTCAGGTGGAAACATTTTCCTCACATGCTGGCAATCATGGAACCTGTTTCAAGAGACCCTATGTGGGTAGAGCAACTTCACAAAATATACAAACACATGTGTAGCCTGGCTTCATTGGTCTATGTTACCCATTGAAAACTACTGTAGTATATGACTTACATTAAGTTAGCAAGCTTTTTATGTGTAAATATATTCTGCAGGCTCTACTCAAGTCTTGGTTTCCCCCTTTCCCAAGAGTAAGTTGTTGGTATAAGATGTCTTACTTTCTTATGCAGGTTATAACTTCTGCTACTCATGACTGTACTTAAAACAATATATTGCTATATTTTTGCATCAATATATATAGGCTATCAAAAATTGTAGGTTTATTCATGTAATAACTGGTGTTCACTAGAAACAGAGGCCTGCAAGACGAAGCTGAAATGTCAGGAACCTCCTCCTCATCTGCTCAGTCAAGTGGCGCAACAACACCAGTCACAGCTGCAGCTGAAAGGTAAACTTACAAAGTAGGCAAACCAGGCTACAGTCACTGAATTATAATGCAGTCAGTCTAAGCATGGATTTTTCACATTCATTTTTACAGCCATACTGAGGCAAGAGAAACAGGATATGAATGTGACTCTGACATTGAAAGGTAGGTAGAACAATGTGACATTGGCTTTTTTTATCTACACGCTTGCAATTCACTCTTTGCTACACTGTTTCTAGAATGGATAGATTTCACTGCTCAGAGGGCTTATATTTTCTTTAAAGGGCACCGAGGCCGAAAAAAGCACGGCGGTCATCAAAAGGACAACAAAGGTAAATATGAAATGGATGCACAATGCCTGATTACTAAAGCATATTTAAACTCGCAGCCCACTAGAAGCCCCTAAACATGCTGCAGTTGCTGCTGCCTGTTTGGAGCAGCTACAGTCAGTGCGGGAAGCCAGGCAGCAGAGGCTTCAACTACAACGGGAGCCACAAGATATCGCACACTTCATGTGCATGGCACTTGCGTCGAAGCTTCGAATGCTTAACCAGAGAGAGTAATATGATGCAATCGCTGAACTCGAAACAGTAATGTACCGCAAGCTCCATAGAGCCATGTATGAAGAGAGTTCAGATTAATCCCTTGCAGCTTGGACAGCATTTCTTCCTTTTTATGTGTAACCTTGTAGCGGCCAGCATTTTAGAAACAAAAAAATTGGTCATTATTGAGAATAAAGGTCTTTGCAATTACTATGAGCAAATTAATATGAACTAACACATTCAAACTACATAGTGAGACGCATACCATAAATTAACAAAAAAGAACATTTCACGACAAGCCCGTCAAGCAGTATGAGCACTGAAGTGGGTTGCAGGATTTTAACATCCCGAAGCGACACATAGTGAAGGGTTCTGAATATACAGGTAGTGTCATCACATAGCACATGGAGCGTTTCGCTGTTTGCGACAACTAATTATTGCAGGTAATGCTTTTGCATGCAGCATGTGTTCTACTCCTTAAAGTGCAGATGCCTAGCTGTATGGAACATTTCAATTTCTCAATGTCCTGTTCTGGCTTTGTGAGAACAAAGGACTAAAACATGCAGACATGCAGAGCACGCTGAGTCTGCATTTTTAGTCTATTTCTTCTTCCGTACCCATAGGAGCATATGAAGAAGGTCGAGCATGAATGACAATTTCACTGGCGTATTGAATATATTTAGAAATATTGTAACGTAACTTTAAACAGAAGGCACTCTGGCACCGAAGAACACAAAGAACCAGTGAGGTCAGCCCGAAAGCGAAGCACAGTTTCGCTTCGTCGTCTTCTCCCAATCGCCCGTTCAAATCTTCGTCGTCTATGAATGACATGTGTCAAGATGGTTTGTGTAGTTCTGAGAAAGTGGTGTTCTCCGGCAACCATCCATAAAAACTCTTCACATTTGTACACTTAGTTTTGTTTGAATGCAGGGCGGTAGGGTTAATCACTGCCGCCTTTCCATACTGTGATTGCATGTGCCTTCATTTGTGTCAGAAACGTACTGCGAAATGTACCTGCAACATACACATGTTAAGCCTGTTGTATATTTTTTTCTAGAAGATGGAAAAATGGGCAGAGGTACTGTCATCCGTACGACGAAACAAATCGTGCAATATAAAGCATATCAGAAAAACTATTCATAGTTTTATACCCAGTGTTGTTTAAGTACAAGGAGCCACAGAGTTAATCATTGTTACCTTTCCAATACTGTGCTAGCATGTGCGTTCTTTTCTGTCAGAAAAATACTACGAAATGTACCTGCAACATGTTAACCGTGTTGTATATTGTTTTCTAGAAAGTGGAAAAGTGTTCAAGGGTGCTGTCATCTGTAAGCAAATAAACTGAGCAGCATAAAGCATGGTGTTTAAAATTGATTTCATTCACAATAAATGTTGCCATCAACTACGCTCTGCTGGTTCTGGTCATTTCGTCTTGCTAAGATACCTTGTCTCTTCAAATGAAGCGTTTGCAGAGCCTGTCTCGTACAGCGTAGGCAAGCCTAAACACAAACACATACAGATAAGTTTAACAAAATTAACAACTAAATTAGGTCCAGTATGAAGAGTAAGGCCGCAACTGCCAACATTACAGCTGTGAAGTTGAAACACTTCGAACAAATGCAGGCCGTTATGGAGCCTCGGTCGAGAGAACCAGTGTAAGCTGCATATTTCCTCAATATACATTAGTGTGCACTCTCGGGGCACTCATTCCGTGATTGCGGTATCTAGTACAATCTACAAATTAGCTGTACTATAAATACAATATTGTCACGTAGTGGTGACGAGGTCGACGACACAATTATAGGGTAGATGATTGCACTAAAGAAACTGTTTATTTGGGCTGACTTGCGCCCGCAAAAGAACTAAGCAACTCGGCGGCGGCGATAGAAACAAACGTGCTCGTCGATCGTCGATCGTCGAACAAAGAATGCTCGTCACACTCGGCAACGCTCAATTTAAAGGCTGCACAGAACAATCTAGATAACGTCGCAAACAGCTACCAGCACGGGCTGGAACATTGTGGAAAGACACCCAAGTGGCCGCAACCTTCGAGACAGATCTCGGTGCATCTTGCGCTACAACAAAACTGATAAAGGTGTGACTCGTGACATCGAGCATTAACAAACAAAGATTACGGAACTGATACACGGTCCAGAATCAGAGTGATAAGCCTGTATGCCGGCGGCTGTTAAAAAACAACAAATACTGTTTTGAAGGTTTCGCGGCATTACTCTCCCCTAAAAAAACATCCCCTCGATGTTCCAGAACAAAGAAACTTAAACATAAACACTGCAAAGTTTAAACACCACAGATTCTTTAACGCGCGCAATATGGCTTCAGTCGCACAACATGTACAATTTCTGGGCGTGCGCGTCGCCGTTGTGATGCTGACGTTCCGTCGGGAATGACTTCATAGCCCAGTGGTCCGACGCGGCGAAGGATTTTCTACGGCCCAAAGTATCGACGCAACAACTTTTCACTTAATCCGCGACGGCGAATTGGTGTCCAAACCCACACTTGGTCTCCTGGATTGTACTCTGCGTGGCGTCGTCGTAAATTCTATCGTCGGCTGTCGGTGCGCTGTTGGTCCTTAATACGCAGCCTTGCGAGTCATCGGGCTTCCTCTGCACGCTGCAGGCAGGCGGCGACGTCAAGGTTGTCCTCGTTGGTTACGTGCGGCAGCATTGCGTTGAGCGTCGTCGTGGGCTCCCTGCCGTACACAAGCTTAAACGGGGTCGCTCTGGTCGTCTCCTGGACTGCCGTGTTATACGCGAAGATCCCGTACGGCAAGATGGCGTCCCAGGTCTTGTGTTCAGCGTCGACGTACATAGCGATCATGTCCGCGATCGTTTTGTTCAGGCGCTCCGTAATGCCATTGGTCTGGGGAGGGTACGCAGTTGTTCGTCGATGGCTTGTGTGACTGTATTCCAGGATGGCTTGCGTCAACTCTGCCGTAAACGCCGTTCCCCTGTCCGTGATGAGCACTTCTGTGGCGCCGTGTCGCAAGAGAATTTGTTCGACAAAAAATTTGGCGACTTCTGCCGCGGTACCATTTGGTAGTGCTCTTGCTTCGGCGTAACGGGTAAGGTAGTCAGTGGCCACGATGATCCACTTGTTACCCATAGACGAAGATGGAAAGGGGCCGAGGAGATCCATCCCAATTTGTTGAAAGGGCAGGATTGGGGGCGGAATCGGGTTTAGTAGTCCTGCTGGTCTGATCGGCGGCGTCTTGCGTCGTTGGCACTCACGACACGTCTTCACGTAGTGGGCAACTTCGGCAGGCAGTCGCGGCCAGTAATACTTCTCCTGGATTCGACGCAACGTGCGCGCAAATCCGAGGTGGCCTGCTGTGGGCTCATCGTGCAACGCCTGCAGAATTTCTTGCCGAAGGGTTTTAGGCACTACGAGAAGCTGCGCGGTCTTGTTGGGTGCGAAGTTCTTCTTCATGAGGAGGCCATTGCTTAACGTGAAGGATGATAAATGTCGCCTGAACACACCAGGAGGGGAAGCGGTCTTTCCTTTCAAGTAATCGGCTAGCGCTTTCAGCTCAGGGTCTGATCGCTGTTCTGCGAAACTGCTGGCGCTTACCGGTCCCAAAAAGGCGTCATCGTCATCGTCCTTCGGGGGAGAATCGACGGGAGTGCGGGATAAGCAGTCTGCGTCGGAATGCTTCCGGCCCGACTTATAGACTACAGTCATGTCAAATTCTTGAAGTCGTAGGCTCCATCTGGCAAGGCGGCCGGAAGGATCTCTCAAATTAGCCAGCCAGCAGAGCGCGTGATGGTCGCTTACCACCTTGAATGGTCGGCCGTATAGGTATGGATGAAACTTAGAAGTGGCCCAGATGATTGCAAGGCACTCCTTCTCGGTCGTCGAGTAATTGACTTCTGCTTTTGTGAGAGACCTGCTAGCGTAGGCGATTACTTTTTCCTGTCCGGCAGTCTTCTGGACAAGAATGGCTCCAAGGCCTACACTGCTCGCGTCGGTGTGAATTTCGGTCTTGGCGTTTTCATCAAAGTGGCCAAGTACAGGAGGGCATTGCAGGCGGCGCTTAAATTCGTCGAAGGCTTCTCCTTGCGGCGCTTCCCATTTAAAAGGTAAGTCAGCCTTTGTAAGCTGCGTCAACGGTTCGGCGATCCGCGAAAAGTTTCTGACAAATCGTCGATAATAAGCGCACAGCCCAAGGAATCGGCGCACAGCTTTCTTGTCGGCAGGCGGTGGGAATTGTGCGATTGCAGCTGTTTTCTCCGGGTATGGGAGAATACCGTCCTTGCTAACGATGTGACCTAGGAATCGGAGTTCTTCGTAGGCGAAATGACACTTCTCTGCTTTTAGCGTTAGCCCCGATGACTTGGTGGCTTCCAGCACTGTCTGTGGTCGTTTTAGGTGGTCTTCAAAGTTTGACGAGAAGACAACAACGTCGTCCAAATATACCAAACAAATTTGCCACTTCAAGCCTGCCAAGCCTGCCAGTTTCGCGGCGTCATTCCAGCCGTTGAAATCTGCCACACGGTCGAAAAGGTCCATCCAATCTCCCGCATCTTCATCCGGTAGTCGATGGAAGCAGGGGGGCTCCCGGGGTTGGACGAAAATAACCGGTGCTGTAGGCTGTGCCATTGTCAGCGTCGATGCCTTCCGAGATCGAATAGGGTCAAGCAGCAGACCGTGTTCGGGTTGCAGGCCTTGAAGTCGGCGGCTGGCTCGGTGACCTGTAGGCTCGTCTTCCAATGCGACAGGAACACGGCTTGGGTCTTCGCTTGAAGGATCAAAGGCAGCACCTCTACCAGATGTCACGTAGTGGTGACGAGGTCGACAACACAATTGAAGGGTCGATGATTGCACTAAAAAAACTGTTTATTTGGGCTGACTTGCGCCCGCAAAAGAACTAAGCAACTCGGTGGCGGCGATAGAAACAAACGTGCACGTCGATCGTCGATCGTCGAACAAAGAATGCTCGTCACACTCAGCAACGCTCAATTTAAAGGCTGCACAGAACAATCTAGATAACGTCGCAAACAGCTACCAGCACGGGCTGGAACATTGTGGAAAGACACCCAAGTGGCCGGAACCTTCGAGACAGATCTCGGTGCATCTTGCGCTACAACAAAACTGATAAAGGTGTGACTCGCGACATCGAGCATTAACAAACAAAGATTACGGAACTGATACACGGTCCAGAATCAGAGTGATAAGCATGTATGCTGGCGGCTGTTAAAAAACAACACTGTTTTGAAGGTTTCGCGGCAATATGCTGTTGTGTTTGTTATATGTGACTGAGTATTTTGCAGGCTCTTCAAGCATTCATTTCACCCTGTCTCAAGAGTATGTTTTAAAAATTGCAACTTTACATTCTTTACGGGTTGTAACGTTATTGCCCGTGACCCACGCCTAGAAAACCGTTTCAAGCTTCGCCACTACACTTGAGAGCTGCTAGATCTGAACTTTGCGACAGCCCTAATTAAAGGGGCCATGCAACACGCGTGCGTAGAAGATGGTGGCTATAAGAACATAACAAAGGCATTTAAGCAGAGTTGAGTGAATTAGAGAAACGGAAAGGGGGCAGGAGAGCACGGCGTCGGGCAATATGAGGTAGAATCAGTAAGGTGGTTTATAACAACCACTGCTGCATAGGGTATTGCGTGAATATGTAAGAGGCCGTGCCACAGGATGTCGCATGCATTTCCGAAGCGTCTCCGAAATTAAGTATCGGTGCATCCGTTTATTCTGTGTGTGCCGCACTCCCCATGGCCGTTTTTAATGTTTCAAGCAAAGAGTAGTCTTGAACGGGCCGAGTTCAGGTTATCATTTTTAAATTTTTGCGAGGCCTCAAACTCCCCCCTCACATTATACACATGCAGATGCAATATGTTTATGCAAATGTCAATGCATTATTAAGACAGTACAACTTTTGTGAGTGCCTCATGTGTACAAAATTGCACCTGTTTTGTTAAACTGCTTAGTTTGTATTCCCACCCTGCTAAATTCCCAATACTGGGATTGCAGTATCAATAAATAAATAAATATTTTTGCAGGCTCAGATCAGATCTCGATTCACCCTTTCACAAGAGTCAGTTTTCAAATAATGTACCTTATTCTCATGTGTATAGGTATGAGCTCTTGCTGGTTGGGACTGGCAGTGACTTGTATACCTAAAAATAATACATTAAATTATTAATGCAAACCTGAGTCAGGTACTTTCTGGCTATAGACTTGATAGCATCTATTATCAATTAAAGCCAATAAATAATTTAAAAATCTCACTTTACGTCTTCCACATAGCACCGCTCGACTGCTCCAGACAAGGGTGATCGACTCTGTTCATCGATCACAGGCACAGGAAGTTAGGAGAAAAACTAATACGATATTATTACATGCCACCGTTTCTGCTTAAATATTCGACTAGTGTTTGGCAGCTATGACCAAGTTTGCGAAAGAACTGCCCATTCAACAAAGTGCCCCCAAAATGCCAACATGGTTAAGAGGTTATAGAACACGCGTATTATCCCACAACTTGCGTCAGAAGTCTGATAATCCTGATCTTCCGCTTAGAGAACGCGAAAAGTAATCATGAGCTGTGGAGGGGATGGCAACCGTTATGGCAAGAACGGAAAGAAACTAAAGGGAAAAGATTATTCAATTGGCGAAGACTTCTCAAAGAAAGTTCGTGAACTAAGAAAGAAACTATGGGACAGCTCGAAGCTTAATCGAGATAAAAAAAAACGGGTTTCCTTGGTTTTTGATAAGTTATATATCAATAACATCCCTTACGTATGGGACTGCGAAAAAAATGATAAAGTGAGGGTTCAAAAAGACGACGAGGTCGCCGCAAATCGCCCCGTGACGCGAAGTTGCTCGCAGCTGCGAAACCGCTCACCGAAAAAGTGGGCAGTTCATTTAACTCAACTTCTTTCTTCACTAACACAGATAGCTTGTTTTGCTATAGTAACACGGGCCAATTTAGTAAACAATGCTTGAGAATAGTTAACATTAACGCACGCAGCGTTGCAAACAAGAAAGACTCGCTTGAAATTAAACTGCTGCAGTTCGACCCACACATATCAGCCCTGACGGAAAATTCGTTACGTGACGACTTAGCAGATGACTTGGTATTTCCTCCTCATTATAAAGTCGTTCGCAAGGATAGGACCTCAAGGGGTGGCGGCGTAGCCGTTCTCTTAAAAGACTCTGTAGAATGCGACCTCGTATATGACGTTTCTGACCTTGAATGCCTTTGCATGAAAATTTCTTGCTGGGGTCATTCTTTTATCCTGTACGCTTGCTACAGGCCACCAGATGCCACACCCGACTATCTTATTAAGCTACAGCATCACCTGTCTTATTTCCGAAATAAGAAAATACTGCTAATAGGTGGCTGCAATCTGCCAGATGTGTGCTGGGACCGCTTCCAGGGCGATGCTAAATCTGGGAGCAGTGCAGACGTTATGTTTGATATCATGCTCACTCATGATTTAGCTCAAATTGTAAATCAACCTACTCGTGTACAAGGTACATCTTCCTCTATACTAGACCTAGTTTTTGCTATCCGTGAATATTCTATGCATACTGTGTCAGTTGAAACAGGCATTTCAGACCATCACCTGGTAAGCGTGTCGATAGATTTAGTTAAGTTCCCTTCCCTCAACAAAAAAGTCAGTCACGTACGATCTTTCAAGGATTATTCTAGGGCTGGTGAAGCCGCAGTGATTGAACATATGGAAACTTGTTTATCCAGTTTCGATGAAAATGATGTCTGCAAGCTTTGGGAGCGATTTGTCGAAATGTGTCAATACTGTCTAAATACCTTCGTTCCAAATAAATGCAAAAGGTTCACAGACGCACACCTTGGCTGACGCGGAAGATTATTCTACTGTAGCGAAAACTAAAAAGAGCTAAGAAAAAGAACCGCCAGTTAAGTCAGATTGAAACGCCTAAAAATAATCTTGAACGTGCGGTTCGTGAGTCAAAGGACTTGTATTTTAACACAACATTACCCAATTTTGTTAAAAATGACCCAAGTAAATTTTGGAACTTCCTGAGGGATAGCAAGAAACATATCTCAAAAATAACATTGCAGGGAGATACACTGACTGATTCGATTGACATTGCACGTAATTTTAATTCTTTTTTTCACAGCGTATCTCTGAAGCAGGTACACAATGTATACAAAAAGCGTCATATTTTCCTGTATCGGAGGTGGACTTTGTTAGCCTCCCTGGTGTATTTGCTTTGCTTTTAGAATTGAAGCCTGAAACTTCTGGTCCTGATAATTTACCTAATGTATTTTTGCGACGCTATGCCGAAATAATTGTGGTTTCTTTTGTGTTGTTTAAAAAATCTCTGTTGTCATCAAAACTTCCGGTTGAATAGAAGACTGCTCGAGTTGTTCCGATCTTTAAAAAAGGCGACTGCACATTATTACAAAATTACCGTCCTATTTCTTTAACTTTTGCATGCTGTAAAATGCTCGAACACATTATTGCTAAACATATTAACAAATTTCTTGAAGAACACTCCATATTAAGCGACTGTCAGCATGGGTTTAGAAAGGGCTATTCTACATTAACACAATTAGTTACAATAGTACATACTTTTGCTAAAACATTGGATATGAATGGTCAAATAGACACCATATTTATGGATTTTAGCAAAGGATTTAATAAAGTTCACCACGGAAAGCTCTTTCAAAAACTAAAAACATTAATCTTCCAGTCATTTTAATATCATGGATTGCAGATTACCTTACGAATAGAGTGCAATTTGCTTCAGTCGATGGGTGCAGCTCCAGTTGTCTCCCAGTTACCTCTGGGGTGTTCCAGGGAAGCGTCTTGGGACCTTTGCTTTTTGAAATTTATATAAATGATATTGTCCATGTGGTTACTCCAGGAACGCATATTCGCTTGTTTGCAGATTATGTGTTGTATTCCGTCAAATTACGTGTACTAACGACCCAATGAACTTGACCGGTGTTTAGAAAATGTTCTTGATTGGTGCAGTGAGTTTTCCATGGTTCTTAACCCTAAAAAAACAGTTTCGATGCAAATAACACATAAAACGAATCAGGTTAACCACGCGTATACCCTTGGATCATTAACACTAAAGCAGGTTAATAGTTACAAATATCTAGGTGTAACAATAACAAGCAATCTTTCCTGGAACTCTCATATAGATAACATATGCTCCTCTCCATTTAAAAAGCTATGTTTTCTGAGGCATAAACTAAGAAATTCTCCTTCTCGCGTAAAACTGGTAACGTATAACGCTTACATCAGGCCAAAGCTTGAGTATGCTTCGGTTGCATGGGACCCATTTACTAAGCTTAACATCTATAAATTAGAAAGGGTTCAAAGAAAAGCTGTTGGGTTTATCTATTCGAAATTTAAAATCACCGACGCCCCCTACTGATATCATGGCGACTAACAATATTGAATCCCTTGAAACGCGAAGAGGAAAATATCGCCTTGAGTTTCTTTACTCTTTACTTAACCATAAGTTAGCTTTGGATCCTTCACAGTACATATCCCCTTTATCCACACGGCATACCCGACATCATCACATTCACTCATTGACGCCGCATTTTGCGAAGACTGATTGTTTTAAAAATTCATTTTTTCCGCGGACAATATCAGATTGGAACCATGTTATGGCACTGTCATAGTTTCGCAAAATTTGCCTGTTCTATTTTATGCATGTTTCTTTTGATTGTGTTCTGTATCTTCTGAGTTTTGTTAACAATATATGCCTGTCCTGCTTGGACCCTGAAAAGGGTCTGCAGTATGTACTAAATAAAGAAATCAATAAAAATTAATGCAGCGTAAAAATCACGCACGTGTTTAAGAAAGAGAGCATGCTTTTATACCAGCTGCCCCGTTACCACTACTTCAGAAAACTGGTTTTGCTAGACCAACCTTCCCTAAATATGTCGCGAACGCACGGCTGGAGGCTTTCACAATTTGCGAAGGAGAGCAAATATATATTTCCGTAGTTTGTTGGCGGCAACTGAAGACTTCTGAGCGCTGAGCAAAGTTGTAATCGAGCCGAAACGTCACTCGAGACATGCCCTCTTAGGGTCTGCGGTTTCTCAGGTATAATTTAGCATCAGCACTTGTCTGTGTGCGCTCTTGATTATGCCAGTAGCTAGAGAGCAGAACGTTGCAAAATCCGCCAACCGAGTACTGTAATCTCCGTGGACGTATAGGTCAAGTTCTTCAACATTGCTCTGAAAAAGTTGTGTCTGTACATTCGCCAACACAAAGTCCCTCTTTCGACAACAGTATCACAACTGGAACGGCCAGGCAGCATTTGACCAATAAAGTTACACAACATGAGCCGAGGGACAAGCTGCTAGCAATGACGCAAACACGCGCTTCGTTTAGCAAAATTCGACGCATTTATCAAGTAACAATATTACATCTGGCATTCAACTGCGCGTTTTGCATACAGCGTGGCACACCTAGGCTGAGATTACGATCTCCTTAGTATAATTGAAAATGCTTATTCAGACCTCAGGAGCCACGGCATCATAAATTGTTTCCGAAACTATAAGCCCCGTTACAAAACGAGCACGAGGCTAGTATTTGCTACGTTTTCATGTTAGCCAACAAATATGATAACGATATAAACTGATCTGGGGCTCTCATAAAAATCGTGCTGAGTCATCCACAGCAACGCAAAAGTGGTATTCCCTTTGTTTGTCATAAGGCTTGGTAGCGAACACCAGACACAGTAGGTCCAGGTTAGGTGATCAAATGCATTAAAAGGCCTCCCGCTGCGAGCATATCTTTGTATGATATATAAGAAATGTCACATTTTTCCCGATGTAGATCAAGAAGACCGCTGAATCTAACAATAACAATTCCGCAGAGTGCCACTACAGGGGATTAGAAATTAACCGTTAATAAAATTTCTTCTCGGATGTCCGCAGGTATAACCAACCCCAGGTATGCTTTCACAGCATTGGTGCAGGCTTAGAGGACGCGGTATCATTCGCGCTGACTGGTGCCACATAGGGACATTGGACTGAATCGCTGTAGTGGGGGTCCTTCAATTTAGTATGTAGTTCTCATGACAAGTGCACAGACCACTTGTTCTTCCATATGAAGATTAGTGCTTGATTACTGCACTAATAACACTGTGGTGTTGAGCGGAACAACGGCCGTGCTTCATATGCGTGCAGTTTGCCTGCGTACATGATGGTACGACATCATTGTCAGCTGGTGGGTAGAGTGAAATAAACTATTCCTCGCACACAAATTTTATGCACAGATGGAATTGTATTTTCTCACAGTCAATAAACATAGCGTTGCTGCCTTCAAAGCAGTGTCCGGCAGATGTCACTAGTTATTTGCGACGCCTTCAATTTTCGGCAGCTTGCACTCCCCGTAGGCCTTTTTGATACCTTCCGCCTCCTCTTTCTGCAAGCAAGAACAACAAAAAATGTATGAGATTATTTTCAGTACTAAGCCAGGCGTGTTTTCAGTGGCTTTAAATAATTTCATGTTTATTTTATTAGCTAAACTAAGCTGGGACGCCACTTTAAGGACCGACTAGGATTCTGTGAAGAACATAGTTTGCGAAATATAAGTTTCATTTTTGTGTAATTGAGCGCCAGTTTTCGCCCAGAGTTCCTACGCACCCAAGTGCTGGAGCGGTTATGTCATCCCATTGGCTTCGAAACACACGAAAATATATGCTCCACATCTCCCTTGTTCGCCTGCTCTTCTCATTTGTGAATGAATTCAAAAAGCTGACGATGGCGGAAGTTCTGCCATCTTTATCGCCTGCTCTCGGATGCACTTGACATAGAATTTAATTATCCCGCTAGCAAACATTAGGTCGCTGTAATATTACGTTCGAACAGAAATAAATATTGACTCTGGTTACTTACGCATGCTGCTCTGGAACCTTGTGTCGTACAATTTAGGAAATAAAAAAAAATGTGGTCTTCCTGCATGAAAGCTTGAGAAAACTAACTTTTAATGGTACAGAGCTCAGGAGTGCCACAGTGGAAATATTCCAAATTAAGTCTTACATAAGGCACTAAATCAGGCTTAGGGATTTCACATAGGGCACCTCTTAACCTGAAATGGTCAGTAAGGTAATATTTTTGGCCTTTTCAGCAATGCGTAAACCACTTTTTGTCAGAGCAAATTAGTTATATTTTAAACGCAAGCCGCTGATTTGCTTCATTCGTTTTTGTGTAAAGGTACCTGAGCACACAGGTTAGTGGCTCAGATATCCCTGATGACTTTGCTTTTGCAAGAGAGCTTTAACTGCAAAGTGTACCGCTGCCAAACAATATGAAGTAATCTTCAATACCTAAAATAAAAACAAAAAATGTACTCACGGAAAACATCTTCTTCATTACTTCTCCCTAGAAGTAAGAAAGAAATTCATTTTCCATTCATGATTGACTTTTATTGATATAATTTCCTAGCACACTTCGAAGAAAGAAGTTCTGTTATTCTTCGAGAGATCTTTTATTTTCTATTGTTTCGCAGAAACCTTTGTGCCGAAATTTCCTGATTTCCTGGAAGAAATAGTGTCCATACGCCAATCCGTGCTTATTCTCAAAAATATTTTCTTGCATGTAGAATGTGAACATTAGACATAGTGACTTAAACATTATATTTTATGACGCCCTTCAGTTTTGATGAATTTAGCTTCGCGAAGTCAATGCAGAATTTAGGCTGTAATTTTGTACCTGCAGAGCAGCCATTTTAGTAGGCTGTACAAGAGCTGCCAGGTGAACTTATAGCAAGTGTTCAACCTGATCCCCAAAAGATAAGTTTTTCGCCATCCTTGAGAAATCAAAGGGAATGTTTAATCGTAAAATGACCTCATTATCAGACTAAAAATTGGCAGGAGTTATCTTAGTTAAAGTGATTATGCTAAAGCGCGTGGTTTTTATTTTACTTATTTTACATCTGTTAATTTGCTGCTTTTTATACGATGCTTGCCTAGTATAAATTCTATGTAGATATGAGAATCGTGCGTGGCAAATCTGGCTGTACATGTGGTGCCTTCTATGAGTCGTCGCTCTAAGTGGCGGAGGTTGAAGTGTGGCCTCTACGAACAGAAGTATGAAGTAAGATTAACCGGCCAAGAAGACGCACACAGGAAAAATCGACACAGAAAGAAAGAGGCTGGACTACCAACTGATTTATTAGCAAGAACGGGGCTCAAATATATATAGGCGCTCAGTCACATCACCTTTCCACAATCTCCATCACATCCTTCCGTCGTGGAACCACAATTCACTTCCATCGTAACTCCTTTATCGTACCTACGCTTACCCAGTAATCACAACGTACATATAAAACTATAAAACAACACTATCTATGCAAAGCTGCGTCTGAAGGAACTAAAGTCATACACAATACAAACATTCACGTGATTACAAACAGGTGATTACAAAACAGATTGAATGAACCTGATTTCCTTACTTCGTAAAGCAACAGAACAATCACTACAGCATGCATCTCCTTTCTGTGTTATCATAAATGCTTCAAGAACTTCACGCGCTATTTTGTCGCGACTCCTGCCGAGAATCTTAATGCCGTCAAGCACTGGCTCACACCTGCACTCTTTACAGTGAAGGGGCAAATTAGACCCGGTTCCATTCCTTAGGGAATTCGAGTGCTCCAGTGCTCTGTCATTAACACAATGACCATCGGCAGGAGTCGCGACAAAATAGCGCGTGAAGTTCTTGAAGCATTTATGATAACACAGAAAGGAGATGCATGCTGTAGTGATTGTTCTCTTGCTTTACGAATTAAGGAAATCAGGTTCATTCAATCTGTTTTGTAATCACCTGTTTGTAATCACGTGAATGATTGTATTGTGTATGACTTTAGTTCCTTCAGACGCAGCTTTGCATAGATAGTGTTGTTTTATAGTTTTATATATACGTTGTGATTACTGGGTAAGCGTAGGTACGATAAAGGAGTTACGATGGAAGTGAATTGTGGTTCCACAACGGAAGGATGTGATGGAGATTGTGGAAAGGTCATGTGACTGAGCGCCTATATATATTTGAGCGCCGTTCTTGCTAATAAATCAGTTGGTAGTCCAGCCTCTTTCTTTCTGTGTCGATTTTTCCTGTGTGCGTCTTCTTGGCCGGTTAATCTTACTTCATGCAATGCACCAACTGGCCCAACAACGTGTTTTATTGAACTATCTACGAACAGGTGCGGTAAAATGGCGCGCTTGATCGCGGAGGCCACGGATTTAATTACCAGTCACGGTGGCTTAGTGATTTCGACTCTCGGCTACTGAATGCGAGTACCTGCGTTTGATTACAGCAGGTTTTCAGCCGGTTCGATTGATATTTTTTAGTGTGAAAGCACTGTAAGAGGTAATACTCGGTACCTGGTCAGGGATAGGCTCCACAACACTTGGCTGACAGACCTAAACTCGCCTCCGCGGATATTAGCACATTGGAGCCGCAAGGCCATTTTGCTGTGGCCTCGCGAAAGAGCTTAGACAATCAAAGCGACAGTACAAATAAATTGCACAAGATCGGTTCGGTGGTGGTGACCATGATTGCTTCCGCACTGATGTACGTCTCATTGCTAGAAGAATATAACTGCTGCGGCATCTCAGAAAATGTAGCGTCGTAAACGCCGAATCGATCAAGTGGCAATGTGATAGCCTAAGACATCTAATCTCAAAAATCGATTAGCAACCTGCCGCCACATCCGAAACGACCTTTAGACTATCCGGTGAACTTAGGTGGCCTATGATACCAGTCGTTCACTCAATCCGTAAGTTGAGATTCCTGCTTCGAAATATGTGACTTGCGAAAGCCGATCTTAGATACCTGGGGACCCATTCTGCATGTTTTCAATCAAACTTTGGTTCAGTTGTAAAATAGCGGACATTCCAGAAATTTCGCGTTGACCTGCACCTTCCCTTGAAAAATCGGCAGGTCTCGCCGAAACCTTTGAACGAACTGTGGTCCACCCCGCGATTGTAGAATGAAACCAGACATTCTTCTAATGCTGTCGTATTCAATAGTCGTAATTGCTTTAAGTGGCTCGTTAATGTTCTCAATAAAGTGAAGACAGAGCCCTCACAAAATCTACTCCGGCATCACACTGTATCTTGACAACTTCGGCCAAGTTGTCACTCTGATTGCGGAGGATCTCACTTGCTTTCCCCTTCAACTGTTAGAGAAAGAGCGGATTTAAACGCTTCACAGCATGTCAAAGTGCGCAAAAAAAAAGAGTGTAAGCATTCTCTTGTGCACAGAGTAGGTCTGGTTGAACGAATACGACAAATAAGTGCAGGCTAATGAAATAACCAGTATTTTGGGGTCAACGTGTTCTCCTATGCATTGCAGTATTGCCTTCATGTGGTTGTTCTTCATCCCTGCAAAGGAGAAAGTAGTCTGTCAATTTTAGTTAGTCATTACTTCGGCATCGGCAAGCCAAACTGAATTTTCATAACCAGAGCATCTAGTTGGCTATGACTCAGGCTGATTAATTTTCAAGCTTTAGTGATTATGAAAGCAAATGGTAGAAACTAATAGCCAACTTTTGTGCACGAAGTGCATAAGTAACTGCATTAATGCCATGCTACGCTTTAAACTCTCGATGCCCACGCAGGTAAAGAAAACCTACACTACTGATAAAATTCTTTTATTGCAAAGTCCGAAAAAATATTGGCACAGCGTCAAACGCTACATTATCCACCAGCTCTTTTATCCCAACAGCCTCTCAGCTGCTCTAAGAATAATATGTGATTCTTGAGTTGGAAGCTTAAAAGCTGGTAAGGTTTGAAGTACAGCATTTTCTTGAAGACAGAATACTTGCCTTTGAAACGAAACGAAAGGAGAATACTCTGACCGCTTTACCACTTTGAAACATTTTAGATTTTCCAATTTTAAGCATGAGGGGTAATAAAGATGACTATGTTGGACAATAATTATTACCGGCATTCAAGTTATGCAGCTGTTGGATTCAATGCAAATAATAAGCCTTTCATTACTATTTATGGACGTCCCCTAGACGTGCGGCTCAGACACTTGAGCTTTATATGGGGCTCGAACTCAGTTCTGAATGCCGTTGTCTAACATGATATCCCAACATATCATATATATCATCATATGATATCAGAATATAAGAGCAATGCCGTTGAGCACAGAAGTTGGTGAAACGATTTAGTCTGCTTACCGGCACCGTCGATGATGAAGGACTCGGACACAAAGAGCGCACAGATGAACAGCACTCTCATTCTGTATGGGCTTAAAAACCACTCAAAAACAAGGCCGGAAACCAAGGATGCCAAGCTCGAGATCCACTGAATGCCTTCGGGCCTTAAGTGCGTATATAGGCACGCATACTCTCTTTCAATGCATTTGTCATAAGCAAGGAATGTGAAGCGAAGCACCTGACCTCTATTTCACAGAACTCTGCGACATTTAGCTCAACTTCTTCCGCGAATTCTCGTATTACAAGCCAGTATATTGCAAGCCATAAGTACAGAATAAGAAAAATGAATTCCCTTCAGCCTAGAAGAATTTGATACTCTCGTAACGGGAAACTCTGTCGCGACGACGATACGCGTTGCTCCTTTTGATCATCGGCCAGTTGACCACTGCCGTTCGGGTTTTTGTGTGTTTTTCATAGTATTAGGGTGCTTTGCATATGTGTCACCCGCGCGTGCAAAATTACAGCACGGGATCATTAGAAATGTCCCAATCCCTCCCCTTTCTTCTCCTGCCTTTCTCACTGCTGTATTATTCCGAAGTTCATAACACCGTTCCTTAGGAGCTGCATGCTTTGACCGTTCAGTGCACTAGTTGGATTGCTCACAACCACCCCCCTTCCTTCCCCTTCACCTATGCTTCTGCTACCCTTATGCATTCAGCGCGTGCAAAATGTATTAAATATCGAATTCCTAGGAGACTACTGCAGCAATGGGTTATTGGCAATAATAAAGCCAATTGAAATGATATAGTTAAATAGTCATAGTCAACACGGTCATAGTTTCCGATAATGGGACCTATCAAAAGATGATCGTTCAGTTCTTACAAAAAAATAAACTAAAACTACTAGAGTGTGACGACCTTTCCTATGTGAAATCATCACACGACGTAATGTTTTTAATGACAATTCTAGCACTGACTTTGCAGTATACTGTGTGGATGTAAAATATCTCTACTATTCGATTGCCCAAGATGAGCTCCTGGATTGTGTGGAAACGTACATGCATACTTATAATATTCTATGTGAAATTGATCAAAATAGTGTTAAACATTCATTTGACAACTTAGTTATGTTGATTCTGAGCCAGCGTGGCACAACAGTGCACAAAACGAGTATACACCACGAAGTAAGGCATTGGAAGAAGCAGAGTTAAAAATGTTTAGCCCGGTGATAAACATGGGCAAAATCAGATCAAACTGTGTTATTCTGTCATGGTGTTGCTGTAAGAGATCATTTTTAGTCTGTCATGAATGCAATGTGAATGTGCATAATGTCGAAAAAATAGGAAGGATAGCAAAAATTATTTTCGCTTCGTTACTGCCAAGCTCAAGGTAAGCAGTCGGGAGATTCGGGTCTCCTCCCTGGATCATATGAGCGGATATTTATCACTCCCGCAAAAAATAAAAGAAAACAAAATGCAAAAACTGAACTTCAGCACAAGTGAGGAGATAAAGACTCTCAGAATATTCTACGATAAATCATATACATGTAAAAAGTTCCACTACAGTGTCATAGTGGATAAACTGTAAAAAATATTTGTACAGTACAGGCATGCCTCCTTTGTGAAACGTTTGGAGCCGAACGTCTTTCCTTCCGAGCTACACCGAACGGTTTCTAATGCATCCCCAGTATATACAATATCCTGAAAATACAATTATTCTGATCGCATCTTCAGCAGTCAATAGGACTTCTATCCTCGAGTGTTACAGTTTCTCGAATGCTCAGCTTAGAATTAGCTCTTTAGGGATTAGAATTAGGAACTTTTTATCCACGACTACAATGACGGCGTAATATAAAAGCTAGACGACCATGCGTCGCAAGTTCTAGGCATCTTTAGGAGAATATCCCTTAGGCGCAGAGGCCTTAAAGAAAGAAGCCTACAGGCTTACATCTTTAGGCGCGTGTGCTACGCTGCACCCTTCCTAAATCTTAGAGCGGATGAAAAGAAGAAATTAGACTCTCTAATCCGTAGATATATCAAGAGAACCCTAGGACTACCGATGTGCACCTCTATGGAGAACCTTCTCTCCACGGGGGTGCATAATAACTGGGAAGAATGCGCAAAGGCAGTTTGCATGTCTCAGCTAGAGAGACTTAGCAGCACCACCACCGGCGGAGTGTGACCACGGGCTGCACCCTAAAACTAACGTCCCCTCTAAATGTAGGGAAAATATAGTGATACCTGCCTCCCGAGGAATATGCATCCGGAGCATAATACCGAGAGGATAAGAGAGCCGAAGCGCTAACAATACGCTTCGAAAAAAGGGATTCCGAAGAGGTCGTCTACGTGGGCACAGCTAGTGGGACGTCTGGCACGGTGGTTGCCTCAGTAGTAAACGGCCTCAGTAGTAAAGAGCCCCCAAGTCGGCAGCCACTATTCGCAGCCGCAACATAGAGAAGACCGAAGAAGTTGCTATAGCGCTCGCTTGCGTTGGAATGGAAGCAAAATTTGTAGTCAGCGAGAGTAAAACTGCTATCTAGAATTTCTTGAAAGGCAGAATCTCGCCAGAAGTGGTAGTTGTGTTGGTGAAAACATTTATTGTTATATGTATAGAGAGGTATAGACACTAGATGGGATGCCAAGACAGCCACTCCATTGACACTTGCCGCAGCCCGGGCCTCTGCGTTAAGGCCTTTTTGGCCTCTAGGGTGTAGCAGCCGGGCAGGGTCGCCTCCCAGTACTCACAGGTGGGGTTGGGGATAGGGGGCAAATATGGGTTTTACAGGCAAGCCCACACCAAGTCGTAGGTGTCAGACACCTACCCACAGTGCGAGAACAGCCCGTCAAATTGTGGGTAAAAATGTTTCTAAGTAGCCGGGCACAAGATTGCATTGGTGTGCAGGCAAAGCAGCACCTGCTGGTTAGCCTTCCTCAGCCCTTTGCACGGGCTGGGAAGAGTTTGGTGCGCGGATCAGTAATATTCATATATTTGTTTAAATTTATAAGCTGGTCTGAAATCACAATCATGGTCCGCGTCGGGTCCCGTGGGAAATGCCCGGGATCCTGGACGGCAAAGAGTTGACACGCAAAGTCAGCCTACTTTGACCCAAGCGCACGCGTCTGTTCCCGGCAATGAGGCAACACACGAGTTAGCCCAAGCTATCTACTTCCAGGTCACCGTCGAATCGCCGGATTGCCAGAACCTGGATTAATTCGTGCAAACATATTGTGAAATCGTTGAGAATGACAGATTAAACAGAAAACTACTGCCACCACCGGATAAGACACTACGTTATAGTGAGGCGATCACATGGCGGCCACTGCAAGCTGGTATTTTTGTTATCCCTGTATTGGCCTTTCACGTAGTACCAGGGGAGCACGAAAATCATCTATATAATGAATGTGGGGAGAGGGGTACTCTCGTTCACATAATATAGGAATGCGTCGGCTCTTCTGGAGTCGAGGAGGAGGAGGAAAAACTTTATTTAGTCCTATATTATTTGGCGGTTTTTGGACGTCTTCAGAGATGTCTGCTTGTTGTGTCCACAAGAGTCTTCTCCGTCGACTTCGTCCACTTTTTACAATGGTCGGTTGCCCTCAGTCCAGGGCTCCGCTGGCTGCTGCCGCCCGTTGGGCTCGCTGTACCAGACCTTTCTGGTCTTCGCAGCGGTCGCTGGACAGCAGAGTCTCCCATTGCTCCGCACTCGGGTTTCGAATTTTGGGGACCACATCTATGTTTTGACATGCCCATGTGATGTGATATAGTGTTGGTTTTTCATAGCACCACGGACATCTGTCAGCGTATATGGTAGGGTGCATTTTGTTTAGTATGTGTAGGTTTCAGTATGAACCCGTCTGTAATTGTCTCCATATGACAGTTTCCTCTCTGGTGAGAGAACTGTGCGGTGGGGGATATCGCATTCTTCTTCCTCTATAGTTTTCTAGTATGGCCGAGTATGCCTTGGGTGCTGGCAAAAGTTCCGCGGACCCGTCGGATGCTCGGAAAGTAGTGTATGCTCGAGCTATCCTGTCAGCCTCTTGGTTCCCTGCCACCCCCATGTGCCCCGGTACCCATATAATTTTGTGTCTGGTCTTGTTTTCTTCGTGGTTTTTAAATCTGTCGCTCGCTTCGAGGAGTATACGAAGCGCGTGACGACCAATCCTACCATTCATGAAATTTCGACAGGCTGTTTGAGAGTCCGTGAGTATCGTTAGCGACCGCCCAGCTCTATAGCCCTTTGCCACCGCTAGAGAAATGGCTACTTCCTCGGCCTCTGCTGCTGTGCAGTGTCGGATAGAGGCGCTGGTCACTTCGCGTAGAGACGAATTGACCACCGTGGCCACTGCAATTTTGTTCTGTCCTCCTCTCGAGGACGCGTCTGCATACACAGTCGTGTCTTCAGGAGCGTATGTTTTTTGAATAAAATTGGCCCTTGCTTCTCTTCTACCTTGGTGGAGGTTAGGGTCCATGTTTCTCGGGATTGGAGCTACCTTGAGGGACTTGCGAAGTTCGTCGGGGATCGTTACCGTCCTCGCTATTTCTCGCATCTGATAACAGTATCCGAGTCTCTGTAAAAGCGCTCTTCCAGTCGTTGTCTGCAGCAGCCTGAGTTTTTGCGACTCAAGCTGCGCCTCGCGTAGTTCTTCGAATGTGTTTTGCAATCCAAGCGCCATGAGCTTTTCTGTAGACGTGTTGCGCGGTAATCGGAGCGCCGTCTTATACGCTTTGCGTAGCAGGGCATCAGCTTGTTGTATTTCACTCTTGTTGAGGCACTGGTAGGGCAGGCTGTACATAATTCGGCTCACTGCCAGGTTTCTAACTAGTTTTAGTGTGTCCTCTTCGCGCATACCATGCCGCCTGTTGGTGATGCGGGTGATCATGCGTGTCACTTGTAGCGTTGTAGTTTTGAGCATGGTAAAAGTGTGACTACTGCGTTGGTTCGATTGAACCCACATACCTAATATTCTTATTTTTGTCTTTTCAGGGATGGGCATTCCTTCCAGGTAGATGTTGAGTTTCAGGCTCTCACTGGTTGGGACGGTCCGGTTTTGTTTGCCTCTCCACACTCGAAGCAGTTCCGATTTCTCGGTCGAGCATGCGAGTCCTCTTTCTCCGAGATATTTCTGTACACAGGAGGCCGCTTCCTGTAGTTTTCCTTCCTTCTCCCCGAGGGAACCGGTGTTCGTCCAGACTGTTATGTCGTCTGCATACATGGCGTGCCTGATGCCTTCGATCTTCTCTAGTTTTCGTGCTAGACCTATCATAGCTATATTGAAGAGGATAGGTGAGATGACTGATCCTTGTGGTGTTCCTTTGTTTGGCGCGTGAATTTTGTTCGATCGAAGGTCTCCCATGCCGATGGTGGCAGTTCTATCTGACAGGAAGGCTTTGACGTACCCGTGGATTCTGCGTCCGCAGTCCAGGTCGTCTAGACCTCTAAGGATCGCTTCGTGATTGACGTTATCAAATGCTCCCTGGATGTCAAGGGCCATTATGACATTTTCACCTGTTCGGGGTACGTTGCGGAGCACATCTTCTTGTATTTGAAGCAGCACGTCCTGCGTCGAGAGTTTTGCTCTGAAGCCGAACATGGTATGGGGTACATGTTCATTATCTTCCATGAAATTTTGCAGTCTGAGCATCACCACCCGCTCGTAAAGCTTGCCGAGGCACGACGTGAGCGATATGGGCCTGAGATTTTCAATTTGGAGCTGTTTGCCAGGTTAAGGTATCATAATTACTTCGGCGTGTTTCCACTCTTCGGGAACCGTCTCCGCCTCCCAGTGTTTGTTTAGAAAACTTACGAGCTCTTGTATGAGGTTGTCACTCAGGTTTCGGATCAGGGCATTGTCGATTCTGTCGGCTCCTGCTGCCGCGTTTCTGGTCGTATTCCTTATGGCCGCATAAACTTCTTCCACAGTTATTGGGCGGTCGAGTCTCTCGTTTTCGGCTCCGCGATAGTTTCCTTGGTATCGTGAGGGGTTGCGATCACCGAAACATTTTTTTCGTGCCTTCTCTAAAAGGTCGGTGTCCGAGCCCTTGAAGGAGTGGATGAATCTGTGGATGCTTTTTATTGTTTTCTGATTTTGTTTTGGTCGGATCGATTAGTGCTCTTAGGAGATTCCAGGTTCTGGCCGTACCTAAGGTTCCCTTAAGCGAGTCGCTGAATTGTTCCCAATTTTGTCTCGCGAGTTGCGCTGCGTATTCTTCAGCTTTTGCCGTAACTTCTGCTATCTTTAGTTTTAGTTTCCTGTTGTGTTTTTGCTTCCGCCATCTTTTGGTGAGACAGCGTCTGGCTTCCCATAGTCGCAGAAGGTGCCCGTCTACTTCGGGCGTTGTTGTTGTTCGTCTTACACTTTTTGTGCATTTGTCTCGCGTTTCTGTCAACATGCCGCTCCAGTCTTCTAGTGATTGAATGCCGCCTTCAGATTTTTTGCAAGCCCCGCGGAACGCGTTCCAGTCCGTGAGTTTTGCTTGTCCGATCCGGCATCTTACCCTTTCCGATGCTATTCGCGTCCGGAGGATAAAATGATCGCTACCTAGGTTTTCCATCATGTTTTCCCACTGTGACTCCTTGCTCTTCCTTACGAACGTGAGGTCCGGGCAAGTGTCCGTGCTCACACTATTACCGATTCTCGTGGGGGTCGCGGGATCTGTGATTAGCTTACAGCCAAAATATTCGGCTACGTCCGCTAATGTTCTTCCCTTGATATCTTGTTTCCGGTATCCCCAACTCGTGTCCATGGCGTTGAAATCTCCCACGATAATGAGTGCATTTTCTTTGGCCAGCTTGAAAATATCAATAGCAGAGGGCTGAGAAGCCCTGCTGCGGAGCGAAGACCCCGCTCGGCAGCAAGAAGCAGTCCGTCTGAGGGCCGAGGCCGCGAAGAGAAAAATCTATTTCTTAGCCTTTAGTCGCGGAGGCTCCAGCCCCCATCTCCTAGGCCTGCGTGCCGGGAATGGAGAGTAAGGGCCCTTCATTTAGGGTGGACAATAAAAGTTGTCATCCATTCATCCAGATTCAAGTGACCATGACAGATACCGCGTCTTCCCTTTGTTATAAACTAATTTAGAGTTGCAGATAAATGTTCACCACACTAGGCAGAGTCGGTCTTCGCGTGGCACTAAATATGACCTACAAAATGACCTCGGCATAAGGAATAGTGCATGTCTACGATTCCGTATACTGCCCCTTGATTTTCCCGAAACCTAAAGCACCAGTTTAAAGTACTGTCCCGAGAGGCTGCGTTTCGATGGATTGATTGATTAATAGGTAGGAAAACGGGCAGTAACTGTCACTTGTTTTCAGGCGATACGAACAGGCATCCGTGTGCTTGGCGATGTCAGCGCATGTTAGATCCCCCGATGGTCAACATTACTGCGGAGCCCTTCACTACGGCACACCTTCTCTCTTTCTGCTTTCACTTCCTTCTCCCTCCCTTCCCTTACGGCGCGGTTCACTTATTCACAGAGCAAGTGTGACAGATACTGCGCTTGTCCTTTCCTGTTAACCAATGGGGTATGTTATTCCATACCAACATTACTCTATTATATAGTAACATTGGTACCGACCGCCGGCGGCTGCGTTTTGATGGAGGATAAACGAAGAGGAGTTCGTGTGCTGTTCGATGTCAGTGCACATTAAATATCCGAAAGTGGTCAATCACACTACGGCTCCTCTTTTTCTTTTTCTACTTTCACTCCCACCTTCCTCCCTTCCTCTACAGTCCGGTTCAGGTGTCCATAGAACAAGTTGACAGATACTGTGCCTTTCCCTTACTGTGAACAAATTATTATTATTTTATTTATTATTACTATGTATATTATTACTATTATTATTAGTGCTGTGCAATGTCAGTGCACGGTGAAATTACTCCGTAGCCCTCCACTGCGGCACGCCTTTCTCTCTTTCAAATTCACTCCCATCTTTCTCCCATCCCTTACGGCGCTGCTCAGGTGTCGGCAGAACAAGTGTGGCAAATATTGTGCCGTTCTATACCTGTGAAGAAATTATAAAACAAATTATGATTGATATAAAACAACACGGATTGAAAAGACAAACCGTCTTTTCAATCCGTGGTCATTTCATAATTTTTGCAGAGGCTATCGCTGCAAAACTCACAGGTTTCACCTATCACTAGGTTCAAGCCATGCTTAACCTCCCCCAACTTTATCGTGCTTGCTTGCTTGCTTGAGCTTATCTGTGGGGTTGGAGGAGTGTTTTTTGTGGCCGATGTTTTTCCGGTAACGTTATTTATTGCCACATGGCTCGAACATATCTATCAAGACGGGATAAAAGGAATAATAAACATCGCCGATATCTACAGTGTCATTGAAGCGAGCATTGCGGAGAGGATGATGAGCTACCTTCTGATACTCAGTTAGAGCAAAGAGCTTTTCGTTGGTGCTTCAATGAACTTCTACTTCCTCACAAGCCTGGATTATTATTGCAGTCCTCTATTCAGCTGGCACCAGCCGAGGCCTGGACAAGAGAACCGACCATCTGTAATTTATTTTTATTAGAGATTCCCCCCTCTCTATTTCTACCATGCTTCTGTGGCTCAACTAACCATTAGGTATCTCAATCCGGAGGTGGTGAAGCGTGGCTGTTGCTGGCCCCACGGGGCTGGCAAAGTAGGTGAACACCGCTTGCAGAGGAGGCTAGCCTGCCACCAAATTTTGATCTGTTGTAGACCGTCATTGCACTCTCCCTCACTTAGATGGTAGACGACGGCGGTTGCAGTGCGCGTATTTCTCTCCCTCTTCTTTTTCTTTCTTCTCTACTTTCTCTCTTCTGTTCGCACGAGGCAGCGGAGGTGGCTGAGCTATACAGCCAGTAGCAGGGCCATGCATTTTTTTTCTCCTTCCTACAGCTATAACAACCTTTCAATCTGCTTGCTACTTATTGGCTTTAAGGTGAATATTTTGACTCCATTTAGTGCATAATCGGTTTTTTCGGCGCTTAAATGCCGCCGCGGCTCAATGTGCGGTATTTTTACATACTTTATGTACAGAAAATTAACATTGGCATTACTTCCATCAAACGGCTTCATTACACGGCCCTCATAGAGAGTTGCATTTATAGTTTATACGCGTATTGTTGGGTGCAAGTAAAACTTTGTTCTCCATTGTTTATTTTTCTTCTTTACAATATACCCTCCATGCCTGCTGCAAGCATGGTGCGCCAAATGTTCAAACATGAACAAATAAATTTCGGGCAGGGTTCGCTGAAGGCGAAAACGTTTTGCACTCCTGTGATAAACTTACTGGTGGTGGTACGCAATTGCACACGCTAGAATACAGTGGCTGGTTTCAGGAAGGGAAATAAAATGCAGACATCAGAGAAACATGTCAGATATGCGAAAAGAAGATAAATTTAGAGAAGGTGCAGGAAGAATATATCTGCACCAAGGATATGTATTGCTTCGCTAAAGTTTATTTTTTGTTTTTCACAATTAGGCTGCTGGGCTTAGGGCTTTTGCACGCGTTGCGGAGCTGGCAGATTCACAGCGTACACCTAGCTCATGCAGCGTGGAGTCAATCTGGTGTTTGAGCTATATAATGTAAATTGTTCGACTATGGGACTGATTTACTCCTAAAATGGTGAAACCACGAAGTTGTCATCGACCTAGCTTCGTTTGCTCAAAGACGTGACAATCACCGGAGAGGAAAATTTTAAATTAACTGATTCAATTATTTTGTTTTGTGGTAAAGAGAGCAGTTCCGCCATTCTTGCTTTATTTGTCTGCCGAGACTTTAATTCTGATGACTGATACATGCATAAGCCATGTATCCATGTATGATCCAAATGTAAGGAATCTCTACGGTTCCTATATCACCCGAGAATGCACCGGTGAGGCAACTTTCGCTTAAACTTCCGGAGGACGTCGAGAGAGATAGAGCAGCAGTGCAGCAGGCAGGTCTGGCGCACTAAAAACAGACGTCCTCTTTCTCTTCTTCGAGTCCTTCTTCCTGTTCTTTCACACGGTCCACGCTAGTGTGCGCTACGAAAGCTGCATGGTTCTCGTGTGAAGCTGCCCAGTAAACACTGGAATCATTACAGGTGACTATGGACACTGATTCTTGGAACAAGGTTTTAGGCAGGAGTCTGACATTAAACCTCTCATTTTGTCGACGATACTGCTAGGGGAGATAATATACTAGACCTATTCATTAGCGGCGTCTTTGCAGAGGCAGCGGTAAAGGTTGATAGATAGATAATGTTTATTTGAATGTGCCTCAACAGCCAAGTGGCCTAAAGGAGCGCACACTAGGTCAGATACATCAGAACACTTAATAACTGTAAAGAAGAAGTTCAGATTAGTTGGGCATATCGCCGAGAAAGAGGAAGCGGAAGTGATTTTGCGTACCAGCTGATTTAAAACCAGGCATGAAAACAACAATCAGGCAAATATGTCCCTGTCAATAAAGGTTTTGTTATACAAGATTTGTATGCGAGTCATTGAACAGTTGGCGTGCAAATCTGGATAAAATGTGTCAAAACATTTTGCGGCCTTTGCATGCGGCACACAAAAACTCAGTGACATCAGTAAGGTCCCACAGTTAATGAAACCGCGCACAATTGTTTGCAGAAACTGCATGCCACGTATGAGGCGCCTGTCACCGAGAGTACACATATTGAGGTCTGCCACGAGAGAATATATCTATCATAAAAGACGCGTATGAACATACGCTGGACATTTTAAATTTTTGCGCAATAGGTGGCAGATATGTTATTCCAGGCTACTGACGCCAAATCAACACGCAGTCTCACAAGGGCACAGTATAGGGTGCGTAGACATTCGTGCCGTTGAAATTTTTTGTTAGTCTAGAGATAAGACCAATATGTCTCAATGCGCGTAACACAATTGAATTTGCATGCAATCTAAAATCAAGCCTTGAATCAACAAAAACACCACGGTCTCGTACATGGGCCACACGAGAAGTATGATCCGCCAAAAGTATATAATCAAACACAACTGCGTCGCGTTTCCTAGTTAGAGACAAGACGGAAGTCTTCTTAATATTCAACTTTAAGCGATTCAACAAACACCATTTCTCGACGTTGTTAATGTCAGCTTGCAATTGACGGCAGTCTTCAATATCTCCAATGTTACGGAATAATTTGAAATCATCTGCGAAGAGCAAAATTTTGGAGTTCTTGACATGTAACGGCAAATCATTAACAAACACTAAAAACAACAACGGTCCTAAGTTGGAGCCTTGAGGCACTCCCGAAGATGATAGAAATTCATCTGACCTACGAGATGAAGTCCCTCTTGCATGTCATGACGAACCGACGTCCGGCCATCTTGGTTACACGAGCACTCTCTCCAGAGTCTGCTAAAATTATTGCTGGCCACAGCTTGCGTCCAACGTCAAGCATTATTTACGAGCGTGCTTGAAATGCCAGCTGCGCAAGAAATCAGCGCTTCTACTTCCCAACGTGCTTCAGTTGATTGAGCCCCCACAAATATAATTTAAAAAAGTGGCCATAGTCCTCCTTGGGCCCTTTACTCTGTCCGGCCACAAGTGAACCGTAGTTGCCACGGACTACTTGACCCGCTTACCTAGGAACGCCCTTGCGCGCGGTATTGCGGCCGAAGAGGCTGAGTTCATTATGCACGACATCGTTATTCGTCATGGTGCCCCGTCGACCATCCTCACTGACCAGGAAAAGGAATTCCCCATCCATATTTTTCGACTCGAAACTTGTGTTTTGCGGACTAATATCCGAACAATATTCGAGTGATATTCCGCATAGCGTAGATTATTAACCAGAATTCACGGGTATAAGCTCATAAGGTAATTATCGTTCTTGCTTTCCTGCTCTGCAAGAGCAGTCAGAGCTTTTCGCTTCGCCACTGAATGATGTGTCTAGTTTCGTACTATAGGCGCATTTACCTCTTCCCCACTTTAAGCACTTTGTTCTTAGAATTACACATATAGAAAACAGTGAAGAAGAACACGTAAAGCTGACTACGCGCTCTGGAGGCAAAAGTGGCTGTATCGTTTTATCCATCCAGGTGGATTCACTATAAGTCAATTTATTAGACATTTATACGACCGTAACTAACCTTCCCCTATCTTACGAGACCGTAATTCCGAACTGATCCATCCTTAGCGCCCTCCACTCCTCAACCAGCGTAAACTTCCAAACTCCACATTTAGTCAACTTCAGTTGACAGTGTTTTCACTGTGCGCCCGTTATCCACTGGGATCTGCTAGAATTCACTGTACTTCAACGGTATGCATTCTCAATCTAACGCAGTCCATCATGTAGCTGCCGGCGTCACCGGGTTCTGTTGCTAATTGCGAATTTAAGGCTTTCGCCTTAACACTGGGTACTACATATTGGAACAACATATTAATTCTAGCAACAGTTGAATCGGCTTCTGCACATGGAAGCTCTCAAATAACGTAATGTAGCAAGCCACTAAACTTTATTTGATACTTTTTTCAACTTTGCAGGGCGGAACACCGAGCAGGTCGAAGCATTGGTAGCATGCATGGAAGAACGCATTGCTTATGAGGTACCAGTGAATTAATTACGTGTGTGCTTTCTGCATGCCTACACGCAGAAACAAACTGCGGGTTAAAAATTCTTAACATGTTTTAATTCACTGTCGCTAGCTTTGAGGTTTTGTAATCCGTTATATTTTTCTCGTAGTTCAACGACAAGGCGGAGGGTATCATCCAGGAACTCAGTGACAGCCTGACTGAAATTCTTAAGGAGCATTGTAATGCCGATGGGAATACAGTGAGTACACTCTTTTGACAGGGTTTGAAACAGATCCCTTCGGCAATCCCGTATAAGAATCCTTTTCCTTTATTATTGTGAATCTCATGATTTATAATAGGCGCTTTCTACCAGGCGTCCTTAGCTACCAAATCGGTTACGCATACCGTAGAAATGTTGTCGAAGTTTCTACACTACCTTCGCTCGTAGATATTTCTAAAATTACGGACTGTGAACGGCACAGCAATTTAATTCAGGCGCTTAAGATGTCATCATTATGTTTCAACTCAGAACCCGCGTGCCCGTATTCACACGAAATTTAAAACCACAGCTGTGATATCCAGCCAATATGCAGTGAACACTATTCTGAGACGAGCTGAATAGCGAAATGCGTAACCCGCTACACGCAGAAGTAATGTTGAACCGCATTCAAAATCGTTCCAAAAACCTAACAATTACCAGGGTTAAAGAGTAATTTTGAACCTGTGAAGAAATTGATTCGAGTCTGATGAAAACATTTTCACATCTTAATAGTGCATGCCACACGATCAAGCTGCGATTAGCGGCTACCGAATAATAGGCGCTGTGCGCATCACAGCTGTACAAACTGCGAATATTTCTAAAACGTGATAGCATTGTATATTTTTTCCATGCAAGCAGTCATATAGTCCGTATGGCATCAGGTACAGTAATTTTTTATCCAGTCTCTCTGCACTGTTTCAATGTTAAATGCGAACTTAATTCAAGTGCAGGAGTGATTTACTAGTTAACGATAGACTCGACGCCAATAATTCGTACAAAAGGGGGAGCCGTAAAACAAATATTGCGTATTGCTGTTTTGTTTCCCAGTTGAGGTGGGAAAAATGTAGAAAAAACGTTTACCCTAGATACTAATGCTCTAGTTTTCAATCAATGCATCAATCAATAGATTTTGTTATGCACCATAAAAACAAGTACATGACGAGGATGGAGGGGGGGGGGGAGAAAAAGCTGGGCAGTTTACGTTTGACATGATTCCTACCACCCTGGCACCAGTGATAGGACTTCATGAGTTCAAACTTTGCATTCTCATGTACAATATATGTACAAATACACAACAAAGAAGGTAAATCACGCAGGTAATGTCAACATGCATTTCAACTTCCTGAGCGCTACAGCTAACGTCATTGCACATTTTTCATCACGTAATCGCGAATATTCATATAAGATAATGAATCCTAGATTCTGCTAAATGGCCATTCCATGCCAAAGGCAGAAATGTTTGCGCTTGGCAGACTTCATTTTATTCCGACAAATTTTGAGCAAGTTTATTGAACTGCCAAAAGTAGTTTCTTTTTCATGTGGCAGTTCCTTGCATATTCCTGACTAGTGAAAAAACACGAATCGGTAAAAAATAATTACAAAGCTATAGTTTTGGCGGTGTAAATTATTTATGAGCGATGTATCTAGGTTGTGCATTTTAATTATAAATCGAGACATAACCCGAACATTGTTTTTATGTTTTAATTCGCCTTTTCTAACACAAGAGATATCATTTTTAAACTTCAGTAAGGACTACACACATAATTCATGAGCGCTGCGAACTTACGATCAATTTTCCACTTCACGTACTGTTAACAATAAGATCGAACTTGACCTGAACAACATTCAGGGAAAAAAGTACCACAATTAAAAAAGAGCATTGTGCTGTATATTAGGACCAGAAGCTTTTGAAGCGAGCAGGAAAAATTGAAAAATAACGTTAGGCCGATCGCAAAGTTTACTCTAATTTTGATCAACAACTTTGATCGAGGTATTTTTTGTTATGGCCCAGAACAAAATATTTGATGCACCTCAGCACCGTTCCCGGTTGCCTTGGCTGTCACTCCACTGCAGAGCGAAATCTCGCCGCTGCGCAATATCCTTTTATCTGCGCACTGACGCGTTCAGGCATTAATTGTCCGCTTTGAACAAAGATTCATTGATTCCAGCTGCAAGGCCAGTGATACGCGAGGATAGAGTCAAATGTTTGGCTTCGGTCGGTTTAGGTTTATGGGGTTCAACGTCCCAAAATGACTGAAATCATGAGATAGGCCGTAGTGGAGGACTCCGAAAATATCAACCAACGTGCCCTGACATCGCATAGCCCACGCGCCTTGCTTTTCGCTTCCATCGAAAACCAGCCGCCGGGGCCGGGATTCGAACCCGTATCTTTGGGCACAGTAGTCGAGCGCCGTAACCACTGAGCCACTCTTGCGGGGCCCGTAGTCTTGATTATGGACTAGAATCCAAATGATAACGCAGAGAGGTATGGAACGGAAAATGGTAGGTATAACGTTGAGAGGTCGGAGAAATAGGTGAAGTTAATGACATACCTAGTCGCAATCAAGAAGACGAAATGGATATGAACAGGGCATGTAGTGCGGAGAGGATAACCGATCATCGCTAATGGTCACAAATTGAATTCCAATAGATTGAAAGAGCAGTTGGGGAGACAGACAATTGAGTGGGAGGATGGGCTTGGTAAGTTTGCCGGAGTCAAGCGGGGGCGTTGGTAGAACAAGACGAGGTGATCGGAAAAGTACGGGGGAGGCATTCGCCCTGCATCTGGGTATATCCGGCTGATGATGATAAAAGTCTTCCTTGAAACACCCTTTATATAGATGTTGACAGAACGTAGCGCTACTGCTTTGGGGACGTTTAAAGCTCACGTGGGGAAAGTATTGTAGGCGTTCCTGAAGTGCGAAAAGTTTATTACACATTCAATTGCTCATCCTTATCATTATCATCATTCGAACTGCACGCACTGAAGAGTATTTCATACATCTGTCTCTAGTGCGGCCTTGTGCAACCTGCTTGTTACCACCTCCCAATATAGGAATAAAAAGGACTGCGTTAACCTTCGCTACTATGAATCTATTGTTTACGTATTGCCCGAGTGTAATTCTCCCCAAATTTATCGCCATGGCGTTTACAGCACTACAAGGCGCCTAGCATCAATGGCAAGCCTTCGAAGGTCCTAAAGAATCTACTTACATATCCTTAGCTTTTCACGTCACTAGATAATGCTGATAAGGTCACCTTGGTTCAAAAAACGAGTTTCAATAAAAAATCAGCGCAACGAACCAGAGATTTGGTAGGGCGGCTCCCGTGGACGGCACAAGGCAATTCATTGTTTTAAACCCTCCTCTTAGTACTTGCTAGACTCAAACTCTTCTCAGAAACTGAGGAGATTCTGGTATTCAAGCAGGCGTACAAAAGCAAGCTCTGCCTCCCAAACTGGGAATTCGGCACCACCCCTTGAGGCCCACGAAAGCACCTGCATGGTGGCTATTTCTTTTGGTAATGCTCCATTTCCTTCATAATTCGGAAAAAAAGCAAGCACGTTGGATGCAACTGCCTCAATTTATTACTTTGTAGATAACATTCACACTCGCAGAAAAGTTTTTATAAGTACCTTTATTAGAACATTACTCAGTAGGGATGCATCCGTGAGTGAATCCGAGGATGAAAAAAAAATTGACTCTTTACTGGTGCACTTCGTGACAAAGACTGGTGCTGTTGACATTGAACTCATATTTCGGTGAAAGGTGAAATGGGCAGACTCCAGCAGTGCTTGGTGCATGCAAAATAAAGTAGTGGTGAGAATACAGACTACAGAGGAGATCGCATTCGCTTTTCAGCATGCCCGCCGAAGTCAATTGAGTTCATCCTCACATATTACTACTTTAGTAAACACAGCAGAGAAGAAGGATTGAGGTCGATGCCGCTCAAAACGCATGAGGAATGCCTCAGCGCGTGAGTAGCTGGTAGGACAGCATTTTCAGCTATTGCGGAGCCATGTTCTTCAGTGAAGCAACACTACAGTGGAACCCCGATCGGCACTGCGGGGCTTATCTTCAAAAATGTTTCCGAGTTTTAGAATGAGATCTTCGGCATACATTTTTGCACAGATATGGTCACATGGTGGTGACAAGGTCGATGACACAAATGAAGAGTCGGTGACTGCACTGAAGAAATTCTTTATTGGGCTGACTTGCGCCCGCAAAAGAACTAAGCAACTCGGCGGCGACGATAGCAACAAACGTGCTCGTCGATCGCCGAACAAAGAATGCCCGTCACACTCGTCAGCGCTAAATTTAAAGGCTGCTCAGAACAATCTAGATAACGTCGCAAACTGCTACTAGTACAGCCTGGAACATTGTAGAAACATACGCAAGTGATCGGAATCTTCGAGACAGATCTCGGCTCATCTTTCGCGACAAAGAAAATGATAACGCGTCGTATCGCGACAACGAGCATGAACAAACACAGGATACATACTTGATACGCGTGCCAAGATCCCAGTGATAAGCCCGCATGCCGGCGGCTGTTACAAAACATCAAATACAATTTTGAAGGTTTCGCGGCATTATGAAGCACGATACATGTTTTACAAATTTGGTACTTTTTATAGAAAGGTATATTGATTAACTTTAGTACAAACATTTTTTCTAAGTAGCATATACTATTTTTACTATTGCAACCCGATTAGAAGTTTAATATTGCTTATAAACTTCGCGTGTTGCTCTAAAGCTGCTTAAATCTGACGCACATTCGGGTGAAAACCTAACCAAATCATAAAAATGCAATACAGTCAAATCACTTGGAGATGATAAAAAGTATACCACATATACACTATAAAATCTTTGAAGCGTCGAAACAAGTTATGTTCCTAAATATTTATTGAAGTCTAATATTGCAATACTCAACAACTGAGAGGGCTGTCGCATTACGAGCAATATTTTAGCCCCAGAAATCACAGATTGTAAAATGAAATCTCTGGTGGATTGGAATGGATTACCCCTAGAGAAATAATGAAGACACAGTGTTGGCGACCAATTTGAACACGTTTTCGAATTTAAATATTTAAGTCATCCAGGAGCTTTTGTTCTTCCGCCAGAAGAAATATTGCACCGGCATAACATTATTTTTGAAGATGTGCACAGTATCTGGCAAGTGGCATCTGTAGAAATCCTACGAAAGAGTGACAATCGTGATAATAATTTACTCAATTTGCGTTATCTGCTTGCTGCATAACAGAAAGCATTTGAGACCATGTGTACGGTTTCAATTGCTTCAATTCCGTTTCCGCTTTCAGTTCCTCTCAAAGAGTAATTGCATATTAGAGATGTCAAAAAAGGGCTCTGAAATAATTTCTATCACTTTGGGTTCACTAGTCTGCAATTCCATCGCACAGTACACGGATGCCTTGCGTTTCGCCACCATCAAAACGTGGCCACCACTGCGGAGTTTACAAATGCCTGAGGCTCTGCTATCGAGCTCCCTAATCACTTAGCAACCGCGGCAGGATGTACAGCATATAGCGTGGAGATGGCCTGTTGCGATAAATAACGTAATGTCTACATATATAGTGCTTAAGACATGATGTGCATGCAAACGTCATATATTACAAAAAACTTGATTTCTTGATTGAGCAGAACAGTAAACAAAAATCTGTCAATAAGGACTGCAGTAATGAAATCTCATTTTTCTTTTTAGTACGCGGAAATCAAGAAATTTTTCTCAATAAGCACATTTTTATTTTTTTTATTGTTTTATATAAACAAGAACCGACATCACAGACTAAACAGGCGCTTTGCTTTCCGCCTCTATCGAAAAGTGGTTGTGTCGGTGGAGGTCCAGTCCACATTCAGCATTTGGTTGCTGCGATCGCTCTCAGTGATGTCTCAGTCCGATATTGCTTTTTCAGAGAATAAACCGTGAGGTAAAATTATCGTCCCACAAAGCTTTCCCTTATGAAAACTCACATGGAAAGCCTAACCAGTTTAAAACACAAAAACACAATTGGTTCATTTAATAAATGCTAAGATTGCAGTAATTCCTTATTATGTGTAAGTTGAGCATCAGTAATAAATTTATTGCCGAACATTTTAAGACACGAAAACCTTTGCAACGAAACTCGTTTGATACTTTCACGGTAACAGCTTGTAAATATGTATACGTTTGGAATACAGAGAAAAAAAAATGTTAAAACTGGTTATTAAAAAGGAAGTTATTCTTTGTCGCACCGACCTGAGTAAGGCGCTCGGCATACCCGTAATACAGTAGACAAGATCTAGTGCTATATAACATTTCGGAAGTCATTGGAGGATTTTGTTTTATGCTTTCAGTCTTTATGCGTTACTCAATTGCTCCACACGTGAGGATCTCAGCTGCCCTATTCGACTACTCGCTTAATTTGGCTTTCTAAACATAACACTGTGATAAAGAATTTAGGGATAGTACTCGTGTTACCCATAGTTGAATTGTCCGTCTACTATAGTCGATTAGAAAATCTGCACGGACTTGCAGCTGCACACGCGTTTATATTCTGCACATTTCAGAGGATCATTTGAAACTGTAATAAAAACTCGGGCATTAGACTAGAGATAGCTCCCGTATGTGCTGAAATTACATTTGTAATGTTAAATTCAGAGGATGACTCTGAATACGCTTCATATTAGAACCCCGCCGGGGTGGCGCAGTGGTTACGGCGCTCGACTACTGTTCCCAAAGACGCGGGATCGAATCCCGGCCTCGGCGGCAGCTTTTCGATGGAGGCGAAAAGCAAGGCGCCCGTGTGCTGTGCGATGTCAGTGCACGTTAAAGAACCCCAGGTGGTCGAAATTTCCGGAGTCCTTCACTACGGCGTCTCTCATAGCCTGAGTTGCTTTGGGACGTAAAACCCCACAAACCAACCAACCAGCTTCATATTAGAGAAGGGCACTGATAAGAAGCCAGAGTGCTCCTAGCGATTTGCTCAATTTTGTTTACGTGTTTCACATTTTGTTTTGTTTTCAGGCCGAGGATGCCCAAGTTATTAACAAAGCGTACCAGAAGTGTAGGACTGAACGAAGTTGAAGCCCTCGTAAATCTTCCGAATCCAGCATCCTCAGCTTGGGTACACATGATGAAATAAATGCGGATTTTAAGCTGGTTTGGTTGTAAGATATCTTTCACCGATCCTATATTCTTGAAAACTGCTACGCAGGCAGTGACACTGGTATACTGCAGGCATGCAGTACGCTTCAAACGCTTCCCAATTCGTTCCTCCCTTACTGAGGCTGCATACCTATGGAGTGATGCTTCTTCCTACTGCTGAAGCAGTGCTTTCCGGCCCAATGGTCATAAGAATGCATGCTAAATCAAACATGCGCGACAACAGTACGGATTCAGGTGAGAGTTCTCGAAGAATCGAACCCGCTACAGCTCCTCCAAGCCTTCGTCCTCAGCGGCATCAACTATGCGACCACATAAATAAAACCGTACGTCACCGACGAGGGCAAAGTTATCCGTTTAACGTGGAGCGATAAGGGCGACAAAGAAGCCCCTAGCGTTAGGCCTCCCCAACATGATTCAAGAAATATTACACTGTCCAATATACACCGCTTGCCACCACCTACACAGGCAGATGGATTCTTCAACAGCTTGGTGTACACAATGACGAAACGATATGACCGAATACCATCATTCCGTCAGCCATCTTAGCTCGCCGTTTCGTCCGCCAAATTCAAAGGAATATGTGCCCATACTTCCATGTATAACAACGGCGAGAAACCTGCAAACAACTGCACCAGCACTATCAGCGAGAGACAAACGCCGTATGTACGGGTGCCGTAGATCATGCCCTTTAAAAATAGCAAAATATATTATGCGCAAACTGAGGGTCCCTTCCACAACTCCCAATCGAGTTCAGGGTTCCAACCCTTATACCTCCCAATAAAAGTATTGAGCCATACGACGCGGTTTTGATTGGGGCTAGTTGGAACGCGTCTTGAGAAATCGGAGCTCGGCGTCTATTTACAAAAATAGGGTTAATGACGGCAAACATTTTTGACCGTAAAACACTTCCCGGTTATGCCAGCGGTGATACTAGGAAAGAGCGACACGCCCTCAGTTGTACACTATTCATAGTAGACATGGAGGTGGCTGACAAGACAGCACTCACGCTTGCTCTCTGCACACCACAGCCATCCCTACATTAAGGTACCGTAAACTCACCGTCTAAAACTACACTCGCCGCCGAAATTGTGTCCCTGCGCAGCGCACATATAATGCAAGTGCGAAATTTCCCTTCGCTATCCTTTTATGGGCATCGGCTCACTCTCTCCTACCAGCGATCATTTTCGCCCGAAACAGGTACCGCGCGAATTAGCCAACCGGGCAAAGGTTGAAAGGTACCTATAGAGCGCACATAAGGATAAACTGCATGCAATTGCATTATACTTGCATTATTTATTCAGCTCCTTTCCATTCATCTACTTGCATAACCGGGAAGAATAACAAAGGGCTTTCCTCAATAGCCCAGATGCGAGGTCTTCGATTCGCTGATGAACTTTTATTGCTAAATAACTCAGGGGACGAATTGTACAGTTTGATTGGCGGCCTATAGACCGAAAAGGCAGAAATGTAGACCTAAAATTAGTATGCACAACAATAAAATAATTTACAACAACCTGGGAAAGCAACAGCTGTTTACAATAAGTAGCGAAAGACTGGAATTAGTGGGCCAATATGTCTACTTAGGAGAGGCACTAACCCCAGATCCGGGCTATGGAAGAAAAATAACTAGGAGAACAAGATTAGGCTGAAGCTAATTTGGTAAATGCTCGCTGAGTATGAATAGCAACCTATCGGTATCGCTCAAGAAGTTAGTATAAATAGATGCATCTTACCTGTACTCAACTATGGGGCTGAGACATGTAGGCTAATGAAAATGGTTCTACTTACGCTGAGAATCACGCAGGGGGCTATGCAACAAAAAATGGCAGGTGTAGCCTTAAGAGATCGGAAGCGGGAAAAGTGGGTGAGAGAAATAACTTGAGTTAATAACAAGAATAAGTAATTTGTATAGTCAGGGCATGAATGCGCTGAAGGGATAACCGATGGCGGCACAATAGCCTATTGGATTCAAAGAGAAAAAGGTCTACCGGGGGCCGGATGTGACAGAGGGGCAGAAAGTTAGGTTGGTTGATGAAGTGAAGAAATTAGCAGGGGTCGAGTGGAGGCAGCTACCACATGATTAAGGTAATTGAACATATCTGGAAGAGTTCTTCGTCCTGCTAATGATGATGGTGATGATGTCTCTTCCAACACCGAAGAAGCCAACAGGTGTGCTCTCCCCGAAGTTGATGGCACGTCTAATTAATGCCGGCTGCTAAGACTGCAGTAGAGAATCAGTGCTTAGAGGTGGAGGATTTCATACGTGAAATTTACTCGCGATGTAGCGGAAGTAAGCTCCGAGAACCTTCTTCAGGCGCTTCTCCCATTTCTGTTATTCCAGGGAACAAACACCCACCAGAAGGGAACGGGAGGATTCGCAATAAGTTCTTTGCTTTCTGCGAATGGCAAACATGCCGGTGCTTGGAGAAGCTTTCGACTACCCCCCACCCCCTCGAAGTGGCGCTACTAGAGCGTCCATTTGCCTCCCCTGCACTCTCGGACAACTCTTTTCGTTCCTGCGCGACTAAAAAATTGCTGTTTTTGTAAACAATATAATAACAACAGACTCTCCCCTCCCGTAGAGCTTACTTAATTTGCCTCTTCGAAACACTTCTACTGGTTAACCTCCCTGACTTTCCTCCTCATCTTCCTCCTCCTCCTCTTCCTCTTCGAAACACAAGCATGTAATGCTGATTGTAATCTTTTAAGTCTTAAACAATTGTACGGCATAAGAATAATCGAATTCATTGATGCACAATTCTGGAATAAGCTTTCAATATAATTATTACTTATCGGGTATTTTATCCTGCCTTCGAAGTTTTTTTGACATTGACAACGAAGTTAGGGTGTGAGTACGAAATGTTTTCATTGTGTCTGAATATGCTGTAGTGCCTTGTTGAAATGTTGATTTGTACAGTTCCTCGTCCAAATGCCTTCTTTTGCATTCGACCGGAAACAAGATTTTTAGTTCTCTTACGTCGTTTGTCGCATATTGCCTTTATTTAGCTGTTGCAATTTTTTCACTTGTTTTGATGTTATATGCATGGTTGCTCTAATTGCTATGTTTTGCATAAAACCGGATACTAGCCGTGCAGGCTATCGGTCCAATTAGTTTTGCGCAAATGTTTTCTTGAATCAGAAAATAAATAAACCTTCGAACCCCAAACTCTTAAGACAAAACTGATTTATTTATAGGAAGGGAAAGGCGCGGTAACTGTCTCACTTGTTTTTCTGTGGACACCGCAACCGCGCCGTAAGGGAAGGGAGGGAGATGGGAGTGAAAGTGAAAAGAGAGAAAGAGGAGCCGTAGTGGAGGGCTACTGAGTAATTTCGACCACCTGGGGATCTTTAACGTGCGCTGACATCGCACAGCACACGCCGGGGTGGTGCAGTGGTAAGACGCCCGACTACTGTGCCGGAGTTCCCGGGATCGAATCCCGGCCTCGGCGGCTGCGTTTCGATGGAGGCGAAACGAAGTGGCGTCCGTGTGCTGTGCGATGTCAGCGCACGTTAAAGATCCCCAGGTGGTCGAAATTACTCCGTAGCCCTCCACTACGGCCCCCCTTTCTCTCTATCCACTTTCACTCCCACCTTCTTCCCTTCCCTTATGGCGCGGTTCAGGTGTCCACAGAGCAAGTGTGACAGATACTGCGCCTTTCCCTTCCCATGAACCAACCATCCAACCATCCAACACGACCACTCTTCGTTTCGCCTCCATCGAAACGCAGCCGCCGAGGTCGGGTTCGAACCCGGGTACTCCGGCTCATTAGTCGGGCTTCTTACCACTGCACCACCCCGGCGGGGCCCCCAAACTCTTTATGTTTATGCAGCCAATGCTGTAGAGGCGAAAGGTATTTACCTCGCTTTACTGCAGAATGTAGACTTTCAGAAATGTCAAGGATGCACCACAGTAACTATGCCGTGCAGATGCGAAGGCTGCGTCATCTCTTGAAACTCCCTCGAAACGTAATAATAATAATTAGTTCACAGGAATGGAAAGGCGCAGTATCTGTCACACTTGTTCCTGCGGACACCTGAACAGCGCCGTATGGGAAGGGAAGAAGGTGGAAGTGAAAGTGGATAGAGAGAAAGAGGAGCCGTAGCGGAGGGCTGCGGAGTAATCATAACCGCTTGGGCACCTTTCATACTTTTACCGCGTCCACCCGCTGCTTTCTGCACGTTTTGCAGTGCACTTGTTTCAACACCGCACGTAGTGTGGGATATTCATTAATCGTGAATTTTTGTTCACTTTGGCCTTGTGTGTGTGAAAAAGTTTATTTTGAGGAAGCTTGAGGTAGCCGGGGCAAACTCACGCAAATACTAGGTGGGCTCCTCCTTATAGGAGCCCATTGGCGACCACCGCGGCTCGGGCTCGGTAAACCAGGGCCTTCTGGCTTGCCAGATCGGAGCAGCCGAGCAGGGCTGCCTCCCAGTCCACCCGGGTGGGGTTGGGCTTGGGGGTGAGGTTCGGGGTTGACTGACATGCCCACACCATGTGGAAGATGTCCGAAGACTTCTCCGCGCAGTGCGGGCATTTTCCTGTACAGGCAGGATCAAAATGTTTTAACGTTTTGGTGTAAAGGCGGAAGAGTGTGCGTTCATCTACCTTTGTAAGCCACTTACAAGGCTTAGGATAAATTGTACGGCCGAATTGAAATAATTCAACAATTTCTCGAAAAGTGAGAGCCGGATGGGTTCGGAATCTGATCATAAAGGTCTGAAGGCGTTGCCCGGAGAGTGAGCGCGTGGGCGGTGGCATCTGCCGTTTCATTGCCTTCGAGGCCCACGTGAGCTGGAGACGCGCGGGCCCCGAGGCAGTCACTGTTTTGAAGTATGCTGTGCGCAAAGAGAGGAATGTACCCCTGTTTAATATTTCTGCAGGCCCCTCTCGAGTCGGTGATGATGACTCACGAGTCCTTGTCTGCGGCGGCTAACGCGATGGCAACTTCTTCCGCTTGGGTTATGTCTTGAGCTCGGAATGTTAGGCCATTCACCATGACTTTTTGATGGACGACTGCGGCTGTGTACCTACACCCCCATGGGGAGGGCCGGAGGCGTCCATGTAGAATATTTCATGTTTGTTCCCATAGTGACGGGCCAGTGTCTCCTCTCGCGCAAGGCGCCTGCCACTGTGGTCGTCACGTGTCATGTTGGCCGGAAGAGGGCGTACGTGCAGGGCGTATCTCCAGATTCCAGGAATGCGTATGCGCTCTTCCGTAAGTGATGGGTGGTGGATGTGTAGTCGGGCTAATAGGCGGCGTCCTGACGGCGTTTTTGAAAGCCTTGTGTATTGATTGGTTAAGTGCGCCTCCCGGAGCTCCGCGAATGTGTTTATCATCCCCAGGCCCATAAGACGCTGGTTGGATGTGTTGATCGGGAGATTGAGGGCACGCTTGTACATCTTTCTGAGAGTCACTTCGAGGGCGTTCTCATCAAACCTGCGCAGGTGGAGGTAACGAGTCGAGTAGAGTACTCGACTGGTCACGAATGCATCAGCCAGTCGCAAAGCATTTGTGCACCGTACCCTCCCCCCCCCCCGCGTTTGTTGGAAACCAGGCGCACCATCCGGACCACCTGGTCCCCCACCTTGCGCAGTTTTGCTAGCGTTGTATCAGCCCGTCGATGTTTGTGGATAAGCAGACCAAGTACTCTAATCTCATCGTGTTCGGGTATCGAACCGCTGGCCAAGGATAGTTCCATATTGGTGGTGCACTTAGGCGACGGGCGAATGTGCACAAATTCGGATTTGGACGGTGATCATTGAAGACCGTAGCGGCGGGCGTAAGCGTCTACGATCTGCGCCGCTTGCTGCAGGTTGGCCTCAATGTCTCCAACCGATCCATGTTTGATTCAGATGGTTATGTCGTCGGCGTACAGCGCGTGCTGGATGCTTTCGACCTTCGCCAGCTGAGCCGGGAGTTTTATCATGGCCAGATTGAAAAGTAATGGAGAGAGGACCGCGCCCTGTGGGGTTCCTCTCGTTCCCAGTTTATATGGGCCGTGTTCTCCGTCTTGTATTCGGATGAAAGATTGTGGATCCGAGAGAAATTGCTTGATGTAGGTACTGAAATGTGTTATGTCCACAGCTCGTCTGGGATAGATGTGGCAGGATGATTTCGTGTGTGACATTGTCGAAAGCCCCCTTGAAGTCAAGGGCGAGTACTGCCTTATCGTTGAAAGGATATTCGACAGTGGTGAGAATTGCTCGGTCGAGTTGAAGCAAAACATCCTGAGCGGACCTTTTCGGACGGAAACCGAACATGGTGTCTGCGAATGTATGTTCATTTTCCAGAAACCCTGACAGCGTGTTCCGCACCATGGTCTCCATCAGCTTTCCTGCACAAGACGTGAGGGAGATGGGGCGGAGGCTGTCTGTGTTTATGGCTCTGCCGGCTTTCGGAATGAAAGTTGCCAGGGCAGTCTTCCATTCAATTGGTAGAGGTGCCTCACCAAGCCAGATCGAGTTGATGAAAGCGAGGAGGGTTTCGTAGGCGGGGTCGGGAAGATTGGCAAGCAGTTTCACAGATATCTTGTCCCGACCCGATGCCGTTCCTCGTTTCATTTTAGCCAGGGCCACCTTCAGGTCGTGCAACTGGAACGGTTGATCCAGATCCGCGTTCTCTGAATCTGCATACAAGTACGCGGGTGCTCCGGGGTCCTGCTTAGTGCGAAGATACTGGTCGCGCAGTTTGCATGCTAATTTTGATGTATTTCCATCGAAGCTCGTTGGAGATGTTTTTGTGTCTCGGCGCGGGTTTCAGTCTGGTCAATTAGGGCACGAAAAAGGCGCCACGTGCTCCGGCTCGACATTTGTCTGGTCGCCGTGTTGCAGCGGTCTACCCAGTTTGAGCCGGCGAGTTGGGCCGCGTACTCTGCCACTCACTGAGTGAGCTCGGCGATACGAAATTTGGGCTTTCTGTTATGTTTTTGTCGGCGCCATCTGCGGATGAGGCTGTGCCACGCTTCCCAGAGGTGCAGAAGGTGGTTTTACACCTCTAGAGTGGCCTCCGAGAGCTGAATTTGTGTTTCCACCGAATGAAGGTGTGTAACCAATCCTTGTGCCCACGCCTGGTATACGTGCTCGTAGATAGAGGCCGAATTGATGTAGCTTTGCTAGAACTTATTCCAGTCGGGGAGCCGAGCTTGTGCGTGGGGTCTTGCCAATGGTTTAGTTCTTACGGTGGTATTGATAAGGCAGTGGTCACTACCGAGGGCTTCCTCGGTGTTTATCCATTCTGCGTGTACAATGTTTTTGGTAAAGGGGAGATCCGGACAGCCATCCCGGTTCACTGAATTACCCATCCGCGTTGGATATGCAGGGTCGGTGTGAAGAGTCAGGCCCAGCGTGGACGCGAGTTCCGCTAGCTTGTGTCTCCGCTTCTCTTCACGCACGTATCCCCAGAGCGTACTGTGGGCGTTGAAATTACTGACAATCACCAAGGAGTCCCTGCCCGCAGCCTTTAAAGCGCGTCTAAAAAGTGCTGCGAACGTTACATTTTTGAGTCTGGGGGACCAGTAGATGTTGAGTACGTGGAGTGGTGCATCTTATTTCTTGGGCGGAAGAAGTGTCACCATCACGTAGGAATATTCAGTGTGAAGTTCCAAGTAAACTAGAGTAGCCGTACAATTTTTATGCACGTAGACGCAGGAAGAGCGGTCCTGCTGAAAGGTGATGTAATTTGTGCGGTGACGCCACTCTATGGCTCCTGGAGGGCAACCACCGCGGAAAGAGAGTCGAAAGTTGAAAGGTAAAGTCGGAGATCCGCCCTCTTTGCGCGGGAACGGAAGACCCGACAGGTCCATTGAAAAATTTGGACGGGGGTGGCCGAATTGGTTCTTGGGGAGCGCCTGATTTAGGGCTGCTCGCCATGGTCATTTAGGCTGAGAAGGGGCTGTAGCGATGCTGCTCTGGGAGCCAACACTCGCGGGAAGGGGGGTATCATCCATACCGGAGAGCGAGTAGTTGTCATCATCTACCTCAGGGGTACGTCTAGAAGTTTTGTTAGGACGTCCGGGTAAAGGACCGGCGGGCCTGCGCGAGGAGCGAAAGGAATGCGCAATTTGTATAGCAATCATCGGGGGGATTGTCTCTTCCAATTTGGAGATGGCGGTGACCATCATTGAAATTTGATTTTCTATAACAATTAATCGTGCCTCTGTGGCCCCGAAGCGGGCCTCTAATGCGGCCTCCAAGCTTGTTACCGCCTTCGGCACCACGAGCTTACTCTCCATTACCTCAGCCGCGGGAGGCGAGGGCGGAGAAGGCTCGGTAATTTTCGATTCCAGTTCTTTAATTTTCTTAAGCAGCATCTCGTTTTGGGCCCTGAGTGCTGCTATTTGATCTTGCTCGGCGCTACGCGCCCTTGGGAAGGGAGTGGAAAGGGGGAGAGAGAAGCAGCTCCACCCAAACCGCTCACCTGGTGTCCGTTTTTGACTGCGTTGACCAGGCCCTGGTATCACCGCACGCTTCAGTCGCTTGTTTCGCCAGTCCGCCGTGTGGTGGCGACACCTTCGATGGACGTTCTTCAGCACCTCCTGTAAGCGGGTTCTCGGTGTTGGAGATTTCCTGTAGAGGCTGACCGCCAGGAGGCCCATCATGGCGGCGTTTCGGCTTGAGCGCCATTTTTTTGTTATCTTGGGAGTGCGGAATTTTGCCGATCAATGGTGTAAAAACGCAATTCTGATAAGTTGTGGTCTCTACAAATATTATTTCAAGTAAATAAGGTGTAAGATGAGGGTTTATTTGATGGTACTCTGACTGGGAAGATCACCGGCGAACACAGCGACAGCAAGCAGTCAGGTCCAACACGCGCAGCGATAACAATGCCACTGACTGAAATGCTCCCCACGTACTTGTTCCTGTTCACAATTACCCGCCGGACGAAGAGGAGCCATTCTTCCGACTTACGGTGTGAGGAACTCCAGCTAAGACAAAGTCTAACCATACGGTTCTCAAGAAACGCTGTCGACAACAGCCAATACAGCAGCGTACTGATCTACCAGACGACGATATGGCTGTAGTGGATGAACAAATCAATCTCCTCTTAGCAGAGGTCTCTAAGCTCCGACAACACCGTGAAATGCTTGCGCGACGTCGGCGAGCTGCAGAAGTAACCGCCAGATCTAGCAATTGCCCAGCACCGCCGTCTTCATTCCGAGCAGCAGGGCCATTTGCTGCCTCTTTCCAGTCTACCACAACGCCCAATGATAACTATTCATCAGCGCTGCTACGCTATATGGTCAACCAGTTGTCCAACCTGACATCTGATACTGCAGCGCTCGGACTAGCACACGAAAATGGCGAATTCCGGTCGTCCTGGTGTACTACAGTGAAACTGTAGAGGCATTTCCACGAAGGTGGGCGAACTCAAGACCCGACTGTGATTTAACAAGCTCCAGGTATGGGCTATGTTACTACAGCAAACGAACGCCTTGCCATCACTTCCGGGCTTCAGCGGCTACGTGTTCTCCTTCAATGACCGACCGTCGCGTGTTGACTGCTTCTCCCCCGGGAAAGGCGGCGGTATATGTTGAAACGCGTATTCCTCATGTGCGCCTTTCTCTCGAAACCTGGTGCACATAATACCAAGAGGTAGTAGCAGCTGCTGCGAAATTTCTGAAAGAAACCTTCTGCTTGTTTCATATTAAGTTAGACCAGCTGGAGGCGCCTCTTCCCGTATTAATCTTGGCTGGTTATAAAGTGTCAGTCGGCGATACCCCGGGTGTCCAATTTTAGTCGGAGGCGACTTTAACGCCCCTCACCTGGATTGGGGGTATACGACTGCAAGCCCTCGCGGTAGGCGTGTGCGTTACGCCTTCACTGATGCCTTGCCCTGTTTGTTCTGCTGAATCCCTCTGGGACAGCAACACGGCCTGTGTGTCACATACGTAGTGCTGCCTATGCTCCAGACTTGACGTGGTGGTTTGGCGCAGAAACTCCCTCATGGCACATGGAGCCAGACTGCTGGGGAAGTGATCACCGCCCTATCATCATCGCCCTCCATCCCTCCCTTCTCCGCCCTTTAAGCCGCAAATGTTCTGTGATCAACTGGGACGGCTTTCGTTTATGTCTCGACAGTATGTCTTCAGATTCGTCGTCACTCCTTGTTGATCGTGTACAAAGAACACTAAACAGCGCTACGACTACTACCTGGATTTATGTAGGTCGACCTGCACTAGATTTCGGCCTGCTTGACTTGCGGGCAGCCAGCCGTCAAGCTGAGCTGGCTGCAACGCGAGACCCTACTTCTGGGAAGGCACGTACACGTCTCAATTATCTTACTGTGAGGGCTCAGAGATATGAACGCGATCTCTCACGACGCCAGTGGCATGCATGGTGGGATATATTTTCTTAAACATCCTCGAATTCCTCACTCTGGCGAACGTTTCGTGCAATGGAACACGGTCGTCGTTCTACTGACACAGCAGCAACAGCATGAATTGCGGCTAATCTGTCGCCGGGCGATTTCGCCAAAGAAGCGGGTCGAACTTCTTTCCAAAATACGATTTATTGCCTCCTTCAGCTGCAAATATTACTTTGGCAGGTATCCCTGCAGACGCATGGAAACTATCATCTGCTGTCGACACAGATAGAATGGCGAGTCCCTTTTCGATGTCTGACCTGCTGGCTGCAATTGACGATGCGAAACGAAAACCAGCGCAGAGCCTGGATAAAATTCAGTATGAGGTTTACAAGAATCTTAGTACTGCTCCACTCCCTCAAATACTTGACAACAAAAACAAAGTGTGGCTTGATGGTGTCGTACCCGAGATCTGGAAAACCGCTGTCGTGAACCCTATTCGCAAACCTGGGAAGCTTCCAACAGACCTCGCCAACTTACGACCAATCTCCTTAACATCAACGCTTTGCAAGCTTTCAGAAAAAATGCTAGCCACACGACTTTCTTGGTGGCTTGAACAGTACGGTTTTTATGGCCCTGCTCAAATTGGATTTCATCCATACATAGGTACAGAGGACGGGTTGGCGGTCTTGGCATCAACAGTTCTATTATCTACCCGCAGCCGCAATGTACGTACCATATATTAGCAATGGACGTTGAAAAGGCATATGACAACATCAGTCATGATGCAATCCTGAATGCCGTTGATATGCTTCATCTCCCTCCGAGAGTACGCAATTTTGTCGCATCATTTTTGGACGGAAGAAAATTTACAATATGCCTCAGTGGTGACACAGTTAGTTCATTCGTTTCAATACGTAAGCGTGCCTCAGGGATCAGTATTGTCTCCAACATCGTTCAATATTACTTTCATCCCATTGGCGTGGCGCTTATGTGATATCCCTACAATCAAGTTTTTGCAATACGCAGATGATATTACGGTATGGAGAACTCATCATGATCTTCTCACTCAAGAGGCCGCCCTTCAGTCAGCATTAGACATAACCTCCGATTACGCATCCTCCATTGGCCTTCAACTTTCTGTGTGTAAAACTACATACACGCCAGTCGCCAACCAATGGGGACGCTGTATACTTACCTCAAATCCAATTCGCCTCTCTCTATCAGGCACTCCACTGCAAGAAAGCCCGAGCCTGAAAATTTTGGGCTTAATTCACCAATTAGGATCAGCGATTGCTTGGCCTTCTCAGGCAAAAAAGCAAGCACTTCAAACTATGAGTTCATTAAGACAAATTGTACCTAAACCGGGTGGCGCTGGCTCGTCTGTTGCATGCCAGTTAGTGAAAGCGGTTCTGCAGCCACGCATTGTTTATCAGGCCCAGTTCCAGCATCTTACAAGAGCACAATGGGGCCGCCTTTAAGCCGCAAATCGAGAAGCTATGAGGACCATAACACGCCTTCCACGACTCACACCGGTCATAACGTTACAGGAGAATGCGCAGCTCTATACTCAAGGCCACTTTGTCACATTCCACGCTAGCACTGAGGGCGTATGCAACGTCACACATTATTCTTGAGCCACCTGCACCAGTTTCACTCCCTAAAAATTTGTACAGTTAGGAGACAACAAGCCAACTAGTATCCGCAGACTAACGTCTGCCAACTCGGCATCGTTGCTTCGCCAGAAATATGAAGATCAAGATACTCACCTGCCTCAAGATTCCATAGTATTGTAGGTAGATGGAAGCCTGCAAGGCTGTAAAGCCAAAACAGCAATCTACTGTCCGCGGAGACCTAGCCTGAATCAGACCACTACGTTTCAGCTTTCGGAACCACTTACAACTTTCTGCGCTGAGCTCGCGGCAGTTCAGGAGGCACTCTGCTCCGTGGCTTCCATAACCATACCCCCTGCAGCCCACGTTGTCATCCGCACTGACGCACTTCAATCAGTACTCTTGCTCCGACGTGTCAGCCGCTGCCCTAAAATTTGCTGAGACATCACCACCTTGCGGCACGCATACCGCAGTTAGTACGCATTGAGTGGATCCCACGGGACATGCTGGCTTCCCAAAGTCAAGCTGATTTATCGACGCGCCTCGTTAACCAAGACGCATCAATCTCACGGTTCCTTGAAGGGGACGACGCTACCCTCCTTTTATCAAGAAAGGAGCCCCTTCGGCGCCGCACACGTGCACTTATTCCTCCGCGTGCGGTATCCCTTCCCCGCGGTCTCACCCGCGCAGAGGAGCTTGCGCTTAGGAGGATCCGGGTCGGTGTTGCCCTCACACCAGCTGTCACTAGGACGTGGTCATACTTCCAACACATATTCCCGCCCAGGGTGCCCGATCTGCAAAAATGAAGACGTTGAGCCCGACATCCACCGCTTGCTGTGGGACTGCCCAGAACTCAAACCAACACGAATCCAGCACCTGAGGATAGCTGACCTTTCAGCAGCCAATCCCGCCTCATATGTCGCTTGGACGCAGGGACCTCATCATCGCTCACTCCTGGACTTCATAAAATCACCCAACTTTTTCCATTCATTTAATCATTTCTTCATCCTTCATCTCATACCCTACTGATGCCCTGAGGCAATAAACATCGACTAAAAAAGACGGCAGCGTCGTAACAGGTTTTGAGGCGCTGGACGTGAACAACTCGCGTCCACACCATAGCAGGTCATGAGACGGCGTAAGAAGTTCCACCACATAATGAATCGGAGAGGTGCGCTCTAGAACACAGTATGGGTTATACGATTTAGCAAGAAATTTTGAAGACAGCCCAGTTGCGTTGGAAGGCATCCACAGTGACAGACGAGCGTCAGACGAGAAGGGCGGTTGCGAGTGTTAGTTGTCATGATTGGATTTATGGCGGTACTGGCTGTTAGCCATGAATGCGCGGGCAATTTGTAGACCGTCTCTCACATGCTGGGCGGCGTGAGACGCAAGAGTATACTCGGACATGTCAGTCTGATATGGCAGTATGGTGTCGATTGTAGCAGAGAGGTGACGGCCGTAGAGGAGAAAGAAAGGAGCAAAGCCAGTAGTAGACTGTGTTGCGGTAGATTTAGATAGGGATGAGGACGAAAGGCAGGGATGTTAACCAGAAAGGCCTTCGGGAAGACATACGGAAGGATGAGGTCCCACTCTGAGTGATTGGAGGCGACGTACATAGAGAGCATGTCGCCAAGGGTAGGATTGAAACGCTCAGTGAGGTGATTAGTCTGGGTATGATAGGGGGGAAGGGGGTGAGGGTTCTGTAAACAATGTTGCACTTGGCTTTCACAACCTCACTGGAGAAAACGCGTCTTTTGTTGCTGAGCAGCTCTCGAGGTGCGCTTTGGCAAACAATAAATTTGCAAAATCAAAGAAGCTACCTCTGACGCTGTGTAAAATGGAAGGTCGGTGGTCTATGCATACCTCGTCAGATGATCAACGGCTACGATAATCCAGCGGATGCCGGGTGCTGTTTAGGGAAGCGGCCCATACAAATCAATGCCGACGCGGTAGAAAGCGCGTAGTAGGTAGGGTAACGGCAGAAACTCTCCAGCAGAATGTGGAGGAGATGGCTTGCGACATTAACAAAGGTGTGCATGCCCCGCCAATAGTAGCAGGAGACGAGTGTATGTCTTGAATACGCCCGCGTGACCGGATTATAGGTCAGCGTGAAAATATTCACAGGTTTGTGAACGTAGCTGCCGGGGTATAACGAGCAACTACTCGTAGCCACCTGCGCAGTAGTTGCGGCGGTAGAGGAGGTTATCAGGAATGGCGAATTGGGAAGCATGGTGGTGGAGAGCACGCATTGGAGAAGCAGCCGTACGATTGTAGATAAAATCTAGGAGAGAAGTTATCCAAGAATATTTCCGCTGCGCTGATGGCATGTCATTGAAGTGAAGCGATGGCGGGGAATTGTCTGAAGAGGAAAGGCTCGCGACTTCAGCTCTAAGAGGGCAGCGGGAAAGTGCATCGGCGTCATGATTCTTGCGGCCGGAGCGTTAAACAGTGCTGACATCATATTCCTGAAGGCGAGGAGCCCATCTTGCCAGTCTGCAGGATGGATCTTTCGGTGAAGAAAGCCATAGGTGACGGCCGTAGAGGAGAAAGAAAGGAGCGAAGCCAGTAGTAGACTATGTTGCGGTAGATTTAGATAGGGATGTGGACGGAAGGCATCGATGCTAACCAGAAAGGCCTCCAGAAAGACATACGGAAGAACGAGGTCCAAATTTGAGTGATTGGAGGCGACGTACGTAGAGAGCATGTGGACCTCAAAAGGGCGGCCATAGAAGTAAGGGCGGAATTTAATAAGAGCCCAAATAGTGGCTAAGCACCCTTCGGTAACAGAGTAATTGGATTCAGTCTTCGTGAGTGTATGACTAGATTAGGCGATCACGTATTCAACATAGCCTGATTTGCGCTGAGCCAGCACAACGCCTAAACCAACACCACTGGTGTCCATGTGGACCTTGATAAGCGCTGCGGTCTTGAAGCGACGCAGGACAGGCGGCATCATGAGGATGTGGTGCAAAGTATTGAAGGCATCGTCACACGTTGGCGACCACAGCGAGAGGTCGCAACTGCCGGACAGAAATTCTGTGAAGGGAGCAGCGATGGAAGAAACATTTCTTATAAAGCGACTAACTTAAGAGTACAGCCTGAGGACGCTACGTAGATATTTGATGGAAGTTGGTTTGGGAATTGCAACCGAGCCCTTAAATGTAGCCAGATATGCCAGAACCATTTTGTTCTCTAACCCCGTCAAGAAAACTTCACCCTTTAGCCTTGGCTGCATAGCCACTTGAAAATGTCCGGGAGTATAGCTAACTAGACAGTTGAAAAACAAAATACGTAGATGCCAACTCGAATAATGTTGTATTTGATCTCATGTCTACGCCGAGGCTAACATACAATCGATATTTAACGCTAGCGAATTTTAGGAGTGTTTTTTGCTTTGGCACTTCTTTCTAGACCTATGAAAGTTTGTATAGTTTCAAAATTCACCTAAGGCCTTTGAAACGGCACAGCTCCACAGTTTTTGTTTTCCCGCTAGGCTACTGGAGAAGGCGTGCTGGCTCCAGAATGTTAAATAGAACTCAGTTTAAAACATAATTGGTGGCTATCGATTGGGTAGCAGAAATCGCTATTTTCTGCCTCATTTGGGGTATTCTGTGTGCTGTAGGATCGATGCTGGATTATTTGTGCATATAAAGAAAATAATTTGGACATCTGGCAATAATCTGAAATAAGCATTATTTCATAATACAAATTGAAGGGTGGTACAAAGTGGAAATGTTTGTAATATTGTCACCCGTGCTAACCGTGTCAGTCGTGAATGAAAAGAAGAGGGAGATCGCGCGGAAAACTTGTGGTTCTGGGCCGCCGCTGCTTTACCTGGTCGAGCTCCTGCTCACTGGCTGTGCCCCAGCGCCCCGACCCCATCCTCTGAACCTGTCCTGTACTGCCGTCCGGGTAGCACAAAAACCCGTAACATTCTAGTGCAGCTGCAGGGCAACTGCAGCACATCACCTCAACGCCCGCTACTCTGAGTCCGCCTTCAAGTTTCAGCCGTCGCCTCCTCGGCGAGTAGGTCTTGATACGTGCCAAACAGTGACTTCAAGGGTTTGCTCCCGAATTTGGTCTGTTGACGAACTCCGGTTCTCCACGACTTACAATGGCCCGGAATACCATGACCCAATGTCAGCAGACGGACTCGTTTCTCGCACCGTCCATGGTATATCTACCGATGAATCCTCGTACGGAAGCCACGTTCCATGGCGATGCCTCCGAAGATGTAGAGGACTGGTTGAGAACAGTACGAACATGTGGCCCGCCACAATGATTGGAAGGCCGAACACTCTCTAGAAAATGTCAGCTGGCGCATGTCAGTGGGCACGTCAGCTGGCGCGCCGATAAAGCCATATCGAATCCTTTCTTCTGTTCACGCAGATCCTACTATTCGGCTGGAATAAGGCGGCCAACGCACTTCAAGATGCAACTTGCCTCGTCAGGACAGCGCGTCCCTTCTACGGAGACTGCGCGCATGAACCACCAGGGTAATACGGAGCAACAAAATTAAGGCAGCGAAGCACTATTACCAAAGCATCACACTGAAAAAACTTTCTTCTCTCGCCCCCAGATTAATTCTGACGTCACATTGCGCCAGCAAATAAAATTTGTCCTAGCGTTCGCATAAATGAGGTCGCTGTGACGGACAAACCGAAAATCGCCGAAACACTAAACACTACTCCTGTTCCGTATTCACTCAAGTGATTGTGCAGCGCCCGGCGTTGCTTGTTTCGAGGAAATGCCGGCCATCACAGACTTGAATGTAAGTGAGGAAGGCGTTTTAGCTTCACTGCTTAACTTAGACGTTACGAAATCGCCACGCATCGACATGATATCAAGCGCATTTCTCGTACGCTTTGCTGAATGGTGTGCAAAATACCTTGCCCCAGTTTTTAACATGTCTGTACAGTATGCACAGCTGCCACAAGACTGGAAATACAGCAGAATCATTCCCGTGCCGAAAACAGGAAGTACCTCACTTCTTGTGTCATATAGGCCCATTTCACTGCTTTGTACATGCGCTAAAATGCTCGAACACATCATATCCAAGCACGTATCAGTTTGTGTCGAAGACAATCAGATTATTAATGATGCGAAACACGGTTTCCGCAAAGGACTATCAGCTGTAACACAACTGCTAGAAACAGTTGATGACCTTGCATCTGATCAAGATAGACAAGGTGAAATTGACATCATTTTTCTCGACTTTGAAAAAGCCTTTGATCGCGTATCCCATAAAAAGCTACTTCTTAAGTTAAAAACCGATCTTTAAAAATGACAAGTTACTTTCTTGGATTGAAGCAAATCTTTCTTATGATATCAGGCCGTCAGCATCGAAGATGTGCTTTCCAATTTTTCACCAGTTGAGTAGGGTGTCCCGCAAGTCTTCGTTTTGGGGCCAGTCCTGCTTTCGCTCTTCATTAATGATATCACTGCAGACATACCAGTAGAAATAAAGCTTTTTGTAGATGACTGCATATTCTACAACGAAATATCCACCTCTCATGACCAGGAGACCCTAAACTCATAACTCCCTAAATTACAGACCTAGTGTCCTACATGGCAAATGACCATGAACACTAACAAAACTGTTACAGTGACTGTAACTCGAAAGAAAGATCCACTAATCTTTGAATAATAAATAGGAAACCATTACCTAGCAACAGTGACAAGTTTTTAAGTACCTGGGAATCATAATAACATCTGACCCTAATTGGAACCAGCATATAGAATATATTAAAAATAAAGCAATGCAGCGACTGGGATATCTAAGAAGAACTCTCGGAAAATCCCCACCACAAATAAAACTACTAGCCTACAAAACTTAGATTAGACCAATTTTGGAATACGCAGCCACTGTATGGGACCCCTTCCCAAAAACAAACATAGCGAAACTAGAAAATGTTCAGCGCAAATCCGCGAGGTTTATCTACAATTGCTATAGTTGGCACATGTCCCCCACCTGTCTCTTGCAGGCTGCTAAATTAGAAACACTGGAATCACGCGGATGCGGTGAAAGACTAAAGTTTTAGTGCTTACTCCACAATGACAAAACATGAATCCACAAAAACCGATACATCCAACCCGCAAATGTGCGTACTACTCCATCATACAATTGCAAAAAGTTCAAGGATTTCACTTGTAAAACCAACGTGTACAAAAACTCTTTTTGTCCCAGAACGGCACGCAACTGGAATGCATTGGATGCCCAAACTGTTGAATGCTCCACACTTGATGCGTTTACAGACGCACTTCTGAGTAAACACTAAAGTGTATAATAAACTGCTGTGAACCTGTTTTTGTACCCCATATCCACCAGTTACACACATGACACATTTTGTTTTTCTTTCCGGTCACAGTGAGCATTGTGAAAAGAACCATGCAATAAATAAATAAAATCTGTATTCTTGCCTGGACAGTACTGCTCGGTACTGGTTTGAAAGTCATGAGGTCTCCCTAACATCCTACAATGTCCGCGTAGAAGAGCTGAGGAGGACGTTCGCCGATCAATGTCGGCGACAGCGAGCAGAAGACCTGCTGCAAACGAGAGTACAACGACCTGATGAAACAGTGAGACGTTGTGTTCAAGACGTCTTACGACTTAGCGGCTGGGCAGACCGCCATGCCACCGAGGAAGAAAAAGATGCACGCAATCATGCGGGGCGTCAAGAGTGACATTTTCGGCGCGCTTATTCGAGATCCGCCGAATACAGTGGCACAATTTGAACAAGGGCGATGAACATCGAGCGAGCCTTGGTTACGCGAGTGGACGGGAGTGGCTTTGCTGGAGACGCCGGCCTTACTGGAGGTCCCAACGTTTCGAACCTTTCAGCTGCTCGCTTTCCGGTCGATACCCTCGAGACCGTGCACCTGCGCGAGATCATCCGCGAAGTTGTACGAGAAGAAATACGGCAGCTGCTTTCTCCTGCTGATGGTACGGCATCCTGCACCCTCACGGACGCTGTCCGCGAAGACGTACAATGGGCCCTTTATCCACAGTGCTCCGTTGCTTCTTCCCCAACTCATCCCATTCAGACATACGCCTCCATCGCTAGTCGCTAGCCGCTTGCAGCAGCCACTACCGTCGCCTGTTCGCCGTCAGTACTTGCCTACATAACCCCGTATCCTGCGTACGATCTTCGTCCGCATTCCGCAGCTTCCAGCGGAATGCTCCCCGTCCGGAGTTCTACGAGAAGCCCCGTGACATGTCGGTATATCTGCGCCGTTCCCCACCATCCGACCGGTATTCACGTCGCGACTTTCGCTCGCCATCGCCCCACCGGTACGATTCTCCCTTTCGCAGCAATCGGCGGGAAAGCCTCTTCCATCGTCGGGAAAACTAAGCCCGTCGACGTGTGGAGGTGACGCTGCCGACCCCGTTCCTGTTAAAGAGCCTCTAGGTGAGCCTCCCCCCCCCCCCCCCCCCCAAACCGATGAGCGACCCGACAGCCTTTACGGCGACTTTCGCGCCGACCGTCCCGATGAAACTCTCAATGAACTTCTAGACAAACTTACCGAAGGAGCTTCCGACGACCCTCCCGGCGCAGTGTACAATGATCGTGATGTTGTTATTGACGGATACGACGCGACGGGCACTCGTTGACACCGGTGCAGATTATTCTGCTATCAGTGGGAAGCTATGCCACCGACTTTGCAAGGTAACGGCGCAGTGGGATGGCCCTGATATCCGAACCGCTGGAGGCCACCTCGTGAGACCAATCGGCAGATGCATTGCTCGTATTGAGATTGACGGCCTCAGGTGCCCGGTCACCTTCGTTGTACTATCGAATTATTGCAGAGACATTAATCTCGGCATGGATTTTTTGAACGATTGTAGCGCTCTAATCGAATTTATCGACCGCCGCTTCACGCTTCGTCGACCTCCATATACATCGGCACCAACAAAGCCCCAAGTGTACACGGCACGCGTCTTGGCGGGCACGTGATGTACCGCCTCAGTCTAGCGCGTTTCTCTATGGCACGTCCGAGCATGCTACTTTTGGCGAAGTTCTACTTGAAGGAAGTGGTCAGCTGGTTCTCGGATGGAGCTTTGGCTATGCTTGAGGTCTCGCGCAGCTGAATACTGGCTGCGCACACGTCCTTGTCACCAACTTTCGCGGCACTGCACAGCACCTTGCGAAAGGCACTGCTCTTGGTACCATCTAGAGCATTAGCGCCCTTATTCAAGTAGTTTTCCTTTCCGAAAGTGCACCTTTCTTTCGCAGCTGAACGGTTCACGTTTAGGTGTAAGCATTAGGCCGAATCTCTCTGTGAGCGAGACAGTCGAATTGATAGCGCTGTTTGCGGGGTTCCAAGACTGCTTCTCCACGTCATTCGGAGTTCGCAATACGACAATTGCCAAAGACAGAATAATTACAGATGGCGATGCTCACCCTGTTCGTCAGTCGCCTTACCGGGTTTGCTTCAAAGAACGCGAAATCATTCAGAATCAAGTGCGCGAAATTCTGGCCGACGATATAGTCCAACCGCCGCACAGCCCATGGGCAGCTCCAGTGGCACAGTCAAGAAAAAGGATAGCCCTCCTTGATTCTATGTTGATTTTCGCCGCGTCAACAACGTTATCAAAAAGCATGTTTATCCCCTTCCTAGCATTGATGACGTACTTGATCATCTACAACATGCCCGTTACTTTTCATCCCTCGATCTGAAAATGGTTACCGGCAAATCTAAGCTGATGAGCGCGACCGAGAGAAGACTGCTTTTATCACCCCGGATGGTCTGTATGTGTTTAAAGTTATGCCGCTCCAGTAACCTCTCAGCGCATTATGGACACCGTCTTGACCGGACGCAAGTGGCAAACTGGCCTGGTCTACCTTTACAATTTAGCAATCTTTTCAAGCGCGTTCTCCGATCATCTTCTTCGCCTGAAAGCAGTACTACAAGCTATAAGAAGCGCGCAGGTCTCACTCCGAAGACAACAAAGTGCCAGTTTGGGTACGGTGAACTAAAATTTCTTGGCCACATCGTCAGTGGCACAGATTTCCGTCCAGATCACGTTAAAGCAGTCACCGTCGCCTCCTTCCCCACACCATCGGACAAGAATGCCGCGCGGAGGTTTCTGGGTCTCTGCGCTTACTATATCCGCTATGGTTTCAACTTTTTACATGTCACTGCATCACTTACTTTTCTCACGAAGTAAAACGTCAGCTTCCAGTGGTCGGATGAACAGTAGCGCGCATTCGACCGCCTTAAACAGAGCTTACAGACCTCCCCTGTACTCGAACACTTTGACCATGACACCGAGACTGAAGTTCATACAGACGCCAGCTACAAGGGCCTCGGAGCCGTGCTCATTCAAAAACAGAACCGGACCGAGCGTGTAATCACTTACGCGAGTCGAACATTATCGAAGACAGAGACTTAACTACTCGACCACTGAAAAATAATGCCTCGTGGACCCTACTTTCCCGACACCCATTTCAGGTGGTTGCCGATCATCAATGTCTATGAAGGCTCAGCACTGTGGGAGACTCTTCAGAGCGACTTGCACGATGGATCCTTCGATTGCAAGAATTCGATGCTACCATAGTTCATATGTTCGGTCGCAGGCACACAGATGCCAACTGCTTCTCGAGAGACTCTAAGGAACCAGCATCTGATGGTCAAGACGACGACTATGAAGACGCTTTTTCAGGAGCCACGAGCATGGTCGATATGGCAGCGCGGCAGCGCACAACACTGAACTCTGTGAAGTGATCGCCCATCTCGAAGATCAAGGAGGCACCACTCCACGTGTCTACTGCACGTTCTACCCGCATTACGCCTTCGCAACAATGTATTATACTAAAAGAACTTTACAGCGAGTGCGACGTATTGGCTTATTGGCTACTGGTTGCTCCGGCTGACCTACGTAATGAAATTATGGAGGCCTATCATGGCGTCCCAATTTGAATTTTTGGGATACAGCCAAACACTCGCACGAATTCATTCTAAGTATTACTTGTCTACACTTGCTAAGACTGTTCGTCAATATACCAGAACCAGCCGTGATTGTCAAAGACGTAATAGCCCGTACAACCCGCAGGACATCTTCACGCTATCCCGCCGCCTATGACTCCCTTCCAGCAGGTAGGCATGGACCTGCTCGAGCCTCTTCCTACGTCCAACTAGGGACACCGCTGGATTGCTGTTGCCACGGAATACCTCACGCGGTATGCCGAATCACGAGCTTTGCCTTCTGCAACAGCGGCTGATATCGCGAAGTTTTCCGTCGAGTCCATCGTCCTCCATCACGGTTCTCCCGAAGTCTTGATCCCTGATCGTGAAGACAAGCGAAGCGACAGTGTTTCTTCGCGGCTTCAGCCGCCAGGCGGATAGCTTGCCGCTGGTGGCGGGGGACTCCCTCCGTAGTTGCAGAGCCCAGGCTTCTCTATTATTTATGATTTCCTTGGCATCAAGGGAATCAGGGCATTGCCAGATTATATGATCCAGAGTATCCCTTTCTCCGCAAGTTTCGCATTTATCGTGCGGCTTTTCCTCCACTTGCGTGCAGAAAAGTCAGATGGAACTTGGGAAACTCCCAGCTTGCAGGCGCCGCCAAGTGACGGCCTCCTTGTTATTTAGAGTTCGGTCCAGTGGTAGCAGGGACCTTCTGCTCAGTCTGTAATGTTCTAAGATTTCCTTATACGTTTGCAGCCTCTCGTCCATGCCATCATAATCAGGCGGCTCTACGGCTGCCCGGAAGTAGACAGCTCTGGCTAGCTCGTGCGCCGCCTCGTTGCCGGGGACGGATTTGTGCGCGGGGGTTCAAATAATTCGTATCCTTCTTTCAAGTTTTCCTTTCTCTAAATTTTTGGCTGCCTCCTTCAAAGGTACTACCACTCAGCTTGCTGACGATTTCTCCTCCCGCTACCTCTCACATAGAGGATCCATAGGGGTCGGAGTTCCAGTATGCTGGGCAACCAAACGCAGAGCTGGATGATCCTTTCACTCTTCACGATCTTAAGGCAGCTCTCGCTAAGACGGCGCGGTACGGCTCCTGGCAGAAGGAAGTCACAATTGCCCTCGCAGTTTCTCACCCCCAATGCCGAACGATCATCGCCGACTCGAGGTTCGCCAGTGAAATTTATATGCGCAGTAAGGTGGGCACACTGGCTCACCGCTTTCTTTACAATGCTGTCCGCGACGTGGAACCTCAGCCTAGGTACATCATGCGCGCGCCGGCCCATCAGGGACTACTAAGGAACAAAGCGACAAACGCCGCTCCCCGCGCGCTTATCATCCGGGGACCCACCCTCCGATCCCCCATGACGAGCTAGGCAGACCGCTGCTACGGTGCCGAGAATTTACTGACGACTGCAAAGTTTGGCACCAACGGTAAACACCTCCGGCGAATGGGCTGTCGAAGGCCGACGAAAGCGTTCTGCGACAACTGCAGACCAACAATTTTTGGGGCCCAACCCAAGCTGCTCGCTACAACCCAAATATTAAACCCAAATGCCCACATTGGGAAGAGAATTGTTTCTCTCTATCCTACATGATGTAGGCACGTCCAATCTAGTCCCCATTTCCCTCCCGATCCCAACCCCACTAAAGAGGCTTGGGAGTCCTTCCTCCACGTGTGCTCGTCGGTCGGGGTTCCAAAGGCCCTGGCCAAGCCGTGCCAGCTAGGTGGCTGGCACTTTGGCGGCCCGGACTGGGCTGCTGACTAACTGAGGCCGGCGTTCACCATCTTCGCCGCCTCGCATCCTCTCATAAGGGAAATGAAACATTTCACAAGCAAGCCCTGTTACTAGGCTCAGCCATGCTAAAATCCCCACAATCTGCTTCTTGCTCGCTTGCTTGCGCTGATCTGAAGTAGTGGAGGGGTGTTGTTTGTTTCCGATGTTTTTCTGATAGCATTGTTTTATGCCATATGGCTTAAAATAACTTGCAAAGGAGGGGGGTGGATTAAATCATCGCCGATTACTTGGGCGTCATTGAAGCGAGCCTAATACATTTAGCAATGCTGAGAGGATTCATGAGGTACCTTCTGATACCCAGTTAGAACAAAACGCTTTTCGTTGGCACTTTAACGAATTCCTCCTTCCACGCAAGCCTAGTTCATTAATCTAGTCCGCCATTGATCTGCTGCCTACGGAGACATCGACAAGGGGAACCGACCATCTATCTATTGCATTTTATATTTGGTAGAGATTATTTTAAAGATACTTTTCTCTCTCTCTCACATATATATATATAAATAAATAAATAAATAAATATATATATATATATATATATATATATATATATATATATATATATATATATATATATATATATATATATCTTGTTTCTGCGACGCACGAAACCTTTCAATCTGCTTTTTAGAGCGAATGTTATGCTCTGCAAGCTAGAGTTCCAAATTAAATCCAGCCGAAAAACTCAACACGCCAATACATCACAAGACGAGGCTCGACGATGTCGACGGCATCCTTACGACTTCCATAGCACTTTTGTTAAGTTTTGAGAAAGTTCGTTTAGGTTAACTTCTCTGTCCTTTCCTTCACACCAGCGGCTCACCAAAAACATAATTTAATAGTATTCCTTGTTTAACAGCATTATTCTGAGGTGGAGGAAGAAGAAGAAAATTGATTTTCCTCTCTTATTTTTTGACAATTTTGAAGCGCGTTTAGAAGTGCCTCCTTGTTGCATCCCCAGGATTCTTCTCCGTCGACCTTATCCACCTGTAATAAATTGTCGGTTATATTAATAGTCGGTTGCCCTCAGTGCATGGTTCCGCTGGCCACTGCCGCTCGTTGAGCTCTCTGTACTAGATCTTGCTGGTCGTCGCAGCGCTGAACAGCACAGTCTCCCATTACTCCGCACTCGGGTTTTGTATTTTGGAGACCACATCTGTGCATTGGATTTTTCGTCGCACCAAGGACAAGTGTCCCCGTATATAGTGCGGCGCATTTTGTTTAGTAGGCGTCGGTTTGGGTATGTACCAATCTTTAATTGTCTCCAAATAGCAGCTTCCTCTCTGTTGAGAGATCTGTGTGGCGGGCGACATCTCATTCTTCAGCCTCTATAACTTTCTAGTATCACCGAGTATTCCTTCGATGCTGGCACACGTTCCGTGGTCTTGTCGGATGCTCAGAACGTAGCATATCATGTCGGCCTCTTAGTTCCCTACCACCCATGTGTGCCTTCGTACTCACATAATTTGTGTGTTGTCTTGTTTTCTGAAAGAGTCCGCAGCGCATACCAGCTGCTAACGCCTGTGACATAATGCTTTGTGAAATACCTCTACTCTTCTAGCTGAGCATCTCTACATATCGTTTTAACGTGTCAGAGTGATAAAGGCAGAAAATACCGAGATCACCGTAAAAAGTAATAAACGTCCAGCAGGTATGTGTAATGTAAAATTTGGGAATTTATAAATTTTTCATACTGTGGCCTGCACAAAAATTAAGCACTAACTTTTGGGCACCCCTTGTAAGTTAAATACGTGCTCAAGTAGTTTACAAACACATCAGTTTTGTTATGTGCTGTACTCTTAATAACATCAAAGTATCCTAATATCATTGAAATAGCACTGGGCATGGCCCCAAAGGCTCAGCATTTCGATATTTTGGGGTTCTTTTTCGATTTCATTGCAAAAGCCGTAAGGCGAAAAATTTGCGCAAACAACGCGTGCATACGTGCTCAGCACGAACGCCGCCATAGAGTTTGTCGACAGAGGAATACTCCCTTCCTAGTCAAAACATATGACGTCGGCGTCTGACTTTCGAAATCTGATAGCTAAGAACTTCCGTGGCTAATGGCGCGTGGTTATACGTTCACCGCTGGATCGCTGCTGCGACACTGAGAAAAGCACCCGTAAGCTTTCTCTCACGGATATACGTAGGCATTTTCAAGCAGGTTAATAGGCCCTTTCTTAGCATATTGCCACTCTGCCTGCAACAAAACCACAGCAGGCACGCTACTGATGATTAATTAATAGTTGGAACCCGATCGCCGGATATTTGCGGAGATACGCATGGCGCATTTTCATAGTAATAAATTTTGTCAGAGCCACGCTCGAAAAGGAACCTTATCAAAAATAATAGTATGCTTACGGCTTGGTTTTTACAATGATCTTCATCTGAAACGTCATCTTCGTGATATGTATTTTACTTTTAGTATTCTGGGAAGATCAGGTTTGCAAACTTCCGAACGCAGCCAATATTTATCTATTTATTTATTTTATTCCTCAGAGCACATTACTGGGGCAAGTGGCGAAAACATAAAATAAATTATGTAAAAACTCCACGAACACAAATTGAAAAAGAAAAAAAAAACATAAGCTCTGGCAAGCTCATCTGCAGCGATAGCTCAGCTGAGTTATCTATAGCGGAACATCTCGTCCTCCCTGCTTGGAGGGAGCCTAACCGATTCTGCAGGCATTTTAAATAAAAGTTGCTCTCTCTCTCTCTCGTAATAAGAAACAACACCAAAATATCTGGTAACGGAATTATAGTCACATGAGATCACAGCAAGAATTACTAAAAAAAATATTTATATAGTGCCGCGCGAATCGAAACCGACTTCATGAGAATGGTGAGTACGATAGTACGCTTAGAATGGCTAAGGCCAAAATTAACAAGCGAGAAATATGAGCTAAATTAAATATGGCGGGATTAAAATGTCACACCACCAGGCCAGTTGCAGTCAATATTAATGTAGCCTAGAAAGCTAATGAAAATTTGCAAGGGCATCAATTGGATTTTGAGCGGACATTTCGATCTCTTTTGCTGCAATGTCTGGCTGGGTAAAAATAGACGTTAGAAAGGGCTATCAGCACTGTTTGGAAATGAGGAGAGGGAGTAAAATGGTCGCACTATCATCATCATCAGCCTGACTATACCAACAGCAGGGCGAAGGCTTCTCCCATATTTCTCCAATTAATCCGAATCTGTGCCAGCTGCATCCACTTGACCACACAATAGACAGGGTTAAAACACGGATTCTAAACGTCGGCTTTTAGGTGAATATTTTGACTTCATTAAATGCACGCTCAGTTGCTCTATTTGTACTATTGTGTACACACGTTACGTACACAAGAATCAAATTGTTATTGCTTCCTTGAATTAGCTTCATTACTAGGCCCTCATATAGAGTTGCAATTAGAGGTTATGCGCGCATTCTTAGGTCCAAAGATAATTTTTTCTCCATTGTTTATTTTCTTTATTTGCAACATTTCCTTCGCGTCTGCTGCAATAATGTTCCGCCGAATGTTCAAACATGGACAAATAAATTTTAGGCGTCAAGAGACAGAAGTGCGGAAGTATGGAGTTCAGTGCCCACCTTTTGAAAGCTAATAGGGTTAGCTGAAAACGAAAACGTTTTTAACCCTGTGATAAACCGACTGGTGACGGTACACAGTTGCAGACGCTGGAATAAAGTGACTGGTTTTAGGAAGTGAAACGGAATGCAGGCGTCAAAGAAACATATTAGATTTGCCCAAAGAAGATAAACTTACAGAGAGTGGAGGAAATATTTCTTCGCAATAAGGATATGCATTGCTTCAATAACGTTTCCTCTTTCATAATTACAAAAGCTGCCGTGCTTAAGGGCTCTTGCACACGCTGCTGAACTGCCAGACCCACAGTGGGCATCTATCTCACGCAGCGTGAAAGCAGCTAGGTATTTCAGCTATATAGGACGTACATTGTACTGACTCTGGAACTGGTTTACTCCAAAAATGGGGAAAACAGGAGATTTTGATCGACCTTAGCTTAGTTTATTCAAAGATATGACAATCGCCGGAGATGACATCTTGAATAAACTGTCTCAAATATTTCGTTTTATGGTGAACAGCGGAGTTCAGCCTTTCTTGCTTTATGTGTCTACCGAGACTCGGATGCTGATGACCGATACATGCAGAAGCCATGTATTCTTTTAAGATACATAGATCATATGCACGTATAATCCAAATGTGAGAAATCTGTACAGTTCCTATATCACCCGAGAATGAGCCGGTGAGGCACATTTCGCTTAAACGTCCGGAAGACTTCGAGAGAGATAGAGCAGCGGTACAGCAGTCAGTTCTCGCGCACTAGGAACAGACGTCCTCTTCCTCTTCTTCGGGTCTCTATTCCTTCCTCTTCTTGCACATGGTCCGCGCTAATGTATGCTAATACAGGTGTATGATTCTCTTCTGAAGCTGCCCAGTAAATATTGTACAGATTACAGGGAACTGTAATCTCCGCCATGAAGTGGAGTAAACTTAACTATGGACAGTGTTTCTTGAAACAAGGTTTCAGGAAAGGTTCTGACAATATACCTCCAACATCCTGTGCACGATTTTGCCATAGAGATAATATACTAGACCTATTCATTAGTGACTTCTTTACAGAAGCAGCGGTAAAGGTTGTACGAGACATTTCCTACAACTATTCGATATCCCAGTTTTAGAAGATCAATCAATCAAGATTTTTACCATTAGGATTGATAGATGTTCGAACAAGAGTACCGTTAGGGACTTTAGCCACGCAGATCATGTTGCAGTGACTGAGTACCTTGATGCGTCTCTAGCTGTGATGTTCAGCCTTTTTAGCCGCAGTTTTGCTATATCAAAAAATTGCTTCGTTAAGCCTTTCGCCAATTTAAAAAGGTCAAGAAGCGAATAATCAATCAACGGATTACCGGATATATTATTCATACTACATAAAATCTAAAACCTACAAAGAGACTTAAAGTTCGCAAAGGGGGAACGTGATTTATTATACAAAGTCAAACATGTTAGATATGAACAGCTTAATCATAGTCATGTGCATTATTAATTCTAGTGACCGGCCAAAACTTCGGTTCCATTTTGATAAGAGCGGTGAACAAAAATAAAAGTTGATGCAGTTGTACTCAATGTACACAGCAATGGGGAGGAATTCAATTTTTAGTGTCAGGGTGTTTTTTTTTTTTGTAGCTTATCCGGTTTCAATCTATTTCGGCAGGAACATAGTCCCTATCACGGATTTTGTATTTATCCAGCAAGGTGTTCTCGCAACGCTTCTAAAGGTCATAATACTTTATTTGGGCATGAAAGTACAGCAATTGAATTATTCAGGCGTTACGCCGGGTCATGGTTGCAATCTTACATATTTTTTTATATAATAATACAGGAAGAACGCCCTTCCACTGGAGAAAACCCTAGATGTGGGAAATCACAGAAAAAGTAAGATTTTCCTATTATCAAACTACCGTCTAGTATCAACCATGAGGACTTGCTTCAAATTTTTCGAACAAAATGTTGCAAGACTTATTCACGAATTATTCAGCAATCATAATAGCTTACCTGAACATTAACATGGTTTAAAAAAGGCTTCAAAACTGTAACACAAAATGTCATTACAGCACATATATATATATATATATTGTGAGATTAAAGCCAGGCGTCTGAGAATGTACCACATAGAAAGTAAGCGCTGACGTCAAACAGTATGCGTCCTTATCGCATTATTCGATGACATTGTGGTCGGTTTATGAACACTCAGTAGCTTGTTGGGTGGAAAATTGATATTTTAGTTTTCGCCCAATTATATCAAGTATTGCGCAGTATAATGTGCTAGAAACCACTGTTGTTATTTTTTTATAGAAATGATTTTGCAGATGTTGTTCGAGACTATGTGTCCATCAATCTCTTTGCGGACGAACGTGTGATGTTTAGGAAGATCTCATCTCCAAGTGATTATTATTTTTTTGAGAAATATACCGAAGCATAAACATGCTGACGCACGCATTAGATAATGCAACTCAACCTAGAACAAAAACCTCGCTGCTCTTCATTAAAAGTAAATAATACCCCAGTACATTCCACTGCGTGCTTTGTGGTAAATCTGTTTAACAGATCTAGACGCAGACACACTTTGGTGTTACGCCTCCTAAGTACTTTATATGGTCTGCTCACACTTTCGACTGGTTCGAGGGATTTAAAAAAAATTGTAGTTCATAAAGAAGAAGCATAAAAATGCTCCAAGAAATAGCAAGATAGATGTATACACTTCCCTTGTTAGACGCACACTGGAATATAACAGAATAGCTGATAGATTATTTGAGCGGGTACAAGGAAAGGCGGTCAGGTATCTGAGGACATAGAGCTTGAAACGAGAACATACAGCTTGTTTTAGTTCGTTAACAGCCTCACAGGCAAACTTTATATCCAATTACACAATTGAGTGAAGGCCCTTAGCTCGCGAAGCTCCGGAAGGCATTCAGCTGCTCTAATTTTTTTACAAACAAACGCTCAAATGTGCAGTATTTTTTCCCGCGAACCGTTTCAGAATGCACTTTTTCCCCTGTTTGTTTATTTGAGCCCGACGCTGTTATCGAAATGCTCGGAAGCAATTTTAAGCATTTCTTGAGTTGACCAGGAGCCTGTTTTAGTGTTTTGTCAGAAAAGACCTTCGAGTGTGTTGTCTTGATGTATCTCTATTTTCATCCAATGCCCATTCTGCTTGTGCCAAAATGCTGGCCTGCAGAGATAATAAAGGAACAAAATCAAAAGGAACTAGTTCATTTTGCATCTGTAAATATACAGCGAAATATTCTTAAAATGTTTCTTGAGATGTGTCAAAAATTGTAAATCGCGATAGAGAAGGAAGGTTCTATGTAATGCTGTCACAGTTTTTGTCAACCCGTCTCATTTTCCTCTGCTCTAAATTTTGATTTCAGTTTCGTACCGCACTGTCTTTTTGTCGAGACGGCTCAGCTGTGAGATTTATATATTCTATTACCTTCACGCAATGTCTTCTTGGACATGACATCGATTGTCTTCTTATCATAGCTAACGCATTTTCCTAAAACTCTCGAATCTTTTATCACAGAGTCATTACAGCGCAAGCGAAGATGCCAAGCTGACCGTGAGTGATAGTGTCACGCAGCATGCCAATACGACGTCGTGCACTAAGGAAATGCTACAGGAGAGTTTACCGGGGTGATATTGAATAATGCGTAATGGTTCTCCGTAGGAGGCGCCTTTATGTATCGGCCACACCTGTGCCAAATGAAGTGTTTACATTTTGACTCTCGCAAAAGGGGATACCTGGCAGGGAAAGCAAAATCTGCCGATAATTTCAAGGCGAGGTACGTGCCTATAGTCGTTCCAAGGTTCACTGTTACGCTGTGCAGCTGCACTTCTGTATTCAAAACATTTGCCTCGTTATTCACGTTTTTTTATTTAAAGTTAGTATAGCATCTTTGCATTGGAACAAAAGAGCTGCGTAAGCACGGATGTTACTGTTTGTGAGATGTGTCGAAACGAAAGCCAGGCACTTAGCTTGATAACGCTTGTTCCATAAAAGGGCATTGGTATAAGGGATGGATGCGTATATAACTGGCCGCTGCGCATTGCTGCAGCGCAGTGGTATTTGTTTGAGCGCTCTCTTCGAGTCCTTGCCATCCCTTCTCATTGCCTTCCCGTGGAGCTCAAGCCCGTTCAAAATGAAAGTGCTTTTCTTCAGTGCATTCTTCTTGGCTGCTGCCTTGATTATCCACGATGCTCACGAGCTGTGCGGTAAGCATATCAAAACGACGCTCCCGATTGTCTTTGATTTCGAAGAATTGCGGATTTTTCGATTTGAGACAGGTGTTTGACAGGCTAATATACGAACGAAATTCGGGTGTTATTGCGCACACTGAAGATTATTAACCACGATTTATGGGTTAGCTCATGAATCCTTGTCACCCTTGCTTTTATGGTTCTGGATGAGCGGTCAGAACTCCTCACTCTGGCGCTGAATGATGTGGCTAGCTTTGCACTTTAAGCGCATTTATTTCAGCCCTTTGCCCCCATAATTACGCATGTACAAAACAGGTAAGGAGAGCACTTTAAACTGTCTACATGCTGTGGAGGTAACAGCAGCGGTATCGTTTTATCTATCCAGAGTTATTCACTATAAGTTAATTTCAGAGACGTTTAATCCACTATAATTACCATTTTTTCATCATACGAGACCCTAATCCAACCTGATCCATCCTAATTTAGCGTCCACTGCTCATTTGCTACCGTAACCCTCCGGACTCCACTCTTATTCAATTAGCATTGACAGTGTTCTACCTTTATACAACATACTTCTTCATTATCCGCATTTTATCCACCGGGATCTGCTATAATTGACTGTACTCCAACGACATATACCCTGAAAAAACGCAGTCCATCATGTAATTGCCGACGTTACCGGTGTCTGTTGCTAATTGCCAAAAACCCACGTATTTGGACAACATATACAGTCCAGCTGCAGGCGACTCGACTTCAACGCATGGGAAGTCTCAAATAACGCAACGTACCGAAGCACTTAACTTTATTTGCCATTTCTTTAACATTGCAGGGCGGAACAAAGGCCAAGTCTCGGCGTTACTAACATGCATGGAAGAACACGTTGATATTGAGGTAAATGTATTAGTTTAGCGCTTTCTGCATGTTTACACGCTGCAATAAACCATGGATTCAACTGCTTAAGATGTTTTTGTGCACTGTCACCAGCATTAACGTTCTAAAATCCGTATATTTTCCCCAGCTCATCTTAAAGGCCCGGGATGTCATCCGGAACCACGGTGGCAACCTGAGTGCGATTCTTAAGGAGCAGTGCGATGCCAATGTGAACATTGTGAGTACACTTTTTTGACATTGTTCGAAACAGATTCCTTCCGTAATCCCATACATGGATCCTTGACACAAAGAACTCTTTCTCCTGCTCAAGCAGTAATGTTCATTGAAATAACGTTAATCGTTAATCTCGTAATTTATAATAGGTGCTTGCCCCCAGCTTCGTTGGCTCCCAAGTCTGTTGCGCATACCTTAGAAATATTGTCGAAGTTTATGCACTACCTTCGCTCGTATTTTCTTACAGATTGTGAACGCTACAACAACTGAAAGCTGGCGCTTAAGTAGCCATCATTATGCTTCAATTGAGGGCGGTATACACTTTGGGGGCAATACGCGCGCTCGAATCAAGACTAAATTTCAAACCACAGTGGCGATATCTCGCCCAAAATGCTGTGACATTTATTTTTTAGGCGTTCTACATAGCTATATGCGTAAACGGCTGTGCACATAAATAATGCTGAGCTGAATTCAAATCCGCTCAAACAGTTCTCAAGGTTAAAGTGTAATTTGTAACCTGTAAAGTAATCGATTTGAGTGTGATGCCAAATGTTTGAGACCATGCTATTTCAACACAAGCAGTGCCTGCCACACGGTGTCAAGCTGCGATTAATCGTAACAGAGTAATGCGCTCTGTGCATAACAGCTAAGCAATTTGTGCATATTCGTAACGAGTGATGGCATTGTATACTTTTCCATGCAAGCATTTATAGTCAGTGTGGTAGCAGATGCAGTAATTTTTCATCCGGTCTGTCCCCACTGTTGTATAAGAGAAATGTGAACTTAATTTTGAGTGCAGGCGTGGTTTACTAGCTAACGATAAACTCGACGCACAGAATTCGTACAAACGATGCTGCCCGTTTTCTGTAGGTTTCATATAGGATGGAGAAAGAAATGGGAAGGGGAACAGGAAAACAAATATTGCATACCAAGATACTCTGTTGGGCGAGTTAGTACGTATTCGTTATTGTTTTAAACAACGCGAACACGAAGACAAAGGACAAGATAAAAGGAAGCTACGGTACTAGCGCTGGCTCACAACTACGCCTAAGCCCTTTACTCCAATGCCCAGATAAACACAAACATGACGAAAATGAAACAATCCCTGCGTTCACCTGCTGCACAAAAAGTCATTCAAAACAGAGACCTCTTTGCTTGAAAGAGCAAGAGAAGTCTTGCTGACACACTTATTGTCCGTTGAAATAAAATATGATTCCACTATCTCTCTCGTTATCTTCTCTTTGTGGCGATACAAAATCCTAACCTTGTCAAACTTAGGAATGCACTTCTTCTTCTCCTTCTTCATTGTTTCACATGAATGGCAATGGGATACTAGAAACGTTTTGTCCTTGCCACTTCCCAAGTTGTTCTGGTGTTCCTGTAGTCGCTTGTTAATCCATCGTCCTGTTTGTCCTATATAACAGACTCCACAAGACAGTGGAAGCCTGTACACAACACCTGTCTTGAATCCAACAAATGGGTTACTATGCTTCACCCCACATTCTGGCTTCTTCCATTCTCTTTCCCTTTGAATAGCCGGGCATACCCTCTTCATCTTGAGCGGGGCGGTCAATGCGACGTCAACACAATAACTGTTGTCTACATTTTTGAGGCCATGTGAAATTCTGTGCACATACGGTACCACCGCAACCTTTCTCTTCTTCTCACGCATAGTGGGCAGGGATTTCAGTCTGTGCGTTCTTTTAAGGCTCTTCAGTACCCGGCAACTGGCCTCATTAATAACCGACTCCCGATAACCGGCCTTTGCAATTCTTGTCACTTGTCTTTCAAAACTCTTGCCCATGCCGTGGTTACAGTATTTAGATTTATTTATTCAATTCGGTGAGGATCATGTTTGTTGGAAATACAACCCGAGATCAGTGAAGCCCTTGCTAAGCTCCAATTCGGGGCATTCCATATTAGTGAATAATGGTTGTGGTTGTGGTTTGTGGGGTTTAACGTCCCAAAGCAACTCAGGCTATGAGAGACGCCGTAGTGGAGGACTCCGGAAATTTCGACCACCTGGGGTTCTTTAACGTGCACTGACATCGCACAGCACTCGGGCGCCTTGCTTTTCGCCTCCACCGAAAAGCGGCCGCCGAGGTCACATGCTTATAAAATGCTTTGAAGAAATCGTGCAACCACGGCATGGGCAACAGTTTTGAAAGACAAGTGACAATAATTGTAAAGGCCGGTTATCGGGAGTCGGTTATTAATAAGGCCAGCTGCCGGGTACTGAAGAGCCTTAAAAGAACGCACAGGCTGAAATCCCTGTCCAGCATGGGTGAGAAGAAGAGGAAGGTTACGGTGGTACCGTATGTGCACAGAACTTCACACGGCCTCAAAAATGTAGGCAAGAGTTATGGTGTTGACGTCGCATTGACCGCCCCGCTCAAGAAGAGGATTTGCCCGGCTATTCAATGGGAAAGAGAATCGATACAGCAAGAATGTGGGGTGAAGCATAGTGACCCATTTGTTGGATGCAAGACAGGTGTTGTGTACAGGCTTCCACTCTCTTCTAGAGCCTGCTATATAGAACAAACAGGACGATGTATTAACAAGAGACTACAGGAACACCGGAACAACTTGGAAAGTGGCAAGGGCAAAATGTTTCTAGTATCACATTGCCATTCATGTGAAACAAGAAAGAAGGAAAAGAAGTGCACTCCTAGGTTTGACCAGGTTAGGATTTTGTATTGCCACAAAATAAAGACGACGAGAGAGATATTGGAATCATATTTTATTTCAACGGACAATAAGTGCGTCAGCAAGACTTCTTTTGCTCTTTCAAGCAAAGAGGTGTCTTTTTTGAGTGACGTTTTGTGCAGCAGGTGAACCCAGGGGTTATTTCACGTGATTATTTCGTATTCGTCATGTTTGTGTTTATCTGCGCCTTGGAGTAATGGGCTTAGGCATAGTTGTGAATCAGCGCTTGTACTGTGGTTTGGTTTGGTTTGTGGGGTTTAACGTCTCAAAGCAACTCAGGCTATGAGAGACGCCGTAGTGGAGTACTCCGGAAATTTTGACCACCTGGGGTTCATTAACGTGCACTGATATCGCACCGCACACGGGCACCTTGCTTTTCGCCTCCACTAAAAAGCTTCCGCCGAGGCCGGAATTCGATCCCGCGTGTTTGGGAACAGCAGTCAAGTGCCGTAATAACTGCGCCACCCCGGCGGTCGGCTTGTACAGTGGCTTTCTTTTATGTTGTCCTTTGTCTTCGTGTTCGCGCTGTTTAATTATAACAAATATTGCATACTGCTGTTTCGTTTAGACTAGACAACAATGCTCTAGTCTTCAATCAATGAATCAATCAATCTATTTTATTATTGGCCATAATGAGAAGTACATGACGAAAACGGCAAGGGGGGAGAACAATATGGGGACAATATCAGCTTAACAGGGCTGAAACAATATAAGCAACAGGGACATGTCTTCATGGGTTCAAACTTTGGACTTTTGTTTACAATACTACACTAGCATATGAACAAATGGGCAATGAAAGTTCAAAACAAAGCAGGTAAATCTTGCAGGTAATGTCAAAACGCATTCCCGCGTCACATTTTCACTGCACATTTTTGGTCATGTAACAGCAGCTATTCATATAAATATATGAACCTAGATTCTGCTAAATGGTCATTCCATGCGAAAGGCAGAAAAGTTTGTTTTTGGCCCAGTTCATTTTATTTCTAGAAATTTGAGCATTTTTATTGAACTGCCACAAGCCATTTCTCTTCATTTGGCCGTTAATTGAATATTCCAGGCTAGTGCAAAAGCCCACGTCTATAAAAAATTCACAAATACATATATAATCGCTCGTGGTCTAAATTATTTTTTAACAAAGTATCTAGGTAGAGCATCTTATTTATACACCAAGGAATTACCCGGAGATTATTTCTTATGTTTTTAATTTGTCGTTTCTAACGCAGAGACATCATTTTTAAACTTCAAAAGAACTATATGCAAAATTCATACGCAGTGTGAACTTGCGATCCACCTTCTGCTTCATGTACTATTAGCAACGATAAGATTGAATTTAGTCTCAGCAGCATTCATGAAAACAAAGTGCCGCAATTAAAAAAAAGCTCCGTTGTACTGAATATTAAGACCAGAATTTTATGAAGTGAACAGACAAACTTAGAAAATACACTTAGGTAAACCGCAAATACTACAGTACTTTTTATCACCTATATTTACCGAAAATGTTTTTGTTATGGTCCTGAAGAAATTGTCTGATGGGCCTGAGCACCGCTTGCTGTTGCCTTTACTGTCACCTTACTGCAGAGAAAAATCTCGCCGCTGTACAGTATCGTTTTTCCACGCACTAACGCGTTCTGCCATTGCTTGTCCGCTTTGAGCAAAACCAACATCATTGCTTCCAGCTACAAGACCAGTGATATGTGAGGATAGAATCAAACTCTTGATTTCGACTAGAATGAAAAGGATAACGCAGAAAACTATGAGACGGAAAATGGTAGGTATAACGTTGAGAGATAGGAAACATGCAGAGTGGATCAGAGAAATAGATGAAGTAAATGGCACTCTAGTCGAAATCAAACAGACGTAAGGGACATGGACAGGGTATATAGAGCGAAAATTGGATAACCAATGGTCGCTAAGGTTAACAAATTGAATTCCAAGGGAATGAAAAAGGAGTAGGAGCGGCAGACAATTAAATGGGAGGATGAGGTTAGGAAGTTTGCAGGGCTCAAGTGGAAGCATCTACAACACCAGTTTAATGGAGAAATATGGGAGAGACCATCGGCTTGCATCTGGTTATAGTCCGGGTATCGATGAGTAGTCTTCTTTGTAACACCCTTTATATCAATCCGGACAAAACCAAACACTGCTGCTATGGCGACGTTTGAACCTCACTTGTTGAAAATATTGTAGGCGTTCCTGAAGTCAAGAAAGTTTATCATATATTCAATGCTCGTCTTTATTATCATCATAATTCGGACTAAACCCACAGCTGGGCTAAGAAGTATTTCATATATCTGCCCCTAATCCAGCCCTGTGTCACTTGCATTGTACCACCTGCAAAATACGAACACTAAAGAACTGCATTAACTTTTGCAACTATCAATGTATTGTTGCCGTATCGGTTGAGTGGCAATTGCTCTAAACATATTGCTACGGTGCTGGCAGCTGTGTAAGGAGCCTAGCGTCAATGGCAAGCATTTGATGATTTTCAGAAATCTATTTACTGATATATCCTTAGATTTTCACGTCACTAAATAATAAAATGTGCTAAGGTCTCTAGGGTTCTAAATACGCGTCTTGATAATGAACAGCCCAATTGCCCTGAGGCTTGGTATGGCGGCTCCAGGGTAAGGCACACGACATTGCATTGTTTTCAAACCTCATCTCTTAGTACTTGCTAGACTCGAATTTCGCTCAGAAGCTGAGGTGATTCTTGCATCGAAGAAGGCCTACACAAGGCAATGTCAGCCCACAAATCGGGGCATTCGACATCATGCTCCTTGAGGCCCATGAATGCACCAGCATGGAGGCTATTTCGTGCTGTTAACGCTTCCATTTTCTTCATATTGCGAAAAAAAGCAATGAAATCGGATGCAACAACCTCAATTTATTACTTTGTAGATAACAAGGCGGTTAACAAGAAATTCAAGAAATTCTCTGAGAGATGTTAAACCAACGCGCATTGTTCTTCGTTTTTTATAATTCCTCGATATTTTCCTGGCAAACATCAGAATCTAACTTGCAGCTTAGGCTGGTGAAGAGACAATTTTTTTAAACGCATCATTACTAGAACGTTATTGGGCACGCCTTTGCGCTCCAGATACATCCCAGGGTGAACAAAATATTTCGCTCTGTATTGGTGCACTTAGGGATAAAGACTGGGACTGTTGAGATAGAACGCAAGATCCCAGCGAAATGCGCCGGCTGTTACAGAGTGCTTTGTGCTTAAACCATAAAGCAGTAGTGAAAATACAGACTAGAGAGCCATCAATTGAGTTCATCCTCACATATTACAACTCTTGCAAATACAGCACAGGAGAAGGGTTTAGGCCAGCGTCCCTCAAAACACATGAAGAAAGCCTCAGCACGTGAGTGTATTGCAAGGACAGAACTTTCAGCTGTACCGGAGCCATGTTCTTCAATAAAGTAACAGTACGATGCAACCACGATCGCTACTGGGATACTTATCTTCAAAAATGTTTCCGACTTTTAAAATGCTATCTTCAGTAAAAACATTTTTTTCAAATATGCAGTTCTGTCCATGTTTTGTAAATATGGTATTTTTATTAGACGATGTCGTGATTATATTTAGCATAAGTGTTTTTTAATTAGTACATGATACTAAAAATAAAATGGACTTCATACTGTGTTCAACGCCCACCATTATGAAAGATGTATAGATAATCCGGAAAGTGCGATGCATTAACCACAGGGTGGAGAGGTCCCGAATTATTCTAAATCTGAAGAAAGAACGCAACAGACATGCAAGAAAGAAGTCCATCAACGAATTAGCGGTGAGGGGGAAGGCGGAAGAGTTCAGGATCTCGCTACAGAATAGATATCAAGCTTTATCCGAGGATGGCGACGTTACCCTAGAAGCAATAAACAACAATTTGATATATTGCGATTGCAGGATTGCGATTAACGTAGTGACGTGGGGGAGCTTGGCTTGTGGTTGCAGCAGCCACTACAGGAACAGGATGCGATGGTGACGAGGGCGGTACGGGGTTGGAGGAAAGACCGACGTTGGCAAGTTCCTGTCGGACAACAGCCTGTATCATGGCCACGGTGTCAGGCACTGGAGACAGGAATGGTGCAGGAGCTAATGCCTCGAGTTCTCGCCTGACGATCCGAGTCATTGTTGCTGACTGCGAAGGCTGTTGCAGAGGAGCCAGATCATCGCAGGATGATGTGGCTGCCGTGTTCGGAAGGCGCTCAAAGCGATGCACCAGGCGTCGTTGTTTAGCCTGCTCGAATCTTCGGCAAACTTGAAGCACCGACTCGACGGTAGAGCAATCCATGCAGAAGAGGATGTTGAACGCGTCATCTGCGATGCCCTTGAGGATGTGCCCTAACTTTTCACTTTCCAGCATGGAGCTGTTCGCCTTGCGGCAAAACGCGAGCACGCCTTGAATGTAGGCCAGGTAGGACTCCGTGGTGGATTGGGCGCGAGACGAAAGTTCGGTTTTGGCTGCGAGAGCCCGTCCAATGGGCTTTCCGAACAAGTCGTGAAGCTTTTGCTTGCAAATTTCCCAGGTCACCAGCTCGTGCTCGTGATTTTGAAACCATGTGCGAGCGGTTCCCGCCAAATAGAATATCAGATTGGCCAGCATGATGGTCGCGTCCCAATGATTGTTCCGGCTGCATCCCTCGTATTCATCCAGCCAGTCGTCAACATCTGTCTTGTCTTCGCCATTGAAGATGGGAGGGTGGCGGATTTTTGTGAGGACGAGTGGTTGCGCCGATGTTGTTGCGGTGGTAGGAGCTGCCTCAGAGGTCATAGTGGCCGTTGTTGACGTTGTGATCCCAGGTAGGTGGCGGCCGCTGCGCAAATCCAGCTTTCGGCTGCTTAAATGGATTTATGTGTGCACACGGGGATCTTTGATCACCTCCACCAAGATGTTACGTGGCAAGGTTAGTGCACGAAGGTTAGTCCAGGATGACGCAGTACACAAAGCACAGAATCACAGCAGCGTTAACCTTCTTGTAGCACTGAACGTTGCTGCCACTTTGTCGTCTTCTGTGTCACTCCTTCTGATCGTTGTCTTCTTTTACGTCCAGCGATGCAGGGCATATATGTCACAATATCATTACTGAGTGCGCTGTAGAAGAAGGCGGTAGGATAGTAGGAGAGGATACCGGTAAGCTGTCTAAGGAGACGAAATATTTGATTAAGAAATGCCAGAGTATGAAAGCTTCCAACCCAACTGAGCAGATAGAATTGGCAGAGATATCAAAGCTGATCAATAAGCGCGAAGTGGCTGATATAAGGAAGTATAACATGGAGAAATTCAACATGCTGTAAAGAACGGGGGAAGCCTTAAAGCTGTGAATAAATTGGGCATAGGCAAAAATCTGATGTATGCGCTAAAGTACAAGGCGGCCAACGTCATCACGAATATGAACAAGATAGTCAAAGCAGTCGACGAGTTCTATACTGATCTTTACAGTAGCGAAAGTAGTCAGGACCGTAATGAGATTAGTGGTAGGGAAAAACAGTCAGGCGTTCGATCAGTGACGAAGGAAGAGGTTAAGAAAGCAATAGAAACTATGAAAAGGGGGAAAACAGCTGGAGAAGATCAAATGACTATAGATGTGTTGAAGGATGGGGGGGGACGAGGGATATCGTGCTAAAAAAACTGGCCAGTCTGTATACGCAGTGCCTGGTGTCATCAACGGTACCGGAACCATGGAAGAATGCCAACGTTATCCTCATTCATAAGAAAGGGAACGCTAAGGACCTTAAATATTACAGACCAATCAGATTACTGTCTGTTACGTATAAGGTATTTACTAAGGTAATCGCTAATAGAATCAGGACAACCTTAGACTGCAGGATCGAGCAGGTTTTCGGAAATGGTACTCTATCCACACCATATATCTATACCATACCATCTATCCATATATCTATACCATATCTATACTCTATCCATATCATATCCATACCATCAACCAGGTGATAGAAAAATGCTCGGAATATAACCAGCCCTTACACATAGCATTCATTGATTACGAAAAAGCATTTGACTCAGTTGAAACCTCGGCGGTGATGCAGGCATTGCGATATCAGGGGGTAGACGAGCCGTACGTGAAAGTGCTGGAAGATATATATAGTGGCTGCACAGCAACCATATTTCTGCATAAAGTAACAAAATTCCCATAAATAAAGTTATTAGGCTTGGAGACACGATCTCCCCAGTAATATTCACTGCTTGCTTAGAGGAAGTATTCAGAGACTAGGAATGGGAGCAGTTAGGAAAAAGGGTAGATTTAGAATACCTGCGTAATCTGCGATTTCTTCATGCCATTGCCTTGTTAAGTAACTCAGGAGATGAACTGCAAAGAATGATTGGTGACCTACAGAAGAAAAGTAGAAAGGTAGGCTTGAAAATCGATATGCGGAAGACTAAGGTAATGTTCAACAGCCTCGGGAAGGAACAGCAGTTTACGTTAGGTGGCGAAGCTCTGGAAATACTATGCGAATATGTCTACTTAGGACAGGTAGTAACCGCAGATCCGGACCATGGAAAGAAAATAACAAGAAGAATAAGATTAGGATGGAGCGCATTTGGAAACTCGCATAATATGGCTAGCAGCTTACCGGTATTGCTCAATAGGAAAGTATACAACAGTTGCATCTTACCTGTACTCACCTATGGGGCTGAAACGTGGAGGCTAACCAAGAGGGTTCTACTTACGTTGAGGACAACTCAGAGGGCTACGGAACGAAAAATGGTAGAGGCAACATTAGGAGATAGGAAGCGTTCAGAGTGGGTCAGAGAAATAACTCAAGTTACCGACATTCTAGCGGAAATCAAGAAGAAGAAATGGGCATGGGCAGGACGTGTAGTGCGAAGAGAGGATAACCGATGGTCGCTTAGGGTAACAAACTGGATTTTAAGGGAAGGAAAGCGTAGCAGGAGGCGGCAGAAAGTTAGGTGGGCGGATGAGGTCAAGAAGTTCGCAGGGGTCAAGTGGATGGAGCTAGCACAGAACCGGGTTAATTTGAGAAATATGGGAGAGGCCTTCGCCCTGCAGTGGGTTAGTCAGGCTGGTGATGATGATGACGTTATACTACCTACCGATCAGAGGCTTCACTTTGCTTATAAACTTCGTGTGGTGCTCTAAATGTGCCTAAATCTGATGCGCCTTCGGCTAAAATTCAAACCAAAACATAAAAATCATATGCAGTCAAATCTTTTATCGATGAATTGAAGTAAGTTTTTTGAACGCCGAAACAAATTATTTCTGTAAATATTTAATGAGGCCTACTGCACTACTGGACCACTGAAGGGGCTGTCACATGTCGGGGAATATTTTCTCCTCTAGATATTGCACTTTACAGTTAAATACCAAGCCACACTGTCTGAAAAAAAAAATCACGATGTTTAAAATGCAAACTTTTCTGCTTTTGCTTTGGGATCACTCTTAAGAATTAATGAGCCCGCGTTGTTCGCAACCAGTTCTTCCACTTCTGGCAATTTAAATATTTTCTTCATCCAGCGGCTTTTGTTCTTACACCTGGATAACTGTGCACCGGCATAAAGTAATTTTTTTGAAGACCTGTGCAGTGTCTGGCAAGTGACGTTTGGATAAATGCCATGAAAGAGTGATAATCGTGAAAATAATTTACCTACATTGTGTTATCTTTGCTTGCTGAGTAACAGAAGACATTTATGAGCATAGATACGGCTTCGATTGCTGTAATTCAGTTTTCGCTTTTAATTCTCCCAAAAGAGTAATGGGCTGTTATGTGTGTCGAAAACGAGGGCTCTGAAATAATTTCCATCACCTGGGATTCGCTAGTCTGCAGCGTCATCGCACAGTACACGGATTGCACGTTTCGCCTCCATCAAAACGTGGCTGCCGCTGCCGAGTTCACACACACTCAGGCTGCGAACTCGAGCTCCCTAACAACTTAGCCACCGCGGCAAGGTGTACAGCATAAAGCGTGGAAAGGGTTTGTTGCGATAAATTCTCTGATTTCGACAGGCATCGTGTTCAAGACATGGTGTGCATCCAATCGTCATATATTGCAAATAACTTTATTTTTTGATGAGACCAGCAAATTACAAAAAACAATAAACAACAAAATTCAGTCGATAAGGGTTCCCCTAATGAAATATCTTTTTGCTTTTTAGCACGAGGGGATCAAGAAAGTTTTCTCAGTAAGTACACTTTTATTATTTTTATTGCTTAAGAGTCATTTGTAGAATTCCGAGGCAAAGTGCACTTTTCCGTTTACGCTTTCGTCTATATGCAATAACTTAAGTGATATTTGTGCCGTTTATATTTCTGCGAATGTTCCTCAGTGCATAAACTCAGGATGCGAACCATTGTCTTAAGTTTCAATTTATATCGTTTATTAGTTTATTGCTTTATATAGAATAAATTGCCACAGCGACTCAGGTTGCCAGATACGCTGCAGTGTCGCTCTCCGCATATTCACCCCCTAATTCATTACAAGCACTGGCATCGCCCATTAAACAGGCGCTTTGCTATTCGTCTCCATCGAAAAGCGGTGGCCTCGGTGGAGATACAGTCCACGTCTTGGCTTCAGCATTTGATCTCTGCGACCGCTGTCACTGCTTCTACGGTCCGACATCGTTTTTGCTTTTCAGAGAATAAACCATGAGGTGAAATTTTCAGAGAATAAACCAGGAGGTGAAATTACGCTAGAAAGCTTTTCGTTACGAAAGCTCACATGAAAAGCCCAACCAGTTGAAAACACAAGAACGCAGTTAGTTCATTCACCAAATGCTGAGATTGGAGTAATTCGTTCATTGTTTGTAAGTTGCGCATCATGAGATATTTTATAGTAGAGCATTAGAACTCATGAAAACCTTCGTAACGAAACTCTTCCGATGATTTTAAAGGTTTTATTGCATTCACGAAATACATTGTTGAAAAAATAGTAGCAACCTAGATTGAATCAAGCGCTGAATAATTCACACGTAATTAAACTGCGTAGTAAGACATTCTGCCTACAGCTCCGAGTCACCTGCTACACTGAAGCAGCGTTAGAAATGCAGCACAAAAGGCGAATATTTATTACTTAGTGACAAGAACAAATTCAGTTCATGAACTGCAACTACAGCCACAATAGATAATGCTGCTCGAAAATAATGACATCGGTAAATATATATATTTTGTTTATAAGAAAAGAGACGTAATGCAGTGCAGGGTTTCGGCGAGAGGGTGAGCTCAGTCGGTCCGTCAGTAACGTGCCTGTGGAAGCTGTGACCAAAAAGCGGGCCTGACTCTGCGGCAAGATGTTCAACAGCTATAACGATGTTTGCCCCCTTAGCGTTTCTATTGAAGTCCATTTGTACACGGATAAAACAAAAAAGGAAAAGTCGAATTAAGCATTTTCCTTGCTTCTGAAAAAGCGTGGGGATAGGGATGCAAATGTAGAGGGACTTGAATATTTGGAGGCTGGGATTTAAAAAATTCCTATGCAAAATCTACTACCCCCTTCGAGCTGAAATAACGTTCACAAAGTAGCAAAATATAGTCTACGTTATCTGATAAGTCAGTCAACATCGGCACTTGTCTATATTTTCCGAAATCGAGAAAAAACTGCTCTCGTGGGCGTGCACAATTTTCACAGATGAGTCGAAAAGCTATTTTGACATGGTGCGTCATCTGTCGGGCAGCGGGGCAAGCGCGCCAACGGCCGGGATGGAGCTTGCCTCACTGCTCGACAGATGACGCACCATGTCAAAGCAGCGTTTCGACTCTCTTCTGCGAAAATTGTGCCCGCCACCGAGAGCAGATTTTCCTCGATTTCGGAAAACCTAGGCAAGTAACGATGTTGAATCACTTATCAGATAACGTAGACGATATTTTTATGCTTTGTGGACGTTATTTCAGCTCGAATGGGGTAGTAGATTTTGCATAGAAATTTTTTAAATCCCAGCCCCCAAATATTCAAGACCCTGTATATTGCCCTCTATCTGGCACTGAGCTTCTTTGTTTCTTACACTTAATATCGCCTTCTATCGAAATTGCCTTGCTTTCCGCAAGTTGAATGTCATCCCTATCCGAGGGAATCATAATTTGACATATAGCACTGGTATTAATTTACTCCAACCTGTATGAAAGCCTTCGTAGCGTTTTCAATTGATGCCCATTACGCATTGCGAAGACATAACAAAAAAAAAGGCTACTTGTCGTCTAGTTTAGTGCAGTTTATCTAGTTTACCTACTAAATAATGACAGGTAGGCAAAACAGTTGTCAAAATTGCGAGAGAAGAATATTACCAGCTCACAGAATTAAATGGGGATGGGCTTCATCACAATAATGTACATCTCGGGGGAGTATACCACGGACTATGGCAGCAACAACGAAAATTGCAGCAAATTTAGCTACATTAGCCAAATGTCGAAGTGTGTGCGAAAGCACGTTGCGTTTCATTTAGCTTTTGGTTTGGGGCTAGGGATTCAAGATAAGGCTTCAGCCAAAGAGCGGCGAAATCGGTGACTGGGGGCCGTCCTTTGAATCTATAAATTATTTACTATAACCTTGGACTATAAAATTTCAGGGCACCTTATCACACCTTAAGAGTACAGTGGTGGTGTGTTTGCATCCATGGCATGCGCAGAGCAGTTGCAGACGATGACATTGAAGGCGCAGTGGGGGAGGGGGAGGGGGGGGGGGAGGGTAGTGGCAAACACAAGAGATGATCAGCTGCGGTAGTCGCATAAAGTGCTGTCATGAAGTAGCCAGAAAAGCTGATCTGTTCGCTGGCTGCGGGATCGAGGAGTGGCTCCGGCGTCATATATTGTATTTCTTTCGCAAGGGAGAGACATAGTCTAAAAGAACCGCTTTGCGACACATATTCTGCACATGAAGTAAGACTAACCGGCCAAGAAGACGCACACAGGAAAAATCGACACAGAAAGAAAGAGGCTGGACTACCAACTGATTTATTAGCAAGAACGGGGCTCAAATATATATAGGCGCTCAGTCACATGACCTTTCCACAATCGCCATCACATCCTTCCGTCGTGGAACCACAATTCACTTCCATCGTAACTCCTTTATCGTACCTACGCTTACCCAGTAATCACAACGTACATATAAAACTATAAAACAACACTATCTATGCAAAGCTGCGTCTGAAGGAACTAAAGTCATACACAATACAAACATTCACGTGATTACAAACAGGTGATTACAAAACAGATTGAATGAACCTGATTTCCTTACTTCGTAAAGCAACAGAACAATCACTACAGCATGTATCTCCTTTCTGTGTTATCATAAATGCTTCAAGAACTTCACGCGCTATTTTGTCGCGACTTCTGCCGAGAATCTTAATGCCGTCAAGCACCGGCTCACACCGGCACTCTTTACAGTGAAGGGGCAAATTAGACTCGGTTCCATTCCTTAGGGAATTCGAGTGCTCCAGTGCTCTGTCATTAACACAACGACCCGTCTGGCCTATATAGACCTTGCCGCAGGTCAGTGGTAATTCATACACCACACCGACCGCACATTCCACAAAGGGTTGGCCATGCCTCTTTTCGCACTGGGGCTTCTTTTTCCGCCCGATGCGTGCACACAAGCCGCTCAGCTTCCTCGGGGCTGAGAATACGACAGGCACATCATACCTGGCTGCTACCTTTTTCAGGCTGTGGGCGACACGGTGCGTATAAGGGACCACCTGTGGTCTCCCTTTTCGAGGCTTAGCGGTAAAGCTTTTCCTGCCTTTCATTTTTTGTAACAGGGTCTCTGCTACTGCAGACACAACAGAGCACGGGAAGCCTGCCTTTTGAAGTCTGTTAATCTGATTTTTAAAACTTACTTCCATCATGTGAGCGCAGGACTTGATCAGCGCCGATTCCAAGCAAAGAGAAGCGATCGCCCTTTTTACCGTCTTAGAATGCGATGAAGCGTACGGCAGCAATTCTTTCTTGGCTCTGGGGGAATACATCCAACAGGCACGTCCTTTTGAAAAGCTGATGTTAATATCTAAAAATTGCAGGCAATTGTTCTCCGGTATCTCATGGGTGAAAGTAAGGCCTTTTCCTTGTTGTCCAAACAGGCTTAAGATTCCTTCTACCCTACTGGCATGCGTCAAGTTACGGTTAGTCTTTAAAATAACCAGAAAGTCGTCAACATACCTAAAAGTTCGCAGGACAGAGCCGTTGTCAATAGAATGTGCTAAGGCACGGTCAATAGAAGACAAAAATATGTTACATAGCACTGGGGCGACACAGGAACCTATGCAAATTCCCCTTTTTTTAATAAAAATCTTGGTTCCAAGAGACACAAAAGTGGAGCCAAGGTAAAACTCTAAAAGTGACAAGAAACTTTCCACACTAATACCTGATGAATTCTGAAAGGCTGTAACCCCATTAAAATCAATACACTCACGTACGGCCTCGAACAGTTCTGCATGCGGGACGGAATAAAATAAATCTTGAACATCAATGGAGAACATGAACCCGATGTCCTTCTGCTCTTTTAAGTAGGCAGTCACATCTGTCGCATTCTTGGTAGCGAAGGGATCATTAGTAATAAGTTTGTTTAAGTTTAAAAGAAGAAATCGGCTAATTTGCTGTTGCCACGAGCCGCGCTCGCTGACAATACATCTGAAAGGCATTTCGGGTTTGTGCGTTTTAACGGAAAAAGATATCTCCAGGTGACCCTTTTTACATTTGCTAATGCCATTCGCCAACCTGGTGAGCTGCAAGTCCTTGCACATGTCTACCGCTTTTGTCTTCACTCTGCAGGCTTGTCTGCTCACCTGAACAAAGTTCTTTGACACCGCTAAGGAGGCCTTATTGTCGTAGGTTGAAGCTGTCATCACCACGAATCCGCCTTCTTTATCCGCCTGAAGTAGCCGCAGGTTGTTATTTTCGAAGTAGCTTACTACTCGCTGCATACAGTCCTTTGGGGAAAGGTCCTTCTTCTGCACGGTCCTGAGGATGCTGTCTACTCCGTCCAAAAGGCACCTCTCACCATTTTCCCCAGCCTTGTATGCAAGCTTCCTGTTCAAGGCAAGCATTTCATGCGCAGGAATCCTGGGTGGAACGCTGTACTTTGGTCCCTTCTTCAGGGTATCGGCGATAGCCTCAGGTATGCTGGCGTTGTCAGGGTTCACGACACTGCAGTGTTGCACAGGTGATTTTTTACGCTTTTTCGGCAAAAGATACAAAGTGCGCTGCCACAGGAACTATGCAGTTTGCGAAGCAAGACTTCTGAAAATCTTCATTTTGTTTTCAACGCTGTAATCTGGGACACCGGCACAACACAATACTCGAATCCAGTCGTACAGCAACCTCACTTGTCTCCAGAGCTCCGACTACAAAATGCGGCAGACGCGTTTCACATGGCCGAAAGATGGACGAATCATTCCAAAGAAGCCCATAACCTCAGCCGGAATAAACCCTTTCCGTAAGCAGTAGGTGATTACTCTTGCGCGGCAGGTTGCAGAAGCGATGTGAAAAATGATGGTTTGTACTTGAGCATAATGGGTATTTAGACATAGAGAAGGGCCCACTGTATAAGAAAGGTAATTCAGTAAAACACGTTGTTGGGCTAGTTGGTGCATTGCATGAAGTAAGACTAACCGGCCAAGAAGACGCACACAGGAAAAATCGACACAGAAAGCAACAGCAAATTAGCCGATTTCTTCTTTTAAACTTAAACAAACTTATTACTAATGATCCCTTCGCTACCAAGAATGCGACAGATGTGACTGCCTACTTAAAAGAGCAGAAGGACATCGGGTTCATGTTCTCCATTGATGTTCAAGATTTATTTTATTCCGTCCCGCATGCAGAACTGTTCGAGGCCGTACGTGAGTGTATTGATTTTAATGGGGTTACAGCCTTTCAGAATTCATCAGGTATTAGTGTGGAAAGTTTCCTGTCACTTTTAGAGTTTTACCTTGGCTCCACTTTTGTGTCTCTTGGAACAAAGATTTTTATTCAAAAAAGGGAATTTGCATAGGTTCCTGTGTCGCCCCAGTGCTATGTAACATATTTTTGTCTTCTATTGCCCGTGCCTTAGCACATTCTATTGACAACGGCTCTGTCCTGCGAATTTTTAGGTATGTTGACGACTTTCTGGTTATTTTAAAGACTAACCGTAACTTGACGCATGCCAGTAGGGTAGAAGGAATCTTAAGCCTGTTTGGACAACAAGGAAAAGGCCTTACTTTCACCCATGAGATACCGGAGAACAATTGCCTGCAATTTTTAGATAATAACATCAGCTTTTCAAAAGGACGTGCCAGTTGGATGTATTTCCCCAGAGCCAAGAAAGAATTGCTGCCGTACGCTTCATCGCATTCTAAGACGGTAAAAAGGGCGATCGCTTCTCTTTGCTTGGAATCGGCGCTGATCAAGTCCTGCGCTCACATGATGGAAGTAAGTTTTAATAATCAGATTAACAGACTTCAAAAGGCAGGCTTCCCGTGCTCTGTTGTGTCTGCAGTAGCAGAGACCTTGTTACAAAAAATGAAAGGCAGGAAAAGCTTTACCGCTAAGCCTCGAAAAGGGAGACCACAGGTGGTCCCTTATACGCACCGTGTCGCCCACAGCCTGAAAAAGATTGCAGCCAGGTATGATGTGCCTGTCGTATTCTCAGCCCCGAGGAAGCTGAGCGGCTTGTGTGCACGCATCGGGCGGAAAAAGAAGCCCCAGTGCGAAAAGAGGCATGGCCAACCCTTTGTAGAATGTGCGGTCGGTGTGGTGTATGAAGTACCACTGACCTGCGGCAAGGTCTATATAGGCCAGACGGGTCGTTGTGTTAATGACAGAGCACTGGATCACTCGAATTCCCTAAGGAATGGAACCGGGCCTAATTTTCCCCTTCACTGTAAAGAGTGCAGGTGTGAGCCGGTGCTTGACGGCATTAAGATTCTCGGCAGAAGTCGCGACAAAATAGCGCGTGAAGTTCTTGAAGCATTTATGATAACACAGAAAGGAGATGCATGCTGTAGTGATTGTTCTGTTGCTTTACGAAGTAAGGAAATCAGGTTCATTCAATCTGTTTTGTAATCACCTGTTTGTAATCACGTGAATGATTGTATTGTGTATGACTTTAGTTCCTTCTGACGCAGCTTTGCATAGATAGTGTTGTTTTATAGTTTTATATGTACGTTGTGATTACTGGGTAAGCGTAGGTACGATAAGGGAGTTACGATGGAAGTGAATTGTGGTTCCACGACGGAAGGATGTGACGGCGATTGTGGAAAGGTCATGTGACTGAGCGCCTATATATATTTGAGCCCCGTTCTTGCTAATAAATCAGTTAGTGGTCCAGCCTCTTTCTTTCTGTGTCGATTTTTCCTGTGTGTGTCTTCTTGGCCGGTTAGTCTTACTTCATGCAATGCACCAACTAGCCCAACAACGTGTTTTACTGGATTCTGCACATTTCTGAGGACGGAAATAAAAACTGGGCATTAGGCTGTAGGTAGCTGCCGTTTGTGCCTGAAATTAGATTTCTGATATTTAATACGAAGGTCGATTCTGATTGCACTTCATGTTAGGGAAGGGCACTGATAAGATGCCAGAGTTATCCTAGGGATTTGTCCATTTTTGTTTACGTGTTTCACCCTTTGTTTTGTTTTCAGGCCGAGGAGGCGCGAGCTATTGACAATGCGTATCAGAAATGTAAGACTCGCCGAAGTTGAAGCCCTCGTATATGAACATCGACATGTTCCGAACGCACAGCCTCGCCATGGAAACGCGTGATGAAATAAAATCTGATTTCAAGCAGGTTTGTTTGTAGAATTGTTTTCACCGACGCGATATTCTTGCGAACTGCCACGCAGGTGGGGCACACCGTTACCGCAGGTATGCGCACGCTTCAAACACTTTCCAATTCGTCCCCGGTACAAAGGCAGCCTACCTATGGAGTGATGTTCACAATAAGGGAGCAGTGCTTTCTGGGCGCAATGGTCATAACAAATGCACGCTAAATCCGACATGCGCTACAACAATATGAATTCAGCCGAGAGTTCCGAAGGAATCAAACCCGCTACAGCTCCACCAAGCCTTCGTGATCATCCGCATCAACTACGCAGCGGCATATACAAAACCCTACGTCACCAATGAGGGCAAATCCAACTGTTTAATGTGGATGGATAACGGGCGTAAAAAGGTTCATCCCGCATAACACTTCGACGAATCCCTTAGCGTCAGGCCTCCACATCACGATTCAAGAAATATTACACTGCCCAATACACACCGCTTGCCACCACCTGCACAGGCAGATGGATTCTTCAACAACTTGGTGTACACCACGAAGCCATCCCATGACCGAAGAACATTCTTCCGTGAGCCACCTTTCGCTCGAAGTTTAGTCCGGCGAATTGCAAGGAATATGTACCCTGAATACCATATGCAACAACCTACAAACAACTGCACGAGCGCTATTAGCGCGAGACAAACATTGTATACACGGATGCAGTGGATCATGCTCTTAAAAAATATTAACAACATCTTATGCATAACATAAGGATCCTTCCACAACTCCAAATTGAGTTCTTTGGTCCAACTTGTCAATAAAATTATTGACTCATAAGACGCGCTTTTGATTGGGCCAGTTGCGACGATCTTGAGAATTGTGAGCGGTATTTGGATTTACGACCGCCACGTTAAGGACGACAAACATATTTCACCGCAAAACGCTTCCAGGCTACTGTGTAGAACAGCGCAAAAAAAAAAAACGACAGGGACGAAGGAAGACGACAAGACGAGCAAAATGGATTACCAACATGCCCAAGCTTCTGTTTTAACTTTCAGGCTATGCCAGTGGTGATACCAGAAATGAGTGCCACCCCACTCTGCTGTACACTACTCACTGTCGGCACGGAGGTGGCCGACAAGACAGCATTCGGGCTTGCCCTCTGCACACCACCGCCACCACCACATTAAGCTACCCTAAACTTACAGTCCAGAACTACGCTCATATTCGGAATTCTGTCCCGGCGCAGTGTATACTAATGCAAATGCGAAATATTACCTTCGCTAGCCCTTTAGCCTCGCTCTTGTCTACTCGCCACTACCTCCACCCAAAGGTTAGCCTGCGAGTTAGCCAACTGGACAAATGCTTAAATGAACGTAGAGAGTGCTAATAAGAATACGCTCTATGCGCGTGTATTTACTTGTATGCTTAATCCATCTCCTTTCCATCAATCTACTTCGATAACTGGGAAGGACCAACAAAGGGCCTTTCTCAATAGCCCAGATGCGAGGTCTCCGATTCGGTGATGAAACAGCGTTGCTAAATAACTCTGGGGACGAATTCAAAAGATTGACTGATGGAACAGACAAAAACATCAGAGATAGAGGCATAAATTTAATATGCAGACGACTGTGGTAATATTCAACAGCCTGGCAAAGGAACAGCAGTTTACGTTATCTAGCCAAGCACTGGAATTGTAAGGCGAATATGTCTGCTTAGGACAGGTAGTACCGCATATCCGGACCATGAAAGGGAAATAAGAGAAAGGATAAAATTTGGAAGCAACGCATTTGGCAAGCACTCGCAGATTATGACTAGCAGCTTACCGGTATCGTGCAAGAGGAAAGTATACAACAGTTGCCTCTTACCTGTAGACACCTATGGGGTTGAAACGTGGAGGCTAACCAAGAGGGTTCCACTCAGGTTGAGGACAACCCAGAGGGCTATGGAACGAAAAATGGTATAACATTACGAAATAGGAAACGTGCACAGGGGGTCAGAGAAATAATACAAATTACTGACGGTCTAGTGGAAATCAAGAAGAAGATATAAGCATGGACAGGACATGTAGTGTGAAGAGAGGCTAGCCGATGGTCGCTTAGGGTAACAAACTGGATTCAAAGAAAAAAAGGACTAACGTGGGGTGGATGAGGCAGACGGGCAGAAAGTTAGGTGGGCTAATGAGATTAAGAAAATCGCAAGGGTCCGGTAGATGCAGCTAGCACAGGACCAGGCTGATTGAAGGAATTAGGAGAGGTCTTCGCCGTGCTGAAGCATTATGGGAGAGGTCTTCGTCCTGCTAATGATGATGGTGATAATGATGATAACGATGATATCAATATATTTCTTCCAATTCCAAGAAGCCAACAGGTGGGCTGTTCCGAAGTCGACAGCGCGTCCGATGAATGCCGACTGCTAAGCCAGCAGAAGAGAATCAATGCTTAGACCTGGAGGATTTCATACGTGAAATTAACTGGACAATGTACCGGAAGCGGGAACTTAGAACATTTTTCAGGTACTTCTCCCTTCTCTGTTGTTCCATGAAACAAACATACATCAACGAGGGACAAGGGCATTGGCAATGAGTTTTGTGCCTTTTGCCAGTGACAGACATGCCGGAGTTTGGAGAACCTTTCGACTACCTGTACTCTCGGGCAACCCTCTTCGTCTCTGCGCGACTATAAAGCTCTGCCCCTCCCCCCTCCCTCGTGACGAAAGCTCCGCCGCCCCTTAGCCTTGAAAGCATAGCCACAAAAAGATGTCCAGGAGTACAGTGAACTGCGCAGTTGAAAACCACAATCCACAGATGCCTACTCGAATAATATTGTATTTGCTCTATGTCTACGTTGATACCAACCTACGTTCTATGCTTAACAATAGTAAATTCAAGGGGATTTTTTTAATTTTGGAGCTTCTTCTTAGACCAATAAAAATTTTTGCAATTTCAAAATTCACCTTAGGCCTTTGATACGGCACAACTCCGCAGTGTTTTGTTTTTCCGATGGGCTATTTGAGGCGGTGTGCTGGCTCGAGAATGCTAACTGAGATTTGCTGAGTTGAAAACATATTAGAGGAAATCGCTATTTCCTGCTTCATGTGAGGTATTCTGTCTGCTGTATAATATATGATGGATTCCTTGTGCATATGAAGGAAATAATTTGGGGCATCAGGCATAAATGTGAAATAAACATTATTTAACAAAACCCGTTGGATGGCGCTACAAAGTGCAAAGGATGGTAATGTGACATCCTAAAAGAGGTGATCAAATAAAAAATGGGAAGGATTCAACGCTGCTGGACCGACTATGGAGCGAAAGCATGAGCTGCCAGTGACCGAGCGTTCTTCTCCTTTTTCTTCCACTTCTTGTCTTCTTCTTCTGGCAGGGGTGTCCACGGGCCACGGTCCACGCGACAAGCGGTTAGAGCTGGCGTAGTATTGCTTTCGTAATAAAAATTATTTTTATCCCGGTCCATGGGCTGCCGTTGCAGCTTCTCAAGGCTCATTAATTCGATATGTTGTAAATAAATGGCTGTAGGAAGTGATCACATCAAAAATAATACTGAGATACAATAGACAATATGCCAAATGCGTAACGCCATCCCTATTCCCGCTATGTTTGCTCGGTGAACAAAACGAAACCGCTTCCTTGCACTGGTAAGCCCAGCTACGCTTCATGCAATATATGATGTGCGTCCGGATGCAATTTTGCACTGTGCTATGTACTCTGTTAGAATGGTACGATTCGTGCGGGAACCAGGCATACATAAATATTGTGTTTAATATTGTTTTGTTGAGCGCGAACGCGTAACCAAACGCATTGCTCGCTGCGTTTACTTCCTACGCTGATTTTGCACCCACCCTTACAGGCCGTTTGCGTTAAAAAATGTTACGGACTATATTATTTATCTGTTAACAAAAGAGAAGTAAACTGCGTCTTTATTAATTTTCCAGCAGACCATATTTTTCGGATGTCAACACACTGAAACGTTTCTTGTTTTTTTTGTTTTTCAGCTGACTTATGCCGATGCGGCTCAAGCTTCTATAGTCCGCCCGCCGAGATGGATGGATGGAAAAACTTTATTTTCGTCAGAGAGCATGTATGGATGATTCCGTGTTAGATGGCCATCAACCCATGGCTGACGGCGACCTGGGTGGCCCACTCCATGGCCCTGGTCTGGACGACCGGGTCTGAGCTGGCCAACACGGCCTCCCACTGCTCGAGGGAAGGATCACACATAATATCCGCCGGTGGCGGTGTTATGCTACAGCTCCATAATATGTGGTCATAGGTTGCCAATTCCTGACACCATTTGCACTCCGGCTGAATGTCCGGGTAGATTTTGCTCAGCACGTATAGGTTGAAGAAACATCTAGTCTGCAATCGTCGCCAGACGCATTCCTGCGCCTTCACCAATTGCTTGTCCGGGGGTGGGTAAATCCTCCGCTCAAGTTTGAAATGATTAGTAATGTCATGAAAGGATACCAGCCCATCTCTCGTGGACCTTCCTGGAACGTCCGGCTCACCTACTCGGCTGACGAAACCTCGAGCATTCATGTGAGCAGTCTCGTTCCCAGGATTCCCAGAGTGTGCTGGTACCCAGACAATTTCCGCCTCCGTAGTCCCTCGCCCCGTGGCCCGATTGAGCAACCGCGCCGCTGTGACAGATATTCTGCCCCTCGCCAAATTTCGGATGGCTGTTTTGGAATCGCTGAAGATCAAGTCAGCATTACTACTAGTAACAGTTAGTGCTATCGCCGCTTCCTCTGCAGTTTCTGGGGAGCGGGTTTTGACTGATCCGGAGGCGATCAAGCGTCCCCGCCCGTCCGCCACCGCAATTGCAAATGCGTCCTTGTCCTTATACTCGGCGACATCTACATAGACTACCCCGTTGTACTTCCCATACTTAACATGTAAAGCTTTGGCTCTTGCCTTCCTGCGGTCCTCGTGATGTATTGGATGCATGTTGTTGGGCAAAGGTTTTATGTACAAGCCCTTGTGCATTTCCCGCCTAATCTGAATTTTAGTGTCACCAGCTGGAGCTTCAACTCCAATGCCGATCGTTTCAATATGTCCCTTCCTGCTTTTGTTTTTGAAAGCCTACCGAGCTGCATCACCAAGTGCGCCTCTCGTAGTTCTTCTAGGGTGTTGCGCACCCCTAATCCCAGCAGCCTTTCGGTAGACGCATTGTGAGGCAACCCAAGGGCCGCTTTATACGCCTGCCTAATCATAGCCTCCGCCTTGCCTTTTTCCGTCGCGTCCAACTTCAAATAAGGCGTCGCATACACTATTCTATTGAGCACAAACGCCTGCACCAGCTTACACAAGTCGTTTTCCTTAACACCTCTCTTACGATTGGCGATTCTCCTGATTAGCCTCACGGTAGCATTGACCGTATTTTTAAGCCTTTTCAAGGACTCGCTATTCTTCCTGTTAGTCTGCCGATACATACCCAGGATCCTGATCGTTTGGACCTCAGCGACCGGTACGCCCCCCACTTTGACCTCTAAAGGCGGTGGCGGCACATAGTGCCTCGCATGTATCCCTCTTGGTTTGTCCCTCAGCACAAAAAGCTCGGACTTGGGCTGAGAGCACGAGAGTCCTGCTTCCCCTGCTAGCTCCCCAACAATATCCACCGCGTGCTGTAGAGTTTCTTCCAAATGTGCGTCACTGCCTCTTGTTACCCAAAGAGTAATGTCATCCGCATAAAATGTATGTTTAAGTCCCGATATCCCTTGCAGCCTGAGTGGTATCTTGATCAAGTCGAGATTAAATAGGAACGGCGATAATACCATCCCTTGCGGTGTCCCCCTGCCCCCCAACGGGAAGGGATTCGATTTCATTTCTCCGACTATAATCTCCGCAGTCCTACCCTCCAGAAACGATCTGATGTACCGGAAGGTTCTACCCCCCGGTCTTATGTCCGATAGGTTCCTCAATATTGCCTCATGGGTAACATTGTCAAAGGCCTTAGTTAGGTCGAGCCCCAAGATAGCCTTGGTGCCCGTGCCGTACCCAGGATCAACCACGTCTTTTTTGAGCTGTATCATGACGTCTTGCGTTGATAAATTAGCCCTGAAACCAATCATTGTTTCAGGTATCAACTCCTTGTCCTCTACATAACCCTGAAGCCTGTTCAGGACCACATGCTCCATCAATTTGGCTAAACACGACGTAAGCGAGATGGGACGCAGATTCTCAATGCAGAGCTTCTTCCCTGCTTTAGGAATCAATATAATCCTAGCATGCTTCCACTCTGGCGGAATCTCCCCGGCCACCCAAAATTTATTCATAAAATTAGTGAGTGCCCCTACTGACTTGAAATCCAGGTTCCTCAGCATTTTATTAGTAACCCCGTCCGGACCCGCTGCTGACGTGGTACGAAGCTGACCCATTGCAAACTCCACCTCCGCCACCGTAAAGTCTGCATTTAATTCAAGGCTTTCCTCTCCCGAGTAATCCGGCAAGCAACCGCCCGCCTCTGTGTTTATGTAATGTCTTCCGAGTTCATGTATAAACTCCCCAGTCGTGCCTTGATACCGATACACTAACCTAGCCATTTGCCCCTTCTGCGCAGATTTGGTTGCCGTCGGGTCTAAAAGGTGCCTCAACAACTGCCATATTTTTTTGCATCCGAATTGCCCATTCATCCGGTCACAAATCTGCCCCCACTGTTTGCACTGCAACTCCAATGTGTACATTTCGATTTCTCGTTCTAACTTGGCCATCTTTCTACGGAGCACACATGCCTTTGTTTCCTCCACCTCCGAAGGAGACTTGCATGTGCTTCCCACATGTGTAACAATCTGGAGTCAGCCGTAGAGCCCTCCTCCTCCGCTGGAACCTCTTTTGTGGTACTCTTCACGGCCTGATTGAGTGCCTCAACCCAGGCTCCTAAGTCCTCGATTTCCCCGGTCACTGTGTCATTCCTGACTTCCCGAAATCGGTCCCAGTCCGTCACTCGAGTTCCTTTCACCTTGTCTTTGTGCTTAGCAGCACTAAATATCGTGGAAAGGATATAGTGATCACTTCCCAGTGGCTGTCCCGTGTTTACCCACTTTGAATCCCTGATACCATTCACAAATGTGAGGTCTGGAGAGGTGTCTATGCTCACGCTGTTGCCTATCCTCGTATGATCTAGCGGGTTGTTCAAGATCGTCCATCGCAGGTCCTGGGCAACCTGCCAAAGTTTATTTCCCTTCGGGCTGGCTCGGATGTAGCCCCACTCCGGATGAGGCGCATTGAAATCCCCCACCACGATGAGTTGAGACCTAGCCGCTAGCCGTTGCGTCTTTATCAGGAGGTCTGGCAAGCCCACCCCCTTAACTTTTGGAGAAGAGTATACATTAAGAGCAAAGAGACTCTTATCGCCTTTTCTTTTGGGTAAAATCTCCAGCAGGACGTAGTCCTCTCTGCTGCTATCTATGGTATGCTGAATCACTGTGGTATTACGATGGACTAGCATGGCCGTAAAGACGCTCGATACGCCCCCTCGATCAATCTCTGGTGGTGTAAACGTCTTAAATCCTGGTAATTTAACCGAGCCGCTAGCCTCCTGCAAAGCTATAATGTCCGGCTTACTATCTAGATTTTGTATGTGCAACTGCAGGTTCCCCCGCTTGCGACGGAAGCCCCTGCAGTTCCACTGCCAAACCTCAATTTGCTGGCGAGGGGCCATGGTGAGGCACTAGGTTCACTAACATCGGCTCCTGGCCGACTACGGGAGGCAATCTAGCCTCTAGCATAGCATTTAGGTGTTTAAACATACCCATTACTTGGGTCTGGAAACCCCTTAAGTCATTGGTGAAGGCGTCAAGACGCTCCTCAATCTTGCCTATAGTCTGGCTTCGATCTTGTCGACCCGACCTTCCAACCTATCCTGTCTTTCTTCCAGTTTTCCTACTCTCTCCGCAAGGGTAAGCATGTCCCTCCTAAGTCTAGTGACTTTAACTACTGGCTGCGGCGTGTCCGCCGCCGAAGTTTCTGCTATTCTCTTTGCAAGAGCTCCCTCATCTGCCGGCGGCGGCCTTTTCACCGTCCCCCGATTCTCCACTTCCATAGCTGTACAGTTATTGTCCACGCTAGAAGCGTTCGCCGGCGCCGCTTTTTGTGGGGTGTCCACGCTAGAGGCGTTCGCCTGCGCCGCTTTCTGTGGGGCCTGGGCCAGCGGCGTCTGTACCTTTTCTACTCTGCCGGTTTTAAGCGCGCGTTCCATCTCTGCCATCCTAGCTTCCATCTTTTTGATAGTTTCGGCTTGCTGCAACACCTGCCTTTGTAGCTCCTTCTGTCGAGCAGTCTCATTTTGGGAGCCCGCGTTTGGCCAGCTCACCTTTTTTCTTGTGGCACTTGGACTTCTTCCATGACCGGAACCTTGCCCTCCTCCTTTGCCAGGCTCGGGTCCGGGCAGTGAGGGGAAGGAAGCTGACCGGTCCCTTCTCTTGCTATCGCCTCTCGCACTGCTAGATGACCGCTTCCTGGGCCTCGAACGCCGCTCTTCCTTGCCAGTTTGGCTCTTGTCCTCGTCGTTGTGCTGCGAAGGCCGCTCTTCCTTGCCAGTTTGGTTCTTGTTCTCGTTTCTGTGCTGCAGACCCGTCGGCTGCTGACGGGCTAGACGAAACTTGCAGTTGCGGCTTCCCGTGCTGTGCGCCCCATGGCACACTATGCTTTCCGGCGTGCAGGTCAGCGACTCTCCGTCCGATGGTGCAGGATGTTCCTTCCCGCAACGGCGACACAATTAGTCTTCGGACGATAGCAAACGTCCGCCCGATGTCCTACTCGTCTGCAGTTATAGCAGGTCTCGACTAACTCTCTATACGGGATCACAGCGTACAGGCAGTTCCAATAAATAACTTGCCGAGGAACGCGCTTCCCGCCGAAAGTGATCTGTATCGCCTTTGACTTGCCCAAAGGACTGGCATCCAAAATGTCCATGTCTTCGTTCTTCTTCAAGAATCCTGCGCGAACTTCTGCCAATGGGCATCCGTTGTACGCATTGTAAATTACTCCGCGCAGAGTTCTCCGGCGCCGCCACGTACGCCGAAACCTCAAGGTCACGACCGCCCAGCTTGAGCGTCTTTACATTCGCATATGCCCCACTACGATTCATACACGGCGTGCTCACCGTCATCGTGTTGTTTGTATCATTGGCCCGCACCAGGTCTTCTTCCACCGCAGTCGCGTTCGTCAGCTCCGCTGTCGCTCTCAAGGCACATCCGAGCTCCCTCGGCGTCACTATACTCAAGTCCCAATTCTTGGGCCGGCACACAACCTTGAAATCCTTGGCTGGCATCTTCAGAAACGGTCCCCGTTTCTTCCACACCGGCGCTTTCCACCGCTTGACTTGGGCTGCTCCGTGCGTCTGGCGCCCGTCGCTGCCCGCATGTTTCTCGGTAGGCCTACTCTCGGAGTGATCCCCGTACACAGACTTCTTGAATCGATCTTGCGCCTTCAAAACCCAGGTCCATTCTCCCGCCTCGAATTCTGCAGGCGTTATAGATTCTCCCTCAACAGAGTACTCCATTGTCTTCAGCCTCGCAAAGGCCCACAACCACGAGTCACAGCCCCGGAGCCCGATGCCGCAGGCGTCGGCTCGGCCAAATGATTAGGCCTGATTTGCCGCACCGTGGTCGAGCACAAATCGTGAAAAAACCCCTAAAAGGGGGGAACACTTGCCAAAATATGGTGTCCACAGGTACAGGGCAACTGCCTGCAGATGATCCCACAAAAAGCAAGTCCAAGGCACAGCGCGTTCCGCCGAAAATCGGTCTCAAGGCGGGAGCTCATGCGGAACACGTCCGCACAGCGTCCGCTCAAACGCCAATCCCCCGCCCGCCGAGAAATGTCTCCAATAATTTAGTACCGAATCGGGCCCCTAAGCTCTCTGTGCGCTCCAGCCACAAACGCCGATCGGTCATGCCGTGGGCTGATCAGTGTCCACCTAACGTACCATGCACCGATTCGTATTTATTTCGCTACATGTACAGGGGTAGTCAAACTTTCCCATGCATGCCACAAGTTCTGCTTTTGGTCAGCATATTCTGGTACTTCAGATCCAATTAACGCTATCAAATAATAACGCTTCTTCTATCCTCTACAAATATTTTCAGACTTAAGGACGTCGTAGCTGCCTGACTATACTGCTGAGAAGCAGACCCTGCGGCCTGGGAACTTTTGACTGCCCCTGAACGTGTTCAACTGGACTAAAGATAAAGCGGTCAGGAAGACACACTCAAGAGAACAAGACACAGGACAGGCCCTGTCTTGTGTCTTCTTCTCTTGAGTGTGTCTTCCTGGGCGCTTTACCTTTAGTAAAGTGGCAATGCACAATCTAGCCCAATTTCAAGTTTTGTTGAAAGTGTGCAATGGAAATAAACATGTTTTCAGGTTTTGTACACTAGATATATTCACTCGGTTCAAATTCGCTCAAAACATGGATAATTATTTTATCGTTCCGGACTCGAGAAATGCGTTTCAAAGTATTATAGTACGCTGAAAAGGCTTCAAGTCATCCGATTTTATTAATTTTGCTGCAAGCGACGGCTTGCTTTACAACAAAGCAATTCTCGCTTTGTACAACTCTGTAGTAAACAAATTAAATGCAGGACGCCATCAAATTACGCACACTTTACGCCTGCACGCATGGTTTAGCCTAAACAACCACAGCCATGTGCTAATTTCTCAAGCAGGTTTTCATGGCTATTGTGAAGGTCGCAACAATATGACAACTATGAATTAAAGAAACAACTGCTACGTTGTTTACAATATTGTGAATAGTATCCACCTGGCCCTAGAAATAAGCTAAACAGCACAAACCGGCATGAAAAGCTCGCTGTTATTTGTAAATGTGACGCTGAAAGCCGACGTGCATCCCACGTTGTAGTTAAAGCGATATTAACATCGCGTAGCTGGCCCGAGGCTTACGAGCGATCGTATTGTAGAATACGCAGCTACTGCTGTGATCCCGAGCACGAACGTAAATGCCATGCCACTAAAGGTGCTCAAGCCAGCACGTGTTCACGCGCAGCGTAACCACTCACTGCCTTACCGAAATATTAGTGCTCCACTGGAGAATAAACAGCGATGATAATGCGCGAAGATTGAACCAGTGTCTAAATTCGCACATTAAAATGACAACGGGGCATGGTTCAACATTTTTGCGCACATACGGTACGGATTCCTGCCATCTGCGACGCGAAACTACAAGCGAAGTAGAAGACGCGGTAGAAATCATGCCGTCGTTCATTAAAGGATGAGGATGAGAAAAGAGCTACAATCGGCAAATGATTAGGACTACAAACAGCGCGGCGATTGAAATGTGGCTCTTAAAACTCTTATCGAGATATTCTTGACAGTTTCCCCAGTATCGATAAAGCACGCGCTTCTGACGTCATGCCAACGATATGACCGCTCGATCGAACTAAGATGACGACCAGAAGCTGTGGCCGCGATGTTACCAGACCACTAGACAATCTCGCATATTGTACCAAAATATTAATTTTACTTCTGCGCTGCAGACCGTGTTCATTTTTACCTCGATATTTCATCCTACGGGCCATGCTGCTGTTCTAAAAATTATTCAATTTGTTCCATCAATACAGCCAGAAACATATGCATCTTCCATGAGGCAGTCCCTTAATTAGGTCATATCTATTGCCTCAGATAAAATTTGGAATGCTAGACGTGCAATGTTCATATTTAGCAGAGTTTATTAAACGCGTGTCACAGTCCTGCACCTATTGAAAAAATATGCTGCCTGTTTGCACATTTCTACAGATGCGCCGCACCTAAAGGACAGACCTTCATGACGAATGGCTTCCATTAGGTCCCGCAATTATGTCTAAACAAATGCGGTCGCACAGGTACAGCCAACCCATGTATGGATGAATGAAGTTGACCGAGAAGCAACTAATTCTTCTCTGATTGTAGGCAACAACTTTTCGTAGCAATGACCGGCGAAAACATTGAAAGGAACATCCTAAAGACTATTAAGAAGTGATATTATCGGGCTAGTTGGAATGTGTTGCTGAGAGGTACACAAATTGTTAGCGCTTAATAATTGTTTCAGCTTCTTAACCTTGTCTTTGTAAATGTAAGCAGCGCACGTATTTCTGGAGGCTAATGACAGTTTGAACCTTGAACACGTGTTATGGCCGTAAACTGGGGCTTCCCAGTGATGCCCAAAGCCCAGTCCACCAACCGCTTTTGAACGGCCAGATCAGAGCAGCAACTTGCAGTCTGCTGTAACTCGAGCTCTGAGAGTTGGACCAAAGCTAAGAAAGCAGATTATGGGATTGTACAGGATTGAAACTGGCTCAACGTTACCTGCTGCTGTTTGCGCAGATAGTTTAGTCACAATCGTCTGCTGCGTCTTATTATTATTATTAATAATTGTTTCACGGGAATGGAAAGGCGCAGTATCTGTCACACTTGTGTCTGTGGACACCTGAACCGCGTCGTAAGGGAAGGGAGGAAGGTGGGATTTAAAGTGGAAAGAGAGAAAGAGGAGCCGTAGTGGAGGGCTACGGAGTAATTTCGACCACCTGGGGATGTTTAACGTGCGCTGACATCGCACAGCACACGGACGCCTCTTCGTTGTGCTGCGTCTGTAATTTTACAATCGCGCCGATAATTTGGTTTGGTGAAATTATTGCTTCAAGTGGAAAGCCCTCACCACTTTTCACCGCACTATATAGTATTACTACAGTGGCATTTGGACACAACAATCAGGTGAGTGCTGGTCTAAAGATTTATTTCCGCGAAAAAGTTAAAAGACGTACTATATCAGTCGTTTATTAGGGGCTCAATGGTCTCCATCGAAATTGCGTCTTAAACACCAACCACCCACCCCCGTCTTGGCAGCTGTCACGTCATCTGCCTACTGCGGTGCGTATCAGTAGGGTACTGGTTTGACATGCCCGAACCATGATAAAAAAAAGCATGCAGAAGCATCTGTTGGGAAACAATGCCATGTTCCTCTTTATTCTTCAGCCCGAAATAAGATCCTTTATCCACATGATACCGGCCAGCATGTAACGAATATTGTTCGGAACGTGAGGAGCGGCGCATTCCTGTAGAAAAAATAACATTTCAGAATCAACGCTGTGACGTTTTGCTTAACACAACCGCATGTTGTTCGTGGGTCACGCTTTACTTCTATTTTTAACGAGACTAGATTGCCCATACTAGCGGCTTTATTTATATAGCTTCATATTATTAAATAGTTAGTTACTTAAATAATTTATTTATTTATCTATTTATTTCGAACCTGCTTAGGCTGTAGGCATTGCAGCAGGAAGGTACACTTTCATATTCACAAAATAAGAAATCATTGACTTAACTAACGAAAGAAAGGATTCATTTGGGACAATATTACCATGTGGCGGCAAAACATCCCATGCACGAACCATTCTCAGAAAAAGAAATGAATAGTGGAGTACGTCACCCTTAAAAATAAATTCATAAAGTTCCTAATTGTTGTCCCTTTGCTTCGAAACGTAGAACACCAACTTCAGATTGTTTCGGCTATACCGGCCTTCGAAAAGTAAATGTGCTAAAATTTTATTCTCAAATTTCTTCGAGTTTTATGTCTGGCCACTGATGGTTGCTTTTGCTTTCTGACATATAACCTGTCCTGCCATAATTTCCAAGAGCGAAGTTAATTGCCTATTTTGAATTTTCCCCAATTTATGAATTATTGTATTGAGTGCCTGGGTCCCAGCACGCTGACGCATATTGGAGTACCACGCAGAGCCGAGTAAACATATCTCTTCTTTGAAATACCAAGGGCGGAGAGGGGAGGAGAAGGAGATAAAGGTAATTTCAGCTGTGCGCTGGTGATGAGACTGAGATCTACAGGGTCTTGAATATTTGGGGGCTGGGATTTAAAATCTTCCTATGCAAAATCTACTACCCCATTCGAGATGACATAACGTTCACAAAGTAGCAAAATATAGTCTACGTTATCTGATAAGTGATTCAACATCGCCACTTGCCTAGATTTCCCGCAATCAAGAAAAAACTGCTCTCGGTGGCGTGCACAATTCTCGCAGAAGGGAGTCGAAAAGCTATTTTGACATGATACGGCATCTGTCGAGCAGTGAGACAAGCTCCATCCCGGCCGTTGGCGCGCTTGCCTCGCTGCCCGCCAGATGACGCACCATGTCAAAACGCAGCCTTTTAGACTGACGCAGCCTTTTAGACTGAGCTTATGCCCGCGCTGTTATGTTGTTTTTGTTATTGGTCTCATGCTTTCATTTTCGCTTTTAGCCATGCTATTTGTTGCCTCCCTTCAATGATCGTTTTATCTGGGATTCACGTGCGCCCCAGTTCTGTTCTTTGCATCGGCCCCGCCCCACACTTTCCATGCCACAGCGTTAATTTCTGTTCAATATCAGATGCCGTTCTTTGGATGCTTGAGCTCTGATAACTGTGATCATGCGCAATGTTGCTCACGAAGCCATTTTTCAAACCCTCTACAACATACACGCTGGGAACAAAACCTTAAATTACATTCGTTCCTTTCTCTCGGGAAGGACTGCGGAGCTAAGTATCGCAGGACTTAGATCAGACAAAATAGCAATAGGAGACAGCGGAACCCCGCAAGGATCAGCCCTCTCGCCCTTCTTATTCAAACTAGCACTGATAGGTCTGCCTCTCAAACTTGAAGAAATCCAAGATCTTCAACACTCCCTACATGCTGATGATGTCACCTTGTGGGTAACAAAAGGTCCGGATGCGCACATAGAGGAAATGCTTCAAGAAGCCTTCAATGTAGTCCAGTCATATGCTAACCAGATTGAGCTGAAATGCTCACAACCTAAGTCTGAACTACTAGCAGTCAGCAGGAAAACGCAAGGCAAAGTAGAGATAAAAGTCTGCCTGCATGGACTACCCATACCTACAGTCGATACTATTAGAGTACTCGGGATCTACATCCAGAGCAATAGGAAGAGTAATGTTACTATCAACAGGCTGGAGATGACTGTGCAACAAATCACTGGACTGATACACAGAGCAACGGCAAGAAAGAGAGGAATGAAAGAGGCTGACATTTGTCGTCTTATCCATGCCTTTGTACTAAGGCGATTCACATACTCAGTGCCTTATCTCCGCCTCCTTCAATCTGACAAGAAGAAATTAGACAGACTCATTAGACGCACCTACAAGCCTGGGCTAGGTCTACCCAGAAACACTTCAACTGAAACACTTCTCTCACTTGGGATACACAGCACTGTAAAGGAGCCGATCACAGCACATAAGAAAGCCCAGTTACAAAGGCTAACGAACTCTAAAGCACAAGCAGATAAATGAAGGGGAAATGAGGGTGCTCGTTATGATACATGAAGGAAAGAAGCCAACAGTCGGCGAGGCCAAGGAAAGCATTGGGGATTGTACTTTATGTCGTTTTTTTGTGAGTTTTTACTTCTATAATCACATAAATTAGTAATGTAATCTGTTTAGGGGAAAGAGAATTAAACACAAAGTAGAAAAAAAACAACGTGCCGATGGTGGGAACCGAACCCACGACCTCCGAATATCGCGTCCGGTGCTCTTCCAAATGAGCTACATCGGCCGCTGTTCCCCCAGCTACTTTCTTAGGTATGAATGTTTTCTGTATACGAACCTTGAGAGTGTTCACCAGCGCCACCCTCAGCCATAGCGGTCTAAAGCAGGCAGACAAACTCTCAACCGCATGGGAATTATTGCTGAACCACTAGCCAACCACTCAGGACCACTACCAAGATTAGTGCGCGACAAAATTACCTCCAAACCTTTGCCCAAAAACATGCATCCCTCATTCCACGAAGGCAGGCATGAGCTAGAACTAGGGCCCTAAACAGAAAGTACCGAAGTCACGATGGGGTGTACATACCGACGCCTCGGACTACAATATAACTGAAGGTGCCTTTGCCATCTCTGTAATTAAGCAGCACAGTAACGTCAGTAAATGCGTATCAGCCGTTTCGGTCAAAGGCCGCTACTCGGACTAGGCGGAAGAAGCCGCAATCGCTTTAGCCATCGCTACAATAGATGCGCACATAGTTATCACTGATTCAAATACTGCCATACGTAACTTCTCGCGTGGAAGAATACCAAATACTGCTAGAAACATTCTCGTGGAAATCAGACTCGACAGAGAGAACTCGTATGGACACCTGCCCACTCAGAGAACCGAGGCAATGAGGCTGCTCACCAGCAAGCTCGAGGTTTTGTCGGCCGAGTGGTGAGATCTAATGCGAGGAACTTGAAACGGACGGATTGCTTACATACAACGACCTTATACACACCTTCAAACTCTCTAGGAGAGTGTATTCACCACCACACAAATCACTAACAATACAACAAGAAATTGTTTGGAGGAAACTACAAACGAAATCCTTCCCGAACCTTGCGGTTTACTCACACATATTTCGCGACAGCATAAGCTCATCATGCATTAAGTGCGGAGAGAAAGCCGGCCTTAATCATATCCTGTGGGATTGCTCAGAGAACACGCCTCCCAAGGCTCTCATAGAGACTCCCTCACTTGAATCCTGGGAGGAAGTGCTGCGTAACGCGAGCTCCGATATACAATTGGGCGCCGTAAACCGCACCGACCAAGTGGCGTCATGCCACCAGCTAACGGCCACTTGGCTCTTAGACTAAGACTACTTCCGACAATAAAGTTTTCTCTCTCTCTGCGCAAGCGAGACGCGGATGAAGAAGCGGTACCTAAGCGCTAAACGCTCCATTCTGCGTCTCGTTTAATGCAAATTTTGCGCAATAGCCTAAAGGCCCCGAGTCGCATAAAAGCCGGTGTCATTATTATAGTCGTTGTCCGTTGTAACAATGAATGTGAACGAACTATTTAATACGTGAGGAGAGCGTGCTGCTATAAGCGGACTGGTCCCGCAAGGGTGAGCAGAAGGGTGCGAATCTCGGAGACCGAATGGTATGCGTGTGTGATGATGCGGATCTCGGAAGTCTAGGGGACAGTAGACTGTAGTTGCCGGGAGGAGGACGGTATGGCGCGGGTATAGGGGAAGGAGTGCGGGAAGAAAAGAAGAAGCGTGGGACATGACAGAATAAACAAGGTTTTGGAACTTGTGCATCTGTCATTGAGTGCGACAAGTGAGGGCTCAGCGGGGATATCAGGAATATGAAAACAGAGTCGGTGAATGAGCTTGAAGAGCTGCTGCAGCATCTGCTGGGAAAAACCACTGGTTCCGTCATGGAGCGCGAAGTAGCGGCAGTGATGCGACAGACTAATGGTGGCATAGGCAGCGCCGGCAAATTCGTTGACGACGGCGTCGACGACGGTAGTTGAATCGACGGTTGACAGCGCCCCGCACCCCTCCGAAGGTACTCGGGGTTCAATCACATTCAGTTTCCCGGTGAGGGTTTGGACCGACTAAATACGTTTTTCCTGGTCACTGGCGTCGATGCATGATGAAAGGCTTACACATCATGGCTGCTGTGCTATAAAGCAGCACGAATCTTTCGTGGCGCTTCATGAACCTGTTCGCATATTGGAAGGCATTTACTGCAGCCTTAAGAGTTCTCTTCCACTGACCCGAGACGCCTATTACGACCAAATTGGCAAGGAACTACCGGCATCTGAAACATTCTACCATGTGTTGCCTCAAAGGCACCCATAGCTCCAAGACTTCGTGGAAGGTGAACAATTTGTCAGTTTCGCGGATTAGGCAAAGGCTGCCGAGCCTCATGGAGCGTTATTGGAGCGTCTGACTGGACAGTATACAACCGCCTGGACGCTGCAACTAGGCGGAACTCCAATCAACTTTACAGTTGGCGGTGGGCTTCGCTCTGCGGGAACATGGAGGAAGACTGTGGCTCGCGATGGCTCTTTACCACCCTGCGACGCATCACAACGCCACAAGCGAACCCGCAGCCGCTGGCCACTCTCGCCATCTCAAGCGGCCTTACCTGCGAGGAGCTAGATTACCGGTTTGCGGACCGCATTGCGCCGCAAAGCCCAGCGAACGCAGGCAGCCAAACTTCATCCGTGAGTCTCGGAGACAACCCCAGCGCCCCTACTCCTGCGGGCCCTTGTGACGCCCCCTTCACAGTGATGGAGCTCAACAACGCGCTGCAGCGCTGCCACCGTCGCTCGGCGCCAGGGCCGGATGGGGTGACTTACCAGATGCTGCGCAACCTGGACGCTGATCAACGGCTGGTTCTCCTGCAGCAGATCAACCTGGTGTGGAAACACGCGATCCTCCCTGAGGACTGGCGCATGGCAGTCGTTTTCCCCATTCTCAAGCCAGGGCTCCCACCAACCCAGCTCGCGGGATACCGTCCAGTGGCGCTAACACCTGCGGCTAGTAAGCTCATGGAACACATGTCTTTACATCGCCTCAACAAGCGGGCTGCGGCGGCGGATTTGTTTGATGAGCGACAGATGGGCTTTCGCGGAATGCGGTGCACTGCGGATTCCATATCCGATGTTGTCAGCGCGCTCGCGCACGCGAAGGCAGTGAGGCAGGTTGCACTTCCTACTGCTGGACGTGTCGGGAGCGTTTGATAACGTCTGCCGCGCTCCCATTCTCGCAACGCTTAAAAAGGCTGGCGTAGCCCGGCTTGCTACAGTACATTCGGAGCTTTTTTCAGGCGTGCTCCATGCGCGTTCGCGTGGGCGGCGCTCTCTCGGCGCCTCGCCCGGTCGGGATGGGCGTGCCGCAGCGCTCTGTCCTGTCATCTTTTCTGTTCAATGTGGCGATGTTAGTCGTGCCGGACTCCCTGCCCGCAGGCGGCCGGCATCATATGCACATCTCCATATACGCAGATGACATTGCTCTGTAGTGCCTGGGACCACCGTGCGAGGCCGCGCGGGTGAGCGCGTGCCTGCAGGGAGCTCTGACGGCGGTAAGCGACTGTTTGCGCGGCCTAGGTCTCTCGCTCAGCGCGGACAAGTCTGTCGTAATGGTCTGCGTTCCGAGCTCGCGCAAGCCACTACCGCCGCTCACATTGGACGGGTGCCTCCTGCCGTGGCGACGCTCGATGCAGTACCAGGGGGTGACATAGACCAGCGCCTTTCCTTCCGACCCGCGGCGACTAAGGCCTGCCTGCAGATGAAGAGAACCAACGCCGCCGTACACAGGCTCACTGCTCGAGGCCAGGGCATCAACCCAGCAAGCTGCGTTATGGCTGTACAGCTCCGTATCTAGGAGGGCTATTCTCTACGCGCTACCGCTCGTAACGCTCCGCAAACCATGCTCGAAGAAGCTGGAGATCCAGCACCGCGAGGCGCTCTGCGTTTGGCTCAGCCTCCCCAGAACTCTCAATGCGCATCTACTTTGGCCGAGGCAGGCTCGTGGCCATTACAATTTCAGGCCCTGCGGCGGGCGCTCCGACACATTGATCGCCTACAGGGCGCAGCAAACGGCGGCCCACTATTACATCGGTTGCGACATCGCCACTCGCGCATGGGAGCGGCGCTGCTCGAGTGCGAGCAGCTCACTAATGCAACGTCTCCCTACGACCTGTGTTCGCCCTGGCCCGCTGCTACGGAGTTCAGCGAGAGATTGTCGGCATCGCGGGAAAACTCACCACATCGCTCTGCGCATTGCAGCAGCTGGCCGGATCCGTCATATACGAGGTACTCCAACACCACCTCTTCGTTTACACCGACGGCTCCATGGCCAGAGATAGTTGCTTGCTAGCAGCGGCGGCTACCATCCCCGCCCTGCAACTGCATACACAGCTGCACCTGCTATTCCTTGGTATCTCCCACCACAACGGAGCTGCTGGGCTTACGCCTAGGTCTGGATCTACTGCTTGAACTGCCTCCGCCGCCACCCAAGTGTGCCGTGCTATGCGACTCCCGCGCCGCTCTCAGCCGCCTCAGAATTACCGCCCGGGGAACTCCGCTGCTGCGTCAGATTTCTGCGCGTTTCGAGCGCTTGGCGGAGCGCAGCTGTGTTATGCGGGCAAAGTGGATCCCCGAGCCCTACGGCATCGAGGGCAACGAACGTGCCGAAGGGCTCGCTACCGCAGCACATGGACTCCCTCCTAGCTCCGAGCAACTCGCTTTGGAGGACGTGCGTGCGGTAATCGGCGACCACCTCCGGACGCAGCACCCCGACAAACGCATCGCAAGCGGTGAGCGCATTCACCGTGTCAGCGGCCGCTCACTGGCTCGGCTGCAACGCGCGATGATCATCTGTGCACGCATTGGATGTGTGTGGCCTGGGGAAGTACGGATGCGCCACGGACTTCCCACCAGTGACGTGTGTGACGGCTGTGGTGCGCTAGAAACTCTCGAATATCTTCAACTGCACTGCGCCGCGTTAGCCTAACCGCGACGTGAGTTGCTGGCGGCTTTCAGAGCGCAGGGGGTAATCCCGTAAAGTGTAGCTGTTCTGTGGCCGCCGGGCAGTGCGCGCGTCCGCGAGTGAACAGACGTGAGCCTGTGTGAATACATCGAACAGGCGGGCTTGATGACCCGCCTATTTCACCTCATCAGATAGCGCGCTCTGCGACCGAACACTCCACGTGTGCTATTGTGGACGATAATGGTCGATCGCTCTACGTCGGCCATTATTGTTTTGTACAGTGTGCACCTCCGGGCATCGCAAACAGTTGCATGGATGCAGAGCTATTGAGGAGGCCTGCCGGATGTGCCGAGTGCTCAGTAACCTCCAAGACAATACTAATCCTCTTCGAAGATCAGAAGGTACCGCGCTGGGTGTATCTATCTCCTTTCGCGCAAAGATGCGTCTTGTACAAGAAGAAATATGAAGTTTGCCACGCGTGCGGGCGCATGGGACACCGAGACGACGTCTGTCCGGATCCGACGAATTAAAAGTGCCGCGGATGCGGCATGGAAAACCCGAAAGAAGGTCATCTGTGCGAACCGAGGTGCCAGCTATGCGGAAAGAATCACCTCCTCGGCGACAAGCGATGCCGGGAGATATATAGAACCCCATACATCACCAAAAAAAGACGTTGGGAGAAAAAACTGGGTCAGCAGGAACAACTGAAAATGGCTGATGCAACGCAAAACTTCGAGCGAGCGGGACGCTCAAGAACCAGAAATGGTGAAGAGGACCCCCCGCTACTAAGAAGGAGATCGAGATCAAACAGCAAGGACTACCACCACTTCACAGCCAAAGAGGGGGACTTCCCAAGGCTGGAGGAAGGAGCCACCGCCAACTCTACGCGACGCCGCTCGAGCTCCGGTACCAGGGACCGTTCCAGCTCTGGACGAAGGCGCTCCAGTTCGAGGACCTTGGCCGACTCATCCACTGCCAGCAGCTCCGGGTGCTTTACACGGGACCCCAAGACGTCGTGGGGACCACCTGCACGCAGACGCAGTCCGAGCGAAGATCGAAAAACGGTAAGCTTCACGGTTAGCAGTTCCCAGGTAAATAGGGAGGCAGACGAGAGAACTAAAAACTAGAAAAAGAGAATCGAGAGCTCAAGAGCATGCTCAGCACGCTCACTACAGAGATTCAAAATTTAAGAATGGAAAAGAGTACCCCCCCTCCTCCACCGAGGAACCAAATGGTACCCCAAAAACAGGTACAGAAACAGATGCCCTCTTCCCCACCTACAAAGGTCGTAGTCGCGCGCCCTGAGCAAAGGGATAATGAAGAGGAGAAAATGATTACTGAAACAATCAGGTCACCCCCGCAAAAACGTAAAGGGGACGAGACGGATCCGCTGGTGGCATTAGAAAGGAGACTGGACGCTAAATACGAAGCAAGATTTGAAAGAATCGAGACCCTCCTCACCCAATTAATGGGTGCGGTAAATCAAATGCAGACGCAATTCACCGCGATGCAGAACGCCTTCACCGAGAGGCTAACTACATTAGAAAGGACTGTGACCCCAATTCAACAAAATGGACAGGCGCAGTAAAAATGAAGACTCTCTGGTGTGGCAGTGGAACTGCCGCGCCTTCCAACGAAAGCGAGCGCTCTTGCAACAGCACTTAGAGCAGAGCGCAGAAAAACCTTTAGCTATAGCCCTTCAGGAAACAGGAAAAGGTCTACCAAAATTATCGGGATATCAGGCGTTCCACGGTGACCGGGGAGAAAAATCCCGCGTCTCCACGCTAGTTAAAAGACACATAGCGGTAGTCGAGCATGAGGTCAACTCGCGAGACATCGAAGCTGTATTAATAGAAATTATCACTGGTCGCAAGGAAGAGGCTAGTCTCTTCATCTTAAATGTGTACAGCACCCCCCAGCAGAGATAGGTACGTTTCCGCGCCCTCTTCCGCAAAGCGATCAAAACAGCAGGAAGCAATACTCTTATAATTCTAGGAGACTTCAATGCCACCCACCAAGAATGGGGCTACAATAGACACGACCCCAAGGGTAGGCAACTGTGGGAGGACATACATGAGCTCGGCCTCACCCTGCTGACGGACCCTAGCTGTCCGTCCAGGATGGGAAACAGCGTCTGTGCAGACACCACCCCGGACCTTACCTTAGGAAAAAACACGGGAGACGCAGTCTGGAACAACACAGCTCAAAATTTTCGCAGCGACCACTTTGTTCTGGCTCTCACCCTCAGCAAGGGCGTCAAAACGCGTCGCCTCAAAAAACCCAAAATCACCGATTGGGACAGGTTTAGGCAAATCAGAGAAAACTGCGAATCGGGAGATGAAATCCAAAACATAGAGCAATGGGCAGAGACGCTTAAGAAACAAGTAGAGGAAGCAACCACGACCCTACGGGAGGACGATGCGCCGGTGACGGTTGACAGCAAACTCCTTCATATGTGGGAAGCAAAATGCGGCATGGAGAGGCGTCTCCGGTCGCAAAGATGGAACAGGAACCTTAGGCGAAGGATAGCAAGATATAACAAAGAGATTGAAGATTACGCAGTAAAACTTTGCGAACAAAACTGGTGTAGTAGGTGTGACGAGATGGAAGGGAACATGAGCCTTGCTAATACGTGGAGCCTACTCAGACACCTACTTGATCCTGACAATTCGAAAACTCAATCGGGCATAAGACTGACGAAAGCCAGACACGCGTTCGAGGGCACGGACGGGGAACTCATGGCGAAACTAATTAACATGTACGTAGGCGACACACAAACCTTACCCCTGCCGGATTACGAAGGGCCCTTAAACGAGGCCCTAGACGCGCCGATCACGGAGGCGGAGGTTCGCGCCGAAATATTAGGCCTAAAAACAAAATCGGCTCTCGGCCCAGACGGAATCACAAACAAGGTTCTCCGAAATTTGGACGATAATTCCATCCGCGCGCTCACCAAGTACATGAGAATCGTATGGGACAGAGGCCGCCTCCCACAACAGTGGAAGACGGCAAATGTAATTTTGATACCGAAGCAAGGCAAACCCCCTAAACTAGAGAACTTACGACCAATCTCTCTAACATCCTGTATAGGGAAATTGATGGAGCGGGTAGTCCAAACGCGACTAACGCGTTTCATGGAGCTTAACGACCTGTGGCCGCACGAAATGGTTGGGTTCCGGCCCGGCCTGTGCACACAGGACGTAATGCTCCGCTTGAGACACGATATCATAGAAAGCGAAACCAGGGACGCGAGGGTACTACTAGGTCTAGACCTGACAAAAGGCGTTCGATAACGTAAAACACGCGGCAATTTTTTCTGGTCTCCAAGAATTGGGGGTCGGAAAGAAAACGTACGACTACGTAAAAGACTTCCTGTCGGGTAGAACGATAAAGATAAAGTTTCAGGACATTGAATCCTCCACCGTCAGACTAGGAAGCAGGGGTACGCCACAGGGTTCGGTGCTGTCCCCGTTCCTCTTTAATGTTGCCATGCGAAACCTCCCGGCAGAACTGAGGAAAGTGGAAAACTTGAAATTCAGCATGTACGCGCACGACGTCAACCTGTGGGTTACCCAGGGGAGTGACGCGAGCATCGAGGAGCGCTTGCAAGCGGCGGCGGACACCGTCGTGTCCTACGCGGCCGAAAGGGGCCTCTCGTGCTCTCCACAAAAATTGGAACTGTTTATCTGCAACTCGAAGGCGCTCAGGTGTAAACGCCAGATAAACAGCGTAACAGTAGACGGCCAAATAGTGCCAAAAGTCGAACAAATTAGGATCTTGGGGCTGTTTCTACAAGCAGATGGGTACAACGATACAACGGTAAAGAAACTGAACGCGTACGCCACGCAAGTCACGGGTCTGTTCAGGAGAATCGCACTAAAGGGTCGGGGCCTTAAGGAACGCAGCCTCCTGAAACTAATGCAGGCTTACATCACTAGCCGCATATGTTACGCCACACCATTCCTAAACATTAGATCAGACGAAAAGCAGAGAATAGACGCACTCATCAGACGATGCGCGAAGAGGGCTCTGGGACTACCCATCTCGACCTCGACTGAACGCCTCCTCGAAATGGGGGTGCACAACAATTGGACGGAACTAGCGGAGGCTGTGCGCATGGCGCAACTAGAAAGATTAAGCAGACCCACCACGGGCAGAACCATCCTCGGCTGGGTGGGACTGCAGTCAGATAGAGGAACAAGCCACAAAGTAGACATTCCACGAGAGTGTCGCGAATATATAATAGTGCCCCCCCTACCTAAAAACATGCACCCTACGTACAACAAGGAGAGGAGACAAAAGAGGGCCGAGACGCTCGCCAAGAAAGCGGGGAAAATGAAGCCGGGGGAGGTCGCCTACGTGGACGCGGCTAGCGGGAAGTCGGGGGCGGCGGTGGCTGTGGTCGTCAACGGCCGCGGCGTGCCCGCCGCCGCCGCGTCCGTTAGAAGCCGAAATGTAGACACGGCTGAAGAAGTTGCAATAGCGCTCGCTTGCGTTGGAACGGAAGCCAGCATAGTTATTAGTGACAGCAAAACAGCTGTCTGGAACTTTGGAAAAGGGAGGGTCTCGACGGAGGCAGCCAAAATTTTAGAGAAAGGAAAACTTGAAAGAAAGATTCGAATTATTTGGACCCCCGCGCACGAGTCCGTCCCCGGCAACGAGGCGGCGCACGAGCTATCCCGAGCTCTCTACTTCCGGGCAGCCGTAGAGCCGCCTGATTGCGATGGGATGGACGAGAGGCTGCAAACTTATAAGGAAATTTTAGAACACTACAGACTTAGCAGAAGGTCCCTGCCACCACCGGACCGAACGCTAACTAACAAGGAGGCCGTCGCTTGGCGGCGCCTGCAAGCTGGGAATTTCCCAAGTCCCGTCTGGCTTTTCCACACGCAAGTGGAGGAAAAGGCGGACGATAAATGCGAAACCTGCGGAGAAAGGGGTACTCTTGATCACATAATCTGGCAATGCCTTGATTCCCCTGGCGCCAAGGAAAACATAAACAGTAGAGAAGCCTGGGAACTGCTACTGCGGAGCGAGTCCCCGCCAACCAGCAGCAAGCTGTCCGCCTGGCGGCTGAAGCCGCGAAGAAACACTGTCACTTCGCCTGTCTTTAGTCGCGGAGGCCCCGGCCTCCGTCCCATAGGCCTGCGTGCCGGGGGCGGGGAGTAGGGGGCCTCCTACATCGGTGGAAAAATAAAGTTCGTAACAACAACAACAACAACCCAGCGGCGTTCCCTGCGACCCTCCGTGCAAGCTGGACAAGCGCGGTGTGCTAGTGGCACGGGTGCGCTGTAAAAGTGTTGCACCTCGTAATTAGTTGCACTTTCGTAAAAAAAAAAGAACAGCATTGGATATGTTAATTTTTTGCTCCTGATATATATAGCGATATCGAATATATCGCGATAAGTTGCACTTAGATTCAAGCTTCAGGTCAGAAAAACAGATGCAAAAAAGGAGCATGCGCACACAGGACTTTATTTGAATAATTACAAAATATTTGCATACAGAGCACAAATTTGTTCATGCATACGCTGTCTCACAGTATGCTATCCCTTACGGAAATGCCATATCTGGACTTATAAAAAAATCCAGATCAGGTATATCAGGAACTGGGCAGATATGGTATATTAGGAAAGATCTAGGCCAGATAAGACATATCTGCCCAATTCCTGATTTCGAGTACCAGATAAGGCATATCTGGTTGTATATTCCTGATCTGCCCAATTCCTGATTTCGTGTACCAGATAAAGCATATCTGGTTGTATATGCCTTATCTACCCAATTCCTGATTTTAAGATCTAGCCCGCGTGGCATGTAGGTTTTGAACTATAGATCTATATATCTGCATATCAACATAACACTTTATTAGAACACACACAAGACAATTTCAGTATTCCAGCTAAACGAACACTCAATCAAGTTTGCCAAGGAAACCTGAATTTCCCCTTTTATTTCAAACCTTACAGGAAAATAGCTTTGAAACCACAGGTTTTCTTTTTTTTCCCTGCCAATATGGCATCGCTCAAAGACGAGCCTGAATTACGTGTGTATACCGAGGGTCAAAGACATGCTCATCCGTTAGTAAATATTGAGATTCTACTCACATAGGCGCGATACTATAAAAAACTAATGGGATATCTGAACAGAATAATGTCTACACGAGAAGCTAAAGTGAAAGACATTAACCTATTAAATTAGACATTACATTTTTATTCTACGATTTTAAACACAGAGCTTTATCCAGTAAATGCTTTTAGTTTGAGCTGGTTTACTTGCGAAGCTAAATAAAATAAAAGGCTAATAATCGAACTGGCTCCATTGAAAGGGAATTTAAAGGTTTATCGATACCTGGAAAAGGTACCGCTAAACCGCAGAGCGATAAAACGCACACTGCTGGGACTGCTGATAATACCTAAACCTTAGCAAAGTATATATAGGCTGTCAGGAAGTACTGGTGTTACCTTAAGCAGAGACTGCAGTGCAAAATGAGCGAACGCGCCTAACTCGTGGTTGATTTTGAAATTAAAAGAGAAAACAAAGAAAAAAGCATGTCCGATGGCATTTGTCATGACAGCGACAGCTCTGCCCCTAAACCAAATCAAGCATGAAGCTACTTAGGGAGTGCAAATAATAATAATATTTAAACAACGAAGGACCCTATCCACCCACTGAAATTTGTTAAAATTGCTGGAGCGAAAGACAAATTAGCAAGGAAATGTACGGAACAATATCACAACTGGCAATTACCATCCAGTTTACTGATTGGAAATTTTTTCCATCAAAATAATAGAGTGAACAATATCCTGAGGCTGGCAAGTGCTAGTTCCCGACAAGAAGTCTCACGCTCACGGTTTTGGTGATCGGGCGTGAAGATGAGGCGGCACGATGAGGGTGCGATCCGACGCAGTGGTGAAGATTTGGCCGGGCCACCCAGGGCAGAAGCCTCGAAAAGCTCAATCGACCATCAGGTTCGCTGCCAAGGCTGGGGAGACAGCTTCCACCCGTAGTGGGGCACAGTAATTTCCTCTGTGCCGACAGTCACACTGAAGCTCTTGTAGGTTTGCTGTCGCATTTTTGTTACATGTACACAGCTAATAGCGAACAGGCGCTGGCACACACACACCAGCATACACAACATGCAGCACGCCCGCCAGCCGCACCGAACTCCGACGTCTGCCACCGCGAAAGGAACGAGACAAGTGCTTAGGCGCACAGAGTTGAAAGGGGAGGGGAAAGAAACAAGCACACACAAAACGGAGAGCTCGCGGCCTACGCGGTATAGATCGTGGCAGCGAGGAGGAGAGATGAAATGCGAGAGCGCGACGCAGGGGCCGCTGCTGTTTGAGAGGGAAGAGGGGAACGCGGGAGAGGAGGAGTCACTGTCTAGCCAGTGCGGCCCTCCACGCAGCAACCGCCAGATGTCTCTGAGGGTGAGTCACCGTCTAGACAGCTTGGAGGGGGCCGTATACTGAACTGCCATCATTTTCTTGATATTTGAATCGCTGAACTTAACCGACCATGCGTTTGTGCACCGGACTGCCGCCGCATTTTAAATGAAAATGCGAGTTAGTAGACGGAAAGAGGAGCATGTAGCCATAACCCAGCACCCTCCTAGATTAAGGAGCACATGGTGTAATAATTATAGTGCAGCGAAATCTGCAGAATATTTGAAATATATGAGTCGTAGTTATTTTCTAAATTGGATACAATTAATACTAAGCATGCAGGCCATGCTGAGTGTAGAAAAATTGAAGCTCGACCACATGATGCCAATATTGAATATTTGCAGAAGGTAGACGAAAGCCATATATTGCTAGTATACAATCACTATGGCTCCTGCGTAATTAAGGCCCCGATGAGGTTATATAAAGTCCTGTTGATGCCAGGCATATATGGCCCTGGTCTGTCTATATAAGGTCATGACGATGCCATATATGCCCTTTATCAGGCCACATAAGGTCGCGAGGATGCCATATATGCCCCTGATCAAGCCATATAAGGTCCCGTTACCCGTTCAGATATGCATTATATGTTGCATGATATGGCCACATCTGAGCCATATAAGGGCAACATTTTGCGCATATATCACCTTATCTGGCCCAGATAAGGTCTTATTTGCGGCCTTATATATTTGTATCTGGCAGCATATGTTCCATATCTGGAGCAGATATGGGATTTCCGTAAGAGATTGTAAAGTTTTTAGCTTTCTCTTTTGCGCTTTTGCTGTTATGCCTGCTCTCAAGCTGTCAGTTTTTATTTGAACATAGTTCTTCAAGAACGTGTTGGCGGCAGCGCGCAAGATGTTATCCAGCACCGTGTCAGGATGATGCCCATTGCTGCATATATTGATGTCCTCGTTATCTGAAAGCAGGTACTTCGTGAGAACAATAAGGATGTCTCTTTGATTGCCTGCCGCATGGAACCTGGTGGAATTTTCTTTTGTCGTAACTTTTTCTAATATTACTTGTGTTTGCAACACTGCGTTGATTACAACTGGCTGCGGGAACTTCAGAGCGCCTCTGGTTAAGCTTGTTATTAGGACATTTCTATCAATATCCAGTTCTCTGTGTTGTGTGGTCAGGTTGCCAGCACAAGCTTCGCATGGCAGTTTCTTTAGTGCTGCATGGGCACAGAATCTGGCTATATAAGCTATTGCTGGCATGGAAACTTCCTTGCCTTTTTAGTCGTTATCAGTTAAAATAATTTTGTAATCTTCAGCAAGCCTTTTTCTGTCGACTACTGTCACAGATGGCTTGCAGAGTTCTTTCATCTCTGGGAGGATCAAACAGTCCTGAAGTCTAGTCTTTGTTTCTGACTCGAATATTTGTTGGACTGAAACATGATAATTCGAGCCAGAAAGGCGGTGGCACCGGCCAAACCTGGCCTCTAGGCTGTCAGTTTGGAACTGTCCGAGTAGAACATAGTCTAAACGGAGTTCTTCAATGCAGTATCTGCTGATCTCTATCAGAGAGTAAGACGTGAGCCGCAGAGCTGCATGCGTGTCCTTTGTTAGGGCTCCAGTATCCATTTTCACATCCTTCCACATGTCCAGCCAGTTCACGACGGAATTTAAAAAATCTAGTTGCGCATCATTCATGCACCTAATTGGATATTGAAGTGGGTCTCTAAGGCGTCGGCCCTTCGACGGGGTCTTAACATTGACGATACGCCACCATTTATTGATCAGCTCAATGAAATTAGCTGGGCCTGTTGTGTACTGTAAATTGAGCTGATTTCCGCGCGTTCTTAACGCTTCAACCACAAAAGGGTTGAATATTTTGAGAGCCAATTTCACATTCTGACGTTCAAGGTTTGAAGGGTTCAAAGCTTTGTGCGTCAGTCCATACCCAAATTTTGATAAGCATTGTTGTTCAGAAGCATGCAAGTCTCGCAGAGTCTCAAAATGATGCCCCATTAACCCGTACAATCGACCCTGTGTTGTTAAACTCTGGATAAAAAATGCATGTGCCGGGGTTCTTTTGGTTCAGCCAGTTATTTCTGACGCATTTTAATAAATGAACTGGATCCACAACATAAAAAGTGGCCTCTGATTATCTGCTGGATGTGAATAAACGATGTCTACTGTGTTTTGTTTGGAAAAAAGCGACATAACTTTCCTGTTGATAGGGTTGTTGTCCGTTATGACAGCAATAACAGTGAGGCCAGCTCTTTCCAATTCCAAAATAGTCTTCACCAGAACGTCGTGCAGTTGACTTGCTTCAATAGTGACTACAGGAAGAATATATGCGACGTCTTTATGGCCTGAGAGTAAGGACTGGGTCATAAAGACATGTGCCGTTTTTGCCGCTTCAGAAGAGTTTGACGCCTTCCACTCAGTGATCCTCCCTTGAAGTCAAAATATTGCTGAAGGTGAATTTCATCGACCATCAATGTTACCACTCTCTCATGCGGCTTTAGGATATTTGCTCGTTTCTTTATGTACCGCAAAAACCCCTCATGATTTTGCTCCTTTGCCGGACTGGCATTGTAACGACTACATAGCCTCATTAATGTTGATCTGTGTGGTAATGCTATTTTCCCAGAACTACGAAGGAATCTGTAGGCATGTGGAGAAATCGTAAAAAGAAGACTTGCAAACACAAGGAATTCTGCTGAGTACCTAATGGCTCCACCTTCTTTCACAGCTAATAATTGGAGTTGCTCTTTTAGAAAAGTGACCACTTCAGACTTTTCTCGCGGCAGTAGCTCGTCACTCGTCAGGTCTTCGAGGAGTGAGAAAAGCAAACTGAAACAAGCCTTCAATTTTTCTTCTTGCTGGCACACATTTGGTGCTTTAAATTTGTGCACAGCGTCTAATACATACTGGATAGTGCGCAAATCATCAGTTTTCAATGGAATCGCGACCTGATCACTGGAAAGCTGTATTTGTTTCCAAAAGGCTGTAATTTCCATGTGCTCGTTGATTACTATAGAGCGTTCAACCTCCGGTGGCCCAGCACTGCCATCAACATGTACAAATAAGACACACTTTTCAGCTTGCGTTAGTGTCCAAAAGTCAGAAATTTGAATTTCTTGGAGCCTCGAGAGATGATGTCCAAATGAGGGCAGCTTGTTTTTGCGCTCCTCTTCTTCGTGCGCAGAAATTGAAAGCTGGATGGCTTTTTGCAAGTGCGCTTGCTCAAGGCGCGCTCTTTTTTCTTCCGGCTCTGGGCGCACTGGCTTGCTGTCCGACAGGTAAGCAGGGCTGTTCGGAAAAATCGTGGGGATTGCTTCTGGGGTCAACCTTGTAAGGCCCATGGGTACTTCTATTGTGTTGCCTGTAGCATCTGTGTAGGCGTACTTTGTTCTCAGATACTCAGGTTTGAAATGCAGCTCGCAGACCTGCAAAACACCGGAAGGAAAATGTCCTTGAGGAAACAAAATATAATATTTTCTTCCGCCGTGTATTTTTCTTCCGTTTTCTTTTATTTTAAGTTGGGAAAGTTTAGACTACTATGTGTATAGTAGCAAATGCACCCATATCATCGCCGTCTCATTTATTACGAGAATACAATAACTCCAATGGCCTAAATCATTCCCTAAAAAAACACTACACTTATCATATTTAGTCTAAAAGTTCGAAAAAAGAAAACAGCTTTTAAATGTACACGTGGTCACGACGGAGTCCGATGGTATGTGTCGGCATTTTTAAATATGACGCAGTCGCAAACAGTGAAGTAATTACAAAAAAATGGCATCAATTTGATATCTGAAAAACCCTGCCTTACATATAACGAAACAAAACAATTACTCAAACCTGCAGGTTGCGCAAATTTTGCGACACCTTGAATTTCATAGCGCTCCTTGTCAAAATTTCAGCATCATGATAACAAATTATAACCCTTCAACGATTTCAATTCAATGCGCAGCAACAACATACCTTAGAGTCTCGCAGGGTGCGGATGTCGACGTCATCGCGACGAACGGCACGCTCCCACTTAATCCGACGAGCGTCATTAGGGAACGAAAACACACGCACTTTTGGTCCGTTTTCGTAGTTTCCTTTGCAGTTGGGAACGCAGCAGCGACCCATCGCTTCCACAGGAAGCCCAGGCCAAGCGCCAAGCACAAATTCACAACTTTCAACTCGGAACTCACAAGCACAAGAGCAATAAGACTCAGAACCACGTGCTGACACACGCGCATCCAGCAACACGAGGCGATGTTGCACTGCTGATTGACACGTGCGAAACGACGAGGAGGGTGTCAGTCAGTGCCCGTGGAATGCGGGGGTCGCAGGTCGACGGTCAAAGTAGTGTGACGTCAGATAGGGGGAGAAGGAAAGCGCGCAGGCCTTGAAAAGTCTAGATGGCACTGACTGGTCCCAAGGAAGTGGGCAGAAGAGTGTGATCTCAAAGGCAGAACGGTGTGCGCGTGTGGTGGTACGGATCTCGAAGGCCGAGGGGACAGTTGACTGCGATTGCCGGGAGAAGGATGAAATGGCGCGGCTGTGGGGGAAGGAGTGCGTGAACAAAAGGGAGAGAGAGTGGCATGGAAAATAAATGGGACCTGAAAAGTGTGCATTGGTTGTTGAGTACGAACAATAGAATAAAAGTGAATAAAAGTGCTCCGAACATGCATATATTCGGTATCCTGGTCTTCTGATGGCGAGACGAACGCGCTACCGATACATAAAAGTTTTTTTTTTATTGCGAAGGCAATACTACATCAGGTTTAGAGCCTTCAGCGTAGCGTGGTTTGGTAGTTACGCTTTACACCACAAGACGACTGACGTCATAACATCGCGAGAGCTGGGCTACCAAGTCGGCTCTTCAGCGTAGCCTGGCTTGTAGCCACGCCGGGAGTTTCGCGCTTCTCCCACTAGGTGCGCTGTACTCCAACAGGTGGTGTGAGGACATAAGCGAGGCGAAGATGGGCTACCAAGTCGGTTCTTCAGCGTGGCGTGGCTCGTAGCCACGCCGGGCGTTCCGCGCTCCTCCAACTAGGTGCGCTGTGGTCTAGCAGGTGGTGTCGTCTTCCACTGGAGGCATTTCGTCTCTGCTCTCTTTTCGGTAAGAAAAGAAGGGGAGGCTGAGCTGTATAAAGCATGCCACTTCAGCGCTTGTAAGACAGTTCGTCATGCTGTCTGAGAAGTAGAGGGATAAGGCGGCTCGCCAGTGTGAAGCCAGGAATCGACAGCGAGCTACGGAGACAGTTGAACAACGTGAAGAGCGTCGAGCCAGACGTCGTGCTCAAGATGCGGCTCGGCGACTGCGTGCTTCTCCTCAAGCCACCGAAGCAGTTGCTTTCGCAATCTCCTAGGCTACTAAGCTACAGCTAAGCCACTATGAATTTTCTATTACTTACTTTGGCATGGGACAGGTGCAAATAGTAATGGCAAAACGTGTCAGCCACACATTTACTGACGTAATAAGTTTGAAATTGTTTCAACAACTCCAATTGATCAATTATTTGAATACATATTGGCTGGTGAATATGTACTCGATACGCTTCTCTAAACCGTATTACACCTTCAATAAAGTGCTCACGAGAAGATTCTACTTCGATATCTGCTTTGTTGCACTGCATGCTAGTTTTCAAAACACTGTGGGGGCTCAGGAGCCAGGAGCATAATAGCATAAAAAGGAATGTCATCTGCTTGAACAGGTAAGGACCTATGGTGTTATAAGGATGTAACGGAAGCTCTTTCATTAATGCGCTCTGAAGGATATACAAAAAAAACAATCGCCCGCCAACAATCCAAAAGCGCGTGTTCTATTATTTCAGCTATTTTACAGATGAAACAGTCGACCAACGAACAAACATATCTTCATCATTCATCCACGTTTTGAGTGATAATGTATAAGTGGGAAGATTGAAGAAAAAGATAGTTACTGACAGCTAGGTTGGTCTTATTGATACACCAAAGTTCAACACTGTTTCGTTCGAATAAAACGCTGTTTTGTGTAAGCGTTGCCATACATTAAAGTCTACATTACGTAACTAAACAAAATTATATATGTATCACAATACATTTCCGCAAATTTAGGGCTTTGCTTGCACGCAATTACGGGACAATATCATGCCGGCGGCAACCAGAACAGAACCTAGTACGTCTTTAGGGTAACTGGCGCCACCACGTTGCTCGCGAGCCGCGCATCGCACTCTTTCTGCACTGTGGCACAACCAGCTCACACTATCTCAAGCTCTTCAAAAGCACCCGCGCTGTATGCTGGCTGTGCAAGTTTTAATCCATGTAGTTACGTATTCACGTAGTTAAGTAATTACGCCCATACATGTAGTTACATATCCGGCACACGTACGTGTAGTTACGGAGCGGACGCTCCGTAACATGTATCATAAGTACGCTGCCGACTAACAGTGCGAGACTCTTCGTCTTCCACAAGTGTGCATTGCTTATCTATGGCTACTCCTGCTCAGGAGCCTTCTACGATGCGGACGGTGCATGTATACATCCTGCCGTGAACGTCACTAATCGCACTCAACAAACGAGCTCATACCTAAATCTCTTAGACGCTTTCTTAAGAGTGTTACATGAAAAAAAGTGAAAAAGTCTTAGTCCAGGTGCGTTTTCAAGTCTCGTCTCTATGGAAATGCTGTCACCGCCACCGCCGGGATCGAGCACATAACACATGTTGGGAGTACAGTGTTGTTGGAGCGATTCGTGGCTACCCAGATTTTCTGTAAAGTTGTCGTAACTATAATCATTCCTTCACAAAACACCAATAGCGTAAAGAATAACTGAAAAAAAGAATCACCTAGATGTAGCCGAGTTTGTTAACTTCTAGTGTCTCTACACCAGATAATGCGTCTTCTAACCTGAAAACTTTCGTCAGTGTTACTTGTTTTGCAGCACGTACTTTCTAATACGGCGAAAGTATTAATGCACACACACTTTGAAACTTCCTACCAATGGGCTATATTATTTTACATTCTTTTCGTTGAAGTGTTCAGCAACTGCCCGTATTTATCGCTGTGCCTGGAAATGCAAGGGAGTCAGACGGAAGGAAATGATTCTAATAAACTCCTCGGGTGTCAGAAGTAGCCTGTAACCACAACATTTTGTTGCCCGTGTGCTCACAAAACTGCACAATTAAACGCGGACCACCTTCTAATCGCTGGAGTCTGGAGCAAATAACAATAGTGACATCACTTCTTTGGCGGCGATGGCTGCCGTATTATCTGTGTTGGCGGGGTTGCGGGCACAGGTTGTTTGAGCACAAAAGATGTTCGCGCCGTTCAGGATGGTTAGTGCATAATAATCGAGTTCTAAGGAGAGAAATACACCAAACAGCAATTAATAATCGAAATACTTTGGTGAACTCTTTGTAGCCCTTTCAAGAACGATAACATTTTTTTGGCGCAAAAGGTAGCGACTAATGTTTTCATGGTTGTCGAGTATTTCGTCCAGAGGTTGGTATCTAATGGAAACTACACTGTCGAAGTTCCGCTTCTTACTAACGCCCAAGGTACTCCAAAAATGTTTTCTCTTGCCATGGTACCCATACACAAGAAAAAAATAAAGTTAGCTCTAGGGGGGGGGGGGGGGGGGCAAAATACGTATCCATAAAAAAGAAACAGTACATAGACCACGCACACTATTTAGCAAAATATTTACTGCGCTCGCTGTTTGCTTCACAGTGCCACTCTCAGTGGTACATGAAGGATTACAAGTTCTCCATCAAGAAACTTCTGAGATAAATATATATATATATCTCAGAAGTTTCTTGATGGGAAACTTGTAATCCTTCATGTAACTTGTAATCCTATATATATATATATATATATATATATATATATATATATGTATGTATAATATATAAAAAGAGAGAGAGAGTGAAGTGTACGCTTCATTTAAAGAAGCATTTGTACGACTCGACGTTTCGACCAGAAGCTGGCCTTCATCAGGAATGCGAGTGTAAACGATGCGGGTAGATTTAAAGGCGAAGGGCTGAAAAGAAACAGGTGGCGGAGAGACAAACAGGGAAAGAGGGCTTAGCAGGAGGGAAGTACACTGATATTGTTGGGGTAAAAAGCAGGTGCAGATGGGGAGTGATGAAACGTGCCGGTGCAGAGTAGAAAGAAAAAAGACGGCACATGGAAGGAAGTACAGTAACAGGTAACAGGCATGACCACATGCGACGAAAGCAGGCATTGTGTGGCCTTCATTGTGTGTATGGTGGGGGAGGCTGACATTCCTTTGAGCTACTTGCAGTAAGCTTGACTTGGCAGTGTGGGTGTGTTTGAGGAAGGAATTTAGGGGGTAACTGAACTTTGAAGTGGAGAAACGGTGCCAGGGGTCTCATTTATACCGGCCTGTAGGGCATTGAATTTAAAAATAAAGTACGATTCTCGTTGTTCCCGTTCGCGATTACTACGGAAGCCGTTCTGAAGCAGGATAACTGAGTTTTCGCGACTTTTCTTTTGAAGGTGTTTGGACAGTGGAAGGTGGAGGAGAGATTTAGTGTGCGCGCGATGGTTGTTGAATCGATGTCGGAAGGGGTTCTCAGTCTGTCCTATGTATTGCATTTGACACTCGCCACCAAAGGTGGCAAATGCCCTCACTTTGGCCTTTCCTCCCCCGCGCTCAATTCCCAATCGGCAGCCCTCCCTCACACTCACCCTCACTTAAAAAAATTATTTCGCCCTCCCTCGCCCTCATCCTGACTTAAAAAATATTGCTGGTCCTCACTCACCCTCACCCTCATTTCATTTGCCCTCACTCACCCTCAACCTCATGTCCAGCAGTTTTAATATTCTAGCTATTTTTAATTCTTTTCAATCTGTGGCAACGTTACAGTTAGTCGAAGCAGGCGCAATCTATTCTTTTCTGCGTGTGCTTTCTGCCGTGTCAAGCCACGCTGATCATTTAGCAATCCGAATTTCTCGAAGCTAACAATGGACTTAAATAAATGACGGGGCTGCGTGCATGTTGCAGCGCATCACTCGCAAGAGCCATCTGGTACTTGTTCTGACAGTTGCTGAGAATGAGATATGCACTGCACATGGAAACCAGGGGCTGTGAAAAGTGCAAAGAGCAATTCTAGTAGTGCCCTAGGCATGCCAATCAAAGGCGAAACTTCGAGGAGGAAGGAGAATAACCACTGCCATAGTTAACCGGGCAAACCTGCCCACCGGTTCACACGCCATGTGTTTCAAGGAGATAGAGTGACGAAATACGTTTACACTGCGCATGAGGAAGGAGGAGGTAACTACTAACCAGACGCAGATGGAAGGCATGAGGTGTATACGGCATATTAGACAACAGAACAATGTAATCTAATTAAAGTAACAGTAAAATGCTATCACAAAGAAGCGTAAATTTCGAGGGAGTCAGTCTTGACCCTCGATCGCTTCGCAGAGGAGGATGGGATGGGGGGACATAGCCTGCGAACCCTGGGCCGTGCGCGACAATTACAGACATGTAGTACATGTACTGTTATTTGGGAGACGCCGCGTAAAAATGCGGTTTTTAGGACACGGCGCCGCAGGTGCCACCGACGATGTGCCCCGATCGCATTCCGCCTCCCTCCAAGAACAAGCCGAAAACGCAAACTGAAACACGTAACTGTGTTGCGCTTCTGGATTTCACAAATGCCGCCGCAGTGTTGCGTAATTTTTTTTTTACAATTTCTATTAAAGTTATGCAAGGACCGAACAAGACAGCGCCTAACTAGTGTAGTACGACGTGCAAATGAACACATGCCAGAATTTCATGCATAAGGTTTGGTTATGCTTCTTGGATAGAGTGCTTAAATCTAGGATCACTTATGTAAAAAGCAGTGCTTATAGAACGGGGACAGAAAAGCAACACATATACGCCAACTAAGTTCACATCTCTTAATTGGTCTGCTTCATTCCGGACAGAACCCGCATATGCAAGAGCCGGAAAACGGATTGTCTGCACTGTGAAGGCAAGAGCGGCAAATGAAACTCACCTGGAACCTGCATGACGTCGTACACACCTTTCACGTGGACCGCGCATTTCCCATAAATATCCGACGACACTGCCGCAATGAAAACTTATTCGCGCACATAGTAAACGGACGTCTTTGAGCATATAGAATTTGCAACAGCGCACCAATGTGTTGTTTCAACAAGCGTCAACAACTTGAGTGGTCTGATCGAATGGACACAGCAACACAAACTGAAGGGCTTCCCCAGACGTTCCTGCCATTCGCTGTTTCTTTTCTTTTTGTTTTGAGACTGGGCTGAAGGAAGACCCTTTCTTTGGGCAGAGAGTGGGAAAGGAACGCACGGTGGTGGACGCGTGTGTATCCTTCCGAGAGCAATGCTGCCACGTCCATACATGTCTCCACCCGGTGCCTCAGGGAGATCAGATAAGACCAGCAACAGCCGCCTCTTGAGCCCAGCCATGGATCAGCTTGCGTGGTCTGCCCACGGGTAGGATGTTTTTTTTTTCTTTTTTTTTCGAACAGCTTTCCTAATGACAGCTGCCCTCGCTGTGGGGAGAGTCTAGCGCCTGTCGTCGGCGCATTGCCATAGGGTGCAAAGCCAGGCGCACACTGATTGCTTTGTGCGTTATCTGTCGCCCTCCCAAACGGTCTTCAAACGAAGCGCCGTCAACCAAAGGTATCGGGCGTGTAGGCTGAGGTGCTCCCCGGCTAACAACGTTCCGGCTTACAGCCTTCTAAAACACTGTAGCCCGCCGAATGGAACATCTTCCCGGCCTAGTACGAGTAGTGGCGTTCGTTGCTTCGTTTTTAGTTTGCTTAGCAACACGCACACAATGTATGCGTGTGGTTGGCAAAAGACAGGAAAAGTAGGAGGCTTCTCGCTGATCATTCCGCTGCTTCACACGAGAAGCAATCAACCGCTTGCACAACGACACGGGAAATCCGACGAGAGTGCAGGCCTCTTTCCTTCCGCAGAAATGGGTAAGCACAAACAGGTGTACAAAAAGCAGTGTTGTCATAATTTCAACCTACCAGCTGGAGATCTCAAGACATACCATGACTACGTGGAATTGGGTTTACATTTATCTCAGCTGTCTGCTTTATTAATATTTAGTCAGTCTTAGAGTGAATGTGGGAGTATTCCGCGTTAGAGAGCAGGTATCACGCAAACCCTCGAAGCTTTCTTCCCCTATGTCTTCTTCGTCTTCAGACCTGCAGACGTTTTAACAGTATGCGAGACAGCGTGCTCTCTGATGCGACTCTAGCCTTGGCAGAATGCATAAAGGTACTTCAACTCAGCTGGTCATCTTTATGTTACGAAAATGTAGGGACTCTTATTAAAACGTTTTCATAAAGTCGTAAGCTACAATTACAGCCCGTTTTAATCCAACCCAACAAATGTACCTGCGTGGCTTTGGGAAGCGGGTCTTATTCGAGGTCCAAGCATGCTGGAGGGCTGACTTCGACGTCACCCTCTCATCTCATAGGTCAAAAACACTCAGTGCGGACCTCTATAATAGAATGTGAATTGATGTTTTGTAGCTTTCATCGAATCTAAACCCTGCTTAGCGTCAGTAAAGAATTCCAGTTCAGCGGTTGCCTTATTCTGCAGCATTGAACCTACATCACTTTTTTGCTTTATATCGTGACGTACCAAGCACAGAAAACCATGCTTTGGATAAGAAACTGTTGAAAGCCGACATAAACGTGGTGCCCCCCTACAGTGAAGCTGATCTTGGCAAATTAAGTAATGGCAAAATAAGAACACTGGCATGTTGCCGTAAGTGCGACTCCTTAAGTTATCGGATAAGGCGACGGAGGCTTCAGTTGCTAACACAAGTGGTGAATTCAATACTAATGTAGTATGCTTCGTATACTTTTCTGCTGAGTTCGGACGAAAACTTCTTCAAGATTGTCGTTTCACGGAATCGAGGCGCACGCCTTTGGAACAGAACCACGACACGGACGACATAGACGACTAGTTCCCCACCACCCCTCGAGTGCGTCTACTCCTGCGCGGAGCTCCTGAAGTGTGACGTTTCTGCAGCATCCAATTTGTTCTGTGTAGCTTTTGACACGGGACAGCAGTATACGGTAAACGACGGCACTCTCCCTCGGGACGAGCTTGCCTAAGTGCTTGATGCTGCATCCCTAGCTGCCTGTGCTTTCCTTGCACCATATTGCACAAGCCAGCCAGTTTTTCGGGTACAGTGATGAGTGATGACTACCAGGACGTCACCTTTCTGAGCCACGTTTTTTAAGCGGTGGGAGATTTGATAGTCATATGAAATGACAACGGATCTTGTATCTTGCGCTTCAGGCGCAGCGGTGCTCTTCTGCATCCCTAGCATCTTTTGCAAGGTTCTCTAAAACAGAGGTGACTACCTCAGAGGGAAATCCTGCACTGAACAGTGTTTGCAGCCAGACATCCACGCTATACGTTTCATTTAATTCATGTTGGCAGGATATGTCAAGAGCGGCATGCAGGTAGTTCTTAGCAATGCCCTTCTTAGGAATCTTGGAATGAGCTAACTGGTGGCTTAAAATAGCTTCTTTTTTATAGCGAGGCTGATACCTCCAGCACGTTTTGATTTTGCAAACAGTTACACATATATCTAAGGACTGCAAGCACCCTTGCCCACCCAACCTGAAAGCGCATTCGACAAAGAATTCAACCCGGTTCAGCATTGTCATTCCCCCCTCATGCGTACGTCTGTGATAACATATGGCCTTACGATCGTCGGGCATTCCGATTCATTAAACTTATTCTGAGTACAGAACAGATGCTAAAATAATAAAATATTAAAGAACCTTACTCCGGTACAAGGCTTCAACAGGTTAACAACAATGCGCTGTAATTACGAGCCGCACATATTATTGCACGATTTGACAATTTTTTAATTGACAACAAAGTGAAAAATCGTAAAAGAAATAAGAAAATACTTCTTATTTTTCCAAACACTTGACAAAGATTGCACTGGATATTGAAATGCGGTTTATTTTACTGAAGTTCTTATCAGCGCAAATTCACTGCTGCTTGTTTACTTTCCTTTTGGTTTTGTTACGAATTTACACAACTTATGAAAGTTTTGTATAAAACCTTGCTAACCAAACAGTCAAGTAACACTGTCAAGAAACACTTCGCATGCGTCGCCGCATGCAAGCAATCTGGACGATAAAAAAAAAAACATGTTGCAGGGTCCCAGCAGATAAGATCACCCACCTCGGTTTTTGTGTTCAACGTTTCTTCTGCGCGCCCCCTCTATTTTGGACGCTCTTTTTTTTTCTGGGCGTGTTTTTCCTTGAATTGCAAATAAACATTAGCATTTAGAAACTGTGGTCCTGTGTATTTTGCCGGTCCCTTCGCGTTCTGTGTGGCTGGAAACAGTGACATCCCTCTCGGTGACTCCCTGCAGCTTCCTAGGGTCGTTTTTAGGCTTTTCTTCACCACGAGCGCCGGAGCAATTTTGTGGCTTTCGTTCCTGCTTCCTCTATAGCTGCAGCGCATGTGCCCCGTTCCATTACATCTGTTACCTATACAACACATGCCCAGTGGAGGAGAAAGTGTGTGGTCACTCATGTCTTTCGGGTTGCCGCGTGTTTTTCCTTACTGCCGAGACTACGCCTTTCGTAGAACATTTGCGCTCGCTCCTCAAACTCTGTATCTTTCCCTCCCTCACCTTCCCCTCACCGCCTCTGCCCTCCCTCACACTCGTCCTCACGAATTTTTCAGCGGCAATCCTCCCTCGCCCTCACCTCACCGAGTCAGATCCTCACAAGGTAAGGGTGCTCATGAGGGTTCACCCTCGTGAGGATGCCCATTTCTGCTCGCCACACTCGAGCATGTATACCACGTTCCTGGAGTCACAATTCAAGTTTCCGCGAATTTAGTGTTTAAAATCAGAGTGCATGCTCTTTGCCGTGGTCGTTGTTTGCACGTGTTTGCAAACTCGGCATCTATTCTTTCCACACGGCAAGCAACTTACAGGATCTGCTTTATCGACGGTACAGTGGACTACATAATATTGTTAATTTTTTGGTCGTCTGTATGTAACCCGCTGAACCACTGGAAATATTTTGAAGAGGCAATCACTCTGTTCTGAAGAAGCACGCATTCGCCGAGCCGCATCTTGAGCCCGATGTCTGGCTCGACGCTCTTCACGTTGTTCCTCTGTCTCCGTAGCTCGCTGTCGATTCCTGGCTTCACACTGGCGCGCCACCTTCTCCCTCTGCTTCTCAGACAGCATGACGAACTGTCTTACAAGCGCTGAAATGGCATGCTTTATACAGCGCAGGCTCCCCTCCTTTTCTTACCGAAGAGTTTAGTATTTTCTTGATGTTCGGAAGGTGGTTCGCGAAAGTTAAGATCAGATTTGCGCGGTGTTCATTTCGTGCTGCCTTCCGGCCTTCCCCAAACATTTCATTGCGATCAATTATTCCCGCTTTTCGGATGGCACCATCAATAATAAGGGGCGGATAGTGTTGGTGTTTCAGAACCTTCCGCATGCGGTTGGAATTTTCCACAAAATCTTCAGAGCGTGAGCAGACTCGTTCGAATCTTATTGCCTGAGAGTAAGGAATGGATACTGCCTTGTCGTGGCGGAGGGGCTTGCGAAACTCGATGAAGCCGTGAGGTCTGCTGTGTAGGGCCACCCAAAATAGACAGATCACGGCAGAGAGTTCTGACAAAATGCGATTCACTGGAGAAGGTAATGGCAACCCACTCCAGTATTTCCTGCCAAGAGAACCCTATGACCAGTCACACGTGGCGCGGTATGGTCCATAGGGTTACGAAGAGTCCGACATGACTGAACGACTGAACTGAACTGAAGGAATTGATGTTTTGCAGTGGCGCGGGTGGCAGCTTTTAAAATGAAGGTATTGTTGTTTGTCCGTGGGTTTTCTGTAGACATTGGTGATTAGTGCACCCTCTTCTAATTGAATTAATACGTCCAGGAAGTTAATTTGAGTGGAGGAGTAGGTATGTGTGAAGGAGATGTTGGAATGCATGTTATTAAATGAGGTAATGAATTGGATGAGTTCGTGCTCGTTTTCAGTCCATGTGATAAATGTACCGTCTAGAAAGCGTTTATAAAAAGCTGTTTTTTGGGGGTACGAGCGTAGGAAGTCCGATTCAATGTGGTCCATGAATATATTGGCATAGTGTGACGCCATTTTTGTTCCCATTGCTGTACCACTGGTTTGAAGGTAATACGAGTTATTGAATTCGAAGGAATTGAGTACGTTAAATGTTCTCGCATCCTATATGTACATATATATAAATATACTCTCCGAAGAAGAAGTCAGTTCGCTTTGTAGACAGTTACGGGGCGCATCACAAGATTACTGGACTACAACGAAAACACCTAACTACAAATATTTAAAAGGCTGTACAGAATGAGTGCGCAAAAGGAGCCTTTACTATTTTTTCAAAGGAGAGTAGAGCAAAGTCTGCATACTCACTCGGTAGGATTTCATCACAGAGGTAAAGTTGAAATTGTACTTTTCCACCCAGTCCTTCAAAAAGAAGCATGCATCCAGGCCATTTAAGAAAGCATTTGACTGCGTGTGTCATTCGAAACTAATCGCAAAGTTGCGGGGCGTCATTGGTGATAGCGAAATATTGGCTTGGATAGAGGACTTTTTGCATCAACGGTCACAATTCGTATTCTATCACCACGTGCAATCCAGATCGGTAGCGGTCACATCCGGAGTTCCTGAAGGCTCTGTTCTTGGAACCCTGTTATTTCTTAATTTTATTAACGATACTAATTGTAAGATCAAACTCTTTGCTAACGACTGCATAATATACAGAGAAATAAGAAGCATCGAAGATCATGTCATCCTTAACAGGTCATTAGAAAAAATTTCTGAATGGGGTAATAACTTGCAGATGACAATCAACACAAAGAAATCCGTATCAACGGCAGTAACCAGGAAAAAACAGCCTTCTAATTTTGTGTATAAAATGAATGACATTGCACTTACCTTTGTAAACACGTACAAATATTTAGGTGTCACACTGACTTCAGATCTTAGATGGAGCGAACACATTAGTAACATCACTGCTACAGCATTGCGCGAGTTATTTTTGCTTAGAAGATGTATTCGCCTAGCCCCTGCACAAACTAAACTTTTAGCTTATAAGACTTTTATTAGACCAGTACTAGAATATGCTAACACCGTTTGGTTTCCCCAGTCTCTTACTAACATTTCGAGGCTTGAAAGAATGCAGCGTAAAGCACTAAGATTCATTCATAACAAATACAAGCGAACAGATTCACCAGCCGAACTAGCTGTAATATCTGGGCCCGAAACGCTATCAGCAAGAGCGAATTCGGCGCGAATAAAATTCCTATATAAGCTACTGCATAACGCCTTTAACATCGGCCTATCACAGTATGTTTTATTATCACATAAGCGAGAGTTAAGAAGCCAACACGCGTTCACGCTAACCGAATTTTCACGTCACAGTGATGCATTTAAACATTCTTTCTTCCCGTTGGCAACTAGCGAATGGAATTGCCTGCACTCATCTGGTACTAACGTTGATTCATTTTCAAGTTTTTGTGCCAAACTACACGTCATAGTGTGAGCTGAAATTATTCGGTTACAAATTTCGCTTTATTTTTTTCATTCGCTTGTTTAACACAGTCGATAGCCTTTTATCCCATTGTTTCGTTTTTGAACTTGTATGTGTTCTTTATTTGAGAGCTCTTCGCGCGAATTTGATAACACATTTTCAGTTTTTTTGTGCTTTAAGAATTGTTTAATACAGTAATTTTGTAGAGCTGCTTTAATTCTTGTCATCATCATTTTGTCGATATTATGGATGTAATGCGCACCTGCTATGGTCTCAACTAGAGACTGGCAGTATTGCCGAAAAATAAATAATATTTAGGATGTGGATGTCATTTTTGTAGCATTTGTAGTAGGCCACGTCTACACAACTGCTTACAGTGGTCAAAGTGACACAAGTGAGAAAATATTAATGGGGATTCTAGACAGTGCCAACTGTGTCCCTTCACGTTGATTTGTTTCACACTACCATGCACTGCCTGCTTTCTCTGTGTAACTGAAAGGAGAGGATGTTTTTACAATTCGCTGCAAACATGTCTAAAGGCTATGATGCTCTCGCATTGTGGGCAAAAGATTCGATCTGACCAGTTATTAGCAATATCTAAGAAATATAATCTAGTGCATTCAAGCCAGCTCAGGTTCCTTTCCCAAATTGTTGAATACCACACTGAATTATTTAAAGAGACCGTATTGCTTGCGTTATCGTCAGTCTGTTAACACCATCTTATTCTACTTTCGCACTAGTTCTCTATCTTTTTTCCTTTTCATGCATACTTTGTACAGATCCATTGTTTTGTAGATTTACTCCCATTGTGCAAATAATGTAACCGTCCTGCTTAATTCTTCATGGTGCTTTCATAATCTGAGCCTTGTAAAGAAATACTTTTCGACTGCTTTGCGAGTGACATGGAAAATGCGATGAGAGACATTGCTAGTTGATCTGCAATTCGGGGATGGCAGGGGGAACATTTCTTCAAAGTATGAAAAAAAATTAATACATTAAGACACACCTACCAGAGATACATCTTCCACGACTTCATCAAGCGTGCAATAGTTAATAGCACAACGATTTGCTATAACCAATGCACTATATATCACCAGTGTTCTCTACGCAAAATAAATTACAAGAGATGGAGAGAAAAAGAATATGATGCAAGTAAAGAAATGCACACGAGTTCGATGAAAATCAATGCTTTGGGTCACGATATGCTGGAGTAGTGATCGGAGAATTGGTGACAACGATAGGAATTTTGAAACTGTTAGCTCATGAAATAGTTCAAAGCCGAAGCTTTCAAGCGGCTGCTTTCATGCATGCGTGCTGAAATCCGCTCAGGATGAGCGTGGCGTTAAAATAGGCCCCTGTCAGACTTTCTCAGTGTCGGTGTTATGAAAGAAATTATAGGCGTTGTGATACTGCAATATATTATGAAAGATCACTGAGCAAAGTTTCAGGGCGAGCTTCAGTTCGCAAGCCGTGCCAACGTTTCGGCAAGAGGACCAGTGCTGGTCTGCTCGGCTTGCTAATCGGGGCTCCCCCTCACTCGTTGTTCAGTGGCCTTTCATATATGTAGTCATCTTCTTTCTCTCGTTCTACCCTGCAATATATTATTCAATGTTTTCTATTGCTAGACTGGTCTGCAATGCGAGTATTTTAAAATGTGTGAGCATCGTTTTCAAAGTTTATCGAACGCTTTGCTAAAGCTCCATCTGAGGCGATTTTTGCTGAAGTGCTACTAAGCCCGCGCACCGATTTTGCGGTGATCCTGGCAGCCGCCAGTTTTTCAAGGCAGTCCATCATGGCGGTGGCCACGGGGTCAACATCCTGGAACAAAAATATTACTGCGGCAGTGTAGTCAGTCTTTAGAACAGACATTTTCCGCTTACTTTCTTTGAAGGTTTGTGCGGTTTCCCCACTTGCTGCTCAGACGGATGTGAAAAGCCCCTCTGCCGATGAAACAGTTCAAAGAAATCTTTATTTTTTTTTTCAAAGAAAGGAGAAGCTGAGAAGAAAGGCTTACTTGATGGTAAGAGGCCTTAGCACCCATCCAGAGTTCGCAGCACCGTAACAAATAGGAAGAAAGACGCCAATGTATTTATCACTTCAGTAAAAATGCAAAAGGTGTCCGTAGAATTAAACACAGTGATACATCAGAGAGGCAAAACATTTTACGATAGTTACCCTACGCCGCGGATTTGCGGCCGATGCGATTGAACCTGAATCTGAGAAGGTGACCGCACGTGCCATAAAGCACGCAAACGCTTCTGCGCGTGAAGGAAAAAGCTATCAATGTCTGGGAACGCACTATTACCCCGACAGTTAGGACCACCCGAACGGGGTGCACGTAAAATAGCACGTGCGCGAACAAATTCAATAGTTCAAGCAGGGAAGACTCCCAGCCATTTAGGCTATGATAACATGGCTCTACAATGTATTTGATTCTTTCACCCGCCCGAGAAGGCATAACAAGCGGTCTGTTTCTCTACGGCTTACGAGGAAGTATCACCCTATGAAATTGTGTTTCCCTACAAGAATCAACTCAAGCCGGTTTGACACAGCCTGATTTGCATTGCAGCAAATCACAATAGCTGTTTCCTCTAGCCTTTTCTTGAGACTGCAGTGAAATCTGAAAAATCTGAAACACGCTCTTTTCACGTCTAGACAAACCGCACAGAATGAAGTCTTGTGGAAAGTTGGAAGTAGCAGATGCCTAACGACAATTACTGTATGCTTCCTCCAGAAAAAGCCGAACGGGTTTTGCATTTTCGAAGGGGTTTAGAAATTCCCCTCCAATTTTTTTTTCCATATCTGACGAAAAAATTTCAAAGGTTAACGAATGGCATGAACCTAGGGATTGAGCGGAAAAAACGCCTCTCGGGGGCCAACATGAGCGGATGCCTCACCTTGGCCTACGTAGGATACGTGCTGTTCCAACCCTTTCTCCCCTACGGCCACTAATCTGCTCGAGGACAAACATAAGCACTAAAGGAAGACAGGAAAGCCGCCCAGTCCGGGCGGCATTTGACCCTTCGAGGCAATGATTGCACTGCAGCTACCGAGCTAAGTCCAACCCGAACTCTGATCACTCGCCTACAATCCGGCGACGCCGGTATAGTTGCCATGACAGTAAGGGTTCAAGGTCACACCGCAACCACAGAAGAGCTCGAGTCAGGCGACTGAACGCCAGTTATATATAATGCCTATGTTTCAAGACACCACATCAACAACCTACTAGCGAGGCCCCAATCTGAACGCTCGTCACGGGTTCCACGGCAGTGCAACCATTACCGCCAGTGGCAAGACGCCGGCCTGCCTTTTAATTGCTACCATGGAGGTCCGAATGACAGTGCAGCACATCAAGCAGCTGCTACCCCCCCCCAACGCTGTCCGAGTAGCCGTTCGACTGTGAGGTGAACGGCGACTTCGATAATCCCAACACTTTGGCTGTGGAAGGAAGTGCAGATCGAGCTCAAGCTCAAAATCAGGCTACCAGATGACCTCTCTGCTCATTCACCCGACCAACAATAATTTCACCATGGTAACGACACACGTCCTAACAGTCCAGGCACTCCAAACGCTGACCTTACTCCCCATTGGAGACCGAGCCTAGGTCTAGGTCTACATGGAAGACCTACCGGGGGCTACCAGAGAAGTCATCACAAACGTAGGCTTACATGGAAGCCCTGCCGGGGGCTGCCAGAGGATTCATCAGAAACGCCTATGAAGATGGAAGCTCAACGCTACTATATGAATATCTGGTCAGAAGGATTCCAGAGTATACTACACTAGCCTCCCGGCGCATGGGCAAGACGCATTCCATCCTACTCACCTGAGAAGCTACCATAGTTCCGTGTTCCATCAAATACATGGGAGCCATTCACCGCTAAATCCCATACCGCGGCAGCAAGGGACCCTGTACCAACTACAGACATCCCAGTCACCGTCACGGCGCATGGCCAACCTCCCCAAACATTATCTGCGCCCGCAATGGAAGACCGGCCTTGTACGCCCAGTACATTCTGGGCAAGGATCCTCAATTTACCGACACCTTACCAGCCACCTAAGCAGTCAAGCCAGCAGCTAAAGGAGCTACAAGAATCAGTCGAACCCAAGGACCACTTTCCTCAGTTGCCCGGACTCCCCAACCCAACCAGCAAAAGCAAGGCGGGCAGTGCCGCTAAAACAAGCCTGGAACTTTTTTTTTACGCAAGCTTGCCATAAGGCATATTATAGAAACTCGTGTAAATTATTTTCGGTAAGAATCCGGAGCAGGTTTCCACTCTTGTCGTTGTCAGTGAGCCATTTAGAGAAGTCTTCTTCCTTTGTTGTGGTTAGTCCCACTTCGCGCAGAATCTCTGTTCTTGATGCCCTTGTCCCTGCACAAATCCACAGCAGGTGGCGAACATCCACTTCTGCAGCTGGTGTGGAACACTCCTGAAACACCTGCCCCTCTTCACCAAGCACACATCCATGACAGCGACTACCAGCATACAACACGCCATTTCAAAATCTCAGGACGCCGCGCCGGCTAAAACAGAAGCGACAGCAGTCCGAGTAGAAGCCGCATCTTTCGTTAACACAATTCCAGGCTGGAAGCCCTGATAAGTACTATTGCCACTGGATCTCCCGTTCCCCCTTACCCAGCTCCCATTGCATCTCAGCCTTCCTCACCTAAACGATCAATCACCCGTACCTTGTCCAACAACACAAACCCTCGTTCCCATCCTGATTGGCTAGCAATAGAAGCTGACACAGAACCTCCTACAAACTTAACTACGTGCATAATGCCCCCTCCCTCCACCGCCAACTCACTAGATAACTTACGAAACATACTTGGGTCATTTGCTGCTCGCTTTGAGGCAAAACAGCTGCAGAACCATCTCCCCTCGTTTTCTTAAATTCGGCTTTTCCCCGTGGTAGTTACTCTAGCTATAACGAGATGGTGCCAGATTAGATAGTTGACGTTAAACTATTGAGTGATGGCGCCAGCGTTGGGCAGCACAAGCGCCACCCCTGGTCCTCTCATTATACGCGCGGGCAAAGCCACGTCTTTTCGGCATCGGGAACTCGGCGCGAGCGGACGTATCCTCGTGCGAGTACGCAGTCACAGGCGAAGCGAAGGCCTCGCGGGACTTATCTCGCCTGGTCGCCCTGTCCGACCTCGGAGCTTATCCCCTGCCTATCGTGGGAGAACATTCGCCTGTAGCACTGCTGGTGAGACGGACGCCCTAGGTTCATTAGCGTTATTGTATTGCTAGCTGGCGTGGTTATTGGAGAAACAAATGCCTCTTTGTTGTCACCACGTGTTCTTCCTTCGTTTCCATGAGCACAGCCTGCAGTTGTCCGCGTGCGCTCACTAGCGCACGCGGTCACTGGGTGGGGTAGGCGGTTCGGACTGTTTCTCTTGTTCGTTTTTTTATTTGGGAAGTTTGTCATCAGGCATAGTGAAAAGGGAGCGGTGAGTAGGAGGAAGCTAGAAGATAGAGTGCAAACAGGTCTCCCATAAATAACAATATAGGTTGCCGATAAACTGATTGTTTAGCGTCCACTTCCTGTAATCGCAGTCAAGGTCCCACCGCAAGCCTACTTTCCGTAGGTAGCACTGCCTCGCGGGCAGGTACACAATAGATGCTTCGCATCGCAGAGTTCCGGTGAAGCACCACAATGCGGGCACTTTTAGGTCACTTGTTCGTCACGCCACCGATGATGCACAGAAGGGGTGAGAGTCGCTCCTACCCGAATCCGGCGCACAGATACCTCCTCCTTCCGAGTGAGATTAGGGGGAGAGGGTACGAACACAGAGGAATTCGAGCGCATGTTCGCTGGCGCAATGATTCGTTCTCGGCTACATGAGACATGAGCGGATCTGGGAAAGAGGGTGGGATGTCTGATGTGTCAAGGTTTGCCATTTTATCCACATGGATATTATGTAGATCATGAGCATGACCGCGAATCCAGTGTATACGCACAGGAAAATGGTATTTTTACAAAGCTGGTGAATGAATTGTGTAATTATGAATGTGCGCCGAACAGCCGGTTATGGAGTCAGTGTAAACGTCAACAGTATCAGATGTGAGTTCGATTGGGATGTATTAAGAGGGAAAAACATATTTATCCTCTTATTAAAGCCCACATCCGACGCCCGACGTGGGGACTGCTCTTGGAACATTGGACGACTGTTTGTTAGGTTCAAGGGACGTTTTTCGTATCGACATGAGAAGTGCAGGCCTAGAGTGAATTTTGATTGTTAGGCCCTGCGGCATGCTTTCTTGAGTGCGAGGGGACTTCCTCTGCAGCATGTTTGAACTTTTCAACGTGCTCAGCGCATGTTTTATACATTTTGAAGACCTTCCTTCACATTTAGGACAAGGTGGTCCACTTCAATGGAACGTGAGGCCTAGCGCCTGTGGAATTGTTGGCCTGAAGCAAGTGAGTAGGAAAGCCACGTGAGTGGTCCGAATTCTGCTGGACAAATTTTCTCTTTTGCGACTCCGGGAGTCGCTGGCTATGGGAGCCTCGTTGCCAGGGGCCACGTGTGCCACAGCGAGCTTGCTGGTATTGCAGATCGGCACCGGGCATTCCGACACCATCAGGGGCCGTGGGGGCCGACCGCAAATTTGCTTCGCGTGGTGCGAGTAGGAGGACCATACCACCGAGCCGATGTTTCCTCGCAGCTGTATGCGCGTAACTCTTTTCCGGCTTATTTTTTAAGGCGGTTGTTGTTATAGTGGTTGTTAGGCCAAAGGCTTTCGCAGCAGCCTGCACCACTCCAGAAGAAACGACCGCCAGAACCGTGGTGTTGTAAAGCGGGAGCACATTGCTGCCCACTTGTTTTCTTTTTTTATTATCCTCGCAAGAACTGAGCCTTCTCGTTCAACTGAAGAAATGGTTTTGTTAACTTGAGCTTTGCGTTTGTACAGCCGCATGGCATGTTTTGCTAGCGAGTTTTGTACGGAGCCACGAGGCCGGTACGGGTGCCGGGGCTCCCTCCCGTGAATTTCGTTAAATGCATGCGGAGAGCTTTCTGGCAGTTATGCAGATTCACCGGAGCAACTCAGGCTTACCGGCCCCTGTACATCGTCTCGCTGCTGCCTGCTGCGACAGGGGTGCCTAGATCCTGTTCGGCATATCCGCCTGGGGCAGCAGTGGCACGACCAGTGTAGCAATCATACTGGCTGCTTCTACCCTGATGTAAAGGTGCAGCTGTGCCGCCTTACGCACCATTGCGTAATCCTCTTCTGCAGCTTTTAGGCGCCCTGTGGACACATGGTCCTCTCCCACGATCTCTGGTGTTGTGCCATACCATCACCTGGCTCGGCTTGGTACCCTCTCTGGGGTCGTCTGCACCTGCCTTCCAGACAGCGGCGCCATCTCTGCGAACTTCCGGCAGCAGTTACGACCGGGCCCGCTACGTACCGACCTGCAGACAATGACGCCGACGTGAGAGGCCAGCCATCCTGCGGAGACCTTCACGCTACCGTTGACGCACCTCGGAAGTCTCCGAGGACGTGTTCGGTGCTCTCTGCTGGAAGGTGCTGCCTAAAGTGCAAATTCGTGAAGACATATTCATAGCATTTAGTACTTTCAGGCGCGTGGGTCAATTTAGGATGGCGGGGATGTAGGGAACAATCTTCCCTCGTTCTCTTTAAAGTCGGCCTTTCCCCGGGGCAGTTACTCTAACTATCACGTGATGGCATCAAATTAGATGATTGACGTTTAACTATCGAGAGATGGCACCAGCGTCGCGGCAGCACAAGCGCCACCCCTGGTCTTGTCACTGCGCACGCGGGCAGAGCCAAAATACTTCGTCATCGGGAACTCGACGCGAGCGGAAATATCCTGACGCGATTCCACGGTCGCGGCGAGGCGAAGGCCTCGCGGGACATTGCTCGTCTGGTCGCCCTGTCCGGCCTCGGAGCATATCCCCTGCCCTAGCGTGGGAGAACATTCGCCTGTAGCCCTACTGACGAGTCGGACGCCTAGATTCATTAGCGTGTTTTATGGCTAGCTGAATTTGTTGTTATTGCAGCAATAAATGCCTGCTTGTTTTCAGCACTTGTTCCTTCATTCCCAAGAGCACGGCCCGCAGTGGTCGGCGTGAGCTCGCTAGCGTGCGTGATCACTGAGTGGGTTCGTTGGTTCCAACTGTCAGCCATGACTAAGCGGAGAAAACACATTTATCCCCCTATTACAACCAGACAAATTGCAGCCAGCTGTAACACATCAAGCAGGAATGTGCAACTCTTGAAGGGGCACCAATCGGCAAAATACAAGACAATGCTATTCTTGATAACAGAGTAGATGCGCTAACTGAAGACTTCTGTGACCGATATACAGATTTTGAGTCTTCCATCGTGGTCCCAGCGCATTTCTTATGCAACCCAGCTCCCAAAGCAGCAAGACAGGGCACTCCACCACTCCGTTACTACTCCCCATTTTATAGGTTCTCATAATGGCGTATGGAAACCGTAACCTTAACGCCCGGCAGTGGAATGGCCGGGGGTTTGATCAGAAGCGTCATATGGTACACCAACTGCTGTCGTGCATTACAGGCGAGGTATATGTATGTACACATTTAGCGAATACTCTATAGAAAGAAGCCCATACGGTTAGAACGTGGCGGCACATGAGCACTCCAGCGCCCTCTCAAACTTGAGAGGCCAACTAAAGTTAATGACGTTGAATGACGCCAGGACTACTTATAAAATATTGGCTTGACATATAAAGTGCCATTTTTCTGCATGCACCCTGCCGCATGTTTGAAGTCATCCTCTTGAAAGGTGCTTTTCAGTATTCGTCAGCCTTTGTCATCCTATTGGGCTTGACGCCTTCTGTTCTGAGTGCATTTTATAATCAAGCCCAGCAATTAGACGACGGCTCCTTTGCACAAAAAAGGAGCAAGCCAGCACCTTTTCTAAAAGCACAAGCTAAGCATACTTCTACAACATGTCCCTTAAAGCGCTGGCGTAACCGCAAAATTCGCAATAGAGTGTCGAACAAATAAAGCTCGAAAGGATTCGTGGTTTATTATATCGAGACAACAAATACAGTGATAAATACCAGCAAAATGCATGGTTCGTCAGTCCTTCGCATGCTGCCAGCTCAGTTTAACACGCGTCAAGCGCTTTGAAAGAAGCGAAACGTTTGCCACAACGGCGCAACAAGACACAGCGCTGGCCGGACGTAGAAGGAGAAAACGACGGACTTAAAAAACTAGGAAGCATCCTACATAATACCAACGATCAAGAATCAACTTGTACGCAAGGCGAAAACATCACTACTGGCCCAATTTTACAGAAGCGAGCTTAACCTAGCGCCGTTCCAGGGAGCAACATCGCAAACAGCGTGACGGTAGCGTTAAGAAACTGCCTCTTTACCTTCGTAAGCACCCAGTAAGGCCTGCAAAGTCTCGCCGATGCAGTTTCAACATTACAAGGGACCACAACAAGAGCGCTACACAAGTAAAAAGAAAATAAATGTTTTAATAGCATAGCTATCTTTTTCTATAAACAACTTACAACAGTTATTCTTGTTTTCGTGCGTAGCGTTTTCAATATTTAGCTTATTAACTCCTTTATTTTAGTGTTGACCCCCCCGATCTGCCGCTGTGCTGCAGTAGCGCTAAACCTCGTTTTGGCATAGCCTTTGCCACCAGTTTACTTCCGCAATGCTACAGGGCCCGACATCCTTGCCCCAAAGGAACCCTTCAACCCCTTCCCCTTCCCGGTTATACACCTATTTTGTCTACATCTGCTCCTCCCTCTCGAGTAGTTTTAGTTGCAGCTTATAGAAACTATGTGTGCGGCAGAATAACGCAGCTAGCCTGCAAAATTATTAGTTAATGTAGGACTTCAGCTGCACAGAAGGATCGATCTAATATGGATACCAGGTCACCAGGGAGTTGAAGAAAACGAGCGAGCACACGCTTCGGCCCCAGCTTTTCTTCCCCGGAATCTTTATACGCCCTCCCTTGCTGATTTAGGCTCCCCCCTCCGTTAACAACATATTCAGAGATATTATAGCATTTGAGCCTTGAAAAGCAGACATTCCCGAAGCCCGCTAAAGGTCTTAGTAAATCAGAAGAGTGCCACCTTCAAAGGTTATAATCTATGTCATTTATTAATCCAGCAACACTTCCCGCCATTGAGCCGGAATCCTTTTCGGTGCAGTGCACATTTTGTGGCCAGGAGGCAAACTTATACCATATGGTATGGGCTTCTCAACAAAATACCAGTATTGACATAATAAATCAGCCAATGTGGGAAGGCTGGGGCGGCCCTGTCCAGCTCGGACCTCGAGGAAAAACGAGCCCTCGTCGAAAGCGCACCGGCAACGGCTTTTACCAACGATGTCCCGGATTAGGGACCCGACCAGCCTTCCCTTCATCTAAGAGAATGTCAATAAATGTTTTTATCATCATCATCATTCGGTTTCTGTGCTGATCGTTTTGTTTTCGCTTGCATCGCCCATTGCTCGCGCCTAGTCTGTGCTATTGTTTTAGGAGGGGGAGTTATACCACCTTGTGTACCTGATGGTTTTTGGTGGCCTCTGGAAGAAACGAACGCTGAAGTGGACACGCGTGCGGCGTGTGGAACTCTGCCTGCTAGTACAGCTTCTTCCCGTCGTTTTAGTCATGTCTAGCTCTGTTTTCCGTGACAATATCAAGCACAGCTGCTCGCTTAATACACTTATGACAGCCTCGGAACTCCATAAGCCTCTTTTGCACGCCAACGCGTGCCGCCTCTCTAGCAACGAGGAGGTCAATTCTCTAGTCCGAGGTTTTACATTCCGGGCTAGAGCATTCGAGCTCTCTCTACAGGCCGAGGGGCGGCTGCTCTCCTTCCGTGATATTCTCTCGTGCTGCAGGGCAAACGACAAGAACATACACACCAGCCCCATCCCTCACGATATTCCAGGCGATACTTGCAGACTCGGACTGCTCCATACCCAACCTTTCTACATATCCAAATACCGAGCGCAATTCTCCCCATGCTGACTTTAAGGGATCATCAAGAGCGCGCGGCGGCGTCCATTGCCCCGACGACAGAGGCTGACGTGGCTGAGGGGTAAGCCGGCGCCTGGCGCCCAGACAGAGGGGCATTGTTAATCCCCATCGAATCCCTGAATGGGAAGTGGGTGCCCTGCCGTGTCTCGTTCGAAGAAAGGCGCCGCGAAGCGAGGGTATTGTCTCGTAATCACTCCCGTGTCGGGAACTTGGATCGGTTAGCGAAGTTGATAATCGTCGTCAGCGAATGGCCAGACGGGTTAGGAGCGTAGATGCGTGGGAGCGAACATCGTCGCAAGTTCTCACAGGGTCAATTTCCCTTAAACTAAAAAAAAGGAAAGAAGCTCCATAGGTCGCCTACCTGTACTGTTTTAGTGCGGGAGCGGCGCTGCGGACAGCGGTGACCGGGCACGGGGCGGGGGTGAATTTCTTGGCCCAATCACGCCGCTTATGGCCACTGATTGGATAGCTCGGGCCAAGGGGTGTGAACCCGAGGTGTAAACGGATGTTGTCGAAGGTTCTTTGTTCTTGGTTGAGTCCTATCTTAGGTTGGTGCCCTGCACCATCAGCTCTGCCGAGTTTGGGAGTCTCTCCCCGGGAGCAAGACAACCAGTTCCTGTGTTTACTATTTCTCTGCAGTCTTATATAAATGTGCATTATGTAAATAGTTGCACATGAAAGTCAAGCTCATCAGTCAAGACCTTACTGTCTCGCCCAAGACATCCATCCCTGACGGAGGAGCACCGCTAGTGCAACGGGCCGTTCGCGCCAACCCCTGGTTGCCCGGAACAGCGGTTAGAATTTTACTGGCGCAGCCGACAGGATGTCTCTACCGTCAAGTAGAGAAAAGGCAGGCAGCGGAGAAGAAGAAAGGTTGCGCCAAGCAAGGTTCAGTAATCGGAAAGGTGCCAGAGTACGTCGGCTTCTAGAAAGTAGCTGCAGTCAAAGACGCCGGACGGCACCCAACAGCACTTCGCAAGTGGTCAGCAACGAATGAAGGCAACAGTGACCGACGAGTCGCTACGGTGTTCCGCATCTCAAAAGTGAGTCTCCCGTCTTTGCTTCTGCCTTCTCCATGCGTTGAGCTCATAAGCATCTAAAGAATGCAGAACTCCGTTTTGAGGTTGACGCAGTCAACTATGGGCGGCAGAGGCAAGGGGAAAACTCTTGAGGGGCTTTTGGCGGCGGAACAGTCGCGATTTAAAGTGATTGAGGCTGAACTAGAAGCTATAAATGGCAAAAAGGCACCAAGCTTCAGTGGTAGCTTGCTCGATTTGTACCGCTTGGTGGACACAGCTACAGCGAATCGGCAGGAACTGCAGTGGAAGCTAGCTACTTCAAAACAGCTGAGTGTGCCAGTCGGTGCCTAAATACCTATATTTCAGCCAACGGTTACGTGGCCTTTGCTGGAGACTGCCTTGGTGTGCGAAGCGAGCACAAAGACAACTTCTACAGTGGCAGTGTATGAAGTTGCACTACGGGTAGTGAAAGTAGTATTCTAACGGCATATCGCAATAGCAGAGATAACGAGGTCGCGTGCGCCGAGTTGCCGCCTAGGGTGTTCGTTTCCGTTGAAAATCTGCAGGAACGTAAGGGCAAATGCTCCATCGTTAGCAGGATTATTGCCATGCAACTACCGCAGGCGACCAGCAGTGAAAGCGAGTTGCCACAATCAGCGGAAAGCAATGAGGACGAGCTTTGAACGCCCGCGAAAGATTTGGACGGGTGTCAGATCCGATCAAGGAATGACGCACCGAAAGCAGCATCTGCGGAGACCTACAGGTCAGGCGAGGCATCAAAGTTGGATAAGGCAGCCGCAGGCAGAGATTTACAGAGACTGCAAAAACAAAGTTTGTCAACAAAATCGCAAGGACAGGCAAGCACAAATCGCAGGGGCAGCACAGAGGAGGAGTTGCAATTATCGAAGTTAAGCTTTGTAAGCCAAGCGCGCGAAATGCTCAGTGACGGGCGCAATCCTGCACCAGAGGCAGATATTGCGAACGCCCTCAGTGCTACGTTCCTGACGGTGACCAGGCAGTCATCTGAGCAGTCTTGTCAGTATCCGGTCTGGCCACCAAAGGAGCAAGCTTGGTATAATCCATTGCCAGACGGCACGCCGCCGGATAGCGAGAGGCGAGCTTATTCATTGCTTAAGTTCGATAATGCCAGGCGGCGAACTATCATCATCATCGTGAGTTCAGACTGTGAAAGGAGCTTAAAGCAAGGTGAGGCGGCCGCTGGTGCGGAATCCCACCCTGAAAGCGCATGTCATCATCATCATCAGCTTGACTATACCCACTGCAGGGCGAAGGATTCTCCCATATTTCTCCACTTAACCCGGTTCTGTGCTAGCTGCATCCACTTGACCCCTGCGAACTTCTTAATCTCATCCGCCCACCTAACATTCTGCCGCCCCCTGCTACGTTTTCCTTCCCTTGGAATGCAGTTTGTTACCCTAAGCGACCATCGGCTATCCTCTCTTCGCACTACATGTCCTCCCCATGTCCATTTCTCCTTCTTAATTTCCGCTAGAATATCGGTAACTTGAGTTATTTCTCTGACCTCCTCTGCACGTTTCCTATCTCGTAATGTTAAACCTACCACTTTTCGTTCCATAGCCCTCTGCGTTGTCCTCAACTTAAGTAGAACTCTCTTGGTTAGCCTCCACGTTTCAGCGCCATAGGTGAGTACAGGTAAGATGCAACTGTTATATAATTTCCTCTTTAGCGATACCGGTAAGCTGCTAGTCATATTCTGCGAGTGCTTCCCAAATGCGCTCCATCCCAACCTTATTTTTCTTTTTATTTCCTTTTCATGGTCCTGATCAGCGGTTACTACCCGTCCTAAGTAGACATATTCGCCTACTACTTCCAGTACTTCGCTACCTAATGTAAACTGCTGTTCCGTCCCAAGACTGTTGAACATTACCTTAGTATTTTGCATATTATTTTCAAGCCTACCTTTCTACTTTTCCTGTCTAGGTCATCAATCATTATTTGCAGTTCATCCCCCGAGTTGCTTAGCAAGGCAATGTCATCAGCAAATCTCAGATTACAGAGGTATTCACCATCTACACTTATCCCTAACTGCTCCCATTCCAAGTCTCTGAATAATTCCTCTAAGCAAAATGTGAATAGTACTGGGGAGATTGTGTCTCCTTGCCTAACACCTTTCTTTATGGGAATTTTGTTACTTTCTTTATGCAGAACTGTGGTTGCTGCTCAGCCAATATATATATATATATATATATATATATATATATATATATATATATATCTTGCAGCACTTTCACGTACGGCTCGTATACCCCCTGATTTCGCAATGCCTGCCTCACCGCCGAGGTTTCAACTGAATCAAATACTTTTTCGCAATCAATGAATGCTATGTATAAGGGCTGGTTATATTCCGAGCATTTTTCTATCACCTGATTGATGGTATGGATATGATCGATAGTAGAGTACCGTTTCCGAAACCCTGCTTGATCCTTTGTTTGACTGAAGTCTAAGGTTGTCCTGATTCTATTAGCGATTACATTAGTAAATACCTTATACGTAACAGACAGTAAGCTGATTGGTCTGTAATTTTAAGGTCCTTAGAGTCCCCTTTCTTATGAATGAGGAACCTCAGATATCGGCAACCAATCGAACACATCATTGCACTGAAGGTCTGATGCACTGACTGGTCCAGTATTGGTTCGTTGGGCGTGGTCACTTGTTGTCGGGTAGAGCTTGGGAATGGCGAGGAGGTAAATTTCGATTCTTCTGCAAAGATCCGCTATGTTGTTCCGGCAAGTGGATTTTCTTCTCAGAAACCCAGGTGTACATGCGCGCTGCGAATACTGCTCCCAGCTTTGTCCCTTTCCGGCAATTGCAACTCTTTCCTGGATTCATGGGAAATCCTGTAACTGCCGTAATCCTCATGCTCCTTTATTGTCCTGTATGTCAGCGGACGTGTCACTCCGATTGTCTCCTTTGGACAATAGGCATTCCTCACTTCACAATACCGCCTCTCGACGGGAAGGGTGAACAGTTGAACAAAAGCACTTCCGGCTGTTTCTCACAGGGCGACATTTCTTTGTATTGTTCTTGACGTTCCCTTGACAGGGCCAACTTGGCAGTTGTACGCTCACGACAAAGCAAATCATGCTCACACAAAAAGATTCATGTGAACATGCTCACTTAGAGCCCTTGCACAAACAACACATATCAATACCATGCCCACAGGCGCACAATAGTGCGCGCAAGCGCGGACCATGGACGGTCACAGCAGGCGTTATACCTGGCGTCTGTTTCGCGTATTTCCAGACCCCTTTTAAACACATGAAGTAAAAACGCAGCATTTCCATCGTGTCATTCGCAACTTCCCGGTACTACAACACAGTTGGCCCAACCACAGTCACAGCTATCTCTATATCACAGGAGATCCTCGTCTTCCCTAATGCTCATTGCCCAGGCCAAACAAATCTGGAGCTGCACGCCCCCTTCAAGCTCCATGATTTTAAGGTGGTCCTAGCCAAAATGAAGCGTGGTACTGCATCGAGCTGATGCAAAGTTACCGTCAAACTTCTGGTAAACCTTCAGAGGGAGCCTACCATACCCTCATCGAATTCGCCAACCAAATCGTGTTGGGAGACTTCTCTTCCGCAAGATTAGAACAAAGCCTTAGTGACATTTATTCCTAATGCCGGTAAGCCAATTGATGTGGAAAACCTGCGCCCTATCTCCATCACGACTTGTGTCGGCAAATTGATAGAGACTAAGGATATCTTCGCTTCATAGTCTGGGCTCCGGCCCATCGGGGCTAGAAGGAAATGAGGCAGCAGATGCCGCCGCCCACGCGCTTTGTAACCGGGCACCCTCGTCTCCCTCCGGCTCAGAAGAATTCACACCAGAATACTTTTAGAGGAATTACTCAGCTCTACCGAACCAGACACAATATTTCCCCCACCCGTGTAAAGGGTTAACGAGAGCGGAGGAACGCGTATTTCTTCGCCTCCTTCGAACACCATGATGTGCCCGGCATCACTTAGACACTTTGACAGGGCCCTGTTCGAAATGTGCCCGCACTGTGGGGAAATGTCCTCGGACCTCTTCCACATGGTGTGAACACGGCCGCTCAATGGAGGCGCACTTGGGTGCGGCCCGTCGCGTCGCCCAGAAGAGCCGTATTGCGCCTAGTTCTCATCGCCACCGCTGCGGCGCCACCGCTCCGGGACGAGTCCGGGCGGAGAGCTGCGCGCAGCGGCCGTGGCTGTGCTTTCGTTTCATTTCGCAATGCCTGCATCACCGCCGAGGTTTCAACTGAATCAGATGCTTTTTCGTAATCAATGAATGCTATGTATAAGGACTGGTTATATTCCGAGCATTTTTCTATCACCTGATTGATGGTATGTATATGATCGATAGTAGAGTACCGTTTCCGAAACCCTGCTTGATCCTTTGTTTGATTGAAGTCTAAGGTTGTCCTGATTCTATTAGCGATTACCTTAGTAATTACCTTATATGTAACAGACAGTAAGCTGATTGGTCTGTAATTTTTAAGGTCCTCAGAGTCCCCTTTCTTATGAATGAGGAACCTCCCACGAGGCCAGGCATGAAATCCATATCCAACCCGGCTGGTAGGCGCGAAAGCGATGAGGTCCTATGCTTCGCTAAATCATCAGTTGTGTCTCTGAAAAGGGGGAGCGAATCTAGAAGTGCATTCTCGAACGAGAAGTGGTACATGATGGCGACTAGGGTTGCATATCACCCTGGTGGAGCCTTTTAGTAGCCACACTTGCCACTGCCACCCGACCTAAAGACGCCCTTGCGGTATGTTGCAAGCAAAGAGTTGGCATATGCTGAGGAGCACACATGGGCAGAGGTTAAGACTGGGGTGACTACAAGTGACAGTAAAGTGAATTTAAAATATACGGTGCGGACCAGCACGAATTTTGCATGATCAATGAACGGTATTGTGAGGCATCGCAGAGTGACTGCACCGTTTTGGTATTGTCAGTTCGCATGTGACTTTGTTTGTTTGCTGGGTACGCAATCTATTTTGGTTCTCGCCCAGCGAGGGCTTGTTGATGTTTTGCACGAAAGGGTTTTGCCAATGTTTCGTGTTCTGTTACTATGTACCCAGAAATCGAGGCGGCGTCGTTACGTATGCCAATTCCTTGTTGATTTAATTTTAAAAATGCCATTTGGGTTCCCTGTAAAATCTTGGGGAGGGCCTGTAAGTGATCGTCAAGACGCGCGCTGTGGCGTCAATTGCCCCGACGACAGAAGACGACGTGGCTGAGGGGTAAGCCGGCTCATAGCGCCCAGAAAAAGGGGCTTTGTTTGGTTAATCCCCCTCAAATCCCTGAATCGGAAGTGGGTGAGCCTCCGTGTCGCGTTCAAAGAAAGGTGCCGCGAAGCGCCGGTACCGGCCCTTAATCAATCCCGTGTCGGAAAAACTATGAAAAAAATTTGGCCGCGCTTTGCTCAGTTAGGTCAGGATATATGTAGCAAAAGTATGTGTGCCTGGCGCTGGGCTGTCTACTACTCTCCAATCCAATCTAATCACATCCAATTCATTGTAATCCGACCCAGTCTGCGTAAGTGCAGTTCATTCTAGTCAAATACAATCCCATCCGGTCCAATTTAATTCAAACCAGTCCAACGTAATGTAGTCCAATACATCGCATTATTGACTTATTCAAAAAGCTGCCGACTATGCAACTCACTTAGTAGACACTAATCGGTTGGCTCCTGGGCGCGTCGTGACGCTGGGACTAAGTCGACCCGGCCTTCACTTGGTAGCGTTCAGAGACTCCGGGTTGATGAAATATTGAATCTTCGAAGTTGGTAAAATATATACAAGCAGGTTTAATGGCACTTTGAGAAAACTTATTTACATGAAAAAAGGGTATATCAGCAAAATGGCAAGCGTTAAGAGTTCATAGCGAGAAGCGTCTGGATGAGCCGTTTACCCAGGTCTCAGAGCGTCATTTCGTGATTTACAACGTCCCTAAATCCCCTATGTCCAGCCCCTCTCTGAAAATGCAGATCAATCAGTTCCAGGGCACACCCCTCAGATATCGGCAACCAATCGAACACATCATTGCACTGATGGTCTGATGCACTGACTGGTCCAGTATTGTTTCGTCGGGCGTGGTCACTTGTTGTCGGGTAGAGCTTGGAAACGGTGAGGAGGTAAATTTCGATTCTTCTGCAAAGATCCGCTATGTTGGTTCCGGCAAGTGGATTTCCTTCTCAGAAACCCAACTGTATGTGCGCGCCACGAATACTGCTCGCAGCATTGTCCCTTTCCGGCAATTGCAACTCTTTCCTGCATTCACGGGAAATCCTCTAATGGCCGTAATCCTCATGCTCCTTTCTTCTCCTGTACGTCAGCGGACGTGTCACTCCGATCGTCTCCTTTGGACAATAGGCATTCCTCACTTGATGGGAAAGGTGAACGGTTGAACAAATGCACTTCCGGCTATTTCTCACAGGGCGACGTTTCTTTGTATTTTTCTTGACGTTCCCTTGACAGGGCCAACTTGGCAGTTGTAGGCTCACGACAAAGCAAAGCATGCTCACACAAAACGATTCATGTGAACAAGCTCCCTTAGAGCCCTTGCACCAACAGCACATATCAATACCATGCCCACAGGCGTACAATAGTGCGCGCAAGCGCGGACCATGCACGGTCACAACAGCCTCCTCCCCCGCCAGAGGAGGCACGGAGGGCAGCAGTCACAGCTGCTGTATGAAGAGACGACTTAATGACCTGCACATGAACGCTTGAAGCTCGCTGTCGCTTGTCGCGTGCTCTTGATTGTCGTAGGCCAAATTGCTTGAGCTGTCTCTGAAACTCAACCACATGTCTAAGCAAGCACTCGGCTCCCGTCTGAAGAGACCAGGTCAAAAGAAAGCTGCCATCGTTGTCCGAGAAAAGACGCTCAGGCCCCACGCTCAGGCTGCACGTATGCCTGAAAACCAAACGTGCTGCTTTACATAGTCACATATATACAAGCGCACGAAAAAGCAAACCTGAGTATCAATTTGGATACATGGTGAGGAGCACCGCAGACTGCATAGAAACAGCGGCTAAGCGCGTCCGCATTCCCATTAACCTTCCCCTTTTTGTACCTTATTTCAAAATTGTACTGCTGTAAAATCAAGCTCCACCTCAGAAGCCTACTGTTCTTCGATGTTGCAGTTTGCAGCCAAGCCAGGGGACAATGGTGCGTCTCTACGGTGAATTTAGCCCCTCCAAGATAGCACTGCAATTTTTGAATGGCCCATACAATACAAGCGCACTCTTTCTCTGACGCACAATAAGCCCTCTCTCTAGAGCTCAGTTTTCTGCTCAGGTAGAGCACGAGGTGCTCATTACCGTCGTCATCCCTCTGGCAGAGAACAGTACCTAGCCCTCGATCACTTGCATCACACTGGACCATGAATTCTCGGTCGTAGTCTGGAGCTCGCAATACCGGACGGCTAATCAGCACAGCCTTCAGGTTTAAGAAGGAGGCTTCCCTCTGCACATAAGGCTTCATAAGATTGCAATGATAAATGCGCACTTCTTTACGCCTACCGGGGATTTTCACTGCGTAGTTAGTGTTAGAAAGCTTTGCAACGACTACAGCAGGTCCTTCCCACTGTACTTCGAGCTTATTCTGCCTTGAACCGCTCAGCAACATCCCCTGGTCCCCGATACGAAACGTCCTTTGACGGGCTGACTTATCATAGTACACTTTGGAACGAGCCTGGGCTGACTTCATGCTGGCCTCAACGAGTTCCTTAGTGTTATGTAAGCGATTCAGGAGGTTCAGAATGAATTCTACTACTGTTGGGTCTTCTCCGCGCCCCTCCCAGGCTTCGCGCACCATTCGCAAAGGTGAGTGCAGTGACCTTCCGTACACCAACTCGGCTGGGCTAAATCCAGTGGATTCGTGCGGCACTGACCGCAAAGCGAAAAGTGCTGCAGGCAGGCAGGTATCCCATTCGCGCTTGTTTTGATAGCAAAGTCCCCTCAGGACGCGTTTGAGAAAAGAATGCCATCTTTCTACGCTGTTGCTCTGCGGATGGTGGATCGAGATGTGCACTACCTTAATGCCGCATTGGTCGAGAAATGAGGTGGTGAGGACACTTGTGAAAACCCTACCCTGATGACTTTGGACCTCGGAAGGGAATCCAACTCGTGCAAACACTGACAGCAGCGAATCCACTACACTCTCGGACGTCACCTCCCGCTGCGGAACAGCCTCTGGAAACTTTGTGACTGGGCATAACATAGTGAGGATATAACGGTACCATGACTCTGTCACAGGAAGTGGCCCAACTACATCTATTACTAACCGGTGAAACCGCTCGGTAATGATTGGTACTAACCCCATCGGAGCTTTCCACTTATCTTGCGCCTTTCCAACCCGCTGGAACGTGTCGCATGACCGTACAAAATTTTCCGTGTCTTTAAACATCCAGGCCAATAGTATTCTTGCAACAGCCTCTGCTTTGTTTTCCTTATTCCAAGGTGACACGACCACGAGCTGCCGTGGGAAAGTCGCAGTAAGTCTTCGCAGTACTTTTGGGGAACGACTAATTGGTCCCGCTCTACTCCGCGATTATCCTTGGTAAGCAATACAGCACCCCCTTTCTCATCTCGAAAGAAATATTTTTTGCTGTCTTAGTGGCGCGGTGGCGCTCCCTTATCTCCTGTATCTTGGGATCATTGGCTTGCTCCATAGTTAAGTCCTCTCGGGTTCCACTTAGAAGTCTCGTGATATTACTAGACACTGGCTGCAAGAGGTTACTCTCAAGAACGTCCTCATTCCGCGTCTCATCAAGCTCACTTTCAAGTTGACTTATCTGAGATGCCTAGCTCTCAACGTTTTCTGATCCGCTATCTTCCGCATCGACCACTGTTTTAAGTGCCGTTTCCTTCGCTGTAGAATTTTGTGCAATGAGCAGTGTAGCTAGTTCTCGCTCCTTTGAACGTGTTAAGGCTTGCACAACTCTTTCTCCAAAAAGGATGCCCCTCTTTCGCAGCAGCATGTCCGATTTGTTGGAAAACAAATACGGATAGCACTTAGGAAGCTTTCCTGAAACGGCAGCCTCGGTCCTGTAACCGATTTCTTTCTTTTTCTGGGAGGCAGTTATAAAACTGCTCCAAAAGAATTCGCTCGACTACAGCGTCCCTATCACTGTAGGAATCAGCGCTCTTTAGCCACTCGCACAAATTGACTCTTAAATTGTACAGGAATTCAGGGTAACTCTCGTCCCTGGACAGTAGCGTTCCGAAAACGTTGCCTGAACGCCTCGGCGCTTAGCTTATACTTTCTCAGAAGGCAAGCCTTGACCTTCTCGTAGTTGTCCACGTCCTCCTTGCTTAGCCGTGCGACAACCTCCGCTGCCTCGCTGGGCAGAACCGTCAATAATCTCTGAGACCAAGTGTCTCGTTGGAAGTACAGTTTTTCGGCGGTTCGTTCAAAGTTAGCCAGATACAGACCGATATCTCCTGATATCACATATGGCTGCATGTACTTTGACATCTTGAAATCTGCCTCCTTTTCGAGAAGAGGTACCGCTAGCTGGGGACAATTGCCCGACCTCTTGCTCAACTCTACTTCTAATTTGCGGAGCTCAATTTCTTGCTCCAGCCTTTTTGCTTCTCTCTCAATTTCACGCTCACGCCTCTTTTCCTCATTTTCCCGCTCTTTCTGCTGTCTGAGCTGCTCCTCCTTTTTTTTTGTCCGATGAGGTTCCATGCTTCACTGAGCTCCTCATCATCGGTTCCCAAATGAATGATTGCCTTTAAAATCAAGGGTTTTCGTGCCAAACCACTTGTATCAACTCCCACTTTTTGGCACAATGGCAACAGTTCCGGTTTCTGCAGCTTTGTAGGTCCATGATCGCTCCGGTATCGGCTACTTCCAAAACAACTGTGCAAACTACCAAACCTAAAGGCGTGTCAACCCTCTTTACCAGTTCTAAAATCTAACCCTGTTCTAGAACCTGGTCCACATCAGAAGAAAAGCCGAGCACTCACCCACACATGCGATCGATGTTCCGAGCTGCTCTCTTGTTGGCCGATTGTTGCTCCTGCTTGTTGCTTGAGATGCCACCTCCGATCACAAGATGTTGTGGCTTGTAGTTTCAGATGCCACCTCCGATCACCAGATGTTGTGGCTTGTAGATTTTGACCCACCTCCAATCACCAGATGTTGTGGCTTGTAGATTCAGATCCCAACGCTGGTCACCAGTTGTCGTGACGCTGGGACTAACTCGACCCGGCCATCACTTGGTAGCGTGCAGTGACTCCGGGTTAATGAAGGATTGAATCTTCGACGTTGGTAAAATATATACAAGCAGGTTTAATGGCACTTTGATAAAACTTATTTACATGAAAAACGGGTATATCAGCAAAATGGCAAGCTTTAAGAGTTCATAGCGAGAAGCGTCTGGATAAGCCGTTTACCCAGGGCTCAGAGCGTCATTTCGTGCTCTGCAACGTCCTTAAATCCCCTATGTCCAGCCCCTCTCCGAAGATGCTGACCAATCAGTTCCGGTCACTCTCCACAGATATCGGCAACCAATCGAACACATCATTCCACTGATGGTCTGATGCACTGACTGGTCCAGTACTGTTTCGTTGGGCGCGGTCACTTGTTGTCGGGTAGAGCTTGGGAATGGCGAGGAGGTAAATTTCGATTCTTCTGCAAAGATCCGCTATGTTGGTTCCGGCAAGTGGATTTCCTTCTCAGAAACCAAAGTGTACGTCCGCGCCACGAATACTGCTCCTAGCTTTGTCCCTTTCCGGCAATTGCAACTATTTCCTGGATTCACGGGAAATCCTGTAACTGCCGTAATCCTCATGCTCCTTTACTGTCCTGTACGTCAGCGGACGTGTCACTCCGATCGTCTCCTTTGGAAAATAGGCATTCCTCATTTGACAATACCGCCTCTCGACGGGAAGGGTGAACAGTTCAACAAAAGCTCTTCCGGCTATTTCTCACAGGGCGACGTTTCTTTGTACTTTTCTTGACGTTCCCTTGACAGGGCCAACTTGGCAGTTGTACGCTCACGACAAAGCAAATCATGCTCACACAAAAAGATTCATGTGAACATGCTCACTTAGAGCCCTTGCACTAATAACACATATCAATACCATGCCCACAGGCGCACAATAGTGCGCGCAAGCGCGGACCATGCACGGTCACAACAGGCGTTATACCTGGCGTCTGTTTCGCGTATTTACAGACCCCTTTTAAACACATGAAGTAAAAACGCAGCATTTCCATCGTGTCATTCGCAACTTCCCGGTACTACAACACAGTTGGCCCAACCACTGTCACAGCTATCTCTTTATCACAGCAGATCCTTGTCTTCCCTAATGCTCATTGCCCAGGCCAAACAAATCTGGAGCTCCACGCCCCCTTCAAGCTCCATGATTTTAAGGTGGTCCTACCCAAAATGAAGCGTGGTACTGCATCGAGCTGATGCAAAGTTACCGTCAAACTTCTGGTAAACCTTCATGGGGAGCCTGCCATACCCTCATCGAATTCGCCAACCAAATCGTGTTGGGAGACTTCTCTTCCGCAAAATTAGAACAAAGCCTTAGTGACATTTATTCCTAATGCCGGTAAGCCAATTGATGTGGAAAACCTGCGCCCTATCTCCATCACGTCTTGTGTCGGCAAATTGATAGAGACTAAGGATATCTTCGCTTCATAGTCTGGGCTCCGGCCCATCGGGGCTAGAAGGAAACGAGGCAGCAGATGCCGCCGCCCACGCGCTTTCTAACCGGGCACCCTCGTCTCCCTCCGGCTCAGAAGAATTCACACCAGAATACTTTTAGAGAAATTACTCAGCTCTACCGAACCAGACACAATTTTACCCCCACCCGTGTAAAGGGTTAACGAGAGCGGAGGAACGCGTATTTCTTCGCCTCCTTACGAACACCATGATGTGCCCGGCATCACTTAGACACTGTGACAGTGCCCTGCTCGAGGTGTGCCCGCACTGTGGGGAAATGTCCTCAGACCTCTTCCACATGGTGTGAACACGGCAGCTCAATGGAGGCGCACTTGGGTGCGGCCCGTCGCGTCGCCCAGAAGAGCCGTATTGAGCCTAGTTCTCATCGCCACCGCTGCGGCGCCACCGCTCCGGGACGAGTCCGGGGCGGAGAGCTGCGCGCAGCGGCCGTTGCTGTGCTTTCGTTTCATTTCGCAATGCCTGCATCACAGCCGAGGTTTCAACTGAATCAAACGCTTTTTCGTAATCAATGAATGCTATGTATAAGGGCCGGTTATATTCCGAGCATTTTTCTATCACCTGATTGATGGTATGGATATGATCGATAGTAGAGTACCGTTTCCGAAACCGTTCTTGATCCTTTGTTTGATTGAAGTCTAAGGTTGTCCTGATTCTATTAGCGATTACCTTAGTAATTATCTTATACGTAACAGACAGTAAGCTGATTGGTCTGTAATTTTTAAGGTCCTTAGAGTCCCCTTTCTTATGAATGAGGAACCTCCCACGAGGCCAGGCATGAAATCCTTATCCAACCCGGCTGGTAGGCGTGAAAGCGATGATGTCCTATGCTTCGCTAAAGCAACAGTTTTGTCTCTGAAAATGGGGAGCGAATCTCGAAGTGCATTCTCGAACGAGAAGTGGTACATGATGGCGACTAGTGTTGCATATCACCCTGGTGGACCCTTCTAGTAGCCACACTTCCCACTGCCACCCGACCTAAAGACGCCCTTGCGGTATGTTGCAAGCAAAGAGTTGGCATATGCTGAGGCGCACACAAGGGCAGAGGTTAAGACAGGGGTGACTACAAGTGGCAGTAAAGGGAATTTAAAATATACGGTGCGGACCAGCACGAATTTTGCATGATCAATGAACGGTATTGTGAGGCATAGCAGAGTGACTGCACAGTTTTGGTATTGTCAGTTCGCATGTGACTTTGTTTGCTGGGTACGCAATCTATTTTGGTTCTCGCCCAGCGAGGGCTTGTTGATGTTTCGCACGAAAGCGTTTTGCCAATGTTTCGTGTTCTGTTACTATGTACCCAGAGATCGAGGCGGCGTCGTTACGTATGCCAATTCCTTGTTGTTTTAATTTTAAAGATGCCATTTGGGTTCCTTGTAAAATCTTGGGGATGGCCTGTAAGAGATCGTCAAGACGCGCGCTGTGGCGTCCATTGCCCCGACGACAGAAGACGACGTGGCTGAGGGGTAAGCCGGCTCATAGCGCCCAGAAAGAGGGGCATTGTTTGTTTAATCCCCCTCGAATCCCTGAATCGGAAGTGGGTGAGCCTCCCTGTCGCGTTCGAAGAAAGGTGGCGCGAAGCGCCGGTACCGGCCCTTAATCACTCCCGTGTCGGAAAAACGATGAAAAAAATTTGGCCGCGGCTTAGCTCAGCTAGGTCAGTATATATGTAGCAAAAGTATGTGTGCCTGGCGCTGGGCTGTCTAGTACTCTCCAATCCAATCTAATCACATCCAATTCATTGTAATCCGATCCAGTCTGCGTAAGTGCAGTTCATTCTAGTCAAATACAACCCATCCTGTCCAATTTAATTCAAACCAGTCCAGCGTAATGTAGTCCAATACATCGCATTATTGCCTTATTCAAAAAGCTGCCGACTACGCCACTGACTTAGTAGACACTAATCGGTTGGCTCCTGGACGCGTCGTGACGCTGGGAATTAGTCGACCCGGCCTTCACTTGGTAGCGTGCAGAGACTCCGGGTTGATGAAAGATTGAATCTTCGAAGTTGGTAAAATATATACAAGCAGGTTTAATGGCACTATGAGAAAACTTATTTACATGAAAAAAGGGTATATCAGCAAAATGGCAAGCGTTAAGAGTTCATAGCGAGAAGCGTCTATGTGAGCCGTTTACCCAGGTCTCAGAGCGTCATTTCGTCATCTGCAACGTCCTTAAATCCTCTATGGCCAGCCCCTCTTCTGAAAATGCCGACCAATCAGTTCCAGGGCACACCCCTCAGATATCGGCAACCAATCGAACACATCATTGCACTGATGGTCTGATGCACTGACTGGTCCAGTATTGCTTCGTCGGGCGTGGTCACTTGTTGTCGGGTAGAGCTTGGAAACGGCGAGGAGGTAAATTTCGATTCTTCTGCAAAGATCCGCTATGTTGGTTCCGGCAAGTGGATTTCCTTCTCAGAAACCCAGGTGAATGTGCACGCCACGAATACTGCTCCCAGCATTGTCCCTTTCCGGCAATTGCAACTCTTTCCTGCATTCACGGGAAATTCTCTAATGGCCGTAATCCTCATGCTCCTTTCTTCTCCTGTACGTCAGCGGACGTGTCACTCCGATCGTCTCCTTTGGACATTAGGCATTCCTCACTTGACGGGAAAGGTGAACGGTTGAACAAATGCACTTCCGGCTATTTCTCACAGGGCGACGTTTCTTTGTATTTTTCTTGACGTTCCCTTGACAGGGCCAACTTGGCAGTTGTAGGCTCACGACAAAGCAAAGCATGCTCACACAATACGATTCATGTGAAAAAGCTCACTTAGAGCCCTTGCACCAACAGCACATATCAATGCCATGCCCACAGGCGTACAATAGTGCGCGCAAGCGCGGACCATGCACGGTCACAACAGCCTCCTCCCCCGCCAGAAGAGGCACGGAGGGCAGCAGTCGCAGCTGCTGTGAAGAGACGACTTAATAGCCTGCACATGAACACTTGAAACTCGCTGTCGCTTGTCGCGTTGTCTTGATTTTCGTAGGCCAAATTGCTTGAGCTGTCTCTGAAACTAAACCACATGTCTAAGCAAGCACTCGGGTCCCGTCTGAAAAGACCGGGACAAAAGAAATCTGCCACCGTTGTCCGAGAAAAGACGCTCAGGCCCCACGCTCAGGCCCCACGTATGCCTGAAAACCAAACGTGCTGCTTTACATAGTCACATATATACAAGCGCACGAAAAAGCAAACCTGAGTATCAATTTGGATACATGGTGAGGAGCACCTCAGACTACTTAGAAACAGCGGCTCAGCGCGTCCGCATTCCCATTAACCTTCCCCTTTTTGTATCTTATTTCAAAATTGTACTGCTGTAAAATCAAGCTCCACCTCACAAGGTTACTGTTCTTCGATGTCGCAGTTTGCAGCCAAGCCAGGGGACAATGGTCCGTCTCTACGGTGAATTTGGCCAACCCAAGATAGCACTGCAATTTTTGAATGGCCCATACAATGCAAGCGCACTCTTTCTCTGACGCACAATAAGCCCTCTCTCTAGAGCTCAGTTTTCTGCTCAGGTAGAGCACGGGGTGCTCATTACCGTTGTCATTCCTCTGGCAGAGAAGAGTACCTAGCCCTCGATCACTTGCATCACACTGGACCATGAATTCTCGGTCGTAGTCTGGATCTCGCAATACCGGACTGCTAATCAGCACAGCCTTCAGGTTTAAGAAGGAGGCTTCCCTCTGTATAAGGCTTCAAAAGATTGCAATGATAAATGCGCACTTTTTTACGCCTACCGGGGATTTTCACTGCGTAGTTAGTGTTAGAAAGCTTTGCAACGACTTCAGCAGCTCCTTCCCACTGTACTTCGAGCTTATTCTACCTTGAACCTCTCAGCAACATCCCCTGGTCCCCGATACGAAACGTCCTTTGACGGGCTGACTTATCATAGTACGCTTTGGAACGAGCCTGGGCTGACTTCATGCTGGCCTCAACGAGTTCCTTAGTGTTATGTAAGCGATTCAGGAGGTTCAGAATGAATTCTACTACTGTTGGGGCTTCTCCGCGCCCCTCCCAGGCTTCGCGCACCATTCGCAAAGGTGAGCGCAGTGACCATCCGTACACCAACTCGGCTGGGCTAAATCCAGTGGATTCGTGCGGCACTGACCGCAAAGCGAAACGCGCTGCAGGCAGGCAGGTATCCCATTCGCGCTTGTTTTGATAGCATAGTCCCCTCAGGACGCGTTTGAGAACAGAATGCCATCTTTCTACGCTGTTGCTCTGCGGATGGTGGGTCGAGTTGTGCACTACCTTAATGCCATATTGGTCGAGAAATGAGGTGGTGAGGGCACTTGTGAAAACGCTACCCTGATGACTTTGGACCTCGGAAGGGAATCCAACTCGTGCAAACACTGACAGCAGCGAATCCACTACACTCTCGGACGTCACCTCCCGCAGCGGAACAGCCTCTGGAAACTTTGTTACTGGGCATAACATAGTGAGGATATAACGGTACCATGACTCTGTCACAGGAAGTGGCCCAACTACATCCATTACTAACCGGTGAAACCGCTCGGTAATGATTGGTACTAACACCATCGGAGCTTTCCACTTACCTTGCGCCTTTCCAACCCGCTGGAACGTGTCGCATGACCGTACAAAATTTTCCGTGCCTTTAAACATCCAGGCCAATAGTATTCTTGCAACAGCCTCTGCTTTGTTTTCCTTATTCCAAGGTGACACGACCACGAGCTGCCGTGGGAAAGTCGCAGTAAGTCTTCGCAGTACTTTTGGGGAACGACTAATTGGTCCCGCTCTACTCCACGATTATCCTTGGTAAGCAATACAGCACCCCCTTTCTCATCTCGAAAGAAATATTCTTTGCTGTCTTAGTGGCGCGGTGGCGCTCCCTTATCTCCTGTATCTTGGGATCATTGGCTTGCTCCATAGTTAAGTCCTCTCGGGTTCCACTTAGAAGTCTCGTGATATTACTAGACACTGGCGGCAAGAGGTTACTCTCAAGAACGTCCTCATTCCGCGTCTCATCAAGCTCACTTTCCAGTTGGCTTATCTGAGATGCCTCGCTCTCAACGTTTTCTGATCCGCTATCTTCCGCATCGACCACTGTTTTAACTGCCGTTGCCTCCGCTGTAGAATTTTCTGGAATGAGCAGTGTAGCTAGTTCTCGCGCCTTTGAACGCGTTAAGGATTGCACAACTCCTTCTCCGAAAAGGATGCCCCTCTTTCGCAGCAGCATGTCCGATTTGTTGGAAAACAAATACGGATAGCACTTAGGAAGCTTTCCTGAAACGGCAGCCGCGGTCCTGTAACCAATTTCTTTCTTTTTCTTGGAGGCAGTTATAAAACTGCTCCAAACGAATTCGCTCGACTACAGCGCCCCTATCACTGTAGGAATAAGTGCTCTTTAGCCACTCGCATAAATTGACTCTTAAATTGTACACGAATTCAGGGTAACTCTCGTCCCTGGACTTAGTAGCGTTGCGAAAACGTTGCCTGAACGCCTCGGCGCTAAGCCTATACTTTCTCAGAAGGCAAGTCTTGACCTTCTCGTAGTTGTCCACGTCCTCCTTGCTTAGCGGTGCGACAACCTCCGCTGCCTCGCAGGGCAGAACGACAATAATCTCTGAGACCAAGTGTCTCGTTGGAAGGACAGCTTTTCGCAGGTTCGTTCAAAGTTAGCCAGATACAGACCGATATCTCCTGATATCACATATGGCTGCATGTACTTTGACATCTTGAAATCTGCCTCCTTTTTGAGAAGAGGTACCGCTAGCTGGGGACAATTGCCCGACCTCTTGCTCAACTTTACTTCTAATTTGCGGAGCTCAATTTCTTGCTCCAGCCTTTGTGCTTCTCTCTCAATTTCACGCTCACGCCTCTTTTCCTCATTTTCCCGCTCTTTCTGCTGTCTGAGCTGCTCCTCCTTTTTTTTGTCCGATGAGGTTCCATGCTTCACTGAGCTCCACATCATCGGTTCCCAAATGAGTGATTGCCTTTAAAATCAAGGGTTTTCGTGCCAAACCACTTGTATCAACTCCCACTTCCTGACACAACGGCAACAGTTCCGGTTTCTGCAGCTTTTGTAGGTCCATGATCGCTCCGGTGTCGGCTACTTCCAAACAACTGTGCAAACTACCAAACCTAAAGGCGTGTCAACCCTCTTTACCAGTTCTAAAATCTAACCCTGTTCTAGAACCTGGTCCACATCAGAAGAAAAGCCGAGCACTCACCCACACATGCGATCGGTGTTCCGAGCTGCTCTCTTGTTGGCCGATTGTTGCTCCTGCTTGTTGCTTCAGATGACACCTCCAATCACAAGATGTTGTGGCTTGTAGCTTCAGATGCCCCCTCCGATCACCAGATGTTGTGGCTTGTAGATTTTGACCCACCTCCAGTCACCAGATGTTGTGGCTTGTAGATTCAGATCCCAACGCTGGTCACCAGTTCTCGTGACGCTGGGACTAAGTCGACCCGGCCTTCACTTGGTAGCGTGCAGTGACTCCGGGTTTATGAAGGATTGAATCTTCGACGTTGGTAAAATATATACAAGCAGGTGTAATGGCACTTTGAGAAAACGTATTTACATGAAAAACGGGTATATCAGCAAAATGGCGAGATTTACGAGTTCATAGCGAGAAGCGCCTGGATAAGCCGTTTTCCCAGGGCCCAGAGCGTCATTTCGTGCTCTGCAACGTCCTTAAATCCCCCATGTCCAGCCCCTCTCTGAAGATGCTAACCAATCAGTTCCGGGGCACACTCCTCAGGTATCGGCAACCAATCGAAAACATCATTGCCCTGATGGCCTGATCCACTGACTGGTCCAGTATTGGATCGTTGGGCGTTGTCACTTGTTGTCGGGTAGAGCTTGGGAATGGCGAGGAGGTAAATTTCGATTCTTCTGCAAAGATCCGCTATGTTGGTTCCGGCAAGTGGATTTCCTTCTCAGAAACCCAAGTGTACGTGCGCGCCACGAATACTGCTCCCAGCTTTGTCCCTTTCCGGCAATTGCAACTCTTTTCTGGATTCACGGGAAATCCTTTAACTGCCTTAATCCTCATGCTCCTTTATTGTCCTGTACGTCAGCGGACTTGTCACTCCGATCGTCTCCTTTGGACAATAGGCAATCCTCACTTGACAATACTGCCTCTCGACGGGAAGGGTGAACAGTTGAACAAAAGCACTTCCGGCTATTTCTCACAGGGCGACGTTTCTTTGTATTTTTCTTGACGTTCCCTTGACAGGGCCAACTCGGCAGTTGTACGCTCACGACAAAGCAAAACATGCTCACACAAAAAGATTCATGTGAACATGCTCACTTAGAGCCTTTGCATTAACAACACATATCAATATCATGCCCACAGGCGCACAATAGTGCTCGCAAGCGCGGACCATGCACGGTGACAACAGGCATTATACCTGGCGCCTGTTTCGCGTATTTACAGACCCCTTTTAAACACATGAAGTAAAAACGCAGCATTTCCATCGTGTCATTCGCAACTTCCCGGTACTACAACACAGTTGGCCCAACCACTGTCACAGCTATCTCTATATCACAGCAGATCCTCGTCTTCCCTAATGCTCATTGCCCAGGCCAAACAAATCTGGAGCTGCACGCCCCCTTCAAGCTCCATGATTTTAAGGTGGTCCTAGCCAAAATGAAGCATGGTACTGCATCGAGCTGATGCAAAGTTACCGTCAAACTTCTGGTAAACCTTCATGGGGAGCCTACCATACCCTCATCGAATTCGCCAACCAAATCGTGTTGGGAGACTTCTCTCCCGCAAGATTAGAACAAAGCCTTAGTGACATTTATTCCAAATGCCGGCAAGCCAATTGATGTGGAAAACCTGCGCCCTATCTCCATCACGTCTTGTGTCGGCAAATTGATAGAGACTAAGGATATCTTCGCTTCATAGTCTGGGCTCCGGCCTATAGGGGCTAGAAGGAAACGAGGCAGCAGATGCCGCCGCCCACGCGCTTTCTAACCAGGCACCCTCGTCTCCCTCCGGCTCAGAAGAATTCACACCAGAATACTTTTAGAGAAGTAAGTCAGCTCTACCGAACCAGACACAATTTTACCCCCACCCGTGTAAAGGGTTAACGAGAGCGGAGGAACGCGTATTTCTTCGCCTCCTCACGAACTCCATGATGTGCCCGGCATTACTTAGACACTTTGACAGTGCCCTGTTCGAAGTGTGCCCGCACTGTAGGGAAATGCCCTCTGACCTCTTCGACATGGTGTGAACACGGCCGCTCAATGGAGGCGCACTTGGGTGCGGCCCGTCGCATCGCCCAGAAGAGCCGTATTGCGCCTAGTTCTCACCGCAACCGCTGCGGCGCCACCGCTCCGGGACGAGTCCGGGCGGAGAGCTGCGCGCAGCGCCCGTGGCTGTGCTTTCGTTTCATTTCGCAATGCCTGCATCACCGCCGAGGTTTCAACTGAATCAAAATCTTTTTCGTAATCAATGAATGCTATGTATAAGGGCTGGTTATATTCTGAGCATTTTTCTATCACCTGATTGATGGTATGGATATGATCGATAGTAGAGTACCGTTTCCGAAACCCTGCTTGATCCTTTGTTTGATTGAAGTCTATGGTTGTCCTGATTCTATTAGCGATTACCTTAGTAAATACCTTTTACGTAACAGACAGTAAGCTGATTGGTCTGTAATTTTTAAGGTCCTTAGAGTCCCCTTTTTTATGAATGAGGAACCTCCCACGAGGCCAGGCATGAAATCCATATCCAACCCGGCTGGTAGGCGTGAAAGCGATGAGGTCCTATGCTTCGCTAAAGCATCAGTTTTGTCTCTGAAAATGGGGAGCGAATCTCGAAGTGCATTCTCGAACGAGAAGTGGTACATGATGGCGACTAGGGTTGCATATCACCCTGGTGGAGCCTTCTAGTAGCCACACTTGCCACTGCCACCCGACCTAAAGACGCCCTTGCGGTATGTTGCAAGCAAAGAGGTGGCATATGCTGAGGCGCACACATGGGCAGAGGTTAAGACTGTGGTGACTACAAGTGACAGTAAAGTGAATTTAAAATATACGGTGCGGACCAGCACGAATTTCGCATGATCAATGAACGGTATTGTGAGGCATCGCAGAGTGACTTCACCGTTTTGGTATTGTCAGTTCGCATGTGACTTTGTTTGTTTGCTTTGTACGCAATCTACTTTGGTTCTCGCCCAGCGAGGGCTTGTTGATGTTTTGCACGAAAGGGTTTTGCCAATGTTTCGTGTTCTGTTACTATGTACCCAGATATTGAGGCGGCGTCGTTACGTAGGCCAATTCCTTGTTGTTTTAATTTTAAAGATGCCATTTGGGTTCCTTGTAAAATCTTGGGGAGGGCCTGTAAGTGATCGTCAAGACGCGCGCTGTGGCGTCCATTGCCCCGACGACAGAAGACGACGTCGCTGAGGGGTAAGCCGGCTCATAGCGCCCAGAAAAAGGAGCATTGTTTGGTTAATCCCCCTCGAATCCCTGAATCGGAAGTGGGTGAGCCTCCGTGTCGCGTTCGAAGAAAGGTGCCGCGAAGCGCCGGTACCGGCCCTTAATCACTCCCGTGTCGGAAAAACGATGAAAAAAAATTGGCCGTGGCTTAGCCCAGCTAGGTCAGGATATATGTAGCAAAAGTATGTGTGCCTGGCGCTGGGCTGTCTACTACTCTCCAATCCAATCTAATCACATCCAATTTATTGTAATCCTATCCAGTCTGCGTAAGTGCAGTTCATTCTAGTCAAATACAATCCCATCCTGTCCAATTTAATTCAAACCAGTCCAACGTAATGTAGTCCAATACATCGCATTATTGACTTATTCAAAACGCTGCCGACTATGCCACTCACTTTGTAGACACTAATCGGTTGGCTCCTGGGCGCGTCGTGACGCTGGGACTAAGTCGACCCGGCCTTCACTTGGTAGCGTGCAGAGACTCCGGGTTGATAAAAGATTGAATCTTCGAAGTTGGTAAAATATATACAAGCATGTTTAATGGCACTTTGAGAAACCTTATTTACATGAAAAAAGGGTATATCAGCAAAATGGCAAGCGTTAAGGGTTAATAGCGAGAAGCGTCTGGATGAGCCGTTTACCCAGGTCTCAGAGCGTCATTTCGTGATCTGCAACGTCCTTAAATCCCCTATGTCCATCCCCTCTCTGAAAATGCAGACCAATCAGTTCAAGGGCACACCCCTCAGATATCGGCAACCAATCGAACACATCATTGCACTGATGGTCTGATGCACTGACTGGTCCAGTATTGTTTCGTCGGGCGTGGTCACTTGTTGTCGGGTAGAGCTTGGAAACGGCGAGGAGGTAAATTTCGATTCTTCTGCAAAGATCCGCTATGTTGGTTCCGGCAAGTGGATTTCCTTCTCAGAAACCCAAGTGTATGTGCGCGCCACGAATACTGCTCCCAGCATTGTCCCTTTCCGGCAATTGCAACTCTTTCCTGCATTCACGGGAAATCCTCTAATGGCCGTAATCCTCATGCTCCTTTCTTCGCCTGTACGTCAGCAGACGTGTCTCTCCGATCGTCTCCTTTGGACAATAGGTATTCCTCACTTGACGGGAAAGGTGAACGGTTGAACAAATGTACTTCCGGCTATTTCTCACAGGGCGACGTTTCTTTGTAGTTTTCTTGACGTTCCCTTGACAGGGCCAACTTGGCCGTTATAGGCTCACGACAAAGCAAAGCATGCTCACACAAAACGATTCATGTGAACAAGCTCACTTAGAGCCCTTGCACCAACAGCACATATTTATATCATGCCCACAGGCGTACAGTAGTGCGCGCAAGCGCAGACCATGCACGGTCACAACAGCCTCCTCCCCCGCCAGAAGAGGCACGGAGGGCAGCAGTCGCAGCTGCTGTATGAAGAGACGACTTAATGGCCTGCACATGAACGCTTGAAGCTCGCTGTCGCTTGTCGCGTTGTCTTGATTGTCGTAGGCCAAATTGCTTGAGCTGTCTCTAAAACTAAACCACATGTGTAAGCAAGTACTCGGCTCCCGTCTGAAGAAACCAGGTCAAAAGAAAACTGCCATCGTTGTCCGAGAAAAGACGCTCAGGCCCCACGCTCAGGCCCCACGTATGCCTGAAAACCAAACGTGCTGCTTTACATAGACACATATATACAAGCCAACGAAAAAGCAAACCTGAGTATCAATTTGGATACATGGTGAGGAGCACCTCAGACTGCTTAGAAACAGCGGCTAAGCGCGTCCGCATTCCCATTAACCTTCTCCTTCTTGTATCTTATTTCAAAATTGTACTGCTGTAAAATCAAGCTCCACCTCAGAAGGCTACTGTTCTTCGATGTCGCAGTTTGCAGCCAAGCCAGGGGACAATGGTCCGTCTCTACGGTGAATTTGGCCAACCCAAGATAGCACTGCAATTTTTGAATGGCCCATACAATGCAAGCGCACTCTTTCTCTGACGCACAATAAGCCCTCTCTCTAGAGCTCAGTTTTCTGCTCAGGTAGAGCACGGGGTGCTCATTACCGTCGTCATCCCTCTGGCAGAGAACAGTACCTAGCCCTCGATCACTTGCATCACACTGGACCATGAATTCTCGGTCGTAGTCTGGAGCTGGCAATACCGGACGGCTAATCAGCACAGCCTTCAGGTTTAAGAAGGAGGCTTCCCTCTGCACATAAAGCTTCATAAGATTGCAATGATAAATGCGCACTTCTTTACGCCTACCGGGGATTTTCACTGCGTAGTTAGTGTTAGAAAGCTTTGCAACGACTTCAGCAGGTCCTTCCCACTGTACTTCGAGCTTATTCTGCCTTGAACCTCTCAGCAACATCCCCTGGTCCCCGATACGAAACGTCCTTTGACGGGCTGACTTATCATAGTACACTTTGGAACGAGCCTGGGCTGACTTCATGCTGGCCTCAACGAGTTCCTTAGTGTTATGTAAGCGATTCAGGAGGTTCAGAATGAATTTTACTACTGTTGGGTCTTCTCCGCGACCCTCCCAGGCTTCGCGCACCATTCGCAAAGGTGAGCGCAGTGACCTTCCGTACACCAACTCGGCTGGGCTAAATCCAGTGGATTCGTGCGGCACTGACCGCAAAGCGAAAAGTGCTGCAGGCAGGCAGGTATCCCATTCGCGCTTGTTTTGATAGCAAAGTCCCCTCAGGACGCGTTTGAGAACAGAATGCCATCTTTCTACGCTGTTGCTCTGCGGATGGTGGATCGAGTTGTGCACTACCTTAATGCCGCATTGGTCGAGAAATGAGGTGGTGAGGACACTTGTGAAAACGCTACCCTGATGACTTTGGACCTCGGAAGGGAATCCAACTCGTGCAAACACTGACAGCAGCGAATCCACTACACTCTCGGACGTCACCTCCCGCAGCGGAACAGCCTCTGGAAACTTTGTGACTGGGCATAACATAGTGAGGATATAACGGTACCATGACTCTGTCACAGGAAATGGCCCAACTACATCTATTACTAACCGGTGAAACCGCTCGGTAATGATTGGTACTAACACCATCGGAGCTTTCCACTTATCTTGCGCCTTTCCAACCCGCTGGAACGTGTCGCATGACCGTACAAAATTTTCCGTGTCTTTAAACATCCAGGCCAATAGTATTCTTGCAACAGCCTCTGCTTTGTTTTCCTTATTCCAAGGTGACACGACCACGAGCTGCCGTGGGAAAGTCGCAGTAAGTCTTCGCAGTACTTTTGGGGAACGACTAATTGGTCCCGCTCTACTCCGCGCTTATCCTTGGTAAGCGATACAGCACCCCCTTTCTCATCTCGAAAGAAATATTCTTTGCTGTCTTAGTGGCGCGGTGGCGCTCCCTTATCTCCTGTATCTTGGGATCATTGGCTTGCTCCATAGTTAAGTCCTCTCGGGTTCCACTTAGAAGTCTCGTGATATTACTAGACACTGGCGGCAAGAGGTTACTCTCAAGAACGTCCTCATTCCGCGTCTCATCAAGCTTACTTTCAAGTTGACTTATCTGAGATGCCTCGCTCTCAACGTTTTCTGATCCGCTATCTTCCGCATCGGCCACTGTTTTAACTGCCATTTCCGCCGCTGTAGAATTTTCTGGAATGAGCAGTGTAGCTAGTTCTCGCGCCTTTGAACGTGTTAAGGCTTGCACAACTCTTTCTCCGAAAAGGATGCCCCTCTTTCGCAGCAGCATGTCCGATTTTTTGGAAAACAAATACGGATAGCACTTAGCAAGCTTTCCTGAAACGGCAGCCTCGGTCCTGTAACCAATTTCTTTCTTTTTGTTGGAGGCAGTTATAAAACTGCTCCAAAAGAATTCGCTCGACTACAGCGTACCTATCACTGTAGGAATCAGTCCTTTTTAGCCACTCGCACAAATTGACTCTTAAATTGTACAGGAATTCAGGGTAACTCTCGTCCCTGGACTTAGTAGCGTTCCGAAAACGTTGCCTGAACGCCTCGGCGCTAAGCCTATACTTTCTCAGAAGGCAAGCCTTGACCTTCTCGTAGTTGTCCACGTCCTCCTGGCTTAGCGGTGCGACAACCTCCGCTGCCTCGCAGGGCAGAACGACAATAATCTCTGAGACCAAGTGTCTCGTTGGAAGGACAGCTTTTCGCAGGTTCGTTCAAAGTTAGCCAGATACAGACCGATATCTCCTGATATCACATATGGCTGCATGTACTTTGACATCTTGAAATCTGCCTCCTTTTTGAGAAGAGGTACCGCTAGCTGGGGACAATTGCCCGACCTCTTGCTCAACTCTACTTCTAATTTGCTGAGCTCAATTTCTTGCTCCAGCCTTTTTGCTTGTCTCTCAATTTCACGCTCACGCCTCTTTTCCTCATTTTCCCGCTCTTTCTGCTGTCTGAGCTGCTCCTCCTTTTTTTTCCGATGAGGTTCCATGCTTCACTGAGCTCCTCACCATCGGTTCCCAAATGTGTGATTGCCTTTAAAATCAAGGGTTTTCGTGCCAAACCACTTGTATCAACTCCCACTTTCTAACACATTGGCAACAGTTCCGGTTTCTGCAGCTTTTGTAGGTCCATGATCGCTCCGGTGTCGGCTACTTCCAAAACAACTGTGCAAACTACCAAACCTAAAGGCGTGTCAACCCTCTTTACCAGTTCTAAAATCTAACCCTGTTCCAGAACCTGGTCCACATCAGAAGAAAAGCCGAGCCCTCACCCACACATGCGATCGATGTTCCGAGCTGCTCTCTTGTTGGCCGATTGTTGCTCCTGCTTGTTGCTTCAGATGCCACCTCCGTTCACAAGATGTTGTGGCTTGTAGCTTCAGATGCCACCTCCGATCACCAGATGTTGTGGCTTGTAGATTTTGACCCACCTCCAATCACCAAATGATGTGGCTTGTAGATTCAATTCCCAACGCTGGTCACCAGTTGTCGTGACGCTGGGACTAAGTCGACCCGGCCTTCGCTTGGTAGCGTGCAGTGACTCCGGGTTGATGAAGGGTTGAATCTTGGACGTTGGTAAAATATATACAAGCAGGTTTAATGGCACTTTGAGAAAACTTATTTACATGAAAAACGGGTATATCAGCAAAATGGCAAGCTTTAAGAGTTCATAGCGAGAAGCGTCTGGATAAGCCGTTTACCCAGGGCTCAGAGCGTCATTTCATGCTCTGCAACGTCCTTAAATCCCCTATGTCCAGCCCCTCTCTGAAGATGCTGACCAATCAATTCCGGGACACACTCCTCGGATATCGGCAACCGATCGAACACATCATTGCACTGATGGTCTGATGCACTGACTGGTCCAGTATTGGTTCGTTGGGCGTGGTCACTTGTTGTCGGGTAGAGCTTGGGAATGGCGAGGAGGTAAATTTCGATTCTTCTGCAAAGAACCACTATGTTGGTTCCGTCAAGTGGATTTCCTTCTCAGAAACCCAAGTGTACGTTCGCGCCACGAATACTGCTCCCAGCTTTGTCCCTTTCCGGCAATTGCAACTCTTTCCTGGATTCACAGGAAATCCTGTAACTGCCGTAATCCTCATGCTCCTTTATTGTCCTGTACGTCAGCGGACGTGTCAGTCCGATCGTCTCCTTTGGACAATAGGCATTCCTGACTTGACAATACCGCCTCTCGACGGGAAGGGTGAACAGTTGAACAAAAGCACTTCCGGCTATTTCTCACAGGGCGACGTTTCTTTGTATTTTTCTTGACGTTCCCTTGACAGGGCCAACTTGGCAGTTGTACGCTCACGACAAAGCAAATCCAGCTCACACAAAAAGATTCATGTGAGCATGCTCACTTAGAGCCCTTGCACTAACAACACATATCAATACCATGCCCACAGGCGCACAAAAGTGTGCGCAAGCGAGGACCATGCACGGTCACAACAGGCGTTATACCTGGCGTCTGTTTCGCGTATTTACAGACCCCTTTTAAACACATGAAGTAAAAACGCAGCATTTCCATCGTGTCATTCGCAACTTCCCGGTACTACAACACAGTTGACCCAACCACTGTCACAGCTATCTCTATATCACAGCAGATCCTCGTCTTCCCTAATGCTCATTGCCCAGGGCAAACAAATGTGGAGCTGCACGCCCCCTTCAAGCTCCATGATTTTAAAGTGGTCCTAGCCAAAAGGAAGCGTGGTACTGCATCGAGCTGATGCAAAGTTACCGTCAATCTTCTGGTAAACCTTCAGGGGGAGCCTACCATACCCTCATCGAATTCGCCAACCAAATCGTGTTGGGAGACTTCTCTCCCGCAAGATTAGAACAAAGCCTTAGTGACATTTATTCCTAATGCCGGTAAGCCAATTGATGTTGAAAGCCTGCGCCCTATCTCCATCACGTCTTGTGTCGGCAAATTGACAGAGACTAAGGATATCTTCGCTTCATCGTCTGGGCTCCGGCCCAACGGGGCTAGCTCAGCTCTACCGAACCAGACACAATTTTACCCCCACCCTTGTAAAGGGTTAACGAGAGCGGAGGAACGCGTATTTCTTCGCCTCCTTACGAACACCATGATGTGCCCGGCATTACTTAGACACTTTGACAGGGCCCTGTTCGAAGTGTGCCCGCACTGTGGGGAAATGTCCTCGGACCTCTTCCACATGGTGTGAACACGGCCGCTGAATGGAGGCGCACTTGGGTGCGGCCCGTCGCGTCGCCCAGAAGAGCCGTATTGCGCCTAGTTCTCATCGCCACCGCTGCAGCGCCACCGCTCCGGGACGAGTCCGGGCGGAGAGCTGCGCGCAGCGGCCGTGGCTGTGCTTTCGTTTCGGCGTCCGCGTTGTCGGCGCTTGCTCAATTTAGGATTATGAGCGGCGTTTCACACAGTATGTGATGCTATGTGCAAGTTTGCTATTGATAAGGTGATTGCGGCAAGTCATCATCACTGGGCTTTTCCAAGTCATTCGTGGTCTTCCGTTTACAACGAGAACGAGGCAGTCGTGTGCTTCGCTGAGCGCGCACCCATTTAGTTGCGTTTCAACCACTGTAATAACGTATTAGATATTGCAATCTTAAAATCGGGACATGGTTTGGAGCCATTATTCTGCGTGCACTTTTCTGGAAACTTACAATTCAGGACCTAGCGTTCAACATTATTGTTCAGCCTGTTCCTCCATTTTCACTGGAAATAATATTCAAGTGGGTACCACCACCAGAACATACTAGCTAACACAAACTGTTGCAAAAGAAACAACACAAGACAGCCAGTTCAACGACACGCCCGCAGGCTCAGGCAATTTCTTTCTCGTTTGATTATGAAGCCGCGTGATGCACAAAAGACACGCAAGCTTATTTTACATGCGAAGAACTTTTCTCGAGAAAGGTTTATGTGCAAGCGTGATTTTTTCCACTGTCTGATTGATGTTGCCTGTCCAGTTTGTCAGCAGTGGTCGCATTAGTTTGGTTAGGTCCTTAGTGTGACTGCGGTCTTCTCTCTCGCAAATCAACTCCGGAAATTGCACAAAATAGGGAAGACGGGTTGAAATTAACATGTTGCATAGCTTGCTGCTTCTTATGACCTGCGGGCACTTCATCACCTTGATAACAAATGTGCATGGTGATTTTCAGATACCTTAGGCGTCCATCATCAAGAATTTTGATAAGTCCAGGGTTTTGCAGGAATCACAAGGCACAAAGTTAATAAATGGATGGGACTTATAAAATAAACTTATTGACACTCTAAAGTAAGCACTAGAAGTTATTTAAACTTTAGTAATATATAAATAATGAAAACACGGGCAGGCACTGAAAACAGAATAAATAAAAATGTTTCATGAGATTCTGTAAAACTATTCATACTTTCTCTTCAAATGGACGTGCAAGGTAACCACCCAAGAATGCAATCGGTGCTAACTCTATGTCAGCTGCTGGTTCACACCACACATGAATGAATCCAAGCTGACTCGAAAACTCTCTAGCAGCAGACGTGATATGGCAGTTGGCAAGGTACGACTTTCATAATCACGTAAGCCAAGTTTTATAGCTGCCTATTGTTGATAGGTGCATTTGCAGACTGATGCTTGCAAGTTGCTAACCTGCACAAAGCATGGCAAAATGTGTATAATCTCAGTCGATATATTTTTTTTCGCTAGTGGTACCTTCAGTATTTTCTCCGAGGTGAAAACGCCAGCCCTTGCGTCAACTTTGTCGTTCCCGCCTTTGAATTGCTTTAGGCTGCTAAAAAGCGATACTATAGACCCGCTTTCAGAGCCTGCTTTAGGGCGTATCGGAAGCTGAAAATAAGATTCGGTTAAATGCAATGCACTAGTAAGGCACACAGAAGACATTGTTGTAAAATACTTGATGTGATCAAGAAGGTACTTAATTTGCGCCACTGTGGATCTGGTTCGCATGATTGTTGCTTCGTACGTTTGTTTGGTTAGCCTTTGCTTCGACGTGCCTCCTTGGACCTGAATGACTTCGATATGGCAAAGTCCAACTCTAGCCAAGAGAGTCGCTCGTCATCTGACAAATAGAGCGGCTCCTCTTGGTGTCTCCATGGCTTCACTTATGCGATGTTGGGCAAGGCATACCATTTTGATATCATCGTCATAAAAGTGATCGTGGCGCAGCTATCTTGAAACACACATGCTTCAGTATGACACGGGGGGTTGTCCAGGAGGAATTGAAGTGTAGCTATAACAAGTGGGGAAAATAAAGTTATTGACCTGTGCACATTATTTTTTCAAGGTTGTTTGGCTCAACATGAGCCCGCGTGAGTAACTTGACTTGTAATGTGGGCAGTTCGGGAACACGGAGGGGGCAGTTGAAGGAAGCAGGATCTTCAGTTTTATGTTCTTCCTGTAATCGTCATCTGTGAAGTGCAGTGAGTATAAAAGTGACTTGTCACTCGGCTCCCACCGGCTTCCTTTTCCATCCTAGCCCTCCCGAGATATGTTTTTCAGCCATGCTGCTCGACGTTGTGAATCGCACGGGAACTCATGGTAACCGATCTTTTCTTGCTTTCGTGGTGCACAGCGGCACACAGCAGTTTCCTCGCATGGTGCTGCATACGCTATGACGCTGTTGACACAGGCACCGATGACACGCGTGCAGAACTATCAGAACCACGCGGTTATGCTGAGTAGTCAAAACGATAACACGCCAACCCAGCCAGCGCGCTCCTTCCGCGTCGTCTGCTCGTCCGTGCCGGCGGCGTCTTGTCCTGGAGTGGTGGCGCCCCCGCGGAGAATGACGGCGGAAACTGTAACTTCTCCCAATACGCGCTTCCCCAGCCATTGAGGCGCGACGCGACGGGCCGTACCAAGTGCGCCTCCATTGAGCGGCCGTGGTGTGAACGTGCCTCTCCAACCCTGCCTTTGCACCTAACCCAAACCCCAACCGGAAGAACTGGCAAGCGACCCTACTCGCTTGCTCCGACATGAACGCCCAAAAGGCATTGGTCAAACGAGTGATGGCCACAGCGGAAGCCACTGGGGCTCGTACTAGGGACTACACCTAATGTTTGTGAGGGTAAGGGCATTAAGCCTGACCCCGTAGCAACCTTTATGTAACTATTTTAATAAACGTTTTCACCATTACCCATGGTGCGAGGAAGGTTGTCCACTTACCTCGAAGCACGTCACACTTTTGCGGACACTAGGCTTAGCTTCCATCCACAGAAAGCCACACAAAATATCCTTCTACAACTTCATCAGGACATATTAGAGTCCAAGGGACTCACTCACAATGACAAGGTAGCCCTGGCCGTAGATTTGAAAGGTGTCTTTGATAATGCCAAACATGAAGTAATACTCAGTCACCTCCAAGACACCAACTGTGGTCAGAATATGTACCGATACATCTCGCAACTTCTCACGGGCCGACCGCCATACACTCTAATTCAGGACAAGGAACATTGACCCTATACCGTAGGATCCCAGGATACACCACAGGGCGCAGTGTTGTCTACCCTCCTCTTTTACCTTGCAAGACCCCGCGAAATAAACTCTGCATTAAACTCTTCAGAGTCATTACGAGTAATTACGTTCAGAGGGGCTTCAGGTGTCCACAGAACAAAGTCTGACAGATACTGCTCCTTTTCATCTAAGGAAATCGATTATAGAACGACGGTAAACTTTTATGCATTAAACGGAACACTGGTCATGTTCAACAACGAGAGCGCGATGTACTGTGCGCCGCAGATCAACGCAGCAAAATCACGTACAATATTGTTACTTAGCTGTATTCGTTCGTCGTAATGGGGAAGAATAATAGCGACAGACGCCAAGAAGAAGAAAACGCTGATGGTAATGAGATCGGTACTGTCATCAACGTTAGTTGTGCGGACAGGTTTCGGACTGTGGGTTTCCCCCGTAATAAAATTATTGAGACTCAGCAAACACAATCCTGACAAAACGCCCAGCTGAGGTACGATATTCCGTGATTGAGTTAAACACGAACTGCTGTAGCGGCTCGCGTCTTTCTCTCCTCTTTCCTTCTTCTCTACTTTCTCTCTTCTGTCCGCACGAGGCACCGGAGGTGGCTCCGTTACAGACAGTAGCAGGCCTGTGCATTTTCTTTTCCGTCTTCCTACGGCCACAACAACAACAGTTAAACCGTCTCTATTATTTCTTGTAAAATGTCATCATCATCATCATCAGCCTAACTATACCCATTGCAGGGCGAAGGCCTCTCCCATACTTCTCCAATTAACATGTTCTCTGCTAGCTGCATCCACTTGACCCCTGCGAACTTCTTAACCTCATCCGCCCACCTAACTTTCTGCCGCCCCCTGCTATGCTTTCCTTCCCTTGGAATCCAGTTTGGTACCCTTAGCGACCATCGGTTATCCTCTCTTCGCACTACATGTCCTGCCCATGTCCTTTCTTCTTCTTAATTTCCACTAGAATGTCGGTAACTTGAGTTATTTCTCTGACCCACTCTGCACGCTATCTATCACTTAATGTTACCCCTACTATATTTCGTTCCATAACCCTCTGAGTTGTCCTCAACTTAAGTAGAACCCTCTTTGTTAGCCTCCACGTTTCAGCCCCATAGGTGAGTACAGCTAAGATGCAACTGTGGCATACTTTCCTCTTGAGCGATAGCGGTAAGCGGCCACTCATAATCTGCAAGTGCTTGCCAAATTCGCTTCATCCCAATCTCATTTTTCTTGTTATTTCCTTTTCATGGTCCGGATCTGCGGTTACTACCTGTCCTAAGTAGACATATTCGCCTACTACTTCCAGTGCTTCGTATACCTAACATAAACTGCTGTTTCTTACCGAGGCTGTTGAACATTACCTTAGTCTTCTGCATATTGATTTTCAAGCCTACCTTTCTACTTTTCCTGTCTAGGTCATCAATCATTATTTGCAGTTCATCCCCCGAGTTACTTAGCAAGGCAATGTCATCAGCAAATGGCAGATTACTGAGGTATTCTCCATATACCCTTATCCCTAACTGCTCCCATTCCAAGTCTCTGAATACTTCCTCTAAGTAAACTGTAAATAGTACTGGGGAGATCGTGCCTCCTTGCCTAACACCTTTCTTTATGAGAATTTTGTTGCTTTCTTTATGCAGAACTATGGTTGCTGTGCTGCCACTATATATATATCTTCCAGTAATTTCACGTACGGCTCGTCTACTCCCTGATTTCGTAATGCCTGCATCACCGCCGAGGTTTCTACTGAGTCAAATGCTTTTTCGTAATCAATGTAAAATGTATACTCGGTTATACGGAAAGGCGTAGTATCTGTTGGACTTGAGGTAAGGGAAGGTGTGAAAGAGTGGAATGGGTCCCTAACTTCCACTCTAACCTCATCATAGCTCCCATCCCTAAAAACATGCACCCTGAGCGAGACCAGGGCCGCAGAATGGCCAGGGCTCCCGCCGTTCCAAGACAATACAGCGAAGACAAAGAGGTGGTCTACGTGGACGCATCGGAATATACGTCAGGCTCCCGTATGTTCCTGGCTTTAGCCGACAGTCAATCAAAGCTGCTTACTTCCAGCTCTATAATCACCAATTTCATCACAGATGCAGAGCAGGCAGCCATGGCGCTTGCTCTCATCTCTACGTCTGCCACAAACATTATCTCTGACTCCAAATCTGAAATTATAAATTGTGCCAACTGCTGTATATCCCGCACCGCTGCTCGCTTATTACGCTGCTGGCAGCCCCGGCACCCGATAAGCCTCATCTCGACGCTAAAACATGCCGGCCTCCCTGGCAATGAGGAGGTTAATCCCCTAGCCCGAGGTCTTACTTTCCGGGCTAGAGAAATGGAGCCCCCTGTACAGGCTGAGGAGCACCTCCTCTCATTCCGTGATATTATCTTGTACTACCGGGACAAACGCAGGGAATATACACCCCCAGCCCCCTCTCTCACCATAGCGTAGGCCGTACACTACCGAAGCTTGCAGACTCGGACTGCTCCATACCCTACACTACTACATGCCCGATACCCAGACCAGATTTCCTCATCATGCAGACTCTGTGGCAAACCAGGACACTTCCTACAGATCCTTCTTACACGCGCCGCCTTTACTCATTCCCAATCACCGAAAGCCGCAGAGTCCTACTCGGAGTCTCTCATGAAGAGCATTTCGAGTCAAGACCAACGGAAGATCATTTCCATTGGTATGAGGAGGATTGCTCTTCAATGACTCGTTTGCCTTATAAGGTTAGGGAGCACCTAAGTTCCATGCAGGGGGCTTCGCCCCCACTATTTGTTCCAGTAGCAATAAAATGTTTCTACCACCACCACCTGTAGTGGAGAACTACGGAGTAAATCGGCCACCTGGGTGCATTTAATCTACGTTGACAATGCACAACACAGGCCTACCTCTCCCTTTAAGTTAGGTATAGTAGGCAGGAAGACGGAGTACGCGTTTAGGTTGATACCATGGAATCGTGGACACCCAAATTTAATTAAGTTCAAGTTACTTTAAGGTCAAATCTAGTGGGGTGGAGATCAGTGGCTGCTGCTGGCCCTAAGTGGCTGGGACAGGTGGGTCACCACCGCTTAATTACGGCGGGGGCTACCTTGCCACCGGATTGCATCTGTTGTAGGCCGTCACTGCTGCCGCCACCGCTTCGGTGGTGGATGGTGGCTGTTGCGACCCGCATCTTTCTCTCTCGTTTTTTTTTTCTTTCTTCTCTATTTTTGTTTCTGTCCGCACGAGGCAGCGGAAGTGACTCAGCTACAGAGCCAGTAGTAAGCCTGCGCATTTTCTTTTCCTTCTTCCTACAGTCGCACCAACAACAGATATAGTATCAGGCGTAGAGTGATGTTACCTAGCATAGTAAAGCTTTCGCTTCAATTGTAAATTGGTATATTAGAAAGCCAAGGCACTCTAACAAGGTTACTTTAAGGTGAAACTGAGGCTTTCATGGCGACTTCTTTACGTAGCATAATTCACTTCAAAAATGAACTCACCTTTGCTCTCTCCTCTGCAGTACTGTAACACACTCGCAACGCAATGCAGAACACGTCAAATTCCTGAAAAGGTTATCAAGGCATGATCAATGCATGCATCCGCTATGTGAAGCTGCTAGCAAGATTTTTCAGTCTTGTCCAAACTGCAACAGGTTTCCGATCTCTAGAAACTGGCGGGAATTGTTTCAGTCAGCTTACACTCGGAGAAAAGCCACTATGTACCACAGGTGTCACAAGCTAGCTACATTTTTTTTCTGTAGAAGAGGAGGAGAATAAACGTCATCGTCGTTGACAAAAAGATAGAAATACGGTTTCAATTGACGTCGCGGGAGCCATATTGTGGTGGACAGCACAGCTTCAGCAGTGCAACTCGGTGCACGCGATGATAAGGAACTTGGATATGTTCGCAGCTTTTCACCGAGCTAGATGCACCACACATTGCCGTCACTGGGACGTACGTGTACACTACCTATACCAGTGGGGAGTATAGCTCCATCATGTGACCATTAACCCCGCGTTTATACACGACTTCTATGGCTTTTGTTACAGACCGGATCTACGTATCCATGTCGGAGCTGAGCAATGCGGCCTCCACTTGGTCAGGATTCGAAAGCTGCCACCCTGGATGCGGAAGGACGTAAGTACTAATCAAGTGTACATGAGATAGAGGGCCGTATTGGCTGCATGGCTTACACGAAGGGGAGTTCACAACACGATATATGCGAGCATATATCGCTAGGCTCAGAAGATGTTTGTTCGGTGTCACCTCCACGCAACCTCTTGGGATTTAGGGAGGAAACCTTGTGCGATGGGATAGAAATCTGGTAGTGCAAGACGATGTCTTTAAGCATACTTTCTCTGGAAACTGTTCGCTCAGGAAGGACTCAAATGTTTTATACGCACCACCACGGCTCTCTGCATTCAAGCATCATGAAATGGACCCTGTACATCAACAATGTATAGGTTTTAGAGTTCAAACGCTAAAAATCTATCATCACAAAGTGATCATAACTTGTCATGCGGTTTAAGGTTGGTTGCTTTCTAGAGAGCCATATTAAGGCTATTATCGGGCTAGTTCCAGCCAATGTAAATACACTCCCTTTGTAACTTCCGTAATATGGCCCTTGATAAAGCAACCATTTAAAAGCAAAACGATGCTCTCAGAAAAGGACCAAAATGCAACATTGAACGCCAGCCTTCCATTGTAACGAGATACTCCAATTCCCTTCCAAATATGAACAATATTATGCGGAAATACCGCTCTATGCTGACGTCAAGCGCATCCCTTAAGAAAATATTATCGGAGTCTCCAAGTGTAACATAAGTAGACGCGTAACACAAGCTTCTTCAGTACATTTTAAATTTTAAACTCGACAAGCGACCAACACAACCATTTCCTTGCTCTCGACCCAGATGTAAGATGTGCAATCATTTAAAAAAGGACGCAGTAGTCAAACGTACTGCAAGCAATTTTATTTTCACATAACATCACGCTTTAATTACCCGTCTACCTTTCAGAACACTCCTTCTATAAAGAATAGTCGGATAGGCAAAACAGTGAATTAACATAAAGCATTTATGTGATCGGACCGACACCAGCAAAGACCTCCCTTAAACAGTTCCTTATCATTTCAATCTAAAAGACCGTGAGTTCGAAGAAATTAAATTATTTATTCTTCATTCAGGCTTTAAATTTTTAAGGGACAGAAAATATAGGGAGGCATATCTAATTCATATATTGAGAATAGTGGGACAAACAGTAATAAATATCTTGAAAGGAACATTGTATTCGCTTGAATATATTCTATCTGCGGCATAACTAGTCGAGAAAACAATCCGATATAGCATTAATTTTACAGTTTGTTCACAGCACGTATATACTCCATCCCCCCTCCACAACAGGATGAACTGCCCATGTTTTTCCAAACATGTCCCTTCGTATTACTTCCTACTTTAGTTCTCCATTTAATCCCTTTCTTCGAATAATGTAAGGCATGACAGGTATTTTCCCTTCATATTTATTATTCTACGTCATCGTCCTCCTCCTCTCCTTACGGATAGTCCTCAATAACTATACGTCGGCAGTTGTATTGTTTACCAGGGCCCTTTAGAATGTATTTACCCTTTCAAGAAAGGTGTGTCAGCATCGAACCTACTTTAGAGGTTGAGTCAACATCTACCCCGCATTTTAGTTGTCATGACGCTGCCGCTATTACTGTCTTTTTCGGACCACGGGAATACCGGCCTATGCTCAGCAATTCATGCCAAAGCAACATTCTTTCACTCCTTGCCCTGTCTCTTTCGCCCTCACGTTCCTTCCTCCAGGACGTTTCGTCTTCAGAAGCAAAAGCGTACCTATTTAAACCCTGCCAGTAATAATCACGCGGCCCAGACGAAGACAAATGAACTGGTCGAAACTTTCTCTCGGCTTGCTAACTGAGGCTCCTATCAACTCCTGTTCATTACTCTTTCTTACTGATATGGACAGAGTGGGCAGACAGAAGGAGAAAAATATATATGAGAAGCTCGGTTGTGGACAGGTAGTCCGTATATAGTCCGTATGGTAGACTAGTATATACTCTCGTCAAAGCCCAAGTCATTTTACACTGAAATCTGCATTGGCATACTTGCAATGAACTCGGTGCTACCGATAGCAGCAAGTGAATACGACCATGTTGACTGATCGTAGCTCTACACTACGCTGAAATAAATGGGCCAAATTCGTTTCCATAAAATGGCAAAACAAAAACGCTACAACGCGCCAAACCTAACAAACACATACAATTCATATACTGTCGCGTGGTTCTATTGTTACGGCGCTCTCACTGCACTGTGGAATTCTGGTTCAGCTCGTGCTGCTGTAGCCAATTATTGATTGACACTAAGCGCAAGACGCATGTGTACAGTGAGATATGAGTGCCTGTTGAGGAACTCCAGATGCTCAGAATTTTCGGAGTCCGCCACTACGGCATTGCACGTAGTGTGAGTGTTGGGGCGTAAACTCTATCAAGGAGACCACCAAGCGAAGTAGTAGACTGCAACCACACAGGAGAAATGTGAACGCCCCTGGAGTGACAAAACAGCGGGCAAGAGCAGCCGGCGTATAGAAAAGACCACCAAAAAAAACAATTATTGCGACAGTCTGCGTTAACGTGAAGACAAATAAAGCAATATTCATCAGTCAAGCAGTGCACAGTACTTTAGTCGAGGCACAAAAGCAACAAAAGTGGTAGGTATATATATATCGAAATTGGCCACATCGTGATCGCAGAACAGGGATGAAGGGAATGACAGAGCTATGACAATAATAACGAAATGAAATGAGTTGCCAGTTTACTTGTGTTCGTAACGGGCAAATACTGTATAATGTGTTAATCTGCCAGCACTAGCCTATGCAGCCCAGATATGGAAGCTAATGAATATATATATAGCGGCGCACTGAGAAGCAGCAGAAGCAGAAGAAGAAGAAGCAGAGGAAGCGAGGCGCGCGCAGACTGATCCGGGTTTTCTGAACCGTGTGCGTCCGTCCTTCATACGAAGTTCACCTGTATTAAAACCATTTCATCCGTTCTAGATATAGACTATCCGCTCCTTTGAAATCTATAATAACGAGCCCCTCATTTCCCTTTCCATTGTCTGTGCGTGTATATATATATATACAAGGTAGGCAATCTCCCGCAGGTTGCCTACCTTGTGGCAAAAGTCGATGCCAGTTGTGCAAACACATGCAGACAACAAAAAAGGCTAACAGCTCATATTCAGCTTTCAAACATGACATTGAAAACCTGAACTGCGACTCGGGCAACGGTGTATACCTACTGGAATGTGGCCACTGTCAGATGCAATTCATAGGCCAAACCCACACTGTCTTCAGAACCAGATTCAATAACCACCGCGCACACGCCACGTCACTACCTCACCTTCCCCTATCCAAGCACAGTAATCAAACAGGCCATGAAATTGAAAAACTAAACGTTATTCTACTACAAAGCCACTTCAGAACTAATCATAAGCGTGAGCAACTTGAGTCGTATTTTATTGATATATTTATTACAGTGGATTGCGACATAAATGAACATCCGGGAATCCTTTCGGCCCTTCATGGTCACTAACCTATCGAAGAATCCAAGTAACAGATTCACTGCGAGGATAACCTAAGCCCTGTGCACCTGCATTTAGTTAACTGCCTTCAAGAAGAGACACAGCCGGCCGCGTCTTCTGAGACCATGCCGAAAGGAATTTGTCCATTTTCTCCCCATTGCACCTTCCTTCTCCCCCGCCCTCTCTTTTCCTTTCTTTTCTTTTTTTTTTCTGCTAATAACCTTGCCCCCTCTTACCCGGCCTTCGGAATCATCGCGCTCCCCGCATTTTCTTGGTTTGGCCGCCCGCCGGTACTCATGTTTTGTCCACTTCCTCTTTCCTAGCATTCAACACATCCCCCACCTGCGTCTGTACAATTTTCAAACCGTTAAAATTGAAATTTATGCAATGTAACCACAGTCTTGAGAAAGACAGTACCCCAGTCGAAACGTCGATGAAGAATAAATGAAGTGTTAATCATCTTCGCTTCGAAGGAAACAAGCCAACAGTCCGCTTCCTTCTGCTTTGTACTTATCTTTCCCCTAAACATATTACATTACTAATTTATGTGATTACCGCAATAAAAATAAAAAATAAAAAGACATAAAGTACAATTCCCAATGCTTTTCTTGGCCTTGCCGACTGTTGACTTCTTTTCTTCATGGATCATAATGAGCACCCTCATTTCCCCCCACATACACGCACACACACACACACACACACACACACACACACACATATATATATATATATATATATATATATATATATATATATATATATATATATATATATATATATACATAAAGTGAAATCAGAGAAGTGGCTTTCAACTTCTCTGACTTCTCTGATTTCAACTTTAAGATTAAAGAATCCTTGAACTGCGACAGTGCCAAAGTGGTGTACATGCTAAGCTGCGGTGTGTGCGGCATGGAATACATCGGCCAGACGGAAACACCACTCAGGTTTCGTTTCAATAACCAAAAAGCCCTCATCCACACACTGCTAAATCTCCCTTTTTCTAAGCACATGTGCCTTCCAAACCATACTTTCGAAAACATTCCGGTCATTCTCCTTCAATCAGGCTTCCTAACAAGTCGACAAGGAGAACAAAGAGAATCGTACTCCATACACAAATTTCAGACTCTAACCCATGGAATTAATGAAACTTTGGGCAACTTTGCCATTCCCAAAAGCCTACACAACTAATAGAGGAGATATTTATCTCCATTTGCCCACTCCTAAGAATTTTGTTCTTTTCACGGAAACTATACTGTTCGTTATTTAGCTCCTTGGCCTCCCCCCTCTGGCCGGTTTTCTACCCCGCAAGAAACGAATTCACTTAGGACACAGTCGCGGGAACGACTTGACGCGAATGCCCGGCCGCGGCATCGGGTTTCGGGTTTCGGGAGAGCAGCGTCTGGCCGACGGCTCTTTCGTTGCCGCGGCGGCGCGCTGCCCTTGCTCCATTCGCTGGCGCGTCGCGGGGTGGAACAACTTTGTCTAGAACACATAGCTCTTATCCCAACGGTTTTTTGAACACCTGCACCGCTGGCGAGCGGACCGTCCTGGTATGCATGTTCGCGTTGTCTGTTTTTGAGTCTAATTTTTAATGTTATTCTGAACCTTTGCTCAATTTCTGGCTTCCTTCGAGGGAGGCTTGCCTTGCTTTTAGTGTCGTCTTCGTGGAAGCACGGCGCGTATGTAACATTCGTCGGCTCTCCACTTTCTCTTTTCGCCCCATCTCCTCCCCCACTCTGTTTTTTTTTTACTTTCTCTTTCTCTCTCCGTCTTTGTTGCATTACCAGCCATTAATCAACGGGAGCTTTTCGCCCTTTCTATTTAATCAGTAATGTTTGATTCTCCAAAGACAGAGAGCGAGAATTCCTTCTCCCTCTCTTAACAGTGGCGTAATGTGCGGACTTATTCTCCATTCTCAATTCTACTTCGAAGAAGGACGGTATAAAATAGATAATCGGGGAAGTTGTGTGACATTCGGCGAGGCCAAGGAAAACGTTGGGGATGGTACTTTATGTCTTTTTTTTTTAATGTTTACTTGGATAATCACAGAGATAGTAATGTAATGTGTTTAGGGGAAAGATAATTAAACACAAAGTAGAAGAAACAACAACGTGCCGATGGTGGGAACCGAACCCGCGACCTCCGAATAACGCGTCCGGTACTCTTCCAACTGAGCTACATCGGCCGCTGTCCCTCCTGCTACTTTCTTGGGTATTTATGTTGTCTGTATAGGAACCTTGAGAGTGTTCACCACCGCCACCCTCAGCCAAGGCGGCGGACGTGGAACGTCTTTTGTTACCGCCAGCGTCACGTAGAACGTGATCAAGAGCGAGGGCGAAAGCTGTGCTAGAACCCTCTTACGCTACCTATGCCTTCAAGACTGCCAGAACCGAGACCCCCGTAAGCTACAAGCAGATCAATTAAGGGGAAATGAGGGTGCTCGTTATAATACATGAAGGAAAGAAGCCAACAGTCAGCGAGGCCAAGGAAAGCGTTGGGTATGGTACTTTATGTCTTTTTTTAATGTTTACTCGGATGATCACAGAGATAGTAATATAATCTGTTTAGGGGAAAGATAATCAAACACAAAGTAGAAGAAAAAACAACGTGCCGATGGTGAGAACCGAACCCACGACCTCCGAATAACGCGTCCGGTGCTCTTCCAACTGAGCTACATCGGCCGCTGTCCCCCCTGCTACTTTCTTGGGTATTTATGTTGTCTGTATACGAACCTTGAAAGTGTTCACCAGCGCCACCCTCAGCAAAGGCGGCGGACGTGGAACGTCCTTTGTTACCGCCAGCGTCACGTAGAACGTGATCAAGAGCGAGGGCGAAAGCTGTGCTAGAACCCTCTTACGCTACCTATGCCTTCAAGACTGCCAGAACCGAGACCCCCGTAAGCTACAAGCAGATCAATTAAGGGAAATGAGGGTGCTCGTTATAATACATGAAGGAAAGAAGCCAACAGTCGGCGAGGCCAAGGAAAGCGTTGGGGATGGTACTTTATGTCTTTTTTTTAATGTTTACTTAGATAATCACAGAGATAGTAATATAATCTGATTAGGGGAAAGATAATTAAACACAAAGTAGAAGAAAAAACAACGTGCCGATGGTGGGAACCGAACCCACGACCTCCGAATAACGCGTCCAGTGCTCTTCCAACTGAGCTACATCGGCCGCTGTTCCCCCCTGCTACTTTCTTGGGTATTTATGTTGTCTGTATACGAACCTTGAGAGTGTTCACCAGCGCCACCCTCAGCCAAGGCGGCGGACGTGGAACGTCCTTTGTTACCGCCAGCATCACGTAGAACGTGATCAAGAGTGAGGGCGAAAGCTGTTCTAGAACCCTCTTACGCTACCTATGGCTTCAAGACTGCCAGAACCAAGACCCCCGTAAGCTACAAGCAGATCAATTAAGGGGAAATGAGGGTGCTCGTTATAATACATGAACGATGTGCTGTTATCATCTGTTTTGGTTTGGCTTGGCTTGGCTGGCAGCTGCGACTGCGATAGTGGCGCTAGTGTATCTGTGGCGCAAGTGTGGCGCAAGTGTATGAAAGCGGAGTGCGAGAATAAACGGGGGTTCATTTCGTCGCTTGGGAGCTCGGTGTCTGGACTGCTTTCTCTGGCAGCGTTCCGGCGCGGGTGCAACGGCGCCCCCCCTGCCTGGGCTAACACGACATGGTGTCAGAAGTGGCCGTCTACGACATGATGTCAGATGGTCAAGAATCTTCGCACTGAGCCAGGCACCTTCCATCCACGATGTCGAAGACGCCTTCAATACGGCTGCATGGACTGCAGCTACCGCCACCGCTGGACTTTGACCGCACGTCAGAGTGGCCAGCGTGGATCGAACATTTCGACGACTTCCGATATGCAACGGGACTCAACGAATGCTCCGGGGAGGCTCAGGTACGAACGCTGTTGTACACAATGGGGAGGCAAGCTCGTGACATATTCAAGACGTTTTCACTATCTGACGACGACGCCAAGAACTATGAAACCGTAAAGAAAAAGTTCGACGGGCACTTCGTAAAAGAGAGGAACATCGTGTACGAAAGCGCCTGTTTTCACAGATGCGTACAAATGCCAAGAGAGTCAGTAGACCAGTTCGTCACTGCGCTACACGGCTTGGCGGAACGTTGCGACTACGGTGAACTAAAAGAACGAATGATCCGAGACAGACTGGTTGTCGGGCTCCGCGACGCAAAGCTCTCGGAAGCTTTGCAAATGGATTCTCAGCTAACGCTGGCTTCGGCGCTGTCGAAGGCTCGCTTAAAGGAAAGCGTCCAACAGCAGCAAAGTACTCTACGAGGACAGCACAGCCATCAGTCATCGGAAATTCGTGACCAGGACCCCAATGTGGACGCGGTGGTTCAACAGAGGCACAAGGGACGTCTGCATGGGCAACGAACGCCGGAGGTGCGGCAGCATGGGCAACGAACGCCGGAGGTGCGGTGTCCTTTCTGCAGTGGCGACGCCCACCCCAGGACAATGTGCCCAGCCAGAGCTGCCAAGTGTCTTCACTGTGGCAAGAAGGGACATTTCGCAAAGGCCTGCTTGATGAAAGCAACGGCTTCCGCTCAACGAAAGGTACGCGTCTCAGTGTTCAACCAGGAAACTAGAGAGCTACGCGTCTCAGCGGTCAACCAGGAAACTGGAGAGACTTTCGTGGGATCAATAGATGCATGCAGAAAAGCGCGATTTGTTCAGGTGCGCATTAATTCTGTGCCCATTTTTGCAAAGGTTGACTCAGGTGCTGAAGTGTCAGTATTACCAGCAACGTTTCCGGGATTACCGTCCCGACTGGTAAAAACCGATGAAATCTTGCTAGGTGCAGGAGGCAGTAAGCTTAACGTACTAGGCAAATTCGTAGCAGAGATCGCATGGAAAGAGAAAACTGTGTATCAAACATGCTACGTTGTCAGTCCGTTACGCGACGTCCTTCTAGGATTACCTGCACTTGAGGTCTTAGGCATCGTGAAATTTGCAGACGCGGTCGAGTCGGGAAACCTGCAGTACGAGACGCGTTTTCCAGAAATGTTCCGCGGTCTAGGTACGATGCCAGGGCAGTACACCATCAGGCTACAAGCTGGCGCTATCCCGCATGCCATAAGCGCTCCACGCAGGGCACCAATTCCCCTGAGGGAGTCCCTGAAGCGCGAAATAGATAAAATGGAGCGTTTAGGCATAATCAGGAAAGTGGATGGGCCCACCGAATGGTGCGCCGGAATAGTTCCGGTAGTGAAGCCCTCAGGAGACCTGAGAGTTTGCGTAGACCTCACTCAATTGAACAAATGCGTAGTTCGAGAGCGATTTACGTTACCAACTGTGGATCAAGCTCTAGGGTCACTGTCGGGAGCGAAATGGTTTTCAAAGCTCGATGCCAACTCAGGCTTCCACCAGGTGCGACTCAGTAAAGACTCGGAAGAGCTAACCACGTTCTTAACACCCTTCGGTAGATACTGTTTCACGCGACTACCCTTTGGAATTACCTCCGCTCCGGAATACTTCCAAAAGAGAATGTCTGAGATACTAGGTGGCCTGCCGGGGGTCGTTAATTTCATGGACGATGTCCTAGTGTCTGGCGAAAGCAAAGCTCAACACGATGAGCGTTTAAGTAACGTGATCACACGCCTAGCAAGGGCAAATGTGACATTAAACAAAGAGAAATGCTTATTCGGGGTTAGGCAAGTGCGTTTTTTGGGTCACATTTTGAATGAGGAAGGTATTCATCCTGATCCGGCGAAGGTCAGTGCTATAAAAGATTTGAGAGCATCCAGAAACGTTACTGAGCTTAGAAGCATTTGGGCATGGCGAATCATTTGGGCCGCTTCCTGCCACATTTAGCCCAAGTGACTGCTCCCATGCGTGTTCTTTTGCACAAGGATTGGGACTGGGTCTGGGACAGCAATCAGGAAAAAGCGTTCCAAGAACTCAAAGAGCTCATTTGTTCAGCGCAATGCATGGCTTTGTACGACGCTTCGCTACAAACCACTCTTTCAGCTGACGCATCGTCTTTTGGTCTGGGAGCAGTTTTGTTTCAAAAGCAAAAAGACGGGCAACGTAGACCAGTTGCATTCGCTTCTCGTTCGCTCACCAAAACCGAGCAACGGTACTCCCAGATCGAAAAGGAAGCGCTGGCGTTGACGTGGGCAGCGGAAAGGTTTGATGAGTATATACGTGGTCTGGAAGTTGTTTTTGAAACTGACCACAAGCCCTTGGTGTCGCTGTTGGGTCACATGGCAATCGATGCTATGCCGCCAAGAATTCAACGTTTTCGTCTGCGCCTGATGCGATACAGTTTTTCTGTATTATATGTACCAGGCAAATCGCTAACCACTGCTGATACTCTTTCACGTTCGCCGTTAGCTCGTACGAAAGTGGAAAGCTGTTTACCTGTCTCAGAGGTAACCGCTTACTCGAAAGCTTGTTTACTGGGTTTAGAAACAGGTGACGATTTCTTGAAAAGAGTAAAAGAAGGTCAAGCAAAAGACGAAGTGTGTCGAAGCTTGCGCACAGTGTGCAAAAAAGGGTGGCCCAGGAAACAAAATGTTCCCTGTTATCTTCTACCATACTGGCAGGAACGTGCATGCATTACTTTGGTGAACGGGTTTCTGCTCAAAGGTATGAGGCTTATCATTCCTCAGACCCTTCGCAAGGAAGCGCTAAGCAAACTGCATGACTGTCACCAAGGCATCTCGCGATGCCGCAGTGTGGCTAAAGGTTCTGTCTAGTGGCCGGGACTTAGCACTGAGATAGCGTCATTCGTGAAACAGTGCAGCGTTTGCGCGAGGCATGCGCCAGAACAGATCGAACCGATGATTGCATCGCCAACGCTCTCTTTTCCTTGGGAGAGAGTAGGGGTCGATCTGTTTGAAATTCAGGGACGACAATATCTTGTCGTAGTAGACTATCTTTCGCGATACCCAGAGATTGCCATTCTTCCGTCAACAAAGTCTGCTACCGTGATAAGCCGAATGAAAAGCATTTTTGCAAGACATGGCATTCCCGAGTGTGTGGTGACCGACAATGGTCCCCAATTTGTCAGTGCTGAGTTCGAGAAATTTGCAAAACTGTATGGCTTCCGTCATGTCACCTCGAGTCCGAGGCACCCCCAGGGAAACGGGGAAGTCGAACGTATGGTAAAGACGGTTAAGAATCTCATTCTAAAATCGGACGACCCTTACTTAGCCTTGCTGGCTTATAGGGCCACACCTGGTGTTCTGAACGTCAGCCCAGCGGAGATACTGATGGGTAGAAGGCTTAGGACGAGAGTCCTAATGCTGCCTTCGCACCGCAATCCGGGACAATGCTGTCTGCAAGAAGCGGCCGCCAAGGACCGTAAAGTCAGAAAGGAGCAAAGCCGCCACTTCGACCGACGTCACCGGTCTAAAAATCTCCCAAAGCTGGAAGCAGGTGATGTGGTGTGGGTGACTGATCTCCGTACCAAAGGTACAGTGCTCGGAGCAGCACCACAGCCGCGTTCATACCGTGTTCAAACGGAAAACGGGGTTGAAGTCCGTCGAAACAGGAGAATGCTTAACCGTCTCCCAAAAGACCGGGTAGATAGCGGGAACTACGAATTTCCGGATAGTCAGGAGCAGCCCAGCAGGGCCGGATTGGTAACTGGAGCAGACAACCAATTTGACGAAGCTCCGGAAGCTTTGCTGCCTCTAACTCAGACGGAGACTGACGGTGGCAATTCTCAAGCTAGAATTGTAACTACGACCAGATTTGGAAGAGTTGTTCGCAAACCCATAAGGCTGAGCGTGGACGACTGATGCTGGAGTGACTGTGTTCTGTCGTGTTTTCTTGGGTGTGTTCCAATGTTATTTTGAAGTGTATGCATGTAAAGTTAATAGTGCTTGAAAAGGGGGATGTGCTGTTATCATCTGTTTTGGTTTGGCTTGGCTTGGCTGGCAGCTGCGACTGCGATAGTGGCGCTAGTGTATCTGTGGCGCAAGTGTGGCGCAAGTGTATAAAGGCGGAGTGCGAGCATAAACGGGGGTTCATTTCGTCGCTTGGGAGCTCGGTGTCTGGACTGCTTTCTCTGGCAGCGTTCCGGCGCGGGTGCAACGGCGCCCCCTGCCTGGGCTAACACGACAAACGAAAGAAGCCAACAGTCGGCGAGGCAAAGCAAAACGTTGGGGATGGTACTTTATGTCTTTTTTTTAATGTTTACTTGGATAATCACAGAGATAGTAACGTAATCTGTTTAGGGGAAAGATAATTAAACACAAAGTAGAAGAAAAAACAACGTGCCGATGGTGAGAACCGAACCCACGACCTCCGAATAACGCGTCCGGTGCTCTTCCAACTGAGCTACATCGGCCGCTGTCCCCCCTGCTACTTTTTTGGGTATTTATGTTGTCTGTATACGAACCTTGAGAGTGTTCACCAGCGCCACCTTCAGCAAAGGCGGCGGACGTGGAACGTCCTTTGTTACCGCCAGCGTCACGTAGAACGTAATCAAGAGCGAGGGCGAAAGCTGTGCTAGAACTCCCTTACCCCAAGCGGCAAACCTATGGTCGGCCCGCACTCGGCCCTTGCCAATATGGCCGACTGAAACTTACCGGGCCGACCTAGACCACCTACCTCAGCCCGAGGTCGGGGATTGACAAAGGCCTAAGAACGGCCGATCATCGGCAATCGACGTCGGGCCGACGAGTACGGCCGACTTGGCCAGCCTATTGCCGCGCTATGGTCATGTATGGGCCATGGCTTGCCGACTTGACCAGCCTACTGCACCGCTAGGGTCATGAATGGGCCATGGCTTACCCATACATGGCCTAACCACTTCGGCGGTACTCGCTGGCCGGTGGTTTATCCACCGTCGGCAGTGGACCTCGGGCCAACGAGTATGGCCGACTTGGCCAGCCTACTGCCGCGCTAGGGTCATGGATATGGGTCATGGCTTACCCAGACATGGCCCAACCACTTCGGCGGTACACGCTGCCCGGTGGTTTATCCATGTATAATTAGTGGTCTACTCATCCATGGCCTATGGTGTACTCATTAAAATGTCTGCAGTTCAATTGTGCATGGAAAATTAGCGCTGCGGCAGTATTTTGAGATGCGCATCTTCTCCTCCAAGCGGGCTCTAACTTTGTGGCATCAGTAATGGTGTTCTCCGGGCAGGTGAAAAGCAACCCATACGTATGTAGCTCAAAAAAGCCTGAGCACCGGCAAATGTAGGTTTAAACAGCACTTTTTATTGGTTTTTCTTAAATATTCGAAACATGCTCAAAGCCCTGCTAATAAATAAATGGCACTTACAGCTAAGTTTGTGAGGCTTCACATCAATTTATTCTGGCTTTCAGCTTCTAGACTTCTTAATATAAACAGCGCGAACACGAAGACAAGGGACAAGATACAAGAAAGCCACAGTAGAAGCGCTGACTCAAAACTAAGCCTAAGCCCTTTACTTCGAGGCCCAGAAAAACCAACATGAAGAAAACGAAACAGTCACGTGAAACAACCCCTGGGTTCACCTGCTGCATAAAAAATTACTTAAAAAAATTACTTAAAAAAGACAGCTCTTTGCTTGAAAGAGCAAGTCTTGCTGACACACTTATTGTCCATTGAAATAAAATACAATTCCACTATCTCTCTCGTTATCTTCTCTTTGTGGCGATATAAAATCTTACAACTGTCAAACTTAGGAGTGCACTTCTCCTTCTTCATTATTTCACATGACTAGCAATGTGATACCAGAAACGTTTTGTCCTTTCCACTTTCCGCGTTGTTCCAGTGTTCCTGTAGTCTCATATTAATACACCGTCCTGTTTGTCCTATATAACTGGCTCCACAAGAGAGTGGAAGCCTATAGACCTTTTCACGGCGTCAAGAGTATGCATCAATGTTGCCTGTTTGGGCTGGACTGTGACTTGCCTCGCCCTTGCATTGTGAAGCGGTAGATATCCGTCAATGTTTGTATTTATTTTCGTCGCGAATGACTTACCCTCGTAAATAATGGCATACACCATCGAAAGTCTACAGGCCAGCACTGTGATTTGTATGGGTGTACGAACAACCAGCGGAGAGAACGATTTTGGGGACTGAAGTGTGCCCACAACACAGCACTCCGCAGGAGCACTGCCGATGTGGTATGTTTACGCTGCAATGGTTTACTGCATCACTCGATCTGCGAAGGCAGTGGATAGCTGCAGTCAACCACAATGATTTTACAGTGAGTTCGTGGTCATGGGATTTGCTCACGACTTTTTATCGCCGGAATAAAGACTGATGTGAACGCTGTGCCCGCGCTGCACGTTGGCTTTCTTTTCCTTTGGGCCAGTCTTTCATATTACCACGAAAGAGTTACTTTGCTATGTTCACATATTTATGTCCGCAGATCGCGTCCGCAAAATCGTGTCCGCAGCAGTTGCGAGTAATTGAGAAGAGGTGGATGTTAATGAGTGGTATCAATCGATAGAAGCTGACATAATGTTGCTGCTGAAAAAATAATTAGGCTAATAAGTTAGTTAGGTAATCAATTGCAAGCAAAAATGTTAAAGTTATCCGCAGCAGTTGTGAGTAATTGAGAAGTCGTGGAGGTTAATGAGTGGTGTCAATCGATAGAGGGTGATGTAATGTGCACAAAAATAGTTAAGGCAATAGGTTAATTTGGTAATTAGACGCAAAAAATGTAACCTAAATGGGTCTCTAATGAGACCCATTGGCTTGGCGCCACAATTGAATATATCAAATATTAAAATAGTTAATGAAATCAGTCAATTAGGGTGACGTCAAAGATGTGACGGCACGTAACCAGAAATAGAGCCGAGAAAGGGCATAAGAAGAGATTGGCGCGCAATTTGAAAGTACCGAAAACTAAAATAGTTAATTAAGGCAGTCAATTAGGGTGACGTCAAGGACGTGACGTCACGCAACCGGAAGTGGAGCTGAAAAAGGCCATAGGAAGGGATTGACGCGCAATTTGAAAGTACCAAAAACTAAAATGGAAGAACTGAATTAATGTGATTTAAAGGATGTGACGTCACGCAATCGGAGTAGAGACGAAAAAGGGCATAGAAAGCGACTGGCGCGCAGTTTGAAAGTACCAAAGACTAAAATGAATAAACAAGTGAATTAACGTGGCGTAGATGATGTGACGTCACGCAACCGGAAGTAGAGCCGGAAATGGGCATAGGAAGGCATTAGCGCGCAATTTGCAAAATCGTGTCCGCAGCAGTTGTAACTGAGAAGTCGTAGAGGTTAATGAGTTGTGTCAATTGATAGAGGGTGATATAATGTGTGCGAAAAAATAAGCCAATAGATTAATTAGGTAATTAGAGGCAAAAAATGAAAAAGTAAAAGCTAAAAAGGTCTCATTAGCGATTGACTTGGCGCCACATTTGAATTTATCAAATACTAAAATAGTTAATTAAATCAGTCAATTAGGGTGACTTCAAAGATGTGATATCACGCAACCTGAAGTCGAGAAAAAAAAAGGGATTGGCGCGCAGTTTGAAGTCATTTATTCTTTGGTACTTCCAAATTGCGCGCCAATCCCTTTTTTTGTCCTTTTTCGGCTGTACTTCCGGTTGCGTGACGTCACATTCTCTATGTCACATTAATTCACTTCTTGTTTATTAATTTTAGTTTTCGGTACTTTCAAATTGTGCGGCAATCCCTCCCTGCGCCCTTTTTCGGCTCTACTTCTGGTTGCGGGACGTCACATCCTTTACGTCACCCTAATTGATTGCCTTAACTATTTTAATCTGGTACTGTCAAATTGCGCGCAAATCCCTTCCTATGCCCTTTTTCGGCTCGATTCCAGGTTGCGTGACGTTACATTTTTGACATCACCCTAATTGACTGATTTAATTACCTATTTTAGTATTTGATACATCTAAATTTGATGCCAAGCCATTCGCTAATGAGACCATTTTCGCCTTTACTTTTTCATTTTTGCCTGCAATTAATTAACCTACTGGCTTAATTATTTTTCGCGTGCATTACGTCACCCTCTATTGATTTAGTGGTGTCAATCGATAGAGGGTGACGTAATGCACGCGAAAAAATATTTAACCACTCATTAACCTCTACGACTTCTCAATTACAGCTGCGGACACGATTTTGCGTGTTCTGCCTCTAATTACTTAATTATTTTATTGCCTTAATTATTATTTCGGGCACAACCTTACGTCACCCTCTATCGATTGACACCATTCATTAACCTCTACCACTTCTCAATTACTCGCAACTGCTGCGGACACGATTTCACGATTTCCATTTCACAACAGAAGTGAAATGGAAGTAAGGAGCAGTATGAATATGGCGCCTTGAAGGGCACAAAACAGATGCGCGGCCGTCCGGCCCAAGTTCAGCTTTCACAAGCAGAGTTCAAAATGGCGCCATAACCTGTTTCGACGCTAGACGTCGCTCGTATCGGGCAATGGCGCTACTGAAACGACGATTTGTGAAAAGGTCTATACACAACACCTGTCTTGCAGCCAACATAAGGGTTTCTATGTTTCACCCCACATTCTTGCTTCTTCGCTTCTCTTTCCCTTTGAATAGCCGGGCAGATCCTCTTCATCTTGAGCGGGGCGGTCAATGCGACGTCAACGTTATACCTCTTGCCTACATTTCTGAGGCCATGCGAAATTCTGTGCACATGCGGTACCACTGCAACCTTCCTCTTCCTCTCACCCATGCTGGGCAGGGATTTCGGTCTGTGCGTTTTTTTAAGGCTCTTCAGTACCCGGCAACTGAAGTACCCGGTACTGTGGCTTTCTTGTATCTTGCCCCTTGTCTTCGTGTTCGCGCTGTTTATATTAATAATGAGTAAGTACCAACTCGCCCAACAAAGTATCTTGGTTTATCTTCTAGACTGAGTTGAAGATGTCACGTTTCCCTGCTCGTTGTGCCCGCCGTCCTATTACTTCACTGTCACGAGCCATCGCTTGATTGCTGCCGCGGTCTTCCTGGAGAGGACGTCACTCAGGTACACGCTGCCTCTCCTCAGGCATCCTAGAAAATATACGAAAGAAAACATCAGCCTTCATTCCGTATTCATATGAGTTTCCTAGCCTGTTAAAATGATAAAAGGCGGTCACTCAAGCAAATATAAGGACCTTCAGTGGTATCAGTAGTGATGTAGTCATCCGATGATATCTGAAGTCATTTGAAATATGAGGTGCACCATTTTTACACATATACTGCTTGTCCAAGCAAATTTGATCCAAGGGATAAAAAAGACATTTCCGAGGCAGGGGAAGGAAACCAGAAACATATTGCTGGAAGCTACCTTCAGCGCCACAGAAAAGGTTTTGTTGGGAATCCTTAATTGACATTATTTACCTAAATTACTGATTAATGACTTACACAATAAATGGTGTTGCTACTTTGAAGAGTACCGGCGCAAACCACGTTTCATTATTAGCGATAAAGAACCATCACGTCTGCATTTCGTTCCCGAGATACAATAGGAAACCCCGAAAATACAAAAATCAGATTGCCGGACAATACAATTGAGGCCTTGGCTTGGCCCGACATCCCTGTGTAGCGTTTGACCTATAAGTTGCCTATGGTTTCTTTGTCCGCGCCAGCCCAACCGTTCAACAAGACCGTATTTGTACTTTATAGCTGAAAAATAATGTTCCACTCATTTGTATCCTTAACCGTTCAACAAGACCGTATTTGTACTTTATAGCTGAAAAATAATGTTCCACTCATTTGTATCCTTACCGCTTTGTAGTCATTATCCGCACTGCAAAGTTCAGCGCGCTCAGTGTAACTCGCGCCTTCATGTGCCCCAAAGGGCTGACGCGAGGCAACCATCGCCAGCATATCACTCTTACTCATGCATGGGACCAGCCATCATAGCGGCAGGTTGTTTCGTCCGCTCAAAATCATGTTGAGAGCAGCACAATTGAGGTGTGCGAATGGGCTGGTAACGGTTTCGGTATCTACATAACACTGCATATAGAAAAAAAAAGGTACACATGAGGTTTCTAACCGCAAAAATCGAAACAGAGGTTTCCTAACGTGCTCACCGACTCTGTAAATCGTATTTATTGTCTAAAGTGAATATTTAGTACTTGGAGCGAATAACCTCACTTCCCTACGTACAAAATAAAACGTTACTGTGCTGTCCTAAGAGGCTGCCGGCAATGCGTCATCGGTTTCCATCGCCTGTTTCTAATGGTTTATTTCTAACCCTTGGCTCAAGCTATCAAGCACAGCAGGTGTAATGTAACTTGAATAAAACCTGCATGAGATCATACATATAGGTATATTTGTAAGCTTTACAGATTTCACTTACAAATATTACGAGAATCGCGTCACTGCGGTCTTTCTTTAAAATTGACACCAATATTCGTGGCTAAAATAACGTACTCAACGTATTAATTCAGCTCCGCAAGTGCAGCTGTAACAGAAAGTGAGGGCTGGCGACACCGAAGGTGTGCCTAGCTTTCAAATTTTCTTAGATGGCCCAACCGTTCGAAATATGTAATTTTAAAAATAAGCCCTTGATAGTGGCTTTCTCACAGCGTATATGGGTGCCTTAATAAGAAACATAATAGAGGTCCCATGACCATCTTTCGTTTCAAATGAACTTTTTATATGTGGTGGGCAAATATCTAGACACAAAGGAATTAACCTTAGTTTTGCAAGATACGGCGTAGTTTCTTCGAAAACAGAAAAAAAATATATTACGGTATATCTTTAGAGGTAGAAAACGCTGCTTTTGCCATTTCAAAATGTTGTAAATTTGGATACCATGATTTTGTCATCTACTATTTTTTACTCACTAAATATATGCAGGTTTTACATTTACAAACAGTATTAGGAACCCGTTTTGTTTTTGCAGTTGAGTTATTAAAAATCGCAAACTTTGGTTCAGGAGCGATGCGCTGTACAAATATGCATTTTTAACCTTGTATACTGGAATGTGATGCATTAGGTCGGTTGCACTAAATATGTTTCCACCTCCTAACGCATGTTCTTAATTCCAGGCAATATTTGGAGCTCCAGACCGCTAAGTGTGTTCTACACAACGCATCAAAATTGCCCAAAATTTGAAAACAGCAGTAAAGGGGAAATTTGCTGCGATTAAAAAAAAGATCTTTGATCTTCAAATACCTCTCAAGAATCTTCAGTACCTCAAAAATATCACCGACTAAAAAGTGTTGCGTTATATTGTTTAAAAATATAACATTAAATATTAAACCAAGTGCTTGTCCTGATAATGGCTAAATTCAGCCTGCATTCTTGCAAGATCCAATATTATCCTGGCACTGAAACTATTTCTCTGCATTATCTGGGTTCCATTCTTTATTTCTAGAAAAACTTGAAGCTCTAGGTTTGTTTTTTTCTACATATAATATTTAAATTGGCCAAAATTAAAAAAAAATGGTAAAATAAGGAAAACTGATTAGGACTGAAGAAAATGCCGCAACATCGATTTTTATCGAAATCTCTGGAAACAATGCAAAGTACTTTGTTAATATGAGTCAGTAAATGTATTGAATTCTGCAAAATGTAAAATTAGAAATATAAAAATGCCTGTTTTTAATCTATAGATTTGCTTATATGACTCCCCCTTATAGAGTAGGCATCAAAACTTCAATTTAGTATTTGCTGAATTTAGTTACATTTTACTGTAAGTAAAATTTAAAGCCTTGTCAGCGCTAATAAAGCCTTTTTCTGCTTGTCAGCAAGGACATAATCTAGCTTAAAATGGTATTAATTCGCTATTTCTGTCAATTTCATGGCAGAACGCAAGTGAAGGCTGCACTTTTTCTCTGTCTTTCATTCTTTTTTATTTCTAGGTGCAGTAGTATTCAATCTAGTCTATTAATATATTATTCCATTTCTCAGCTTTGACCATAACTAACAATACTATATTTTTGAAGATGGTTTTTAAATGTGTAATTTTTTATAATGCAATCATAAGTAAATTGCTTTCCAGCGTTACAGAGAACACACATAGTAGCTTAGATCTCCAGATTCTGCCTTAAATTAACAGTATAACCTGCGTAATAAAGACAGAATATTTTAGTTCAAACAACGTAACGCATCACGCCAGTATGTAAGGTTGAAAATAAACATTTTTGTAGCGCGTTGCGCTTGAAGCAAAGTTTGGGATATTTTACTAAATCAACTGCATCAATGAAACAAGCTTTCAATACTTCTTCTACAAATAAAAGTTATGTTGATGTGGTGAGTAAAAAAACAATGGATGACAAAACTTTAGTGCGCAAGCAGCATGCCTCCAAACGTGCAACATTTTGAAATGACAAAAACGGGGTTTTCCAGCTTAAGTGATAGGCGTTTTTTTTTTCTTCTGAGAAACCTACGCCGCATCTTGCAAACCTAAGGGTCTCTCCTTTGTGTCGAGAGATTAGCCCACGACATAGGGAAATTTAATTAAAACAAAATGGTCATGACTCCACGATTACTGTTCCTGTCCAAAGACATCCATATTTGTTTTCATTTCGTCTCTTCAAACAGGCTGGTTTAGGCAATGCGGTGAATAAAAATATCATAATATATATTAAAGATTTCCACCCTACACGTTGTACCTAAAGCTACCTATATTGTCACAACTGTCATTCATTATTTGTAGCTGAAACAACATCACAAAAGGAATTCGATTGCAAATTGTTCGCGAGTTAAATAGATGTACGGGATGACACACGTGTACTCTGCAGAATACAATTTAAAAAAGAGCAGTCACAAACTATAGGCAAATAAGGCTATGATACGGAGCATATGTATTACTCCGGTTAACAGTAAAAAAGTCGACTTTTACCATATTAATATATTCGGCAAACTATTGCATGTTCACATAGGAACACAATTAATGAACTCATTCACGCATCTAATGTCTATGGGCATTAGATGCGTGGATGACTTCGCTTTATTCCAATTCGTGCGTTACTGAAAATAATTGAACGAGGAAAAATTTAATGTCTTCACAATTTTCAGCGAGTATACCACAAAATATACTAAGGTGCTTCATATATAGTCACATCACATAGCAAGTGAAGTGGGATAACAGAACTAATCAGACACTCACCCTGATCAGCATTTCGCTTTTGCGCCATCTTTGTAAGTTTTTAGGCAGGCTTTTCCACTGATTATCCTCTTCTATATACCCTTGCCACCCACAGGACACAGATCTTCTGGGGGTACCGAACTGTTGGTTTTCGCACCAGTGATACAACTTAATCGAACCATTTCTACGTAGAAAACACTCTCGATGCGCACCTAAAAAAAAATGAAAGTATGTATGTTTAGGCGAAATCATTCACCCGTGATAAAATAATATGATTTGAACAATAAAATCAAATGATCACACTCGAAGCAACAAGAAAGTGGTGGAGAGATAGAAATTGAAGCAATGAAAGGCGGTTGCTTACTGCAAAAAGCCAATAGCAAGAGGTCCACCGTCTATAAGAATAGGCAATAAAAATAAGGCACATTTAAAGGTGCATGGAGCAGTTACAATTATGTAGTGCTACCTTTTGTTAGGCAGGCTTTTCCGCTGATTATCCTCTTCTTTATTCCCCTTCCAACCACAGGACACAGATCTTCTGGGGGTGCCAAACTGTCGGTTTTCGCACCAGTGATATAACTCAATCGATCCATTTCTACGTAGAAAACATTCCGATGCACATCTAAAAAAATGAAAGCATGTATGTGTAGGCTAAATCCTTCACACATGATAAAACAATATTATTTGAACAATAAAATCAAATGATCACACCCGGAGCAACAATAAAGTGATGGATAGATAGAAATTGAAGCAATAAAAGACGGTTGCTTACTGAACAAAGTCAATAGCAAGAGGTCCTGCGTCTATAAGAATAGGCAATAAAATTATGGCACATTTAAAGGTGCATGCAGCAGTTACAGTGATGCAGTGTTACCTTTTTTGTTTCACTGCAGCGGTTGGTATAAATATTGCAGAAATTGCTAGGCATCTCAGGTAACCCCATTGAAAACCTCATCCAAGGTTGCTGCGGCGTGTTATTTGCAGCTGTTAACGGTAAGACAGGCTATCCTATGAGTGCATGTTCATTTCCTCCTTTTTGTATCTTGAATGAAAGCGACTGAACAGTGGGTGTTGTAAGAGGTGCAGCGTCCCTAGGAATAGGGAACAAAATTAAGTTTTGCTTGTAATAAACAAAGGTACAAAAAGGAGCAAATATGCTTGAAATAATAGCATGATGACCTACCTTTTCATCAACAGCTGTAAACAACCTGTCACTACTAGTCGGTTCTTTGGATAGGGTTCTCAATGCCAGAGCTTAAAGCTAAGAGCAATATGAGTAATATTTATATCGGTCACAGCCGTAAAGAATTAGCACAATACTCCATTACTGTAACTATTCAACCGTCCATTTATACATATTGTTCATTAAAGAACCATGCACATCTTATTGCTCTTTTCTACTCCCAAATGATTTCCTATACAATTAGAATACGTTGGTCGCTGCTTCGGTTTAAAATTTTTGTACGATGGCTATGACGTGCACTTCATGCATACAGTACGTGAGGCACAAAAAGCTATAATTGCCGCACAGGCGGACCTGACGTCCTGTCCCATTTAAAGTGCGCGCCGTGATCGAGCGCTTCGCGAGCTATATATCTCGGACGATATGGTCGCCTCATACCGGCCGTCAATTTTTTGTACAATGTGTCCCACATGCACGTTGTTTACTTTCCAGTGACAGGGGCGCAGTGCACACACGGCTGATGCGCCTTTTTGCTTGTTTTGTTATTTTGCTCTGCCATCGAAGCGCGTCTGCGAAACCGCTCTCCTATTGTCGCCGCCTCCTGACAGCGTGCCCTCACCTGAAGGTGCGTTCTCAGAAGGGGGGCGTCGATCAGGAAAATTTTGAAAAGGGGCTCACTTGCGCTGTTCACGGATTTCAAATCCTCAATATGATATTAACCATTATAAAAATGGGGGTTCATTATTACTAAAGTATAGCCTAATCATCAAGCGGCATCACGCACATAACGTCTGCCCCACTGTAAAATTCGCTTGCGCAGACCGCACGGACAGTTTTCAAAGCATCGTCTGTACATTTGAAAACAAAAAGCTGCCCTAACTCTTAACAAAATCCAAAAACTGAACGAACATGGCTTCCTGCGCGCAGAAAAGACGCTGTCCAAAATATATGTACAAAGCTGAGCGCGTAGTATCTGGTTACTAATTGATTGCGGCGCGCTGCGCAGTCAAAAAACTGCGCAAATGGCTGCCGGTAGTGTTCTGTCGCGCGTTGGTGGCACACACACCTGTTATGCACGGCTTCTCTATTTTCGGCGCAAATGTTGTTCATATCGCAGCCAGTAAATAAGTCCACGCACTTGCTTGCATGTAACCCGGACGAAAATTCGCTTAGTTCTTGAAGTCATGCTTCGCGCAGTTATTTCGAGGCGAATACGGAAAGAGAACATTTGGGACTGGTAGGAGATTATATAGAACCAATTATGAAGCAATGGCATGCTGCAAAGATATATACTCACGGTCTAAGATGACGGCTTTCACTAAGTCCGAGAATGCCGATGGTTTCCCGCCCTTGCTGTAATCCGTACTCCGGCGACATTTCACAGCTCTACTATTCACAGATATGTAGCAAGCACAAACCGGAGCACATGTAACGTATATAGGCGCAAGAAAAAAAATTATACACAGCACAATGAATAAGAAAATTAACTAGGGAAGCAAATAAAGAAAGGTATAAGAAGCAGTCACAAGTCTTGTAGCGTCTTCATCAAGCTCTGAAATGAACGCTTCGGGAGGAGGCCGCACAGCCGCGCAGCGGGGGATTCGTAGACGAGGTGGAACAATGAACTGCTCAACCAGTGTACGTCGATTCCCGCCGCGGTGTTGTGTTCGCAAGGGCTGCGCGTGGGAACGAAGGACCAACGACCCTCTCGACATTCAATTCCTCCTTTACCCCAGCCTCTCCTGTCTGCATCGGCCAGCCGTGCCCATTGGACCGCGCCGATGAGCGGCCGCCAGCGCGCACCGCTCGAGTCGAGGTCTAATAAATAGTTTTTTTTCTGTTCGCAAAAGCATTGTTTCTTCAAGCCAACCGCAGACATAACATTTTCTTAAAAAAAATAGAAAGCCTCCCCATCTACCATCCACAACGTTGCGTAAATCTATACAGTTGGTGCATCGACAAATGCGCACGTCATCTTTCCCCTCCCGCTTCCACCTATGATCGAACAAAAGACGGTCGTTCGACCTTTTATATTTACTTCAAAATATTATATATTGTTGCATGATGACTGATTAATAATATCGAAGAGGCGGAGTTCCGAGCTTCTCTGCTGTTCTGGCCAAATTTAGTTATAGATTACACAAACTATGTTCAAGTTAGCTAGCTGAAAATTATCTGACTGAATATATACATGTTTTTATTTGTATTCAGTTAATTTTCGCTATTCGGGTAAGAGTAGATGTTTTTATAAAAATTCTCAAGATCGGCCCAAGAAACGAAATTTTCCTAAATTGCAGGCCTTTGTTTCAGGAAAGGTTCATGGTAGCGCAGCAATAATTCTACACTATGTTCTCAGCATAGTTATCCGCAAACAGGTAAAGCTTATATTTTTGTGACATTTGAATACAGATACGATCGCGCTAATTTACAGAAAACAGCGAACATTGAAAATTTATTAGGAAAATAAAAAAAAACTGTTTTAACACTGTTTAAACTTCTTCCGCCTATTCTACACTACCTCAGCTTTCAAAATCATTAAAAACACCACGCATAATTTTGTTGCGCTAGTAATTATGGCCACTCTGATAAGGCCTTTGTCCAATTATAGCGCACCGCGCAGATCTGAAGTTCTCCGGAATTTGTGAATCGTTCAAGGTTTTTAAATTTTGGCATATTATTGTAACAGGGAGAAATACATTTATAAAAGAGGATTAAAGATATATGCATTGAGAAATAGCCAAGGAGCCAGGCAATGAGGGCCCCCAGTTCGACGCACTTCTTTTTCTTATTCTTCCCCAAACGAGCGCGCCACTTCGTCCGCATCACTCTCCAGCTATAAAAGTATTTCTACGGTTATTGTTTGTCTCGACTTCGCGAATTGACGGTGACAGACACAGCAATGAATGATTCAGAATCAGTTTTGTACGCGTCGAATTCCTGATGCGCTGTGGCATCAGGCACCACACAGACGTTTTTCGCAATCACCTTCACCTTAACGCGAATTACAGAAGGAGACGATAACGTTCAATGAGCAAGCAACGTATTCCAAATCATTTTAGTAGAATGGAAAAATTGTGAAGGGCATAGAAAACTGCCTCAGTAAAACACAGTGTTTCTGGGCTGCATCCGTTTTTTTCGAATGACTCGACAGCGCACATTATTTTCATTCCTGTACAGTTTCTTTCATGCAGTCCTGGCTAGCGTGCCTGCATGAAGTGTGATCAGCAGATCGAACGCGCGGCAAAAGGCCCACTTCAGGCCGTCTGGATGCCGTCATCTGAGAGAGGCACGAGCATCCGGTTACCAATTGTTTTTTTTTCCTTTTTTTTTAGCATTCGATCCTTGCTTTGCCACTGCAGCACCAGTTATGCTTTCCACCGATCGCATCTGGCGCAGCAGTTTCTCATGCGGCAGAGGCTGTCGCCCGCGCTGGTGAAGCGGGCTTCCCAACAGTGGTCGCATCTCATTAACTTCACCCCCTGTTATTGGCGTCCGGTTGCAGTGCGAAAAACAGGCGGATAGAATAGTGAAGCTCGTGCCGATGCGTTGAACTGCTACAAGGAAGTATTTTTTATTAGTTTTGGGTAGCTTTACCATAATATATGTATCGAAGTCTGTCGGTCTGAAGACGCAAAAACTAGCTCTCACTGCACCGCCTCTTAAAACGAACGTCTAGGGTGAGCACACCCCCGCGCTCATGGCCGCTCCGGTCATCTCAACATCTCAACATTACTGTCCTCATTTCCGTCGACATCTTTTCCCTACTGTTGGACATATTTTTAGAACCTGAAATCCAATCCTGCTTGCATTTTATTCGCTTAGTGGCCAAGAAGTCAGACCTGCAGCAATTGCAAATTCCTGTTTAAGGGTCTTATTGGACTGGTCGTAACTACTAGTGCACCAATATTGTGCAATGTGTTTTTATTGACATTGCAAATTGATGTAGAGAAGAATACGTGAACAAAGTTTATAAAAAGATATCATAATCGTTTTTTTTTTATTCTCCTCAGAAATTTTCATTGTAATAATGGTGAAGGTGATTGCGAAAAACGTCTGTGGGCTGCCCTATGCCACAGCGCATCAGGAACCCTACGCATACAAAGCTGACTCCGATTCATTCATTGCTGTGTCTGTCACAGCTAGTTTGCAACGTCGAGACAAAAAATGACAGAGGATGATGAGGACGAAGTGGCACGCTCGTTTGTGGAAGAATAAAAAAGAAGTGCGTCGAACTCATTGCCTGGCTCCTTGGCTGAATACAAGTACCTTCGCACTTGTATTCAGAACTCGAGCGTAACCGCTGAGCCATCACGCCTTATACGCTTCAGATTCGGATATCAATTTTGTAGACATTTTGCGGAATTCTTGTGGATTTTGGGCGAATGTTCTACTTATCATGGGTCCCGAAAGCGATAGCGCGCATGCATAGGCGGAATTTCTCGCCGTTCTTCCTAAGGCTCAATAGGCCTCACTCTGGAAGCGACGGACTAACTGAGCATAGGCATTAAAAACAGTTGAGAAGAGGCAATTTACGAGACCTTTGTGGCCACAGGCCGACAAAAACGACCTTTCTTTTGAGACGTGTGTTAGCGAGGTAAGCTCACCTGCGAGAAAAAGTGGAGAGGCCACGCGCTTTGAAAAGTCTGCACGTCCGCCTTTTCTGACGGTGAAGCGGTTATTTCTGTTTAAGGTACTCTCCTAAATGTACTTGCCATCTTGCCCAAACAATTTTGTCTGGCGCATTGTTTTGTATAAAATAAAAAAAAAGCAATCGTAGCGGTTTGCTCGAAGCTGTACGTGTTGGTTCAATGCTGGGAACTAAAGCTGGAACGTGAAACCGAAGGAGGTTCTTGCCTCTATCAGCCTCTCTCGCCTCCCTGCTGTTCACCGGTAGTCTGCGCAGAGCGTGCGCAAGCCAACAGCGCATGTGAGACGCGCCAGCACAGTCGTGGGAAACAGGCGGAGGAAGAGGGTGGATGTTTACTCTGCGGGCGCGTTGAGGCCAAATTACAGGCGCCGAGGAGCGCGTTTCATCGTACTGGGCGCGCCGCTTTCGAGCTCGCACGATGTCGACAATCGCCGAACCTTTCGCTTTCGCCGTAGTCCCTTTATGTTCTCTCTCCGAGTGCGTTTTTTTTTTGTTTTTTTTTTTGTCTAGATGTATAATCTCGCTATTACTGCCTGTAATATATAGATATTGATGCTTATTTGCTCATTTAGTCGAGTTTGCATTTTTCCTCCTTTGCGCGTTTCAGGGTTTGAACTGTTGTCATATTGCTTTTATGGATTCCGTTACACATGTTTTAAGTTGCGTTTCTTCGTGACAGCAAATAAATGCATATTGTAGTGCCCGGACAAGAAGCGCAATCGCTTTGACAAAGACGGCGACGCTGCTGCCGTGACTCGCACGCGTGCGCTGTTTCGCTGCTGTTGTGCTGCACTGTGCAGTTGCCCCGACTTTGAACCATTCTTTGCTGTGTCTGTCACAGCTAGTTTGCAATGTCGAGACAAAACGTTACTGGATGATGATGAGAATGATGAAGACCAAGTGGCGCGCTCGTTTGCGTAAGATTAAGAAAAAAGTGCGTCGAACGGGGGGCCCTCATTGCCTAGCTCCTTGGCTGTCTCTCATTGTATTTATCTTTATTCCTCTTTTGTAAATATATTTTTCCCTGTTACAATAATATTGTCACGTCTCGGTAGAACGCCAAGGAAGGCCTAGCGATAGATGGTTTGGATGGTCGACCAGAGCGAGTCTTGCGTTCAAGCTTCTTTCTCTTCCAGGCTCGCGCTTGTCGTCTGATATGTCATCTTTTGCTTCGCCTTCTATGTGTCATTTGCCCCCCTCCTCAGGAAGCATCGTCTCGATGAGGTCGTGGGCGATTCACAAATGCCGTAGAATCTTCAGATCTGCGTGGTGCGCTACGCCTTGCACCAGGGCCCTATAGAAGTGGCCGTAATTACTTGCGCAACAAAATTATTTAAGGTGTTTTAATGATTTAGAAAGCTGGGGTATAGTGGAGAATACGCAGTAAAAGTTTAAACAATGTTTAAACTATTTTTACTTTCCTAAGAAATGTTCAATGTTCGCTGTTTTCTTTAAATTAGCGCGATCGTATCTGTGTGTTGAAAAGTTATATAAATATAAGCTTTAGCTGTTTAATACATAACTATGCTGAAAACATAGTGTGGATTTTTTGCTGCTCTGCCATAAACCTTTTTTGAAATAATTAGGTCTGCAAAGTAGAAAAATTTCGTTTCTTCGGCCGATTTTGTGAAAATTTATAAAAACATCTACACCACCTTGAAAAGCAAAAAATAATTGAATACAAATAAATACATGCATATATTTAGTCCGATAATTTTCAATTAACTGTAACATATTTTGCGTTATTCAAAACCAAAGTTGTCCAAAAGAGCAGAGAAGATAAGCGTGAAATCCGCCTCTTCATTATTAATTTCGTGTGGCCGGAAAAATGTTTTGGCAGCAAAACCAATTGCAGATCTCTTCTTTAAATTTATCTGACAATGTTATATAAAGTTTGGAAATTAATATGAAAGGTCGACCTACAATCTTTTCTTTTCTTACGTGGAAACATTCTACTATTTTTTTCTTCCTTTTCCACCGCCTAGCGCGGTTAGAATGATCGGACTCTAAACTAATAGGCGGAACAAACTAATTTGTTATTTATTGCCGATATATATGTAGCGCGCCATATAAATGTACCGGGGCTTGTCATGCTCGCAGTCTGCGCGAAAAACTGCCATTTTGTTTCTTTTTTTTTACCACCGTGTGAATGAAGTAGAGAGGTAGGCTTGAAAATCAATATGCAGAAGACTAAGGTAATGTTCAACAGCCTCGGGAAGGAACAGAAGTTTACATTAGGTAGCGAAATACTGGAAGTAGTAGGCGAATATGTCTACTTAGGACAGGTAGTAACCGCTGATCCGGACCATGAAAAGGAAATAACAAGAAGAATAAGATTGGGATGGAGTGCATTTGGCAAGCACTCGCAGATTATGGCTAGCAGCTTACCGGTATCGCTCAACAGGAAAGTATACAACAGTTGCATCTTTCCTGTACTCACCTATGGGGCTGAAACGTGGAGGCTAGCCAAGAGAGTTCTACTTAAGTTGAGGACAACCCGGAGGGCTATGGAACGAAAAATGGTAGGGGTAACACTAAGAGATAGAAAGCGTGCAGAGAGGGTCAGAGAAATAACTCAAGTTACCGACATTCTAGTGGAAATTAAGAAGAAGAAATGGACATGGGCAGGACATGTAGTGCGAAGAGAGGATAACCGATGGTCGCTGAGGGTAACAAACTGGATTCCAAGGGAAGGAAAGCGTAGCAGGGGGCGGCAGAAAGTTAGGTGGGCGGATGAGATTAAGAAGTTCGCAGGGGTCAAGTGGATGCAGCTAACACAGAACCGGGTTAAGTGGAAAAATATGGGAGAGGCCTTCGCCCTGCAGTGGGTATAATCAGGCTGATGATGATGATGATGAATGCCCAAAACTAAAATGGCAAACTCGAGTCTTCTGGCTATTCATTTTCCAGGGATTGCGTCTAGAAAGTACACACATCGTATTCGTTCCTTTCCCCAGGTAAACAGACGATGCTGCGCGTAGTTCCTTATGGATAATGCAAAAGCACTAGGACAAAAAACGGCTGAGAAAACGGTCATTTGTTCGATCAACTTGCGGCAACGTTTTCTTTCTCGGCAATGAAAAGCTACCTTCTAATCATAATTTAATGTCACATAATAGTGCTATGACAACATGGTTTCGTTTTCTATGCGCGTTCTCACTAACAACTGGATTTGTACTAGAGGTTAAGTAGATCCAGGGATGTAATCGGCGTCCACTACAAGCATATTGGGTCAGGAGTGCTAGCCGGCTTCCTGGCCCACATGGCACGCGGCCGAGCGTGGGCTGCCAAATGCCCGAGCAACCGTTGCCAAACAGGTCGGCATTCAGTTGGGGTTACAAGCTCGGGCCATGGTTGCTGGCCGACTTCTGCCCAACCTAGTACATGGCCGACCATGGGCCGCCCAATGGCCGAGCAACCATGGCCAAATTGGTCGGCGTTCAGTCGGGTGCTCGAGCTTGGGCATTGCTTGATGGCCGACTTCCGCCCTACCGGGCACATGGCCAACCATGGGCCGTCATTCGACCGAGCCCCGAATGCCGGCAGGTTGGCTGCCGACCAGATGACCGGCCATAGGTCGGCAGTCGGAAAATGCTGCTTGGGACGCTACCTATGCCTTCAAGACTGCCGGAACCGAGACCCCCGTAAGCTACAAGCAGATCAATTAAAGGGAAATGAGGGTGCTCGTTATAATACATGAAGGAAAGAAGCCAACAGTCGGCGAGGCCAAGGAAAATGTTGGGGATGGTACTTTATGTCTTTTTTTTTTATGTTTACTTGGATAATCACAGAGATAGTAATGTAATCTGTTTAGGGGAAAGATAATTAAACACAAAGTAGAAGAAAAAACAACGTGCCGATGGTGAGAACCGAACCCACGACCTCAGAATAACGCGTCCGGTGCTCTTCCAACTGAGCTACATCGGCCGTTGTCCCCCTTGCTACTTTCTTGGGTATTTATGTTGTCTGTATATGAACCTTCACCAGCGCCACCCTCAGCGAAGGCGGCGGACGTGGAACGTCCTTTGTTACCGCCAGCGTCACGTAGAACGTGATTAAGAGCGAGGGCGAAAGCTGTGCTAGAACCCCTCTTACGCTACCTATGGCTTCAAGGCTGCCAGAACCAAGACCCCCGTAAGCTACAAGCAGATCAATTAGGGGAAATGAGGGTGCTCGTTATAATACATGAAGGAAAGAAGCCATCAGTCGGCGAGGCCAAGGAAAACGTTGGGGATGGTACTTTGTCTTTTTTTTAATGTTTACTTGGATAATCACAGAGATAGTAATGTAATCTGTTTAGGGGAAAGATAAACACAAAGTAGAAGAAAAAACAACGTGCCGATGGTGGGAACCGAACCCACTATCTCCGAATAACGCGTCCGGTGCTCTTCCAACTGAACTACATCGGCCGCTGTCCCTCCTATATATATATATATATATATATATATATATATATATATATATATATATATATATATATTGACACATGATGTGGGTGGGAAGCCTGCTCTCAGATGTCATTGCAGCAGGTTCGACGGCCGTCTGAGGATGCGTCGTTCTGGTAGCAGCCGGAAGGGGTCCGAATTCAGGGGGCTCTCCACGTAGGCGGCGGCCGAGGCGTTGATGTACGGGGGTAAGCTCCGTATTGGCAGGTTGATTCTGCAGGACTGGATCGATACCTGGCGATTCCTCCACCAGATTTGTAACGTAACGTTACACAGAAGGCGTTCTGGCACTCTGACACTCTGACACCGAAGGACACCAACAGCCAGTCAGGGCAGCACGAAAGCGGAGCACAGTTTCGCTTCTTCGTCTTCTCCGAATCGCCGGTTCAAATCTTCGTAGCCTATGAATGGCATGTGTCAATATATATATATATATATATATATATATATATATATATATATATATATATATATATATATATTGTGAGCACTGTGTGGCGCTTCATCTTCCACACTGCTGAACGTGCTGCTTCATCTTCATCCTGCTCCCTCTTGTAGATACCCATCGTCATCGCGGAGTGTGTTTGGCTGCAGTGTGCGACCAAGGCTTCAGGTCTGTAATAAAGCCTGATTCCCCAAGTCCGACCTTCGCGTTACCTTACACGTGGTGGAGGTGCGCCTTGATTTCCCCGCTGCTTCGTCACCGGCATCCACCTGGAGCTTCGTTCTGGCCGCCGTTTGACCCCGACCACCATCGTCATGACACAAGAGGGCCACTCCGCTATTCCGGCTGCTACCAACTCGACTCCAGCTCCCCTTGCCACTTGGACTGTCAGTAGCCGTCAGCGCGACCCGCAGATGTTCGCCGGTCTCCGCGGCGACGACGCTGATGACTGGCTCGACAGCTACGACCGGGTCAGTGCTTTCAACCGATGGGACGATTCTCTTAAATTAATTAATGTGTCCTTTTATTTGACGGATGTGGCCAAAACGTGGTTTCTAAATCATGAGTCGACGATTCCGGACTGGGCTACCTTTAAACAAAAGTTACGCCAGATTTTCTGCGCTCCTACTGTTCGCACGGAGTCCGCCAAGAAGAAGCTAGAAGCCCGACTTCAGCGGCCTAATGAGACCTACACCTCTTATATAGAAGATGTACTTTCACTTTGTCGGCGCATCAATGACACAATGCCAGAGGCCGAGCGGGTTCGGCACGTCCTTAAAGGTATTGGGCCACTCGCCTACAACGCCCTGGCCGTGCAGAACCCTGCCTTCGCCCTGCAGTGGGTATAATCAGGCTGATGATGATGATGATGAATGCCCAAAACTAAAATGGCAAACTCGAGTCTTCTGGCTATTCATTTTCCAGGGATTGCGTCTAGAAAGTACACACATCGTATTCGTTCCTTTCCCCAGGTAAACAGACGATGCTGCGCGTAGTTCCTTATGGATAATGCAAAAGCACTAGGACAAAAAACGGCTGAGAAAACGGTCATTTGTTCGATCAACTTGCGGCAACGTTTTCTTTCTCGGCAATGAAAAGCTACCTTCTAATCATAATTTAATGTCACATAATAGTGCTATGACAACATGGTTTCGTTTTCTATGCGCGTTCTCACTAACAACTGGATTTGTACTAGAGGTTAAGTAGATCCAGGGATGTAATCGGCGTCCACTACAAGCATATTGGGTCAGGAGTGCTAGCCGGCTTCCTGGCCCACATGGCACGCGGCCGAGCGTGGGCTGCCAAATGCCCGAGCAACCGTTGCCAAACAGGTCGGCATTCAGTTGGGGTTACAAGCTCGGGCCATGGTTGCTGGCCGACTTCTGCCCAACCTAGTACATGGCCGACCATGGGCCGCCCAATGGCCGAGCAACCATGGCCAAATTGGTCGGCGTTCAGTCGGGTGCTCGAGCTTGGGCATTGCTTGATGGCCGACTTCCGCCCTACCGGGCACATGGCCAACCATGGGCCGTCATTCGACCGAGCCCCGAATGCCGGCAGGTTGGCTGCCGACCAGATGACCGGCCATAGGTCGGCAGTCGGAAAATGCTGCTTGGGACGCTACCTATGCCTTCAAGACTGCCGGAACCGAGACCCCCGTAAGCTACAAGCAGATCAATTAAAGGGAAATGAGGGTGCTCGTTATAATACATGAAGGAAAGAAGCCAACAGTCGGCGAGGCCAAGGAAAATGTTGGGGATGGTACTTTATGTCTTTTTTTTTAATGTTTACTTGGATAATCACAGAGATAGTAATGTAATCTGTTTAGGGGAAAGATAATTAAACACAAAGTAGAAGAAAAAACAACGTGCCGATGGTGAGAACCGAACCCACGACCTCAGAATAACGCGTCCGGTGCTCTTCCAACTGAGCTACATCGGCCGTTGTCCCCCTTGCTACTTTCTTGGGTATTTATGTTGTCTGTATATGAACCTTCACCAGCGCCACCCTCAGCGAAGGCGGCGGACGTGGAACGTCCTTTGTTACCGCCAGCGTCACGTAGAACGTGATTAAGAGCGAGGGCGAAAGCTGTGCTAGAACCCCTCTTACGCTACCTATGGCTTCAAGGCTGCCAGAACCAAGACCCCCGTAAGCTACAAGCAGATCAATTAGGGGAAATGAGGGTGCTCGTTATAATACATGAAGGAAAGAAGCCATCAGTCGGCGAGGCCAAGGAAAACGTTGGGGATGGTACTTTGTCTTTTTTTTAATGTTTACTTGGATAATCACAGAGATAGTAATGTAATCTGTTTAGGGGAAAGATAAACACAAAGTAGAAGAAAAAACAACGTGCCGATGGTGGGAACCGAACCCACTATCTCCGAATAACGCGTCCGGTGCTCTTCCAACTGAACTACATCGGCCGCTGTCCCTCCTATATATATATATATATATATATATATATATATATATATATATATATATATATATATATATATATATATATATATATATATATATATATTGACACATGATGTGGGTGGGAAGCCTGCTCTCAGATGTCATTGCAGCAGGTTCGACGGCCGTCTGAGGATGCGTCGTTCTGGTAGCAGCCGGAAGGGGTCCGAATTCAGGGGGCTCTCCACGTAGGCGGCGGCCGAGGCGTTGATGTACGGGGGTAAGCTCCGTATTGGCAGGTTGATTCTGCAGGACTGGATCGATACCTGGCGATTCCTCCACCAGATTTGTAACGTAACGTTACACAGAAGGCGTTCTGGCACTCTGACACTCTGACACCGAAGGACACCAACAGCCAGTCAGGGCAGCACGAAAGCGGAGCACAGTTTCGCTTCTTCGTCTTCTCCGAATCGCCGGTTCAAATCTTCGTAGCCTATGAATGGCATGTGTCAATATATATATATATATATATATATATATATATATATATATTGTGAGCACTGTGTGGCGCTTCATCTTCCACACTGCTGAACGTGCTGCTTCATCTTCATCCTGCTCCCTCTTGTAGATACCCATCGTCATCGCGGAGTGTGTTTGGCTGCAGTGTGCGACCAAGGCTTCAGGTCTGTAATAAAGCCTGATTCCCCAAGTCCGACCTTCGCGTTACCTTACACGTGGTGGAGGTGCGCCTTGATTTCCCCGCTGCTTCGTCACCGGCATCCACCTGGAGCTTCGTTCTGGCCGCCGTTTGACCCCGACCACCATCGTCATGACACAAGAGGGCCACTCCGCTATTCCGGCTGCTACCAACTCGACTCCAGCTCCCCTTGCCACTTGGACTGTCAGTAGCCGTCAGCGCGACCCGCAGATGTTCGCCGGTCTCCGCGGCGACGACGCTGATGACTGGCTCGACAGCTACGACCGGGTCAGTGCTTTCAACCGATGGGACGATTCTCTTAAATTAATTAATGTGTCCTTTTATTTGACGGATGTGGCCAAAACGTGGTTTCTAAATCATGAGTCGACGATTCCGGACTGGGCTACCTTTAAACAAAAGTTACGCCAGATTTTCTGCGCTCCTACTGTTCGCACGGAGTCCGCCAAGAAGAAGCTAGAAGCCCGACTTCAGCGGCCTAATGAGACCTACACCTCTTATATAGAAGATGTACTTTCACTTTGTCGGCGCATCAATGACACAATGCCAGAGGCCGAGCGGGTTCGGCACGTCCTTAAAGGTATTGGGCCACTCGCCTACAACGCCCTGGCCGTGCAGAACCCTACCACAATCGATGCCATCATATCCACTTGTCAACGCCTTGACGAACTACAGTCAATACGCCTGCAGCCTGATCCCACTTCATTTGGTTTCACTGCCGAAGATGACCTCCGTGTGCTTATTCGCGAATTAATTCGTGAAGAGCTCTCGGCTCAAGGTAATTTGTGCCGCCCTGCATCTGAGCCACATAATTCAAGTGCCGGCCTGCGTAGCATTGTTAAAGAAGAGCTGGCCTCAATGACCTATTCCCCACCAACATCGGTCGCTCCTACCATTTGTCAGGTGCCAACTTACGCCCAGATCACGTCCTTGCCGCCCGCAGTTGGAGCGCCTACGCCACCGGCGCCTACCACTGCTCATGTCGCTGCATTGGCACCACCTGCCGCAGCGCCGACATACTACCCCAACTGGCGCCCAGCCCGCCCTGTGTGTTATTACTGCGGGTACCGAGGCCATATTTCCCGCTTCTGTCGTCGCAGGCTCCAGAATGAACGCCGCGGCTACGAATCATTTGAAGCAGACTACCCTCCTCGCTTTTCCGGCTCTAACCACCGTTCATTCCCCGATTATCCCCGACGTTCATCACCCCCGCCAGAAAGCCCAGCTCCGCCTGCTGGTTACAAACCTTCAAGACGCCGTTCTCTTTCGCCTTTTCGCCGCTCAGCCTCGCCTCTCCGTCAAGCTTCTCTGACGACCCCCCGCCTGTCGGAAAACTGACCACTGCAGTTTTAGGAGGGAAAACTGCACTCTTCGGCCATCCCAAAAATCCTCCGGAACGTCCCTGGAATATTATTTTAGTGCGGGTTGAAGGATTATCTGTTGAAGCTTTGGTTGACACGGGCGCCGCTGTTTCTGTGATACACACTGACTTGTGCTCCCGCTTGCGAAAAGTGAAAACGCCTTATGATGGACCTGAACTCCGTGGAGCTAATGGTGCAATAATTCGGCCTTCTGCTAAGTGTACTGTGCGAGTTTTTGTTGACGGTGTCCGCCACCATGTACAATTTGCCGTGATGTCACCGTGCGCTCACCCAATTATTTTAGGCTGGGATTTTCTGTCTGCCGCATCAGCCAGCATTTCGTGTCGCGACAGGATCATTTACATGAACGAGAGCGATCCGTCTTCTGAACATCCCGAGCCCCGTTATCGCCTGCTTGCCGCTACTAACTACGTGTTGCCCCCTGGATGCGAACAACTTGTCGCGCTTACTTCTGCTGACATTGATAACGGAGATGTGCTAATCGTGCCTTCTGATCGCCATCTGACCCGCGGAATCGCGCTACCACCAAGTCTTGTTCGGTTTGAGCATGGCACAGCGCTTGTCGCTGCTTCGAACACTTCCCCAGAGCCCATTGTGCTGACTAAAGGGACATGTTTTCCTTGTGTCCTGGACATTCACCCGGTGTCCCTCACCACCCTTACCGCCCCCTCTTCCTCACCAGCAGCTTCTTCCGATGCTTCTCTCTGTGTTCTCTTTGGCACCATCAATCCTGACCTTCCTGCGACTCACCGCCAAGCTTTGCAGGAATTACTTCGAAAACACCAAGCCTCCTTTGATGTCACTTCTCCGACCTTGGGCCGAACGTCTTCTGCACAGCACCGCATTATTACAGAAGGTACTTCTATTGTTAGCCGCCGCCCTTACCGTGTTTCCTTATCAGAACGTAAAATCATAGAAGATAATGTGAATGATATGCTCCGGCGAGACATTATTCGGCCATCAGCTAGCCCCTGGTCATCTCCGGTCGTCTTGGTCAAAAAAAGGATTGGTCCGTGCGTTTTTGCGTTGATTACCGCGCACTTAACAAAGTCACTCGAAAAGATGTTTACCCTATGCCACGAATTGACGACTCCCTCGACTGTCTTCAGGGCGCCGAATATTTCTCCACTTTGGATTTGCGTTCCGGTTACTGGCAGATACCGATGCACGAAGCCGACAAAGAAAAAACAGCATTCGCTACTCCCGATGGGCTTTACGAATTCAATGTCATGCCTTTTGGACTTTGTAATGCCCCCGCTACGTTTGAGCGCATGATTGACACTGTTCTTAGAGGACTTAAGTGGAAAACATGCTTGTGCTACCTGGACGACATAGTTATTTTCTCTGCGACTTTTTCTGATCATTTATGCCGCCTTGATCAAGTATTAACGTGCCTGGCATCCGCCGGTCTCCAGCTGAACACAAAAAAGTGTAATTTCGCCAAGAAAGAAATCAAGATCCTGGGCCACCTCGTCAGCCGCGATGGCATTCGACCCGACCCTGACAAGCTTGCTGCAGTTTTGAACTTTGCACGCCCTCAGCGGACTAAGGAACTACGCAGTTTCCTTGGCCTGTCTTCGTACTTTCGCCGTTTCATTCGAAATTTCGCTACCATTGCTGCACCGCTCCACCGCCTCCTTACAGACCGTAATACTTTCAATTGGTCCGAAGAATGCGAAAAAGCTTTCCAAACCCTAAAGAATGCCCTCACTTCGGACCCTGTTCTCGCTCACTTCGACGACACTGCTGCCACCATTCTTCACACCGATGCCAGCAGCCTCGGTATCGGCGCCATACTTCTGCAACGTGATACCGCTTCTCGGGAAAAGGTAATTGCGTTTGCCAGTCGAACTCTAACACTAGCGGAACGCAACTACACCATCACTGAGCAAGAGTGCCTAGCCGTCGTTTGGGCAGTTCAGAAATTCCGCCCCTACCTCTACGGCCGCCATTTCACGATCGTTACCGATCACCACGCTCTGTGCTGGTTATCAACCCTCAAAAATTTGACTGGACGCCTGGGCCGTTGGATTCTGCTTTTGCAGGAGTACCACTTTGATGTCATATTCAAATCGGGACGCAAACATCGAGATGCCGATGCTCTTTCCCGCTGCCCGCTATCAGAATCGCCACCTAGTGCTTCCTCGAGCCTTCCTGCGTGCACCCTCGACGTCCCAATGTCGTCCAGAGCCCCAACCTTAACCTGTGCTACTCTTGCCGCTGCTCCAGATCGCTACGCCATTATTTCAAACCAGCGAGCAGATCCCTACTGTATTTCCCTAATCAACCTTCTCACCGGTGCTTCTCACCCTCCTACCGCTAGGATGCGCAGGCAACTCCAAAAGTTCAAACTTGACAATGGCGTGCTCTCCCGTTATATTTATTGCTCCGAAGGCACCCGTTGGGTCCCCGTTATTCCGAGAGCGCTTCGCACCCGTATCCTGGCGGCTTTCCACGATGATGCTACAGCCGGTCACTTAGGCTTTCATAAAACTTACCACCGCGTGAAAGCCCGTTTCTTCTGGCCAGGCCTCGCCTCAAGTGTGGCAAAATACGTCGCCTCTTGTCTGCTATGTCAGCGCCGCAAACGGCCCACATCTCCTCCTGCTGGCCTACTACAGCCGCTACCTTGCCCTGCTACTCCTTTTGCCGTTGTTGGCATAGACTTATACGGGCCACTTCCATTGTCCGCACGAGGTAATCGCTGGATCGTCACCGCCGTCGACCACCTAACACGCTACGCTGAGACCGCTTCCCTGCCTAATGGCTCAGCACATGAGGTCGCGACCTTCTTTTTGGAATCGCTCGTACTGCGCCATGGGGCCCCTCAAGTGCTTCTCAGCGATCGTGGTCGGACATTTCTGTCGAAGATTGTAGCCGAAGTTATTGAAGCCTCAACCACACATCACAAATTGACCTCCAGCTATCACCCGCAGACCAATGGGTTGACTGAGCGGTTCCACCGCACGCTTTCTGACATGTTGTCTATGTATGTCGACCAGGACCACCGAAACTGGGACATAATACTTCCTTTTGTTACGTTCGCCTACAATACGGCTGTACAGCGGACCACAGGTTACACCCCGTTTTTCCTCGTTTACGGCCGTTCTCCCGCTACCTTTCTTGACGCCTCTTTTCTTTCTACACATGCCAGTTCCTCATCCTCTCTTCCTGACCAGTTCCTTTCCCGAGTGGCCAAATCACGCCGGCTTGCTCGCGTCAACACGGAAGCTAGCCAGGAAGACCGCAAGTACCGCTATGATGCAACCCATCGCCAAGTTTCGTTCCGTCCCGGCGACGAGGTGTTACTTTGGACCCCATTACGCACTCCTGGCCTTTGTGACAAGTTACAGCACCGTTACATTGGTCCTTACACAGTTCTTGCAGAAACCTCCGCGGTCAACTATCGCGTCTCCCCTGTTTACCCTCCTCCGGACTGTCGTTACCGTGGCACTGAAGTTGTCCACGTTTCACGTATGAAACCTTTTGTTCGGCGCATTCCTGCGGACTAATTGCGGCCAGGCTGGCCGCTTGAACTGCGCGGGCGAAATAGTGTGAGCACTGTGTGGCGCTTCATCTTCCACACTGCTGAACGTGCTGCTTCATCTTCATCCTGCTCCCTCTAGTAGATACCCATCGTCATCGCGGAGTGTGTTTGGCTGCAGTGTGCGACCAAGGCTTCAGGTCTGTAATAAAGCCTGATTCCCCAAGTCCGACCTTCGCGTTACCTTACAATATATATATATTGTAACGGGTATTGCGCCAAACGTCCAGGCAACGCCCTGAGCCTAGAAGACTGCAGACTAGCCACTGATTGTCTCCGCTTCGTCGTCTATAGTTTGTATCACTGCCCCCCTCTTCTGTAACATCGACTCGATGCGACGCGGTGCTACTAGGAAGAAGTTAGCGAAAGGGTGCACTAAAGTGTAACAAGGACCTAGCGGCGTTGACGAAAAGTTCAGTCATGCACGATCATGATAGGGCTTCAGCCGAACCACGTGCACGACTTCAGGACGCTGTGGCCTTCGGGATGGAGCTTAAGCTACGGGAACAATGGCGTAGGTGACTTCACTGATACGGCGAACAATCTTGTAAGGGCCGAGGTATCGGCGTAGTAATTTTTTAGATAGGCCGCGATGACGAACAGGTGTCCAAACCCAGGCGAGGTCGCCCGGCTCGTAAGAGACGATTCTTCGGCTGAGGTTATACCGAGCAGCGTCATTCGCCTGTTGTCGGTGGATTCTGAGGCGTGCTAGTTGCCGCGCTTCCTCAGCACGCTGAACAAAGATGTCGGCGTCAAGTTCGGCGTCAGATCCGCAAGAAGGACAAACTGGCATCATGGCATCCAACGACGTGCTCACTTGGCGACCGAAGACAAGTTGGAACGGGGTCAGTCGCGTCGTCTCTTAAGTGGCGGTATTGTACGCGAAAGTTATATAGGGCAAAATTGCATCCCAGGTGCGATGTTCTGCGTCCACATACATAGATGTCATGTCGGTGAGGGTGCGATTGAGGCGCTCCACCAGCCCGTTGGTCTGAGGGTGATACGCCGTCGCACGTCGATGGCTAGTGTGAGTCAGAGTCATGACCAACCAGATTAGGCGAGCCGTAAAAGCTGTTCCACGGTCAGTGATTACCACGGCGGGGGCGCCATGACGTAGGAGAATGTTATGAACGAAAAATTGAGCAACTTCGGCTGCAGTACCTTTAACAAGGGACGCGGTCTCTGCGTACCGTGTTAGGTAGTCTGTCGCGACGACTGCCCAACGGTTGCCAGACGAGGACTTCGGAAAAGGACCGAGAAGATCCATGCCCACTTGATGGAAAGGGGTCTTAGGCGGAGCAATAGGCTGAAGAAATCCAGCGGGTTTCAATGGCGGAGACTTCCGACGTTGGCAGTCACGACATGAGCGTACATAGGCCCGCACCGATGGGTGTAACCTGGGCCAATAATGTTTTTGACGAATTCGTGCAAGTGTACGGCTCACTCCCAGGTGGCCGGCGGTGGGTTCATCATGACAGGCACTCAATATATCTCGGCGCAACTCGGAGGGCACAACAAGTAGAAACGTCTCTTCACTGTTAGTGAAATTTCGCTTGTAGAGCACATTACCACGCAGAGTGAAAGTTTGAAGCCCACGATGAAAAACACGGGGAATACGGGCGTCGACGCCCTGCAGATAGCCGACGAGTGACGCTAACTCTGGGTCCATTCTCTGCAGCTGCGCCATTTGGGTTGTACTAATAGCCCCCAGAAAGGAAAAATCATCGGCCGTTTCTTCTGGACATATGGCGATAGGCGGGGGCGACAGACAGTCAGCATCCTGATGCTTCCGTCCTGATTTGTATACGACTGTTACGTCATACTCTTGTAATCTAAGGCTCCATCTAGCCAATCGTCCTGAGGGGTCTCTGAGGCTCGCGAGCTAGCATAATGAATGGTGGTCGCTTATAACGCGGAAAGGTCGGCCGTAGAGGTATGGTCGGAACATGGTGAGGGCTCATATTACCGCCAGACATTCTTTCTCAGATGTTGAATAGTTGGTTTCGGAGCGGGTAAGTGTTCGGCTCCCGTGAGCGATGACCCGTTCTGCACCGTCTTGCCACTGAATTAGTACTGCACCAACCCCAACGTTGCTGGCATCAGTGTGAACATCAGTTGCGGCGTTTTCGTCAAAATGGCCTAGTATCGGAGGATTCTGTAGGCGGCTGCGAAGCTCAAGGAAAGCGGCCTCTTGTTCACTTCCCCACAGGAACGGCGTGTCATCTCGATTCAGTGTGGTTAGCGGTTCTGCGATGTGCGAAAAGTCTCGTACAAAGCGTCTGTAATAGGAGCACAAACCTAAGAACCGTCGAACCGCTTTCTTGTCAGTAGGGTGCGTAAAACCAGAAACGGCAGCTGTCTTTTCAGGGTCCGGGCGAACACCTTTTGCGCTGACCACGTGACCAAGGAAGCGAAGTTCTTCAAAGCTGAAGTGACATTTCTCCGGTTTGATTGTCAAGTTGGCGTCTCGGAGAGCTTTTAACACAAGGCGTAACCTTTCTAGGTGTTGGTCGAAGGTGGTCGAAAATATGACGACATCGTCCAGGTAAACCAAACACGACTGCCACTTCAAGCCGGACAGAACGGTGTCCATCATGCGTTGGAACGTGGCCGGTGGCGAACATAAGCCGAACGGTAGCACCTTAAACTCATACAAGCCATCGGGTGTCACGAGAGCCGTCCTCTCCCGGTCTCTTATCCACTTGTATTTGCCAGTACCCACTTTTTAGGTCTAGCGACGAGAAGTATCGGGCATCTCGCAGTCGATCGAGTGCGTCGTCTATGCGGGGAGTGGGTAAACGTCCTTTTTAGTGACGAGATTAAGTTTTCTGTAATCGACACAGAACCGCAGAGTATTGTCCTTCTTTCTGACGAGAACAACCGGCGAAGCCCACGGGCTTGTAGACGGCTGAATGACATCGTCGGAAAGCATTTCGGTGACCTGTCTCTGAATCGCTGCTCGTTCCGTTGGAGAAACGCGGTATGGGCGTTGGCATACGGGGCGCGTGGTCTCGTCTGTTATTATACGGTGCTTGGCGACCGGAGTTCGGCCCACTTTGGAAGACGTTGCGAAGCAGTCTGCAAAATCTGCCAAGATAGCCGAAAGAAGATCCTTCTGAGCCGGCGATGACTCGGTGTTTATTTCGACAGGTGGCAGAACGTGACGAGGTCCAGTGTTGTCTTGATGGGCTTCTTCCACGGTGCACAAATGTGGACACTCCGCGACGTCTTGGAGGAAGGAGATCACCGTGCCTTTGACGAGGTGCTGAAATGCGTTCGAAAAGTTGGTGGACAGAACGGTAGTGCAGCCATCCCGTAGGTGGACGAGGCCTCGGGCAACAATGAGACCCGTCTCAAGCAGCAGCGGGATATGACCCACCGACATGCCCTCAAAGTCATGAAATAAGTCATTCTGCACGCGCATTACGACACTGCACCGTGGTGGCACCGTGACATCATCCTCCACAATACGCAGAGCATGGCTACAGGGATCGCGGGTGTCTAAGCGTGCCACTGCCCGTTTGGTCGAGAATGTGACTCGTGCCTCGTGTAGGTCGATCACAGCACCGTTTTCCTGCAGAAAGTCGAGCCCCAGAATCAAATATCTCTCGAAAATTCGCGCACAACAACGAATTCCCCGACGTAGATGAAACCGCGGATGCCAATTCGGGCTGTGCACCTTCCGGCCGGGCTAATGAGGTGACCTCCAGCCGTGCGAATGCTAGGGCCCAACCATGGCGTCACAACTTTGCTCAATTCCTGGGCGAGGGCGTGGCTCATCACTGAATAGTCTGCACCGGTTTCAAGTAACGCGATCATGTCAGTTCCGTCAAGTGTCACGCACAAATCAGTAGTAGCGTGTCGGATGCTGTCGCTACCCTGCCCCTGTGAGAAATCAGCGTATCGGTGTACCGGCGGCGGAGGATCTTCAATTTTTCTGACAGCAGCGGCCCTGCTTCCGGAGACCGCTGGAATTAGTTTTCCCAGTGTGGACTGGAAGAATGCCGCTCAGTATTGCTGGGGTCTCTGCGAGGGTTTGGGGAACGGTACCACAGCGGAGATGACGATCCTGAGTCATAGCGCCTGTATCTCCCAGGCCTCTGACTGGCCGACAGATGAGCTTCTATTTCGAGCGGCCGTTCGCCGTTCCGTGGACAGGGCGCATCAGGTCTGAAGCCGCGAAGTCCCACTCGGCAATACGGGCATGCACGGTAAAGGTGGCCGGCCTCCCCGCAGTGGTAGCAGATTGGCTTGCGGTCCCGCGTACGCCACACGTCCGACTTGCGAGGGCGTGTAACAGGCACCACAGCTTGAGCCGATGCGTCATACGGACTGATGTGGCTAACCACCGGTGTCGGGTCAATAGGACCACAGGCAGCTGCTTGACGTGCAACGAACGCGTACGTTCGTTTGTCGTCGACCCGTGGAGGCATGGTAGCGACAGGATCGTAGGCAGCTGCCTGACGAACAACGGATGTGTGCGTGGGCATTTCATCGCCGCGCTGCAGTACGTTGGTGACCGGCAATTCACGAGCAGCCTGACGTACTTCATCTCTGACGACTTCGGTCAGTGATGTCACTGGCGCACTCTGAGACAGACGGAAACGTTGGAGTTCCTCTCGAACAACCGACCGAATGAGGTCACGTAAGGCGTCCGCACCGCCGCCATGGCACGACGAAAAAACATCTGGGGCCAGGCTGCTGACATCTCGGTTGTACTGCCGGGCCCGTTGTTGGAGCGTCATTTTGATCGTCGTTGCTTCCACAAGGAATTCAGCAACGGTACACGGTGGACTACGAACGAGGCCCGCAAACAGCTCATGCTTAACTCCACGCAGGAGGTGGCGAAGCTTCGTCTCCTCTTTCATATTGGGGTCTGCGCGCTGGAAAAGACGCGTCATGTCTTCACAGAACATGCGTACACTTTCATTTGGCCGCTGGTTTCTGGACTGAAGTGCAGCTTCAGCTTTCTCGCGGCGATCGGCGTTGGGGAACGTTGTCAGATGTTCATGGTAAAATGCTTGCCAGGTGGTAAGGGTGCCCTCGTGGTTTTCGAACCACGTACGCGCACTCTTCTAGGGCGAAGTAAACATTATTGAGCTTTCGCTCATCACTCCAGCCGTTGCACCGAGCCACTCGCTCGAAGGTAGCCAGCCAATCCTCAGCGTCTTCGAAGAAGTCGCCGTGAAAAGATGGTGGTGTTCGCGGCGGGTGGCAAAGGATCGGAGCTGACAGCCTGGGATCAGTGGCCATGTCGAGGTGGCTCGAGAGTTGCGGCTGCGTGATCCTCGTAGGGGTGGAAAGGGGCCCAACCTCAGGCGACTGTCCGCGGAGGCGGCGACTGAGTCGCTGGTGGACCGGAGTCAGATCCGTCGTGAAGCGTGTAAACGTGGGAACGCTCACCCAGCGCACTCCACCAGACTGTAACGGGTATTGCGCCAAATGTCAAGGCAACGCCCTGAGCCTAGAAGACTGCAGAAGTCCGAGAGCGGTCCGAGCAGCGGTCTGACCGCGGTTCAGGCAACCAACTTCGTCGTCTACGCCAACTAGCAACCACTTCATCATCTACGTCAACTAGCCACTGATTGTCTCCGCTTCGTCATCGACTATAGTTTGTATCAATATATATATATATATATATATATATATATATGAATGGAACAAGCCAACAGTCGGCAAGGCCAAGGAAAGCATTGGGGATTGTATTTTGTCTTATTTTTTTATTTTCACTTCGATAATCACATAAATTAGTAATGTAATCTGTTCAGGGGAAATATAATTAAACTCAAAGTAGAAGTAGAAGAATTAAACACAAAGTGACGCTGGCGGTAACAAAGGACGTTCCACGTCAGCCGCTTTGGTTGAGGGTTGCGCTGGTGAACACTCTCAAGGTTCGTATACAGACAACATTAATGCCCAAGAAAGTAGCAGGAGGGACAGCGGCCGATGTATCTCAGTTGGAAGAGCACCGGACGCGATATTCGGAGGTCGTGGGTTCGGATCCCACCATCGGCACGTTGTTTTTTCTTCTACTTTGTGTTTAATTATCTTTCCCCTGAACAGATTAATTTACTAATTTATGTCATTATCGAAGTAAAAATTTTAAAAAAATGAGACAAAATACAATCCCCAATGCTTTACTTGGCCTCGCCGACTGTTGGCTTGTTTCCTTTATGTAATATAACGAGCACCCTCATTTCCCATTCATTTATCTGCTTGTAGCTTACGGGGGTCTCGGTTCTGGCAGTCATGAAGCCATAGGTAGCGTAAGAGGGTTCTAGCACAGCTTTCGCCCTCGCTCTTGATCACGTTCTACGTGACGCTGGCGGTAACAAAGGACGTTCCACGTCCGCCGCTTTGGTTGAGCGTGGCGCTGGTGAACACTCTCAAGGTTCGTATACAGACAACATTAATGCCCAAGAAAGTAGCAGGATGGACAGCGGCCGATGTAGCTCTGTTGGAAGAGCACCGGACGCGATATTCGGAGGTCGTGGGTTCGGATCCCACCATCGGCACGTTGTTTTTTCTTCTACTTTGTGTTTAATTATCTTTCCCCTGAACAGATTACATTACTAGTTTATATGATTATCGAAGTAAAAATTAAAAAAATAAGACAAAATACAATTCCCAATGCTTTCCTTGGCCTCGCCGACTGTTGGCTTGTTCCTTTCATGTATTATAACGAGCACCCTCATTTCCCCTTCATTTATATATATATATATATATATATATATATATATATATATATATATATATATATATATATATATATATATATATATATATATATATATATATATAATTACAAGGCGGCAAACCGATGCCGAAAGGAAACTACCATGACCAAAGGCGAATATCTATGACGTTTAATAACTTATTGGAGGGCCTAGCACGAGCACGCCTGCACACGCCATTGCCCGTTTCTACTTCCTCATCCGTAACACTACCCGGGGCCACCTTGAGATCGTCCTGATTGGTGGACAAACAAGACGGCGAAGTTTGTCAAGTTTATGACATGATGATGATCATTTCTGGGTGTATGAAGACAGCAGAGAGAAGGCTTGCCACCATGATGACCCATGAGGCCTGGCCCAGGAGGCGTTTTGGTCACAGGTTGTCATGGTTCGACGGCAAAGTCCCAGCCACGAACCATAAGGCACGGGCATGGGCGTTGTCCTCATGTGTGTCATTGTATTGGGTCGGTGGCTTCGTCTGGCCGGCGTCTCGGGACGATAGGATCTTGATGGGCCTTTTATTAGCCGTGCTATGTGCTGTGTACCTCACGTGTACGTCAATCCTGTCTTTTAAAGTGTAAACTGTGAATAAAAGAAACAGAACGTGACCGAAGGCGATGATAGATGACGATTAATGATATGTACATATATATATATATATATATATATATATATATATATATATATATATATATATATATATATATATATATATATATATGCGGCAACATAAATACCCAAGCAAGTAGCAGGGGGGACCGCGGCCGATGTAGCTCAGTTGGAAGAGCACCGGACGCGATATTCGGAGGTCGTGTGTTCGGTTCCCACCATCGGAGCGTTGTTTTTTCTTCTACTTTGTGTTTATTTATCTTTCCCCTAAACAGGTTACATTACTAATTTCTCTGATTATCTAAGCAAATATTAAAGAAAAAAAAGACATAAAGTACACTCCCCAACGCTTTCCTTGGCCGCGCCGACTATTGGCTTCTTTCCTTCATGTAATATAACGAGCACCCTCATTTTCACTTAATTGATCTGTGTGTATATATATATATATATATATATATACAACGGCAACAGAGAAGACAGTTACAAAGATACTTTTAAACGTAAAACGAGAGAACTGTCGACAGGCAGGGCACTACGCAAGAAGAGGATATAACCGTAGATCTCTAAGGGCAACGTGCTGAAATTCAAGAGAAAGCAAAAGAAGCAGGACAGTGAGCGCAAACCGTTTGCGCGCCACTCCGGCAGCAGAGAGTTAGTTTAAAAACAGGGGTCGATGGTCATTTCCCTGCACTGGACTTGGGCAGATTCATGGTCGAGTGACACGACAATTATCTAAATAACCTGACCAATCAAAGGGCTTGCATTGGCGCTTTGCAAGGTCAATTTAAAGTTCTTTGGCGCATGGAAATAAAATCTGGTGTACGATGAACGAATTATGAGCACTTAGTTCGCGATAGTTTGTATCGTTATATTCAGTCACCTTTATAATGGCTGGTCGTATGTTGAAATCAAGCCACTCGCTCTTGCAAGCAAAGAACATGTTGGTCACCATTCTAGCTGCCTTGGCCGCTTCGATAGGATCTGAAATGACCACGATTCGAGTTTCAGTGAACTTTTCCTAATTAATCAGTGGAAAAAGTTCCTTTAAAATTCATGGGTGGAGTTATGCAGCTTGATTAAATGACTCCAAAGCCCACTATAAAATATTCCTTACCACTGTGCAAGGAATGGCTACGCAAAGGCAAATGCTTTTGTGTGACGGAGATTTCGCACAGCGCAAGAAACGTTAGTACTAAGTTTGGCTTGTCTCTGAAACCAAACTATATCATGCCACTGGCTGCAAATTAAACGCCATGAAGGCAGTTGCGCAACTTTCACATGTAGCTTACACTACTTTTTGTTTCGAAAAACCTGTCTTGTTGCCGTTATTCTAGTGTATATTCAATTTTTAAGAGTATAACGCCCAAAATTACATTGTGATCATCATCAGCCTGATCATACCCATAGTAGGTTGAAGGCCTTTTCCATGTTGCTCCATATTACGCGGTTCTCTGCTAGCTGCATCCACTTGACCCCTGCGAACTTCATAACTTCCTCCAGCCACCTAACTTTCTGCCGCCCCCTGCTACGCTTTCCTTCCATTGGAAACTAATTTGTTATATTAGGCGGCCATTGTTTACCATCTCTTTGCCCCATATTCCATGCCCATGCCCACTTCTTGATTGCCATTAGAAAGGTGCCGGCATTAACATACCAAGGCCATTCTTTTAGAAAGGTGCAGACTGAATCAAAAGAATCTTGTCGCTGGAGCTTTCTCTAGTATCTTCCTGTTGCTCCAAACACCGTGTACAGCATTGTAACTGTCTTGGCGCTTGTCAGGTGTTTTACAGCATTAGCTCTACTGCCTTCATTCGCGATTTTCTCATTATTCCTGGACCTAGTACCTCAGGTGCTTAACAGATGGCGTCACGAACTCGTGAACCGCGTGTTGTTTCATCTCAGGCTGGCCACGAAATATCGTCCCCTTCCTCTTCTTTCCTGTACACGAGAACCCTTTGTTGTCGCATTTATGCGGTGTGGTCGGTATCACCAGGTTGAACCACGCATAATTTTAATGCGAAAGCTTACACCACTTGTTCAAACCCAATTAAGAACGTTGTGGTTTGCATTTGCCAAGCTAGAGTGAAAAAAAAAGTATCGTCGAAGCGTAGATCATTCATACTTGGGAATATCTTATGGGAAGCGAGTGCTCATCGTCCTAGTTGTCGCCGTAGTCAATCGCCCAGTGTACAGAATGGAAGTGGATATTATTTCCCTTAGTCAGAGCAAGTAAAAACAATATCTGAGTAGGGCAGGCAAAAGGTTTTATGTACACCTGACAAAGACCTGTCCTAAACGTTGTGCGTTGTACGCATTCTTCTTCGTCAACTCCCATTTCTACGCAAACGTTTCCAATGTCCTACGAGATTTCACTCCGGAAAACCTGTCATTCTTCAAATAGCCCTACGAACGCTGTCACTCGTTGCGACACTCGCTGGCATTAGACACCGAGCACTGACGCGCTTTTGTAGTGACCTTTTTTTGGCACAGTGTTAGGTACCACCGCTGCAACAGAGGAAATATGGTGCATGTTTTTTTTTTTCTTTGCAGCAACGCTGTAGCTGATACTTGGCTGTACTAAATACACCACACGGAGCAAGAGGAACCGCCTAGTGACGCCATAAATTAGCGAAAAACAGTCTGAACGAGCCACCCAAGCCCCACTCTGTTACCCCCCCCCCCCCCCGTATGCGCTCCCGTCCCGCCCCCTGCGCCCTCTTGGGTTAGGGAGAAGCGGCACGCTGGGCAAGTGGGAGAGAGCAACACTCTTTGTTCTGCTCCTAATTCACGCCATGCTACGTGAGAAACCAGCAGTCGCCGCTGCCGGCGTAATACAAATGGCTTTCCAGCAACCCACACCATTTATTGTTTAAACCCGCACCCTTGCGTCTGTTGTGGGCCTGTAAGGGCGAAGACAAGTCTACTGTCGCAGTTGAACGCGCCGAGTTCGAAAAGTTTTCTTCGCTCTCGAGAAAAGAGTCTTACTACAAGGTTTCGTTCCGCCCCGCATTTGAACGCTATCATCATCATTATCATCAGCCTGACTATACCCACTGCAGGGCGAATACCTCTTCCATAGTTCTCCATTAACCCGGTTCTGTGCTAGCTGCATCCACTTGACCCCTGCGAACTTCTTAACCTCATCCGCCCACCTAACTTTCTGCCGCCCCCTGCTACGCTTTCCTTCCCTCGGAATCCAGTTTGTTACCCTAAGCGACCATCGGTTGAACGCTATAGTCTAATATAAATAACAGTAATTATTGAAAGCGGTTGCGCGCTCAGGTTGTTAGGGGTTCAGGGAAAGGAAATTCGAAGACACGTGGCATGAACACCTTAGAAGAAGGATGTCTCGCTTAGCGGAAGTAAAACTTCTCCACCGCATCATTGTTCAGGTAGGAGCCGTTTGCTGTTGTTGTACTGCTCGCCGCGCAAGGTGTTGTAAAGACGCATTTTCCTTCAGTGCTTACGCGCTCTTACTCTCGCTAGGCTGTGGTTTTAGCTTCTTGCCGTCATTGATTCATTTCCGCTTGAGCCACAAATTTTCTCAAGAGACAAACTTAACCTCAACAGGTGTAACTGACGCTGCAAAAGAGAGTTCGTTAAATATTCATTTCCAATAACGCATAACATACTGTAAACAAGAGTTGACACAGTGTCCACTCACTCAGGCGTTCATAGCAAAATTCCATCGGCTTTACTTCGAAAGGACGATGTTGTTGTGAGGAAATGCCGGCACTGAATATCGCTAACAATATTTCCAGTTTCATGACTCCAACCGTCCTGGATACACCGACGGATGCGCAGAAAAGCTCCTACTGCGGCCTGCTTTTCTGACGCTCCTTCTGGCTGACGTCGGTACTCCGCTGCACGTGCCGAAGACAAATGAAAATACTTGGCGCTGACATGAAATAAATCATTCTCCGGCTTCCCACCGGAGCCGGCAAACACCGGAGCATCTAATGCGCGCAATGCGTGGGCCCAGCTGCAGCTGGCCTTTCAAAAACACTTCATCGGTTCTCATCAGAATAGCGCCACAAAAAGTTCATCCGGTCTTCACAGCTAGTAGGCAATGCATTGCCCACGCCGGGGCTCTCTGAGCAATGTATGGAGAAACAATCGCGAACTGTATACAGCTTCAGTAGTTGCCTAAGAAGTATTTCCCACCTTCAGTTTTACGCGAACCAGACTCAATACCGAGGGGAAGAGACATTTTATTTGTATAGTATCATGTGTGAAACCTGACTTACGGCAATAGGTGATAAGCCATTGTGATCGACTGGGAGTGACTCTCTACACCCTCTAATTATTTCGAAAGCACGCAGTAGAACAAAAACACAGGGACGTCAGTTTTTTCTAGTGAATATTCAATGCAAATTTATCGTTTTAACTATACACAATGTGATTAGTTTAATTGGAAACATATCCTGTGCAGTGTATGAATCCTACACTACGCACGCATATTCAACCGTATGCCTGATTACGGAAAGATATGTAAACGTTTTACATCAGATAAATATAATTTCTTAGCTTATGCCTGAGGAAACGCAGTTTTCTAAATTATCATGTAAAGATATTATCGGTATTGTCGTGTACTCTGGTCATCCCAACACAGGTCATCACAGGTAACTTAACTAGAACGCTACTTGGGGTGGCAGCGAGACGCTCTAGATGGACACGTAAAGCGCGGCATTTCGGGGACTGTAGCTGCCTAGTTCGGCACTGTGGCCCATCGAAAACGTAATGATTCTATTCCGTAGGTTAGTAACAGCACCGTACTCCCGCAGACAGTGAATACCAAGCAGCAGATCACGAAAGCAGTCATCGAGAACGACGCAACTAACGACGAACGTAGCGGTGTTATAAATTTTTATTGCCAATTATACAAGTGTATGCGCTATTCTGCTCGCAAACCATGCACACCCCCTTCGGGGTAACTATATGACCATCGGCGGTTCGAAGGTGCACACCGGGCCAAGCGGTAAGCACGTTTCTTTAAGCAGTCGCCATCCGTCCGCTCAAAATCGAATATCGGCACCGGTATCCTACTGACGGTGCAGCGCCCGTCTAAAAGAGCACCGGAAGCACAGCAGAGATCTGCATTAGAATGCATGTGCGTTTGTTGCTGTATATTAGCTCCTTGAGTGTCATGACTAAGCATCTCTGAGAGTCATCAATAGACACTAGTCATTGTCATGACTCTGACTTACATAAATCGGGAACTTCTTAGTCATGCACATTGGATCTCAGGTCCGACAGACTCATGAAAATATGACTCACATGACATGACTAGGCATCCCCGCATACGGGATTTAATTTCTCGAACAAGTTTTAAAGCATGCAATGCTGCTTCATGTTGTTATTTGTTGTTTTTTTCGTTCGTGTATAGACGCCCCAGTACAGTGTCAAACTTTGAGGCCTCTTTCTGTACCCTTCTGTATAGTCGAAAGATTTCTGTTTATTTCTGAATAAACTTTGAACGTTTACATGACATTTATGTACCACTTGTCATAACATGCATATTCATGACTACCAATCTCATCTTAATGTGACATCAAATCATACGTTACATTTTGCTTCCAAGTTTTGCGGACAAGTTTTCTCAAACATAGCTAAGTAAGGCCTTCGTCTTAGAAAGAATCCTAAATAAACGCGATTTTCTGCCCTATGCGACGGTACCAGCTGTTTTGAGTCGGACGGAAATGGCGGCGACGAGTGATCATCAACACGGCCCCGCCACGAAGGTCACTGTTTTCAGTTTTCCTGGCGAAGGCTAGGCGAGCAGCCCTGCTCCGCTCGCAAGGAGCCGTGAGTGGACGGCGAATAGCGACGAGCGGTACTGACTCTACGGAGTGGATGAAAAACGCTGCTTCGCCAGATACTCTTGAACAACTCGGGGTAGTTGGTCAAAACCGGGAAAAAGGCAAGTCGATGCTGAAGACCCGAAGACCGAGGCGTCAATAATACCAAGCGCGGTACAGATGGCCCGGTTCTCTGCTGTGAAACCAGAGTGGACGGCAGTCAGGCGAGCGCCACACGTCGGCTTTCCATCGGGGTGGAGAGTGATCGTCGTAATACTGCACTGGTTGCGCCGAGGGTGGCAGGACAGTTGTTGATGCGAGGATAGGGGGCAATGAAGGGAAAGCCGGATGGTGTAGAGCTTCCATATTCGTGGGACTGTGTAGGCTTCCAGCAGAGATCAAGGGCTAGTGTCGGCAAATGTAAAAGGGTTCTTGGACACCTTTTTCACTTCACCTCGTACAATAGTAGAAAAGGAAGCTGGCAACGGCTGCGATGGGCTGCCGAACGTACTAAGCTTTTTACGCACGACACTAGGAATCAGCTCGCGCAGCGTCAGGATGCGGCTCAAAAGATGGAAATTATTCCGTGACTGCTGCAGCATAAAAATATCGGTCGTAAATCGAGGCATGCTGTTGCAGTGCCCTTTCCATTGTGGTGGCCTCGGCAAGGAATCCGATGGCAGTCGACGGTGGGTTGCGCACAAGGCCTACGAATAACTGCTCTTTTATGCCCCGCATCAAAAACCGAACTTTTTGTCCATGACATGCTTCCTCGTATGCCTAGACACTTTAATTTGGCATCTCAATGCGAAAGTGAAGGACTCGTTATGAGCCCTACCCTTTTGGCGGAATTCTGCCATGATGTTAAAATTTGTCCGCGCTTCGCCAACCAGGTAACAGCATCTCGTGACTATAGTAAACGTTGATTAGTTTGGCAGCGTCGTCCCACTGTTTAAAAGCATCGACAAATTCAAACTGAAAGAGCCAGTTCTTCATTATCCTTAAAAAAGGTCACCTTGGAAAGACTTCGATGCTCATGGGGTCATCAAGGTGTAGTTATCGGCCGATGCAACAACGACGGCTTGTTGAGTCTGAAAACTAGATTACAAGGCGGTGGCTAAGGGCTGAATTTCCGGAGATAGTCCCTGTAGCTGTCAACTGAAGCAATGCACCGATGTGTCCAGTGGTATAGGGTTGAAACGGCGTCTTCCGAGTGGCGTCTCTTGCAGAGACGACGTCTTCCGGATGGCGTCTCTTGCATAGGCGACCGTTGTACACCTCACCTCCAGAGGAAGGTCAACGTACTCGTTGATTCGAGGTCCAGATGCGAAGGCACGGAACTTTAAGTTCATAGTTACTGGCAGAAGCTTCTCCTGTTCTGCCCTTAGAAACGGCACGAGTACGAAAGCGCGAGCAACACTTCAAATCAAATCAAATCAAATCAGATTTATTTTTCAACAAGTGGATGGTCGCCTGGGCTAAAAGCTGTACAAACAGCTTGACAGAGGCCCAGGAAACCGGTACACAACAGAGCAGGAGCAAACAGCAGATTTCAAAAGTTCGTTAACAATATGACCATGACATCAAAAGTATTATACAATGTATATCTCTGCATCACGATATGAAAACAAAACAAACAAGTTGATCAATGATGAAACAATGGAACATGCTCAATGCAGAAAGTTCGTAAAGGTGAGTATGATATTTAAAGAACACATGCATGAATAGATTATATATGCACGAAGTAGGTTCTTAACTGCTTAGGGCTAAAACCAACTGTGTTTTTATGTTTGTTGAGAAAAACGGGAAGATTATGAGCCAAGGATTGTACTTAGTAGTTTGTTCTAAAATGTGGTAGAGACCACGTGTCAGTGCATCTAGTGTTTACTATTGCAGTGCGGTGTTCAGGAGATGCAAGTTTTACTAAGAAATTACCCATACCTGTCAAACCGAAATATGGTAATTGTAACAAACGATATTCATAAATATTGTCCACACGGATCATATTAAGTGATATTGTTAAGGGTTGAACATTTGATGTTGGTTCTAAGTTTACGATGAGACGAATAATTTTTCTTTGCAACACAAGAAGCTTCTTCATATTTGTCTTAGTTGTTGTTGCCTATACTAGAGTACAGTAGTTAACATTCATTCACCCGCCGGCAATAATAGCTCACAATATGTGCATTTCAAAACAGGCCACTTATAGTTACCACGCTTGGGTATTTTACAGCAGGGATCTCTATTAGCTCAGGAGGCTCGTATATTTAGCGTATTTTAGGGGATGTTTTACGTGTAATATAGACGAAAACCATTTTCTCTCAATCAAGGGCAATCATCAATGGTTGCACCATTTAAGGCTAGCACTGAGGTCACGTTTATGTTGATTATACCGATTTCCCGAAATAGTGGGGGCGGCAGCACCGCAGTGACCATGTTGCCTGAGCATGCTTGGCTTGCTTTGCAGGTTCTGCCGCTAATCATCAACTGCACGATATCAAGCAACGAATGTCCAGCCCTGACTGCACCAACATTTCCTGAAGCAAGTGACGTCATCGTGAACAAGTGGAAAATTCCGACAGGCGGAACGGCATCTTACGGCAGCGAGCATATAAAGCCTCCCCTGCAACCGACGGCCTTCAGTGGGGGCGGCAGCACCGCAGTGACCATGTTGCCTGAGCATGTTTGGCTTGCTTTGCAGGTTCGTTACTATTTTTATACGCGAACTTTTCGTTCAAATTGTCTTTGCCTGATTGTGCTGCCGCTCCCAATGAAGTTGCGTGAATGCTTGCTTATCATGTGGTGTCGTATTATGCTTATGGCGTGTGGTGATATTGAAACTAATCCGGGACCAACAAATCAGGAATTGCTTCAACTCATTTTAGACAAACAAGCTCAGATTGAAACTCGTCTGGCTGATATCGAAAACAAACTAGAATTATTCACAGACCAGTGCGCTAAACTGCTAAAACTTGAAAGTGCCGTTTGTGACCTTGAGCGCACTGTGCAGCAGCAGCAACAAAAATTAAATGATATGGAAGACAGATTCAGACGCAATAATGTTATTGTATTTGGTGTCTTAGAAGATCCTAAAGAAATAAAAGCAGACATTGAAACCAAAGTGATAAAGGAAATTTTTTCCGATTAGCTTGGCATCTCGGTGACGTCATTGGAAAGGATACACAGACTCGGGCGAAGAAAGACTGGACACAACAGGCCAGTTATCATGCGACTATATGATTTCAGTGAAAAAGTAGCCATTTTTAGGAATTGCGGCAAACTGAAAGATACCGGCGTAAGCATTTCTGACGATTATTCACCGGCAACTCTGCGGAAAAGGAAACTTCTTTGGGAATCAGCTCAGAGTGATAAGCGCGAGGGGGCGAAAGTGAAGCTTGTGCACGATAAACTGATTATCAACGACACTGCGTACATCTGGGACTTGGAAACAAACTCTCGTATGAAGCTGTCGGCTACAAACGGGAACCCACCTAGTCCTCAGGAATGACACAAGAAAAAGCATGAACTAAGATTATTAAACGTAAATGCGCGAAGCATTTTAAATAAATCAGAATCCCTCGAGTACCTAACGCTACTGCACAATCCTCACGTTGTTGCTGTGACAGAAACATGGCTGCACGGCGATATTAGGAGTGAAGAGGTTTTTCCTAGCTCATACAATGTCCTCCGCAAGGATAGATCAAACAGAGGAGGAGGTGTGGCGCTACTCATTAAAGACAAATATCAATATGAACCCCTCCCCTTCATTAGTGACTACGAAAGCGTGTGGTGTAAACTAGTTATACCTGATATGACACTAGTAATCGGGGTCATTTATAGGCCCCCAGCAAGCCCTGTCGAATACCTCCAAAAGATTGATGAGCATCTAAGCATAATAACCAATGATAGAATCAGAATCATACTTGTAGGGGACTTTAATTTACCTGGTGTAGATTGTGATGCACGTGTTCCAGGGGCTATCGACCGGTCTCATTGTGTCACCATGTTAGAGATTATGACTAAGTACGGCCTCATTCAGACCGTCCAGAAACCCACCCGAACTCAAGGAAACTGTCATTCGTTGTTGGATCTAATATTTTTGTCAGGAGAAGCTTTTGATTATAAAATAGATATTTACGATGGAATTTCAGACCATAAAATTGCACTTGCTACTATTAATATTAACAAGAAATGCGCCTCTAAAAACAAGATGGTAAACATTTACAATTTCAACGCGGCTGATGACACTTCAGTTATTGACTACTTGGAATCTGCTTTTGATGTAATACCACAAGATGATAGTGTCGAGAGCATGTGGCAATATTTCATCTCAACAGTGAGGAATTGTTTGAAGCAGTTTATTCCACTGAAAAGAAAACGGTTACGAAAACAAAATCCGTGGATCACGAGAAGTATTATTCACTTAAAACGCCGTCTACAACGTGCTCGCAAAAAGAAACCCAGACGTGACAGTGTAGTTGCAGCTCTCAGTGCGCAAGTGCGAAGGGAATTGAAGAAAGCCAAATCGCATTTCCTTTCTACCACGCTGGCGGAGTACATACAGAGCGCGCCGCAGAAATTTTGGAGATATCTCTCTGGCTCCAACCAAGGCATAAATGGAGTCCTAATAAATGGCACTTTAAGCTGTGAACCGAAGTCAATCGCTGAAGCCTTTAATAGCTTCTTTGTATCTGTATTTACTCCAAAAAGAGACGAACCTTCGATGAAAACGTCAGACCGGCATTACAGTGATGGTATTGTCATATCACGGGAAGGTATAGTCTCCTTGCTCTTAAAGCTGGATTCTAAGAAATCACCTGGTCCTGATAAGATACCTAATGAATTTTTGAAGCGTTACTGTGAATGGGTTTCCTATATTTTAGAGAAGATATTCGTAACATCGTTACGTGACTGCACTGTACCGAGTGACTGGCTGTTAGCAAGAGTTGTTCCGGTTTTCAAATCTGGCGACAAATTTGTTGTTTCCAATTATCGTCCAATATCTATCACATGTTGCGCATGCAAAATGCTTGAGCATATAATATGTAAATATCTTGTAGAATACATTGAAAGTAATAGACTTTTTTACAGTTAGCAGCATGGCTTCCGAAGTCGTCTATCAACAATAACACAGCTTTTTGAAATTACTCATGCTTTTGCGACAGCCATAAACTCGAGAGAACAAATTGATGTGATTACAGTGGACCTGTTGAAGGCATTTGACAGAGTGTGTCATACGAAACTTTTGCACAAGCTGCAAGAGTTCGGTATCGACGTGCAAATTATCAGTTGGATTCAGGCTTACTTGTTGACCAGAGAACAGTTTGTGGTTATTGATAATGTTTACTCATCAACATGACCAGTGTCATCCGGTGTACCGCAGGGGTCCGTTTTTGGTCCCATATTATTTTTGTTGTACATAAATGACATTGTAAAGGACATACACCCTCTCGTTGAAGCTCAATTATTTGCTGATGACATCGTATTATTCTGCCGCATAAAAAGCCTGCAAGACCAAGTCCTTTTGAATGACTCTTTAAAAGTTGTGTATGAATGGTGTGTTAAGTGGAACATGGAAATCAATTTTGAAAAGTCAATTAATATGATTGTGTCGAACAAGAAAACCCCGTTAGTGTTTCCGTATACAATTAATAACATTAAAATAAAACGTTCCAATAGATTAAAATACTTAGGTGTTACAATTTCTCATGATTTGAACTGGAGTGATCATGTACAGAATATTTGTGGGGCAGCCCAACGAAATCTTGGATTCCTACGGCGAAATTTGTTAAGAGATGCGCCACCGGCTGTCAAACTAAAAGCTTATAAATCATTGGTAAGGCCAAGTCTGGAATATGCGAGCATAATTTGGGATCCAAACCAAAAATATCTCATAGATAAGCTTGAACGGATTCAGAGATTAGCAGTAAGGTTCATGTTTCCTCGCTATCGAAGAACACAGTCCGCAACCGAACTTATTTCACTTGCTGAGCTACAAACCTTGGCTATTCGTAGAAATATTGCTAGGCTCAAGTTCCTTTATCAACTTTATAACAATAAACTCAATTTGGATTCCGGCTTGTACTTGCGACCGCCCGGGAGACTTACCTCGCACTAATCATTCCTTTGCAGTGATGTCGTATGTGCCAAGAGTTGATGTATTTAAATTTTCTTTTCTGCCTAAAACAATCATTGAATGGAACAACCTTGACCGAAGCGTATTTGAAAAAACTTGTTCTTTAGAAACTTTTGAGAAAGAGTTGGAAATTTGTAGTGCTGCTTTAATGTACATTGCCTACCCTGTAACAGCCCGGAAGGGCTAACAGTACTTGCAAATAAATAATAATAATACGCAGTCATCGTCATACAACCGAATCTGAAAATCAGAAGACACTTCATCTATAATGTAATTATTCTATTTAAAAAAAGGAGTAATGATCACTTCACGCTACCCTGGGGACACCAGACCTGAGAGGAAATGAGTACGAGGGATTCCCTCTAGGAGCAATGTATTGCTGTCGATTACTCAGATAATCACCGATCCAAGAAATAAAGATCTATTAGCGTCAAATTCGCTTGTAATTAGTGGAGAACTCCATAAAAGCTTTCTTAAAGTCTAAAACACTGAGTCAATTTGTCATCATAATCGAGGACTATGGCAATTTTTTGGTTTAGTTTGTAGTGTTTAACGTCCCAAAGCAAATAAGGCTATGAGAGACTCCGCAGTGGAAGCCTTCGAATATTTCAGGCTCTTTAACGCGCACTGTCATTGCAAATTACGAGCGCTGCGACGGAGAACAACAACGAGAGAGTAAAGACAAGGACAGGCGCTACTATCAACTGAACGTTTATTCGAAGAACACAGATTAAATACTCGCAGAAGACAACCAAAGGCACATGCGCTTCAAAAAAGCGCATGTGCCTTTGGTTGTCTTCTGCGAGTAATTAATCTGTGTTCTTCGAATAAACGTTCAGTTGATAGTAGCGCCTGTCCTTGTCTTTACTCTCTCGTTGTTGTTCTCCGTCGCAGCGCTCGTAATTTGCAATCATGTACCAACTAGCTCAACTTTCCGTATTACTGGCATTGCACACGGACGCCACTACGTTTTACCCGCATCGAAACGCAACCGCCGGGGGTCGGGATCGAACCCGGATATTCCGGCACAGTAGTCGGGCATCTTAACCACTGCATCCTGGCGGCGGGGCGAAGAACTGGACCACAGATGCACGTTGTGTCACAGCAGATTAACCTTTCTGGAATCCGCGCTTTCAGTTAGTTAAGCGGCAGAAGTAAAGATAGCGGACAATACTTTTTTATTACCAATAGGCATTACTCGCGCTGATTCCCAGTCACTCGGCATTTTCCCAGTGAGGAAAGGCTCGCGAAAAATAATGACGAAGAAATTAGAAAGTGGTGCGGCACGTATTTGAATGAACATCTTTGGTATATAGTAAAGTCCAGAAGTTTTTAAGTTCACAAGCTAAGAAAAGCCATTGCTTAGTTCTGAAATTCACATCAGGCGGATGAGCGCGAGCTGTGCTCAGCGTAGATGGCTCCAATACAGAAAACACAACGTGGGATTAAATGTTGAAGAAGTAAGCAATGGCTTTTTGATCATTGATTATTCTCTCCTCAACTACGCTTTCGGATACGGGTTACTATATACCGTCAATGTATCCCAGGAAATTGCTCGGGCCAGTTTTTAGCAAGTTTGGCAGAGTTCGTTTGAAGTAGAGGTGTTCAGGTCTCGGTTCTGGCCTCTTTTGCGAGGTCATCTTTAAGTTCAAGGATCAGACTAAAGGTTGCAGATGTTTCTTCGTTATTTGTTGTATCTTTTTACTGAGGGATAATTTTTAAATTCATCCAGGGTGTGACTTTTCCTGTCTTTTTCTTTTCGTGAGCACAAATGTATGTAGGCAATATTGACATATTACTTTAAACGTATTGCAAATGGCAGAGGCATCATCCCCATCAAAGTCGTTAAGACATGTTTCCAAGTGATGTGTTGTGTAGGCGTCATCGGCGCGTGAGTAGTCTTTGTATGTGCGTATTTGCTGCTGGTTCGGAGCGATGCGTATTGGAATGAATATTGAAATACTCACAAGGTTGTGATCAGAAAGCCTTTTTTCAACCGATAGAGTGCCATAAGAAAATGCCCTAGGTATAAATGCCACGTCTAAACGAGAACTAGTAGTGCAGGTACGCGGCTTAGCGGGCGAACGACCTGACACAAGTCTTGTATCATTATGTAATTGTAGACAGTACTCACGGATTTAATGGACAGTACATTGTTCAAAACTTTATCAATCAATATTTCATAAATCAGATATTAATACTTTTTGTATCTCTTGTATTTTAACATATGCGTCTGCAACATATTCAAATATTCACTGTAGGGACATATGGGGACATATAGCGATCATGCAGAATAAACCCATGTCCTCAGCATGACAGTCCCAGATAGAGGCCCTCAACATCAGGAAGATATTTAGCTCTTTCAACTTTTGCAAAAGGGTCGAAAACTGGGCGAGTTGGTTCGGATCCAGTATTTTGTGGCACCACAAAACGAGAGTGGAGACGAAGAAAGACAGAACAAGTGCTCAATTCCTGCCGGTGCCAAGGAGTTCTTTTCAGGTTTGACCTCAGTTGGTCTGAGCACGTCAATGTTATTCGAGCGCAGTTCTCTAGATATTTTGGAATGATATACAGAGTTCTCTAGATCTCTCGCCGTTTGTTGGGAAACAACAGTATTTTTCATATATCCACTCCCATTTTACATGCGGTCTTCCAGTGTGCGGAGCGTACAAACGACAGATTCTGAGCACGTGTCGTCACTACGCAGACGAACCTTATGAGTGATATAAACCTTTCCTCTAGACTTTTAATAAGATTTTTGTTTCAGGGAATCAAGTTGACCACTGTAGGAATCGAATTTTTCATCTAATTAGTCAGTCGGTTTTCCTTTATTTCTTTGACGTCAGTTGCTGTATCTTTCAATTGTTTAGCAATTTGTGCCATGTCGAGACCAGCTTACATACCTCCAGAAAGTAACGGTACTGTAGTTTTCTTAGAAACATAGCAAGAAGTGAGAACAGAGGTCCGGGCATGCCAAATAGGGTCGTTAGAGCGAATGCATTTCCGTACCTTTTTCTCAACCTTGGCGATAAAGACGAGCGGTTCACAGGGGTACATCTGGGTGATGCAGCCGTGCGCCTTCTGAAGCGCCACACCTCTGAAGGGGAACCAGCTTGGGGCGTGGCTTAAGGACCACGACCACCTCCCACGGAGCACGTTGCTGTCTATTGGGAAACGGTGGTTATCTGAGGTTGAACACGTGGATGGTGATTCGTGATAAGCAGCGTGATAGAGCTGGCAGTTCCGGTGATTGTGTTCAGTCGTGTTCCCAGCCAGATCTGCTGGATAAAGAGAAGCGAGGGGAAGCGGTACATCTGGATGGTACCGCCGTGCCCTATAAAAAAGCTCAAAAAAGTGAAAAACGAAAGACGTCAAGTTTTCTCGAAACTTCTAAAATGCGATTCCCACTCAGAATTAATGAAAACAAACGACATAAACAACTTTCTTTCATAATTTATGCTCTTGTTACTACAAAACAAGCTAGGTCTTCATCCCTCCCAATATTTATTTATTCGGCCTACCAAAAGCACTCCATACTATCATATCGATGTATTGTCGCCTTGTTAAGCTAACTTGTATAGGCCTTCTTTTCTCACTAACGCCGTCGTTGACTGAAACGGTTTACCGAGATGTAATTACGCCTCCATGAACTACTGCTTGCGTTTCTGAACTTCAGCTGTGCATCATAGTGCTGAGTACCGAAACATTAATCTGCATTCTCCTCGCTTGCTTTGTGTATTTATTTGCCTTACACCACAGCTCTGCTTTTAGGTTCAATGGCTTTAATACTTAGCAACTCTGTTCTGTACGTGACGTTTATGCTGTTGAAATCTTTCTTTTGTATTATTTTATTTGCTTTCTTCATTGCTATGTATAATGTCCGGCCTTCTTTCCGCAGTATGTCCGCAGTATGATCCGCAGTATGTCCGCAGATGAAAAAAAAATATTTTCAAGGCCAGTAAGACTTATTGATGCAGGAAATATAGTGCAAACAAGTGGGTTTTGATTTTGTGAACTCGTAGACTCATGGCGCGTCCTTTATGTCGTAGCAAGAAATAGCACTGGCGCTATGCGGTTGCGCCTTCTTCCGTGCACAGCTGCGCCAAACAGTGCCACAAGAGAAAAAACGATCAGCTCCGTCGTTGCAGGTGCGAGTGATCGGGCGTCGAAGAACGGGCTACTGTGCTAGCGTGCTGGTGTGCTGTTCTGCTTTCTTCTCCTGACTGCTCAATCCTGTCTTGTCTTCGAGCCTGACCGTTCTCTCCTGTGAGGCCATTTCACGTCGGGGGATTGGCCAGTATCTGTTTTAAACCGAAACTAGGATTCATGTACAATTAGGCCTATAATGTCTCTAGCTTCCCCAAATGGGGGTTCGGCATCCTGGTTTGCCAGTCTGCCGGCCCAAAGCTTGGACTTGGAATCTTTCGGATGAAATGGAATAAGTATAATACCGGTGGCATTTGTACCAATTGGGGATGGATTCGTGAAGTTGAAAAATCCAAAAATAATCCAGGAGCAGCTAGAGGCTGTCACCCCCCCCCCCCCCTACCTAGAAATCTCTGGGGTTCGTCCGTTTGGCAGGAGAGATATCCTCTGTAAGTCCTCGAATATACATTGTGTGTCGGACTTGCTTCGATGCACATCGTTTGCATCACTGCCAGTAAGGCCTTTTATGCCTGAACAGCTGGCATGTGCAAAGGGTATTATACGCGGCGTAGATTCGTCAGCTTCTCCGCAAGAAACGATCGAGGAATTTAATGAGGCTGGCATTGCCATCTTATCACTATTCCGTTGCAGCAGGAATGCTGGTGGCTCTAGGGTGCCGACAGAATCGATGATAGCGATGTTTGCCGGGGTTAACTGTCCAACAGAGATTAAGGTATGGCCCATTGTGTACCGTGTAGATCCCCTGCAGCCTCGCCCTTTGCAGTGCAAAAACTGCTGGCGATTCGGACACAGCAGCAAGGCGTGCAAATCCGCATCAGGCTGCAAACTCTTCAGAGACAACCATTCATCTGACATGTGCACCTCTGCTGTGGTAATTTGCGCACTATGTGACGCAGATCACGCTGCTGCTGATGATACATGCCCAAAACGCGCAGATGAGAAAACTGTTCTCAACATTATCCAGCATAAAAAGTGTTCAAGAGCAGATGTCTATGCAAGCTAGACCAAAAGAGGAATTCGTATGCAGCTTGTGCAAAAACACTAGCTTCGGATGGGGAAACAGGCATGACGAAGTAGGTTGTCTCAGCTGTAGAGAAATCACTTGAGGATTTCCTCGAGCGTATGCTAAGCACGTTTACAGAAGCTGTGTCACAGGTCACAGCTTCTGGTTGGTTTCACCGAAATTGCAGCTTTGCAAGTTGGCAACCCTGGTATAGCTGAATGCCATGCTCCTATGATTGCTAGGGCCTCTGTTGAGGGAGATTTTACCCAGACGACGCCTGCTCTTTTTCTTCAATGAAAGTACAGGGTCAGGGTCCTGTGGATTCCCCCGTGTCCAACGTTTACCCATTGGATGTAGAGATGACATGTTCATCCCAGAAGCATCGCGCTTTTTCCTCTCCCTCAAATTCCGCCCATTCTAACACTAAAAGTAAAAAAGGTTCCCTTAATCTTCAGAATAACATTGATGTCTTAAAGGAGGCTGTTACAGCCTCCCGGATTCTACAATAATCATGGCGGGGTTAAAAGTACTACAGTGGAATTGTCGTTCAATTGCATCTTCGTTTCACGATTGACAGAATTTTATCTCAAGTTTCAACCCAGACATAATTTTATTACAAGAATCGGCTTTTGCCAAATCGGCCATTTTCTCTAAAGTATTTTAGAACTTTTAGATCAGATTGCACTAGCGACCGGAGTGGCGGCTTGCTAACATTAATTTCGTCAAAAACAATTCATCGGGCGAAGGTGTCACACAAAATTCTTCGGCAAGACTGCGAACTGCTTGCTGTTGATATCGCAATTCCACAGTCTGCTCCTCTCACTATTACAAATGTCTACTTCCCAACAGGTGTCCGTACAACAGATTGTTTAAGTGATCTGTTGAGTTCATCCAACGGACTGAATATTTCTGGCGATTTTAATTCACACCATGTTATTTCGGGTTACCGTTCAGATATATGTGGGCAGCGACTTTGGAACTGGATGTCTGTAAATGATGTGCATTGCTGTAATAGTCCAGGCATAACTTACATGCGAGCAGCTTCTAGGTCAGCAATTGATTTAACGTTAGCAGCAAATGGATTAAGGGTCTCATCATGGGCTGCAGTGTATTGTGGTACATCTAGCGATCTCTTTCCAGTTACGTTTAATATAGAATCTACTCCCCTTAGAGTAACTACTTGTGAACAAAATTTGTCAACTATTAAACTCTTTAAAAAGTTTTTGAATTCCTCTTTTCCCTCCATAGCATCATCTCAGCATTCTGATCGTGCTCAACAAGCACTCTCTTCTCTGCTAGATGCCACTGAGCGTTCAGTGTTCACTGTGAAATCGTCTGTCCCTAACAAAATGTCATGCCGATGGTGGAACGAAGAATGTGAGAATGCATTCCGTAGTAGAAAAGCTGCGTGGAAGAGCCTTTCCCATAACCAGTGTCCCCAAAATTGGATAAATTGTAAATTTTGTGGGGCTTCATTAAAAAAACTATTCGTATAGCAAAGGATGAGTATAATGCTAATATGAATATTTATCTCTCTAATCCAATTAATCGGAAGGCATTGTATAGGTTAATGGAACGCAACCAAAGTTCTTCTCCACCACATGTAACCGAGTCAGAGCTGTTATCATCCAATGAAGCAAAAGCGAAACTTGAACAAATTGCGAACGGTCTTGCTATTCGCTTTCAAGCGCAAACGGTGGCTCCGTTACTTCGACCTACGCCACGTGCTGATTTCGTTGCAGTTGAGCCACCGGAATTGCATTGTATAGCGGCTGCTCTGAAACCTGCAGCTCCTGGGTGTGACGGTATTACAGTGGCTATGCTGAAAGCTTTAGTGCTAGACCACAGCTCGGAGGTGTTGAATATTGTCACTTTTTCTCTGGAAACTGCTTGGTTACATGAAGACTGGAAAGTTCCAAAAATTATACTAATCCTCAAAGATCCGAAAAAAGGCTTTGATTTGGATAATATTCGGCCGATTTCTCTAACTTCAAATCTAGTGAAACTTATTGAACGCATACTTCACCTGCGCCTCACAAACCATGTGATGACCCTGAATGCATTTAGTGATGCAGAAATTGGGTTTCGTCAAGGGTGCTCCATTTGGACGGCTCATACAGTTTTGGAGAGTAGAGTTAGGTTAGCAATGAAGAAGAAAGAAGTGTCGACATTGGTCACTGGATATCGTCAAAGCATATGACAGTGTAGAACACTCTATACTGTTGAATAAAATAAACGAAATTAGGTCACTTTTTTACATTTTTGCATGGAGAAAAGAACTCTTAAGCAATAGAAACTTTTCTGCACAAGAGGTTCTATATCTTCTGAAACTTATTACCAAACTAGAGGCGTGCCTCAGGGATCAGTGCTGTCTCCTTTGCTATTTAATATATTAATGAGAGATATTCCTGTTCATCCAAATATAAAAGTGTACGTGTATGCGGATGATATTGCCTTTTCCTCTTCTGCACGAGATGTTCATTCCTTATACCAGCTATTGCAAGCCTACTTGAATGGCCTTGAAGTTTGGCTCCGTAAAGTAAAATTAATTCTCAACGTGAAGAAATCCTCAGTACTCGTTTTCCCACCGGCACACCCTCTTTATATCTCCCTTGCGTATTGCGGTTCACAAATCCCACAGGTTGAATCCTTTAAGTACTTGGGTGTTTTATACCACTCCCAATTAGACTGGCGGCCCTTGGTAGCCTGATTCGAATTAGCCATAAGAAATTCGGTATGCGTAGAAATACTCTTCTGTTTCTCTATAAAACTTATGTGAGGCCAATTGGAGTTCAGCTGTGTTCTTTTCTCGGGCAGTCCTAAATACAAACTACGACCTTTGTTACTACTGGAGAGGCGCGCATTACGACTAAGTTTGGGGTTGCCAAAAACAGTTTCAAATGCAGTCCTCTATTTAGAGGCCCGTGTACGTGACTTGAACTCTCGATTTGAGCTGCTCACTGTGCGAACCTTTTTACGAGCACTGGAATCTCTGTCTGGAGTGGCTTCTCCCATTTTTATTACACACCAAGCTCAGTTTCTAGATTATCATTGGCCGCAATATAAGCAACCACAATTTGTATTTACTCAGTCATTGCTGTCCTAAATTGCAGTTTCGCTTATGTCAGTAAGACGTGTTGGCAATGTTCAAGCTACTTCCGTACTGTGCTTTGACCAGTCGTTGACATCTAATGCAAAACACTTGACTACCACGGTAATTAAGGGACACCTTGAAGATTATCTATTACAGTATCCACGACACGTAGCTATTTTCACAGATGCCTGACAATGAAATGAAAAATCAGCAATAGGGATTTACTCCCAAGCACTTGATTGGAGTTTTCTGTACGGATCCTTGATTACACACCAATATGTACTGCTGAATTGCTTGCAATTGGTTTGGCCCTTCAAAACGTTCCCGGTAATGTTACTCACGTAATCATACTCTCTGACTGCCTGTCAGTCATAGCAGCATTAGAAAGCCCGAAAATGCGTCTTTTGCAACAAACCCTGATGTTTTTCCTTCCGATACATTTACAGGAAGTACGTTTTCAGTGGGTTCCGGGACACTGCGACATCGCTTCTAATACAATGGCGGATTATTTAGCAAATTCAGCTCTCAATGGGCCTGTTGCCGATGTTGTACCCAATATTATCTTGCTAAATATATCCCGTTTTGAACGGTATCAAACGTTGAACTCCTTGAGCCATGATTCACTCCTTGCGACTACGGATTTTAACCATTTAAATTTCCATTGGAATGTCCGATGTTGTACCTCGAGGCAATGTGAGGTCCCCATGACGCTCATGCGTTGTGGAGTTTCTTCCCTCAATCTTTATTTATATCGCTCTGGACTCACGCCATCGAATCTTTGTACGTCATGCAATGACGTGAAAACAATTGAACATTACATCCTCTCCTGCCACAGGTATACTACTCAGAGTAGAAATTATTTAAAAATACCTCTTGCTCGCCTAGGATTGCCATTTACAGTTCCTGTCCTCCTCTCCTTTGGTTCAATCGTCAAAGAGTATGCCCAAAAACCGGTGTGTGACTTCATAATTATAATATTGCTACTGGAAGATTTGTGTGTTAGCGCTGATCTGTCTGAATAATATTTATTATTATTTTTAGTAATTTACAACTTTATTCCTTTTTTCATTGCTTTCTATTACATCGCCTCAAAATTTCAAATTACTTCAGCAACACTAGCTCCTAATTATTAGGTTATCTATCATACAGTCAAATCGACATTATCAAAAATATTATGTCACCTACAACGAATTCTGGCCAATCCCCCACTGTGGGTATGTGCCATTACAACAAAGGAGAAGAAGAAGCGGAGCTGGTTAGTCGTCTGCGGAGCTCGGGAGGTGCATGTTCTGTCAAGCCTGACCTGAATATCTAGACCTGGGGCCTGCCTGCCGCATCCTGTCCTGGTCCTCCTGCTGTCCCAGGGGATCGGAACAGGGAGTACTACCGCTACAGCTCATCGCCGCTGCTGTAACGGCAGCTCATCGCCAGCGCGGGCGTGGTGGACCCAGGCACTTCGGGGAGACCTGACGCATCGGCCGTGTAACGGCAACTCGAGGCCTCATGCCTCCACTGAGCCCCGTCCGGTGGCCTAGCCTTCCACCGGGCTTACCGAGGCCCTAATTCAGCGACCCCGCAAAGCTGTGACTCCCGGAGCATATCTACATCGGCTTCCCCTACCCAACGATCTGATGACTCTTGACAATTTGTCTTTAGCCTTCGTCTTACTTGCTCGTCACACTCTCGTCCCGTCCATGTGTGTAGATAAACGTATACGCTGTTAAAGTAGTCGGTTTGGTTATGCATCTCAATCGGTGTCTTTGATTAAACCACGGAGGAAGGTAGCAAGTAGATCTGAAGGAAAGAACCTCACATATATATCTAGGCTTTATTTCGAAAACATGTGTGCGATTCCCGAGGCCACAGGTTGAGACTTGAATTATCCTTCCAAAAACAACGCAGTTATGTCTGTCCCATGCCTGTCCGTAGCCTGAATGTTCGTGTTTGGTACCCCCCCCCCCCCCCCCTTTGTACTTGTACGCGGTCATCTACACATACGCGCACCAGCTGTTCATATTTTATTGAAGAATTTCGTCACCATTTCTCGTAAACATTCAGTGTGCATTATAATTTCTTAGTTCGAATTGGAGCATGCGAGCGCCGTTTCATTTTTTTCGAAATATAAGAACCTTAATTTTAAGTGGAAAAATCACTTATTACGGAAACTAAAATTAAAATTAAAATTATCCTTAAAAAGCGTACATGACATTCATTTGTATGAGGCACTACGGAAATCGCACAATTGTGTCTAACTTTCAGTCTAAGTTCATTTCCCATCCCTCATGTGCAGTAGAGACACGAAACCGGGATGCGGTAAAAAGGGCGTGAAAAAGAAAACTTGCATGTCATTTCAGCTGCTATTCACAGTGAAATGTGATAGCTCCTCTTACCATATTTCTTTTTCTCTTTTATTGTATACAATTCCAGCCTTCATACATTTTCTGTTACATGATTCAAGCCACAACGTAGTATCTGGCTCTCCTGTAACACGCTTGGACAAACGAGCCATTCCGCCAGCGTTCGTTCTCCGGGAGGCCTTGGGCCGGTTCAGAGGTGGTTTTGCCGTCGGCCGACAGCCGCATGCAACTGTAGGCATCATTATGTGCAGCCACCACTAGGGATTCCGAAAAGTATGCCCGTAGCGCTCAACTTACGCGCCCTTAGATGTCGTCAGAGGGAGACGCAACTCCGGAGGCTTTTCCGCAGCAGGCATCAACATGTTCTGGCCGCCCCAGAGATGAAGTAAGACAGTTAGGAGGAGACCGAGGGGGCACTAACAGTTCTTCTGGCAGATTTTAATATCCTTGTGACTCATCCTGTAAGCTTGCGGTGGGGGCATTCTCTGCTTATGCGAAATATTCGCCTCTCGTATTCTGGACTAACATTTAATATTGACACCGATAGGCGGTTGATAAGCTGCGATCTTCTCAATTGGAAGTCATGACGAGTATTGAACGTTTCTCGTTTTGGTACTTTAAAAACGCGCATTAATCTGATTAAAATTATAACTAGATTATAGGAATGTGACAGCCATAGTGTGGTAATTGGTGACTTTATTTGCGTGCGCAACTCCATGCATAGTGCAAGTACGAGTACAAGCTATGAAAACAGCGGTGAAATATTGTCACGTATAGGAGAAGCTTGCAGAATGAGTCGGAGAAATAACTTGAATTCATGGAACTCTAGTGAATATCAAGAAGAAAGGGGCATGGACAGGGCATGTAGCGCGAAGAGAGGATAACTGATGGTCGCTCATGGTAACAAATTGAATTCCAAGGGAAGGAAAGCGTGGCAGCAGGCGGCACAAAGAAGAAAGCGGAGGTGCTAAGATCAGCGTTGGACGCCGGCGAAAGAAGAGAATAAAGGTGAACGGCGCGCTGACGGTGCGTATGCACGGCACGGGCTGTTCGGTTCGAGAACCTTGCCACGCTGGGCGTTTTGCTCTGGTGCTCCGCTGCGACCCCGTAAATTCTCTACAGTGGTGACTCCGACCTTTGAGATCACCGACCCCAGCAACGTACCGCCTTCAGGTGACCAGCTATCCAACTCCTCCTGCCGGGTTCTGGCCCAAGCAGCCACAGACCTGGTTCTCCCTGGTGGGAGCGATCTTCCACCTGCACCACGCCACCTCAGAGGTATCTCGGTTTCGTCACTTCCAAACCTACCTGCTGAGGTGACTCAAAAGGTTGTGGATGTCATCCTTATATCCTTGGGCGATCGATACTCCGTACTTAAGCAGTGCATTCTGGACCGCAGCTCACAGTATGAGACTGAACGCCTCCAGCAGCTGCTCCCCTGAGAAGAGCTTTGAGACCGCCATCCCTCCCTCCCTGGCACTCACTAGCAAGCAACAGCTCTTGGGCGAACGCAACGCCGACTCGAACGGCGCACTGTTGAGAGAGCACTTCCTGCAGTCCTTGCCGCAGTCCACCCGCCTCGATTTGACTGCTGCGGTAGAGATGACCCTTGACCGCCTCGCCCAGTTAGCTGATCGAGTACATGACGAAGATTCTCCTTCCGTCGCCGCCCTCTTCTCTTCACCAGAGTCATACGTCCACTCACGATTAGAGACCCGAATCGATCAGCTAGCCGCTTTTCTCGATGCCCTTCGAACGTCCTCTCATGCCGAGCACGGGTTATTTTCAAGTCCTCGCCGCCGTTCGGCTTCACCGAGAGTTTCGCGCTCTTCCAGTCGTCGCAGTCAGCGATATGCTGGTATCACCGCACTTTTCAACATCGCGCCTCCCAATGCGCTCCACCATGCAACTGGTCAGGAAACGCGCTGCGAAATCACTGAAGGCGGCATGTGACCTCTCCCTTCACCCTGGTCGCTTTTTCGTAGTCATGGACCGCTTTTTCGGCCTGCGCTTCCTCGTCAACAGTCAGGGTTCTGCCGTCTATCAAGGCTGAGCGTACCTCTAAGTTACCTGGAATTACTCTTCGTGTGGTCTTCATCGTTTCGATGGGTACTCATTGTCGCCGACGTCCATCAACCAATTCTTGGACCCGAATTTCTGACACATTTTAATCTGAATGTCAGCAAGCGTCGCCATCATCTTGTCGACAGCACGAAACGCCTTTCCATCACTGGAGTTATATCGGTTGTCGCTTCCACTGGCATCAGCACGCTGATCTCATCATGCCCGTACACCCAAGTCCTCACAGACTTTCCCGAGGTCATGAGGTCTTGTAATCTCCACCAGCCACGCAAGCATGGCGTAACCAGATTCTCACGTGTGGTCCATTCATCGAAGCTCGTCCGTGCCGCCTCTTCTGTAAGCGTCTGGCGATTGCTAAACGGGAATTCGACCACTGCTCCAGCTGGTATCATTCGCCCTTCTTCCAGCACTTGTGCCTCACCACTCCATCTGGTGCCCAAGAAAGAACCGGGTGACTGGAGTCCGTACGACGACTACAGAGCTGTCAACGCTCACGCGGCTCACGACAGCTATCCCCTTCCACATATCCAGCACTTCACTGGACATCTGGACGGATGCAAGAACTTTAGTAAAGTCGGCCTTGTAAAAGCGTACTATCAAATCCTTGGTGCACCGGCTGATATCCCGAATACGGATATCAGAAACCCTTCGGCCTGTTTCAGTACGTGCGCTTGCCCTTCGGGCTACGCAACGCAGCTCAAACTTACTAGAGATTAATTGCTGAAGTGACGCCCGGACTGTCGGCTGTGTTTTCCAACATCGATGACATTCTCGTTGCGAGTCATGCTCTGCAATATCACGATCGCGTCATCTCCGGGGACTTTTTAAACGCTTCCAAGAGTTTGGCTCGGTTTACAAAACCCATAAATATGTTTTCAGCTCTCCTGAGCTTGATTTCCTGATTTACCACGTCTCGGCGCCGGGATTAGTCCATTCCCTTCTCACGTTTAGGTTGTTAAAGACTTCCCAGCACATACTACCCTACGCAAGCTCCTCGAGGTCCTGTGCCTAGTGAATTTTTCACGGCGCTTTATCCGGCACTGCGCCGAGCTTCTTCGCCCCCTGACCAACCTTCTTCGCACAACCAAATCCTCCTCCGCGATTTCCTGGTTTCCCGAAGCTCAGGATGCTTTCACGGCTGCAAAACAAGCCCTCGCTGATTCGTTCCTTCTCATTCACCCTAGAATTAGCGCGACCACTCGTATTGTGGTGGATGCTTCCACCGTTTTCATTGGTGCTGTTCTTCAGCAGAAAATCGACTCCGAGTGGCATCCCCTCGGTTTTTTCTGTCGGAAGCTCCAACCTGCCGAGACATGCTACAGCTGGCCATTCAGCATTACCGCAACTTTTGGAGGGCCAGCCATTATACGTTTCTTACGGATCATAAGCCTCTGGTATATGTGTCGCATACGAACTCTTCCAAGTACGTCGCCCACGAACTTCAGAGTTCACAACTGATATTCGGCCAATCAATGGCATCAACAATGAGGGAGGTAATGCACTTTCACGCATTACCTCCTTCAGCATGTCTACATCTGCTGTCGACTGGGAATATCTAGCCCGGGATCAGCTACAAGACCCTGAGCTTTAAGCCCTGCGTAACCACCACCGTGCCCTCCATCTGCAACTTGTGCCTCATCCGATTCTGTCTAGATTGCTCTGGTACGGCATGTCATCGGCTCTACTGCGTCCATTCATCCCGGTGGCTTTTTGCCGTGTTTTTCTTTTCATTCACTTCACGACATGTGCCATTCCAGCACAAGAGCCACACAGCGTTTCATTCCACCGCGGTACGTCTGGCCGAACATTAACAACGACTTTCGCCAGTAGGCCGACTCGTGCCTTGCTTGCCAGTTCGCCAAAGTGATCCGCCATATATAGACTACAAACAAGTCTTTTCTGCTATCTGGTTGTCGCTTTGACCACGTTCATCTGGACTTGGTTGGACCGCTGCCTCCCTCTAATGGCTACCGGTACATTCTGACGATGATCGACCACTGCACTCGTTGGCCCGAAACAGTGCCAATTCCGGACATTACTGCGGAAACATTTCCCAAAGCCTTGGTTTCAGCATGAGTTTCCCGCTTCGACTCCCCGGCATTGTTACCACGAATTGCGGCCACCAGTTCGAATGCGCCTTCTTCACTTTTCTCGCCCGTCTGCTCGGCACTAAGCACTGCCGCACCGCAGCATACCATTCTTGTGCCTACAGCATTGTCCAGCGGTTCCATCCTCAGCTCAAAACTGCCCTCACTGCTCGCCTTGATTGTATACGCACTGGACTTACCACCTTTCTATGGCGCTCCTTGGCCTACGCGCCGTTCTTTGTAGTGCACGTAACCTTGGCTGCTCGGCGGCCGAACACGTCTTCGGTGTACCCCTGCGGCTTCCCGTAGATTGGTTCGTTCCCTCGGTTTCGTCGTCCCAGTCATTGCAGTATATTCAACGCCTTCATAACTGCAATCAAAAACCGGCACCCAGTCCCGCCTCCATCATCTAACCGTCAGGTCTTCGTACACCCGGACCTTGTGTCCTCGACGCAAGTCGAGGCGCTGTAAAAGCGCCTTTTAACCCCCCCCCCTCCCATACGATGGCCCGTACCGCGTCGTCAACAAGACGACAAAGTCGGCGGCTATTCTGCTAGATGGTCGAGAAGAGATCGTCTCCTTAGATCGCCTCAAACCCGCCTACATGGAGACACTTCCCCAGAACCTCCGCTCGGATGTTGCTGGTTTATCTCTTACCTGCTTGCTGCCATGGCACCCCCAGCCGTACTCCGTCGGCGCGTACATTTCACCATTCCTTCAGGGCAGGGGGCCCTGTAAGGCACAGCGACGCCATACAGCGGAGGCGCTACGATCGGCATTCCCAGCAGGCGAAAGAAGAAAAGTTGAACGGCGCGTGCACGGGTCTCACGCACGGCACGGGCAGTTCGGTTCGAGAAGCCTGCCATGTTGGTCATTTTGTTCCGGTGCTCCGCTGTGACCTCGTAAATTCTCTGCAAGGTTAAGACGTTTGAGGTGGTCATGTGGTTGCAGCTAGTACAAGACCTGGTTTAGTTGGAGGAGTACGGGAGAGGCCTTCGCCCTGCAGTGGGTATAGTCTGATGATGATAATGTTGATGATGACGACGATAACGTTGATGAAACGTTGATGATGATGATGGTGACGATAGCAGAAACAGAGCCTGTCAATACAGGTGTTTCATCTTGGGCTTCTCGGTCATTCACTCGCATTAGGGACATTTTCTCGCTTGCCTGGATTGTATTTCCGCCTGCATCTTGGACATTACCTTCTCGCGAGCTGGTATGCGAAAATACAGGAATTGCTTAGTTTTTTGATCAGTGTATGGTGGTGGTTGGTGTCAGAGGTAATTATTTCGCAATTTAGGCTTCAGTAAGCGCTCTGGCAGTTGCAATCATCGCTAATCAAAAATTACGAATTCGCAATTGCAGTAGCGTTTTTCTGGAAACATGTATTTTCTTTACCACTTGGAAACTGTTCATGTCTGAAGTACGTACGATAGCCACTGGAACTGGCTCAGTTAGATCATTGCATTAGAAAATTCGAGAACATAAACTTGAAAAAATTCGTACAATTAGTACAAATTGGAATTTCTAAAAAGGTTGTAATTACTTATTGACATCCACCCAAGCGTAGCCACACAGCTACAGAGGAAAGTTTTAAACCGTTTTTAGAAATTTCGCAGTTGAAGAAAAATCCCGTCCTGGTGCGGTGTTCAAACCCGGACCAAGGCGAATATACCACTTCCTCAGGGACGTCATAAGACTTCATAGCTTTCATACGTGTCACTTAGGAACCTATAGATCTAGGGAATCAGCGCTTTTGTGTGTACGCTAGGGAAAGGTCCTAACATCGATGACAGCCTCTTTTAACGCCTATGTCACTAGTGAAGACGGCATAGCCGATTACCATTCTGTCTATGCGTCCTCCGTGAGTAGGCGTGTTTACCCACATCCTCGGCACACTTGAGAGAGCAGTCTAGAGGGGACTCCAGACCAACCCGTATGTATCACCTCGCGTTTCGCACCTTTGACTGGTAACTGTTCACAGAGGTGAGAAGTGAGCCGAAGGTCAGAAAGCTGCTAGACTGTAAAGAGGCCTCTTATCATTGAAGTGCTAGTTTTTAATTTATTTATAATATTATTTTTATCAATAAAGTTAATTCCTCCTCCTCCTCTTGCTGCTCCCACCACCAATGAGCAACCACAGTTCGCAGCTAATTCAAACTGTTACATCATGCGGCCTCGTTTCATCATGGGACGAATCAGAGTGCAGCCATGTCCCCTATAAACTATCGCCTGCCAGGACAACGCCCGCCTTTTCTCGCTCAGAATGCAGAGAGCAGTGACAGTGTTGACAACACTGCATTTTCTGCAGAACGGGCCTTTAATAATATTGCGTTAAAATGAAATTGCTTCTCCCTGGATGACATGGCAACTTCGAAGGAGACAACTCAAAGAGCAGCATCTCGTTACAGGAGGTAAACAACTTAGGAAGGTCTGATATAGGATTATTTCATCATGGAAAATGAAACTTGAATGATTCCTTCGGCTCTGTCTAATAGTCGGCGTGACAGCGACTGTTCCTTGATATTGTTATTTGGCGTTTACTTTTATATCCTTAGTTCGAGATTTATTGTGAGTCTTTTTCAAATTATTTACTTTTGTGAAATCAACGCACTTAGACAACATCATTTCGGCTTCATTTAGATCATCCCTAATTGGTTAGAGTTAGGTGTTCAAACTTCTCAAGCCAAGCCACGATACTGTGACGTCATGACCGTGCCGACAAACTAGAAACTTATTCGACGCATATGGCGACTGTTTGTGCAATTCGAGCTTCCAGTGCTGGCTTTTGTGCACAACAAGTTCACTACGCTATCCTGTTAAACGCGAATTCGCAGCCCTATTTATGACGCGTGGTCTCGCATGGCCAGCATCGCTAGACTTAAAAAGATAAATGCAGCTTGCATTTAATGAAACCAGAGAACAGCATCTGCGCTTAGTGACTATTCTTGTCGGGCATTTTTATTTTGAATAACCCTCTAAAGGCAAGAGAATAGTCCCCCTGCTTTGGGTACTCACCGTTCGTAATGCTGTTTAGCTGTTGCCCATAAGGCAGGTCATTACACGAGGTGTAGTAAGATTCTCAAGCAACTGTGTGTGTGTGTGTGTGTGTGTGTGTGTGTGTGTGTGTGTGTGTGTGTGTGTGTGTGTGTGTGTGTGTGTGTGTGTGTGTGTGTGTGTGTGTGTGTGTGTGTGTGTGTGTGTGTGTGTGTGCGTGTGCGTGTGCGTGTGCGTGTGCGTGTGCGTGCGCGTGCGCGTGCGCGTGCGCGTGCGCGTGCGCGTGTGTGTGTGTGTGTGTGTGTGTGTGTGTGTGTGTGTGTGTGTGTGTGTGTGTGTGTGTGTGTGTGTGTGTGTGTGTGTGTGTGTGTGTGTGTGTGTGTGTGTGTGTGTGTGTGTGTGTGTGTGTGTGTGTGTGTGTGTGTGTGTGTGTGTGCGCGCGTGTGCGGCGCGTGCGCGTGCGAATGCTCGCACGGCTACCAGACGTGCATATATTCTTGGCACAACCTACAAATAATTTGAAGGATATAGGTGAAAACTCTAACTAATACATTTATTTCACCGTGACCTCTAAGCTAACGATTATTATTAGGTGGAGCGTTGCACACGTCTCCTATCACCTGCAACCATTTCAACTTTGCTTACACTCCACGTAGGCATTCTTGACAGCCTCCGCTTCCTCGGGCTGAAAGCAAGAAAGGAAAAGGATATATAAATGTTCAGCCGTGTTTCTATGGACAGGCTCAGATTTCTCATAAGTGCTTGAGACATGGCCTAATTAACTTCCGTCTATTCACTTTACGCAACATCCGCCATAATCAATGAATAAGGTCACAAGGTTTTTTTTATATATATATCACTCGTCGGAGATTTTATTTCAGTAATGTAGCCCCGGTTGTGGTGCCCGCATTTGAAAGCGAAAGGAACGCATGGTGCCGGTGTACTTGAGATGTCAGTTCGCGTTAAAGAACTCTAGTTGTCCGGTATTTCTCGTGTCCTTCCCCAGCGCGCCCATCATAGGTGAGCCGCGTTTCGGAAATCAAAGCCTAGGAGCCAAGCAAGCGAAACATTCTCTTAAAACCAATAGAAGTGAAAACGTCTCTTATGATCATTTGGGTCCCTTTCGCCATGAAATAGGCCATGATCAATAAAAGCGCTGAGGAAACTTTGAAGGGACTACTACCGAAGGCATTCTCCCGTGTCCAGCTCATTATAGAAAGCTATTCTATAATGGTAACGGGTTAATTAGGAGGCAAAACTGTACTTCTTTGCATTTACTAATTTATAACGAGCAAGAATTGAAACGTTGCAGATGCGAGCCAGTAGTTTCTGTCGAAGGTACGAAAATGGTTGAGCACAATAATCCTAATTTGAATAATTCATATGCGTGTTACGTGTCTTTCTGGAGCAGTTTTGTCATATGATTTTTTTAGAAAAACTTTTATTATATATCTTGTTTCGAAGCACCAAATGAACGTGCGTTTTGATTATAAACAATTCAGTACGCAAAATACGGCCTAGTGCCTTCTGTATCATGTTCGCTCACACACCGACACCTCGACCAAAGCTTGCACAGGCTATCGCTTTTATGACTTTCCCTCTACTTTGCTCTCTGTACTCTGCAGAGGCCGTTCCGCATTCGAGCACATCCGCCTGATCACCGGCTCGCTCAAGGTGTGTGCACAGCTTCCAACAACCACGAGAGCTATGATATCTTTTACACGGGCGCTGAGCAGTTGTATATTTTTTCTTGTTTTGATTATATATTTTTTTAACTTCCCTGGTTCTCTTCCCTGACGAGAATACCCTCGTGATTACGCACGCCATCGACTACAAATGCTACAGTACTACAATTCAACAAATGGATTTGTTATATGTGGCTGTTAATTTTTTTATCTTCCCATCTCCGCCCGCATCCGATCGTCAGTAAGGTGTGCTCTGTAATAAACCTGCGCAGCTCATTTCATTCTTAGTCGCCGCCACAAGCACCTATCCCGGGCTTTAGTAGTGCTTACGAGTTGAATAAAGCAGCAAAACCACGACGTGGTGATGTCATAGCCTTATCAGTTTCCAGTAGAGATACCCAATCGGAGAGTGCAGTAAAATTGCCAAGCAAAGGCGAAAAGAAAAGGCGACAAAAAAAATATAAAATACGAGGCGGACTGTACTTTTGCGCATACGCCGATTAAAACTTATACCAAGAGTTTTGCTTGTTTTCTTTGCGTCTGTAAAACCGTGATGAGCAAGAGCTTTGCGAGCGCCCGAATGGCTAAGCCGATATTTTTTACCTGTTGCAGGCCTCGTTGGCCCATTATTACAAGTCCTTGTTATCGTGCTTTGGCGAACATCGTTAGGAAACTAATTGCCCTCGGCTACCGTACTTTAGCAAAAAGAAAATTTCGTCCTTTGCATGTATTCGTTATACTTATTAGCAGGCGCATATAGCTGCCGAGGCTAAACTGTTTCACGCTCACTGTTACTTCTCTTCGCAGTTGACAGTGCGTCCATTGATCACTAACAAGAAAATATTAGTGTTTTGTCGCCATCTGCTGCAATAAAGCGCAGATATCGCAACTGTGGGAAGAATGTAGATCATGCAAAAAAGTGCAAGAACATAACGCCGCTACAGTACCTATTTGCTCGGTGCGTACCACATCTATTATCCCACAGTTCTGAACGTGAAAACATAGTTTTGCAACATCAAAGCTTCAATATGTTAACGCTTTAAGACGATGTATCCAAAATCTTCTCTGAAGGCACCAGTCGCATTTAAGCCGGGTACCCCTTCATGGATCACTGCCTTGTCGTGGCGGAGGGGCTTGCGAAACTCGATGAAGTCGTGAGCTCTGCTGTGTAGGGCCACCCAAGATAGACAGGTCACGGCAGAGAGTTCTGACAAAATGTGATTCACTGGAGAAGGTAATGGCAACCCACTCCAGTATTTCCTGCCAAGAAAACCCTATGGCCAGTCACAATACCATTAATGTTATGGCGCCGGAAGATGAGCCCCCCAGGTTGGAAGGCGTCCCACATGTTACTGGGGATGAAAAAAGGGCGATTCCTAGTAGCTCCAGGACGAATGAAGCGGCTGGGCTAAAGCCAAAAGGACGCTCAGTTGTGGATGTGTCGGGAAGCGACCGGAAAGTCCGATGTTGCAAGGAGATGTATCACATAGCAACATGGAATGTATGATCTATGACGCAAGGTAAACTGGATATCGTCAAGCGAGAAATGGACAGATTGAACATTGATATCTTGGGTATCAGCGAGCTCAAGTGGACCGGAATGGGAGAATTTAACTCCGGCGACCATTATGTCTTTTATTGTGGGCACGAATCCAAGGGAAGGAATGGGGTCGCTCTCATAGTAAACAGAAGAATGGGCAAAGCAGTGCTAGGGTACAACCCCAAAAACGACCGAATGATTTCACTTCGGATCCAAGGTCACCCTTTCAACATAACAGTTATCCAAGTCTATGCACCGACCACTACTGCTGAAGAAGCTGACGTTGAGAGATTTTATGCGGACCTACAATGCCTTTTAAACCGCACCCCACCATCAGACGTCGTTTTTCTCATAGGAGATTGGAATGCCAAGGTAGGGAGTGAAGAAATATCCGGAATTACAGGCAAGTTCGGTCTTGGTGAGCCAAATGAAGCTGGGCAGAGGCTAGTAGAGTTTTGTCAAGAAAACAACCTGACCATAGCGAATACTCATTTTCAACAGCACAAGAGGCGCCTGTACACATGGACTTCACCGGACGGTCTGTACAGGAATCAGATCGATTATATTATTTGCCGACAGAGATGGAAAGCGCTATACAAGCAGTAAAAACAAGGCCTGGGGCCGATTGTGGCACCGATGATCAGCTTCTTGTTGCCAAGATTAAGCTTCGATTGAGGAAAACGCAGAAAACTAGAAGGCCTTTCAGGTATAATCTGGATCAAGTTCCATTAGAATATGCTGTGGAAGTGAGGAATCGATTTCAAGAATTAGATCTAGAAGACAAAGAGCCCGAAGAGATGTGGTCTGATGTTCGTGATATAATACAAGAAGTTGCTACTAAGGTAGTTCCAAAGCAAAAGAAATGCAAGAAAGCAAACTGGTTATGTGAAGAGGCTTTGCAAATAGCTGTGGAAAGGAGGATGGCAAAAGTTATAGGGGAAAGAGAAAGATACAAGGTTCTCAATGCGGATTTTCAGAAAATAGCAAGGAGAGATAAGAATGCCTTCCTGAACATACAGTGTCAAGCAGTTGAGGACAACAGCCAATTAAGGAACACAAGAGCTCTGTATAAGACAATCAAATATATCAAAGGAAGCTTCTGTGCTAAGATGGGCGTGATAAAGGACAAACGAGGCAAGGACCTCACTGAAGCCGCAGAGATAAAGAAGAGGTGGCAGGAATACACAGAAGAACTGTACAAGAAGGACTCGAATGTGTAAACCCAACATAAGACGGTTGTGATAACTGATCTTGAGCCGGGCATCCTGAAGAGCGAAGTTGAATGGGCCTTAGCCAGCCTTGCTAAGAACAAAGCTAGCGGAATTGATAGCATTCCAGCTGAGTTGCTTCAAAACCTCAACCATGACGCTGTTAACATTCTGCATACATTATGTCAGAAGATTTGGACAACCCTGCAGTGGCCACAGGATTGGAGGAGGTCAGTTTACATCCCCATTCCAAAGAAAGGCAGTGCCAAAGATTGTTCCAACTACCGCACGATCGCGCTTATTTCGCACGCTAGCAAGGTGATGTTGAAAATCCTCCAATGTAGGCGTCAGCAGTATGTGGATCGGGAGCTTCCGGACGTGCAAGCTGGGTTTCGCAAGGGTAGAGGAACTAGAGATCAAATCGCCAACCTTCGCTGGGTCATGGAAAAAGCAAGAGAGTTGCAGAAATCCATTTACTTCTGCTTTATTGATTATGCGAAAGCGTTTGACTGCGTAGATCACAGCAGATTGTGGCAAGCTCTCCAAGAGATGGGAGTTCCAATCCACCTCATCTGTCTCCTCAGGAACCTGTATGAAGGGCAAGAGGCCACAGTCAGAACTGGGCATGGTCTTACTGATTGGTTTCCGATTGAGAAAGGAGTGAGGCAAGGCTGCATACTGTCGCCCTGCCTATTTAACCTATATGCAGAGTGCATCATGAGGAAGGCCGGTCTGGACGAGTCTTCAGCTGGAGTGAAGATTGCTGGAAAACGTATCAACAACCTTAGATATGCGGATGATACCACTTTAATTGCAGAAATTGAAGCGGAACTCGAGACTTCTGATGCGCGTACAAGAAGAGAGTGAGAAGTTTGGGCTTAAACTGAACATTAAAAAGACAAAGATCATGGCGTCTTGCCCTATCAAGTCCTGGAGCATCAAGGGACAAGAAGTGGAAGCAGTGACCGATTTTCTCTTCTTGGGCTCCAAGATTACCTCGGAAGGAGACTGCAGCCATGAAATTAGGAGACGCCTGCTTCTGGGAAAGGGAGCAATGGTTAGCCTTGACCGCCTAGTAAAGAGCAGAGACATTAGTCTGCCAACCAAGATCCGCATAACTCGTGCTATGGTCTTTCCAGTTGTGATGTATGGATGCGAGAGTTGGACTGTGAAAAAGGCTGACTGCCGAAGAATTGACGCGTTTGAATTGTGGTGCTGGCGAAGACTCTTGAGAGTTCCTTGGACTACCAGAAGATCAAATCAGTCAATATTGTCGACCATAAACCCTGGCTGCTCATTGGAGGGTCAAATTCTAAAGTTAAAGCTCAGCTACTTTGGTCATCTGATGAGAAGAGAGGAGTCGCTGGAGAATGATTTGATGTTGGGAAAGGTTGAGGGTTGCCGGAGAAGGGGTAGGCAGCGAACGCGATGGTTAGATGGCATCCTCGAGGCACTGCAGATGAAGTTATGCGATGTTAGGAAGATAGTGAGAGACCGGAAAGCGTGGCGTGACATGGTCAATAGGGTCACGAAGAGTCGGACACGACTGAACGACTGAACTGAACTGAGCCTTAGACAAGCAAGACTCGATTAAGTGACGCTTTTTAAACAGGTTTGAACAGGGTGTTTCTCTCGGCGTGTTATATGAACTGCAAAGTTAGAATGAAATCATTTCGACCGTTTCGTTAAGTCATGCACGTATCTCGTTAGGAAGGAGGTTGTGTAACGTGGCAGTTATGCGCGGAAAGGAAGGTCGACACCAAGAAAATTCGCCTATTGGTTACGAGCAGCAGTTTATACACGGGAACAAACAAACAAACAAAACCTGGGGTCAAACGGTACTCACGGTGGCAAGTGTCTTGAGTTTCTCGCCCTGTAAAAAGAAACAAAATTTATTAGTAGTCAACTCAATGCATTGTTTTATAGTGCACTTATTCGCAGAATGTTAGCCATGGCGATGCCTTTCAAGGAAGTTTCTGACAGCCACCTGTAACAATAATATTCACCCCATCGGTGGCCTAAATGTGACAGTGCTGTCAGGTCACATTTAAAGGGCCTACCAAAAGCTATTTAGTGAAATAAGAAAACGCCCACGAGTAAAAGGTATGCAATCAGACCTCTCCGCAGCGCACAAAACTTTTCAAGCTAGCGTCACTAACACCTACCATACTATCGGTGATCAGCAATGACGCAGCTCCTCTCCCCCCTTAACTCAACTCCCGTTAGCTCCTCTCCCCACTCAACTCAACTCACACTGCGCGGAATAAAATATGACGAACACAAACCGCGACGGCGCCCCATCCCGCCCCCTTTCGCTAGAGTCACATGAAAGGATGTAATTAGTGGGCACACCCAGCATGCCCCGATGACGTCAACTGGGGGGTTTGCGACGTATGGGAGGTTTGCACGGGGGAACGTGTCGCCCTAATCGGCTGCCAGCGGTTGTAAGGTATTGGCTGCAAGCATTTAAATATGACTTGAACACTCACAAAGACCGCCCCTTGGATATCTTCCACTTGAATAATTATTCTATTAACGTTTCCGGGGTAATTAATGTTTGTGCTGGTTTTGTGACCGTCTGAATTAAGGTCCACTTCCGGGCATCGACGGATATAGCTGCACCTCAGTGTACCCAGCGGCGGGGACCAGCGCAGCAGTTCCCTCCCAGAAATTTCTAAAGACGCGATGAATGCAGTAATCACTTGAACCCCACAGTGTTACAACCACTGTAATTACCAACAAGCGCCATCATTATTTCAAAAGCAAATGACTAGTAGCATATGATTAGATTCATTTAAAGCGACACAGTTTGTACCGTCATTTGTACCGCAAAAGAATTTTCCCGCCGCCTCTGCCTTGGCGGCTACGACGATTTAAACCTAGCAACCTCTCACGAAGAATTACGAGCATTCCTGTGGAAAATAATAGTGTTTCAGCTGATAAATCGTTACACCCTCGCCCATTTTAAGACTCGCGGCTTCGAAAAATCACAGGCATGCTTCTGTCTAGCGGTGCTTAGCAGGTGACATCGCGATACACTTAGTTGTAGTTGCTTTCCGAAGTTTCCTGAGAATGAAATTTCTAAAATTCAAAGAATGTGCATAACGGGAAGCCAACTTTACGAGCTGAAAAGTGCGCATACTTAACGTTAAATATTTCGAAATACATCGCCGAAAAAGACAATCTAAAACAACTGAAGTTCTACATTGACAGCTTTCAATTTCTTGAATTCAAAAGTTATAAGCTGATTTTGTAATTAGGTTAATAATAGTTTAATAACTGAGCTCTAAAATCTACACAATATCTGCGTTTGGGCGCAATTCTCCAGCAAAGACTTCAGCGACGTATCTCTCGAAACGTTTAAAATAATGATCTTTAAACAGCTAAAAAGAGTGTAGAAGTCTATCTCTGTTGGCCCTGATTATATGAGGCTGACTTCTGTTTAGTATGGCTAAGCAGTTATTTTGCTGGTAACAAATCTTTAATGATAAACATAGATTCGTCTGCTTCTTTGAGCCTCTAGTTGGACCCACAGTCCACCTGTTCCTATCACCGGCAGGCAAAGCCGTAGTGGAATACGAGATCGAAGCTGCCGCAGCCTCCGCTGTTGCGTCTAGCATTCCTATCTCGATCATTCTTGCGCTGGTAATTCAAACCGAGCTTTTCGTTTCTCGTCTGTTTCAGCTTCCAATTTAGCCCGCTGCTCCTTAGGCTCTTCCTCATGTGATCTATATATTACCTAGATCATCAGACGAAGCTCATCGTATACAGCAACTAAACGCGCATAGACCGGCATGCGCCTCGCCTATGGCAAGATTGAGAAGCAAGCGCGGGCACAGCAGATGTTATACCCCTCCTCCAGTTACATGGCGTCATAGCGAATAAGTACTGCAAGGGCGCGCAATCGCGCCTCTGCACAGCGCGTCACCTAGTATGAAAACACAGGCACACCTCCGTTCGGCGACTCAAGGTAAATTTTCGCCAAACTTCACCTTGGACGTTGCAATGCGAAAAGAAGAGCTACATTCTAAAACACCAGGTATATTTCTCTTCTGGAAAGCAGAGTGCTGCTGACACGTAGAGCACAGGGAACCTTTCAGTGCCGTCTAAGGAATTCGCAATTTTAACAACCTATTTGCTGAAGGCGCCTAAAACCGTTTTCAGCATTTTAAGGTACCCGTAATGTAAACTTTGATTAAAATGTTTTTCTCTTGCTAGCGCCTTTTAAGTACTGGTACTTCTGAACAATGATGACCACGTCATTAACATGTATGCCTCCTTAGAGTGGGAAACCACTTTTCGACAAGGATTCACCAGCGAAAGAAAACGAAACGAAGGGTGGTATCTCTGGAAAGCGTCAAAACTTGGCACTTACAAAGTCCACGTTGGCATCACACTGCTTCTTAAGAATCTCAACAACATCGCCACCGTGTTTGGTGATAATCTCCTTCGCCTTCCCCTTAATCTGCATGGAAAAATAATCCATTAGAAAACTTCGATGAGTTTCGTGTTTGGATGCAACAAAATAAAATCAAATATTTAAATAGTACCTCGGCGCTGACGCGGTCTCCCATGCACTTCACCAGGGCCGTGATCTGGTCGTTGCTCATGCCTTTAAAACGAAAAAAAAAAAGAATTGTTGGAGGTTTCATTTGTGCTTATTGCCTCATTTTATGGGGTGTAATGTTCAAAAGCAATTCAGGCTATGCGAGATGTCGCAGCAACTGGCTCCGGTAATTTTGACCACCTGGGGTTCTTTAAAGTGCACTGACGTCACACAACACACGGGTGCCTTGCTCTCCATCTCTATCGAAAAGCGGTCGCAGCGGAAAGAGATTCGTCCTTGGGTTCAGCAGTCGAACTCTCTAAACGCTCACCCATCATTGTTAAATTCGTATTTGGTGAGATCGTGTTATGTGAGAGCAAATGTATACGTGAAACGCTAAAAGCCAATGGCATACCACGATCTTGTTCTAAACAGGGCTTCCGAGCAAAACATTCGCCAGATGCCAAGAAAAAACTAAGTGTGCCTGCAAACGTCTGAAAAAGCGAAGGGAGTGTTTATAACTTTAGTTTTACTCTGCAAGGGCTGTGGAAACTTACGTACGAAGAAGAGTCCGTGCGTTATCTGCGAAAGACCAAGAATACTATGATATTTTCGCGTCCACGCAAAAGGAAGGTAGGACTGTAAGAAGAATGGCTATAGAAGCTGGCAGAGCAGCCACTGCTTTCCTTAAGGCAAAAGGTATTTCTTTAAATAAGCCTGGAAATAATCAGAAACAATAAGAATCTTTGTTCACGCACAAATACCTATCGGCGTCTCCAATAAACGGAATGCATGAAAGCGTGGACTATATGATTAATTCGGCAACCTGTTTCTTCCGTGGCCGCTTCGCAACACAAATGATATAATTTTACAGCACGCTTCCTAGTTCCTAACGTTAGTAAGTTAAAAAACACAAATGCAGGCAGCGATAGGAAGAAGCACTGGCTGTCTTCTCTTGGTACAGACTGCCTATTTTGTAAACAAAGCGCATACATAATCTGCCGGTTTAATATATAAATATATAAAGAGAGAGAGAGAAAGCGTTGAGGCAGTGAATGCACGAGACAGAACTGATAATGTAGGTTTACACACGCTTCAAAACATGACTTTTCTGATTTGTACAGAGAGAGATAAAGTTTCTCAAAGACTGCCGCATGAGCGAGACCAAGAAGGGAACAGTTCATGCTTGTTTTCACGTATGCATATATATATCGTGCACCCGTGTTAAAGATGAAGTGCCATACTGAGCTCAGAATATGTGCGTGCGTGCGTGTGTGTGTGTGTGTGTGTGTGTGTGTGTGTGTGTGTGTGTGTGTGTGTGTGTGTGTGTGTGTGTGTGTGTGTGTGTGTGTGTGTGTGTGTGTGTGTGTGTGTGTGTGTGTGTGTGTGTGTGTGTGTGTGTGTGTGTGTGTGTGTGTGTGTGTGTGTGTGTGTGTGTGTGTGTGTGTGTGTGTGTGTGTGTGTGTGTGTGTGTGTGTGTGTGTGTGTGTGTGTGTGTGTGTGTGTGTGTGTGTGTGTGTGTGTGTGTGTGTGTGTGTGTGTGTGTGTGTGTGTGTGTGTGTGTGTGTGTGTGTGTGTGTGTGTGTGTGTGTGTGTGTGTGTGTGTGTGTGTGTGTGTGTGTGTGTGTGTGTGTGTGTGTGTGTGTGTGTGTGTGTGTGTGTGTGTGTGTGTGTGTGTGTGTGTGTGTGTGTGTGTGTGTGTGTGTGTGTGTGTGTGTGTGTGTGTGTGTGTGTGTGTGTGTGTGTGTGTGTGTGTGTGTGTGTGTGTGTGTGTGTGTGTGTGTGTGTGTGTGTGTGTGTGTGTGTGTGTGTGTGTGTGTGTGTGTGTGTGTGTGTGTGTGTGTGTGTGTGTGTGTGTGTGTGTGTGTGTGTGTGTGTGTGTGTGTGTGTGTGTGTGTGTTGCAGGTCTCCACACAATAAAGCTTTCATAAATCTAACGATGGATATCGGGTTGACTCATGATTCTCTACAATTTCGAAATTACAATCATGCACCCAATTGCAATACATAAAAAGATAATTAACGAATTTTCATTAAATATTCCGCTGAAAAGCACATCTAGCTAGTTTTATAGAACCCGCCCAGATCCTTGATATTTTCGTGCAACAAAAATAATTTTACCTCTGAAAGTTCATTTTTTAAATTACTTAACGTCTTCCTTGTAACACCCTGTATATATATATATATATATATATATATATATATATATATATATATATATATATATATATATATATATATATATATATATATATATATACAAACGCAACAACGTCCTTTCCCGACCGCAATTTTTTTCGCTCTGGCAGCTTGTACTTCAAGCGCCAACTAACCATTTTGCAATACGTATAATACACTATTAATTTCCTACACGTTACAGTGTCAACAATGTATATCAAACTCAGCACTTATTTATATCGGAAACATAGTAAGGAACTTCATCACTTGCGTTTTGACAGCAACATACTTAAGACTAGAAGACAAGCAGCCCATTTCGACAAGCCATCCACTTTAAATTAATTGTTTTACCGATCGCTATTTCAAATTCAACTGCCACAACCTTCTGAACTCTTTAATTGAACACAAATACATAGCGCCCCTAATAAACAATGCAGTAGAACGAGCAAGCCTTTTTGACTTCGGGGCTCTCCTCAAAGCGGAAAATGAGTCATCCGGCTACTCACGAATAAATATTGCTTTAACGCACTCAGCATCGGCCAAAAATGTTGCAGGCATTTTGAGGAAACGTCATGGCACTCATATGTCTATTTCCACCTAAAAAAAAAATTTCCCCAAGCCCCTCATGTTGTCGACCACCGTAGTGAGAACTTTAATACTTCTACGTGACATATTTTGGTGACATCTAAAACAAGCCCCACTGCACCAATCGGCTGTCATCCGTGCAACACGTCACGGTGCAATGTTTGCGCACAGATGACTACATCGGTAAGAGCTTTCAGCACTAAATTTAACTTTAATGTGAAAATTCAGGGCAAGTACTCATGGGGTACTGACAATGTTATTTACATGCTTGAATGTTCCATGTGTAAAATTCAATACATTGACCAAACTGAAACGCCCTGCACATGCCGCTTTAATAATCATGAAGTTCATTGTAACACACTGCGTAACCTTCCTATCTCTGAGCACGTAAACATTACTCAGCCCTCTTCTGAAAAAAAAAATGCAATTACCTTCTCTGAAATCTGGTTAAGGACACACTATGAAGGCAAAGTTCGCGAATCATTCATCATACACAAGTTTAACATTGTTTCTTGTGCTTGTCTCTTCGTCATAGCAGTTTTAGTTCATAGTATACACCTGCCGCAGCTTCTAACGGGACATTATGTTCAATCGACACTAACACCTTTTTGCACTGTTTCCTCCTTGCTTTATTTGTTAGTATCCCACCCCATAGCCTCCCACGGAATTTCATGCTTAAACTGCACGGACCTCTTTATCCTCATGTTTATCTCCATTTTTTTCCCTGTTTTCCTATTTTGTTCGCGTATATTTCATATAAGCATGACATCACCCGATCGCTGCCTCTTATCCAATAGCCTTTCACGCGATTCTTTGTGTACTCTACATTAGTGTTAACAACTTTTTTATCTCCTTCTCTTTGTTCCCCAATACATTCAAGCATACACCGCGGTTTCCGCGATCTATTCTTTTTTTCGACGGCGCTAAATCAGTCATGTCTCGCTGTGAAATCATATTCCGGTTTGTATTAAAAATAGGCTTTTGTCATAGTTATTCTCGCAAGAACCGACGCAAGATACCGTTATACTGAAAGAAAAAAGTTCAGAAAACTCCTAAATAATCGGCAATGACCTCAAAGCCCATCAATTTATGTTGGTCGAACGGCAAATCTTGAAAAGTTCACTCAGAACGTTCCCTGTCATGAAGGAAGGAAAGACTTAGGCGAGGGCCCTGACGTCACTTTCTTGAAGCCGGCGCGGCTGCCCCGCGACCGAACGCTGCAACGTCTCTCCTCCTCCTTTACCCTCCGCATTTTCTTTCTCCGCGACACTCACGTACCTCGGGCCCCTAGCAACGCTGTTCCTAGTGGCCCGAGTTTTCATAGCAACAGCGATGCCGTTGCTGATGGCCCGACTTGGCTAACCCTACATTTTGACGTCACTTCCGCCACACTTTCTCCAATGCATTGGGAATGGAAAGGGCCTCTCCTAAGTTGTTTTCTTCCTCCATGTTCCCTGTTCAAGTTAACGCTCACGCAAATGATGGTCGCTGGGGAGACGTCATATTGTGATCATCTTTTAACCACAGCAACAACCAAGCATGCGTTGCAGGAAGCGCACAGATATTATACGAGCTGTCTAGAACATGAATGAAATACGTATAGGTACCTTTTCCTTTTATTTGATTGCATAAGCATTCTTTGTTATTGGGCAGTGTCCGAACTTGGTCCTTCTACGAACGTCTTTATTATTCAAGAAGTGCGCTCTTTGGCTTACCTGCCGATTTTTGCACTTTATTACTTACGTATTCTATGACGATTTTCTGTTTTAACGGCACATTGCATTTTAGTTCTTTGACCGGTCTTCGTCGGCTGTTTCGTGAAAAAGTCTAGCCTGATCGACTGAAATCCACGCTTAATGTCACAGACGTTGGAAGCGGAACAGGCAAGCTGTTTGCGTGATTCACAAATTGCCCAGGGGCCAAGGCCTATAAATTTGGTGCTGCATGCGAAATAAGCTCCAAAATTGGTTTCGTAATTCTTCGGCCCCGCAAGTCCACTAGAAGAAATCTATGTCGGGATGGAAATCCGCGCAAACGAGGAAGTGGTTCCAAACGGCGCTTACCGCACAGCTCGTGGGCACCCTTGACGACGAAGGCCCCAGCAACGATGAGTGCGCACACGAACACCACCTTCATTTTGGACTGCTTGAAGCTCCGTGAGAAATCGGCGAGATGTAGGCAGAGACTCCAAGAGCGAGCTGGACTGAAACGTCTCATGATATCAGCCGTTATATATGCATGCGGTCTGCAACCGAATGACCTTGGCCGGAACATGAATCGTTGCCTTCCCACAAAGCCAACCCTCTGCGGTATTTCGCAATGTTTTGTAATATTTAGTGGCCACGATTGCGCAGCTATCCTGCCACCTTGCAATAAAGTGAATATAGTAGAGAAACTATACGGAACCCATAACTAAATAGAACTGCTCTCTACCTTGCGCAAGAAAGGGAACCCCGTGTAAGAGAGACCTTTGTCACATCCCATGCACGCATCGAGCTTTTAGACCATACTTCCTGATTTTTTATTTGTTTTTGTGATGATCTTATTCCGCTCTTTCATTTACCTCGGTCTCATTGTCGAGGAGAAATGCATCCAGCACGTGGACATTGGTTGTGCGTTGCACGCCTCTAAACCATCACGCCTCGTCCCAAATTTCCGCCACATGTCCCGGACACGCACTGCAATCGATAAAGGCATCAGAGACTGTCGTTCTTTCGCATCTGCCTTGCCGGCATCCTGCTTAAGTACGCATGGGGTAGCCTTGTTTGAGGGTTTCAAAGCGATTATGTAGACTGCAGGAAATAGTTTCCGGACGGAACCAAGGTTAATTATTGCACGTAATAAGGAAGATATTGCACCGCCCCGACGTGAAACTTCTTTTTCTCAGTTCAGCCATCATGGCAGAGTGCCGGTGCATCTTCAGACATTAAGCTAACTAACCACATGTGCAACTGTCCTTGTTGCTGAGTTAGTGCCGCTTGATTAGCTAGTGTCGCTTTCAAGTATCATTCAAGTGCCTCCTGTAATCGATGTTGTGCGAAACAAGACGCTGATGTCAAAGAGAGCGATCTGATCAGAAAGAAACCTTGCTTATTCAAAGGCACCGTGTTCAAAGGTATGTTCGGCACAATCATAGCGACAATACGAGCTGAAAGGTTGACTGGCTGATGAAAAACCTTGGTTCTCTTAACCCTTCCAGATCTTTAACTTTTATTTCAGATAAAGAATTTTTGGGCGTGTTTTCCTTATCATTAGAGACTAAGAAGTCGACAAACAAAAGGTGGAGCTGGTGTGCAAGTATTAATTGATTCACAAACACGGTGTCCTGTTGGGGTCAGTAGTTGGGAAGTAAGAAAATTTTAATTTTAATTTTATTCCTTGAGCACCGCAACGTGGCACTGGTAGCGCGACAAAAAACCAACAAAATTGTCGGCTCGACGAAATCAGCGCCCCCGTTCCAAACAACAGTGACAGCGGCATCGGCGCCGCATTTAGCTGCACTGTGGCTCAGCACTTTGAAGAAGTAAGGCATGTTATAGACTTGCAGGAATAAAACGAAATCTCGCCAGAAAATTGTGCCAGTAATACATACATTCATCATTCACATATTCTTTTTTGTGTGTGGAGAAAACTTACTGCCATCACAACAGACGTCGCAAGAAAAAGGAATATAATACGAAGTTAGGAACTGTACGACAAACCACAAGTAAAATATTGGAAAATAAAACTGAATTTCTGCACATTTATACAAGACACTGCAGTTTCCACTTTCTGCTGTAAAAAAGGGGGATGGATATCAGAGAAATAAATTTTGTTAAAAATATGTGGTAGCTGATGTTCAATTCTTTGCTGTCCGTAATTCCAGCTGCTTGCCGGAGTGTACCAGGGCGTACGACGCCATCTTGTTTTTGCATTAGGTCTTAAGTTTGCAGTGTCTTGCAATAATCAGGTCTGTGTATTTATTTGTTTGAAATACTGAAGCACCAGCATGTAACCTCAGAGCCGTTTTAGTGGCACAATTCTGAGCTCAGCAAATAGACGTGAAGCATGGTAGTCATATGAAAGGAAGGGCTTTCTTTTGCAACATTTGTATCTTGTTTATGTTCGATTCTGTTGTGGTTGCCCATGCCTAATGGGGGCAAGTAACATGACTATAAAACTGAGTTATATATTAGTATGATGTTCTGGGACAACAACATGCTTAAATTTATTTAGAGGTTCCGCATGCTTTTGAGAGTTTTACTTTTAGTTGTTCAACGTGAATGTCCCAGGTAGGCATGCATTTAATGTTACTCCCAGAGATTTATTGTCATTTACACGGGGTATGTTTGTGTTGCCTAGAAATCATTCTGGTAGAGATTTTGCAGCTGTATTTTTAATCCTAAACAGAATTGCTTTTTTCTTCTCCGCATTTATAATAAGCGCGTTGGTGACGCTCTACTCGTGCAAGCTTTTCAATAGGAAGTTGGCGTCTCAGACCAGTTCTTGAACGGTGGATGCAGTAATAAAGAGGTTAGTATCAACGGCGTGCACGAAGAATTTTTGTGTCTGGGTTGACCAGGACAATGTGGTTTACTTATAGGTCAATATGTAGCTGCCCAAGAATGCTGCCTTGCGGAACACCTGCATTAATCGGAAGAAGAGTTGATTGTGTGTAGTTGTTTTGCTACGAATGGAAAGCGGTGACTGAGATAACTTTTTATTAGGTTAAGGTTGGGGCCTTGGATGTCGTGTTGCTCTAGTTTTGTTAGAAATGTGGCATGGTTTAACCTATCGAAAGCCTTGGAAGAATGGATGTAGATCCCGAGTGTTAGTAGCTCTGACTCGAAACCTTGCAGTATTACTTCCTTCTGCTGAAGTAAAGCATCGGCTGTTGATCTTCTACGACGAAACCTGTACTGGGAATCAGACATAATGGAGAACTGTTCGCAAAATGAGATCATTCTTGAATGAATTACCTTTTATATGCATTTAGAAAAGATAGGGAGGACCAATATTAGCCTATAATACGATTGACTGCTTTTATGGCATCTTTTGTGCTTTGTACCATTACCGTTTTCGTCATCACTTTTTTACCACTACCTTTGCAATATGGAGTGGCTTAGAAAAGTCTCTAGAAGATTACCAGAAGTCGCAAATGAAGGTTAGTACACGTACTAGCTTGTCTAGGACATATTTCACTGGCCTGAGCTGTAAGCAGTCAACCTCAGTGCAATTTGCTCGCGAAGAGTTCTGATACCATAAGAAGACTTGTGCTTCTGTAGCAGAGTCGAGGTAAAAGCTATATGCATTTGGTACCACCAAGCAGCCTAACTTCGATCCGCCCCTTTGTGGATGGGAAGTAAAGTATTCGTTAAACAACTGTGCAAGTTTTGATTCTTTCAAAATTTCGCCATTCTGTTTAGTGCAGGCTGTGTGTAACCAGATTTAGAGTTGTTCAAAAGTACATTTGTTTCCATGTTTTTTTTCTGGCCTCGAAACATTCTTAGCAGAAAACACGGCCATTAATGTACCGTTTATTTGAAAAACGGATTGTTTCAATCAACTGGTTTCTCAGCTTTTTAAATTTTTGCGTATCACTTGTTTCCTTGGTTCTTACGAATTTTCCAAAAAGTTTACATTTTTCGCATCATGCGCAACCATTCTCTTGTAATCCATGACTTTTGTGTCTTCGTGGTAGATGTGGACGTTTTAATCTCCAAGCATTCATCATACAGCCCTTTGAATTTAGAAAGAAATGTGTTGTATGCGTCATCAACAGTATATTTATTTTGTAGTCATCCTCCAAACATGATTGCTATTTTTTTGCGAAAATGCTCCATCGTATTTGTGTTTATATTTAGAAAGAGCGGCATTTCTTCTCTTTGTTTCATTGCCATTCTCTGAAGAATTATATATATGGGTCAGGTATCGCTGATAGCTTTATTTACTACGCCAGCCGATAAGTTGCTGGAGTCTACATTTGTGATAAGAAGACCAAGAATAAATGATGAAGACTGTGGGATATCTGTGGGGCAGGTTATCACATTTTGCATGCTATTCGCTTGCAGCAAGTTGAAAAATCATGTGTTTGCTTCTGAAAGCATAAGAAGATTGATATTGAAGTCCACTCCATACCCACAGCAATCTAATATAAAAGACATAATCGAACACGCGGTCTAAAAATAAAAAAGGGGGCAACACATCCATGGGAAGGACGATACACCAAAGATATCACATTCTTCCCGTGTCTGACCGTAAGTATTTCAATGTGACAAGTCATTCTCGGCCGCTTATCTATAATATAGAAGGAAATAACACATCGAAGGACAATGAAAAAACTACCGCCTCTCCTTTCAAAGCAGTTGAAGTAAAATGCAGGATAATTTGGTATTGATAAAGCATCAGTAATACATGTAAACCAAGTCTCTGTTACCCTAATACTCTAAAACTCAAATTAAAACTCCCCTATCAGACTCATCAGTAACTAGTACTTGGTTCACGCGCATTGCGCGTTCACATGAAACAGTGCAAATGTAGATTCATCCCTATTTGCTTTCACGTTCGAACGATTACAAGGCGCGCTCAGAAGCACAGACAAATTGGTTGTTTGATGACATATAACAACCATTAGTCTTCTTCTCAAGGTCCTCTTCATCTCGCATCACACAAACCAAGTAGAAAATGGCTTTTTCTATACCTATATTCACAACAGTAAAAAATTATAACTGATTTTTTATTTGGCAGTGTGGGCCTGGTCGTCGTGAGGCAGAGATGAATAATACACTTCTCACAAAATATTCGGCTGTGCGAAGTTTCCAGGTAGGGATAAAAATATTAGAAAAGGCACCTGGAAGACCCTTCTGCAAAGCTCAGACCTAAAAGCCCAACGAGAAATTGTTCAACTGGCCGAAGATGCCGCCGGGGTCCAAGAACTACCGGCTTGCCACTAAGGCGACTGTACCCATTTCGGGTTCAGCTCCGAAGCGTTCGTGGCAAGTAAACGTTCTCTCTCTGTCTCTCTCTCTCTTTCTCTCTTTCCAATGCACCATCCAACTTTTCACTGCATTCCAGTGTTGTCATGCAGAGGCTAGTTGCCTATTTAGCCCTGGAGCTTCTTTTATTTTGAGCATAGATTTTTCTTTGAATGTTTTTATTGAAGAGGGCTTTATTGGGGGTTCTTCGGAGGGCTGGAGACGGCGACCGGTGACACACGACGATTGTAGAGTAAGGCACAATCTCGTCCGAACAAGACAGTCCGAGCTTCGAGTGCGCGCGCCAGCTGATCGGCCAGGGACTCAGCCGTCTTCATCGTCGTTTGCGTGGGCGCTGAATCATCTTCTTCCTTACAATTGCCCCGGCGGAAAGAGGGAGCCATCCTGGCGACTTAAGGTGAGGGTATGACAAGGGGGTCGTAGTATGGTTTAAGTCGACTGACGTGAACAACTTCTCGTCCGCGGCTACGGTGGTTCGAAGAAGGCGTTGCCGGCTGCACGACGTAGTTAACCGGAGATGTACGCCCTAATACACAATAAAGACCATTATACTTTGTAGAGAATTTGAAATGAGCCGGAACACAGCGCCAAACGAGGGTGCTTGTAGCAAAGTCCAAAGCGGGCCTGCAGTGATCGCTCTTATGTCGGCGAAGATCTTGAATGTCCGACGTGAATGAGCGAGCCAGCTGACGGCACTGCTCAGCATTACGGGCAACAGCAGAAAGAGAAGTGTACTCTGAATTGTCGGGGTAGTAAGGAAGTATGGTGTCCAGAAGACAGGAAGACTCACGACCATATAAATAATGAGGAAAATCCAGTCGTTGCCTGAGACGCTGTGTTATAGGCATAAGTGACGTACGGAAGCACCTGAACCCAATTAGACGCGTCAGAAGAAACGTACATGGAGAGCATGTCACCAAGAGTTCGGTTAAACCTTTCTGTGAGGCCGTTGGTTTGAGGATGGTAAGCTGTGGTGGTCCGGTGTATTATTTTACAAGCTTTTAACAGCTCGTGGCCCACTTGTGATAGGACGTAGAACGAAGTGACATAGAATAAAGGAGGTGACGTCACGAGCCCTAGCCGTAGGCAGGGCTGCAGTCTCCTCGTAGCGAGTGAGGTGATCCACGGCGACTATTATCCAGCAGTTGCCTGATGTCGAAGATGGAAGGGGGCCATAGAGGTCGATGCCGACACGATCGAAGGGTCGCGCTGGACAAGGCAATGGCTGTAATGGGCCGGCGGAGGGGCGCGGAGACGACTTCCGCTGCTGACAAGCAGTACAGGAGCGAATATAGCGGCGGACAAAGTTGTACATCCCCCGCCAGTAGTACCGCTGGCGGAGACGCTCGTATGTCTTCAACAAGCCAGCATGTGCGCTTTGCGGGTCGGCATGGTTATGGGCACAAACTTCTGTACGAAGATGGCGAGGAATGACCAAGAGCCATATGCGACCATCCGGGCGATAGCTTTTGCGATACAGCAGGCCACCCGGATCATAAAATGGGAAGCTTGGCGCCGAAGGGCTCGCGGGAATGAAGATGTTGAGGATACGGTGAGAACGTCTAGGAGTGAAGATATCCAGGGATCCCGGCGTTGTTCAAAAGAAAAATCGTCGGAAGTAAGGGCTGCAACGGAGGGTTCGGATATCGAGTCCGAGGGTGCAGGAGAAGGCCGCGGCGAGCGCGACAAGGCGTCAGCGTCGGAGTGTTTGCGTCAAGATCGATGTATCACGTCAAAGTCAAAGTCTTGAAGGCGAAGAGCTCAGCGGCCGAGGCGTCCAGAAGGGTCTTTCAAGGAAGCCAACCAGAAGAGGTGGTCGGTCGGTGATAACGTTGAAGCGACGGCCATGTACATAGGGGCGAAACTTTGTTAAGGCCCACACGATTGCAACACACTCTTTTTCCGTTACGGCGTAGTTAGATTCAGCTTTCGTTAGCGCTCGGCTAGCGTAAGCAATTACATATTCAGAAAAGCCGGGTTTGCTTTGAGCGAGGACAGCACCGAGACCGATGCCTCTGGCGTCAGTGTGCACCTCTGTAGGAGCGGATGGGTCGTTATGGCGGAGAATGGGTGGCGAATTGAGTAGACGCCGGAGCGTAGTGAAAGAATCGTAGCAGATTGGAGTCCAGGTAGACAAGTCGGCAGGGCCTATCAGCAATTTTGTAAGCTGTGCAATGATGGTAGCGAAATTCCGGACAATACGGCGAAAATATAAGCATAGGCCGACGAAGCTGCGCAGCTCTTTGACAGAAGTTGGTTTCGGGAATTCAGTGACCGCACGTAGTTTGTCCGGATCGGGCAGGACACCATCTTTAAACACGACATGACCCAGTATTGTCAACTTGCGGGCGCCAAAACGACACTTCTTCAGGTTAAGTTGAAGACCGGCGCCAATGAGACAGCTCAGGATTTGGTGCAAGCGCACGAGGTGCGTCGGAAAATCGGGAGAGAAAACGACGATACCATCCAAATAACAAAGGCAAATATTCCACTTTAGGCCGCGTAAGATGTTGTTCATCATTCGCTCAGACGTAGCAGGAGCATTGCAAAACCAAACGGTATCACAGTGAACTCATATAGTCCATAGGGGTAACAAAGGCTGTCTTGGGGAGGGAAGACACAGCCATAGGGACTTACCAATAGCCAGAGCGCAGGTCCAGGGACGAAACGAACTCGGCTCCTTGTAAACAATCGATGGCCTCGTCAATACGGGATAGTGGGTATACGTCTTTACGTGTAATTTTGTTAAGACGGCGGTAGTCAACGCAAAATCTTATGGAGCCATCCTTCTTTTTTACAAGTACTACGGGAGACGACCACGGACTAGATGAAGGCTGAATAACACCACGTTGTAGCATGTCGTCGACCTGCTCAGCAATAACACGGCGCTCCGTAGGCGAAACACGGTAAGGGCGCTGGCGAAGAGGGGCATGACTGCCGGTGTCGATGTGGTGAACCACTCGGTCGCACGGCCCAAGGAAGTCGTCTGCGCGTCAAACGAAGAACAGAACGGGCTGAGGAGAGCAGACAGTTGGTCACGGTGAGTCGGGTCGAGGCCACTGGCTACAGATTATTGAAAAAGGTCCCAACTCGGTACATCGGAAGACGCAGTAATCGGCGTTAGGGAGGCTACGTGGGCACTCTATGGTAAATACCCGTCAACATCAAACGGCGAGATGAGGTCAGCAACTTCAATATGGCCAAGGCATTCGTCACGAAGTAGCGGGACCACAGCGGTTGAGACATTCGCAACAATGTCAGCGACGCCGCGGTTAATATCGATGATAGCAAAGGGAAGAAGGAGGTTACGGCGAGAAGCGAACATGGGAGAAGGTGCAAAAAGAACAGTCGCGTCTAAGGAAAAGCGTACACACACGGGAACAATCTCAGCATAGTTGGGCGGAACGTCGATGTCGTCGGCGACAACAAGTTTGGAGCAAGAAAAAGACGGCGCATCGTGAAGAACCGCATCACAGAGCTCAGAGAAGGCGACGTGGGCGCGGGCGCAGTCAATAACAGCATTGTGGCGGGACAGGAAATCCCAGCCAAGAATTAAGTCATGCGAGCATGACACAAGCACTAAAAACTCGACGATGTATAAAACGTCCGCGATAACGACACGCGCTTTGCAAGAAGCAGACGGACGAACGGAATCGGCGCTGGCGGTGCGAAGAGAGAGTCCAGAAGGTGGGGTGGGGACTTTATGAAGCGATCGGCAAAAACTTTCGCTAATGACGGAGAGTGTGGCCCCTGTATCGGCGAGTGCAAGGGTACGAACACCATCAACAAAAACTTCGAGAACGTTCGGCGGAGAAAGACGAGGACTTGTGGCAGGCGAAATCTACGCAGTTCGTGCCCCAGGAACTGCGGCCGCTAGTTTTCCGAGTCTTGTGTCACGCTGCGACGCCGTATTGGAGACACGGACCGACGACGAGGGGACGGCGAGCGCTGCAGTGGAATGTGCTGGCGGCCCGACGAGTTGTGCGGATGCCCTGCAGATGTCACCGGAGGTGGGTGCAAGGTGTCGTACTGATAATTGCAGTCATCCATAGTGCATGCAGGGGCAGAACGCAGAGTACGACGGCACAGGCGGGCGACGTGGCCTGGAATACCGGAGGCATAGCAAATAGGCCGGTTGTCATTCGTGCGCCAAGGATTGTAGGGAGGCGTCATTGATCGGAACCGTGGGGCGACCGACGGTGCCGCCATGTCGGCACGTACGCAATATTGGAATATGCAGCCTCTGTCTGGGACCCAGGCCTTGCATCTCTAGAATCTGAAATCGAATCTGTTCAAAACCGCGCGTCACGTTTTATACTTTCCAACTATTACCGTAACTCCAGTGTTACCGTTATGAAAACATTATCATTTCCACCGCTTTCACTACGCAGAAAAATTTCTCGCTTATGCCTATTTCACAAAATCTATTACCACAATCCTGTCCTTAAGAGCCGGCTACTAACTACCCCCACATGTTTCAGGTCGCATTGATCATCTTCACAAAGTAGGTGTTCCGTCATGTCGTACTAAACACGCCTCTTATTTTTTTGTTCCAAACACTTCTGTCAGTTGGAACCACCTTCCTAGGCACATTGCTGATATTACGGACCCAAATTTTTTTAAGACTGCCGTATGTAATCTATATTTATAGATGGTAGTCAATTGTTTTTGTTTGTTTTCGGTGACATTGTTGACTGTCGGAAATGTTTTTTTTTTTCTTTTTGTCTCACCTGCTTTCCCGCTTTTTTTTTTTGCGCCAATCCTTTTTTTTTTTGTTTTGATCACTTTTCGCCGTGTTATTGTTTCTCCTATGTTGTTTTATGCTGCACTGTACCCTGTACCAATGTATCGTTCCCACTTCCCTCTTTAATGCCTTCGGGCCCTGAGAGTATATAAATAAATAAATAAATAAATAAATAAATAAATAAATAAATAAATAAATAAATAAATAAATAAATAAATAAATAAATAAATAAATAAAAGGACTGTGGCGCCGGTGGGCGGGCGGTAACTTGTGCATACGTGGGCGGCATCTGTACTTGAACAGTTAGAGGCGGCACTCAATTGTGCAGCAAGAGGTGTGGGCTGCAGTGGAACAGGGTCGGCATGAGGTGTGACAGGCGCTGGCTGGCCAAAACTGGGAAGGGCATTGGCAACCTCCCTGCGTGATGGTGTGTCGGATAGAAGGGGTAGCAGCTGGGCTGTAGATGAAGGGGGTGGGCCAGACAAAAGCCCAAGCTGTCGGGAGACCTCCTCCCGAACGAAGTCTTTAATGTCAGCCAAAGGTCGCTGCTCACAGCCAGGCCAGAGATGGACGCAGCAGGTGCGGGAGAGCGACGAGTGCAGAGGCGTTGCTTGAGCATTTCGTCGAAACTTTGGCAAAGGTTGTATACTGATGCCACCGTGGTTGGGCTCTTTTCCCACAGCATGTGAAATGCATTGACATCAATGCCCTTCATTATGTGCTTTATCGTTTTAGCCTCATCCACAGACAGGTCGACACGCTTGCACAAATCCACGACGTCTGCAAAGTAACTTGTGAAGGTTTCACCTTCATGCTGAATTCGTACGCGCAATGCTTCCTCAGCGCGTAGTTTCCGCACTGTGGGACGACCGAAAACGTCCGTGAACTTTGCCTTGAAGGTAGCCCAAGCTGGCAGGTCGGCCTCATGATTTCGGTACCATAGGTTAGCAACGTCACTCAGGTAGAAGATGACATTGTTGATCTTCATGCGGTCATAGCAGTTATTATGACGACTCACTCGCTCGTACGAGGCCAACCAATCTTCAACGTCCTGGTCGCCCTGCCCGCTGAAAACTGCGGGGTCTCGCTGCCGAATGGCACCGGAGCATGAGATGGACTGCGAAGGGGCTGCCACTGGCTGTTGGACTACCTCGTTTGTCGCCATAGGTATCGTACGGCTGCGGAGCTCCACGGTGATCGTGTAAGATTCTTACCCCGTCATTTTCCACCAAATGAAGAGGGTTTATTTGGGGTTATTCGGAGGGCTGGAAACGGCGACCGGTGACACACGACGACTGTAGAGTAAGGCACAATCTCGTCCGAACAAGACAGTCCGAGCTTCGAGTGCGCGCGCCAGCTGATCGGCCAGGGACTCATCCGTCTTCATCGTCGTTTGCGTGGGCGCTGAATAATCTTCTTCCTTACATTATTAATATATTTACATAACTATGCAGTAAACATTTATTCCTTGCAACGAGAGTATTTATGGATGTACAGAAATCGCATCAAAGTCAGACACACGGATTCAGTGGGTGTGAAATGCGAAAGGGGCAGAGTTAAATATCAGGTTCTTTCTTCTTCTTCTTTTCTTCAAATTTTCATTCCTCTCCCGATTAACCTGGACCGGAATTCACTCTAATTTCAGAATACATAATTTATTTACACTATGTACACCATTGCAGCACAACTTCACTTCAGTCAGGGTGCGGCCTCTCGTCACGGCACCCGAAACGAGTCTCTCCTTTTCCCGCGTCGATCGGACTCCTCGGAGCTTCTCCCCCTCTCCGGGTTCTCCTCTTTCCCCGTCGTCCGGCGTCAGCGTTTCAAGATCTCCTTTGAATTCCTGGAAAACAACTCGCCGGCACGGCTGGGGGTGGTTGAGGGAGGATCGGGTGTCCTCTCGGGAGCGGCGCTTTTCTTCGGCCGACATCGCCGGCCGGCCTTTCGGCGCCAGCCCGCGGACTTCCTCCCAAGTTCGGGTCTTTCACAGGGAGGCGTCATCCACGGCCGCTTCTCTTGCACACACGCACGCACATACACACAAACGCCAACACACATGCGTCGCAGTCTTTCTATTCGTTCGTTCTTTCTGCCCACGATCAAGGCGCGCGCACTTGACAGGCAGCTTCGGTAATTGCAACTCATCATCATCATCATCATTTATTAACCCTTAAAGGTCCCGTTGGGGGGGGGGGGGTAGTACAGGGTTGTTCAGCAGTCATACATGATCATAAATATAAAAGTAATATAGAAGTATAGAAAAATATATATATATATATATAAAAAACAAATAACAAAATAACATAAAGACACAAAATCGAAACAGCAGGTAAAAAAAAAAGGTGAAAAAAGACAAGAGTAACAAATTCAGATAAGTCATGACAGAGTGGCAAAAATATAAAACAAATTCAAATAACAGCTATGGAAGTAAAACCGGCTGGTCAGTTTGCAGGTCTTGGCAGCTGACATAAGGTACAGGAAGATTATTTTTTTTTTCATGGAGATAGTCGATTAGGAGCTGTCTGAATCTAGAAGGATTAGTCTCAATGACAATGTATTCGGGGAGGTTATTCCAGTTTTCAATCGCGCTGGGAAGGAAGGATTTATTGAAGGATTTGGTGGAGCCGTGCAAGCGCTGTAAGCTTAAAGAGGTAAATAAACGGCGAGATGATCGTACCGGAGCTCGTAGAAGATTTTCTCGAAGTGCTGGAAAGTTAAAATACAGTTTGTGAAAAAGACAAAGAATAGAAATTGTCCTGCGGAAAGCTAATGATTTGAGACCGAGAGATGATTTCAAGACTGTGATGCTGAACTGCGATTTGTACTGTGAGGTGATGAAGCGTGCTGCCCGATTCTGAATGGCTTCGAGTGAGTCTATCAAGTAGGTCTGGTGAGGATTCCATATTGTTGAGGCGTATTCTAGTTTAGTCCGAATGTACGCTTCATATGCTAGTTGTCTGGTGGCTGCGGTGAACGTGGAAAGTGATCTCCCGATGAATCCGAGCGATTTGGAAGCACTAGCACATAGTTTGGTGATGTGGTCAGCCCAAGTTAGGTTGGTTGTTATTGCGATGCCGAGGTACCTGCATGAATTTGTTTGAGAGAGCGCTATGGAGCTCAGGGAGTACGAGAACCGAAGAATGGAACGTTTACGTTAAATGTGCATGAATTTACATTTCGAGACATTGAGCTGCATTTGCCAGTCGGAACACCACTTCTGAATTCGGGTTAGGTCATCCTGTAATATTCGCTGATCTCTGCTATTGATGATGCGGCGATAAATGACGCAGTCGTCCGCAAAGAGACGGACGGATGATCAAATACCAGGTGGCAAATCGTTAATGAAAATAAGGAAGAGTAACGAAGAAAGAACCGATCCTTGAGGGACCCCGGATATTACTCTAGTAGTTTCGGATGCGTGATTGGAGATGACGGTGAATTGCAAACGGTTAGTTAAGAAACAGTGGATCCAGGATAAGCAAGAGGGTTAAGTGACAGACCTGAGAGTTTGGAGAAGAGACGCTGGTGAGGAACGCGATCGAATGCCTTGGCGAAGTCTAAGTAAATGATATCGGTTTGGATAGAAGCGTTTAGATTTAAGTGAAGATCAGTTGTGAGTTCGAATAGTTGAGTTTCGCAAGAAAAACCTGTCCTGAAACCATGCTGATTGGGAAAGAAAAAATAATTGTAGTCAAGGTGAGATGCGATATGCGAGTATATTATATGTTCAAAAAGTTTACAAGAGATACAGGTCAGTGAAATTGGTCGATAATTTGAGGGGTCGGAGCGATCTCCAGCTTTGAAAACTGGTGTAATCTTGCTTAATTTCCAGTCGTCTGGAATCTGACTAGTATTAAGAGACTGGGTGAAGATGAGTTCCAAGATTTGGCTCGTGAAATATTTAGTGGCTTTGAAAATCATTGCAGGGATGTTGTCTGGTCCAGGCGAAGTGGATGTCTTTAGATTGTCAATGAGGTTTGAAATTCCCTCTGTTGAGATTGTGATAGGTGGCATAGGTGCATAATTTAGACTTGGCGCGAAAAAAGTGATTTCTGTTGCTTCGTGGGTAAACACGGAGGTGAAATAAGAGTTCATTACATCGGAGCGCTCGGATATTGGAACCTCGGAGCCGTCTTGTGTTTTCAGGGAAATATTGTGCGAACCGTTTTTATTGGGCGTGAGTAAGTTCCAAGATTTCTTAGGGTTTACCCGCATTATCTCTATGAGATCGTGACAGTAGAATTTTCGTTTTGAAGAGCGTAATAACTGCGTGTATTCGTGCAGGCTTGCAATGTATTTGTCCCACTTCGCAGCGCATCCTGACTTCTTGGCATTACGAAATAGGCGTTTTTTCTTTCGCGACAGCTTTCTCAGTGCATTTGAGTACCAAGGTTTATTGGCATCCCCTCGAATGCAGATAAGCGGAACGTGACCTTCTATAAGCGATAGAATTGTCTCTTTAAACAAACACCAGTTGTCATTCACGGATCTGACATGTATAGAATTTCGAAAATTATGAAAAAATTCTTCAAGGTGGGAGTTAATGCTTGTGAAATCGGCTTTGGAATAATTACGGATGTATTTAACAGACGGTTGGCGTATAGGAATATCAATTTACAGGTTGAAAGTTATGATACAGTGATCACTTAGACCACTAGTGCACGAAAGCGATATGACAAATTCTGGATTGGATACAAGGACGAGGTCTAGCATGTTTGAGCCTCGAGTTGGGCCACACACTGTTTTAGTAAGGTTAAAAGTAAGGACCAGTCCTAAGAAGTATTTTGGTGGACGAGATGGTGCAGTCAAGTTATCCCAATCAATGTCGAGAAAATTGAAGTCGCCGCAGAGTATGAAGTTGGCATGAGAGAAACGAGACTGCAAGTCCTCAAGAACCGAGTGAAGGCCACTAAAGAAAGAAGCATCCGTGTCGGGGGCTGGATGGCATGCAAATAGAAAGTTGGTGCAAGAGGGGAAACTAAATTTAATACACAATATTTCGCTGTAGCAATTAATATCAACTCGAGTAGAAGAAAGGCTAGTTTTCATCGGAACAAGAATGCCGCCTCCCCGACGACCCATTCTGTCTCGCCGGTAGGAGTGAAATGACTGAATGTCATGCAAAAGTTCGATATAATCTATATCGGATGTTAACCAGGATTCGGTGAATACTGCGATGTCAGTGCCATGGTCGTCGAGAAGCGCCTCAACAGATTCTTTTTTCGGCAGGTAACTTCGAATATTTGTCAGCAGAAAAGAAATATTATTGCAGGCGTCGATTGAGCGAGAGCGCTATGAAAGATTGGAATGAGGCGATTGTGGGGACCTCGGTGATTTCAGTAATCGCTATGGCTTTAGTTCGACAACAGAATCCGTATCTGCATTATAAGCGAAAACCTTTTTTCCGATGAGCAGCTTGTCAAAACGAATCTTGAAAGAGGCGTTGGTCTGTTGTCCATAAGTGAAAAGTTTCTTTCTAGCTTCGCGAACCTTGGCTGAATAATCTTCGCGGATAGAAAACGATGTCTCCTTTAGCTTCGAACCAGCAAGCAATATCCTTGATTTGTCTTTGAAATGCGCTAGCTTCACAATGATTGGGCGGTTTTTGCCTACTTCGAATCGACCCAAGCGATGTGCACGTTCGATTTGTTTATTTTCAATTCCAACGTCAAGCTTGTCCGAGCAAAAAGAAATGACGCGTTCCTCAGATTGCGCCCAGGTTTCACCGAGTTCGTCTGTAATTCCAAAGAATAATAAGTTCGAGCGGCGCAAGCGATTTTCGGCGTCATCGTACCTGTACGTCAGCAGTTTGACATCCGAAGAAAGTTTGGTCAGTTCGGAGGTGTTTACAGATGCAACACCATTTTCGGGGTTGTTTTCAACAATTTTTTCAAGTACTTCGACGCGAAAGGAAAGTCGATGCACAGAGTCTTCAATGTTAGTTTGGGTAGACCTGATCAAGGCGAGCTCTGAAAGTATGGGGTTCTGGCTCGATTCTATGCGTAATATGGCCTGCGAGATGGATTCAAGGGACGGAAGGGCGTCATTTTCAGGAGGGCCTGTGTTTAGCTCGACATCTCCGGATAAAATGAGCAAAAGAGAAACAAAATGGGTGTTTAGGCAAAAGGAGGAGGCAATACATAACAGTTCAGTCGTTCAGTCGTGTCCGACTCTTCGTGACCCTATTGACCATGTCACTCCACGCTTTCCGGTCTCTCACTATCTTCCTAACATCACATAACTTCATCTGCAGTGCCTCGAGGATGCCATCTAACCACCGCGTTCGCTGCCTACCCCTTCTCCGGCGACCCTCAACCTTTCCCAACATCAAATCTTTCTCCAGCGACTCCTCTCTTCTCATCAGATGACCAAAGTAGCTGAGCTTTAACTTTAGAATTTGACCCTCCAATGAGCAGTCAGGGTTTATGGTCGACAATATTGACTGATTTGATCTTCTGGCAGTCCAAGGAACTCTCAAGAGTCTTCGCCAGCACCACAATTCAAACGCGTCAATTCTTCGGCGGTCAGCCTTTTTCACAGTCCAACTCTCGCATCCATACATCACAACTGGAAAGACCATAGCGCGAGTTATACGGATCTTGGTTGGCGGACTAATGTCTCTGCTCTTTACTAGGCGGTCAAGGCTAACCATTGCTCTCTTTCCCAGAAGCAGGCGTCTCCTAATTTCATGGCTGCAGTCTCCTTCCAAGGTAATCTTGGAGCCCAAGAAGAGAAAATCTGCCACTGCTTCCACTTCTTGTCCCTTGATGCTCCAGGACTTGATAGGGCAAGACATGATCTTTGTCTTTTTAATGTTCAGTTTAAGCCCAAACTTCTCACTCTCTTCTTGTACGCGCATCAGAAGTCTCTCGAGTTCCGCTTCACAACAATCTTTGGCAAAGGTCAATGGCATCTTTGGGGCACGACACCGCTAGCAGGAAACGGTCACTAGAGCGAATACATGTGGCACAGGGCAGATAACTAACCTGCAGTAGAAGAAAAGGCGTCTGCATGACCGGTTGATTTGCGGTGGCGTGCCCCAAATGGATCCAACGGCGCAGCGGCTTATGTAGTCGGGGAATTTCCGAGCAGGTACTGGCACCATGTTGCCAGATGAGAATACTCTTCACCGACGGAAGCAACGGATGCAGGTGAAGTTCGTTGTCTGCGTGGCAGCTCGTGGTCTCAGCAGCCAGCCAGGCGGATTCTTCGGCGCTGCACACATCCGAGGGGCGTGAACGGTAAACGTTGAAAGGTGTGATGGGGATCGTCCAGGAAAATATAGCCTGCAGTAGAAGAAAAGGCGTCTGCATGACCGGTTGATTTGCGGTGGCGTGCCCCAAATGGATCCAACGGCGAAGCGGCTTATGTAATCGGGGAATTTCCGAGCAGCAAGTGAAGAAGAAGATATTTGTTTTTGCAATAAGGCCAGGTTCATAAAGCAAGTTTTGTACTTTTGTATTCTATTGTTCGATATTTTTACGAAATGGAGGAGGCAAATAATTATATTCCGTTCATAGCCAACGCAGCACCATTATCAGCTGGCCAAAGAGAAGAAACAGCGCGTTTTTGAGCGCAGTGTATTCGCGTTGTTAAGCGAAACTACCATAACACGCTGAATTGTTCCAAAAGTCTAGGGCAGGCACACTTACAGCACGTGAGGTGGAGCAAGTGTCACCTTAGCTTTTCGGTCCACCCTAGCGTTGTCTTCTGGAAAAGAGTGATAAAAAAAATTTTATAAGAGATGAACTTAAAAGGCAAATTATTTCTCACTCTTATTTTCTCCGGTGGCTTTTCATCAATATATCTCCAACTTAGTGCACGTTTAGACTCCAATATTCATGCTCTGTGATAGAAAAATTATCATGTTTTCATTTCTTGAAAGCGATTGTGTAATCTTTATTGACGCAAGTAAGAATTTATATCAGCAGCAAAAAAAAAACCTGATTAATATCGGTAAATCTGCAAAACAAGAAATCAGAAGCCCCTCTGTAAAATTTCCTAGAATCAGGGAATGACCCACATTCACAAATGTTGAGTCGAGAAAGTCGCCGATAACTAACAGAAGAGTAACCGCCGATAGGCTTCAAGAACAATCGATGCTCGCATGCATGCCGACGCGGCAATGCGTCCAAACTGGAAGCAGAAGCAGGCGAGATGGGTGCAGATTTCAAAGCGTTGCATCTACAAGCTATCGACGATCAAACAACAACAACAAAAAACAAATAATTACTTTTTGATGTCAATGATTTTAGTTCGTGAACACAAAGCCCTCATGTAATCAGAGCCCACACGGTAACGTATTTTCCTCCACATTAATATTACTGTTCTGCAATGAAATTTATTTGTTTTCCCGTTCTATAGCTTAGTTCTGACAAGTCTGTAACGTTTCCCGTTTTTGGAAACCAGGCACCACCTTCAGTAAAAGCTTCCAGTTCACTACCTCGGTCTTCCGAACGCCAATTTTATAACTGACCGTTAACTGCGTTTAGGCGCACATTTTGACTCCATCATGAGGCTTTTGAGCCCCTCGTAGCTTGAGCCACTTTCAGACATTAATCCGCAAAACACTAATCTATGAGGCTTTCAGTTAAGGCCTAGAGTATCCTTTGAGCCGATGAAAAACTTACCAGATCTATAAAGGTGCTGTTGAGCACCACACGGTCCCGCCTCTATTTACTCTTTCTTGCATTCAAAAACCACTCTAATATGTCCAGCTTTATTTAATCAGGAGTAGCTTAAAATGAACAGGTATCAAGCTCTGGCTATATATTCTAAAAATAAAGGATTAAAAGAGGTAGCGATTCAGTGTATCCTTCAGTCTGGGGGCTAGAAGGCGTTGAGGATGCTTTTTCAAATGTCGAAGTTTGAACGTGCCTGCTTGCCCCTTTTTGAAATATTTGGAAAAACCAATTGGACCAAAATCCGTTTGGAAAACAGTACATGCACAAATATTGGCCAAAGCAGCGTGCTCTATATGTTCACATGCATCGTTTACAAACCAGAGTCCCATTACATTTAGCACGACAGCGCATGCAGCTTATTCGATCGAAAAGACGTCGTCATCGCCTGAACCTAGAACTGAGAAAGGTGTCGGCAAAAATACGCACATAATTCTGTGTCAAAATTACGACACAACCATGCCACAGTAAGCTGGGCAGTGTCATACCATAAGGCTTCCCATTTAGCCTGTTTTTGCTGTTCGAGTTAGAGGCTAGTCTCTTTAGGAATACGAGCGCCTGATAATCCGCAGTGCATCACGATGTATTTGGTTTCTTATCTGTAAAAAGGCTTTCTCTATGTTTGTTATCAAATTACTGGATGTGATCTAGAGTTCATAGGGGCATCGACGAGATCTAGGCTGATATTGGGGCCACTCTAGATTATCATTCAGGCACTTTGAGTAAAATTCATCAGAGGAACCGTCCGAAAACCTCGTAGTTCCGTGGGTGTGCAAGCATTTCTAAGAACTGCTTGATTGGGCATATATTATACCCTCTGCGGATTCTCTGTCCCGCTTTGTGGTCGACTTACTCAACCAATTCATTGCCCTCGTACAGCCGAAGGGCTTGATCCTATTTGCGCGTAAGGCCTAGTTTCTTTTTTTTTCTCTCCCTTTCTTCCAAAGTTTATCTTACTTTCGTCGGGCACCACCATTTGAAGCTATTTTCAGACTTGACTTCCATGGCAGTCGGACTACATATCGACCACTGTCGATATGTAGTCCGACTGCCATGGAAGTCAAGTCTGAAAATAGCTTCAAATGGAGGCAAAAGCCTTTATTTGGTGATGAGTTGTATGGACACAGCGCGTCGGCAGAGAATGGGCAAAGAGCCTGTCATCACAACATGTCAGCGTGAACTGTCAATAATCCACCTCATGGTATAGTTAATATAAAGATATCAAACCTGGTGACCAGTCTAATTAGAGCATGGCCATCTCCATGCTAACATTTAGCTTCGAATTCCCCCCCCCCCTCCCCCAATTTGGGCCACTGGGATCCCAAATCTTCACCTCATCAGATTTTGACCAAAAACAATGTCGAACCTAATTCGAGTGGGGCTAATTCAGCAGTGACCTCGAAACTTAGCTGGGTCATCCAAGCAATGTCGGTCAGGAAAGTAGGTCAGGAAAATAACTACAGTTATTCACATTCCAGTGGAAATCAAGAGGAATAAATAGGCGTGGGCAGGGCATGTAAAGCGAAAAGAGGATAACCGAATGTCGCTATGGCTATTACATTGGATTTCAAAGAAACTAAATCATATCGTGATGCCCCATTATATTAGGTGCGTGGATTAGGTTAGGAATTTTGCAGGGGTCAAGTAGATGTAGGTACCCCGTGATGACCGGGTTAATTGGAGAAATATGAGAAAGGCCTTCACCCTTCATCCTGCAGCAGGCATATTCCGGCTGATATTGATTATAACTGGGCACCTCCCTCGGGTAATACGGCTTCCTGGCAGTATGGAGGTTGTAAGAAGGGGAATACAAGTCAGCCATCTATCGCACTTATCAAAGGTGCGTAATTATAACGCGATGTTTGCGTGCTCTATTCAGGAGGTTCCGGATGGAGGGCATACGCGCCGCCCACACTGGCTTGCTTGCCCCTGTGGTGACGACGTTTCGGAGACCTTTCCTTTTTCCCTATTTTCAGACAGGACAGAACCCCTCCCGATAACCCGGCAGGAGTGCGGTTCGCCTGAAGCGCTTGGTCCTTGGCGGGCAGCCACAGACACATACAGGTCACACGCTGTAGAGGAAATCACCACCGTCAACGAATCGCCCCTCCATCGTGCGCGACTGAAAGCTGCGTGCCGCGGGCTCGAAGCCAGTTGATACGAGCCAACCTTTCATTTCCCCTTTTCTGCCTCCCTCAAAATAGCTTCCGTCCTCTCACACCTCCAATGGCGGAGAGTAGCTTAAGATATCGGCTACAGGCCTTCTCCACGAAGCGCGAAGAGCACCTCGGCGCTCCTTCTAAGTCGAGCCCCCCAACGCAGCGGTACACTGCGAAATTAGCCCGTCCCACAAAAGATCCCTGCTTGGATGTCGTATCCACCAAAGGGACTTTATTTTCTTTCTCCTCCGCCTTCTTTGCATTTCACAGGTAAAAAAAAGCGGCCTTTAGGGCCAGTAAATACAAGTAAAGCTCCTTAAGTTAACTTTTTACGCGAGCGCCACAAAAGACAGAACGTAAACCATGCGGTGAATATTCTCTACCTACAGGATGCGCGGGACCCTGTAGAGAAGACTGTACATCTTGGGGATAGACCGTTTCATTCTGTGCTGTATCTTACCTTTTACATCTTTGGTTGGAATGCAAAGAAATATGTGTTTTCGAGTACTGACGCCTAAAAGTATCAGTCGATTTACCTTTCGATGAAGGTACATTGATTCGAAGCTTACCCACACCTTCTGGGGCAACTTGAGTGTTTTCCTTTAGTCTGCAAGTTGGTCCAGCGATATAACAACGAAGAGCTGTTCACGATATGCATTTTAAACTAGGCCGTGTTGAAAATATAAATTTACTTGTGGTTTAATTTGCATCTGCGTAGGCGCTTCTGAGTATCGTCGCATCTGATTAGGCGGGCAAATCCCCTACTAAAGGGCTAAGTTAGGGCATTTGGTTTGTCACTTGAAAATACAACTTAGCAGCTCTTCGCGTGCGCTGGGCGTAAAAGCCACCGACACCACGCATTAGAACTTACGCGAATGAGTACCGTGAAAAACTAGAATTGCCCAAGCACGCAAAAACAATCTGCTGATGCGTGCAGATGTGCCAAACATGTGCCTGTAGTTTTTCCGATTGTGCATGTATTCACTATCCTTCTGTATGGTCAGCGTCAGAAAAACAGCGTACAGCACACACACACACACACACTTGGTGGGACCAGAGAGAAACAACTTCGCTGATTTTGCTTGATGGGAATTTCGTATTTCTCCTTGCTATTTGAGGCTTCTTGGTTTTGCGATGTCATGCGCATATCTGGGAGGGGGTTTTTTTTCGTGTTCTTTCTTTTGACTGTTCCTTTATACATGAAGGTTTTAGCGAATAAACCTTTAGTAACGAGTCAGCGCTCATCCTGTGTTCTCTGCTCTTGTTCCTTTTAGTTTGTTTACATCAAGAACCGTAACCATTTAAATGTATATTGCCTGGTGCTTGTGCTGCTGTGTGCAGAAATCAGTCCGCCACTGTAGTTGGCAAAGATCACAAATATATTTGAACGCGATTGTGAAACGGTAAAACGAAAGTCTTTATTTCATCATGTTCTCAAAAGAAACTGTAGTTGCTTCCCGAACATGTTACTGCACATGTCTCCTATCATCTGCAACTACTTTAACTTTGCTTGCACTCTGCGTAGGCCTTCTTGACAGCCTCCGCTTCCTCCGGCTGAAAGCAAGAAAAACAAAGGAGATATAAAAATTTCAGTGCATATCTAAGCATGCTCTACTTTTTATGAGCACTTGGAATATCAACCTCAAATAATGTGCGACTTTTTTCATTTCTAGTTACAGCTTTTAAGACCAGTGCATAGTGCCACCTGTTTTTCATCTTTGTTTCCGGTAATTTAATTTCCATATTTCGATCCCTGCTACTGCGTCTGTGGAAGATCGTGTCCTGTCCTATGTCAATGCATGTTTCATGAACTGCAGATGATCGTAGCCCTTCACACGGCTTCCCCCATAATAATAATAATAATAATAATAATAATAATAATAATAATAATAATAATAATAATAATAATAATAATAATAATAATAATAATAATAATAATAATAATAATAATAATAATAATAATAATAATAATAATAATAATAATAATAATAATAATAATAATAATTGGTTCACAGGAAACGGAAGGCGCAGTATCTGACACACTTGTTTTGTGAAACCTGGACCGCGCTGTAAGGGAACGGTGGAAGATGAGAGGGAAAGAGAACCGCGCTATAAGGGAAGGGAGGAATGTGGGAGTGAAAGGGTAACTAGAGAAAACGGAGCCTTACTAGAGGGCTCCGGAGTAATTTCGACCACCTGGGGATCTTTAACGTGCGCTGACATCACACGAACGTCTATTCGCTTCTCCTCCATCGAAAAGCAGCCACCGGCGGTCAGGATCGAACCCAGGTACTCCAACACAGTACTCCAACACGGGTACTCCAACACGGGCTTCTTAACCATCGCGCCACCACGGCGGGGCTTGCCTCTATAGCCAATCTGGATTTAGGAACTTAGACCCTAAGGAACCAAACCGAGCCAGAGCATTGTTTTTAGACCAAGAGAGGTTTAAATCGTGCTCTTCTGCTTATTTATGCCTGCGTTCTCCAGCCGCTAAACCAAGCTCATGAACAACACTCCAAAATAATTGAAAGTATTAGCACTGATTTCATCCTGCAGATCCTCGCTCTATAGAATATAGGCTAATAGAGTTAAGTGGTGGTGGAGACTGATAGAGTTTCTGCATTAAAGCTTCATAATTATGTCGTTATTTTGTGCTACGAAATCCAACAGCATCACTGAACTAACACTCGCATGCGATATTAAATAACTCAGCTTGCACTGCACTTTCGGATTCTACCCCGGCCGCTTTGGCGAGCAACGCTCGATAATGTGTTACCTGAACATTTTATATTTAGATCTCCAACTTGCAGCATCGTTTATTTTTGCAATTTCTGTATACATTTGTTTATTTTTTTTATTTATTCGATAGTGTCAATCCCATCAGGGATCGTAACAGGAAGGGCATCAAAATAGGGAGGTTATAAGAATGCAAAGATATGTATCGAGATTTTCTTTGTGCTGGCAAGTGAATTTAAACAACAAGCATTTAAAAAAAACGCTGAGGTAAAAATGTACTTACTGTGGCGATTGCCTTGAGTGCCTCACCCTGGAAAAAAACGAGAAAGTTTTAGTAGTAGTGAGCTTATCGAATGTGTTTGTTAGATGCCATTTTACAGCAAGAGCGGTTCTAAGCTTTGGTGGTGAAATCCGCATAACATCCCCGCTACCCTTTGGTAGGAACATACACTGGCACTCACCGATAGGAAAAACATCCGACGCGCTGATGGCCTAATGATGCCATCTTTAAATGTTCTCAGCTCTTCTGTAGGAAGTTTCGCCTTCGATACTGGCATCTGAACATCTACTGCTCGACATTCACAGGTAGCGATGGATCTACGTGCACCCACCGACTCGTAGAGTCCCAGGGCTTCCCGTCCAGAGCCTCCCAAATACGAGACAAATGCATTTACGCCGCCACATCATTGATATCCATTGCATTACCTAACAATATATATCCGATTCATTACGATCACAAGCCAGGTAACGTTGCATCACTCGCGTAAAACAACAAAAATCTGAATTTATAATGTCACTTCTTAATTTTGGTTTCACAGACTAAAAAAGATTAAAAAAGCGCTTCCCGTGATGACCTCCGACGCCACATTGCTTCAAGCGCGCGATCTGATTATCCACTTCTATCAGGTTGGCTTTAAGATTGAAACTTTTTTGCGGTAAGGAATTTCTCTCCACTTTCACTGGCACGAAAAAATGCGTTACGAATTATTAAGACATTACGTTTTCATTTTCACTGTTTCGTGGTCAAGGTATATTCGCGAACTTTTTCTGGAACAAGCTTTCCTCTCACTCTAAACTGTAAACGCACTGTTATGTTCCCTCACATTGAGTTACCTCAAGTAACTGACATGATGAATAAGATATTGTACGAAGTAATGCTGATTTATAGCCTAAAACTGTAAGTCCAGAAGCCACGGACAACTCTCTATAGGGAATCCAAGCTAGAGGTGGTTCCGCGACGCCACCGCTCGGTTTGTGACCGAGCGGAGAGAAACGCCAAAACCTATGCAGCCGTGGCCGCGCAGCGCACCGCTGACTGTGCACGCGAGCGCGTGCCAGGCGCGGCCGCCATGCACACGGAGAAGGAGAATGAGGAGGAGGAGGAGAAACAGTCGCACAGACGCTCGCAAAGCCGGCGCTAGAGCATTCCACAGAACTGGTAGTAGTAGTAGTAGTACCCACTGATTTTTCTCATTTTTTAGCCCTTTGGTTCCTCAACTAACAAAGAGGCTGGTTTGAAACGTATTTTTAGTGATGCTTTACGATTAACTGATGGAATTTCATCACTGCGCGCCACCTAAGGTCACAATAAACGACTCAGGTAGCGCCCCAACACATTATTATTGTTATAAAATTGTTATGTAAGTTACCTCAATGTTAGCTAACGTTTTATGACATAAAAATAACATTACTTGTGCGTTCAAATGAACCATTATTTTAATGTTGACTTTCGAATAATACTATATTATTGTGTATGTTTATGTTGTTTTTAAACACTATTCTTATGTTACAAGGAATTTTTTTAATATAGCCTACTGCACATAACATTAATGTTTCAATAGTAACTATAAAACAACATAGTAAATATATTACAAGCACTGAATGTCGGCACTTCTGAATTTTTTCTTCCATTAAGCATACATTCTTATTAAGTAACGCTTTCTTAGAAATAAGTCTTTGAGATGTCTGCCGCAGAGTGCACGCATATTCCTGTAATTTTGTTTGGAAGCTCTGCTTATTATCGATTCGCCACCATCACTCATATAACACTCATCGATGATGGATGCAAAACCTCCTTTGCTATTTGTTCAGAGTTGGGCTGTGTTATGAAGTTGTGCTGTACTGTGCCTTTCGAAAGCATTGAAGTTGTGCGCCATCACGAGTGGTTAGCCTGTATGCTCGCGCAGGGTCACTTTACCATTTTCAAAAATGTTACATATATGCTGCATAAATCTTAGATTTATGTTGTTATAATATGTTTGTTGAAACATGATGCTAGCGCTTATATGTGACATTGCTAAAACGTTACAAGAGAACATTAAGAGGATCAAAATATTGTTTCATTGAAGCAAAAATGTAACATTGTTTTAATGTTTCGGTGCTACCTGGAAAGCCGTGAACATTATTTCAAGAATGTTGGTTGGCAGGCTCTGAGACAAAAAAAAAAGATCATAAACGCGCATTCGCTACTCGAAGGCGAGAGAGAAGCAACTGGTAGTTTGAGGGCCCCGAGGCGGCACCTCTTGTCTTGTTGAGGTATAGGAGAGTAAAGATAATGCGGAAGCTCCGATGTCTCTGTCCCTGCTGTTCAGAGAATGAAGGGTACAACGTTCTCGTGCGTGTACACAGCGGCGAGTGTTCCGGGCGCCTATTGGGGAGCTTCCCAACCCTTTGTGTCTTTTGATTTGAAAGGGGCCCATTCTACTCTTTGGAGGGAGACGTTTTAGGCAACCTCCCAACAAGGTCAACGAAACTAAACGTTTCCTCCTTTTTTGTTTTATTTTTGTTCACCGACCTGATTATCAATAATTAAGTTATATTTTAACTTTATTATTGATAATCAGGTCGGTGAACAAAAAATGGACTTTACACTATAACATAAAATCATATATCGTTGGATAACTTATGCTGAATATATCTGCACTTAACTGATCGTAGGTCCTAATTAAGTATCGTTATCTTGTTAATTCTGAATAAAGAAATTGCCGACGATTAGTTTACTTTCTAATGCATGATTTGAGCACATCTATTGCTTAAGGATGTAACGCTAAGTTCTATTTATTCAGATTTAGCCAATTAAGAGTAATTATTCGGCATCTAAAATTACACCCTTGTAATTATTCTCCACATAAGCTGTCCAAATATACATAACATTTGTGGCTATCGTACTCAGACATAAGCTACACAGCTACTGCGGACACATTCTGTACACAACTGCACGTACACATTTTGTATACATATTCCATACACACACATTCCTTGCACTGCGAGCATAAGCGAAGCAATGTTACGCACCCTACTTGCCCATTTTGCTCTTGTCGCCGGCATTTTGTGGGACCGGAAACCTGCAGCGGTGTTTTTTGTCTCACTCCAAGAATGAGACGTGGGAACGTTTCGTGCCGTATACGAATTAGAGCTGTTTTCCACCATAATGATGTACGATTGGCTGGTCTTGGTAGCCTTTTGGTGGGAAGTGAATATCAGAGAGCAGTTCTCGATTTCGCTGCTCTCCCCTCTCGCTCATCACCGAGCACAGGAACCCGCGTCTATTCCGTGCTTTTATTCCGTAGCATTACTTGACCCATGGGCGCTGAGAACAGAAGTATGTACGGAATGTCTGAATGGAATGCGTGTACGGAATGTTTGTACAGAATACGCCCGCAGTGACTGTGCAGCTTATGTAGAGTATACGTAGTAGAGACTAATTGCAGCTCCTAATTAGTTCCGTGAATTAGTTGGTTGTGAATATAAATAGAACTTTATGCTACGTCATTAAGTCATGTCTTTGGATAGCGTACGCAGGAACTGAACTAACGTCACCTTCCTGCACGCGCTTGTTAGACAATTTTTTTCTTCTTAGCCAAAGTGAGCAGTTTATCAATATTTGAGTTCCTTAACAGCAGCAAGCAGCCTTTTGATGGGATTCACCACCAGAAGTAGAAAACAGTGCACTTACAAAGTCCATGTCGGCATCACACGGCTTCTTCAGGAGCTCAGCAACGTTGTCACCGAGTTTGCTGATAATTTCCTTTGCCTTTCCTTTAAGCTGCGTGGTAAACAATGCATTAGTAAACTTCTAGTCATCCGAGAAGACGCACATGTAGCTTCTATTCTGTGTCTCCTGTAGGTTTTGAAATGTTCGAGCACATAAATGCAGACTAATAAAATAACTGGTACCTCGGAGGTAGCGTGGTCTCCCATGCACTTCACCAAAGCCATGATCTGGTCGTTGTCCAAGCCTGGAAAACGGACATAGAACTTCGAAGTTACACCTCTATGTGATAACGCTGCTAAGAAAAAACCATCATCGCGGTATGGAGGAGCACAATGCGAGAACGTTAGCTTGCTGGCGACTAGATATTATTCAGTGCTGAGAGTCAATAATCGGCGTGTGTGTGTGTGTGTGTGTGTGTGTGTGTGTGTGTGTGTGTGTGTGTGTGTGTGTGTGTGTGTGTGTGTGTGTGTGTGTGTGTGTGTGTGTGTGTGTGTGTGTGTGTGTGTGTGTGTGTGTGTGTGTGTGTGTGTGTGTGTGTGTGTGTGTGTGTGTGTGTGTGTGTGTGTGTGTGTGTGTGTGTGTGTGTGTGTGTGTGTGTGTGTGTGTGTGTGTGTGTGTGTGTGTGTGTGTGTGTGTGTGTGTGTGTGTGTGTGTGTGTGTGTGTGTGTGTGTGTGTGTGTGTGTGTGTGTGTGTGTGTGTGTGTGTGTGTGTGTGTGTTTCAAATGAGATTTAAGGGCACAACAAACTACACCACCCCGCTGTCGAGAGAAAGACTCCGAATGATAGGGAAAAGTTTGAAAAGACAGATTGATATTGTGTAATCTGAACTGCTTTGGTTATAAGGGCTAAGAAAAGTTAGCGTGTTAATGTCAGTGGATACGTTATCTGGAAAATACCTGAAATACCATAAGGTCACCTTTTCAGCTATGGAAAAAGAATCTCTTCCACGGAAGCAGAGTGGCTAAAAATTCACCAGGGATTCACTGCAGTATTGTAAGGCGATGTGTGTGTCCTCAAAAACAAGCAAACAAAAAGGGAAATATTGTGCACCTTTTTATACCACCGGGTAATAGATCGATATCTTAAATTTTAGTTTGATATCAGATGCAGGAGAAGTCGTGTATATTTACCTTCACAAACTTGTTTCGTCAATTATGCCTCCAGTGAAGAAAACATAAATTATATCTTTTGGCAGCATGTTTCTACTGCCTAAATATCAGTAACTAGATAGAAGAAAAGCCGAACATAGGCGACGGAGCCAGAAACAATGTGCTGCAATTTACTGGTACAAACAATGTGGTTAAGTGCGACACTGGTATTCAACTCATTAACGCCCCACCATAGCGCATACAGGTGTCCAAGTCAACTTTAACCAAGGGTTCAAAAATAAAACATTTGAGATAGGCCAGAGAAACCACACTTATACAGCTGCCAGCATCTGGCGCCCAACTGATAATTTTTGTTTATTTTGCGGTTAACTAATTACTAATTAACTTATTTTTCTAATTTTCCAATTATTGCTTTTTCACAATAAATGTGATTAGTAAAGATGGAGAGCACCTTCTGGAACTCACATTTCATTTATTTCCGATAAAGAAAGCATCACATGTATCTTTTTTCCAAGCTTTAAATAATTCCCGCGAAATACAAAGAATATCACGTCCCTGGCGAACGCCGTAAAGAAAGGGAGGAAGGTGGGAGTGAAATAAGAGAAGGAGATAGAGGTGCCGTAGTGGAGGGCTACGATTCACCGCGCTATAATGGCTTTCACCTCATCGCACGGATGGATGGATGGAATATAGGAGCGTCCCCTTTGAAACGGGGTGGTAGCAGTAGCTATCATGCTCATTTTTCTCCCTATATCTTAAATAATGTTTTAGATTGGTTAAATATACTATCCTTCTATTTATTAAATTTTAGTTTCTACATTATTATTATTATGTCACTTTTCTGCTTTCAAGCCACCAATCTTCCAGTCGTTTTTTGCTAGCTTCTACCGCCAGTTTATTCACCCGGCCACTGGCATCTCTAAACCCCAGAGCTTCAGGAACAGTGACTGCGCCTGCATCAACTTCCGGATAGATACCATTATATTCGAGTATAATATGGTCAATTGTTTTACTGGAGTTACCACATACAGCACATGCGTCATCTTCATTGTTAAATTTCTTTTTGTAGCTGCGTGTTCTAAGGCACCCTGATCTAGCTTCGAAAAGTAGTAGGGCACTGCCTCTTGAGTTATCAAAGAAAGCTTCCTTTCTGATCTGCCTTTTCCACCTTCGGTATAACTTCACACTCTGTTTCTTTTCCATCGAATTTGTCCAATTTTTACGTTCTGTGTTTTTCACCGGTTGCTTAACGCTCTTTATTTCTCCGTCATTGCGACTAGCATACTTACTAATTAGTTTCCTAGTTCTTTTCCTCCATTGTGAATCAACGCTCTTTAAGTATAGGCATTTAAATACTTTAGCTGTCCATCTGTTACTGTCCAATTTCCTCAGGCGTTCCTCATATAATATTTTACTCTGAGCTTCCCGTACTTCGAAAGATGCCCAGGCCATATTTCCCTGTGCCGCCTCATTTGTGGTTTGGCGGGGGCACCTAGTACTAATCGTCCAACGGCTCTCTGATTTATTTCTAATGTCGACTGTACCTTCTGATTTTAGGCACCAAACCGCATTTCCAAAAGTAAGTCCGGGCACCATAATTCCTTTCCAAATACCCCCTCAAAACCTCATACCTATTGTATTATGCTTCATTATCCCGGCACTTCTTCGCCCTTTGGCCTTAAGTGATTGCTCATGTTTTCCAATGTATGCCAATCCTTCGTTTACCCATACCCCCAGATATTTATATCCTGCTACTTTGGGTATTTCATGGCCTTGGACAACTTTAGTGGTCCAAAGTGCCCCATAGAATTTCTTTATGTTCACTCAAACGACCATTGATAGCGCCAATATCGTGGCGTGCGAATGCGTTTGTCACGTGTTTTTTTTTTTTTTTGTATTTCGCGGGCTTTCTTTAGCGTTTGGAAAAAAGGTATACGTGATGATTTTTTTATCGAAAATAAAAGGAGTGGGGGTTTCAGAATGTGCTCTACAACATTGTGAATCACTTTAATTGCCTAAAAACAAAAGTTAATAAATTAAGAATATATAACTTAATTACTAATTAGTATATTGCAAAATAAAAATCCTGGGGTAAACCAGATGGCTGGCAGCTGTATAAAACTGGTTTCTTTGACCTAACTCAAGAATTTTTTTTTTAATCCTTAGCTAAAGTTAGCTTCGACACCCTGTATATCTCGCAGCTGTATTTGATGTCCTGGACTAACACTGCCTGTTATGCGATATCAAGATAAATTGAGACTTTAGCTAGCATAATGCAATTATAAATTGTATTGGCCACTCAGCATTGTGCAGGTCTAATGCAAGGGAAAACTCCGTGACGTGATAACTTGGAACAATAGAATAGCGCTGAAAGATTCCATAACTTTCGCCACTACGAACCTTCAGCGCTCTTCGGAAGACTGCTCGAGAACCTTATGCCACAAAAAAAGAATTCTCTTGATTTCTGTTTTGTAAATGGCACAGAACGCACGTCTAAACCGGCGTGTCATCATTTATAGTGGCTGTCACCCTCACCGTGGACAGGGAAGCATGTAGCAGTTCCGTTGCAGCCGTCAAAAGACCTATACAGGAACTAACATGTATGCAATGCTCATTTTAGATAACATTACTTTCCCATTGCGGAAATTTACCCTACAGCGTTGAGTGCCGCATCAGGAAAGAAAGCTAGAATTTTCCAAACAATGGTCCTTTCGAAAGGCTCCTCCTCAAGCAGTTTTAAGCGATGAGGCTTTCTCCCCTTGCTAGAGGCCCATGCTAGCAGTGCCATGTCTGCTCCAGGTGCGTCGTCCGCCTCTTTTGAGGTTCGTCACTTACTGAAGCTAAAAACCGAGAGCATGCCACTGCACAGTCAAAAGAAAATTCCGCGTTCATTACCAATCCTTAATATGCTCATTGCAACGGCAGAATTATTGTGATGTTTGTTGCTTGCCCGACTACATCTTGAGGAACTTTAACGTAATTCTGGCGCTTGGTAAAGCGTTTGCAGCAATAAGGTATAACAAAGTTTTTAACATAGTGGTTTGAGCAAGAAGCAACAGAAGCTGCCATCTTCTTGAGTTAAATGGGTTTCATAAATCCGCATTGACCGGAAATGACCCCAACACACCTTCAAATTACGTTGGCCGGGTGGCATATCCTGCAACGTTACTATAAAGCTGTCTTGGTCAAGGCAACGATCGTGCTGGCAGTGATCACAGGAAAGGTGTCGGATTGTGATTATCTTTCAACCGCAGCAGATGCCAAGAGAGATAAAGATATTTTAATGACAGCAGATCTCTGCCTGGTGCTGTGCCCAGCATGCTACTCTTTGCTACTACTACTACTACTTTTTGTAACATGCACGCGGATGATCGCGCCTTTTTATCTGACTTGATTGCGTAGAAACTTTGCTTTCTTTAGCAGTAGGTGATGCTGCCTTCATCGACGGATTTTAACATTTCAGAGTTGTATTATTTCAGCTATGATAGCCGCTTTTGCCCTCTGTGTAATCGTTGTCGAATATTGTGCTTCTAGCTTCACATCTTATTCAACTGTTGGACAGGTCTGGTGACGTGTCTCGAGTATTCAAGAAAAATCATAATTTGGCCAATTCGGCTCGACCTTTAGTGAGGCTTGTTTAAATCGGAAAGAACAAGCTGTTTGATGGAAATGTCATTCATATTGACTTGAAAAAGCACTAGCGGGGTGACGGGATGTGCTGGCTTGCGTGATTCGTGAATTTTATAACGACCGTAGATCGCAAATTTTTGCTCTGTTCTGAAGTGCGCTCCAAACTTACTTCAAACTTTTGTCAGCAACCAGAAGACCTCAAGAAACGTAAGAAAGTTTCCAAAAATAATTCAAGTTTGAGCTTACCGCACACCTCGTGGGCACCCTTAACGACGAAGGCCCCAGCGACGAGGAGCACACACACGAAGAGCAGCTTCATTTTTGACTGGTTGTAACTCGGTGAAAAATCGACAAAAGAACGGGGAATCCAAGACCGAACTCGAGTGAAAAACATCGGACCGGCATCGATTATATATGTACGCGTCCTGTAATCGAACGACCTTGTCCGGAACAAGGCACGCCCACAATGCCCACGCGAACGCACTAAGGTACATCACAGTATTCTGTAATACGCATCGGTCGTCCTTGTGCCGCTCTCCTCACACCTTGCTGAGGAACAGAGTAAAGACATTAAACGGAAACTAATAACTAAGCAGGGCTTCTCTTTTCTTTGCGCACTAACTGGAACGCCGTGTAAGAGGAAGCTTTGTCGCAGCGACGACACGCATCGCGCTTGTCAATCATGGGGTGACTTCGCTTTTTTTTCTTGTTTTTCACTTACTGTACTCGTCTTATTCTGCGCTTTTACCTCGATGTCATTCACGCTGAAAAGCGCATCCAGTACGTGACTGGACATCTTCGTGCATGTTGTTTCGTGAGCTGCAATTGTCAAGGACACCAGAGGTAGCGTTTAACCACATTCGCTTATGCACTCCATTTGCCACCAATGTGCAGGGGCTTGCATCAGTTTGGTTTCTCACTGCCATTGAAATTATTCCACATATTTTTTGGTGCAGAAAATGCGAGGATAAGGGAAAAAGCTGCTGTTTAAGCAGCTTCAATAAAGCCCTCGCCCTCATTTCTGGCTTTGTACAGAAGGTACACATAATACGCAAATGAAGCCTGCTGTCTTGCATAGAGGAAAATACAAAACTCTAATGGTAAGCAATAGTCTACATAGCATTACCGCTCGTTGAAACTCAATTTGCAATTTGTGAAATTTCACATCGGTTTGACTAGAAGTTGCTGCGCTACATTTCAACAATTTAAGCATATAGTCACATACACGAGCACCATAATGCACGTATATCCAGCCAGCACACACATACACACGATCACAAATACACTAAGCCACAAAATGTACCCACAGAAAGTCATGGCTTTCTGTGGGTACATTTTGTGGCAACCTTTACATAGTACATAGTGGCAACTATGTACATATTTCGCAAATAGAACCAGAAACAAGCGCATCTATTTAAACAAAAACTTTTGAATATAGTACTATATTTTTTTATAAGTGAAACACTTGGCCGTTCCTAAAAGACTTTGCCCCGCTGCTGTAGTGCAGCGGTTACCGCGCTCGACTGCCGCGTCAAAGGATTCGGGATCGAATCCCGGCCGCAGCGCACGCTTTTCGAGGAGGCGAAAAGCTAGGCGCTCGGGTGCTGCGCCATTTCAGTGCACGTTATAAAGAACCGTAGGAGGTCCAAATTTCCACAGCCCTCCACTACGACGTCACTTATAGCATGAGTCCTTTTTGAGAAGTTAAACCATAACGCATCTGAAATATTTTAATAGTGCTGGTCTTGTTGCTGTAGCCCCTGTAATCCCAAGCTGTCATAGAGGCTGTAGAGAGCAGTTCGCGGAGGAAAAGGTATAAAGTAAGAATTTCTTTTGTGGGGTTTACCTTTCCAAAGCGACTCAAGCTATGAGAGATGCCGTAGTGGAGGGCTCGGAAATTTCGACCGCCTAGGAATACTTGGGTATACAATAATATGCATACTAAAAAAAGACATTGCACAAAGCTAAAACAAAAAATTCATTTTACAGTTCAGCTTTGATTTGCGAGAGGCAATGATTATCCTTAAAAGTGGAGGAAAACTAAAGACGTGTACAACATGTATCAAACGAACAAGGCGGTCATTGTCATCACTAATATGGGCCGAGAGTCCAAGTAGCCGACGAAATTGACACCACTTTATACCGTACCCGAAGTAGTCAGGACAGTAATGACATGAACACTATTGAAGAACAAGCAGAGATTTTTCCAGTAACGAAGGACGAGGTTAAGAAAGCTTTAGGAGCCACGAAAACCAGGAAGGCAGCTGGGAAGCATCAGGCAACTTTAGATTTGTTGAAGGACGGGGGTGGGAGGATATTGGGCTAGAGATAAATGGCCACCCTGTACACGTGTATACGCAATGCCTGATGACATCGGCGGTTACCGAAATGAAGAGGGAACGCTAACGTTGTCTTAATTCATAGGAAAGTGGAAGCTAAAGACGTGGACAATTACAGAACAATGAGCTTAATATCAGTTACGGACAAAGTATTTACTAAGGTGATCCTAAATAAAATCAGGGAAACCTTAGACTTCAATCAACAGAAGGCTCAAGCAGGTTTTCCGTGCCCAAGAAACTCAGATTTTCGAAAAATGGTTATAGTACACTTACATTCTTTGCAGTGAACTGCAAGATTACTACCTTTGTCATCTTTGTAATGATTGTAGTGCTCCTTGGCTCCCTCAACAAAACAGCGCCCTGTTTGACCAATGTATACTCTAATATATATTTTTACAGTATTTTACTCTATAAAACACACAAGCCTGATTCCTCATTCAGGGTGATAATGTCGGAAAAGGGTAACGGGCAGGCAGCTTTAGGAACATTTCTTCACTAGCACCTGACGGCTTTGAAGACCGAAAAACCTTTTCTCGCTAGGAGCTCGCACCAGATAACAGACGAATTGAAGAAAGCGCTCGACGTTACTACATCAGCCACCGCAGGATTCGTCATTGACATAAAATACCTTTACTTCTTAATATTGCACAAAGAATTGTTTAAAGCTGTTAGATTAGTGACTAATGAACCGGCATCTAAGATCCCTGCTTACAGCCAACATTTTGAAAAGGTAAATCTATAGAGGCGCCTTTTCAAAACATGTCTGGTATAAACAGCTATTGTTTCTTAGCCCTGTTAGAGTTTATAGTCTATAATCTACTGCCATTATTTTAATAACCAGCTTTACGCAGAAAAAAAAAATAAGGATTTTGCATCGCCGGGATCGTGTGTGGCACCCGTTTGGCCGGAAATATTTCTTGCGCGCATTGAAAGGGCTATTATTTATTTTATTTATTTATTTTGGATATCCTAAGGATCCTTGCGGGAATAACATAGGAGGGGATTCATCAAATAATAAAAATAATTTACAATACAAGCAAACAAAAAGTTGTAAGCAGAAATAGGTGCACAAAAAACCATGACAATTTATACAGGCGACAGGAGCAGGTTTAAAAAAAAATAAAAATCACATCTAACAAAACAGTGAAATTTAGCACTTAAAAACAAAGATGAAAAATTTCGCGATCGAAAGTTGCGGAACAAAGCACAGGGAAGCGTTTTAGGGCACGTAATGGAGCACGTAACGTAGACGATAAATTGAAGAACTAGAAAGGTAAAATTCACATCAGATTAGGTTCGTGAATTCAAGAGTGATAGATGGATTGCAGAAACCCAGAAGTCAGCCTCTCTGCAGAGCAAGAACCCCTTGACCATGGCAGCCAAACCTGTTTGGGGGCATACGTTGGGTGCAGCGCAGAATACTTCTATGTCCAGCCTGATGTCACGCACGAACCTGTTGAGCAGAATTCCTTCGCTATTGAGAAGCGGTAGGGGCGGGGGAGGCCTATGAATGGAACTCACAAACGGAGCGGTTCTTAATCCCATAATTGCGACAACGACAAGAGGGGTGCAGGAAATGGACGTGGCCATTATTGCCACAATAGACTCCTGCACTGCACCTAATTTCTGCCCCCAAAACAGGATTGGCCGCCATGGTGAAGGGGTGTTTGCTCTGCAGAGAAGCTGACTTCTAGGTTTCTGCAACCCACCTATAGAAGAACTGCTTGAAAAGATTATGCTTCAGGAATAATGGTGATACTAGAAGGAAGTGAGTTCAACTCGTTAAAGGCTCACTGTCCACCCTCTCTGGTCGAAAATATTTTTTCCCCGGTGACTGTGAAGCTTCACCCCCAAAACGCAAGGCCACAAAAGGTTTTTGAAAATAGTAATTAATAACTCAGTTACAGCCACCACAATCACCCGATTATGTCATGTTTCTCTCCTCCCGTTACCTTCGCAAAGGTTTTTCACTGTCCTGCCCAGTCGTCTAGCCTCCGCAAGCCAACTTCCCCTTCCTTCTCCCCGTTTAGCGGGAGGTGGGGCGTGGTACTCTGCGTGCGCGAAAAAAATAAAATAAAAAACGGGTGCGGGAGCGCGCGCCTCTGCATTCAGTCCAACCGTGGCGAGGGAAAAGCGCGCAGCGAACGGTGGACACAATTAGTGGTGTACGCCCGTCCTTCACCTGTCAACGAGACGGACCAATGGATGTCGTTTTCTACTCCGACGTCAGTATTGTGGCTCATAGAGAACGGGGAAGCTGGTTTCCCGACGGGGAGGATGAGAGAGCTTTGATTTCTAGTTTTGCTGCTTTGCGGCGCGCGTATCGCTGTAGTATTTTGCACAGACTATCTACGGTATCTGATCGAAGCACTAGGAATCTTTGCTTAAAAGGTCCTTCCCCGGACAGTGGGACTTTAATAGACAAGACCAAAGGGGAGTACTTTCTATTCGCGATAAAATAGGCTTTAATCTTTTTGATATGATCTACACGAGCAGAGATGTGCGGCTTCGGAAAGATGTGTGAGCATGCAAGTGGTGTGCTGCTGTGATAGCATCAAAAAGAGATAAACGATTGAATTTTCTGCGCATGACTAGGGGCGGGAGATTCGGTGATGTTTTCATCGCTGTAACACTTTAATGGCGAGAGTACTGTGAAAGAATGAATCGCGCTGCTTTGTTTTGGACCGATTCTAATATGTTAATAAGATAGGCTTGGTAAAGATTCCAAATGTCTGACGCATATTCTAATATTGGTTTGACTAGCGAGTTAAAGGCCTGTAGTCGTGTGTTATTGTCAGCAAGATGTAGCCGGCGCTTAAGAAGACCAAGTTCTTAAAACATTTGGAAGTGATGTACTCTATATATGTGTTCCAGCATAAATTCCTGTTAAAATGCATGCCGAGGTATTTCGCCGATACAGCAGTTTCAATCAGAGAGTTGTAATTTGTGTAAGTGTTTGGACTCGAGTACGCCGCGCAAGTAAATTTAAGATGTTGCGTTTTATCGGTGTTAATTACCATTTGCCACCTGCCGCACCAAAAAATCAGCTCATCAAGTTCAGCCTGTAGAGCGATGATGTCAGCAAGGTTAGGTATTTTTCTGTAAATTATACACTCATCTGCGAATAATCTTATTATAGATGTAATGTTAGACGTAATGTCATTATTATAAATTAAGAAGAGCAAAGGACCCAGCACCGAACCCTGAGGCACACCGGAAGCAACTCTTGAGCCATTTGAAAAGCAGTTATGTATTTTCACTGATTGAAATCGGTTAGTTAGAAACGCGTCAATCCACTGTGTAGCATATTGATCAAATTTCAGATAATGAATTTTTATCAATAAACAGTTTTAGGGGACGCGATCAAAAGCTTTGGCAAAATTAGTAAATATGAATTCAATATACAAGGATGAAATGAATGCCTGATGAAGGTCTGTTACTAACTCAAATAACTGTGTCTGGTACGATAAATGCTTCCGAAAACCATGCTGGTTGATATGAAGCAAGTTGTTTTGGTTAAGATGAGCATTAATGTGAGCGTAGATACTGTGTTCGAGAATTTTGCAACATGTCGAAGTCAGTGAAATAGGCCTGTAGTTATTGGGAACGGATCTGTCTCCAGTTTTAGAAGGCGGGATGACGGAATCAGATCGCCAATCTTGCGGCACGTGTGTTGTAACGATAGATTGCTGAAAAATTAGAGAAGTAAAGCGGAGTGCTCGCAGGTTATTTTTAACAGTTTCGCGTTGATGCCAACGGGTCCTGAGGTTGTGCTGAGTGGTGAGCGTTGAACGGCGCGAAGCACGCCTTTTGCTGTTACGAGAATGCGCGAAAATAGGATTCGGATGTCGGCTTCGGGAAGCAGCAAGTGACTATGAAGTGACAGTTCGTCCGTGGAAGCTTTTGTGAAGTGATTGTTGAATAATATTTCTGCGCGTTTTTGTATAGGTAGAGTACTGCCGTATTCATCCAAAGGAACAGAAGCCGCACCGACGCTTTTCAGATTAACCGTGTTCCAAAACTTCTTCGACTCAGTTCTTATCAAACTAGGAATTGTGAAATTAAAATATCTGTTTCTGGCTTCGTAATTTTTTCAGCTATTTTCGAAATTTCTTTGTAATTTTCCCAGTCTGTGGCCTGCTTAGTTCGAGTTTCTTTTCTAAATGCTCTCTTTATCCTGCTTATTGCGCTTTTGACATCTCTAGTGAACCAAGGATCGTAAGAACGCGAAGTTATCACACTTTTCGGCACGCAGCGATCTTCAATTTGAACGAGCTGATCGCGGAACAACTGACAATTTTCATCAGCCGCGCGCTCTTAGCCTAGGCATTTTTATATATGTAGACAACAACCTGGTGATAATTGACAAGCCGCATACTTTATCTATTGATGAAGCTGTTGATGACGTTCTTGCTTTATTGAAAACGGTCGCAAAATGAACACCCATATGAAAACATTATACAGTATCTTGATCTAAGACTTCATTTTTTGGAAGGGCATGTATATGTTGAATGCACAGTCCTAGGTTACAAAAGGCACTCCTGCCCTACATAAGTGCTCATTCGAAGATTGTCAAATGAGCAGTTGTCATGATGTGCTTCAATCCCACAATCCCACGTTAGAAAAATTGTAACTCATCAAACGTATCTAAGTTTGAAAACACAAATGGAACGTTTGCGTATGTGCGGCTGTCTTCCAGATACTTTGTCAACAGTTGCAGATAGCATGTAGGCTACAAAAGAAAAAGAGCTCTAAAAATCGAGATAAGCAAGATTAGAGGCCGACTACTGAAGTAATTCCGAAGAACTCCGACTACTGAAGTATGACGAGCTCAGCTCGTCGCAAGCGATGGGCACTTTTTGCTTATGACGAGCTGAGGTCGTCATAGCTCTTCCGTAATGTTTCAAGGGGCTTTTGGCGAGCCCAGCTCTTTAGACGGTACTTTACCTTATAAAACATAGATGGCAGCACGGCTCGCATTCATTCATTCATTCATTCATAAACCTTTATTCATGAGGATGACCTGAGGCCTAGGGGGGAAGGGGGTGGGTTAGGTGAGGTTGAGGGCGCCAGACTTCGACATGAAGTCTAGCAGGGCACTAAGCTTGCGCTTGGCGTTGGTATTGGGGGCTGTCCAGTCTTCGTAACTCTGAATGTGATGAGCAGATGTGTAGCGTGCGCGGAGGCCAGCCGTGCCAGGACAGGTCCAGACCAAGTGCTGCAGGTCAACGGAGTCAGCAGGGCAGTTGGGGCAGCTGATCTTGGTTCGGCGCCATTGACACAGGATGTCCGGTGTGTACGCTGCACCGGCTCGCGCCTTGTGAGTTAGAACTTGGGCTGGACGAGAGAGGCCGGAAGGGATCGGAGGAGTAATACCGGGGACAAGGTCCCGCAACAAACCCCTCCGCTCATGTTTAAGCCGCGTGATGACAGAGTCCGGTATGATGAAGGAGACGGGAGAACAGTAAGGGTGGTCCGAGTTGGCTATCAAGGCTATGCCGGCGGTCTTCCTCTAGCTGCGCGCCAGCGGCCTCGTGGGCCATTCTGTTCCCAGTTCCTTGTGCGTGATGTCCAGGTGTCCTATGAATTCGTACCGAGACTTGTGAGGTCTCTCGCAGGTATCGGCAGCGCTCTTTGATGCTGTGTTGTAGTGTTGTATACCCATCATTGGTGTTTTCATTGAATGCGATTTTGAACAATAGATAGCGGAATTCTAGCATCCCGTTTCCCGCGTTTTCTAAAACATGGCATCATGCGTGCGTGGCTGGTGCGGGAGATTATTCTGCGTCGTATGATAGCGCAAGTTTGGTTTGGTTTGTGGGGTTTAACGTCCCAAAGCAATTCAGGCTATGAGAGACGCCGTAGTGGAGGACTCCGGTAATTTCGACCACCTGGGGTTCTTTAGCGTGCACTGACATCGCACAGCACACGGGCGCCTTGCTTTTCGCCTCCATCGATAAGCTGCCGCCGAGGCCGGGATTCGATCCCGCATCCTTGGGAATAGTAGTCAAGCGCCGTAACCACTGTGCCACCCCAGCGGCGATGGCGCAAGTGATCACGATGTTGTTTTTTGTTCTTCAAGTGAAGAGGATAGTGATGACATTTTTATCGACAGCAGCGATGACACGATGGCGAGGTCCCGTGAATGGCGCCGGATAGGTGGTGCGAGAAGTCCCTCTGCGCAGGGCCATGCTTCGAACGCTACCACACGGATAGTGGGCTCATCTAGTTTGAATGCATCTAAAAGCAATGGTGCATCTTTTGCACGGCAATTCTAAGCCACTTGGTAGTATCGGTACTTTCAAGAATTTATTTTTTTATTTCTCAATGCTCCTCAAAGGTGTAAGGTATGGCGTATTGCACAAGGGAGCAGGTAATGACTAATAAAATATAATTATCCGCCAGAAATTGTTTGTGTGATTTTTTTCGTGTTTCAAACGCGTTACTGAAGCATTTTACGTAATAAAACAATTTGGGAACATAGAGAATGAACGCTATAGCTGACGACGGACCAGGAAGAGGAAGACACACCCATATGCACTAATATAATTTTTTTATTTATTTCACCCTTAAGGGGTTAAGAAGGTTCTAAAATATACACTGCAAACCGTGCTCTTCTCCACGCCAAGTAAGCTATTGAAAATTTGTTTTGTGATGGTGAAAAATAAAAAAAAACGTATTCTGCTGTCAAATACCAACTCTGGTTTAACCGGTGCACTACCAAGGGAGTTTACAGTATTACTTGTACAGTACAGTACACTTGTAATAGAGTGCACATTGGTCATACAGGATTTTGTTTTAATGAGAGAGCAAGCAGCACTGCAATCATGGCAAAGATGGCAAAGAAGCCAAATTGCAAAGAATGGCGTAAACTCAGTTTTCTAAAAACTAAGTTTGTTGGGCGAGCGAAAAGATCTTATTGAAAGGGAGATTATTGAGGCGTATCACATCAGAAAAGCGGGTGATCAATGTGCCTGTAACCTAGCATTGTTTCTTCATGGGAATGAAATGGCCCTTTTGTACAAACATGCTTGACTACCACGTGACGATAATAGAAATGTATTTAAGCTTGGCTTTTTCCGAATAAAGTTTAGTTCGAAGTGCGGAATTTGCCCTTTCGTGTGTGTTTCTTCTCGTCTTCGATTTTTCGTGCTGCGACCGTTTTACAAGATGAAAATGTATTCGCGTCCGGCCGGGGTGTTGTGACCGCACTGCCGACAGTCAGCATCGCCACGTCGTTGGAGCGCTAGCGTCGTTCTCCTATGACCACTTGTTTCTTCCGCGCTTATCTTGTCTTACTGCCACGATAATGTGCTTGCGCGTCGCCCTCTGCAATGAACACTCCGGATATACCCAGTAGGGTGCACCAACGGAGGCGACAAACACTCGAGCCCACGTGCCGATCACTATGCTGCAAGTGAAGCATAGGGGCACTAGATTATACTCGCACTAATATAGATTATGCCATCTTTTTTATGCACACTGATGCGTCTGATGATTAGTCGTGCGAAAATGTGTAGGACCATGCAATACTGAACGTGAGCGTTCTTGACAGTTGCTGTGTTCTTTTCAAGATATGCCATCCTGATATGCTTCCCAACTTTGCCGGGCACTTCCGTCGGGCTCCCCTTTCAATAGATAAAAGCAGGAACTGTAGCGGTTCGCGTGGTTTGTCCACATTTGCGCACAACTGTACCTTATTCACATGTTTTGGCGTATAAGGACGTATTACCGTACCAGCATATAAACCTGAGTACAGCATATAAACCTGAGTAAATTAGGTGGGCTGATGAGGTTAAGAAGTTCGCAGGGGTCAAGTGGATGCAGCTAGCACAGGACCGGGTTAATTGGAGGAATATGGGAGGGGCCTTCACCCTGCAGGGTGCATAGTCAGGCTGATGATGAGGATGACGATGATGATGATGATGATGACACGGAAGATTTTGGATTAGGGTGAAACCAATATTGTTTTATGATTTTTATGCAGACCCGACTTCAATCACGACATCAATAATATGCATACAAAATGTGAATAATATACATACCGAATAAAAATATTTAGGAACCACATTTATTGACGCCTTTTTACAAAGCCCGAAGCATTTCGTGTGTCAAGGGACCCCTTTTGACAGCTATTATATTGAGAAGGGTAAATGTAACAGTGCAAATTGAACTGATTTAAACATCTATAATAGGCGCATTACCTTAAACCACCGTGAAAATACGGCCTGGAGGAACCCGTAATGTGATCACAGGTGGGCATTCTCAATTTTGCCGGTCATTTTCCTTCGATGTAGAGCCAAATCAGCACTTAATATCAGCATTCTCTACTGCTTATTAATCTGCATATTAACTCAATAGAACATAAAAGTAACAATAAAAAGGTTTAGGTTATTTAAATGATTATTCGAAATCGCCGATATTATGCGTGTTATTTGAAGCTAGTGCCTTAAGTTTAATGTGCCTAAATGTCTCATTGAAATCTAGAACATTTATTCCATACCCTCACATTGAAGGAAGCACCAACAAGCTGCGATAATGGTCTGTTTAATTGCTGAGGTAAAATCCCTCCGGCATGATAGTGCATATTTTATCAAATTCAATATTAATAACGGAGGAAGCAAGAATATCTTGCCGCATGCAAAAATGAAAAGAAATATTCTTTAAATAGTGCGAGACGTACGCTTGCGACATATTTGTAACTAGTTAGAAAGTTCTCTAGAAAAATTGTTGAAGTAGAAAAATTGTCCCTCTAAGCTGCTATAATCTGCCACTCTAGCAATACTATATCAAATGATTTATTGCTTGTGGATACCCATATCGCAAAAAGGTTGGAATATATACTATGAACTATCAAACATATTTGTAATCCTCATCTAAAGTTCTTGTGGCTGTGCTCATTACTGAATGTCTCGGAATAATGTCTCTTAGCACGATGTATAGAGCTTTGCATGGTTTTATATAATATATTTAAATGTTCTTGCAAACTTTGATGTTATAAAAGGTCTGTGTAAAGAAAGAGAATCGGAAGTAAAAAAATATAACTTTTTTACGCCCCTAGTTTATTTAGCACATAGAGGAACCAGCAGACTTTAGAAGTATAAGCAGTCAAATATATATATAAGCATTACAGCACGCCAACAATTGTTCTGAGCTACTCTTGCCTCTTATCGAGACATTATTCAATTTATTCGGGACTCATTCTTGTGAATAGTAGTGGGTGGCGTTAGCCTGAGAGTTAGCACTCGCATTTTCAATCATATTTAGGCATCGAAATATTTTTCTGGAGCAAACTTACTGCGGGCCATATCTTATTAGGCAATGATATACAAAGTAATCGTTTAGTGAAAGTTGACGGCTAGCCACACATAGTGCGATGTTTTCTGAGCTCATCCTGTAATCTTCATTCGCTCAGCCGAGCTTGGATCCGCGTATCAATGACCCCATTTCTTTTTCGGTATAACGTCAGAGCTCCTAATAATAGTCCATTAAGAGAAATACTCTACTCTCCCGTTAAGCGCTGCAGCCGCTAATGCAGAATTTGCACTTAAGATCTGCGGGATTGCGGGTTGCATATGGTGGTCATAGGCTGATTTCTACGATTATAATAACAAACCTGAGTTGTTGTTTTCTCCCAGCAGTCTTTTCAAGCAAAAAAAAAAAACCTCATGCGCTTCAACGTATCTAGCGAAAAGTTAGCAACCAAGGGGACGAGTAACCTTTTACACGCATGGCGCCGGTGCATCGATGCGCAACAGTTTGCGTGTGTCGACTGTGCCTTCAGAGTTGGCTCACTCGCAAAGGTCTGACGGGTTTCTCTCGAATTGTTTTCTCCTATGGACAGCGTAGTGCTGTTTCCTTTTTTTTTACAGACATTGGCTGCAAGCGGCTGCAACGCCTCTGTGACAGCGGGTACAAGCGCTCTCTCTCCAGACTAGAATCCATGCGTGTCACATTAACACTGTCTTAACTTCTCGTTTGTGCCCGTGTCACATGATAGACCCGATTGAGTTAAGTATGCCAAAGGCGATGCAGTCTCCGCTGTTAGTGAAGCAACGGCTGGCAAAGAGGAGAGGGGCTAGTAAAATTACAGACAATGACGAGAGGAAGCCGCTGAAGCAACCAGTCGAAGCGCCACGCTACGCACCCGTTGATGCTTTGGAAAGACCCAATATACAATTTGCCTGCTGGTTATTCCTCAGTTCCTCGAGGCCACAGGGTCGATCTGAGCTAACTGCGCGGTGCCTGGCTCTGAAAGCAGAGCCGCAGCCCCTCCGAAATACCACATTGTAGCGCCCATATCTGAGTCCCTTTTGGAATGTTAGAAGGGCTGCTGGCTCACGAAGAACATGACGAGCTAGCGCCATGGGTTGGCGCATCTCACGATGGCAAAAGGGTGAAAACTTAGGAGAGTTGGTACGGATAATGATGTTGATCGATATCACCCAATTATTTAGCGACATTACCACCATAGATATATCATAAACATCTGTTGGTCACATTTCCTCTTGGTGAAGATAGACTGCAAACCCTCCATGTATTTTCGCATGCACTGGTCAACACTGTCCCGTCGATAAGGACGTATTTTCTGCATGAGACCTTCCGTAAAGACCATTGGTGTTAGTCTTTTAGGGTGTTTTTAGGCAAGCGCTAAAGAGCACACGGAAGTTGCTCTTACGCTGAGGTTAGGCAGAAAGTTTACATGTGTTGGAGGAATAAATTTTGTCTGCCCCTCTTAGAATATTAGAATATTGAAGGCAGTGACGCCCTTAGGCCACGCTATAAGGTAGTATTCTCAGTGCGCTTACACTTATCAAGATATTCACCTGGAATGTTTCTGCCATATCTGTGTCAATACGCATACAAAGAAGTGAAAATTTATGAAAAACTTCCTGAAAATCCTGTACGCACATCCGTACATGCGACTTAACGCGACCCAACGCCTTCAGCTTGAGCGAATCAATCGCAGGGCGATGCGCCTAGTTACTGGTCTGCCACAGTACTGCCCAGTAGTGAACCTACACGCATGCAGTAATATTAATGCCCTTCAGGATCTGGCAGAGCAGAAATTGCAAGCCCAGCGAGTCCGTCTCTCCACAACGGCGGCTGGCCGACAGATCCTGCAGGCATTAGGCTACAACGTTGACAATTTAGAGCCACTTTCGTCCGCCGCCCCACCATGGGAGTTGATTGACTTAGTAGATGGTATACCATTACCAAAGAATATGAGTTCGGCTAATCCTCAAAGGCGCAAAGCTGCCGCCAAACGTCATAGGAAGATGTCACACAAGCTAGCCCAGGAAGGAGCTATCCAACTATACACAGATGCCGCTTAGTTTCAACACTGCGCAGCTATAGCTTGTCACGACTCTGTGTCAGATACCTCGGTAGTTCAACTGCTTTCCGAGGAACACACTGTTACCAATCTCGAACTCATTGCCATACGACTTGCCATTACTCGAATAGTAGCAAGACAGAATCGGGCTCCGTGCACCTACCATGTTTACACAGATTCACAAGCAGCGTACACTGCATGCCGCGCAGGGGGAGCAGACTATGCCATTCTGAACACTATTCGAACACAAGCCCGTCGCCTGAGAGAGAAGGGCTACACCTTAATTATCAAATGGATTCTTGCACACGAAGGAATCACTGGAAACGAAAAGGCGCACCAGGCAGCGCGCGCAGCAGCTCTTTCCGCACCTTTGCCTGGATCCACATTCGTTTCCGCTTCGTGGCCCCCTGAGGACGTTACGCATCTGTCGTCGCCTCATATGGATAGGGCGGAGACATGGCATCGAGCACAACGATATCGTCGAAGCATACTCCAGCACTTGGCCAACCCTGAGCAACTATATCGCCGCCCAGATAGCTCATTCCGGAGAGTGGAGGCAGTACTCCTTCGCCGAGCCCAGACTGGTCAGCTTCTGTCACCCGCGAAGCTGCACCTCATAAACCCGCAGGTATACCCTTCTCCTCAGTGCCCGACATGCCCGGCCAGAGGCACGGCCGAACATCTCCTGTGGAGCTGCCCTACTTTTGACGCAGTACGGGAGAGAGCACTCAAGTCCCTGGGCGGGCTTCGACCTGCAACCCTGCAGGCATGGGTCGATCCCCCATCGCACATCGGGCTATCAGACGCAACCCGGCTCTGGCGAACTTTTCTTTCTTACTTCAAGGAAGAAGGACCAGGCCATTACTTCGCGGAGCCGACCTCGGGACGACCCTACCTACGTAATTAGCGTGGCCAGTGTGTCTCGGATAAAAAGCAGCAGTTAGATTCGAGCCCACACGTGACGCCACTCTGATAAAACCTGCTAGTAGGATTTAAGCAATTGTCACTGTGATGCACCTTGTAACGGTAAGCGATGATCAGGTATTCTCTGAGCGCCTTTAATTGAACTCTAAGCTGCTTTTCTTTTTTCTTCTAAATTTTGCAAGAAATAAAGAATGAAAATACTGCTGGCTATATCAAAGGCATGAACTCGTATTTACATTCATAGGTACGTAAATATTTATCGTTTACTGCATTATGCAAATGTGCGGCTGACGATTTGATCATTCACAATAATTATGTCAACAAATTTTAATCGCGTTAGTTATTAGTTTTTTGTAGAATGAAGATATAGGCACATTAATGTTGCAATACGATCGTTTATATTGTAAAGCCAATTACGCTGCGCTGCTCGCCGTTGTGCATGTGAAAGAGAACGACGAAGTGCATGTGTGAGGACTGGAAGACTGACTGTGACTGTTCTTGACTTTCATGCATTTCCCGCATATTTTGCAAATAATACACCCATCCCTGTAACACTTTGGTCCAGCGTACGGGATAGTCCTGGACCGTGCCGAACATCGACGAAGCAGGTGCTTGGCAGGGCTCCCGCGTAACCTAAGAGCCATGGCAAGCCACGACGGTGAAGGTTACTCTTCGCGATCTACTGCAGCTGCTTCTAGCTCAGGCAGCGAGCATCAAATACCGGTCAGTTTCTGGTCGCCTCAAAATGAGCCCAGAACATTTTCTGGTTTCACCGATGAGGACGCAGAGGATTGGTTGACACACTACAAACGTGTCAACAAATACAATCCCTGGGACTTGGCCATGCAACTAGCGAACATGGTCTTCTTTCTGGTCGGCAGAGCTCTGCTCTGGTTTGAGGACCAGGAATGCAATCTCTCTACATGGGAGGGGTTTGTGGATGAGACAATAAACTGTTTTGGAGACTGCACATCAAAAAGAGGTAAGGCGGACCAGACCCTTTCCCAACGAGCACGGTTGCCCGGAGAGACCTGCACTACATACATCAAAGAAGTCCTGAAGCTCTGCCGCATCGCGAATAGACGCATGTCTGAAAAAGATAGGAAGATAAGGTTGGTCATCTTTTAAAGAGGTTCGCCAAAGATGTTTATCATTTCCTTATCAGAAAATAAACCTTAACTAGTACTTCGGACGTTATCGAGTACTGCATTCATTTGAAGCTCTAAAAATATGCTGTATTTTACCCAAATTTGGACGCCTCTCCGACATCCCAATAGTGGCCAGCGTTGACTACACTGTCCATGACGATCTCGCCTCTCTGGTCTGCAGAGTTGTGAGTGAGCAGCTGGCCAAGCACCTGCAAGGCGCCGAAACGCGACCTGTGTACTCAGAATGCGCAGTTCAGCCACAGCAGGCTGACCACAAAGCATCGTGGGCGTGGCAACCAAAACTTCCGCGCTACTCCTACGGTAATGAACAAGCCTCTGCCCCTCTGAGCACCAGGTTTTCTCCACATTCGCAAGTGCGCCATGCAGCTCCCACCGTCTATCACCCAACGTGGAATTCCTCGGGCTACAGCACCGGTTTTGTCAGCAACTTCACATCATCACCCCCGTGCCGACAACGGTCCCCGTCACCCCGTCGACGCTCGCCTACGCCACTACCGGGAAGCTAGCAGGAGCAACCGATGGAGGTGAAGTCGCGGAACGGTCATCTTCGTCAATTACTCTGCCTGCTGTAATGCTGAAGAACAAAGTGCATGTTACTATAAGTGGTGAAAAAAGTTTGCTTTAGTGGATACTGGTGCCACAATTTCAGTTATAAGTAACAGGTTTAAAAATTGCCTTGGACCGACAGTAATGATTGCTTGGGACCAAAGTGACAGCTTTCGCGGGGTTGGGGGAGAACATTTACGTCCTGTGGTTCTCTGCTTTGTGTCAATCGTCATTGCTGGGGAAACGTTTCGAGCTGAATTTGCAGTTTTAGCACGAGCCACACAATGTTATTCTCGTCATTCATTTTCTGCTCGATTGTGGAGCAAAGATCCATTGCGCAGCAGGCGAAATTTCACTGTGCCGCAATATTCTGTCTCCTTCAATCCGCTTCCTATTTCTCGTCAGTAGATCTGTAGTTTGGCTATTTGCAGATCCCGATGCATCCATCGGGCCGCGAAAAGACAGTCTTTGTGATATCTGACGGACTTTATTAATTTAGCGTGCTGCCCTTTCGACTGCGCAATGCACCAGCGACGTTCAAACGATTTATGGACGGAATTCTGAGCAGCTTTAAATGGGACATATGAATTTGCTACCTAGATGACGTCATCATCTATGAAAAGACATCTCGGCAGCATAATCAGCGAGTTAGTCTCGTGCTGGACTGTATTCGAAACACCAGACTAATTTTAAACTCCACTACGTGTCGTTTCGTTGAACGCAAGACATTGGTGCTTGGATTTTTAGTAAATCAGAAGGTATTCGGCCCGACCCCCAAACGATTGCTGCTGTACGAGACTGCAAAGCCTCCAAACGTAAAACATTTGGAAGCTTTCTGAGGCTATGTTCATATTTCCGCCGTTTCATTCAAGGATCCGCCCAAACTGATCATCCCCTCACTTCCCTCCTGCAAAAATACGTTCCGTTTGTTTGGTCCATGGAATGCGAGTCATCTTTCCGACAGCTGAAGTTTCTGCTCACATCTGGCCCTGCTTTACGCCATTTCAATCCGGCTGCTACCACCGAAGTTCACACCGATGCGAGCTGCGTGGGCATCGGCGCGGTTCTCGTCCAGCTCCAGAACAGCGCCCAATATGTTATCGCATACGCGAGCCGCACTTTAACAAAAGCAGAGCGCAACTACACGGTAACAGAAATGAAATTTTTCGCCATCGTCGTAGTTGTTACCAAGTTCCGCCTTTATTTGTACGGCCGGCACGTCAACGCAATTATCGACCATCACTCCTTGCGTCGGCTTATTGGCCCGCGCGACCCCTCTGGTCGACTAGCTCTCTGGGCATTATGTCTACAAGAATATGACTTTTATGTGTCCTGTAAGAAGGGTTGCCTCTACGCCGACGCTAACTGTCCTGATTTCATGTTCCATGCACAGAGGTCAGTGTGGATGATCTAGGTGATTGACTGGCGGCTGTGGCCGAAACATTACCAGACCACGTCGAGTTTCGACACAAGCAATGTCAAGACCACCCAGTTACTCCATTGTTTGATAAGGCGCGCAAGTCTGCATCTACATCATTTATTATTCGAGATGGTCTACTCTCTAAAAAGAACTACTCAACTGATTGCGTCCGTCTGCTGCTTGTCGTCCCGGCTTCTCTTCGCAGTGCCGTCCTACATGCGATGCATGACGACATCACTTCATGTCATCTTAGTTTTGCCAGTACTCTCTCTAGGGTCAGCCAACGATTTTATTGGCCAAGGTTGTACACTACAACGAAGCGTTAATTAGCAAGGAGTGTGCCTTGCCAATGTATGAAGCAAAGCAACATGCTACCGGCTGGCCTTCAATCTGTCAAGCCCCTTAGATCGTCTTTCGAGAAAATTATAATTGATCTGCATGGTCCTTTCCCCAAGTCGTCTGACGGCTGTCGCTGGATTATAGTATCTATTGACTACTTCACCGAGTATGTGGAGACGTCTGCACTCGTTTCTGCCAAAGCAGTCGACGTGTCAAACTTTTTATTACACTAAATCGTTCTTCGACGCAGCACGCCTCAAATGATAATCAGTAATCGCAGTCGACAGCTTATTGCAGATATTGTAGAAGAACTTTTGTGGCTTTGTGGCTCCGAATATCGCCTTTCTACTCCCTACCACCCTCAGACAAACGGCCTCACCGAGTGTTTAACCGGGCTCTCATCAATATAATTTCTATGTACGCAGCATCAGATCATAAGAAATGGGACGCCGTCTTGCCATTGGTGACTCACGCCGATAACACTGCTAACCATGAAGAGACCGGATATTTTCCTTTTTTCCTTCTTTACGCGAGCTTACCAACGACCTTTACCAACGACCTTCCTAGGCACAATTCTTCCGTTCTCCGCGCACGATGACCCATCCGTGTCGCAACATCTCTGTCGTATCGCATCATCGTGTCGTATCGTGTCGTACAATCGTATGGATTATCGTAACTATTTCCTACTTGACCCGGTATGTGGAGATGGCTGCACTCGTTTCTGCCAAAGCAGCCGATGCGTCGAATGTTTTATTACCCCAAATTGTTCTTAGCCACGAAGCGCCCCGAATGATCATCAGTGATCGAGGTCAACAGTTCACTGCAAATATCATGCAGGAACTTTTGCGGCTCTGTGGCTCTGAATACCGTCATTCTCCTCCCTGCCACCCTCAGACAAACGGCCTCACCGAGTGTTTAAACTGGACTCTCACAAATAATTTCGATGTACGTAGCATCAGATCATAAGAACTGAGATGCCGTCTTACCACATGTGACTCACGCCTAACAAAGCTAAGCATGAAGTGACCGGATATTTGCCTATTTTCCTACTATACGCGAGCTTACCATCAACCTTCCTGGACACAATGCTTTCATTCTCAGAGCATGATGACCCATCCGTGTCCCAACATCTGTCGGGTCACAGCATTTCTGTCTTGCTGAAGAAGCGCATCGTCTTGCTCATTTGCGAACCATCGCCTCCCAAGACCGTGCAAATGTCCAATATGATGCAGCTCATGCCGCAGTAACTTACGAGCCCGAAGAACTGACTTGGTGTTGGACGCCATTGCGGCGCCGTCAACTATATCAAAAGTTCCTGTGGCAATACCCTTTGTTGTTATAAGTCAGCTGAGCGAAATACCCTACGTCATAGCTAAAGTGACATCGATGAATCGGTGCTCGTGAAAGACGCAGCTGGCTACGTGGAACATTGAAACGCTGCAATCATAGATCCAATTGAGCCGCTCGAGGCCAAGCTTGGTCTACCACTGGAACAACGGTTACGCCAATTACGCTGTACCACGCAGCGGTGTGCATGTGAAGGAGAAGGACGAGGTGGATGTGCGAGGACTGGTTCTAAGATAAGCCTTACTGTATCTGCTCCTGGCTTTCATGCATTCCTCGCATATTTTGTAAATAATACATCCACCCCCGTAAGGATAGTAAAGGCTTTGATGCTAGAAAAAAATAATCTCTGCTCAAATGTTTCTTAGTTCTAGCAATGAAACAATAATATATATATATATATATATATATAACTACGAAAGCTAACTGAATGCGCTCTAGGGCAACGACAAAGTAGCTAACTGAATGCGCTCTAGAGCAATGACAGAATAGCCTCTCAAAGTTTCCAGTTACAGTTGAGGAAAGAAGCCTGTCCAGTTCCGAGTGCTCTGGCCAGCCCGGGCAAACAATGCACACGCCGACGCGCGATGGACATCACTTCTTACACTCGTAATTCAACGGTACCGTGGTGAATTAAACAACCATGGAAAGAAATGGAATCTATCCAGCCTTTATTCACTTGGAAGCAGACTGGAGTGGCAGCAAGTGAAGATTTATTTACACTACTGTTGTGGGTATCAGCTTACTGCTAGCTATATTACACTAAGGCATTCATTTCTGCTTATTTCATCAGCCGGAGCATAGTAGCTTTCGTCTTTTCTGTACTTTCTTGCGCTTTTTCTGTACTTTAAAGCGTAGCAGAGTTGTCCAGTGCCTCTTAGCAGCCAAACAGTTCCAGTGAACCTGTTTTTCTATACATCTACGCTATATTATTCCTTCCAGGTATGCTTCTGAAGGGCACTGCCGTTGAGAAGAGGCTCGACGCAGCACATGACGCCTTTCATATGCAGCACGAGTCCATTTTCGCAAGACCTTCTATTGAAGTTAACCGAACAACGATATTCTCATAACTGAGCTAGCTCCATTATTGTTCCCATGCAGAGCCAGCTTATAATTCGAATACATTGGGAAAAAAGTCGCAGTAATATCCCCATCAATTTATTTACTTTGCTGTGAAGGAAAACGAATAAGCATGTTACCCCACCCGCATGTTTCCTGTAATAGACAAACCGCTACTGAAATCTTACTTATGGAGGTCCAGCATTCTGTATCAAGGTGTGTTACTGGGCAAGATTATTACAGATCATTTTGGAAAAAGCAGCGCGAAAACCGGGACGAACGAAGAGAGACACACACTAGCTCAGACTAGCAACTATTTGCTAGTCAGCACTTGTGTGTGTCTCTCTTCCTTTTCCTGTTTTTTTTTTCTTTTTTTTTTGCGCTGATTTTTCCAGCATGATCGGCATTCTATAACTGCGAGTCTGGAGTATCGCTGAAATCCACGCTTGCATTAATTTGCCCTTTTTTTGTGCACACGTGATCTATCCATCACGATGACGAAATCAACATCGCCGAAATACAGTATTCTCATATGCGAGGTTGGCCTACAGCAGAAGTGGCCGAAAGAGGGGCCTGGTTGAGTTGTCTTCTCAGAAGGCATCTGGAACCATGTGGCGTCCTTGCCCTGTACTGTAACAATGCCGGCGCCGCTGTCTGGAAACCTCATACTCAAGAACAACCTAAATACAGATAAGCTGCTTCCTGGTCCTGCAGTGAGCTGGGCACCACTCACAATTTCCACGCCGCATTTGATACTAACCTCTGGACTATATGCACGCTGATTTATTCTTCAATAAAGAAGTCTTTTTCACAATACATACTTGTATTTCTTATTTATCTCTCTTCAGTGCGCTTTCTAGTGAGATGCAGAAACAACTCTTAACAGAAAAGAACTCCATCAAGCAACAGAGTAGCCAGGAAATATGGACATAATTATGCAGGCCATTGGGTAGGTTCAGGTCGCAAATATTGCAGTGCCAGTGATTTCAATTGCACGACAACATTTAGAAGCTAATTAACAACATTTGATGGCAAATATTAGGATAGCTGACGAATGCGATTGGGTTGGCAATATAGAGCAAGCAGTCCATAGCTAAATATTTAATTATCGGTTTGAGAATGGAAGACCAGAATCGCAGCTATTCCGACTGTTTCGGCGGCTAATATATATGTTCCATGTCGTAATTCAGACCGCCTAATATTGCCGCGGGTAGGCCTGGGGTCGAATGTCGAGAAAGGTTTAATGCTTGGGCCATTTGCCAGATGTTTGTGTTCAGTGCTGTTGTGCCGCTTTGGAAAGGGCTAATTCAGGAATATTTCCTCAGGAGATGAAAACAAAACGTCGAAGCCCTTCCCATACGGGGGCGTAAAAATTTACCAGGCCCGAGCTCCTGAACCTGCCTGGATGAACACCATAAAGAACTACTAATACAATCGAACGTAGTGAACAAATAACTATTTCTTGAAGCATATAGATATGTTGGACTACGTCTATAGCCTTTCACATTGTACATGAATGCACTCTCTTTCCCCATGGCCAAATACAGAAAGACTTGAAGGGCACAGCACGCTGGGATTTGTTGGGACCAGAGAGAATCAACTGCTAGCAGTAGGTGTTCTTTTTAAGAAGTATTTATCTAGACTGCTATTTCCATCATTAGCCGTTTAGGGACGAAAGAGCAGTCTCCCATTGTAAACAGTTACCACTCATAACAATATTTGGCTGTTGCACATATAGCTGGCGTTATCACTGGCAAAATACTTTAGGCTTTAAAGCTAAACTTGCTCGTCCTTGATTGCTTGTACACGGAGATCAGCTCTTCATAAAGGATGGCAAAGCACAAAGATATCCTATTTTGAAAGCGGTTGCGGAACGGTATAACGACCGCTTTTATTTCATTACAACCTACAAAAGAACTGTAGTTGCCCGAAAGGTGCGTTGCACGAGTCAACCGTGGCTGGCAACCAGTTCAACTTTGTCTGCACTCGGCGTAGGCCTTCTTGACAGCCTCGGCTTCTTCCGGCTGAAAGCAACAAAAACCAGAATGTACCAAATTTCAAGCGAATTTCTAGGTAGAGTGTGAGTTCCTATGAATGCCTCAAACAGGAAGCCTAATTAAGGTTTATGTGTTTTAACATCGCAAGGTGACTCTGCGTGTGAGGAGCGCCACAGTGGCGGGCTCCAGAAACTCCGGCCTCTGAGGTTGTTATTGTGCACTGACATCGCACAGTATTCGACTGCCTCGTTTTTTTCTCTTATTTAAATGTAGTCGCCGCAGCCCGGACATGATCCCATGTCTTTGGGTCGAAAATATATCTCCACAACCACTGAGAAACCGCAGCGGTTTTGACGAATCCATCCAGGAACGAAACTTGAGCCTTTCCATTTAATATTAAAGCCGCTATGACCAGTGTATATCACTGTTTCTTTTTAACTTTGCCGGTGGATATTCTAGCTCAGTATTTAAATGCCAGCCGTATAATCCGCATTTAAATGGTGAAAGTGCAAGTCTCCGGCGCGATTTCAGTGCACGTTAAAAAAATCTAAATGGTCGACATTTGCGGAACCCTGCCCTATATGGCATTCCTCAAAGTCGATCTCGTTTTGGGAGGCTTAAATTAACGCAATCAAAGGAACCCAACCAAAACATTCCCCTCATCTCACTAGAAGCCAAATCAGTGTACATCCGTGCACCAGGACTCCTTTCGCAAATGACTTGGACCAGCTTAATAACAGAGTTAGAATAATAGAATTACTATCACCTACTTCATTCTACAGAGTTCTGTTCGCGAGAGAAAACTGACTACGGGAAGATAAAAAACGATAGCTGCGCTTCTTTCTACTCAATTATGTATATGCGCAAAACGTGAAATATTGGCCTAACGAGCCAATGATTTAGTGCGCAACAGGCATTATTAAAATGCTCTCTACGTCTGAAAAACGCATTTTCTCAGCCGGTTCCTCAAATATTTTTTACGTGCATTTGTATTGGGAATCACATAGCATACAGCATTTTCCTTTGGTGGTTAGGTTTTCGACTCCCTTGCAAGTCTTATCTTAACAACGTTTATCCAGGTTAACGGTATGTGGCTTTCCTTCTGGTTTACGCCTTCTGTCACAAGCACGCTCACTGCGCATGTTCACCCGGCAACAACCACGAGACTAAGGAAACCTGCTACGCAGGCACTGAGAAATTTTACTGCATTTCCGCCATTTTTATTCTCATTACACTCCCTATTTCTCCTCTTGGATAGGTACCCTCGTGATCAGGCATGCTGTCAACTACTCCGGGGAGCTCGACAAATGATTTCTCGCGTGTGCGGCTCTTATCTTTCGCTAATCATTCCGTAGCAACTCACTTCCTGATTTCAACAAGGTTAGCGCTGTATTTAACCACGCAGCCAATTCTCTTCTTGGTCGTCTTGTCACGCACATATTACGGGCTGAACAAGCTACCAAAGTGTACAAGGTGATTAAAACAGCTCAACATCGGTGTTATCACGAGAACGCACTTGTGTGTTTGCAGTGGTTTGCACAGTTTCAAAATTCAGAAAAATATAAAAGAAACTAGAAAGAAAAGTCGACGTAAATTGTAAAGCTCGATCTTGAGTGTAATTTCGCGCTTGCCCCGAATAAAACTTACAGCCCCCCGCCCTTTTTTTGTTGTTGTTTTCGAAGCTGTACAAACCAATATAAGGAAAGCGTTAGTGGCGCTTGTATCGCTTAACAAACGTTTGTGCACGGTTGTAGTGCTTCTTGGACAGCAAGCAAGCAGTAGGGTGCGCGCTTGATGGTGCAGTCAAACTCGACAACTGCCGTTTAGCCCCGACAAACTCTCCTGTTTTACAATTATAATTTCCACTTACGCACAAACGCATAAAGCTTCTGGGGTGCAGATTACTTCATAGTGTCCTTGTTTACTATTTGTCGGAGATGACATTGCACTCATCTCTAAAAGTAAAATGAGTGTTTTTGCAACAGCTAGCAGCTACAATAAATCACGAATAGCATGCATCACAATTACGCCGGTGAGTGATTGAGTGCTGGCTTCAAGTAGCTACGTCGGGGTACGCACCTAATAATTTGTCGCATAATTGCGGAAAGCGAGAAAAGAGCTTTGCAGCATCAAAGCTTCGAGATATAAACGCTTAAAGATCAGAAACCCTTAGAAGTTGATAGAAGGCGCTACATGCATTTAAGAAAAATATCAATGAGCGTATTCTATGCTTTCAAATTTTAAACCAGTTAGCCTTAACTAAACAAGGCTCGATCGGTTTGCGCTTTCCAGGGCAGGTCGAAACGAAGGTCCAAAAATTCGTTTAGGTCACTTGTGTTATCTCAACTGCATATACCCCTGAACAACTCTTTGTGGCTGTCCAGCAAAAGCTACCGAAGCGAAACGCATCAGCTCACTGCGCTGCGGAATATAGTCTTTTCGGAAATATTGCGGCTCGTGCTCTGCAATATTATACAATTGCAGAAATATTCATGATAACAGTACACCAATATTGCAATGCAATACAAGCCAGTACGGCGTTAATTTAGCGCATTTCTAAGAGTACACTACAGAAACTAAGCCGCGCAAATGCGATGGCTGCGCCATCTGTCGAGAATGCCGCACAGCGTACGTCGGCAACTTCTGATCCATCCACCCGCCGGTTTCTGGATATTTTATCGTGCACTTTTTCAGCAGCGCACGTAGCTTGAGATATTTATTGGCCGTGAGTTCACGTTCACTTGGGGCTTCAGTGGTGTAAAGAAATAAATTTCTGTTTCGTTGTCGGCTCTACACCTATTATCTAAAGCAAAGACGAAACTGATGCCGAAACCGTATGTGAGGCCAGATATAACAGAAGTACACATTTATAGTAAAACACCGCGACGAAAGCTCCGCATTCATATTCTTAGCTTCTTAGCTACGGAAAGTTGTCCGGGGGTATGGTTAGGTTTAGACCTTGTGGCACCGTGTCGTTTTCTAATTTCCGAATAGATGTACGCTAGCAGAATGGTTGTATAATGGAGCAGGTATGACTAAAGTTATTGTTTATGCACATAAATGAATGTAGATAACAAGCCCACTCGGCTTTCTTAAGAAGAGCACCAAGTATACGCTCCAACGAAGAAAGCTGAGATACAAATGTACTTACTGTGGCCATTTCCTTGAGCTTCTCACCCTGTGAAACAAGGAAATGAAATTCATTAATGGTGAGCTTATCGACCAAGTTTGTGGCACACTGTTTTACAGCGTTTTACTGTTTACTGTTTACTATTTACTGTTTTACAGTGTTAACAGATATATCGGTGCTTTCCACACAACCTTTTCTGCACAACCAAGGGCGTGATAGGAGCATACCTTGCGCCCAGAGATATGAGAAATGTCTGCCACAGCGATGATTTAATTTTAAGCGGGTTATCTATTCTGAGATATGCTCTATGGTTTTAGCAGTTTACAATGGTGTCTGCAAGTTCATTTTGGGGCATCCAAGGGTAAAGCTGCACCTTCATAATAACAGCTTGAGAGGCTAGTTGGTGCATCATCGTATTCAGATATGTGGCGCAAACAAAGACAAACACAGGAGAAGATCCACAACACACGCGCACACTACCAACTGTAAGAAGAACCGGAACACACTTCCTCTTCTACACTCAGGCACGTCTCAACTTCCTCTTCTTCTCATCTTCCTCTTCTTTGCGAAGGGGAAAATGGCACTCTCTTCCTCGCAGACCATAACCTTGTCCAAACATGGCGGTGACTAATCTCTTCTTCCTCTTCTTCTATTCTTCCTCTTCTTTACCAAGGGGATAGTGACACTTTCTTCCTCTCAGCCCAAAAAACATCGACCAAACATGACAGTCACAAATTCTATACTGTCTTGTAAATTCACACCTCTGCATTGCCCAGTAACTCCTACCACACTGGACAGGCAAATACCACCACATAGTCACAAGTCATACACTAAAAACACCACCACACAAATACAGCAAATACAGTAGGACATGTCCATCTACATTCCATAACTTAAGTAGTCCCTATCTATTGAGAAACTTTATCTTGCCAACATCTAAGAAGCCACGAGGCCCATGGGCCTCGTGGCTTCTTAGATGTTCTTAGACACACGATAACATCGCTTTATAGTAAGAACTCTGCGAACATAGTAAGTCACCCTCTGCAGCTAGAATTTAATTACGTCTTTAATTAACAGAGCCAATGTGTGTGTGTGTGTGTGTGTGTGTGTGTGTGTGTGTGTGTGTGTGTGTGTGTGTGTGTGTGTGTGTGTGTGTGTGTGTGTGTGTGTGTGTGTGTGTGTGTGTGTGTGTGTGTGTGTGTGTGTGTGTGTGTGTGTGTGTGTGTGTGTGTGTGTGTGTGTGTGTGTGTGTGTGTGTGTGTGTGTGTGTGTGTGTGTGTGTGTGTGTGTGTGTGTGTGTGTGTGTGTGTGTGTGTGTGTGTGTGTGTGTGTGTGTGTGTGTGTGTGTGTGTGTGTGTGTGTGTGTGTGTGTGTGTGTGTGTGTGTGTGTGTGTGTGTGTGTGTGTGTGTGTGTGTGTGTGTGTGTGTGTGTGTGTGTGCGTGCGCGTGGAACGCTGAAAGTGAATTACTGAAAGTTATCGTATGCTAAGCGAGATTTAAGGGCAACACGATCCTCCTACACCAGTATGCGATCGAGAGGAAAGATTGCAAAGCTCGCGAAAAGACTTTAATGGCAGAATGACAGTTTATGTTTTTTGCAAGCTTTGTTTTTGCAGTTTATGTTTTTTTGCAAGAGTTAGCGCATGAAGCTGAGTGGATAAGTTATCTGTCAGTGACCTGAAATACTGTAACAACATTCATATCCACGCACAGAAAATGTATCCTGTAAGCATACTGGCTATAAACATAGGGCCGGAAACCAAGCGCGTTCCTAAGGTAACAGGTATGTCCTTGAAATAAGTGTGGAAAGAAACAGTCGGTGCCTTCAGTTTTAGCTTCAAATAGAAGAAAGCGCATAACGACTTACTCAATTTGCTTCATCAATGAGCACACCGGTGAAACAAATATGATAACCTTTCATGCGATGTTTTCAACTGTCTAAATAGCTGCAACTAAGTAAACTCCAAACACAGGAAGTCATAGCAAGAAGCTGTGAATGCCATCTCCTGGTGGAGACGGCCTGGTAAAAGACGCATATCTTATCGCCATTTCAACACAAATGAAAGGTCGCAAAACAGCGCATATATGTATTTGCATTGTCATCGAGAACATATAGTATGTACCTGGATATCAAATCAAGTTTCAGAGCATTTCATTTCCGTCCCATGACAGAATAAATTATATTCAATAAACATTGTGATACGCTCATGAAAGCGAATTCTGTTACGAATGATGTTTGTTAAGTTGTTATATCGAAAAAGCACTAAAGGATTTGCGAGCTCTTCTATTTCCTTACGCTCATTGCTCTTCGATGTCCCATCCAATGAAATTTAGGTTATAAAGTAATTGCCTTTCTTCGTTTTGTTATTTAAGTAGTGCTAGAACATGCCTTTAGAAAAAGCATCAAAATACACAATGGTGGTCACCATCACCGTAAACTGGGAACATATAACAGCCGAAAAGAAATACGCACGCGATATTAATTTTGGATGAGATGAGGCATGTGGCGACAAATGCGCTAGCTAGACTTTTCAAGAAACACTTACTAGGAGAATCTCTGTCCACCTCATCCCCTGCTATTTTTAACTAAAATGCTCCTTCTTCTTTCTTCTCAACGCGTACGCTAGCAGTACCATATCTGCTTGAAGTTGGTTACTGCTGTGTTCCTCTGCTCAGGTTCGTTACTCACTCAAACTAAGACTGCCGGAATAGTCAATGTACAGGCAATAGAGCAGTGCTTGTTTATTATTGCACAAGAGGATAGTCGTTTCATCGGTAATACTGCTTCTACCGTGGTCACAAGACATCTTGAGGGCTTTAAACGTCAGTCTGACTCCAAGTATGAAATATGCGCCGAGAATAATCTGGAGTGTATAGATAATGGGTTTTCAGCATTTTGATTCACGCAAGAAGTAAAAATCTGCCTCGATTCTGACTGGCCAGCAGTGACCTCGAAGCCTCATTACATTAACGTTGGTCGAATCATAGCACGAAAAGTTCCTTTAGAGATGTATTGCTCACTCAAAAGCTCTCATAAACTATGATCGCTGGACAGCGGTCGGATTATGACTATCGTTTAACTATAGGTTCAGTAAGCATATAGCTGTTATAAAAAGAACGTTTTGCGCATGTACTTACACCTTTCATTTGCTTTGCTTGCATAAAAATTACCGCCTCTTTGGAAATCGTGATGCTTGGTTCGTTTACAAACTGTACTATTTGCAAGCGTTACTTTATTTGTTTCTGCCTTTCTTGCTCTATATGAGCTTCGCATTAATGGTATGCCTCTCGCTCTACTAGGTATCCATTTCTAGAAGAGGTTAGCTGAAGGTCGAGACAAATCTTAGCCTAATCGACTGAACTTTTTCTCGTTAGTACAGATGTTGAAGATAAATAAATAATCAATTTAATGAAATTATTATACATAGCGACTCCCAGAAGCACAAACTAATTAACAATGCATTGATTGACATGGTTCAAGAATTATAGAAGGAACATGTCTCATAAATCCCAGTTTCATGGTGAAACGCACTCCACAGTTGGCTGATTGCTTTGTCGCCATCCACAAGCATGCTACAAGAAATAAAAGAGCAGGGCCGAAGTGTACGAAATATAAAAAATAATTTCACTTGCACTTACCACAAAGCTCATGCGCACCCTTGACGATGAAAGCTCCAGCCAAAACGATTGCACAAACGAATAGCACCTTCATATTGGACGTACTGAAAGTCTTTGATGTGCCGACGAAAGGGACTCCAAGAGTGAGCTCGACTGAAAAAGACCCCCTCGACACCAGTTATATATGCCTGCGTACTCTAATCGTGTAGCCTTAGCTAGAACAAGAAACATTTCGCTACCCACTCCCCACTTCAGCACAGCCGACCCTCGAAAGTATTTCGCAGTATACAGCAATACGTAGCAGTCATGCTTTTGCCACTCTGCCGTAACTTTGTGATCATGAACAGAGTTAAAAAACTAGGCAGAAACCTTAACTAAACAGGGCTGCTCTCTTCTTTGCTCACGTGCTACAACGTCGTATAAAAGGAAGCTGTTGCAGCAACGACACGCATGGAGGTTTTCGATCACTGTCCTATTTCGCTCGTCCCTCCTGCGTTTCCATTGTTGTAACGGTCTTGTCGCGTCATTTTGCCTCGGTCTCATTCACGCCGAGGGGCGCATTCAGTGCGTGACCACTGGCCGCGCAGTGCACACCTGGAAGCTCCCTCCCCCTACCCGCCACTCGGCGAGGACGTCTTCGTGCATGATGGTTCGCGTGCTGCAATCGCCAAGGACATCAGACAGCGCCGCTCTCCGTCTTCGTTTCTGCACTCCGTCTGTCATGCGTGCACTAAGATTTACGTCAGTTTCGGTTTTTCAAGCGATTACAAAAGCTAAAGGCAATAGTTAACGGATAACAAAACAAGTTAAGTGCTAAGGAAGACGTTGAACCAAGCTGACGCGAAACTATCATCTCCCAGTGCGGCCGTCACGGCCGAGAGGCAGTGCATCCTCCGCTGTGAAGGCAGACTAAACACGCCCAAAACGGACGTTTGCTCACTCAATGTTGCCCTCCAATTCATTCAAGTTTTCAATGTCATTTATGTGTGTGAGACACGACGCCTATCTTAAACAGCTCCGTCTTGTCAGAAAGAAAGTTGGCTTGACTAATTGCGAATCCAGCAGGATCGAAGGGACGAAATGAACCGGACGGTTTATTGCCTCAACTACTAGGTATTCAGCACGAAGGACCGTTTCTCTAAACAATGATATAAAGTCGTGATTTGACCGCACCTATTAAAGTGAACATTCTTAAACTGTCTGCAATGCTATTCAAACATGCAAAATTACAAAAATGAGGAGCAAATATTGCGAAGATATTGTTGCAACACTAATATAAGCCCACTGAAACAACGCATTTATACAAAATGCCACTTAACTGCAAACGGGAGTGGTGCTACTGCCAAAAATACGTGTTAGATCAATCGCACTGTGTGTCACGTAAAATAAATAAGTGTTATGACACGGCTCATTTGAAGAAAAAGAGCAGGCGGCGCCAACTCCTGTCCGCAGTTGAAAGCACGCACTAGCCGCAAGCAAACAGGCCACCGCGTCCGCAAGAACTCCCCCCCCCCCCCCCCCCTCCGCCATACTGCTATCATATCGAAATAGCCCGGCCCGCATCAACGAAGCACAAAAAACTAAAGCAATGATGTCGGACCTAAAAACCAGCAAAGCAAGCTTCACTAGGCTTCATGAAAAATCGGTTCGTGCGTACCCGCGTGTCTATGAGGCAAAGCGATAAAACTGGAAGCAGAAGCAAGCTAGACAGGAAAGCTTGGGAAGCATTCCTACTATCAACTACGATGTCTGTAGGTTAGCCGCAGGCTGTGCCTTTCTTGCTGAGCCGATCACGTGGTTTGATTCGAATGACCGATCGGCTTTCTACTTTCCCTACTCCTATCACGTGAGGGTGGCAGGCAGATGGAAAATATTGCGTGCGTTCTAGTGCACCTACGCTGGGCAAGTTTCCTCGCTGCAACGTTAGAACCTTTTTAAAAGATCAGAAAGGAGAATGCTGACCTAGTATCAGTTTCACTGTATGTAGTTTCGACTGTAATCTATAACTAGAGCCAGATATGTTAATCGAAATGTGGGTTTACCAAATGGACGTTGGATACAGTCACGAAATAGTGAATGGGCATTGCAAAAAATTTTATCTCACGACTACCTAGAATATTATGCAGAAGCTCCATAGCTGCCATTAGCTAGCAAACCATGTGATGTCCCGCCCTTTGGCTAAATACAGTCGGGTAGCCAAAGATAGTGCGGTATGCCATCGTGGTCTCGGTTCAAAAGAAGAAAGCCTCAGCACGCCTCCCAAGCACAAGCAGTTCGTTCTTTGTGGCAGCAGGACTGAATGCCGGCGGTTCGCTGTCCCGTTTCCGCTTGGCTCAGCGGGTCCGGCCAAATATATTTGTGGAGACCCGACAACGCGTGTGTCTGTGGTTCATCTCCACAATAGCATGACAGCCCATTTCAGTGATGACTGCAGTTTCTTCTACAACCACAGCTGAAATATCAATCATATGAAAATTATTTACTTAGAAACAAATTGCCCACATTAAAACAGTTGCTGAGATAAAGTTCCAACGAGAGAGGATTGCAACACTAAATCGGGGAAAAATCCAGTTTCTCTTCATATATATATACTCGCAGAAACAAAAACATTACTTGTATTCTGCAATGGATGCCGAAACAATAAACCCGAATGGACAGTCGTCAAAGCCCTTCCAACAGATAGGCGTGAGCAGCTTATAGTTTTCTGACACGACTGGGAAAGTTCGGATCGTAGTGGTTAGTCAATAGTAGATGAAATAACCTCTCCCGAAAGAATCACCACATGTGCCGAAATTTCATCTAGACCGCACGTCTAATCTGCTCATCTCAGGAGATAGGTGCACAATGAAAACTCCTGAGCGGCCAAAATCCATCTTATGCTATTATTCGAACAAGCGATTAGACGGCAACTATGAGTCATATCTTTCTATAGACCAACATCATGTTTACAAACAAAGGGGGCGCTCGCGGCGTCGCAGCCGACTGGGGGTGAAAGGTAGGGTTAGCACCCTTAGAAATGCATGGAACCGAAAGATTTCTAAACAGTTTTCTAATTTCACAGGACACCTATGATGTATTTATTCGGTGCAGGGCAACCGTGAACATCCTAGAACAGATCATGAAAGTATGAAATCTCATGACCGAGGCGAAGTAATTTCAAGACGTCGCGAAACGACATCATATGTGCCCTGTGAAATGAGAAAACTGCTTTGAAATCTTTCGGTTCCATATATTCCTATAGGCGCTAACCCTACTTTTTACCTCCAGTCGGCCCAACCTGGCGACAGTAGCGCCACTGCATCGTGCTTACGTCACAGATCGGCGTTGGTCTATAGCACGTTATGAGGTGCGTGCTCGATGAAGACAGCCGGCACGATGGTGGCTATGGACATCGATGAAAAATGCGAAAATTGATTGGTCATCTGAATTAAAAGGTCTTCTCTACAAGAACGCAGAGCAAAATGCCACCCAAATAGCGGGAATCACAAAGAACTGGCTTTCGGGAAGCTGGTGTTGGGCTTAGTAGATCGGGAGCCCAACACACCCACATTTCTTTACACAAGCGGCGGTGACTGGCGACATGTGCAACGCTGTGTTCAGAAAGAGACTAGAGCTCTTGCCGAGAACGTGACAAAATGAAAACGATAGATACGTCTTTCCACAACCACGTTCTGTAGACATTTGTGGGTCTTCCCTGCTTCTGAGAAGGGCTAATTGCCATAGACATGCACTCGAACGGAACAAGGTTCGCATTAAATGTTGGCGTTTCCTTTCTGTGAAACCAACTGCGATATGTGGAACGACCGAAGGACTTTAACATGGGTAAGTGTTGATACTGGGATGTTATTGTTTTTTACCTTAAAACGTTATAAATTGAATACGGGATTCCGATAACACTAGTGACTCAACCAAGTTTTCACTCTCGGGTCGTTTCTTTTTTTCCCTATGTTCCACTGAAATTACAGCTCGTCACGGTACCCATCCGTGCAGGTCGTGGTGCTTGGCGACGGCAGGTTTTGAAGCCCGCTTATAGGCATGGTTCGAAAGATTCGTTTTTATCTCTTGATGAAACAGACATGGTTCATCCCTGGCTAAACGGTTTATTGGCCTAATCAGATGAAAAGCTGTCAGGTATCTGCTTCCATGCAAATTTCAAAAAAGTCAGGAAACAAATGTTTTTATTTTCTTCTAGCATTCCAAGCCTACCGATGGATATAGCGAAAAAAGCCCAATTTTCAATCCTCTAACTTGTAGAAAAATAGATTTCACAAATAATAATTCCTAACGTACGGGGAACTTACAAAGTTATGTAAAGCCACGAAGTAAAAATCGAGGAACAGGGCTTAGTGGCAGTATGTTGCAACTCATATTTGCTTGAATTTTTCAGCAAACTATGTAATATATAAAATACAGCTCAGACCTAAAGATGACCTGACGCTGAGGCATCGATCGATTATCGAGCGTTAGATTTAGAAAGCTATTTTGTTACACAATTGTTTAATGAATATTTCGGTCGTTTTTTTTTTAGTTCGCGTAAACGCAGTATGGTCATATTGATGACTAGTGAATAGATTCTGCACTAATTGAGAATACTAACTTTGTTTATATACGGATCCCATGGTGTAATTCACATTCCTTATATCCGGTATACCCCTTCGTTATATTTTTGCAGGGGATTTCTTCGCCACAATATACAAAATGCAAAACAACGAATCGTTTGAAACCATCCGGAAAGCCCTGCGACAAACTACTCTGCTGCAATGTTTATTTAGATATTGCTTGGAGGGGCGTGGGGGGCATGGTTTCAAAAAGAGAAAAGGTCGGAGGTTCGAATTCCTCGCGTAGGTAATGCTCTGATGCAACTGCTGCGAACTTTATTCTCCGTAACCCGCCGAATTCGTCAATACCTCGGCCCTTTTGCGCCAGAAGGGTGGCCCCTAAACTTCATACGAATGGTAGTACGCCAGAGAACTATATACTTGTATAGCAAAACTAAAGTACAGCTCTAACCTTCTGGGCTCGATCACCACCTCTACGCTTCCGGTGTTGCTATGCGACTGTCAGGTTGTGTGGTACCACCTTGGTCGCTTGGTATATATTCGCTGTTGCTGTGCGACGGCCACGCTAGGTTGCCATTTTGAAACTATGGCTCCCATGACCTTGGAGTGTGGAAAGCATGAACTTGAGAAACATAACTAGCAGGCCTCTAAAGAAAGCACCTGTCACCATTATGCGCAGCATTCATTTTGTTTTCCAAGGCGAAGCCCACATACACACAATGTCCTCTAAATCGCTTATTTTCTGCCTTTGGTACTGTTCGCATCACGAGTTGTCTTAATCTGCGTCAAACTTTATTTTTTGTAAAGCCACCGCGTCGAAAAATTCCGAAAGCGCTGTGGAGTCACTGCAGAAATGCGAAAGCTTAAGCGTTTCTGGTGCACACGGTGCATCACGTATGCTCTCATTATCATTATCAACTAAATGCACCGTCATTATGATTGCTAATGTCATCATTGTGATTATCACTAATTACAGCTTCATTGGCATCGCTACTCTCATCGTCAAGGATGACAAGGAGATTTATGGCGTGTGTTTCACAATCGCGGGCGTGGTGCAGTTGGTTAAAACATTCGGCTGGGGATCCAGGGGATGTATGTTCGATTCCCCATGGATACAAGATTTATTTATTTTGACTCTCTTCCTCACGGTAGACAAGTGGAATTATGATGAGCGTTTCAATTGATGATATCATTTCATTGATAGATATAGTGGGACAGGACGCCAGACGCCGTATGAGCCATTAAAGTATTTCCCCTTAATACATATGTGACATCACCACTATCAATCGACGAGAATGCGCAAAGACCACTATAAAGAAAACACTACATAAAAAAGTATAAAACAGGCATGGTGCCGAGTGGACAGAAACAAAACGAATACAAACTTTCTCAAACGTATTCCCTTCAGAAATTGTTTTATTCTAAAGGTCGTCCTAAATCATTAATACACAACAGTTAATTACCTAGAGTAAAATGAAGTAAAAAAAAGAAAAAGAAAAAGCTGAGAGGACTGTACTAGGCTCTAACGCTAAACAGGGATTAGATGTCGACTATAAAAGGGGAGGGGTAAAATAAAAACAGGAGTCTGTAAAGCCCCACGCTAAGACAAGCATGTGGGGAAGAGACACAAAATGACAAATGGTGGTGGGAAAACTATTATGAAAAAAGCATGACAAGGGAAGTAATAGCTAACAAAAAATAGAGCAATAACAAGAGGCGTAAACATATACCTCCTAGAAAGAAGGAAAATAAACATAAAAATAGAAATAAAACACGCATAAAACAAAACAAAGAAAAGAGGAAAAGAAAGCAAGGAAACAGAAACGAACATAAAAGACAAAGAACAACAGAAGTTACGAGACAAATCTTAAAGATTAGAAAAACAGCACAAAGGAATAAAAGTCACAAGAAACAAAATTAAAGGAATAAAATTGAAGGCGAAAAGAGTCAGACGGGACAAAAAATGAAAACAAGAGTGCCAAGGCTCCATACTAAAACAAACATGTGAAATGGAGGAAGGCGAAATGAGATCTGGCGTGTGGGATTACGAAAGAAGAGGATGTTTAGGAAAGTGAACTTTTACTTTCCTTGATATTCTTAACCTAACAGGAAAAAAACGTAAAAGCGAAAAAGAAAGAAACGCGGGAAGGAGTCATACCATTCCGGTTCAATCCCAACCGAAAATGGTGCTTGGGATATATTTGCGAAAATCATTCTTGAAGAAATGACTGCCACATTAAGGTGGCCATGAGGGAATTCAAAGTGAGCTGACGCACTTCTTTCTTATAAAGTACGCCTCCATGACTTCGCGCTCAGTTTGTTTTTCTAGCTGATCTTATGAATTCTCTGTTATCTCGCAGTGACTCCCACATGCAGGTGGCCATCAGGGAATTCAAACTCGCTCTGAACTAAATTAATAGAACGTTAGCTGACGCACTTCTGTCCGGCCTTTCTTATAAAGTACGCCTCCATGACTTTGCGCTCAGTTTCTTTCTCTAGCTTTTAGGTGAAAATGCGCCCGTTCATATACCCTGGGTTTTCAGGTTTTTAAGAGAAGCAAATGTTCTGAACAGAATGTAAGTTTAAATTACATAAATGCAACACTCTTAACCTTGAAGTTGGCGCATGATAGCCTAAGTTGCTTATGCGCCACTAAACCCAACACAACAACAACAACAATCTTTCTCTAGCTGATCTTATGAATTCTCTGTTATCTCGCAGTGACTCCCACATGCAGATGGCCAGCAGGGAATTCAAACTCAATTTGAAGTAAATTAATAGAATGTTAGCTGACGCTTTTCTGTCCGGTCTTTCTTATAAAGTACGCCTCCATGAGTTCGCGCTGTTTTTTTCTCTAGCTGATCTTATGAGTTCTGCTGTCTCGCAGTGGACGGCATCCATTCTTCGCTTCTGTTTTAGATGCTTTGCAAGGCTCGGCAAGGTTAGTACTTTATTTGTTACGTACGCATAAACTATCTTCTCCTGCCGTCTCATTGAATCATCTTCCTGTCTGCCCAATGTAATGAAGCCAGCATCTGATATAGGAATTCTGTACACAACGTTCGCCTTGTATTCTGAGTACTCCGATGTTTCGCAATGCAATCATCTCGCTCTTCTCCTTCCAAGTGCAGAACTTCAAATGTTTACATGGGGTAGAAAAGACAGCCTTGACGTTATAACGCACACAACTTTTATGGAATCGTGCGAAAACACATGAGAATATGATATTATACCTGGACAGGAGTATTGCTGTTATTTTCTTCGCTTCCCTGTTCGTTACACTGATCCGTTAATGCATTTAGCTTTTGCAAAAGGCTTTCCCACACTGCTAGTGTAACGTCTGCGGGGAATTCTGCCTCCTCTAGACGCCCGAATTTCTCTTCTGGCGGTCATTTGGTCGAGGCAGGATTTTGTTACGCCACCGTGAAGGCATAAAGACACAATCCCCCGCTTGACGACCTTAGAAGAAGCGCTTTGCTTAATTTAATGTAGAAGTATCAGCATATCTGAACACTTTCACAACGTAGGTTAGACAACAAAGGTTAGAAAGAATAGCTTGAATGCACTTGTCAACCGCGGATATAAGTATGTCATGCTCACGTAACACAGGTGCTACCAACACTCCTATAAACATGCATTTCTTTATTATTATTATTATTTATTATTTTTAATATAGCGCCTGTCCCATCTACATCTGTGTCGTTAGTTTACATCATTTGCATTCTTTCACTGCAAAGGACGCCTTTTTGAACAGGGAAATACGATGAGGAAGCAGAAGCGAAAATTGAGCTAGGCTCCAGAAAATGGATGGGCCACCCCTATCGTGTTCCCTGCCACCCGAGAACGACGGTTTCAGCGATTCCGCGTCGAAGACTACGCCAGGAAACCATCCGGATGCATCGGATACGCCTACCGCCGAAGATGCAAACATGGCTCCAGAGCAGCCCCGGCAAGACGCCGCGGCAGCATCGCTATGCAGTGGCACAGATAACGCGGCCCAACCTACGCCGTGCTGGACGCAGACGAAAACATGACGGATCACGAATCCAGCCCAGTGGTTGCGACGATACCTGTCTCCAACCCTTTCTCTGTTCTTTCCATGGAGAACAAGTCGGGAAACACCCCTGCTCAGGTAGGTCTTGCACTTTTCCGTTTTCGAAATTCGTCAAGCAACCTAGGATGGGGTTAAGCACCTCGCAGATAGCTCAAGAAAGCACTCGCTTTGTGAACACACGACATGGCTTAAAACATGGCCGCTCGCAGACAGCTACAAACGCTCGCTTCGCGGACGCGCATTATCGAGCGCAAGGCGTTGCCTCAGCGCCCATAGTCACCACAATGGGTGGAAACTATCACTTGGCTGATAATGAACATGCTGAAGATGATTGGCAGTTGGTTAGACGAAAGAACAAAGCCACAGCCGCCGATCCAATCAGTGTTAAATACACTGTGATAATTAAGCTAACCTCACCTGGACAACTAGGCACACACCCCGCACACTGGCTGCACGAAGCTGTTGCAAATGAGCTTCGAAAAATCCATTTTCACTCTGGATTTCAAGTACGGCCACTTGAGCGAAGCAATCAGTTTGCAGTCGACATATCGCATGTACATGCCAGAGACCACCTTATTTGACTGCAGTCTCTCGTCATTGCTGGAAAGGATACACCTATTCAAGCTTATGAAACCATATGTCCCGGCAACATCCGCGGGGTCATTTATCGCGCCAACAGGTTAACAAGCGAACAGCTCATGGCAAACCTCAAGTGCTACTCGTGCAGGATAATAAACGCCTGGCCTATGAGCAAGAACGGAACAGCTCTAATCACGTTTGAGGGCTCCAGACTTCCCCGCAAAATTCATCTGTACAGCATACTCCTTCCGGTGACACCTTATCACCCGAAGTCTATCATATGTGAGACCTGTCACAAAATCGGACACAGGGCAAATTCGTGTCCATTAGTCGACCAACGACGATGCTCGTATTGCGGTCACCTCGCTCATGGAAACCTCGAGGTTTGTCCGACAGAATCACTCTGCCGCAATTGCAGAGGTCCGCATGTAGCCACGGACTCAAGGTGTCCTGCTCGGCAGCAGGCCACAAGAACCATGAGGAATGACATCTTCCGCCATATACGAGTGTCGCGACGAAAAGAGCGCAAACAACAAGCCGAGATTCTACGTGATAACCAAACGGCGGCGACGACGGCGCACAACAGCCCTGTCAGCATATATATACAGCAATCAACCTCGGAGGCAACTGTGCTTGATAATCAGGATTTCCCTCCCTTACAAAGTCAGCCGTTGCCAAAGACACGAGACAATGAACGTAAAACTAAACGGCAAGACGCGCATAAATCCTCTACACAATCTGATAGCAATAGTCAAAGGAACGCCACCTCATCCCTAGCCACAGTTTCTGAGCATACCGCGACGGCACCAAAGCAAGTGCGCGTACATCGGGCTTACGCTGAATCTCCCCGTGATACGCAGCGCGGCGCACAAATGAATCTTGCGAAAGAACGTTCGCATAAGCTACACTTAGATCAAAACCAGCTCACGCACATTATCGAACTGGTCACCGCCGAGGTGATCAAGCGTATGCTGCCGCTCTTGGGAATGTCACAGGCTTTTCCTAATCAAGAGTCCTAAATTGGGCACACATCATCTCCAGCTCCGCGTACCTTTCAGTTTAAAAATGGCAGGCATTAGCGCGAAACCACATGACATTTTTGCTTCGGACTCTCCTACATGGTTATTGCAATGGAATTGTCGGGGAATCTGTCGCAAGCAAGCGGAACTTCAGAGGAGACTGTCCATCACGTCAACGCCTCCTATAGTTATCCTGCTTCAGGAGACCGCCATTAATAAGCCCAATTTAATAGGGTACAATTCTTACTGCACCCCTTCCATAGAGCACCAACGCCCCGGGCCAGGATCGCGAACAGCGGCTCCAATGGCCAATGGGCAGGCATGCGTCCTTGTTCTGTCGCGTACTGCCCATACTGAACTAGATACTTCCGCGTGGTGCACGCAGACGCAGGAAGTAGCGGGAGTACGCCTTAGCTTAGATAGCGACCAGCAAGCATTAGTTTTTTCAGTTTATGCGAGATCATTCGGTACTACGACATATCGAGTGGATATGCCTTTTTAGAGCACTTCTTAAGGATATATCCCCAGGATCGCGTTGTGGTTGGGGGTGATGTTAACGCCATGCACACCAGCTGGGATATAATCGCTCAGATGCTAGGGGAAGGCACCTTTGGCAGCAAATTGTCTGAGCGAAATTTACCATAGCCAACGGCCTCACTCTACCCACTCGCTTTGGCCAGCACAAAGGTCAACAAGACACTTCCCCAGACTTGACACTAGTGTCTCATCCCACTGAGATCCTATGGTCATGGGCTGATGATGTCATGGGTAGTGATCATTATCCCGTGGTGGTCTCATGGGCTCCTCGAATGCGAAAGTCATTACAGCGACAACAAGGCCGTCTAATAGAGGAGCACGTCTCATGGGACGATTTCCGTAGGATGCTCGGTGAGGTGAACGTTCCCACAGGATTAGACGAGCTTATCACTCAGATCACCAATGCCAAGAAGAAAGCTACAACGAAGCTTTCAGTCAAATTTGATGCCCCAAAGCCGGACTCTCACCTCTTCCGTCTGTGGAATCGTAGGCTTCGTGCTCTCAAGGCGTATCGCCGATCAGGCCGGACATCCCATCGGAGGCGTGCCCTCGCTCGCATTAGCCAAGAAGCTGAGAAGTATACTTTGCACCTCGTTCTCCAAGACTGGCAGCTGCTGTGCCACTCACTCAATGATAAAGTTAACTTGTCGAAGGCCTGGCACATATTTGGAGCTATCCTTGGACGCAAGAAGCCGATTTCTCCTGCCCAAAGTATGGCCCTGAAATTGAACGTCTCCCCGGCAGAGTTACCTATAGAAGCAGGGAAGGTATTCTTTTCCCAACCTGAAAATGCGGATGCCTTGCCTGCGGACCCCTTATCAGGTACATTAAACGAATACGACGTTCCCTTCACATTAGACGAACTGGAGGCAGCATTTTATGACTCCAATCATAATAGTGCCCCAGGACCGGATGGTATAAGCTACTCAACACTTCTCAACCTTCCCAAGTCACACAAACTTGCCCTGCTGAAAGAGTTGAACAAATACTGGGCCGACGGTGATCTTCCTCTTGCTTGGAAGAAGTCAGTGGTAATACCAATTCCAAAACCTGGCAAGCCAAGTCGAACATTACAAGACCTCAGGCCGATATCGCTGACGTCCAACCTTTGTAAGGTCATGGAACGTATGGCTCTAAGAAGACTTGAATGGTACTTAGACACATACCACGTCCTGTCTCCTATGCAAGTAAGTTTTCGTCGAGGGCTCTGCGCCCAAGATATCCTCAGAAGGCTTCATAACGACGTTCTCGCATACCCTAGCAGCGCACAGCTCAGAGTGGTTATTGGGGTCGACGTCAAAAAGGCGTTTGATTCCGTGCCCCACTCGACCATACTTCGCCGGCTCCAGGAAGTGGGGATAGGCGGCAACCTCTACCGCTTCGTGAAAGTCTTTCTTGCAGAAAGAACCTTTTCAGTAATGGTTGGAGATACTCAGGGTGGTTGGCAACGCAACCAAACAGGTGTCCCCCAAGGCACTGTCTTATCACCGGCTCTCTTCAATGTAGCTATGTCAGGTCTCCCGCCAATGCTGTCGTTGATACCCGGTCTCAAATTCACCGTGCATGCGGACGATATAACGCTGTGTACCAATTCAGGGTCCCCTGCAGAGCAAGAACAAGCCCTACAGACAGGCCTCAATGCCGTCCATGAATACATCGAGAAGTGGGGAATGAAAACCTCTCCGGAAAAAACCGAGTACGTGGTTGTCATAAACGGCCCGCGGGTACGAGCCGAGGCAGAACGCAAACTTATCTCTCTTCATTTAGGGCACTCGGTTATTTGCCGGAAACCAACAATCCGTATACTAGTAACACGTTGCTTAGCTGTCATCAGGCTTTACACCTAATGCGCCGCGTCCCTGCGCGTGGATGGGAAATCAAGGAGGTGGGGCTCCGTCAGATGGCATTAGCACTCATAACATCGAAAATCCTGTATGCATATCCGTACATGCGACTTAACGCAACCCAACGCCTTCAGCTTGAGCGAATCAATTGCAAGGCGATGCGCCTAGTTACTGGTCTGCCACAGTAATGCCCAGTAGTGAACCTACACGCATGCAGCAATATTAATGCCCTTCAGGATCTGGCAGAGCAGCAATTGCAAGCCCAGCGAGTCCGTCTCTCCACAACGGCAGCTGGCCGACAGATCCTGCAGGCATTAGGCTACAACGTTGACAATTTAGAGAGAGTTGATTGACTTAGTAGATGTTATACCATTACCAAAGAATATGAGTTCGGCTAATCCTCGAAGGCGCAAAGCTGCCGCCAAACGTCATAGGAAGATGTCACACAAGCTAGCCCAGGAAGGAGCTATCCAACTATACACAGACGCCGCTCAATTTCAACACTGCGCAGCTATAGCTTGTCAAGACTCTGTGTCAGATACCTCGGTAGTTCAACGTCTTTCCAAGGAACACACTGTTACCAATCTTGCCATTACTCGAATAGTAGCAAGACAGGATCGGGCTCCGTGCACCTACCATGTTTACACAGATTCACAAGCAGCGTACACTGCATTCCGCGCAGGGGGAGCAGACTATGCCATTCTGAACACTATTCGAACACAAGCCCGTCGCCTGAGAGAGGAGGGCTACACCTTAATTATCAAATGGATTCCTGCACACGAAGGAATCACTGGAAACGAAAACGCACACCAGGCAGCGCGCGCGGCAGCTCTTTCCGCACCTTTGCCTGGATCCACATTCGTTTCCGCTTCGTGGCCCCCTGAGGACGTTACGCATCCGTCGTCGCCTCATATGGATAGGGCGGAGACATGGCATCGAGCACGACGCTATCGTCGAAGCACACTCCAGCACTTGGCCAACCCTGAGCAACTATATCGTCGCCCAGATAGCTCATTCCGGAGAGTGGAGGCAGTACTCCTTCGCCGAGTCCAGACAGGTCAGCTTCTGTCACCTGCGAAGCTGCACCTCATAAACCCACAGGTATACCCTTCTCCTCAGTGCCCGACATGCCCGGCCAGAGGCACGGCCGAACATCTCCTGTGGAGCTGCCCTACTTTTGACGCAGTATGGGAGAGAGCACTCAAGTCCCTGGGCGGGCTTCTACCTGCAACCCTGCAGGCATGGGTCGATCCCCCATCGCACATCGGGCTATCAGACGCAACCCGGCTCTGGCGAACTTTTCTTTCTTACTTCAAGGAAGAAGAAGGACCAGGCCATTACTTCGCGGAGCCGACCTCGGGACGACCCTACCTCGAGGAAGAAGTGGACACCGGTCCCTCATATCTATCCCTACCTTCACCCCCATCCCCACCCATACCCTCACCCCCACCATTAACCGCTCCCCCACCCCTACATCCATGAAGCAACTTAGTTCTGCCGCAAGGTAAACGCCTACCGTAAGCAGAAATAACGACGTAATAAAAAAAAATAATTTTTTTCTTTGGGCGATAAGACACTCCAGCACAGGCTCTGCTTTTGGAAGAACTATTAAGTTAGCAGGTTTCCAGTTGCATTAGAACAAAGAGCACAGGTGCTCCTGGTTCTTTGTGGAGGAGTCTTCCTGCCTATAATTCAGGTGGTTTGGGCCACTACAGACACGAATCTACGGAAGGAGGGAGAGCAATGAGGTACGCTATTGTTTACGCAACTAGCTGTCGGGTTGTTGCTGCAGAGCATTCTGTCGCTGCTGATGCTGCTGCAGTGTTTCCGGCAACGTGGACTAACTTTCCCAACATATTTATACGCCTATTTGATTCACACAAGTTTTCGCATCTGCATTGTGACAGAGACAATCGGCTTAGCGGTCAGGCATCCAAGCAGACACCTTTCACTGCGAGCCGAGCATATTTTGGCATGTCATGAGGGCGGCATAACAAGGCTCTGGACATCGAAGAGAACATAGACCGAACTAATGGCTGAATTATACTTTGGGTGGCAACGGCTTCCCATTTTAGGCACTGCGCAGCTTCGTATACTACTGCTTGTTTTTTTCACCTAAGTGAAAAACTTGGAGGGAATGTGTAGTTGGGGTCCCACGTCCAGGACTCCATCAGCTAAGGTGCTGTCCGAGCGTGGGTTACGGGTAACCTATAATCCTTGAAGCCGGAGCACCAAGTTAGTCATCTACTTCTGCTGCCATGCGGTCAGGCTCAGTTGACAGGCGCCCACATCTCTTCGTCTTCATCCACCCCGTGTAAGTTTGCTGAGCCGTGTCAGGCAAGCACTCCACTGTTTAGCAAAGCTTTTCATTGCCCTCTACTGACCCCCGGCAACCGGTCGTATGCTATTACAGAGACTTCGATACAAATTGCAACTTCACAATCCATCTGGAAACTTCACATTTGGCAGTTTCGTTTATGACTGCACTCGAGGAAAAAAGAAGTCTGTACTACGACTATAGTTGCTTTTTTAAATGTGTGGCCTATGCTAGTGGTTGCGGCCTGGCTAATAATTCCAAGAGATTGCTTATTTTGAGGCCGTTTACAGCGTTGTGTGTGTGTGTGTGTGTGTGTGTGTGTGTGTGTGTGTGTGTGTGTGTGTGTGTGTGTGTGTGTGTGTGTGGTGTGTGTGTGTGTGTGTGTGTGTGTGTGTGTGTGTGTGTGTGTGTGTGTGTGTGTGTGTGTGTGTGTGTGTGTGTGTGTGTGTGTGTGTGTGTGTGTGTGTGTGTGTGTGTGTGTGTGTGTGTGTGTGTGTGTGTGTGTGTGTGTGTGTGTGTGTGTGTGTGTGTGTGTGTGTGTGTGTGTGTGTGTGTGTGTGTGTGTGTGTGTGTGTGTGTGTGTGTGTGTGTGTGTGTGTGTGTGTGTGTGTGTGTGTGTGTGTGTGTGTGTGTGTGTGTGTGTGTGTGTGTGTGTGTGTGTGTGTGTGTGTGTGTGTGTGTGTGTGTGTGTGTGTGTGTGTGCGCGCGCGCGCGCGCGCGCGCGCGCGCGCGCAAAATTCCCACACAGGCGAATTTTGCGTATCGCCTCCATCGAAACACAGCCGGCAATTGGATAAATTGGATTCTCATAGCTGATTAGGACGCACTACGATTTGAGGGCAAGGCTATTGCTCGAATCCTGATATCCTTGCACGAAGCTTTTAGCATGAGCGATCATTTATATTACTGCCATTTTCTTAAAGGATAAGAACATTCCTTAATTTATACTAAGTCGAATGTAAGACCAGTACGAACTCTGCAATTCTTCCTCTTATATTTACAGATTTATCGTGCATGGATGCTAACATTAGGCAAAGCGCACTAGTTTTGTATACTGTAGCAAACTTGAAGCATCAGTTTGTCCTTGAAGCGCTTAATTACATTTATCGCACGCAACATTACACATTCACGATTTCGATGACATTAATTTTCAAACAACCCTACGAGTTCAAAAAAATGTATATCAAATTTACAGCCACTGGAACAAGGGCTCATCAAGTGCATAAGTGTCGCGCTCGCTTATGAGTCCTCCATTTTCTACGTAAGCTGCATCACGTGTAAGAGTGGATTTTGAAATCTGATACCTCATCAATTCCGATTTAGACAGCGCGCCTCTTTATACAGGATACTCGTGGGTCACAGGTAAAAATTAGAGCGCAGAAAGGGTGAGTTAGAATACGGGAGTGCTGTATGTCAGACGTGATGGTGTGCGATGTGACAACTGACGTCAAGCCTCCACTATATTGTCACGTAGTGGTGACGAGGTCGACGACATAAATGAAGGGTCGATGATTGCACTAAAGAAACTCTTTATTTGGGCTGACTTGCGCCCGCAAAAGGACTAAGCAACTCGGCGGCGGTGACAGAAACAAACGTGCTCGTCGATCGTCGAACAAAGAATGCCCGTCACACTCGGCAACGCTCAATTTAAAGGCTGCACAGAACAATCTCGATAACGTCGCTAACAGCTACCAGCATGGACTGGAACATTGTGGAAAGACACCCGAGTGGCCAGAACCTTCGAGACAGATCTCGGTGCGTCTTGCGCTACAACAAAAACTGATAAAGGTGTGACTCGCGACATCGAGCAGTAACAAACAAAATTTACGGAACTGATACGCGGTCTAGAATCAGAGTGATAAGCTTGTATGCCGGCGGCTGTTTAAAAACAACAAATACTGTTTTGAAGGTTTCGCGGCATTACTCCCCCCTTAATAAAAACATCGCCTCGATGTTCCAGAACAAAGAAACCTAAACATAAACACTGCAAAGTTTAAACACCACAGATAATTTAACGCGCGTAATATGGCTTCAGTCGTACATGTACAATTTCTGGGCGTGCGCGTCGCAGTTGTGATGCTGACGTTCCGTCGGGAATGACTTCATAGTCCAGTGGTCCGACGCGCCGAAGGATTTTGTATGGCCCAAAGTATCGACGCAACAACTTTTCACTTAATCCGCGACGGCGAATTGGTGTCCAAACCCACACTTGGTCTCCTGGATTGTACTCTGCGTGGCGTCGTCGTAAATTGTATCGTCGGCTGTCGGTGCGCTGTTGGTCTTTAATACGCAGCCGTGCGAGTCGTCGGGCTTCCTCTGCACGCTGCAGGTAGGCGGCGACGTCAAGGTTGTCTTCCCTGGTTACGTGCGGCAGCATTGCGTCGAGCGTCGTCGTGGGCTCCCTGCCGTACACAAGCTTAAACAGGGTCGCTCTGGTCGTCTCCTGGACTGCCGTGTTATACGCAAAGATCACGTACGGCAAGATGGCGTCCCAGGTCTTGTGTTCAGCGTCGATTTTCATGGCGATCATGTCCGCGATCGTTTTGTTCAGGCGCTCCGTAAGCCCAATGGTCTGGGGATGGTACGCAATTGTTCGTCGATGGCTTGTGTGACTGTATTCCAAGATGGCTTGCGTCAACTCTGCCGTAAACGGCGTTCCCCTGTCCGTGATGAGCACTTCTGGGGCGCCGTGTCGCAAGAGAATTTGTTCGACAAAAAATTTGGCGACTTCTGCCGCGGTACCATTTGGTAGTGCTCTTGCTTCGGCCTAAAGGGTGAGATAGTCAGTGGCCACGATGATCCACTTGTTACCCACAGACGAAGATGGAAAGGGGCCGAGGAGATCCATCCCAATTTGTTGAAAGGGCAGGATTGGGGGCGGAATCGGGTTTAGTAGTCCTGCTGGTCTGATCGGCGGTGTCTTGCGTCGTTGGCACTCACGACACGTCTTCACGTAGTGGGCAACTTCGGCAGACAGTCGCGGCCAGTAATACTTCTCCTGGATTCGGCGCAACGTGCGCGCAAATCCGAGGTGGCCTGCTGTGGGCTCATCGTGCAACGCCTGCAGAATTTCTTGCCGAAGGGTTTTAGGCACGACGAGAAGCTGCGCGGTCTTTTGGGGTGCGAAGTTCTTCTTCACGAGGAGGCCATTGCTTAACGTGAAGGATGATAAATGTCGCCTGAACACACCAGGAGGGGAAGCGGTCTTTCCTTCCAAGTAATCGGCTAGCGCTTTCAGCTCAGGGTCTGATCGCTGTTGTTCTGCGAAACTGCTGGCGCTTACCGGTCCCAAAAAGGCGTCGTCGTCATCGTCCTTCGGGGGAGCATCGACGGGAGCTCGAGATAAGCAGTTTGCGTCGGAATGCTTCCGGCCCGACTTATAGACTACAGTCATGTCAAATTCTTGAAGTCGTAGGCTCCATCTGGCAAGGCGGTCGGAAGGATCTTTCAAATTAGCCAGCCAGCAGAGTGCGTGATGGTCGCTTACCACCTTGAATGGTCGGCCGTATAGGTATGGACGAAACTTAGAAGTGGCCCAGATGATTGCAAGGCACTCCTTCTCTGTCGTCGAGTAATTGATTTCGGCTTTTGTGAGGGACCTGCTAGCGTAGGCGATTACTTTCTCCTGTCCGGCACTCTTCTGGATGAGAACGGCTCCTAGGCCAACACTGCTCGCGTCTGTGTGAATTTCGGTCTCGGCGTTTTCATCAAAGTGGCCAAGTACAGGAGGGCATTTCAGGCGGCGCTTGAGTTCGTCGAAGGCTTCTCCTTGCGGCGCTTCTCATTTAAAAGGTACGTCAGCCTTTGTAAGCTGCGTCAACGGTTCGGCGATCCGCGAAAAGTTTCTGATAAATCGTCGATAATAAGCGCACAGCCCAAGGAATCGGCGCACAGCTTTCTTGTCGGCAGGCGGTGGGAATTGTGCGATTGCAGCTGTTTTCTACGGGTCTGGGCGGATACCGTCCTTGCTAACGATGTGACCTAGGAACCGGAGTTCTTCGTAGGCGAAGTGACATTTCTCTGCTTTTAGCGTTAGTCCCGATGACTTGATGGCTTCCAGCACTGTCTGTAGTCGTTTTAGGTGGTCTTCAAAGTTTGATGAGAAGACAACAACGTCGTCCAAATATACCAAACAAATTTGCCTCCAAGCCTGCCAGGACTGTGTCCATTACTCGTTGAAATGTGGCTGGTGCGGAGCAGAGGCCAAATGGCATCGCCTTGAACTCAAAAAGTCCGTCCGGTGTGATGAATGCGGTCTTCTCGCGATCTCTTTCGTCGACCTCAATTTGCCAATATCCGCTTTTTAAGTCCATCGATGAAAAGTACCTTGCATTGCAGAGCCGGTCGAGAGTATCGTCGATGCGGGGAAGCGGGTAGACATCCTTCTTCGTTATGCTATTCAAGCGGCGGTAATCAACGCAGAAGCGAAGTGTGCCGTCTTTCTTCTTCACCAAAACGACTGGTGCAGCCCAGGGCTGTTCGATGGCTGGATTACGTCATCACGCAGCATTTCCTCAACTTGATCGCGAATGGCCTGGCGTTCTCGCGGCGATACACGATAAGGGCTTTGGCGCAGAGGTCGTGCGTGTTCGTCCGTTATTATGCGGTGCTTGGCCAGTGGTGTTTGTCGTACCTTCGATGACGATGAGAAGCACTCCCCGTAGCTTCGAAGCAGACTGAGAATCTTGTCTTTTCTGTTGTGGGTCAGTGCCGGGTTGATGTCAAATGTAGGCTGACGGAATAGGTCCAGTGCGTCTTCCAGGGCGACAGGAACACGGCTTGGGTCTTCGCTTGAAGGATCAAAGGCAGCACCTCCACCAGATGTCACGTAGTGGTGACGAGGTCGACGACATAAATGAAGGGTCGATGATTGCACTAAAGAAACTTTATTTGGGCTGACTTGCGCCCGCAAAAGAACTAAGCAACTCGGCGGCGGTGACAGAAACAAACGTGCTCGTCGATCGTCGAACAAAGAATGCCCGTCACACTCGGCAACGCTCAATTTAAAGGCTGCACAGAACAATCTAGATAACGTCGCTAACAGCTACCAGCATGGGCTGGAACATTGTGGAAAGACACCCGAGTGGCCAGAACCTTCGAGACAGATCTCGGTGCGTCTTGCGCTACAACAAAAACTGATAAAGGTGTGACTCGCGACATCGAGCAGTAACAAACAAAGTTTACGGAACTGATACGCGGTCCAGAATTTGAGTGATAAGCTTGTATGCCGGCGGCTGTTTAAAAACAACAAATACTGTTTTGAAGGTTTCGCGGTAATATAAAGAGCCACGTGAAGCTGTCGCGGTATAGTCGGTTTAACCATATCTAAACCACCGCCATTTTTATGCCCTCCAACACCGATATCGACGGGTGCGACAACGCACCTTTTCTTTACTAATTTATTTTTGGGATAATGAGATGGGAATAGCTTGGGTGCTGTTTCAATCATTGCAGAGTCAGTCACAAATTTATGTCCTTGTTCACCTTAGGGTGACTTGTGTCTGCAAGTGCAGACTGAATTTCTTCGAATCTATGAGAATTTAACACATTTACTTTTTCTCTCTCTCTCTGAGGTGCATTGTTTCAAATTCCCCACCGTTCCATGCAAATCGCTCATTGACCGGATGCCACTTTGCTTGTGGAAGAGATGACTCAAAATTATGTAACGTGTCCAGCAAATAATGAAGCATTTTACAACAATTGGCGACGATTTCGACCTTGACTTCGCACTTGCAAATGACCGCATGCTCCAACGCTCGGGCGGTCTACAGCACGGATGAGAGTTAATTGGGGATGATGACGATATCCAAGGTCTTGCGCAGAGGTTGCCAGATTAGTACGTGCAAAATTAGACTATGGCGATGCCGAATGGTCTAAAGAAGCCACAAGAAAATTTGATTTGTCTACACTGTCGCTAGTTCGGATTCACTGTAGGTCATGAATGGGGTGTCCTTACTTTCGGCCTTCTCGGTCGCTTGTCACCAAAGACGGTCACCGTCATGTTTTCATCCGATCAAGGTAGGTTGGTTGGTTTGTGGGGTTTAACGTCCCAAAGCAACTCAGGGTTCGAATGCTAAAAATTATTAAAACCACTTAACGTGCGGCCTCAGTACATGCTTATACAGAAATAAAATTGGAAGAGCTAAGAAAACAGTGGGAATCTTTTTTTTTCGAAATCGTGAACACAGAAGCGGAGAGCGACATTGATATGCTCACGAGACTACTGCGCATCATGTGAGAATGTCAAGCCTTTTGTGAAAATTTGAAGTCGGGCAGGGCTGCACCAACAAAGTGAATCAAGAGAGTTTAAACGTAAATGCATCTCGTGCAATGTTTCTCTGCATTCCCACCATAGTGCTGAAGGCAGTAAGTAGGCTGCGCTAAATATTTTTTCCTTCTGTGCAGTAACAGGAGAGCTCCAGAGACAGGAAATGCTTTTTTAACAAATATTCCAACTATGCTTCCCGTCTTAACAGCCAAATTCATTATTACAGCATATATTTCTATAGCGAAAACTTACAATGAAGGAAACCTGGGGCTAGGATGCAAGTCCTCTTTTCTGTACGTACGCTGCCTGATTGAGATAGATGGCATCACGGGACCACCTCGTCAAGCAAGGCCCATCTTGTGACTAACATGCAGACTATCCTAATCCCTGCCATTAATTGAATAATCGATAGTTTGCAGTAGTAGCGTTTTCAAAGCTATCTTTGTCTCGCTCGCTTTCTTCCAGTTTTGACGCGCTGCCCTGTTGGAAGCCTATCGGCGCGTGCTTTCCTGGTGGTTAGCTGCGACTTCAGTGCCACATTTTCACGCGATAGCATATACAGCTCGTTCGGTGGAAAAGGCACCGCCGTTGCAGTCACACAGAATCGAGAAAAACGCGTCGGAAAAAAATAGGCACGTGGTTTCATACCGACATTTTTGACACAACCGTTCTGTACGCATTACTCAGGGTGGTGTCATATCATTTCTCTTCCCATTTAGTCTGCGAAAAAGTTGCGAACCTACGGCAAATGTACTTCTAATTTCATGGCGTTTATTGTAAGTGTATGTATCCACCGAGAAGTGAAAAACATACTACGCCTTCCTTTCCCTAGAAGCAAAGCAACAAAGGACTAACAATATGCCTAACTTTCTGCCAGTCTCTCAATGTCAAAAATTCGCAGAATCAAAAAGCGATGTAAAATGCGTTATCATGTTTACTGTAAAGGCATAGCTTGAGCGCGCTTCAAATCTGCTGTGTTTCTTTTAATGTGTCGAAATTATTTCTGTCCGAAAAATGAACACGTATACTGTTGGAACGCTTCTGTGGATGCCCTAGCCTGCTTTCAGGCGGCTCGCGCATCCTTTCAACTGCGTGGAGAAGTTAGCGGTGATTCCCTATTTTTGCCAACTGCGTAGTCAACCGTACAGATTCATTTTATTTGGGACGCATCGAACCAGACCGCAGCACGTCTTCAGTTATTAGGACACAGACATTTGTTGTAACTGCAAGATACGAGCACGTGAACTCCAGGCATAGGGCTAGCGCACAAGAAAGACACACACTGCGGGTAGGCGGACAGGACACACGCTGTCCTGTCCGTCTACCCGCAGTGTGTGTCCTTCTTGTGCACTAGCACCATGCCTGAATTCGTTCACCAACTAGCCCAGTTAAGAGCATTGACAAGGGGACTCGCTTGTGCTCAAATTATGTTCTAAACTTTTATTAGCAAATCCGCGGAAATATTTTGTGTTTCAATATATTTCACAATTTAGAGAATCATTGAGCGAGAATGTTTTGGCACAGATTCTACCTTTTTACCAATTTGTTTTGCACCGAAACTTCCTTTCTATTTGAGACAGTCAGTCTACTTTTCAATTCGCTGCTCTGATACGGCTGAACTGACCCTGTGTGCGATGTCAGTGCACGTTAAAGAAATTCAGGTGGTCGAAATTTGCGGAGTCCTCCACTACGGCGTCTCTCATAGCTTGAGTTGCTTTTGGACGTTAAACCTCACAAACCAAACCAAACCAAATAAGCTAAGTTTATTTTTAATTAAATGGTCCTCTTGGGCGTCATTGCCATGTTTGGAACCGTATTGATAATGGCGAAAACTAGAATTAGCTTTGAAAGCAGCAATGGGTCAGCAAAACTGCCTTATAAGTGTCTTTAGTTTGTCTTAGATATTCGAAATGCATCGGCTCTTGGCCACGATGTTTAAAAGGAAAATGAACTTTTCGGGTCAGTTTGGTGCAGTGAAACTTTCTTACATGCATAACACTCTTTTCTTTCATAAAGGCTTTTCCTTCTTGTAATCGCTGGGGAATTTTAAATTAATAGATTTTAAATTAATGCTAGTCTCAGCGTCCTTTTCACAGACAAAGTATAGACGCAAAGGCGGGGAGACGCCATCTCTAATGCCCTTGTCGGCTGCAGCACGCGAACCCCGAACGCACGAAGACGTCCGCGTCCAGTCTCCAGTGACAAAGGGGGGGGGGGGGGGGGGGGGAAGAGGGGATTGAGGTGCACGATGCGTAACCAATGGTCACGCACGGGATGAGCGTCTGAGCGCAAATGACATCGAGGCAAAAGGATGTAACAAGACCCTGACAAAAACGGAAAGAACAGGAAGGGTGAGCGAAATCGGACTATGATCTAAAAGCGTGATGCGTGTCGTCGATGAGACAAAGTTTCCTCTTACCGCTCGTCCAGCAGGTGCGCAAAGAAAAGAACAGTGCTGTTCGCTTACCATCCAGTCAAGTTCCTTTACTATATTATCGTTGAAAGGTTACAGAAGAATGGCGCAAGCGCGGCTGCTTAATATTGCAAATCATTGGGCAATATCTCACAAAGTTGGCTTTAGGAAGAGAGCGGCGGTCCTTATTCTGGCCAAGGTCACTGGATTACAGTACGCATGCATATATAACGATCCAAGCTCGAGGTTTTTCAGCCAAGCTCGCTCTTTAAGCCTTCGTTCATTGTTCCGTCACTTTCTCGCAGATTTCCAGCCCGTCCAAAATGAAGGTGCTGTTCGTGTGCGCACTCATCGTTGCTGCGGCCTTCGTCGTCAAGGGTGCCCACGAGCTGTGCGGTAAGCGCGAACTTAATTTTTTTTTTTTTATTTCCCTGTCGTTTTATACTGTGCTTAGGCATCGTAGAGCATCTTGTGGTTGCCGACGAAATACTAAACCAACTTTCGAGCGCACTTCGGCATGCCGAAAAACATTATGAGCCATGGTTCTTAGATAATTATTCAATCACGTAGGTCGTAAATTTCGTATATATTCTTGTACTTCGTGATGACGATATTTATTAAATATGGACCATACTAAATAGCTTCTTTCTTCGTGCTCCGACACCTGCGCTACCAAGCGTGGAGCTCAGTCGATCAGGATAGGCGCTTTTTACGGCACAACTTACCTGACGTGTTCAAAAATAGATACGAAGCGCAAGAAAAACATATTTTACATAGAACATAGCGTGCACAAACAGAGAACTGAAATTAAAGCTGAAAAACACCTCTCAAAGAGTGAAGTCCGTAGGCGGACGACGAAGCATGAAAGTCAAGAAAGCGACATTTTGAATTCAAGCAAATTAAATAAGAAGGTACGAACGCGTGTTCGCTTGCATATTATAAACATATCATATAACTGCTATACGCCGACTACAGTTAACGTTTGGTCATTGCCGGTCAGTCCGAGATTTTATAAACCTTTTAGTTCATCCTATGTGGTAGGTCTTTTTCCTTCTTGCATGAAACAAATTTCCTCACCGCGGCAAGGAAGGATTCTGTTTAAATACGAAGTTTCAGAGAAAACTGTATAGCTTTCCTTCGTAGCCGTTTGACTGCGTTTTGGTGAATGTTAATATTTTTCATTGTGGCATTACGTAAACTGACGACTCCAAACCATGACAAAGCTGTTTTTTTAATTTCCTTGTTTATTTCAGACACACAAGTAGCCTTAAGAACGCCTGGGATTTACTGATCAGTTTTATAGAGACTCGGCTTATAGGTATAGACTCGGCTGCGAAAATGCTCTCTTAGTATTTCTGGCGCATGCGGATAATTCATTGACTAACCTTTATACGCTACCTTTTCTAAAGGCAATATCAAAGCATACCATATCTATCTGCATTTTTCACACTTTTCACGGGCATTAAGGCCTTTTGCTGTTGATCTCAGACCGATGTAGTCAAATTCTGCCCTCAAATTTCGTTATCATTTGCCTTCAACACACACCTATTAACTGTGTTTAATTGAAAAAGTAATTAAAGCGATATTGCAAACAACCTAATCTGATTATGGAGCAGTTCTCGAATAACGCGATAGTATGCAGATATGTAGCTCACAGACTTTTGACTTTACAGGCATGAGCAACGACCAAATCACGGCACTGGTGAAGTGCATGGGAGACCGCGTCGGTTCTGAGGTATTATTCAGATAATTTTTATCCTATTCTGCATGCTAGCAACACGAAAAACCGATATCGTGAGACACAAAATGCAGGCTCCTTCTGTGTTTTTCAAAACCTCCCAAGTTTTCTAACGTAATATTTTTTTCACGCAGCTCAAGGGCAAAGCGAAGGATATCATCACCAAACACGGTGGCGATGTTGTCGAGATCCTTAAGAAGCAGTGTGATGCCAACGTCGACTTTGTAAGTGCACTGTTTCGGCACTTTTCGGAGATAATTTCCCTTTCGCGATTAAAGGTTACTTGCTACTGCTTGAGTATTGTTTTTCAGGAGGTCATCAGCCTGATTATGCCCACTTCAGGGCGAAGGCCTCTCCCATGTTTCTCCACTTAGCCCACTTGACCCCTGCGAACCTCTTAATCTCATCCGCCCACCTAACTTTCTGCCGCCCGCTGCTACGCTTTCCTTCCCTTGGAATCCAGTTTGTTACCCTAAGCGGCCATCGGTTATCCTCTCTTAGCACTACATGTCCTGCCCATGCCCATTTCTTCTTCTTGATTTCTACTAGATTGTCGGTAACTTGAGTTATTTCTCTGACCCACTCTGCACGCTTCCTATTTCCTGAGTCTGCGAGGCTTCAAAGGGCCGACACCGCAAACATCAGCAGGTACTTTGTTTTTAAATGGAGGTACTAACGGTCGCGCAATAAAAGAACTTAATGGTTCAAAACTATGCATATGCTTTTCAAATAATGGAGATGGCAGCAGTCCAATTACGATGAATGTCATCTCTGCGGTGGCATAGAAATTATAGCATCCGCCTTATAATAGGAAGGTTCTAGGAAAGAAGCTCTAGTCTGGTATGCGCTACTGAGTGTACGGGTAGACATGCTGCTTTAACCGTGGATATCAGCAGTGGACATGAAGGCGGCCACACTGAAGGCATAAATGCGGTAACGAGAGCTGAGAACATTTAACTGCGCAGCCACCGGACCATAGCTAGAGTGGATATTTCGGTTACCGTTGGTCTCCGAGCTGTGCACATACCGGAAAGCGTCCAGAAGGCTGGGTGGACTGCACCGCTGTTTCCACATTTTACACCAGTGCTTGAGACCCACCAGTATTGTAGAGGTCTGCTAACCAAATTGTGTTCCTCTTTCACAGGGTGAGAAGCTCAAGGCAATTGCCACTGTAAGTACACTTTGACCCCAGTGTTTCTTAGTTAATGCACATTTGGTGCTTCTGGGAAGCAGAACGTCGAGTGCACGTGCTATCTACCTTCAGTTCAGCGCGTAAACAATAGTTCTAGTTTTACCTGCCTTGCCCCACCACCTCGCTACTAGCGTGAAGAAATGTTCAAAAATTAAAAAAAAATACCAATACCACAAGTATCTCTAAAGCTAACTAACTATATGGAGTGCAGATAATATACTGACATGGGCGCACCGTTTGGAACTACCATAAAAAGCGTAGTTTAATTGAGTCTTGATTAAAAACCAAGATACTTTGTTGGGCGAGCTGGTACTTATTCATTATTGATATAAACAGCGCGAACATGAAGACAAAGGACAAGATAAAAGAAAGCCACAGTACAAGGCTTTCTTTTATCTTGTCCTTCGTCTTCGTGTGCGCGCTGTTTATATTAATAATTGCTTAAAAAAGCTCCCCAAAAAGCTTCAATGCAGTGAAACACAATCATTGATTTCCCAAAATATGCGATGACTATCCCAAGTGCAAACATGTAATATAAGTCTGCTCACTTGGACATCGATCTTGTGCTGCTCTGATCAGGTAATTGACTCTCGTAGCTGTTCAGCTTGTGATAAGTGCCTTTCGTGACGACTGAAAATTAAACGGACTGTCCGACTTTAAGGCGGCCGCACCGTCCTGAGGACCAGGAAAGAATGGCGACGGGAAGGACCAAAGAACAGCAACACACACGAGAATTAGTTTATCGAGCTCCCCGGAGTAGTTGACGGCGTGAGTCATCACGAAATTATCCATCTAGGAGGAAAACACCACGGATCGTAACAAAGAAAAGTAAACAAGACGAAAAGCCCAGATGAAGACAAGTGCACTTGTCAAAACGTTGGCTCGACCTGCAAACTGAGGCTTCTCCCCCCCCCCTTCTACTTTTGTTCAGTGATCTTTCATATCGTGTAGCCATCTTCTTCCTCTCGTTCTACCTAAAAGTTAACAAGGAGACATACAACTGCCCAGTGCCTCCGCAGCAGTTGTTCGAAGTCTTGTAGTTGTTGGAAGGCGGACACTCACAAGGCGCAAGCCGGTGATTAGGCGTACAAGCAGAAAAGTCAAGCTTCGTCCTACAAAATGGCTTGTGGCCGATATAGAGCAGACAACGCCGAATGGGGCGTACATACAGTTCCTATTCCAAACGTATGTCCGCTTCATGAATCGAATTACGAAATCATTTAGATTGCAAAAAGCAGTTCGATGAACCAGGTTAGGAATTATGATTTTAAAGTGTAGGGATGACTTAAATAAAACCGTATAGTGTTCTGCTATTTTCGATAGCGACTGCTCGCATGCTCAGTGTTTCAGTCTTCGTGCATTTTAATTCACTTAATACAAAGAAGCGCCGCACTTCACTTCATCAGCTTGTATCTGCCTTAGATTAGTGTCCGCCTGTGAGCAGGGCTCTCCACAATCACGTCCGTACTAGTACTTCTATTATTCGCCCGGTGTTCAAGTCTTTTGCGAAGGGGGTCCTGGTATGCGAATGAACACTCAATCGGCGTCTAGGGATCTGGAAAGAATGCTTCTGTTTGGTTTGGTTCGTAGGAGTTAACGTCCCCAAGTGAGATCAGTTATGAGGGACGGCGTAGCAAAGGACATCCGATATTTCGACAGTCTAATGATATTTCCAAGCACTGGCATCGCAGAGGACACTTGTGACTTAAGTCCAATACCGTAGCAGTCTGGCCGTGTTGGTTATTCATGATGGAAAAATACAGCGCAGAGAATTACGAGGACAAAATGAAGACACATAGGACACACGAGCGCTGTGAGTGACTTAAGGTACTCCTCATTTTGAGCACGCACTCCACATTAGAAATAAAAGTGAAATCAAATCGGCGGTGGCAATGTTGCAATAGACGGAGAACTTCCAATATGTACTCCTCTTAACCACTGTAGCATTACATATAAAGCCTGCTGTCTGCTTTTATGGATTGGTTCGTCTGCCCTGCCGCGGTAAGTTTTCACGACGCTCGACTGCTGAGGCAAAGAGCGCGGGATGAAATACCGGCCATGGAGGCCGCTTTTGACGGAGGATAAACGCAATACGGCGCCCGTGCAGTGTGCATTGTCCGACCACGTTAAACAATCCCATTCATTGAAATTTCCTTACCCCTTCACTACGACGTTCCTCATAACATTGGTCGCTTTGGGACGTTGAAATATATAAATAAAAATCTCAGGGTTATTAGGATTCTTGTTTGTGTTATTCATAATAAATGAGTCTGCCTAGAAATACATTTCAGTATATTTAAATCTCTTTTTTTTCTTGCTTTTAGCCTGAGGAAGCGGAAGCTGTCAAGAAGGCCTACGCGGAGTGTAGGCAAAGTTAAACTGCTTGCAAGGGACTGACGACGTACGCCACTACATTCGGAGAACAATGACATTGCTCTTGGAGAACGTGATGAAATAAAGATGATCGATACACCGTTCCGTAAGCACGTTTAAAAAAATGTTTGTGGGCCTTACCACCTGCTCGCCCGTATACGGGAAAGAAATTTAAACACGAGCAAGTTTAGTTTCCTCCCAGTGATGACCTGCCCTGCTACGGCCAGAGAGCATTATGAGGGGTACGTTTTGACACCAAGCGACTATTGCTTTCTCCCTAATGGGCTATTCGAAATATCAGGCTAACTACAATTCCAATTAATCAAGGTACCCATGCTCTCGGATTCTTGAGCTCGAGCTCGGTGTTGGCCTCTTTTAAAGCCTGCGCAAAGGAAGGGTGAAAAATTTGTGTTTTCAACGCCTGATGAAATATTTCTAGTTGAGCCCTTTTTAGCGTTTTGCTCACCTAATGAAAAGCTGCATTATCACATGTCCGTACTCAAGTTTCAAATCAAATCGAAAATTAATAAGTTTTACTTTTATTTTATTTTTTGCATTGCAAATGCAGAAGTGCATATCTTCAAAAGCCCATCGTCGTCTTTTCGTTTACCTAACTTATAGAGTAATGGAATGCACACAAGTTACTCCAGAACGTGCGGTAAACTTTCCGAGCAACAGAACTCTACGAGAGTTGCCGCGGTGGCTCAGTCGTTAAGACATCACTAGTGGACTCAAGGACGCGGAATCGAATCACGGCTGCGGCAACCGCTTTTCGGTGGAGGCGAAAAGCAAGATGCCCTTGTACTGTTCGATGTCACTGCGCGTTAAAGAACCCCAGGTGTTCGAAATTTCCGGAGCCCTCCAATATGGCGTCTATCGGAGCCTGAGTCGCTTTGGGACCTCAAACCCCTTAAATCAAAACGACCCAATACATATTTACGAAGATTAAATACACCCATAGTTTTAAATTGCACCACTTGATAACTTTTTTATTAATCCGAATTAACGATGAAAATTTAGAGGGCGGTAAACAACCAGAACGTCAACCTGTCTCCGTTATGTACCAGCATTCCCTCTAGTTATTCGCGCGCCGCAAGTACATATAATATCCGCTAGATAATGTATTTGCTGTCTTTGGTACTGCTCGAAAGAAAGCGCTTCACTTCACTTGTATTCTTTGGCACCGAAAGCCGCTTTTTGAGCTACAAAATGATACGAGGAAGGAAGAATTAGGAAATAAACTCTCTTAATTGGACCTGCCATCCCAGTATGGGTCTGCTGTGCAATGAGCTATTCAGTTTGCAGGTTGTCCATTGCCTTGGGATGATCTTTTTTTAAGCACCGAGTTGTTCTTGGCGCTTTGTAAAGGAGGCTTCCTGCTAATTTTTTCAGGTTGTTTCATTCCCTCCTCGCCCTGAAAGAGCGCGGAGAGAAGCTATGCTTACACAACTAGTAGTCTTGTTGTAGCCTGCTGCAATCTGTTGCAACAGCAACCACGTCATTTCAATTGGTCTCGATGTATAGTGTTGACGGCGGTACAGATCAATTTTTGTAGCAATTTTCACTGCCCATTAGACAATGGAAAGCTTTCGCATCTGCACTGTTACGGAAGAAACCCGCAGAAGCAGACCGGTGGTGCGGAGTTTGGTGTAGCGGTTGAAAACCCGCTTAGAGACCTTCCACTTCGAGAACGGCAGATTTTGGTCGCTCAAGAACCGGCATGGTTTTGGACAACGCTTTGGATATTCAGTATAACTCCCACCAACATTATGGCCGAAATTCGCCCGAGGTGGCAGCGGCTTTAGAATATCATAATCGGGCAGCTACGTGTACACTTACTTGCTATAGCCACAGTGTTAGTCATTTACTGGTGCCCTCATGCGGTCGGGTGCGGTTGACTGGCGCCAGCTTGTCTCAGTCTTTTCATGTTGGCATGTTGGTTGGCTGAACTGCGTCAGGTGTTCTAGTGCTTTGCTACATAGCTAAACATTTTCAAAATCTGAAGCTTTACCTACCACATAGCTCTAAAATGCCGTCGACGTTCAAGTCACTCACACAGTACCGAAACATCGACAGTAGTACGAAGCGAGCGGACGCATGTGGAAATGGGTAGATGCCGCCCATCGGAACATGCGTGCGATGGGAGTAATGGCGAGAGTTTTAGTGGATCGTCCTGAACTCGCGTCAAGGACACTTTCTACAAGCATGCCTGTTCGTTCCTCCTAGCATTCAAGCGTCAGTACATATACACATCAAATGCGGACCGTTTATATACTCGATTTGAGGCTCGCCGTGCGAAGAATGAGGCGCGCCGTGCGACAAATGCTTCGCTTGGTGTTTGGGCGCCGAGCGAAGTTTCACCGTTTAAGTCTTCAACGAGCCCGACGACATAGCGTCGAGGAACTTCGACCAGAAAGCGCCGAGACGATGCGACCAAAGCGCCAGCAAGACGCAGAGGTGTGGAAACGAGAGCCGATGCGAAACTCGCAAGAGTGAAGAGGACAGGGACAACGAGAAGCAGAGGCAGCACGTCAGAGGCGGCAACAACAAGCACAAGCAAGCACATGGGCGGACTCCATACAAGGAGGCCAAAACAGTTTCAACAAGAAATTCGTTAAAAAAAGCCCTTCCCCAGTGCAGGAGGTGTATGCGATCGACTGTGGTTCGCCGACTTGCGCAAAGCACCCGAGGAAAGACAAAACTATACTGTAGTCTAAGTAGCCTTGAGTGTATGTTCCGAAGTTTTATTGTCTGCCAGCTCTCAGTAACATTATAGTGGTACCATCATGACTTTACACTAACTTGTCGCTTCAGAAGCCCTCTTCCCGTTTTCCATTGCGACTGATTATATTTATTTATTTATTTTTTATTTTAAAATACTGTTTGTCCTAATCGGGGCTGTTACAGGAGTGGGTTGATATAGAGAATTATAAAACAATCACAAGTTTAGTTCATTAATGGATTCGGATGAAAACTGGTTGCATATGCCGCAACCTTAGCTACCATCATATGCTTTTCCTTCTTAATGGTTATCTTCGCCCGACTCAACGTTCTCTAGCACTATTTCTATGCCGTTCACGATTATGATAATCGTGGTTAAATTAAAACGAGCGATAATAGTATCTAAGCTATATAATAAAGAAGAGGAAATGGACTCCGACAGGCTAAGTAATACGAACATCTTACTTGCTACGTGTTGGTGCCATGGACGAAAAACGTAACTACGTCTTGACGGTGATGATATCCGTGGTAGAGAAAAATGAGAGTTAATAATATCTAAGCTATATGCATAATTAAGAAGAAGAAATGGACTCCGACAGGACGCGTAATGCGGAGAACATCTTACCTGCTGCGTGTTAGTGCCGTGGACGAAAAACATGGCTGGTGAGGTCAGAGTCCGCTAGAATCACCAGGTTAGCAGGTTTAATAGGGACAAAGTGACTGCAACACAAGGCGATTTTGCCTGAGTAATGACGAAGGCCTCTATGGGATAACATCCTCTATTTCCTTGGTCGTCAGGAGTACTCAAAGTAGTCACGAAGTGGCACTCAAGCGGGAAAAAATAAACCCAAAGCATCATTTTTTCCTCGAGACTATATTAGGCTTGGTCATGCGGCCAGTTTCTCCCGACATCTAAAAATAAATATGGGTGTGGCGCACGTTATTTAATTGCTGCTCACATAAAGCGCTAACCGCATGAGACGACAATTCGCAATGACACGCCACGCAACGCGGTCGCATGGTGGGCTGAGGGCCAAAGCTTTGCCACTCGTCGCTGTAGCTCAGTTTCTGGGTTTTTAGAAAATTTCGCGTGTCACCAGGAAGCAGCTCGCGAGGCAGCCAATCGCAGAAGGACTTGAGGTACTCAACTTCCATTCTGTATTTTTTTTTTCGGGCGAAGTTTGTTTTCCTAGTCCGGTTTGAGTGAAGAACCTGCAGACGCTCACTTCGTCTGATCCGTGCATATTTTAACGCATCGAGACAATTCTGTAAAAGCTTAGTAGGGTAGTAAGGAAAAATAAAATGTATAGTGTGGCTAGATATTGCCAATCTTCAAAAGGAGAAGGAGAAAGTCACTGTTTGCAATGCAAGTCTGCATTGTCCTGTAGCAGCGCACCCATGCACTGGGACCTCTTTTTTTTTTTTTTTTCAACGAAAGGCGTTGCAAAAACCTTCACCATATATATCGTATTTCATGCTGCCTAATGTTAGAAATGGAATATATCGTAACTGTACTCACTCTGACCGAACGACGAGGCGGCGGTAACAAAGCAATGCTAAAAACACGCCTTCTGTCGTGTCCCGTCGCTCCGTGCGCTGTGCACAACCGGCAACGACATGCGCTGGCGGCGGCGTCGCGCAACGGATCACCAAGGATTGACGGCTCATGCGGTTACCGCTTAAACGTATTGTCTTCGCAGCCCCGTGACAAGAGCTCTTGGTTCTGCATTTGACATGTGATATCAATTCAATGTGTTTGCAGGAAGGAAATGCGCTTCTACGTAATGCCTAGCGCTATAGGTTTATATATCTTTTATAAGACCTCCACAGGGTGTCGAACCGGAATTTTTTCGGGCTCGGTTCGGGTTCGGGTTCACGCCTTTCGGGTTCGGGTTTGGTTTCGGCTTCGGAGACACATCCCGTTCCAGTTTGAACAGGTTCAACCCTGTCCGAACCGGTTCAAAGGGTTCAAATGGGCTCATAAAACAAAACAAAAAAAAACACTTCCGGTGTATGTTTTTTACTCCAATTTTTTAGTACTGCCTTTTATTTCCTATTCCAGTAATAATAAAAGGTGAAAATTCATATCGTAATCCGTCTGTTTTTGTCAGATATGACTCGCTAAATTGGTTGTACAGCCCTCAGAAAAATGTTTATAATGAGTAATTGGTGATTAGAGCTGGATGGGGAGGTAATAATGATTATTTTCACTGGCACATGACCAAGTGAAGCTGTCACGCTCCCAAAGTTACAAGAAAATAATGTTCTTGCTGCACTTTACAGATACACTGAAATGCACACAATTTAGTTTAGGGCGAATCCCCTGCTGGGGGGTGGGTGTCATGTACAACAAAGTTTCGTCTGGCTCTCACTAAAGGATTTCGAAGTAAGATCAAGGCTAAACCAAGCACACACCCCAAGGCTGATGAAGTTCTGACTTCTGACTGATGAGAAGCTATATATTTCTGTGAGAATATATCTATCCTATGTGTGATTATATATCGCACAGCAGGCGAACATCTTTACATTTCGCTTTTCTATGGAGGTGGAACACAAAGGTACCCGTGTGTTGTGGCCCGAAAGGCGCTAAAACAAGTCCCCTCCACCACGTATTATGGTTAGAATCATTCAATTTGCCAGAAAACTGGATTAATTCATTGTCTCACTCCTGTGGCAGCGACGCGATACGACCAAAGTCGTGATGCGCGTCATGATTCCCTTTATAGGCGCGCTATGTACTTCAACAAGGTTGACGACTGGGCATGTTGGTAAGGGTTCATATTTAACCAGCCAAATGACGAGACACAGGAAAGAAGAGGACAGGAAAAGGCTGGACTAGCACCTGAATGTTTATTGAACAGAAGAAAACAACGAAGGCTCCTTCCGAAAAGCACGCGCACAACCCAACCGGTGGAATGGTAGGAAATTGAGAAGATGAAAAAGGAATTCAAAGCCGATTCAAAGTCAGGGCCTAACTAACGACTTTTCTAATAGATCAAATTCCTTACAATGAAGGCTAACCGACGCCTTAGCCACACACTTGTCCTCAGCTTTAGCAATGTATTATGCTTCAACCAACTCTCTACAGAATTGATTACCATTGCTGTAAACTGCACCCGTTATTATTGAAATCAGGCGCACAAAGGGACGGGTCATGCTCCGACTTACACTCTCGGAATTGCACATGTAGCGCCAGATTAGAACTGGCATTCCCTCCCAGAGAATTAAAGTGTTCCGTCAGGCGCACATTTAGACATCTGCCTTTCTGCCCGTAGTAGTATCACCGGCCACAGTTGAGCGGAATGCGATAGACCACATTCTTTCTGCAGGTGGTGAACGTTTTCTTATGTGACACTGCACAACGAAAACTATCATGAGCTCCATTGTCGAGCCCCTTTCTAACTTGGCGCACGAGCCTCCTATCTTGGTTCTCGCTGTAAATAAACATCGACGTCGTACCTTGCCGCCAGTTTCTTGAGCCGGTGCGAAACGCCATGGAGGTAAGGTATGGCAGCCACCTTCTTTCGCCGCGTCGCCACAGCAACATCAACCTGCTCCGTTTTGCTCTTCCTGGAACGTGTTAAAACACGTTCTGACAGACGAGCGAGGTGGACAGTTGGAAAGCCTACGGCCAACAACTTCAAAATTTGTTGTGAAAATGCATCTTCAACACGGTGATGGCAAGATTTACGTAATGCGGACTTGATGCATGCGAGCAAGACGGTTGACGGACTAACGGAGTTCATGTGGAAGACTCTTCGCCTCACGTTGCCTTCTCGGAAGGTGTGCGCAAATGTACAGGGTAAACTGCTGATCCTGGGAGACGAAGAGTTGGATGTAAGGCACAGGCGGATCTTAGAGCGTGGGCCAAAGGTTTGTCTACAACCCGATGTAAGTCCAGTTGATCTTCTGGCGGCGTCTCGAAATATTGCTCGTCATGTTTTGGAAGATGAGAAGAGTCGGTTTTTGAGTGAAGCCACGGACGTAATAGCGGCACGGAATTGTAAGCAGAAGCCACGGTACAATCTGAAACCAGTATGTGACTACCTGGTTGAAAACTGATTGCTTCTGATGGTATCTGATAAAGAAGGCTTCTTTGTCGTTGTACCTGACAGCGGTTTCTCTGAAAAAGCCTCGGCCGCGATTGCCAAGGATTTTAAGAAGGTGAAAGCGAAGCCATCGTCTTACAGGAAGCAAGCTATCGCTTAGTTAGATGATCACAATCTGAAGGCTTTAAGTTCGAGGGTGAAGGCAGCTACAGACGCCAACTTGGATGTTTTCTTCTCGGCGAACACGCACAAGACGGACATTCCTTTCAGGACCATTGTTTCGGAATCTCGTACCTGGCAGTACGAGATTTCGGGATTTTTGAAGAAGCATCTAAAGATGTTGAAAGTTAAGGACCCATTTTTGATTACGAGTTCTTCTAAGGTGCTAGAATTTTTAATGGACAGAAATCCGGGTAGGTGCTCTGCAATGAGCATTGATGTGGAGGACTTATATTATTGTTTGCCATAGGACGGACTTCTAAGGTGTGTGCAAGACTGCATCACTGTAGATAATGATGAATTGGCTTTTATTAATGCGTGCGGTATATCACTTGCTAGTTTCTTGGAGCTGTTATCCTTTTACCTTAGTTCCACTCTCGTCTGTTGGCAAGGCACCATGCACATCCAGAAGTAAGGGTACGCATTAGGTCGCAGGTCGCCCCTGCGCTCAGCGACATTTTTCTGTCTAAAGTTAACACCGCATTGAAGCCACGTTTGGATGCCTTCGGTATAGTAGCGTTTCGCTACGTTGATGACTACCTTATTTTCTTAGGTAACGATGGTTTCGATAGTTTGGCTCAAGATGTGTTACGAATGTTCAAAGAGCAAGGTCAGGGCTTGTCTTTTACGTATGAGTTTCCTAAAGATCACCATATACAGTTTCTGGAATTGGACCTGTGCTTCGAAGACAATCACGTGTGTTGGAGCTACAGCCCAAGGTCAGAGAAGCCTATGCTTAGCTTTGAATCGGACCACTCGAGGTTGGTAAAGGATGAGTTGGCGGTCGGATGCATCAAGCCCGCATTACGTAAATCTTGCCATCGCCGTGTTGAAGATGCATTTTCACAACCGATTTCGAAGTTGATGGCGGCAAGCTTCCCAACTGTCCACCTCGCTCGTCTGTCAGAACGTGTTTTAACACGTTCCAGGAAGAGCAAAACGGGGCAGGTTGATGTTGGTGTGGCGACGCGGCGAAAGAAGGTGGCTGCCATACCTTACTTCCATGGCGTTTCGCACCGGCTCAAGAAACTGGCGGCAAGGTACGACGTCGACGTTTATTTACAGCGAGAACCAAGATAGAAGGCTTGTGCGCCAAGTTAGAAAGGGGCTCGACAATGTAGCTCGTGATAGTTTTCGTTGTGCAGTGTCACATAAGAAAAGGTTCACCACCTGTAGAAAGAATGTGATTTATCGCATTCCGCTCAATTGTGGCCGGTACTACTACGGGCAGAAAGGCAGATGTCTAAATGTGCGCCTGACGGAACACTCTAATTCTCTGGGAGGGAGTGCCAGTTCTAATCTGGCGCTACATGTGCAATTCCGAGAGTGTAAGTCGGAGCATGACCCGTCCATTTGTGCGCCTGATTTTATTAATACGGGTGTAGTTTACAGCAATGGTAATCAATTCTGTAGAGAATTGGTTGAAACATATTACATTGCTAAAGCTGAGGATGTGTGGCTAAGGCGTCGGTTAGCCTTCATTGTAAGGAATTTGATCTATTAGAAAAGTCGTTAGTTAGGCCTAGACTTTGAATTGACTTTGAAGTTTCTCCTTTTTCATCTTCTTCCCAATTTCCTGCCATTCCACCGGTTGGGTTGTGCGTGTGATTTTCGGAAGGAGTCTTCGTTGTTTTCTTCTGTTCAATAAACATTCAGGTGCTAGTCCAGCCTTGTCCTGTCCTCTTCTTTGCTGTGTCTCGTCCTTTGGCTGGTTAAATATGAGCGCTATGTACCTTCTTCTAGTACCGCTCTGAAACTAGACTAGTATGTTTAGTAGCATAATTTACAACAAGCATAACGAAACATCATGGCTGCTCACAAATATTTTATTATTCGCCCAGCAAGTGCAGCCAATATTTTTTTTTCCTGGCCAACATCGATAGACCGAAAGAGTAGAACATTGTCGAGGGTTGTTGAAACCATCCGGGTTTGATGACAAGAAAGGATATTCTTTACTGCAGAAAACGCTCTCTCGACGCTGACTTCTGTAGATGGCACAGCAAGTGCTACAGTAGATAGTGAATACAATTCTGGGCAGTCGCAACTTCTTCTCCTCTTGCAAAAATTCAAAACACTGAAGGTTTTGCTTATTCTGGGACCCTTTCAAACGAGTAGAGCAGGCTCTCTACTTCTTCAATTTTGAGAAAACTGCCGCTGTTTGCGAGTCCTTTCAGCCAGTCTTGTCGTTCAGAAGCGCTTCAGGCTCATTCTCAGCTTGTACGTTCGATATTAGGGGGTGGGGAGAGATTATGCTGCCGCCTGTAGCGGTATCTTGATTGCCCCCGGCGACAACGAGGTTCGTCGCTTCCATGGGGTGGCCAAATGCTGTTCGTTTTGCTCGGCATCTTTCCTCGCTGGTCAGCGTTATGTCATATTGAAGGTCATATGCTGCAGTTTACTTATCGCATAATTACCGCCATTCCCTCTTCTGTGTTTTTTTTTCTAATGGCCTAGTCGCAGGCTTCTTCGATCCGCCAGACCTCGCCCCTCTCCTTGCTTTTAAAGGTTTTTGTCCCGACCTCCCTTGTCACCGCGCAACCCGTAGACCAGGTTACTCATTAGCTTTCAATGCCACATTTCTAGGCTATCTTAGGTATTCGCATCAGAGATGGTGTTAAGGCGGGGACACATGTCCGAAAAGCGAGTGCGATCCGCTCCGGCGCGCCGCGTCCGGACGAGTCCGATCCGGCAAACCGGCGCTCGCCGCCCGCGTCCAACCGGGCAGATGTCTCCGGCAGTCCGCATGCGAAGCGACGCTCCGGCGGGCGACGGTAGCCAATGCGAGCGCTCATAGCGCTGACGTCATGGTGACGTATAACCCTTGAACACTAACCTGGCGGTATGGTGTCGGCTGGAAAGCTCTTGACCGCGAACTTCTTCTAGTTCACTTTACTTTTGCCTACTGATTCAGCCATGAGCGCATTCAAGAGATCACGGATTAGCGAAAACGAGCTGCTGATATCGGCAATACGGAGGCACCCAGCTATATGGGATCAGAGAAACGTGCTATACAAAGACATTGACCGCAGGTTCGCTAGCTGGGTGGCCGTCGCCAAAGAAGTTGGATTGGAAGGAACACCAGGTACGTACCCAAGCGAATACCCTGCATGTATAGGCAGCTGTTTGCCTGTTTCAGCGTTTTTTTATCTATTCTACCAGTAATGTGAATTGTTTGGGCCAGAAGCCTGCGCATCCTCGTGTGTGAAGAGCGCAGCGCTCAGCAGCGTCAACTGCGCGCTATGTGAGGATGAGGCCTGCTCGCAAGCTCTGCACGACTGAAGCTACGGCTGTGCTACCGCGATCTTTCTTAAGACAACACTCCCTATAGATTGCTGGACAACATTTTAGCGGTAAATGAAAACAGGAAATGAGTTTCTGACGCAATTTTGCTACCATCGAGTGCTTCCGAGAACGGTCAATGCGAACGAGTTTGCGGCATGCGGGTCCGCGAAAAAAAAAAAACTGTCAAGGCCTGTTCACACTTGCAACTCGCAGCGGTCGCGCGACCGTTTTCATCGAAAAGCGACAGTCGCAAATGGTCGCAGCGGTCGAAAAGCAACTGCCAACGTAAGTTTTACTCTATGTGCTGAACAGTCAGGTAGATACGATGTAGAAAGCAATCCGCAAGTGTGAACATCGGTTGCTCTGGTCGCACGCGACGGCCGGTCGCGCCTCCTTCACGAGTCTCAAGTGTGGATAGACCTTCAGTCAAAGGTATCTTATAAACAGTACCGGATTGTGATGTACATAGAGGGGCGACGCAATTTTTTCCCTCGGCGCATCCGCAAACTTGTCCATGACTCTGCAGCGTGTGATATGCCAGCACCGATCCTTCTATTAAAATGTTCCACCTTGCAAAACGCCGATAACGCGTGCATGCCTTCCCTTAAGGAACCTAGCAAGAAACCGTGGTGTCATTTTTCGCGATGCCAAAACATATTTTGCAAAGGGCAAAATTATAATCAAGTTCTACCTCTTAAAACATGAGAAGCAACAATGTTTTATTTCAGATCACTTACAATACTGGTAGTATCTCCGGTGGGCCCAAACAGCCATTTACTTTTAAAAGGCAGTCAAGCTGTGTGCTGTGGAGCACATTAAATATTGATGCAGTTGGTTTGCTGGGACAAGGTGCTTGTGCCCGTGCAGTTCTCATGTATGTTGATATGAACTAGACTAATAGCATTTTGAGTGAAAGTCAGTACTTTTGAATTCTACTTTATTTTCTCTGTACAGCACTGCTTAATCACTACTAAAAGCAGTCTTGTTTTGGAATGTCATTATTTTCCTGACAAGGTTTCCTATCCTTCTCAATGGTTCATAGATGATGTGAAGACCGTCACCCAGCGGTGGCGGAACCTAAGAGATACATACTGCAAGAAAGTAAAAGAACTGAAGAAGAAAAGTGGCTCTGCTGCAGGAGACGCATCATCATCATGGCCATATTTTGAAATTATGGCCTTCTTGCGGGACATAGTCGAGCCTCGTGAGTAAGTAAAACAGTTCAGACTTAATTGTTGCCCTTTGATATGCTCTGAATGCTCACTCTTCAGGTTTCCTTAGCACATGTTTGCCGTTCTTTACCTAAGCAACTCAATAGAATATGTATTGCAGTTGACGATACTGATGTGGAGCAGAAATATTGCTTTAACTGAAGACGACATGGAAATGATGAACAAAAAACATACTAAAATAACTGCATATTACTGAATTAGGTAGTGTACGTTTGTACTGTGATAGATGGCCTTTGACCTGCAAAGGACCTTAAGAAATGCCAATTGAATATGTATTTCTACATCATTAATTTACGACCACTGCTGTGCAAAGGCTTCTCCGATGTCCCATCAGTGAACTAGCTTGTGCCATCTGTGCTTGCCTTCTCGTAAACCTCTCTCATTGGACGATCAGACTTTCTTAAATTAGTGAATGCTTTATTTTGCATCTGCAAATAAAGGGCCCCAGTCGACCTGCTTCAAGTGAGAAGCTCGAAGTGCTTGTGGCCATTACACATTCTGGCATTCAATGTACTCAAAGGCATTCTAACTGAAAATAATGTCTTGTATTCTTGTCAGCATGGATTTAGGAAGGGTTTTTCTACTGTAACACAGCTTACCTCTGTTATCCATAACTTTGCAAGTGTTTTGAATAAATCAGGCCAGGCTGATGTTATATTTTTGGATTTCTGTAAGGCATTTGATCTAGTTTCACACCGTAAGCTAATTCACAAACTTCATCTGATCGGTCTTCCAAACTTCATAATTAGCTGGGTGTCTTATCTGACTAACCGAACTCAAGTTGTTTGCATAGGTGATCATTTCTCTAAACCACTTCCAGTAACATCAGGAGTGCCACAAGGTAGCGTACTCGGGCCTCTGTTGTTTCTCATTTATATTAATGATATTATCAATGCAATAGCTGACCCTATTCAAATTCGGCTCTTTGCAGACGATTGCATTCTTTTTCATGAAATTAACGATCTTAGTGACCAATTACTCCTTAACTCTAGCCTTAATAAAATTCAAGAATGGTGCAGTGAGTGGGATATGAAACTTAGCACAGATAAAACGGTCTTCATGAAAATAACAAAGAAGCGAATCACGCATTCATTCCAGTACAATCTTCCGTCTCATCATTTAACTGAAGTCAGCGAATACAAATACCTTGGAGTCACTATAACTAATAAACTTAATTGGAACCGACATGTTTCTAACATATGCGCATCTTCATTTAAAAAACTATCCCTTTTACGACACAAACTAAAGCAAGCTCCACCTAATGTAAAGCTGTTAGCATACTCGTCAATCATAAGACCCAAGCTTGAATATGCCTCCACTGTTTGGGACCCGTACACAAAACGCAACATTCATGCACTCGAAAGGACCCAACGCAAAGCTGTTTGTTTTATTTTCTCCAAGTATCGTGCAATGGATTCACCAACTGAACTAATGAAGCAACATAACATCCCAACACTCGAATTACGAAGAAAGATTCAAAGACTCAAACTTCTGTTCTTGCTGAAACACAATAAATTGTTAATGAACTCCTGACCTTACCTGAAACCGTTAAACACCCGTCTGACAATCGTCACGAACATCAATTAACTCCATACAATTCTAGAGTAAATGCTTTTAAATATTCCTTTTTTCCTCGTACTATAGAAGACTGGAACTGACTGCCACCTCGCCTAACAAATAGCATCGACTCGATTGACCTAATTGAGTCTTGACTACCTTAACTAACCTGTTGTTGTGCTGCTGCTTTAAATATTTGTGTGTTTTAAATAACAAAAAAAATGTTATCCCTTGTACTGCCGATTTCACTGACGTTTTTCATTTCATTATTGTACCAAATGTTCGATTTTTCTACCCCTGGCTGCCATGATTATTCTGTTCTAGCTGTGTATAATTTTTTCTTTATATATGATGTAATAATATTATTGTTGCCACTCCTGCTTGGGCCCACCAAAGGGCCTGCAGTATATTGTAAATAAAATAAATGACAACAATTGTGAAAGCAGCAAGACGTGGTTTTTTGCACAAAGATAAAAATGTCAGTGGATCCAGTCCTGGCCCATACACAAGCCTGGCAATAATGCAGCAAAGTAGAGAAGTTACACAACCACGATTACAGATTGCAGAATGACAGATCATATCTATTTACAATATACGATTTTTAACCTCATGCAAAACCTTCATGTTGTGAGTAGAAAGGTAAAAATAAAATTGGCACAGTATATCGGCTGTATCTAAGTAGAGTTGTGAATCAATGGCATATATGGTGGTGTCATGCTGATTAAAACCCTATTATTTCTCCTTAGGTCCTCCAGCAATGTTGCGGGTCTCAATGCAGGCAACTTGCGTGCAGTATTCGTTGACAGCGACTCAGTTGATGAAGTCCTGCTGGGTTGTGAAGACGACCTATTGATAGACTCCCCTGCACAGCACTCCCCTGCACAGCACTCCCCTGCACAGGAAGTGCTACTAAAAATGGTATCGGAACGGGCAAGTTGCAACACGCAAGAAAACTGTGCATCTTTTTCCCAAACTTCTACACCACTGGCTGAATTGTCAAATATTTCACCATGCCCTTCACTTCCATCTCCTCGCAACATTTCAGTAGCATTAGAAAAACCCGCTAGGCATCAGCCATATACCAGCCCTTCAAATGAAAACAAAAAAAAACAAGCAAAAAAAAGGGACACATTTGATTCGGAAATAGAAAATATAAACAAAAAGCTACAAGAAAAATTGGATCCAAACGAACACTTCTGCTTGTCCCTGGCAAAGGAAACCAATCAGATACCAGAAGAAATGCAGGGTTACTGCAAGATCCACATAATGGATGTCATTATGCAATATAGGTCTGGCAAGGTGCCTACCAGTTTGGTGCAGTTGCGGCAGCCAGACGAGTTGTGATTTCAGTTAATACTTTTGAAGATTCCTAAACATAGGAGTTCAAAATGGAAAAAATATTTGCAAGGAACATTTTGAGCATTGATGGATACAATTTACGGCACAACGCTCCTAATCATAAGCTAATTAATTGAAACTCACTAACTTTTTAATTGCTACACTCCTAATGTTAATGCCAATGAAGAGTTTGAAGTTGTGGACAAGAATATGCCATACGAGTTGTTGAAACAATAAACCAGTTTTCTGAAGCCCTGCAGTAGTAGCAATTCCATCGTTTTTATTTTATCTTCATTAAACCAAAACTAGGCATATTACATGCGCAGGAAGCTTGGTGCATATGCCCAGGAAATCCACACACGCAATAAAAAAACAAATATGCGCATCCAGATACATTGCATACAAGACGATGCTGAGAGCACTGAGCAGCGAAAAGTTGACCACCTCACACACGAAGTTCCAAACACTAATTCGGCCCCCACCAGGCTCCCTTTTGATGCCCGCTCCTCTTTTCCCATCTTAGTATCTTCCTTAAGGAAAGTGCACGTGCCCAAATTCACCCGTGTACTTTCCCCTTCCCTCATAATGAGGTTGGAGGAGGTTTCCCTCAGAAAGATAAGAGCCTGGGGCGGCCCTTACCACATCGGTAACATGCCGATGGGAATCTCAAGAAGACATCGGACACACCACCTGCCCGAAGTATTCCACACCAGCTGCAGAAGTGGATGTTTGCCACCTGCTGTGGACTTGTGCAGGGACAAGGGTATCAGCGACACAGATTCTGCAGTAATTGGAACTAACCGCAACAGGGGAAGAGGACTTCTCCAAATGGCTCACCGACAACGATAAGCGGGAGCCTTCTCCGGTTCCTTACGGAAAATACATAATTTACATGAGTTTTTGCGTAGCTAAAGAAAAAGTTATAACTGCAGGCATTATGGCCACATCATGTACAATATTTTACTTGCAGCTTGCTGTAAGTGAATATTTCACTTACACCCTGTATGCACCATATATTACATTGCACGCAACCACAAAGGCAATACTCTCTAGTACAGCACGGCATCCTGCCAAGGCACTCGCCCAATATGGCGGCTAAAATATTGACAGTACATTTCCCGAACATACCGGGCTCTCTGTCCAAAATTCCGCGCATTGCAGCGCGCCACTTGCAAGGGTGGCTGTACAAGCAACTGACGCCACTGGCCAAGCCTCCTTCGTCCGTTCCCATTCACTACATCGGCATAGCCAGGGGCACAGTAGACATCCCCCTCTTCTGCACTTCGGTCCATCAAAAAATTGTGCACAACACACAATGCCTTCACGAGCTCTTCAGCACGCCTGGGAGTTTCCCCCAGTGTCCTTTCAAGTATTCTCCAGCGGGTCACGAGGAGGCCAAAGGCATTCTCAGCGCACCTCCTGTTTCAAAGAAAAAAAAATTATTTCATGCTTGGATAGTGATGCTTTACCAAGCTGCACTTTTTTATATGCGAAAACCTTTTTGTGGTTTTGCTGCAATCGCAACGCAAATGCCACAATTTACCAACAAATTCAGTGCTTATAAAAAACAACAACAAAGAAAATGCCACATGCGCATCTAGCCACAAATTTTGTATTTAATGCTTATGCAGGTTTTCATACACTGCACAAGCAGGGTTTGTTAAGTGCATCAAAGATAGCACTTATGAACTAGGAGCACTAGTACAATTCCAGAATGCTGGAGTGTCTGTACAGAATGTACGTGATTATTTTTACAGTATCTACCATCAATTGCTACTGCCATGCCAAAATGCTATTCCAGCAACAAAGAACCGCAGCAATTGCAAGGTAGTGCCTAATGTGCATGACTTTGATTTATTCCTTCAATTGTGAGGAAAAAAAATGATGGCCTGCCCATTTTCCATTTGTAACCATTTACCACCTACTATCAATACATAGTGTTCACACGTTTTGCACATCGGCCTCAACAGCATTTTCAACTGAGTCCGGAAAAATGCTGTGCAGCATCTGCAACGAAAAAGTTGCTTTTGAGACACCTAAATGAAGTTAATAATGGTCCCGGGAATTGTCCGAATCGAGTTTCTTCATTAGCAGCGAAACGTGTGGGACACATGTGGTAACCGAATGGCTCTCCTGGCCATGGATTTGACAGCAGCAAAATAATACTGCTCTTTGAGACAAGGACTGCCATGTGCAATAACACGCTTTGTGTCTATACTTTGTTTCACAAGTTGTTGGCAGCACTACAAAAGGTAATGGGGATCTGGGCCAATCAATACGGCTGCATTACACGACTGTGCTCTATACCAGCCAGTGCCGCCATAGACGACAGGTGCGCGAGAGCACAATTATTCAGTGTGGTCATCGTGATTGGCCCAGATCACTCTTACCTTGTGTAATGCTGCCAACATCTTGTGAAATGAAGCACATAAGCGTGGGCATGTTGGACTGCATACTTATGGCTTCACAACTGGCGATGCCAAGCTCGTGCTCCTGCTGCAACATCAAAATTGTAGAATGCTCACCTGAAGCAAATTCTGCAACCAGGGGCCTTCACTGGTGCTTTCATTAACCACGTTACTTTAATTGGAGCTCATTTGAGGCTGCTGGGATTGCACTGCTGTCGCAATCACGGCAATTTTCAAACCTCAAACGGCTAATTTCAAATATAAAAAAGAAACCGTGCTAAAATTTGAGAACATCTATGGGAACAAATCTCAAATGGGCGTTGCTCAACTGTCGGCAACTTTCCAAGTGTGCGTCTTATTAAACCGTCTATCCAGCATAGCTGTTGTACAATAACGCAGTCTGTAAATTTAGACTGTTCGTGATCTTTTTTTCTGTGGCACGCCTGCCGTGACAGCACGCCGTAGAGGTCACTTGGGTGGCTGGAAGGTCTCAGCGTTAATATCATACGTACAGAATCATGTGGCCGGTGTGGACACTTTGATCGCTAACTCTGTTCAGGTCATGGCACTGGTCACGCAAACAACCTAGCTACGCAGATGGAGAATGGTCTAAAAACAGCCGCCTATAGGTTAGGACAACTATCTGCAGCCTTGCACTATTTTGAAGTTCACGCATTGTAAGTTTGTAAATCTTGGCACAAAGCTGAGACAGCGTCACATCCACACAAAACATGAGAAAACTGCTCGAAATTGAATTTGCACATGTTGAAAAGCCTTCTCCAAAATATTATTGCTCACTCTCACTACTGAACCAGATACTAAGCCAAACTTTGTGCATGTTTTGCATGTTACTGTCAATGTACTGGAACTAAGCAAAAATTATGCACGCAATATTTGAGGCCGAATCGATTTTAGGAGCGGAAACTTCAGTGCTGCTACCTTGCTCGGCTGAGGCGATAGTTGAAGATCCGCTTGCTGGCCTCCAAACCGCGCCCAGGGTACGGCCTCAAAAAGTCATGCCGCAGCTGGAAAGCCTCATCCCCGACAAATACACAAGGCGCACTGAGATCTGTCCCAGGCAGACGCAGATCCCTAGGCAAATCTAGTTGACCTGCTTCCAGACTCTTTCCGAATGTTGACTCCTGGAGTACCCCTCCATCGCTCTGCTTGCCATAAGCGCCAACGTCTGCAACAACAAACTTGTAGGCACTATCAACTACGGCAAGCAGAACTATGGAGAAGGTGCCCTGAAATGAAAAAAATGTTGAAATGCTCAGTTAATGTAGCGTCCACAATCTTGCACAGCATATAGAACATGTCCAACGGGCACCTTTCAGATGTAGTTTATCAACATCTGCAGAATGACTATGTCCACTGTAGGATAAAGGCCTCTCTCAAATCCTTCGAATTAACCCTTCAATGTGTCTTCTATAGCAGTTTATGATTCATAAAGTATAAACACAGTTTCCTGGAGCGCCTATTACATATATCAAAGTTCTAAGATAGCAATACAAATCTTCCATTGGAAACATACCTTGTAGTTGAAATACATACTGCCAGACTTGGCGGGGGCTTTAATCTGGACGTGTTTACCATCCGCAGCCCCGATGCAGTTTGGAAACTGCCAGGTACGGCCAAATCCTTCTGCGACACGCAGCCAAGTCATGAGATCTGGATCCTGAAAAAAAAAAGTTGAAGTCCATAAAGAAAGGAAAACATGGACACTGAGGCAAATAGCAATAAGCAATGTAGCAGGTGTTTGATCGAGAGGCCTTATTAATAATAGTAATATATGTTACTAATAGTTTTACGAAGCATTAGTCCTGAAATTAATCTTGAAAGCAAATGGGTGTGTATGGAACGCATGATGCCAGACCACCAAGTGTTTTTGCAGGTATTATGCAGGATTATATTACCTAATCATTAAAGCACACAGATGGGGCAACTTGATTCTGATCTTGGAAGTTGCACCTGTTCAACCTACACACTGAGTGCTTCATTCCACTGTGTGCACATGGTAAATAAAGGAATACATTACATAAACACTTCTATGATTACACTGTCCTTAAAGTTGCCATGCAGAGAGTAATACCACTGTCGCATGGGCATTTCGAAGGCCTCCAAACTGGGAGTCTATAGTATAAAAGGTTATGAGCAGGGCTACACAGGCGGTTTCAATGGCCATCAAGCAAATAACAGTTTTAGAATATTTGCACATTCAGCACAGCATTCTGTGTAGGTGCACTGATGCCCCACTATTACCCTAGCCCCTAACCTATCATGTCATGATATTCCAAACTTTCCAGCAATGGTGGCACCACAGAATTTTGGTCTGAGCTGATGGATTCTCTTGATGGTGATCAAATTTGCCATGAAGTAGTAGCACAACTCCTTCGAGTTTGGTAGCGATTGAGAATCTTGAAGGCTCTCGACTTAATAGCCTCTGTCTCCTTACTACGGGTATAACACAGACTTCTGAATTTGAATCAGGGTGCCTGGGTGATATTCCTAGCTATGAGTGCAGCAGACTTCTTTAAATAGAATAACAAATGCAATGCACGAATACTCATATATGGCTGCAATGTTGATGTTGGGACATTCAGAAAAAAAAAGCTCTCATCTGCTGCAGAACATTTAAGTGATGGACTAGTTGGTTTGATGACATTATATTCTTCATTTGGCACAAGCAAACACAGGGCCAAAAAAAAGAAAAAAGAGAAACACTGTTAAGCCAGGCGGTCAAAATAGTCATGTGGCTTTGCATCCCCTTAAAAGACTTTTTACCTTGCTTCACTACAATAAAATTTCTGTTCTGCATATCAAATAACTTAGGAAAAGAAATGCACACAAATACATGGACAAGAAGAAAATAAGCACAGGCGCAACTATATAGCAAACGGTTCACGAGAATGGTTCACATATATTTCAAGTTTAGCAACAGCTGCAAGTTCGAAATGTGATGCTTGAAAATAATAAATGAGCCTAGCATTTAATGTACCTGAGCCTGATAGCCAGCCTTTCAGCTGGGCATATTGGTTCTCTGACCACGTGGTTCTTCACGAGGTCCTGCCTCACCAGGTCCAGCACAAAGTCGAATTCTTCAGGAGACATGCGGTAATATTTTTGGAAATACCCCAAGTCCCCTTCTCTCATCTTTTTCATCTGAAATAAGAAAAGGGAACAGCGGTTACCCATGCTTCTCACTTCTGGGAAAAAAATGCGAGGATGACGAGGCGTCATTCAAGTTTGTCCAGCCAGAATTCGTATAATTTTCACATTATTAAAACGCGACTGGTCAACACAGGCCACGGTTTGAGAAGTAAACATGCATTGATAGCAGCACATCGTGGGATGACTGTTCGTGCTCACATGGTTGTACTGAGTCGGATTTTCTGCTTTTATTGCAGTGGCTGACCATGAGCAGCCAGTTGCCTATCTTTCTATGATGCATACGTACGGCTCGCGGCGGTGCAATATGCCATGCAGCAATCGAAAAAGAAGTGGTGGGGGGGAGGGGGGGGGGCAACAAAAGCCAAGAAGCATGAGCGCTCGAGCGGTGAGCTGCGGAGCAAATGAGCGAAAATTGAATGCACCTGCACCTGCTTTGCTATGAAGAAGGTGCATGTGCATGGATGGTTTGTGCATCTAACCGCGGATGTACAGGAGCACAATTATTTCTAAAACTCAGTAAATGCTTTCAATTTGCTCCGCAAGGTACCGCGAGCGCTCTAAATTTCCGCGCTTCGCCTTTCTGCGAGCATATTGCAGCGTTGTGAGTAGGAAAGCAAGATGCGTTGCTTCGTATGCCAGCGTCCTTGATTGATTGCGTATAAAAAAATATCGGAGCTACCTAAATGATTACAACGATTCTTACCGTAGTGAATAATTCGCTCTCCGTGCGGCGAGCTCTCCAGGCTGGTCGTACCCACCACCTGCGCTTCACTTTCTCATGTTTGGCTTTTAGGAGCAGCAGCTTCTTCTTTAGAAGCAGCAGCTTCCTTCGCCGGGAAAGGTGCACGGACATGTTTTAACAGACGGAACGAAGACGCCCGAAAATTTGCGGCTCAACTACGTTAGCTGCGTCGCTGCGTCCCTCAAGCAGAACAAAACATAGAAGAGGATTGTTACCAGCGACTTAACAAGAGTTGGCTAATACTTCTGACATCGGCAGTACCATAACATGTAATAAGCACCAAAAGTAATAAATGAATTCTTCATTTATTTTTAATTAATTACACAGAAATCCGGCAACATTGTGTGTAGGCGGAGCCTGAACGCGCCGACGCCGCTGACGTGCTGCTGCCGTCTCCGCTCCCATGTGTCTCCGTTGGCCGTGCTGCGGCAGTTCGGAAGCGACGATCCGTGCGGCGCGCCGCTGAAGTTTTCGCACATGTGTCTCCCGCTTTAAAGCAATGAAACGCACTCTTTCTTTCAACGCCCTAGTTGTACAGGCCACAACGATATCGCACCAAATAGAGCTTGTGAATTAATATTCCTACCAGTATTACCACTCAGATCATTGTTCCACACAGACTTCACATTTGAACATCTGCGCTTCACTCCTGGCGTAGTTTAAGTTGCCGAGGGAAATAAAACTAGCAGACATCGCTAGGGATACAAGGTAGAAAAGGCAAAAGGGTAAACCGACTTATGGAACCATCTTTATGTGAAGTTCAGATACAATTCAAGAATAGACCGGTAGATATCTGCCTAAGGCGGCCTTCCAATCATCAGTGTCGGCGTATCATTTTGAAGTCTCGGCCAACAAAATTGCATCTGCTGGCATCGCATTGCATCGCATCGCATCGCATCGCATCGCATCGCATCGCATCGCATCGCATCGCATATGGCTGCTATGCACGTATCGTACTCATTGCGACGTCGTCGAACGATAGGAAAATAAAATGATTTGTGCAAAAATGTTTTAGGATTCATTTATTTTTTTATTTGTACAAGATTATATAATAATTTATGAAATTATGTAACCCAACTTACGAATTATCTGCTATTATTTTACTGTCTATGAGGGCTCTCGAATGGCCCAACTTTCTCCATGAGCGGTTGCATTGCGCAGTACAGCGGCCATCCGTGTTCGGGATGAAACGATAGCCCGACACCAGAGATTGGCGCTATGCAAGTGGCAATATATTTCCCTTTGTTCTTTTCATCGTTTTGCAAGGAATGATTTTTCAATATAGTTGTAATGTTTGCGGTGTGCACTCGAGCTCTGGCAATATGCAAGGAGAGCGTTTTACAAGCGGTGATCAAATAAAAAAAAATGAAGATAAGTTGCAGCAAAATTGAGTAGGAACCGTACCGCGAACCGGTTCGGGATGGTTCGTCCGATTCGTTCCAGTCCGAGCTCAGTTCCAAGATGGTGGAAAAAATTCGGGTTCTTTTCGGTTCCGGTTCCGAGTGAAAATTTGGGTTCGGTTCCGGTTTTCCAAAAGAGCATTCCAAAAGACGACCCACTAGCATATCCTGTCAGTTTTCATAAGGCGAAGATAAACGGCCTCAGCGACATTGAGATCCTCCTTTGGTGAGCAACGACCGCACTAGGAGGAGCGGCATTGCGAATAACTCCATAGATGACAGGTGGTAGAGAGTCGTAATACACTACACGCAATTAAAAATTTCCAGCATTATATTTTATTTCATTTAGCAAATTCTAGATTCCCACAGATATCGTGCTCGCCCTCCTGCTTCATAATTGCAGGAAATGGACTTCCTGTATTACAAGAAGTAAAAATAAAAACATCATATGAGGTCAAAAACGGTATTTTGAAACCTGCTATCAGGAAGTGTAATTTGTAGCGGCAACGAAGACAGGCAGAATAAATTAATTACAGCGTTAATGTCACAGATGTCTGGTCATATAAAAAAAACTTAGAAAGTGGATCACAAGGCATACAATCACCACTAATCGGTAAACTGTGCTTTACCCTACTCTCACATTGCATTTAATTGTTTTCATCGCATGAAAAAGGACCACTTGACGTTCCCAAAATTTTAACAATACACGTAAACTATCGGGGACAACAAATCAACAGCCACTGTGTCGAGGAATTTCGTGGGGGTTCAATGCCTTATGTTTTACTCAGTCCGAAGTATGAGATAAACTCACCTAGAGCGCACCGATTACGGATGCTCTTCTGTAATTAGAGAGTTTTAGTACTGCGTAGTGAGCGCTACGTACGCACAGCCCACGTACTTTGCGGAACGCTATGCCACGGTCGCGTACATGCCACAGAAAGACTTTTAGTAAGGCGGAAGCGCATACGTACGCAGGGGTCTGAAAGCTAACGTGGCAAGCGCAGTGGCCTCTGCAGTGCCTCTGCAGTGCCATTCAAGAACTGAATTTTCCAGCGCAGCAACTCCTGCTTCTTCGTTTTTCCGACAGCCGAGAGATGGAACCCATGCTGCAAAGGTGCTGATTTGGTTCGTCGTTGTTACAGAGGATGAGGATATAATTAATAACTTTAACCGAATCGGAGCACTACCCCCAGCAAACGTAGTAGAAAACGAAAATTAACAATACAACCCCGTGCAAATTTTGAATCCGAAGAAGCAAACCGTTTTTCCGGAAGAAAGAATGTCATGCCAAAGCAGTTTTCTGAGTTAACAGTGCGCCTATGATGTCATCATTCAGTGCAAAGTAACTATGAACCTCGGAGAATACACTGCGAAACTATGCGAAGTCTCATTAGAGAGGCGGAGCATATTTAAAATGCCACGAAACGTATGCCGTAAAAGTCGACACCGTGGCCCATAGGCAAAGAAAAGTTACCGAAATAATTTTCCGGTTTAGGCCAGCCCCAATGAACACGGCAGATGGTTAAAAGTTAGCGAATGTTTTGAAGAAAAAGTATGACAAAATATGCTACAGCTTTTTTGGAGCCAAACAATATTTAACGCGCCTCGATGAATCTGCGTTGTAAAAACCTGCATACGCCTGAAATTTAGCTGTCCGCTATTCCGAAAGTTTCAGCGTTCCCTCCTAAAGGCGGCCGCTCAAATGATACAAGCTTTTAAGCTAAAAGCAGACATCGCTCGGCACGAAAAATGAACCGTGCACAACAGCAGACGATCAACAGTCCGTCTGCTCACACGAATGTCATTCGCGGTCGCTGGCTTCGTCTGCGATCGGCTGCGCCGCCGTCTGCTACAATGGACCGTTCCCCTCCGAAGTTTAAAAATGCCTTTTGAATGTAGTTTTGTCTATGGGCTGCTTACGTTGAATGAAAGGTATTAAGAAAATTTAGTATACATACGGCAGCTGTATACGAGAAGCTCCCGCGATTGGGAGAAGCACCCAGCGCATAGCGAGCGTGTGTGCGGTATGTACGGCTTCACAACACATATTTTAGCGCCGTTTATTACCCGCGGAAGGACTCAGCATACTTAGTCACACATTTATTCAAAGCATTCGCCAACATTTAATGATAAGCAGCCTCCATTGGTACTGTACTAAACGAGAAAGATACTGCGGTAAGTTGTGTTTACATGTTCTCTAAGATCTCAACCAGCTCTTACCCCTATAAGTCACGTAGCGTTATATAGATATTCCGCCTTTGAAATGGCATTTCATATTTTCACAGTCTGTTCTAGGATGTTTCTAGTTGCTCTATACCAAAAACAAAATCATAGCTGCCCCCGTAAAGACGTAAAATGGCTTTGAAATATTTCGCTTCCACATATTCTATACATTTCACCCCCAGTCTGCGGCGGGGTCCCGAGCGCTCCATTTGTTTGTGAATACGGCGCTTGTCTATAGGTGTAAAGCCCACGGTAAACTTACTGGTTCAAGTTTCAGAGATCCTGGCGACGAAATACACCAGCTAGAAGCTCGAACGTTCGCGCAGCGCATTCATAGAAAACAATTTGTGCATCGCATAAGGCAATCCGCGCCCTCTACTGCGGAGCAACAAATGAATTAGATTTTTCTTCTTGCGAAACGTCAAATCGCCTGCAGTGAAAAGAAAAGATATGGACACGCGCTGCGTGTTTGCTGCTTATCATGCGCGGCCATATAGCCAAAAATGTCTGTCGAGCTTTCTCATACGCGAGAGCAACATGCAGACGGTTCAGCGAATGCACGCAGAGGTAGGGATTTCTGCGTACGCGAGCAACGTATACGCAGTACCCAAGAATCGTGATGCGTATGACGCATGCGCAGTAAGCAGCACGCAGGCAGCCTACGTACGCAAGGTTTCTGCGTATGCTTACGTACACAGTGCTAAAACTCTCTACTGTCTACTCCGTCTTCAGACAAATTGCTTGAGAAGAAAGTTTTCCTAGGAAAGAGCTGGCTTGTAGTAGCTTACAAACATGTCACGGTACAGGCCTCAAGTTCAATGTCGCCACTTTTATGTTGTCTAGTCTGTGCGGGTTATCGCAACTTATCGACCCTAGAATACTACCGGCAAGGTATAAGCACAGGCAGTCCGGTCTTTCTGCAGTTCCTGTTGCTGAACGCCCATTTTATGAGCCGAGGTTAAGGAACTCACGCCGGGCCATTATGGTCACTTCTTTCCGTAGAGCGGTATTGGTCTTATCTTTAGCGTGCCTTTTGAGCCTGTCGTCGAGAGCCAACAACGCTGTAGTTTCTTCGGTTTATTTTGACTATGGCACTTACACCTCTACTCGAATGAACAGGCGGCGTGCAAAACGATGGCCACGCCACTGGTGACGAAGTTATACGCATATCCGGGAGTGAAACCGCCGGCGTCATCCGCCCGCCGTGTGTTCCTACGCAGTCATTGTGTCATGAAGTCATTTTTCCACGGCGTTTGCATCGTTGCAAAAATACCAAATGCGGCCAATAGACTGTGACCAGAAATTTTAGTCATCACCGGCAATACGGTTTCCTGCGTAATCCTTCAAGCACTAAGACATAAACGAGCTGGAGGTTGTTCTTACTCTCCCCAGTTATGCAAGGAATGCGAACTTAGCAGACTGTTTGGGCTCATTTCACGGTTACAAGTCACTAGCCATATCCGTCTCATAATTCGACATGAAGGTATTTGAAATAATATCGGCGCGCCGTCGTGAATTTCCTGGCATTCGCTACCACTCGCGTTTAGATATTGCAAAAAAAATGTTGTTTACTGCGTACTCATGTTCACTTTCATAGTACGGTGCTGCATATTACTGTGGGGCCTAAATTTTTGAGTCTTTCTGTAGATATAGAGTGCACGTTAAAGGCGCGTATATGACTTAACGCGAGATACGAAATTTAAGTAATGAAACCCGGTGCCTCAAGCGCATGGTACATTCAATTATTCCCCTATATGCGGTGTTTGTTCAGAGCCTGTAAAAGCTTTGGGCTTGTACCGAAGCGCCTAATATTTAGGAAGCGTAGAATTTATCAAAGGCTGTAAGCGTGCAATTAAGCGCGCTTAATCTATTCGGTGTGCGACCTGAGGCAGCTGAACACCTCCGGACGCACTCCCTCACCAGAACAGAAGATGGTCACCCTGGTGCAGTGGTTGGCCACAACCTCCCATCAATAGTCTTATAAAACACCGGTCCTCAGTCACCAGCGGCTCCTGAACAACTGACTAGAGCGGCGGTCAGATCTGTGACGCAGCAGGGGGTGCTAAGAATTTCTGGCTCCGGACAGGCTGCCATTGAAAACTGGCCCTGGCAACGTTTATTGCTAAAATCCCGGCTAGTGAGGCTAGTTTAGCAGTGTTGTTAGGGGAACGAGAGGGTACGAACTGGGATGTCATAGGGCTTAGTGAGCTTAGGAGGCTGAATGAGGCACATACTGTACTGAAGGATGCGCATGTACTATTTTATCGAGGTTTACCGGAGAAACGGTTTTCTTGTCAATAAGGATATAGCTGGTAATACAGATTAATTCTATAGCATTATGAAATGGTCGCAGGCATCGTAACTGAGCTTTATAATTAGCTGTATAACCTGAAGGTTGTACAAGCATACGCGCCTACATGAAGTCATGATGAGCAGGCAGTGGGAAGCTTCTATGAAGATGTTGAATTGGCAATGGGGAAAATAAAAACAGAGTATACTGTTCTGATGGGCGACTTCAATACCAAGATAGGTCAACCTGGATACCATGCAGTGGCCAACTATGACATAAAGTTAATAATTAGCAGGAGGTATGCATTAGTTGACGTTGCAGAACGGAATACCTTACGAATCATGAATACCTTCTTCAAAAAACGGAAGGATCGGAAAAGGGCATAAAAAGACACTATTGGGGAGACTAAGAATGAAATTGACTTTATAGTCTGTTCTAATCCTGGAATTGTGCAGGATGTAGAAGTAAGCGGAAAGGTTCGATGCAGTGACCACAGGAAGGTACGGTCTCGAATTCGGGATTTGAAGAGCGAATGCAACAAACCTATGATGAAGGAGACCATCAACGAATTAGCAGTAAGGAGAAAAGTAGAAGAATTTAGGCTCTCGTTACAGAATAGTTATCCAGTGCTAACCGTGGAACGCGACCTTAGCCTAGAGGCAATGAATAATACATTCAGATATCATTACTGACTGTGCGGTGCAACTAAATGGTAGAATTGTTAGAGATGATACCAATAAACTGTCTAAAGAGACGAAGATTTGATAAAGAAACGCCTAAGTATGAATGCCTCCAACCCAACAGACCGAATATAACTGGCAGAGATATCAAAGCTAATCAATAAGCGCAAGGTGGCCGACATAAAGAAGTATATAATGGGGTGAATTGAGCTCGCTCTAAAGAACGGTCGTAGCCTGAAAGCGGCAAAGAGAAAATTAGACATAGGCAAAAATCAGTTGTGTGCACTGAGGTACAAGGCGGCCAATGTTATTACTAACATTGGACAAGATAATCAAGGTAGTCGAGAGTTCTATACGGACCTCTACAGCAGCCAAAGTAGTGAGGACAAAAATAAAATTAGATGTAGTGAACACCAATCAGAGGTTCCGCCAGTAACGAATGGCGAGGTTAAGAAAGCCATATAAACTTTAACTACACATTTGTTGAAGGACGGAGGGGATATATATTGCTAGATAAACTGTCCACCCTGTATACTCAATGCCTCGTGACATCGGAAGTACCAGAATTATGAAACATGACCTTAATTCATAAGGAAGGGGATGCTAAGCACTTGAAAAATTAGAGACCAATTAGCTTACTGTCCGTTACGTACAAGGTATTTACTAAGGTAATCGCTAATATGATCAGGACAACCTTAGACCGTAATCAACCAAAGGATCAAGCAGGATTTCGGAAAAGGTACTCTACCATAGATCACATCAACACTATAAACCAGGTAAAAAAGTAACCAGCCCTTATATATAACATTCATTGACTACGAGAAAGCATTTGACTCGATCAAAACCTCAGAAGTCATGCAAGCATTGCGAGATAACAATGTAGATGAGCCAAATGTAAAAGTACTGGAAGATATCTATCGTGACTGCTCAGCAACCATAGTTCTGCATAAATAAAGAGATAAAATTCCAATTAAGCAAGACTTTATACTAGGAGATACGATCTCCCCAGTGGTATCCACATCTTGCTTAGAGGATGTATTCAACTACCTGGAATGTGAGCAGTTAGGCATCAGGGTCGATAGGAATACTTCAGTAATATGCAATTCCGCGGATGGTATTTCCTCGTTAAGTAACTCAGGGGCCAATTGCAACTAAGGATTATGCATATCGAAGAAGCAGAAAGGTAGGCGTAAAAATAATGTGCAGAAGACTGAGGTAATGCTGGAAAGGCTGGGTGCGGTGGCGTGCATGCTGAATGACTAGACGAGGCTACATGACGGTGTACCAGGAATGCCCCTCTATTCCAAAAACTGTGCCATAAATACAGATGAGATTAATGATTTATAGCACCCTCTATACATGCACAACATAGCGCCCCCTACAATTACAAACGTATTACCCCTCATAACACAACGCAAGGGAAGTAACACAACAATGCACTCAAACTACCTTCGCGCGCGCTTCACAGCACATGGCACACTCCAGTATTAATGTGTCATGCAAACTCGTCCGCATACCTTACTGGCGGTCTTCTAGTTCGTTGCAGTCGAGCGGCGTTTTGCTGGGCAGGCAGCTGAGGTACAGACTCCGCTGATGTGGTGGGCGCACTTCGAGGATGAGGAATACTCGTTTGTGTGTCCTCAGTTTGCTCCAGTTCCGATTCGTCCATACAGGCAGCAGTGGTCTCCGATTCCGCCCTGTCAGCTCCATGAGCCTCTAGTTCACAGAAAAATCTTCTGGCTGCACCACGTCGCCTATATCCGTGTCAGCTAACACTTTTTCCCCTTCGGCCCCTCCTTTGGCAACTACCGTTAGCTTCTATGCATTCCATTTAGTGCCATCTTCCAACAAAAATAAGTGCTTGCCCGCTCGTTTCTCTACTCGTATCGGCAAAAAAACGTTGTGCTTCATCTTCTATCCATCTTGTTTTATTTTCACGAAATATCCTGGGTCAGTGGTGGACGCTCTGGACCGCGTTTTTTATCTGTACACCTTTTTGTTCGTTGCTGCTGCTTTCCGACCCGATGTTTCAAATTTTACATGGCGACTAGAATTTGCTCAAAAATTTCCTGTCCTGGACGGAACTACATCCAGTCTTGTCTTCGGTCTTCCTCCATGCAGCAGGAACGCCGATGATGCACCTGTAGCTGCATGTGGAGTGGCCCTATACACACCCAAGTATTCAGAGATTGTCTCTTTCACTGGCCTCCGTTGCAACGCTGCAATCTGGATATATTCCTTCAACACGCGGTTAAATCGCTCAATCTGCCCATTGCCTTGTGGGTAATAGAATGTTGTAACGCAGTGCTCGATCCCTCAGTCCTCTTGCAAAAACTGCTCAAAACATGTATACATGAACAGACGCCCATTATCCGTCACGCTGCTCTGTGTGTACCTTTCTCGCGCAAACAGTTCCAGGAGTACTTCTATAAAAGCCTGTGTAGTTATCCTGGAAATGAATGCCACCTTTGGCCACTTCCTGTGTGATCAGTGACAATTACCGCAAATCTGTACTCTCCGGAGAGGCTCACTCCATCGATTCGACGATGTCAATTTCAAGCTTTTACCATAGCTTCTCTGGCCACTCCACTCGCTACAACGGGGACGCTTCCGTTTTTGCCGACTTATCGGATGCTTTGTAAACCGTGCAGTTCCTAATCGTAACTTCAGCTTCATTGTCCTTTCCGGGCCGCCAATACTGTTCCCTCAATCGTTGTTTCTTCGCACAATGCCTGGATGCGATTCGTGTGCCATCATGACTGATCTGGAAGAGAGTCCCACATGGGGTACGACTCGTTCAGCACGCAACTGCAGTTCATCTACCCCTGACAGCTCTCCTTGAATGCAAAAATAGACCCTTAATTTTCCGGCTAAACTGTTCTTTTCCGGCCATCTAGACATAACGTACCATGCTACCTCGTTTGGCAACAGATTAGCAGCTGTTGTTGCTTGTAGTTCACTCTTAATTATCAGTCTGGAAACTGCAGCGATCACCTCTTGAACAGGTCTGTGTATCATATCGAACGTGGCACGAGCCACGCGTCGATAAAGCGCGTGATGTCAACAAGGTGCGTTCAGCGCACAGGAAGCACACCCTCTCCCAGTTGCGGTATAAAAGCGATTGATGAATAAACCTGTATCTTGTTGTTCCACTGTTCACGGCCTGCCATGTCCTATCTGCACTCCTAGATGATGCATGGTGTCAGAAGTGGGATTGCAGTCGACGCCCTGTCTTGGTAAACCGAAGATTTCCAGAAGCCACCGGGTCCGCTGAGGACTGATATAGATATTGCGAAGAACTGGCAGGCATTCAAACAAAGGTTTGAATTTTTCTTCACCGCATCAGAACTGTTGACAAGCCGCGCACAAAATCGGCGAAGACAGCGCTTCTACTGAGTGTCGCGGGCGACGAAGCCATCGAAATATTCAACACGTTCAGCTTCGGTGGGAAGGAAAGCAAGAGCAACTAGGCAACCGTCGCGTAGAAATTTGACGCACACTGCTCAGCGCAGCTGAACGAGGTACACGAACTCTACATCTTCCGCACGAGAGTCCAGGCCCCTGGTGAGTCCTTCGAACCATTCCTTCGAGACCTGAAGAAGCAGGTGCACGTATGAAATTTCGATTCTCAGAGGGATTCAGTGATTAGGGACCAGATCGTTTATGAAATCGCTGACCAGAAAGTTCAAGAAAAACTACTCCAGGACCACCAGCTGACGTTACAGAAGGCTGAGCAAGCGGCTAAATCAGTGTAGGTAGCATCGTACCAACAGAAGGTGTGGGCAGCGCACGAAAGCCAGATGAATGTTGTGCGGAAGGAAAATTTAGGCCATCAAGGCCAGGCACCACCCAGGCTTTACACATGTGGCAGGTGTGGACGCAGCCACATGCCAAAGAGCTGTTCTGCATATAGAAAATTATGCAGGAAATGTGAAAGTCCGAACCATTTTGATACCTTCTGCAAACTTTTTGCTGATGTAGGCGAGCTACAAGGCTCTGAGGATAGCTTCGACATTCTCGACGTGTCGTCAAGAAGCGCAACAAAGCAACGCGACTGGACAGTACGAGCCCAGATCTGCAGCATGGCCCTTGAATTCAAAGTCGGTACAGGAGCACAAGCAAATCTGCTGTCCTTGGTATGCTATCAGAAAATTCACCCGAAGCTGCCCCTGAGCCCAAGCAGTGCTCTGCTGCGTGCCTACGGCGGGGGCGTAATCAAACATGGTGGTGTCGTTCGAACAGAGGTAGCACTTGGTGATCGGTGTGCGTTCCTTGACTTCTTCGTCGTACACAAGGGCCATCAAGCCATCCTAAGCCTACACGCCAGTGAACGTCTCGGTCTTCTATCACGCGTACATACGGTATCTCAAAACAGTTCTGAAGAAATTGCCGAACAGTTTCACCATCTGTTCACAGGAACCGGATGCGTTCAAAGGGCCTTCCGAGTGGTTCTGCGTGATGACGCCACACCAACAGTACAACCAGCCCGACGTGTGCCACTCGCGCTCCAGGAGCCCCTCCGAGAAGAGCTGGATCGCATGGAATGGGCAGGGATCATAGCCGAAGTCACTGAGCCCACGGATTGGCTAAGTCCCTTCGTTATTGTCCGTAAGAAAGACGGGAAATTGCGGTTGTGCATTGACCCCAGGAAAATTAATCATTGCACCAAGACAGACCATTATACAATGCCTCGCCGGGAGGACATAGAAGCAGAGTTGTCAGATGCAACAGTGCTCACGCGTCTTGATGCAAATTCTGGTTTCCATCAGATTCCAATGGGTGATGCATCATCTCAAATCTGCGCCTTTTTCACGCCATTTGGGAGCTACAGACTTCTACGCTTACTCTTTGGGATATCATCCGCGTCTGAAGTGTTCCAAAAAACAGTGAATAAAAGTTTTGAAAGCCTTTCAGGTGTCAGAGTGTATGTTGATGACATACTGGTATGGGGGTCGTCGCGGCATGAACGTGACACGCGCCTGAAGTCGGTGCTGCTAGCGGCAGAACGAGCAGGGTTGACATTTAACCCAGATACGTGTTGTGTTGGTGTCGACAAAATCGAGTTTCTGGGTGACGTGATCGATAAGGAAGGCATCAGGCCTAACCCCTCACTGACCAAGTGCATGCTGTAAATGCCAGAACCGACAGACAAGCAGGCAGTTCAAAGAATGCTTATCGTCGTCAACTACTTTAGCAAGTTTATGCCGTCATTTGCGCAGAGGATAACGCTCCTCAGACGTCTTATCAAGTAAAACTCTGTCTGAACGTCACATCATGCGCGAGAACGGAAGCAGCTATACCACATCTAAGTAAAGAGCCTCTACTAGCCGTGTTCGGCCCGACAAAAGCAAATCCTGTGATGCGTCACAAAATGGAATCGGCGCCGCTCTATTACAGGACCACGGTAACGCATTGAAGCCAGTTGCGCGCGCTTCACGTGCCCTTACGAAGCCTGAGCAGCGTTACTCGCAAATTAAGAAGGAGGCAATGGCTGTGTGTGGTATACGGTTGTGAAAAGTTCGATCACTTGGTATACGGTCGTAGGATTGACATATGAAACAGGTTATCACTCTTTGACAGCTATATCACAGAAGGCTATCGGGGACATGCCCCCGAGGTTACAGCGGTTATTTCTGCTCCTCCTTCGCTATGACGTACAGTTGAAATTCATTTTAAGCAAAGAACTTCTGCTGGCTGACATGCTGTCGCGGGCAAAACTGGGCCAAGCACACTCAACGACATAAACGACGACGTGGAAGTACACGCAATAAGTGTTGTTTCTTCCCTCATCACCTGAGAATACCTGGAGGCGGTTAGCCGAGGAAACTAACCGCAACGACGAACTAAAGCAAGTACTTACGAACTTAGTGGCAGAAAGAGCGCACAGGACGATGGAAGTCACTTTAAGGAGAGCTTTCCTAAGTGAAGGGAGTCTTGTTAAAGGGGTGCAAAGTGATAATTCCAAAGAGCTAGCTTGAGAACACAAATACTGGAAAGAATTCATCAGGGACACCTGGGCATCAACAAATGCGAGGCAAGGGCAAGGCACCTCGTATTCTGGTCAGGGATAAGCTCGGACATAGAAGCTTTCGCTCGATCAGCATGCTCTGTATGCAAGATGTATGCCTGTATGCCTGCCGACAGCCTCCAGAACCCTTGATGTTGCGCCCATGGTATCGTGTCGGTATTGACATTTTTCAGCATGGTGGACGGGCGTACCTTTGCGTCTATAATGCTTCATTTAACCTTCCGGGAGTTGCGTCGCTCAAAGACACGTCCTCAAAAGCCGTCATTGAAGCAACAAGTGCGATTTTTGCTAGGTATGGTACACCAGCTGACGTCTGCTCGGACAATGGCCCACAATTTGCAAGCCACGATTTTGCATCTTTTGCCCGCACTTACGATTTCATCCATATCGCTTCCAGTCGACTTACCCTCAATCCAATAGTATGGAAGAAAAGGAGGTTCAGCAATTCAACGAATTTTAAAGAAAACTAGTGCATTGTACCAAGACGTTTGGTTGGGTCTCCTTGCCTACAGGTCTATATCTTTGGAATCCGGGCCGTCACCTGGCAAAGTGCTACAAGGGAGGAAATTACGAACATTATTGCCTGATGTGCAGCAGCGCCCGGTTCGCAATGTGTAGAAGCGTCGACAGACAATTCGTCCTAGCCGACAACTTCCCCCGCTGAACCCTGGAGACATTGTTGGTGTCAAGAAAGGGGCATGGGCAACCAAACCACAGGTCCTTGAAATTTCAAGGTATCCTAGATCGTACGAAGTCGTTACTGAAGACGAAACGATCCTGCGGCACAATCGACGGCACCTACTGCAACAAAGGAGGTTTTCGAAGGAGCTCTTGGGGTATCAGTTCCGATGCCAGCCAGGAAGGTGATGAAAAGTTCTACTTCAGCATCATGCAGCCACAATGCCGCAGAGCTTCCGACAACCCCTGAAAGCAGGCATATCACAGACAACGTTCCTGGCAGCGTCCCCCCCCCCCCCCCCCCGCATAATAAACCTTCACCTGCTCCAAGAAGGTCATCGCGGCCACGAAGGCCGCAACAGAGGTTGACTTATGACCGGAACTTTGAACAAGTGCTATAGCCTGTGCTCCGAACAGTTTAAGTTCCTTCTACAGTGTGATGTGTATGATTTCTTTAGTAAACAAGGGAGGATGTATCGTATCGAACGTGGCACTAGCCACGCGTCGATAAAGCGCGTGACGTCAACAAGATGCGTTCAACGCACAGGAAGCACACCCCTCTCCCAGTTGCGGTATATAAGAGATTGATGAATAAACCAGCGTCTGGTTGTTCCCCTTGCTCACGGCCTGCCATGTCCTGCCTGCGTTCCTCGACGATACAGTTTGTACTCAGTTAACCTCAAAGGTAGCCAAGGAAGTGCGTGCACAACAACATTGGATTGTCATTTTGTATATTGCACAGTAAAATTGTATCGCAACAACCTAATACACCAGCGTCCAATGCGCAGTGCACGTATTCTAATTCCGCTTGTTGAAAGCAGTGTTGCCAATGCCTGATCGTCACTTCGTAGCACGAACCTGCGGCTCTCGGATATATATGCCAATGTTCGCATGCCCATAAACATGCAAGTGCCTCTCGTTCCGCGGTAGAGTACTTGCGTTCTTGTGGAAATAGTGTCCTGAAAACGAATTCCACTGTGCGCACTTCGCCGTCAACTACCTGGTGCAGCGCAGCTCCAAGCCCTTATGCAGAGCCATCAGCCGTCACCTGTACATGTAACGACATGTCAAACAGCCATCACTCCATATGATGACAGCATCTCCTTGACCTTTTGCAGGTGCCTTGTAATGCCGCACGATAACATTTGAGCACCCGAGCCGTTGTTGAATCGTTTTCGTGCCCCCTGCCTTTCGAAATATGATGCACTATGTCCGCTTGCAGTGACCCTTGATCACAGACTTCAGCACCTTCCGCTGCCTGCTGGCATGTTTGCAGAATTTCTACCGCATCTGTCCACGTACGTTTCGAACCCTTCACGATCAATTTATGTCGCATCTCAGTGCCCGTCAACAACCTTGTCCGCCTCCAAGAAATCCCCAAAGTCGCACGTCTTTGCTAACTGTCGGAGCTCACTGACGTACGCTCGTATCGGCTCATTTGTTACTTTTCTCCTTAACGTGAATTGACGTAGCTCGACTAATACGTTCACGGGACTTGCAAAATGATGCTCCAGTAAGCCACAATTCCCTTCAGTTGTCCTTCTCTGTGGCTGGTGCCCGTGGTGGCGTCTTTACTGGCTCCGAACCCAAAGTGCGAAAAACACGGCATCCCTCAACCCCAAGGCATTGAGCAGAATGGCTTTTCTTCGCAGGGGCGTTGCGACTCCAGCCCCGTCGCTTGCAGAAAGTTGGTGAAATCATCACGCCACCGCTCCTAGAGAATTGTCGTGTCCCCGGGAGTCTGAAGAAAACGCGGTAATGGCTGCAGTCCGACCGATTCCATCTTGTAGGCGACGCCCCTTGGACGAACCGCGGCAACAGAAACCTCAGTCAGGCGAAACACTTCGTTGCTATCTTCGTCGACCAGACGAGACTACATGACGGCGTACCAGGAACGCCCCTTTATTTCGATGACTGTGTCTAATATACAAGAGATTATTGATAGCGCCCCCTATACATAAGCAACACAATGGAAGGAACAGCAGTTTAAAATACGTAGCGAAGAGCTGGAAGTGCTAGGCGAATATGTCTACATAACACAGGCAGTGGCCGCAGATCCGGACCACGAAATTGAAGTTAACAGGGAGAAAAAGATTATAATGGAGCGCATTTGTAAGGTTTTCAAACATTATGACTATCAGATTACCGCTGTAACTCAAGAGGAAAGTGTATAACAGTTGCATCCTACCGATACTCGGCTACAGAGGTGGGCAACCTCATGAGGTCGACATCAACCTCACGCCGTGAGGTGAGGTTGAGTGAGGTCGTAACTTAGTGAGGTCGGCTTGTGAGGTCGAAATTATTGTTTCCCACAGAGATAAAATAGCCGGCAGAACACCTTTTATAATACCTATAATACCTGTCGTGCACACTCTTTTGGCTATACCAACGCGCATGTAACGAACGGTTTACGTCTGTGCGTTTCTGTTCGAGACGAAAAAAAAAAGGGGAGGGGGGGGGGGGGGGGGGGGCATAAAGTGCAGCGCGGTAAATAAGTGGGGTCGGACGACGGTTGCAAACTCGAAAGAAAGTGAAACAAGATCCCTCCACCATTCCGAGTGTGTTTGGGAGGTAAAGAAAGTTTGCGCAAACTCGAAGGGTTTCCAGACCTACGTGGGTGTGTCGACTTCTCGGAAAAAAAAAATAGAAAAACTAGAATAGTAGAAAAGAGGAAAGCGCAAGATCTGGCAACCAAGTAATTGCTTGGTGAGGACGGCCCTAGAGAGGAGGTTTCACAGAGGTATATGGAAAGAACAAGGATGCAGAAGAAACGAGAGATGAATGGCTTGACGAGAAGTCGCCCCACGAATTAGTAAATAAAATCTGCTTTTGCTATTGTATATTGTACGAGTTAACGCGAAGGACAGCGCTAGGACTGGTAGCATCTGTGCAATCCACTCTTTCATTATTATTATTATTATTATTATTATTATTATTATTATTATTATTATTATTATTATTATTATTATTATTATTATTATTATTATTATTATTATTATTATTATTATTATTATTATTATTATTTTATTATTACTTCTGTCATTAGGCATTAAACTAACCATGACATAAAAAGATGAATTTTATGTGCCCTTCTCGAATAATCATTTAAGAACTGTTATAGCTCCCAATTGAATGTGCTATTTTATCTGTTCTATGCACTGAAGTTAATGGGCTGTATATTTATCTTCTTTATTTTCATTGGTATATTTTCTAAACGTTATTTTGTAGGTTGTACTTTTTATAATAGTAATTACTTGTTACACTGCTTCCCATTTTTTTTACATTTCTACCTCACTTACTTTGTTCTGGGAGGTCCCCCCGACAGTATTGTACTACGGGACCTCCTTCTGTACAACTCTTACTGTATTATTTTGTTTTGTATGTATGTATGATATAAACTTGAAACTTGAAACAAACGGGTGACTGACGACTGCCTGCAGTCATCCCTTTCTCATACCCTATGTGAGCTAGCACTTTTTCATTTAAATGTTTGTTTATCGAGGGCCTCCCCACCGTTTTACAACTTGCAGCCAAAGTGGCGGGCGCGCCTTTTGTTTGTAAGCATCGTAAGCTGGCTTGTGCTCTTTCGGCTCCGCAGTCGGTGTCCGATCTCAACTAGCGGACGAAGCGCGGAACCGGGAACCCCTCGGCATTTCTTGGAAAGTAAGCCACTGCACATACGCGAGCCTCAGTCTCTATTTTGGGGTTCCTTCTGTGAGTTTGTGAGCTTTAGGTATTTTTTTTCCAAGAGTTTGCCACAAGGCATAAGTTGAGAAAGGGGGAATGGGATGCAGGGGATAGAAAGTTAAAAGAAGGAGTGAAGTCCAGTTGTGCTTATGTATTCGAGAAGGTTGGCAGTATAGCGATTGTCCATTGTCCATTTCTCATAATCACTATCGCGATTCCACCGCAGGCCCACCTTCATGATTATCCGTTGCCTAATGTGCGTCGTTGACGGACACGTCTACAACAAGTGATGCACATCGCAGACGTCAGGTGGAGTCTCACAGTGAGGGCACCTGTCAGTCACTGGTAGATCTTTTTCCCGCCATCGATGTCGAACAGATGGGGTCAGAGCCGCCCCTGCCCGGATCCGGCGCACTGTCACCTCCTCCTGCCGAGTAAGACTACGGGGGAGAGGGTGTGAACACGGGGGAATGAGAGCGCGTGTCGCTGACGCAGAACTTGCGATTCGGAAAAGTGGGACAGGAACGAATCTGGGGGAAGAGGGGAAGGTGGTGGATCGTCTGATGTGTTTATATGCGTCATAGCATCTGCTTGTATATTATGTGGATCGCGAGCATGGCCGCAAAATCGGTGTATGCGAATAGGACATAGGTACTTTGAACATAGCAAATGTATGGACTGTGTTATTTGGAATGTGCGTCGAACGGCCTTAAGCTGTTTAAGGGCAGTGAGAGAGTCTGTGTAAAGATGAACTGCATTGAATGTAGGAACTGGTGGAAGAGAATGTATGGCATCGTAAATTGCTTGAAGTTCCAGTGCCAGAGGGGTGCATGTATCCGCGGTATATGTCACGTGAGGGTTGAGATGCGGATGAGAGGGACTATACGCAGAAGTAACTCCTCGCTCTGCAGAATGTGATGCATCGGTATATAATATGCACCCTTCAGGCAGATGTGCGGATGATACCGACGGGGAAGCAGCGAGGCGATTGTCCGTGAGCTGGCAGTACGACCATGGAGGTAGTGTCTTTAAATGATGTAGTTGTAAAGACTGTTTGCGAGCTCTGTTTGCCATCCGCTGATCAACGAGTTCAGTGAGCGTATTTAGCTGGGCATACTCCTGAAGTACTGGTATGGGTGTTAGGCGGGGAAGATATGTTATTGCACGCATAGCCTCACGATTGATGGCCTCAAGGGAGTCCCACTGTCTGCGGGTGAGACGTTGAAACTGTGCCTGGTACGTGGCTGGAGGACAGAGCGAACAAGCTGGCGGGCCGTCTGAGCACGCGCGCCGCCAGAGCGCATAGCTATGCGACGAATGAGACCTAAAGTAGCGTGAGCGGTCTTACGGATGGCTGTCAGCCACGGGGTGCCAGTCCCAGAGGAATGAAGAAGACCAAGAATGCGAACGGTTTGTACCTGAGGAATTGGGGTATTATCTATCATAAAATTTATAGTGGGAGCTTTCCGTAAGCCAGCTTTATTTCCAATTCGAATGAAAAAGGATTTGTATGCGAAAGAGTTAGGCCCAAAGGAGGGAGGCGAAATGTCAATACATCCAGCGCATGCTGGAGGGCCGCCTGATGGACAGACGTATCTGGGTGACAGCACCATAAGGTTATATCATCGGCATACGCAAGCACGCGTATAGAAGGGATGGCCTCTAGGACTCGAACAAGTGGAATGAAGGCCACATTAAATAATGTAGGGGCGAGAACGGAGCCCTGGGGCACTACTCTGTTTGAGGGGAAGTGACCAAAGGGCTTTTCATGGACACGCACACTGAATGTTCCATTTGTTAGAAAGGAGTGAATGGCGAGGAGAAACCTGCGAGGAAGACCAACAGTTTGTCGGGAGGCAAGAATGGCTGAGTGAAGGATGTTATCACATGCCTTTGTTATATCTGTAGCGATCACAGTTCTAACAAGATGACTGTGCCGAGAGTGGTCAAGCACGTCAGCAGCCAAAGTAGCAAGACCGCCCTCCGTTCCTATTTGCGGGCGGAAGCCAAATAGGGATTCTGGATAACAATCATGGGATTCCAACCACCACGATACGCGAGTGGCGAGAATGTTTTCGTAAAGCTTGCAGATTGTTGGCGTCAGGGAAATTGGACGAAGGGCCGAGAGAGATACTGGAGGATGACCTGACTTCGGTATTGGAACAACAATAGAATGCTTCCACTCGTCCGGCATGACACCAGAATGCCACACGTCATTGAATGCATCAAGCAGGGCCTGCAAAGCAGTCCCTTCCAAGTTGCGGAATAAGGAGTTAGGTATGTCGTCGTGCCCGGGAGCAGAGTTAGATTTGAGGCGTTCAATGGAGGCCAGCAGCTCTGCCATGGTTAGGTCAGAAGTAATCGCATCGGGGGGTTCGGTAACCGGTAAGCAAGGTGGAGAAGTTGAGGTGGAATCATAGTGGGGAAAAAACTGTCTGGCCGCCTGTTTTGCAAATGTGTCCATCTGCGTTCATCGCAAGGCGAATGCTCTCTGTGTAATCAGAAACTTGAGAAGAGCGCTCCATGGCGTGGAACGCTCTCCAGAGTTGTCGATTACTCTGCTTGGAGGACAGGCGCTCACACCATGAAGCCCAACGTTGCCTTCCTAGACGCTTTTCATACCGCCTCGCACGCGCGGTAGCCCGGTGAAGAGCGGGGATAGCCGATGGGTCATCGGGGTTACGAGCAGCATAATGATCTGCCTGGCGACGCAGAGCCCAAAGATTCAGGAGGTGGATGTCCGGATTTGGCTCGTCTTCATTTACAGTGGTGGTAATCGTGTGGCACGCAAGAACAGCAGAGAGAGTAGACAATGCTGATGATGGGGTGAAATCAGATAAGCGATTGTCTGCGCGTACAGAGTCCCATGTTGTTATTTGTACGCTACGGCGTATTTTACGCATCCGCGAAAGAGTGAGAGAGATAAAGATAGGACTGTGATCACTACCCTAGGTATCTGGTTCAACAGCCCAACGAGGGCTACAAGGGCCTAACCACCAAGTCAAATCAGGTGAATAAGGCCCACCTCGTGGACGGGTAGATGTATGCGGGTGGTTTAAAAGATGAAAAGAATTATCTGAAAAGCTTCCCTGGATGTGTGCACCCCTGGGAGAATCCGATGGGTAACCCCACGAGGTGTGTGCGCCATTGAAGTCTCCACCGACTAGAATAGAGATACCCGAGTAGGTAGAACGCAGAAAACGAACCCATCCAAGATTAGGAGATGCGGAACCAGGACGGCCATAAAAGCAAACTAGTATAAGTGACGTGCGTACAGGCTTAACTAGGAGTGCTACCACCTCTTGGCGTGTGCTACACCAGCGTGAAAGGTCTATCGGTGTGTGGGGAACTGAAGTGTGAATATAAATTGCAGATTTACCTGGGCTGAGGGAAGAGGTGATACAACGGCGATCAGGAATGGAAGGTGAATGGTAAGCGCAGAATCCTGAAAGGCGAGGAAGTGAGTTATGCTTTTGAAGTAAGAAGGCCCACGCCTTTAGCTTTCTGTCGCGAAGACGGATGTTCACTTCAGAGGCCTTATTCGCAAAGCCTCGACAATTCCACTGCACCACCATAGACAGGGCATTATCCATTGCGAGGCCGAAGAGATTCTACGATGAGGGAGGTCACCTGCTCCATAAGGGCTAATATTTTATCCACTGTCGGGGCATTCGGGGTTAACGTGTTGTCTGCACGTGATTGTGGTTTGATGCTTATTGGAGGTGATTCATTTGAAATCTTATCACGAGGTATTATAGTTCTTCGAGAGGGGTGAGAGCGACGCTGTTCTCGGAGCTGGGTGAGTTAGTTCGTCTAGACGTTGGCGAGCCTCTGCAATGGCATTGTCTAAAACAGCGTCTTCATCTGCGGCATCCACATGTGATTGGTGCACTGGCCGTTTTGGTGTACCATATGATCCACGAGGGTGGGTCGCTTGTGCGTATGAACCATGCTGAGAAGACGTATGATGAGCAGGTGGGTCAAGTAAAGGAAGTGCAGGGAAGTCGGTTTCATCACATGTAAGAGCAGCGAAGCGATTACTTGTAGGAATATTTTCTTTTCCAGGCGGCTTGCGCGACGGCCTCGTTCGCTTCTTCTTTGGACAAGCGGGGGAGCGCATGTCATGGTCCGCCGATTTGCATAGGGCACAAAGCGCTATTGGTTCATTCATGTCGGCCACAGCTGCCGGATTAGGGCAGGTATTTTGCATATGTCCTTCTTTATGGCAGTGATAACAAAATATACGACGAGGTCGGAAGGGCTGTGGTTTTATAATCGCACCATAATAGGTTAGGTACTCAGGCAAAGTCAGCGGGCCTTGTAGAGTGAGTAGGTATGAACCCCGGCACCCCAGAGGCCGTGCTTGCAACACTGCGTGAGTTGAACAGCGAATGTTTGCTCGCACCTCCTCAGAAGGACTTCTGCTGTCAACATGGTAAACGACGCAGCGGAGGGTGTCAGGGCCAGAGGCAAAATATATTTGCACTGGGACATGCTCATTCGCATCCAGGGGAATTTGAGTAACTGCACACATTTTCTGGGCGTCCACCAAGGATGGCAAGTTCACCGTAATGGTGTTCGATGGGCGATGGACGACAAATCCACAGTAGTTAGTAGAACCTAGGACTTGGTCAATTGTGGCTTGGACACACCGGGGAGGGATAATCGTTATATCAAAGCGCAATGTAGGCTTGATGATGACGCGGAACGAGTTAGCAGCAAGTGGAAGCGAGGCTCGACTCACTGGCGGCATCTGTGGTGGTGTCAGGGGCTGACACGCTGTAGTTGGCCTTGGAAGGGAAGACTGAATCGGTGCGACGGGCACAGTTCCTTGAGGGAGGGTTACAGGCACAGAGGCGGCGGAGCAATTCATGGGACAAGCCGAAGTCGTTTCATCCGAAGACGAAGCAGACTGGGGGCATGTAGGCGTTGATGATTGCGTGGACGTGGATGTTGCGCCAGGTTGTAACACAGCGGAAATCCGCACAGCTGTCGTCGGCGGAGCAGAATCCATGCAGGCGCGTAGCCCAGCCTCGCTCGGCAACGCCGAGCTAAGCCTAGCCTGCGCCTGAGGGATCCGGTTGGACTTTCTTACTTGAGAAAGGGCCCACCGAGGCGGAAATCGCTCCACAGGGGCGTCTTCGTCATTCGTTCTTACGGAGGGCACTGTCCCACACAGGGGGATCGGCCAGGAATTGAGGTGCAGAGATATTAGATTTTGAGGTGTATAAATACATCGGAAAAAAAATAATAAATGCTAGGGAATAGAAAAGGAAATGTAAATATGATAAACCAAAATATATAAGAGTAAATACTAACGCACGCAGTAGGAGAATAGTAAGATTTATATGTACAGATTAAAACTTCAAAGCATATTAGCCAGGTAGACGTTTTGTTTCTATTAAGAAGTTTTGAATGGCGTTGAAAACATACCTGTGGCTGTACCCAAGCATGGTGGCACCAAACGATAATAAAATTTGGCTGCTAAAATTAAGACCCAGCTGTTGTAACGGCTTCTCTAAGTACCGCTTTCTCATCATGGTAAAACGGCGGCAAAATATCAAGAAATGGTCTATTGTTTCCGGTTCCCCGCAGAATGCGCAGACAGGAGAAAGCGCCAAACCAGACCTGTACATATAGAAATTTAGGGGCGGAATACGAGAGCGTAGCCTTGTTAGAGAGACCTCATTCTGCCGTGATTGACATGATTTCCTATTCCAGGAATACTTGAGGGGCAGGTAGTCATCCGAGGATAAAATAGGTCCAGACTGCGTGCTTAATAAGGCACGCCGCCGAAATCGTGCTGCTGTTATGTACGCTGTTGTCGGGAGGATGGGCAATACAGGGCCGTTCAGAGAATCTTTGGCTAGTCTGTCTGCAACCTCACTGGCTGTCACATTGCTGTGTCCTGGTACCCGCACTATATGTATGAGGCTCAAATGTGAGGGGAGCAATGAAAGAAAGGTGTTTAAAATTGGCGAGCCCATATTCGAAGAAAGCGACAAGCACAAAGAATAAGAGTTTGTAATTACAGCCACTGTTGAGTATGTTGGGTCTAGTTTGCGCAGAGCAAGCACCACCGCCAGCAACTCCGCCTGGAAAATTGGAGTAAAATCCGGAAGACGGACTGAAAAAGCCCAGTCTAAAAGCGGACAGTATATTCCAACGCCGGCTTTTTCATTAAATTGAGAAGCAACCGTTGCTATCGTTATGCTAACGGGAAGACTTTGTAAATGATCTTCTAATAATCTATTTAAAATGTGAGGTGCTAAGTGTTTTGCATTATTTAGGAAAATGTCATCATATACAATTTGAACCGATGATGCACTTACTTTTGTTGGAAGGATGTTAGAAAGGACTACGTGCAAAGGTTGTAACAGATTTTGCACTAGAATTACCTGCGGGGTATGAAACCGAGGCCATCTGACTCCAAAAAAGGAGTCTGGCTCGCAACAAAAAATTGATATGGAGCGGTGGAATTGTGATTCATATATTTTCAGATACGTCTGGACAGTCAAGAATTGTAATCTAGTTAACAACGGTGGTATTCGGGCTTCAAGGTATAATACATTATTAGCCACGAATTTGGGGAGCCCAAGGCATAATCTAAGCGCTTCCCGCTCTAAAAGAACAAGCGGACGAATTTTGTAAGCAGGTGAACCAGAAAATAACACAGATCCAAATTCTATAATTGGGCGGACCTACATAATATAAATCATTAAAAGTGCGTCTCGCCGCACCCCAGACCTTGGATTGCTTAACCTGGGCAACATACCCACGGCACGTGCCTCCTTCGCTGCAACATGTTCAATGTGATCCCTCCATGCCAGATGGTCATCGTAAATCACCCCTAGATATTTCAAAGACTTAACTTGAGGAATCATTTCCTGCTTAAATGTTAGAGCAAGAGTTACCAGATCCTGAATTTGGAAAACAAGGAACGCGCACTTTTTAACGTTTAATTTAAATCTTAAGTCACCTAACCAATTTTGAAGGGAGCTTAGGTACGATTGCAGGCGCCTGTTGAGGGATTGAATGTCAGGTGCAGCCGTAAAGAATGCGATGTCATCCGCATAGACATACGCGCGAACCTCCTGATGAGTGGGAATTGAACTCATTAAAATGTTAAAGAGCACGGGCGAGAGAACTGCCCCTTGAGGGACACCTCTGGTTTGTTGATATTTGCCAGAATGCACTCCATTCAATGAACAGTAAAATTGTCTGTTTTGTAGGAATGTAGATATCTAATCAATTAAGTATTGTGGAAAACATAGCGATTCTAATCTGTGCAATAAAATTCGGGGCTCTACACTATCATAAGCCTTCTCTATATCTAGAGTCACCAATGCAGCATGCATTTTTTTTGCGCCGCGCAAGAAGGATTCGACTCTCAAGGTCGGTATGTGCATTCCATATTGAAAATTTTGCTCGAAATTCGATTTGACAGGGACTAAGAATATGTTTTTGTTCGACAAACTCGGTAACCCGTTTGAGTACTATACCCTTTCAATTAATTCTACCAAGTTTGATGTTAAAGATATTGGTCTGATATTTTCCAAAGTATAGCCACCACCATTGTGTTTCCGTAAAGGAATCACTTTGGCTAGTTTCCAGTCACCAGGTATCCAAGAATGAATAATTGAGTAATTTATCAATTTTAACAAGGAATTTGGAGACACTTCAACGAGGATTTTTAACATTTTTGACGTTACACCGTCAGGGCCAGGCGCAGCAGTTGGTAACCTCATTACAATCGAAGAAAGCTGAGAAAAAGTAATTTTAGGGACATCCTTAACTGTATATACGGGGCCTACAAACATAGGGTATTTGGGAAGTGTTGACAAAAAACGCTTTTCTAAACCTTTAGCGATGTTTTCTACTCTTCTAAGAGCTTCTTTAGGAGTCGAAACACATGAGGGTAAATTTTTTGAGACAGGCGCTTCTTCTTCTGTTAGGTATTTTTAAGCGCGTTTCTGTCAACGGGGTTCAGAGTTACAACAAGGACAGTGGCAGTGTGGGCGAGAGAGCGAGATGCGTGCGCGGTGCTCGAGCGTGTGAAGGCGCGAGTGAAGATGTGTCTCATCTTCTCTTAAGTTTTCCAGTACACTTGCACACCCCTATTTTTCCTTCTTTCCTAACTTCGTTCTGTGTGGTCACTTACCAGTGCCCCCTCTGGCGTTTGTGCACCCGTTTACTCACAACCAGCCGCTTTTCTGTGGTATGGCCGCTTGTCAACCCCCCCCCCCCCCCTCTCCCTAAGAAAAAAAAGGGAAAAAAACAATTCTTTCTCTCGAGACATTCTTTTCTTTTTTTACTTATTTGGCTTTTGGTTGTGCGCTACCTCCGACTGGCGTATTCCTGTTGGTCTAAAGAAATATAAAGACAGGCCCTCCTCGCTTCTCGGAACGCCGCGGCGGCTGCGCGGACTTCTGTCTCTTGTCGACCATGCAGCCATCTCATCGTTTCGCAGGGGGGCACGCCAGTCGGTTTTCAAACTCTGCTCTTCCTCGTAGACTCGTCGCCACCCTGCTCACCACCTGCTGACTTTCCTCTCTAACATGATGTTATGCAGTCAAAGAAAAACGAAACAACTCCCGTAACATGGGTTAAGTGTTCGCGCTTCATCCTTCCAGTGGGCGTGCTTCTCTCGCCGCGACTAGAAGCTGGTGTCTCAGTCCATAGCAAAGGAGGCTACCCCCTGTTCTCATCGACAGCAATCGTTCCTAGAACGTCTGCTTGGAAATCACCCCCAAACGACGTCGGTTAGCAGCCCAAAATTGGCAAAAAAAAAAAGGCAGCATCTAAACAACATCCTATGTTCTTCGCCATTTACCGTGGCCGTCTTTTTCAAGCGAAGAGACGCAGCCATGGCCGTGGTCGGCGACTTGCTGTAATTTATGACGGAAGTTTCCGCCCTTTGCAGCTGAGGTCTGCCCTTCTTCTTCGAGGTCTATCGCATTGTTGCGTTCAGCATCGAGGGTGCATGACATGATTGCGGTTATGGCAGATATAGCGAAAAAAAATCTAAATATGCCGATAATGATGTGTACGCGCGCAATTGTCGAATTGACAAAGACATCGAAGGCCATTTCTGTTACATTAGCCACACAAAAGAAACGAAAAGCACTGTAAACTTGGAATGCATTCACTGCGACATGAAGCTGTGTGGACAAGGAAACCAGCTTTTGAGCTTCTCTCAGCATCTCAAAGTAATGTGCAAATTATCTCTCTTTAATTTACATCAATAAAAAAAGGACTGTTTTGGGGCTGCATATTCACCGTTAGTAATTATATGTAGAAGAGGAGGTAATCTTTCCAATAAGTTGTCACGGCGTTTGTTCCATGCAGCACAACCAACTCGTCAGGAATATCGAAAGTAGCGCAAAGTCAAAAGTCAAGCACGCTTTACCTTTTCGTAACTAAGCCTCTCTGCATATTACACCATTTTGTTCCGTCCGCGTCTTGTGATCAGTTCCACGTGAAAAGTCAATTTGATAAAAGAATGTTATGGTACTACAACTTCCACATATACGTAAGTGGTCGATCTATTTCTTTTTTTTTTTTGTAGCAGAGACGTAACACTGAAGAAACATTAGATTGCTTGTGATTTCGTCATCCGAATCGATTTCAAATCGCAGACAAATGTCTTCACCGAGAAATTATTGCTTGCTTGTCATAGAGGAAACACTATTTGTCGGTTACAGATATGTGCGGCGTTTCACTGTAGACCTTCGGGTGTTCGCATCCAGCAGCGCCAAGGACACAGAAGCATTACAGCGGGAATTAAGTCAAAATTCACCATATCAAAACAAATTATAAAAATAAAATTTAAGGAGTTGAAACTGACCAATAATGCTGCCGTTATTAAGTCAGCCTGCTATAAATCAGTAGCCCCGCCGGCAAATGTTCATTTCAATTTGTTGTCTACTTTACGAGTAAGCCTCATCATATTCAATGTTTTTTTCAAATTTCTGTCATCATTCTAGCATGTCATTGCACAGAACTTGTGCCCTGACGTTTTATAGTTAGTGTTCTCAAGTGAAAAATCTTTTCTATTTTTGTTCTGAGGTCGAGCAACCGACCTAAAACTCACACTTTGAGTTTGACGTGAGGTTGAGTGAGGTCGGTGGTGGCATCAGAAAAATTGAGGTGAGGTCACTTGGTCAAACCACAACCTCAAAGCTTGAGGTTGAGGTTGAGTGAGGTCAGGAAATTTTTATTGAGGTTGAGGTGAGGTTGCACTTTTTGAGGTCAAATGCCCATCTCTGCTCGGCTATGGGGCTGAAACATGGAGGTTAATGAAGAAGGTTCTACTTAAGATGGTGACAATACAAAGGGCTATGGAACGAAACATGGTAGGTGTAACGCTAAAGGGGTAGGGACATCAAATTTTTGTGTTGTATATTTGTGTTTTAAATAGCCCGTAGTGATGGCGTAAGCACAGAATATTGCGTTAGAAGCATGAAATTGCATTTCAGAATTTATTATCGTGTTGCTACCAAGCAGCAGTTTCTGTTTCGGTTCGTAGTTGCCTGAATTTTGCTTGACGTCAGAGCACAGAAGACGTAACACCATTGACGTAACATGGAAAACTAACGTGACCGAAAACCCGTGACGTCAGCGAGTGGAAGCGTCGTCTGCTTGACGCGCACGTGGTAACACGCACTACACTCGGAGTTAGGGAAAATGCCCAGATAGGAGTCTCATGTTGACAAGACAGAATTTTATTTTGGGGAGGACACCGACTACGATGACATCGACAGAGACAGTTAAAAAGATGATCCCGCTGTTTCAAACCTGGCTGATCGTTTCATATTCGATCCACTGGCCAGCGATTTGGAAGTGGAGGCAGGCCGCGATCAGCCCAACGCAGCTCACCTCGAGCCGGCGGCCTCTGAACGTATAGGGAACGTCAACTGGTAAGCAATTTACTTGCGTTACTTTGCTGCGCATGGCTAAGATACTTTCGTTCGTGTTCGTCGGATCTCTGTCACACCAGTCGAATTGTCATCGCAAATTATAAAAGCTATCGCTGACACGCACAAGGTATACCTAGCCACGGCCGGTCTCGAGGGAGAGCGCGCTATCCCTCGAGACCGGCCGTGACCTAGCATTCTGTACTCGGGTTTTTTGCTGCTTTATCATGTAAGCAATGCGTATATTTTGTCACGAGCACGTATACGCTGTTTGGATGCCGCTTCTCCTTCAACTGTTAATTGGTAAACAGCCTCTTATGGCTCTCAGTAGTGTCATGGACTTTGTTGTTCGCGTCGTTTGAATGCCGTATATCCCTCACATAAAGTCATGAGCAAAGGTGGAGAGACGACATACGCGGAGCATTGCGGTTATGATTTTGTGTACAAAAAGGCGCGCCAGACGAAGTTATCAGGTAAATATTTTAGCTTGGAAAAAAAACAAAAACAATGCGCTCTTGAGACACGGTCAAAGAAAGAAACAACCCTCCATGTCTCGAGCTTACACTGTTTTTTTTTTTTTTCTGAGATAAAAAAGCATTTTAGCTAGAGCCAGTAGCCTACGCTTATATCTCGAAAGCAGCTCCTGCATTGTAAGAAAGCGCTGACATACACTTCTCTAAAATTCTGGTCTCACCACGTCCGTGCACGACTGTACATATGACCTCACGTAGTGATTTAGCTGCTCTAGCATGTCATTCGCACACTTTGCTGATTGTCACTTCCATTGTGCTTTCTCCTTTAAAAAAAAAGAAAAGAAAAAACGATGTAGCGTTTTACGCGAGCGCGCGGATGAACTTCCAAAAACACACCCTGTGCATGCCCAAAGCAGTTTTTCCGAAATTGCTTGTGCTGCTTGTGCTGCTACGGGAAGGCAGCACAAGAATGACGACAATTGCAGTTTTGCGTGTCGCAGTATGAATAATAAGAATACATTTATCGTAGGTGTCACTTGGGCCGCTGCCGCGCCATGGACACCTAGTTCGAGTCCCTGTGCTGTTGGGAGGTAGCAGAAGTAGCTGAAAAAATACCAGAATGTGCAAAATGCATCACAAGCAGCCCGATATTTGTTCAGGGCTGCCTGAACATATAAGCACTTCAAATGGCATATTTCGGCCTTTTGGAAGACCGGTCTGCTCTTGTTGATGCGCCCGAGATCCGCGCTCTGTCATATGCTGTGCATATAACTCCTGGGTCCCGCAAGATACTGTCATGCTCCACTTCTGGTGCCAGCCTCAAGATCGGTTTCTCTTGCATTAAACTCTGTAGTTTGTATTAGAGCCTAGCAGACAATTAACTGGCACCTATAATAATTTGAATGCAGCCTGCAGCGTATGAACCAAGTTTTCACGTTCAGCCAGGTTTCTAAAATTTTGACCCTCCTAACAGCAAAGTTCACAGCAGTGAAAGAAAACTTCCAAAGAAACTGGAATGTACTGATCACATTATGCAGCTGCTGTAAAATGAGATTCTTGGTTGTGTGACAATTGTTTTTTTTTTTTTTATTTTGAGCACCTCCACCTTAGCGCAGCAACCTTTTTTTTTTTTTGCAGTCTCTATAGGTACACTGCGTACAGGCAGTTTTTGCGCGAGATCTGGCGTCACCTCTAGCGGAGGAATCGCCTGGTCGTCCTGCAAAGCTGTTTGGTGGGGGAAATTCGAACCGCTTTCCCAGTCCAGCAGTACTGCGGGTTTCGGTATCCTGAATAAATGAGACTGAGAATAAATAAATAAGAGAGATGCTGACTTATGTGCACCAAGCAAGCTGCACAGCAATTTATTTCACATCAAAATACAAAGCAGCACAATCAACTACAGAAATGAGAAAAAGCAAGCAGTATACATGCCTCTCCATTACTGCAATAATAGTTTTGGACAAATGTGTACTTTGTAAAAGTACGCACACGTGTGTGCGTATACAACACTAGAATGGCATGTACAACTGGTTGCTCCACAAAAATGCGTGCAGCACTGGGCATGGGCAGGACATGTAGTGCGAAGAGAGCATAACCGATGGTCGCTTAGGGTAACAAACTGGATTCCAAGGGAAGGAAAGCGTAGCAGGGGGCGGCAGAAAATTAGGTGGGCGGATGAGGTTAAGAAGTCGGCAGGGGTCAAGTGGATGCAGCTACCACAGGACAGGGCTAATTGGAGGAAAATGGGAGAGGCCTTCGCACCATATAGCCCGTATTATTATGATGATGATCTATTTGCAGCTGTAGGCGGTGGTGAAACCTATCATTGTCATGATCTAATTTATTGTGGCTGCTAATCCCATCCGGGAAGCTTTAAACATAAATGCGCTTAAGTGAGGATCGCCTTCAAAAGGAGAACACTACTATGTTGTCGAGCCCCATTCGCAACGCGCATACAGTAAAACTACATTTAATAAACTTGAACCAATGAGCCTTCGTGACCTATGAGCAACGTGTATGTCTTGCAACCCGAAAGAAATCGACTTCCTCTCCCACTCAAAGTTTACTCAGTTTTCATTTCTGCTCAATTGCTTTCATTTGGTTGCAAGAAATTCATTGAGAAATTTAACACCAATCTGAACATTTCGATCTCTCCCTTAGTCTTAATATTAAATCGGAATTTTCGCTCGTGACTCATGAAGACGACAAAGTCGCATTTTTTATGGCACGGTACCCTCAACGACATAGCGTCGCGTTAGTGTTGTGAATTCGGCTGATGAAGAGATATTCCGCAGCGTTGCTGCCACGATGTATCAGTGATCGGCGCAAAATATCACTTTGGATCGAGGCGCGTCAGTATGCACACATATTAAACGAGCTTGCAAAGCAGTCAGGATAAATGGAAAGGAAAGTCAAATCGCTGCCAATGCCTGGGTTCAAATAATTGGTCGGCTCGTGAAGCATGCCCACAATGAAGCTGGTCTCAACACTGTCGTTGGTCATTTAGAGCTTGTTTGTAGGAGGCACCTGGTGCGTGTAAGATATTAGTTCCTCCCAGCTGGCTGCAGCGTCATCAATGTTTTCGATTCTACACATAGGGGCACCTTCATTGTATGCTTCAGACCACCATAGAACAAATCAGCAGGAGCTGGAAAAAAAACGCCGCTGCATAAGTCGGCAGCACTTGCAACGACGAATGAGCAAGGGTAGCTAGTATCCCTGCCGAAGAACTATCGAAAATGGTCGCTGGGTGGCTTTCAGTGGCATCCCTTAGGGGCCTATGTCGGAGACGTAGGTGGGCTGTAAGTTACAGTTCCAGGGTCCATATTCCGAGTATGCTCCGTTATCGAAAATGTCGATATCTCCCCGACATCGAGTCCTCTGACTGGTGGGAATACCCAAACCGAATGTCAGTTTGGTTGTTACCACTTCCGGTTCCAGAGTTTCCAACAAATAGGTGACTCTCGGTCAGTGAGATAGCGACCCTTTCGATACGGGCGCTAACTCCGAATACGAACCTAGGGGCCAGGAGTCGTTCTCGCAGCAGGAGAGAGAGAGAATTTTATCATGTTCAACGTGTCTTCACTGCCTACTCGTTGCTGCCTATCGCTCCTGTCTGCTTGCAGACGTAATCACAACGCAGTACGAGCCAGGAGAGCTGCTGACAAACCAGTAAGCGGGAAAATGAGTCAACCCTTACTGGTAGTGTATCGCAAACAGTTTTGAAGGAGGACGTGCTCAGGCTAAGGCTTAAAATCGAAAGGTAAGGCTGGAATACCTTCTAAGCACATCTCGTAAATTCAGGACGGGACTTGTTTAGCGCAGAGCTACGACTGCAGCTTGGAGCTTTGGGGAAGACGGAGTCCGGGATACAAAGGAGGATGCACGTATACGCGTGTTCCTTTATCGGACAGGGTCACGCAGCTGTCTGCGTCTACCTTGACGCTCTCGCCGGTGGTTATATAACTGTAAGCCCCATAAAGATACACGAAAGGGGCGAACACATAGATGGAAATATAAACACAGGGCTCTACTTTCCCTCCTTCTTATCAGATCCGGGGCCGTTAACTTATGGCCAATTGTCTTTTATTCGGTAGACGGCGTATATGTTTTTTCCGCACAGCCGTCACAACACAAATCTTGATATCGCTCCGAGTAAGAGCAACATTAACATACCGTTTCGCTTGCCAGCTCAATTTTCGACAGTTTATGTGCGTTGGGATAGCACGGCAAGCAGCCGTATGCTATTGGTATTCACATATTTTTGGCCGATATTGCCACCCTAAATCTGTGGAAATCTTCAGTGTACGCTTAGTCTTCAAAGAAAAAAGAATGAAGCAAGTCACGAGACGACGAGGCTTTGTCTTGCCGACGAAGCCAGTTCAGTTGTTGTTTTCTGTCCACGCTTGCATACAGGCAGTTATCCCTAATATTAGCGGGCGGTTAGTTTTTTGCTGTACTTTGTTTCAACGTTATGGTTTCTTGCACCTCTTTCTTCATTGATTTTGCACATTAAGCAGAACACATGCAAGAATATTTCTTACTCCACCTTGCTGACGCTGTGCGTAGCGGGTTTCATGTCAGCGTTGTTGGCTGCTCGTGAGTCGAGGGATTCGCTCGATCCGTCTACTCACGAGCAGCCAACAACGCTGACAGTACTCATTAGTTGAACACGAGTGCTTCTGAGAAAAAAAAAACACATTCTGTTTAACGGCATTATTTCTTACAAATGGGCGTATAGGGGCTATCTATAATTCATGTTTAAACTAGGAAGCATGTTGGCAGCGCCTCTCATAGTTCTGCATTGATATGGTATACCTTTAATTTCGCCTATGTATTTCAGAACCTTGCGCAAAATCCCTAAACCAAGTCTCATCCTTAGGATACCAGTGAAGTCTAAATGGCACCCGCTTAGATAGAACAATCTCTACATTTTTCAGGGGTGTGCATAGCTAGTATTTAGTGGAGCGGTACTACTGGAAGACGCGTACAAACATTTGTCAGATCTTTGAGCACACTTTTGATATACGCTGGCACAAGAATGATCTGTGACCCAGAGCTTCGAACATAACCAAGATGGAACCTGTGGCGTTACTTATAGGCTCTTTAACTATATCTTTTTTTTTTGGCAATTAAATAAATTGCAAGTTTTACGGCTTTAGCCCTACTTTTTACGTTTCTCAAGGCCATGTTTTTCGCAATCCAAGGTTATGGGAGCCATAGTCTCAAAATGACATCCCAATATGGCCGTCACATAGCAAAAATGTGTAAATAACACGCGGCCAAGGACTATACCACGTGAGTACAATTAAGTTTCATAGCAACAACGGACGCGTAGCGGCAGTGCTCAAGAACCGCAGTTAGCAACTAACCTTTCGTTTTACTAGGTATAACACAGTCTGGTGAGCATAGAGGTTGGGCCCCTCAGCCCCCACATTTTTTTCTAAACTTTATGGATCATCCCTCTGGCGCAGAAATTTCGGGTTGCTGTCAAACGATTCGGCGGGTCAGGGAGCGCAAAACACCTAGTTGAGTCGAAGCTTAGTCTACGCGGGAGATTCAAACCGGTGACCTTTGCTCTCCTAAACCAGGCCATCGGGGAAGTTCAAACGGCCATTGGAAACGACCGTTTGTCGTAGGATGTCGCGATTGGTGTCAAATGACTAGTCGTTTTACGCTGCACATACCGCTGTTTAAGTTAAGCTCTCAGCGCTCATTTTTGATATAACGAAGCAGTGTACCGGATATAGCGAAGCTAGATATAGACCATGTGATCCGTATAATAACAAAGTTGATTAGAGCATTGCTAAATTAGTTTATGGAACCGTGAAAACACAAAAGTACATTTCTAACAGCTAACGCTCGATAATCGATCCCTGCCTCAGCGTCGGCTCGCTTAATTTTATTCTTATATTTACAGTGTTGTGTTTAAAGAAGCAACAGATTAAGATACCATTGTCTCTGTATTCTGCTCCAATCACTGCTAAATGATTCAGCAGGATGTTTAAGCTTCAGCGTAAGAGTAGGAGTGATTCGCAGAGTTTGAAAAAATGTTAAACATCTTTATATAGTTTGGAGTTTCGGTAAAGGAAGACGCTGTAGCTCTCTCCCCTTTTCGGTTGACACCTGCACTTACAACTAACGGCATACAATTGAAGGTACATATACGTACAGTCGGCTGGAATCATTTTCGCAAACTATAGGCTACAACTTGACTAGCAGATGGGTGCTAATAGGGATGCGGAATGGTATAAAACCACCATAAACGCTACACAAAGGGTGGTGCCGTCGCAATTATGGCAAGAAATAACGTGCATATCTTTCGTCACGTTAATCTCAAATCTAGGGTACGGCAATGGTAATGCCCAGACGGCCATAGACGTCCGAAGGACGACCGACGGAGGTCCGTTTTCAGAGGATCGCACGTTCGGCGGAAATCCGGTTATGTTCGACACGCGTAGAGCAGACATCCGTCGAACTACCGTATGTGCATCCGGATCGCGTCTCACGGACGTCTGGCGGACAGCCGAAGGCGAAATTCGGAAGTTTTCCGGAACTTGCAGGGCCCCCTATTGGTGTTGGTTTGGTTTGTGGGATTTAACGTCCCAAAGCAACTCAGGCTATGAGAGACGCCGTAGTGGAGGACTCCGGAAATTTCGACCACCTGGGGTTCTTTAACGTGCACTGACATCGCACAGCACACGGGCGCCCTGCTTTTCGCCTCTATCGAAAAGCGGCCGCCGAGGCCGGGATTCGATCCCGCGTCCTTGGGAACAGTAGTCGAGCGCCGTAACCATTGCGCCACCCCGGCGAGTGTAAAAACTGGCGAATAGCATTCGTGTAAAGCTCAGCAAGCATGTGCCATGGAAATTTCAGTCACATACTAGTAATGCTCAATGTCTTTGTCGTGAGAGTAAAGCAAACAACAGAATATGCAACAAATGTTCAAGTTTCCTGTAAAGCATTAAACAGCAGTGTGCAATGAAAATTTCCATCAAAGAGCTTTACATAAATGCACAATCTCTGAAAACATACGAAGTGCACTAGCATACCAGCGTGTGGTTTTGTAAAAACATTCTCGATTCTCGTTAGGCTTTATTGCAAAAATTGCATAAATAGTCTACATTAAAAAAATATTCATGTTAATGCTGCATGCAAATATAGACAGAATGGCATGCTAAAAAGCTGGCCAACTGGAGTATTACGAATCTATATGATTAATGTTTTTTTTTAATATCCTTGGCCGTGACTGCTCTTCCCTTGGGGAGGTGGAGGAGGAAAAGGTATTTATTGAAACCTAATATTTGGGAACTGGTGAGGAGATAGTAGAGTCCTCTGCGAGTGGCCTCCTTAGACTGGAATGCCAGAAGCCGCTACTATCCTGCGCACTCCCTCGATCAGCTGTTGCTGGTCTTGCAGGTCTAAGTTGGATAAAGCAGGTTGGGCTCGTCCTACAAAAAAAGGGAAAATGAATTTCAACTTATCTCTGCTGAACTCTGATTAGATCTCTCCACAGGCAAGTACCAGTTTCCCTCAATTTTTCAGATGGCACTGCACGTGTGCACCTCCATTCAGAACGGTCATATCATCATCATCATCAGCCTAACTATACACACTGCAGGGCGAAGGCCTCTCCCGTATTTTTCCAATTAACCCAGTTCTGTGCTAGTTGCATCCACTTGACCCCTGCAAACTTTTTAGCCTCATCCGCCCACCTAACTTTCTGCCGCCCCCTGCTACACTTTCCTTCCCTTGGAATAAGTTTGTTACCCTAAGCGACCATCGGTTATCCTCTCTTCGCACTACATGTCCTGCCCATGCCCATTTCTTCTTCTTAATTTTCACTAGAATGTCCGTAACTTGAGTTATTTCTCTGGCCAACTCTGCACGCTTCCTATCTCCTAGTGTTACCCCTACCATTTTTTGTTCCACAGCCCCCTGAGTTGTCCTCAATGTAAGTAAAACCCTCTTGGTGAGTACAGGTAAGATGCAACTGTTGTATACTTTCCTCTTGGGCGATACCGGTAAGCTGCTAGTCATAATCTGCGAGTGCTTGCCAAATGCGCTCAATTCCAATCTTATTCTTCTGGTTATTTCCTTTTCATGGGCCGGATCTGCAGTTACTACCTGTCCTAAGTAGACATATTCGCCTACTACTTCCAGTGCTTCGCTACCTAACGCAAATTGCTGTTTCTTCCCGAGGCTGTTGAACATTACCTTAGTCTTCTGCATATTGATTTTTAAGCCTACCTTTCTACTTTTCCTGTCTAGGTCATCAATCATTATTTGCAGTTCATCACCCGAGTTACTTAGCAAGGCAATGTCATCAGCAAATCGCAGATTACTGAGGTATTCTCCATCTACCCTCATTCCTAACTGCTCCCATTCAAAGTCTCTGAATACTTCCTCTAAGCAAGCTGTGAATAGCAGCACTGGGGAGATCGTGTCTTCTTGCCTAACACCTTTCTTTATGGGAATATTGTTACTTTCTTTATGCACAACTATGGTTGCTGTGCAGCCACTATATATATCTTCCAGCACTTTCACGGTCATATACCAAGGTCATAACTGCAGCGAAACCAATATAGAATACCAAAATATATAAACATAGTTTGATCAGAACCTGGCATTCAGCATTTTAATGTTTTTCTGTCGTCTTTTCAACATGCCACTCTGTCCAAACATAGCATGTTATAAATGTTTGCTGCTATGCGCCCTCAGCAAAGCTCAAGATATTGAGTGCACATGCAGAGGAACTAAGCATAAAGGACGCTGTATATTAACATAAAACACAGCCACAGCATTGCAGTATTCCACAGGTATGCATTGGTCGCACAAACCTGCATTTTAAGTGACTTAGCGGGTAAATTTCTAAATTAATTGTTCCAGCGCTGAAAAGAAGTCAATAATAATAACATCATTTAAAATTGTCACCTTTTTATTCTGTAAACTGCGCAACATTTTGCTGTGGTCCATGTTGAAAACTGACAACAAAAAGCATATAGAAACAATAGTACAGAAAGTATATTGGGTAGAACACAACGAAAATTCTGTTGGCCCTTTAAAGATTCCACTCAGCAGGGGTTGAATGTCTCGAAATTCAGTACATTCAAAAGGGGTCAATAGTCCGACAATAGAGTTTCAAAACCCATTTTTGTAAGGTATCCCCTTTCCGAAGACACTCCCGGGGCGTGTCAGGGGTATACCGTCATCAACATGTAGGCTAGCGAAAGCGTCTAAAAAGAGTCTCCTTAGAGCAGATGTGAGGAAGTAACTTATGTTAGTGTAACTGATATAAATAAATATATTTAACATGTGGCTAAAGCCCAATGTGGAAGCGTGGCCCGCCGCAGTGATTGTGTCGTTTTATTGCTTCTACAAGAGGTAAAAGCAGTTACTTTACTCACAGTGATATATGAGACATTACAATAACAAGGTTACACAAAACACAAAGAGAAAGCTGGCAACCATAAGCTCCTGATGTAATGGGGCTGTATGCAGCATGAATTACAAATGGAAATTATGGTCGGTATGGATGCTGCCAGCTGTTCACAAGAAACACTGTACCTGATTTAAGGGTGAGGATAGTGGGGGTCAAATGAACGGCCCCTGTCCAAGGATGGTCCATAATTTGCCCCTATGTAATATCGGAGACAAAACTGTGGACCACACAAACTGCAATCAACGCGTATATAAATGTCGCATTGACCAGGAGTCTGAGACCATACTTGTCGATGTGAAAGTTTGAACATAAGTTCTTTTTATGTTTGCTACAGGGGATAATTCAATTGCATCGAGATTCTAGTCCAAAATCTCCAGACATACAGTACAGAGTCTTTTGCCCCCATAGTATAAGCCACCACTTTGATAAGAGATTAGTAATAACAAGTTTATAAAAGACGTGAGTGCTGTGCTTCAGCCATAGCTATAAAAATGGTATTGACATTGGCGTAGTGCCTTAGGGCAGGGCCTAGGGCATTACAAATGCAAAATAGAGTGTCTGCTGGGCCTGATTATAACAAAGGGGGGCGGGGGGGGGGGGGGGGTCAATTAAAGCTACCTCAACAGTTGGTACTAGATTTTTTTGTGATATCAAGCATCAGAATTAGCATTAAAGATATACAGTTTTGTGGCAGATTTGGAAGCCCCTGGCTGCTTTGTTGGAGCATTGGACAAAAGTGCTCGCCATCTTCAGAAATGCATGTAACAAACAGTTATATAAGAATGAAAATCATTACAGGAATGAAAACAACACATCAGAAAACAAACACACCATGTTTCTAAGTGCAAAGTATACCACTACAAGTCATATGTCTGTACGTCTCTGCACACCAGCTAGACAGAAACAATGCAGAGCAAACTAATAATGAAGAGTTTGGCAACACTAATATAAGGAGATAAGGTTGCGGCTATTAGTATCATTTTGCAATTAAACTACAATACCATACTTGTTGCAAGGTTAGAATCCCAATGTTCATGCCTGAACCACCCACAGCAATGGAACACACACTTGACTCAAATCTGAAAAGAAAGAGCAAGGTGGACAATTACAGATACACCCTTGATTATGTTTTTCTGGCATTTATGAGGGTGAAGCATCTGAATTGTCACTAGCATGTATATGAGTAAGGATTCTATGGCATTGAATGCATCTAATTTTCTGGAGCAGCTTTTCTTTGCTGGCCACTTATGAGGTGCGCTATAATTTGTCCAACTTAGCCTAGCTTCATGCTATGAGTAAGAGAGCTGTAGCATGTACACAGTCATCCACTTGTAGTTTGAACACATGACTGTGTGGCACGCGCTTTCCGAGATGCCACTATGTCCAACGCAGCCGTACACCGTAGAGAAGATGCAGTGTTAAGTAGCAGCCTCTAATCCTTCTACGCATAAGCCACTTGCCCTTGATATGCGGCTGTGCACCATAGATGTTAAGTAGCAGCTTCTGGTCTCTCTACGCATAAACCACTTTGCCTCGATGCGTGTCTGTGCACCGTAACAAAGAGGCAGACGACGTGAAGCAAGAGCTCCTGGTCCCTCTAGATACAAGCCACTTAGACTCAATGCGTGCCGGCGCACCGTGGTAAAGAGGCAGACGACAAGAAGCAAGACCTGATGGTACCTTTACACATGAGCCATCATGCTTCGATGTGCGGCTGTGCACCATAGCAAATCTACAGACATCACATAGCAGCTCCTGGTCCCTCTGCACATAAGCCACTTTGCCTCAGTACGCATCTGCACACCGGAGTGAAGAGGCGTGAAGCTGCTGCTCCTGGGCCCTCCATGCACAAGCCACTTAGCCTCAATGCACGGCTGTGCACTGTAGTAAAGTGGCAAAAGACTTTAAGCAGCAGCAGCTTGTGCTCACTGTCCCACTGGTTGACGCCCGTCACACGGTCGAAACTGACCAACCAGTCTTCAACCGCCACTTAGCCTCGATGAACGGCTGTGCACCTTAGTAAACAGGCAAAGAACATTAAGCGCCAGCTTCTGGTCCATCTACACATCAGCCATTTTGCCTCGTTGCGCATCTGCAGACCGTAACAAACAGGTAGACATGACACAGCAGCTCTTGGTTCCTCTACGCATAGACCACTTTGCCTCAATGCGCGTCTGCACACCGGAGCGAAGAGGCAAATGACGTGGAGCAGCTTCTGGGCCCCCTATGTATTAGCTAGTTTGCATCGATGCACATCTGCACACCGCAGCGAAGAGACAGTGGCTTGAAGTTGCGGCTGCCGGTCCCTCTGAGGACTAGCATCGATGCGCGGCTGCGACGGATGCAATGGCATTTTGCAAAGCGCATGCCGCATATTCACATATTCAAGCTAAGAGTGGACGACCGTGTAAACTTAAAATACTAGCCATTTACTTCAAGGGCCAAGGCCATGGAAGTAACATGGTGGACAAAGTGAGAAGAATTCGCTGTAGAAGGATTGTTTAAGCCAGTGCTACACCCTGCATGGGAACAGAAATTGAAGGACGACAAAGTAGGCGTGTGAGATCTATGCGAGAGACAACTCAGAGACCTAGAATATCCCCCGTGTATTGATGGCTACGTGGCTACGTCTGGAAAGGGTGCATTAGAACAACAGAGAAGAAAGGAAGAGCTATAGCTACGTTGATAAACAAGGCAAGAATTTGCAATTAATAACATCACCGTGCAAATAACATATATGTGTGTCAGGAACAATTTTCGGTAAATGTATATGCCTAGAGGCAGTTCATTTTGGTACAGGGGAACACTGCAGGCAGGTAAACAAAATCTTGCGAAATGTCTCAGTGAGATATTGACCAGTTTGGAGGTGATGCCGATATTATACTACTATTGTGAGACTTCAACAGCCACATCGAATATTCTAGATGGATACACTGATTCAAACGGGAAGTTAAGGTTAGGCTTCTATGAGCGAACCAGACTTGTTATTGTAAACAGAGAAGCAAAATATGAAGGACAAATCCCGTGGGAATTTCGGAACAGAACGACGACCACTGAATGTTGCCTAATGTTGCAGCGAATTTATACCATGCTCGCTAAGATATAAATGGACGAAGAGGAGTTTTACAGTCAAGGAAGTAATCATAAATGCGTTTGTTCACAGTTGAGGGCCCCTTTTCAAAAGAGAAATTAAGGAGGGAAAAAAGGAAAACGCTCAATTATACGACTAACAAAAGCGCTGCTAGCAGCTCATACAAAGGAAGCAGTGGAGAAACGCCCCAGAGCACAAAGTGATTGCAATCGGGTAGAACAACTCATGAGTACAAAATTAAAAAGTAAAGCAGCCAACCGCTGGTACGAAAACAGGAATCCACGAAGTTGGTGAAATAAGAAAACTAGGGAAGACATCGAATAAAGACGGGCGGCTTCAAAGGAACACCGAGAGGCAAAGAAGGCACAGCTATCTCGCGACAGAGGACCTGATTCCGCTTGACCCTGACTACACCACAATACTACAACACTACAGAGGCTTGCGGAAAGTACCACCGGAGCCGCATAAAAAGCTCAGCAACGAGGAGGCCATAAATTTGAGGCGGCTACAGACGGGCACCTTCATTAATTTACACATATTGCACATAATGCATCCCACGACATTCAGAGACGAGTGCCCGTGGTGCGGGAAGACCCCTGCCCTGTACCACATAACATGGGAATGCAGCTCACATCAACTACAAAAAATTGAAAACCCAAATGAATGACAGTGGGAGGCTTTGCTGGCCAGCTCTGACCCGGAGGCTCAGCTCTACCTGGTCACAAGAGCTCGCAAACTGGCGAAAGCCAGTGGTGCCCTGGACTGGGGGCGCCAACCGCTCGTCAGCCTCGGTTGAAGAGGCGAAGAAAAAGATCCCCGAGCAGTTAATAAAGTTCACTCACTCACTCACTCACTCACTCACTCACTCACTCACTCACTCACTCACTCAGGAGGAAATAGACCACAAATGAGAACCGTATCGACAAACAAAAACAGCTAGTTGTACAGGCCCTCGTCCAATGCAAAATAAAGCACTCCACTGATCGCTGCGTGGCTGAACTCCGCGATGCAGCTAAAGGCGGAGCAAGAAACATCTGGAAGCATATAAGCTGGCTGGGTAAAAAGAATCAGTGAAATGAGGAACTAATTCTGTAGATACCGAGGGAAAATATTTAGACGGAGACGGCTCTCTAAACTACTTTAAGTTAGTTATAGATGAGTCGTTTAGGAGGGCGGATAGGGTAATCCCCCCACATAAAGAAGTGACGCATGACAATGAGATAGAAAGCCGCTTAAAACTAACCAATCTAAACTAGAAAAGGGCGGAATCGATAATTCTTAAATGCAGATCCCCAGTGGACGAAAATTTAATCCAACTGATTAACGCGCTTGGACCAAAAAGTAAGAAAGCGTTGTTGAAAGTTTTGGAAAGCATCATAACGAATTAGCAAATTACGGACAGCTGTTGGCAGAGTAAAATAAAATAGATTTTTAAAAGAAAGGGGGTAGATTGCAAATTAAATATTACAAGCTGATTACGATAGCATCTGTTATATACGGGCTGGCAACTCAAGCAATGAAATTAAATGTTCAGTCATGGGTAGAAAGTCATAATATACTCGGATAACATCAGAACGGATTTATAAATTGCAGGCGCTTAGATGATAGCCTGTTCGTTCTTACCCGATGCATAGAAACTGCAAGGGGGGGGGGGGGGGGGAACAACTTTATATTTAGTCTTCTTAGACGAAACCGGGGCCTAAGACAACGTAAACAGGGAACTCTTGTGGAGCATATTAAGCGATGAAGGTACAATATGGAGGTAACAGGCTTTCTACAGGAAATATACCGAGATAATAGAGTAAAAATTACATCGCAAAGAATATGAAGCATAGAAACTGTAGAGATATGCAAGGGATTAAAAAAAATGTTGTCCTCTGTCAGCACTACTGTTCCTGCTTTATATGGTAAATATGAAAAGAAGGCTACAAGAGAGTAATTTGGGTTTTAATCTGTCGTATAGATTAGGCGAAAAAGTTGTGGAGCAGCGTCTTCCGAGTTTAATACATGAGGACGATATTGTACTGTACTGCTAGCAGATAAACAGGAAGACTTGCAAACTGCAATTAATTCTTATGAAGATGAAATGGGCACACTAGACTTCAGGTTTAACGCAAGTAAGTGGTGTCTGGTAATTTTCAATGGTTCAACCAATCACGTGCTTAAACTACAAGGCCATGAAATACCCAGCGTGGCAAGATATAAATATCCGGAGGAATGAATAAGCGAAGGACTGTCATACACAAGAAAGCACGAACAGTATGTTATTACAAAAACGCGAAGAGATGCCGGGATGATGAAACATAGAGGATTGCGGGGATACAGCAGGTATGATTTGCTGAGTGGCATTGGGAAGGAATTTTGATGCCCGAGCTTACTTCCGGCAATGTGGTTTGGGGCCTGAAGGTAGAGGCATAGTCGTGATTGGAAATAAATCTGACAGCTGCTAGACGATTAGCACAAGGTGCCCGTGGCAAAACGACAAACCAGGCGGGATGATATGGGCTGGGCATCTTCCGAAGCACGTGAAGCTCAAAGTAAAATATTGCATGAGAAACGCCTGAGAAAAATTGACATTATCAGGTGACAAGCTAGAGTATATAACTACTTTTACATAAAGATCGTTGACTCAAAATGGAGGGGAATAACCAGGATATCGACGAGTAAGTATTCGGGGCACAAGGTCGTATAAATAATGAGCATTAAACAGCAGGTAAAAGACATAGAAGATAAAATTCGAGGATAATTTGGCGACTAAAGTGATGAAAGGTGAAAGCCTGAGTGCTGCACTCTGCTACGCGACTGTTGCGCATGTAGCGATGAATGCCGCTAAGAGCAAAACGAACGACTACTCTTTCACAATCTGCGAGTGCATTTATTCAGGGAATTCTGCTTGGTAGCGACGAGATCGCGCTCCTTGTATCTTCACAGTTGTTCTACGTTTACTGTTGTGTGGTTCATTTTACGGGGTGAACGACATTGCTTGGTATTTAAATATTTACGCATCTGTCACTAATTAGTAGTTATAATTAATTAGAGACTGAATACAATTAGTATTTATTGATTAGTCATCGATTGCTATATGGCCATATAAGGCACGCATTTGCGCATACTGTGGTGGTGCTCTGTGATTGGTCGAGACCTCCATGAAGTCAACCCGCATCGACCAATCAGAGCCGCCGCAAAAGCGTGACAGTTTTGCTGACGGCAACGATGAGGCAATAAAGGCTTTCGCTTTAATAAATGAGATAAATGACATGAAAACAATGCAGACTGTAGAAATGTATCTAAACGGGGAAAGACAGCCCAGGCTGAACATTTCTTTGATAACTCAATACGCAGTGGCCAACTTTTTGAAGCTAGATCTTGGTGCCCTAGAACACGAAGCTACAATACGAAATTTAACCAGGAAGATGACACATGTGCAGTGTGTGTAGGTGCGTAGAAACAACTTACAAACTAATGATGGTATCTATCCGGATCTCGATGAGACGCAGTCACTCTCCCTGAGACCTTAGAGTTTACACCAGTGATCGGTTGAATGAATCTACGGTGCAAGTCAGCAAAATGTTATTCGAAGATTGGTGGCTGAAAAGCAGATAGGTGACGTAACGATAGAAATTGAAATTTAATAACCAAACTTACGAAATAGTTGAGTTGCTTATAGCTGCATTCAAGACTTCGGGGGGAAATCCTAATGTGGTGGAAACTGCCACCATCCCGTTTCAAAGGCGAAAGCTCTTATGATCTATCCATCCATCCATGTACACAGTAATGTAGCGCTTTCTGCGAACAATAAAGTATTCATCAATAATCGACTACTATTTCTAACTTGGGCTCACACTTGGTAGCAGCCGCGTGCTCCACCGCTAAAACTGACAGCATCGCAGATGAAAGTTGAAAATGACGCCATCATCTTGGCCTACCCCCCTATGGTGGGTATGTGCATTTTCCAAGAGGCTAGCAACAACAACTACTTAGCGCTGATGCTGCCATATCAACACGTGAGGAGTATGGCCGCAACGGTGGCATACTTGTCTAAATCAGGGGTTCTCAAACTTTTTCGTTTCGTTTCAACCTAGCAGTCATCATTATGTGTGCCAAGGCTGTCTTTAGGTGAAATATCTTGAGCTACAAAAATATTTTGGGAATGTTTTCTTCTCCGTGCGTCCCTAACTTTACGTCTTCCAATAACAGCTCACAAAATTTAACGATATTTGTTCCAACTGGCGTGTGCAAAGTTGCCGCCATTTACTCAATCTTTAAGATAACTTCCTTCGTACTTGAGGCAGTAAACTGTTCAGTTCAGTTTGCCCCTTCGCTGAACTGTCCATTGAATAAACGAAACTTATTTCTAATATGACGGCCATTTTTTAACAGCACAACCCTGTTCGGTACCGCATTGATGACATCAAAAATTTGCATGATCTTCGGAACCAACACTTGGTCAACAAAAAACAGTCGTACGTGTATTTAGTTTCCCTTGAGTGCTAGAGATGCGCAGCCTTTCGGTCATGACGGGCGAACTGCGAAATTAGTTTCACGCCAGTTTGGCCAACGTCTTTCTTATTACGTTCTTCGCTTTACTTTCTTTTCATCCCTAAAACTGCTTCTAGCCTTTCTCCTTTATTACGTGTATGGCCTTACTATTTCTTTATCCGTAAACTCTTTCCTCTAGCCTTTGTAATCGCTTGGGATACCGGCCTTAATGCAATTCCTAGCGTATTTATGACATATGGAGTGTACAGAAGCGAAGGCGGTTAGCGGTGGTCTGTAGTGCCCTTGCCGATTGCAGCACGCGAACCCCTTCCACAAAGACACCGCGATGATTCACCGGGAAGGGACAGAAGGCTTCGAGGTTTGCAATGCGCAACCAGTGCTCACGCACTCGATGCGCACCGCAGCGCCAATGACACCGAGGTAAACTAGGCGTGACAAGACAGTGACAAAAAAAAAGAACGGAAAAAAAGAAACAGGAAGGATGAGCGTAAGCAGACTGTGATCGAAAAGCGCCATGCCTGTCATCGTTGCTACAGCTTCCGCTTACACAGCGTTGCAGCATATACACAGAGAAAGGAGTAGTCCTATTTAGTTATGGTTTCCGTCCAGTTTCTTTGTTACGTTCATGTTCTCAAGATGACAGCAGAACGATGCAATCCCGGTCGCTAAGTATTAAAGAATATTGCGAAATATCTCACAGGGTAAGCTCTAGGAAGGGAGGTGGGGGATTGTTCTAGCCGAGGTCTTTTGATTGCAGAGCGCATGCATATATAACGGTTGTCAGCACGAAGGTTTTCAGTCCAGCTCACTATTAGAGTCCCCGTCTCTCTCCGGTTTCTCAGCCCGTCCAAAATGAAGGTGCTGTTCGTGTGCGCACTCATCGTTGCTGGGGCCTTCGTCGTCAAGGGTGCCCACGAGCTGTGCGGTAAGACCAAACTTAAATTATTTTCTGACTTTGTACGATCGAGCCATGCTCTTAATTCAACGCTCTTGTGTTTGCCGAAGCAACACTAAACCAATTTTGGAGTGTACTTCGGCATATAGCGCAAACTTATGAACCCCGTCATTGAGCCATCAATGTATCACGGTAGTTAATAAATATACACCACCTATTTTCTTGTGCTTCGTGGCGTGGACATAAAAATTCTATCAAACAGCATGTTTGTTAGTTTTCCAACACCTGCATCCTCAAGCGCGAAGATAATGCCGCAATAATTTATGTTCAAGCAAATAAAATGCAAAGGCGCGTATCCGAAAAGCTGTTTCGAAAAGCTCCTATAATGACTACACGCTTACGTCATTTAGCATTTGCATCTACTGTGGTTAAATGATAAGAGAAATCCGACGCTCTAAACAGCTCTAAATCAGCTTTTGAAGATCTACGTGATTTCCGGTGAGTGGGAATTTTTAACCCCTTTTACTTCGCCCTGGCGGACGCTTTTATTGCTTCTTGCGTGAATCATGATGCCAAAATCTTATTATGTATATGTTCTACCTTAATCTAGCCGTAAACATTTTACCAAGAGCAAGTCTAACGTTAATAGCCCTCAAGACAATTTGTGGGCGAGCAAGATATTACATTAATCTTACCCATGCAAGGCCATAGCTGGCCTTCTGTCATGGTAAAGAATGTACCGTGTGCTAATATCTATACAATAAACCAAGGAAGAGGCAGGTGGCGCATCTTAAATAGTAATGGTAGTGTTAACATGCGCACCTAACAAGGCGAAAAACATCCACGGGGTTTAAAACTGCGCAGGATCAGGAGGATTACGCTATTCCTATAATAGGATAGAAATGAAAAAAACAAAGCAGTTTCTAACTATGGGCAGAGATTCGCAGCATGCGTATTACTTCACTGAACGGTAAATTAAGCCATTTGTTTTATATTTGACTTCATCAATTAAGTCACAGATACCGAACTGTTGACCTCATAATTTTGCCTGGTGCCTAACTTTTCGTTTAGGCAATCAGAAAACCTTTAAAAGAGGATTATTTTCTGTCATGAAGGAATTGTGTGTAGCGGTTGCCGCTGACTTGAGGTTTATCCAACGACCGCAAGTTTTGCTTTCAAATTTCTAACTAGCTTTCCTGACGCCACAAGCAATCCATCACTTGGTGTTCGCAAAGGGAAAATAAGCTCATCAAATGTTAAAATCGCGAGCTCGTACGTTCCTCGTTGTGTCGCCAGACGGCATGGAATAAAACTCAAAAGTCACATGCCACCCTGTTCACGGTTAGTGTGACCGACACTGTAGATGTTGACGCTCCAGTCGAGATTTATGTTCTAACCTCGCTTAGAATTTTAAATCCAGAAAGGTAATTAATTTTATCGACATCAGCTTCGCTAAAGAGCAATGAAAGTTTCCATACAGAAAAATGCTCACTAATCGTTTAGTGCTTTTCCATCGATCCAGCTTATCACATCCCGCAGAATAGCATTCCTTTTCATTAGCATATCGTGATGCTTAGTGTGTCGTGTAATTCACTGTGGATATCCGCGAAAGGAAGGACATCAAACTGTTTGACACACTGGAACATATACGGGCTACTTTGAGCTCTTTCACTTCTGTATAAGCGCCGTTTACCAGAACATCTGTAACAAGCGATGGCAGCCAAGTGATTCGCTTTTGGTTAGTTACACTAACGTAGTCTAAAACATGTTATGAAAGGATGTTATTTTCGTGTCAACGGTGCGCTAGCGGACAAAACAGGTTCACGAAGAAAGAGGTTCGATCCTTACTTTCATGTGAAATGAAGCCTGCGGTCTCCTAAATACTTTTCAGTGGCAAAAAAATAGACTGTAGAGTTTTTCCATTTTTCACTTATTTCAACAACACACTATATTTCCATTTAAAGCGCACGTTACTTCCTTTTCAGCTCTCATAGCTACCCAGCTTGCGATGCATGGGTTCTATTTACACACCTGCGAAGATGTCACACATTTACGGTCATTTGCACATAACCGATCAACTGACTTTGATGCGCTAACTATTACCAGGTGTAGTGAACGAAGATTCAAATTATGCGCTACCAATCTGCCTTTTCAATCTTTGCACGGGTATTTGGACGTTCTTTTTAAACATTTAACTGATTTACATAGTCTTACTCTTCAAGATCATTTAGTACAAGGTCACTTTGAGTCATTTGGTTCGAGCTTTCCACGTGCACATTACCTGCTCTGAATCGCAGAAGTAAATAAAGCTTAGCTGCAGGGAACTCAATTTCGTCGCATTGCAGCGTCTCAAATAACGTGCTTTCACAATATATCATCTAATTTTCATTTTTTTTTCGCTTTCCAGGCTTGAACGACGACCAGGTCATGGCCCTAGTAAAGTGCATGGGAGACCACGTTGGCACCGAGGTACAATTCAGCGAATTTCACTGCTTTTTACATCTCGAAAGCGCAAAATACGGCGCGTATGGATAGCTTCATCTGCGTTTTCTCAAAGGTCCTTTAGTTACTTATTGTAATGTTTTCCATGCAGATCACAGGGAAGGCGAAGGATATCCTCAGCAAACACGGGGGCGACGTCATTGAGCTCCTTAAGAAGCAATGTGATGCCAACGTCGACTTCGTAAGTGCAATGTTTCGACACTTTTCCGAGATAATTCCCTTTCGCAGGTAAATCCTTAACATAAAGATGATTCTACTGCTTAGCGGTTAAAATGTTATTAAGGTGTTCACTGTTGTTCCTAAGGCAGGGTTTCTAACGGGTGCTTACACATAAATGGCATTGGGATCGATGCCCGCGTTAAGGGTACCCTGAATGTGTAAAAACTGTTTTTAAAAAGCGCCCTGAGTCTATATGTTTTCTAAGACAGCGAATTTCTGGGACTGCACTAGCAAATATAAGTGCTTTATATGGAAGCGACATTATGCTTTTTGGAATTGCAATATATACCCGTTTGATTTATTGTGCACTTTTGCATAATGAAATAAATTTTAAAATCACTGCCTCAGTATCTGCAAAATATTACGCACCTAGAACTGAAGAATCGTGCATACGAATATATGTGAACAGCCTCGTGAAGAGGAAATGATGAAGTTAGTGCCTCTTACTCATCATAAGCATAGCTGCGCCAACTGCGTCGACATTTATTTCCGTTATGGGTGCTTCACACGTCTCCAGGGAGGCATTGTTTCTAAAATTGGGTGCATGAAATAATTACTCATATATATATATATATATATATATATATATATATATATATATATATATATATATATATATATATTGTAGTGTGGCAATCTTCGTCTTCATAACCACTGCCATGCATCGCGTGCTGGCACACTCGAGGACGAAGAAGTTGGTCGCTGCCTTGCTGATTTGTCACGCCTGACGCTCCGCAGCGAGTTCCTCCTGAGCGGCTGAATCCATCTGGGTTTACCGAATAAACACAATAAACAATATATATATATATAGAAAGAGAGAGAGAGATCCAGTAGGTTTCAATAGGCCAGTTTACTGAATAAAGTAGAACATTAGGACAGACGCGACAGTTCGTTTTCACAGTTTATTTTGCGACACTTTCGGGAATGGTATCCCTTCGTCAGGACAGCTTTACAATATATACACTATTTATAATATATACCCCGGGTGTCCCATCTATGTAGTCAAGGTTTTAATGAATACGGAAAACCATGGCGGAATCAAATAAATAAAGAACTGTTCAGGGTCGCCTATGCTAATCTGCAATTTTTTTTTTTCGTTCGCTGGAGACAATTATTTGGAAAAGACTAGTTAGCTTTTTTATAACTATTCGCTAGAGTGAAAAACTCGTATTTCTGCTACAGCTGGGCACCTGCGTGCTCACATACCGGTGGGCACCCCAGTGTTATGTGGACGGCACCGCCGGCGCAACACTTCAGAAAGCTCAGAGACGTTAATTTGTAAAACTTCATGCAATAAAATCTCTCAAAAAGCCCACCACTAATCAAAATTTATTCTTATTTTTTCGCAGGGTGAGAAGCTTAATGCATATGCCACGGTAAGTACGTTTTTGCCTCTACGGCTTTTAGCTTGCACATACTTCGCGAAACTCTTAAGCAGAAAAACCAGTGCCCTTATTATCTACTTTATGTCCAGCGCATTATACAACCTCTGTGCCAGCGTTGATAAGCACATATATTAAGAAACGAAACGATGCTACGAGTTCTTAACCTAATCATTCCTTTCAGATAACACTCCGACACGAACACACTGGAATTGCCTTAGAAAGCGCTGTTGTATCTATCATTGCTTGTCAAAAAGTGCCTCAGCTTAAAACGCCAAAACACAAAATAAGCTCAATTATTCCATTCAGCGAAGCTTTTAGCGTTCTTGTCATCTCCAAGCTTTTAGAATTTGATGCTTTGATACAGCAAAAATTTATTTGTATTCCCAAATTATGCACCAAATGTGCAGTATGTACAGCGGCAGTGACTATAATCGCAGCCAGTATTGAATCATGCGCCGGTGTAATGTTATGCATTTATTTGCAATCAGACATTCTTCCATCAACTGCCAATTCAGCGCTTTAGACACGTCAAAACCAGCGGTTTATTTTTCTTCTTTATTTATTTCTGTCTGCATAAAAGTACACGACAATTGTTAGAAACAAATGAATGCAGTCCCATTTGCGACATAAAGCAAAGGAGAACAAAGCGACAGAGTTTGCTCCTGATAGCATTATGCGTTCCCTCAGGAACAGAAGTAATACTTGCTTATACAGCGAGAGAGTTTCTGTTTCTTAAACTGCTGCAGTCGGGGCTGATTACTTTGTCAAGTACACGCCCCAAAACACTCCAAACAAGAAATCGTGATCATGGTCCAAAAAGAACAATAGAATAAGGCATAAATATCAATTTAGCCTGCATGCACCATTGACGGTTCTGTTAAGATCGCTTTGTACAAGTGCAATGCAAACAATGAAAACAAATCGTATCAGTTTGTTTGTTTTTTTATCGGTGATGCGAAAACTTGATTTCACCTTTTTATACTTTTCGCTGCCTTTTCATTGCTCTTTTCCTGCATATTATCAATGCATTCTACAACTGAGTAACCGTAGTTGAGAACACCGATGTTGTGCTGTTCTAATCAGCTTATATGCTCTCTCATCTTGTTAAGCCCGTGCTATTGTGCGTATTGCGACTGCTAAGAATAAAACGGGCTACGCAGTTTTAATGGAGAGTCATATCCTCTTGGCGACAGTACGTGGGTGCCTATGTGAAGTCAAAAAAAAAAAAAGAATCAATCACGTAGATTATAAAAGCGTTTGTCGAGCCAGCCTGACTAGTTAAACGCGTGCATCATCACCAGGGTATACCTATCTAGGACGAGCACCCACGGCGTGAAAACAGAAACCAAAAATTAACCGGGAGATGCGCAAACGGCTCAGTCAGTGTTTAACATTTCTCATTGGTCTCGTGGTTGCTGGAAGATATACACGCACATTGCGCTCGCCAGTGATTAGGCGGATATGAACCATGGCGCAAAAAACCTCTGCACAGTAGGCGGATAAAAAGCGGATGGAAATCCGTAAAAACGATAGCCTGATCAAGCTTTACTCGAGAAGTGGGCGTGTGGCCGATACAGAGCGGACAAGGCCAATTTTGCGCACGGCGTGGTTCGAAGCACATTTAAAGACGCATTCCTATTCAAACCAGCTTTTGGAGTTTTGTATCCAGCCTAACATCCCGGATGATGAAATAAATATATATGCATTTGTAGCACACTTCTAATTCGGCGCATCGCATCACGAAGTCCCATTGAGCTTTATATAACAATATATTTTACGAACCAACCAGCTCAGAAAAGGTGATTAAAAGGCGTGCGGATAAGATAAAGCTCCTAGTGCTGTACTGTGCTCGTACTTCCGATAGCAACTTTTGACTCGTAAGTTCAATATTTCAACCTTTGAAAACTTTATAATAATGATTACAAATAAGCAACGCTATCCCTCTTCAGTAACCCGTAACTGCCATATACTATAGTTTTCCCAAGTGAAAATGGCTCCGCAGAAAAAATCACTACTGGTACTCGATTATTCGCTCTTTATTCTTCATCTTTTTATAGTCAGCAAAAAGGGCCCCAAGTGGCGGGTGCACCCGCATTTCGCTCCTAGTGATCTGAAAAGAATAATTTGGCCTGTTTGATTTGGTTTGGTTCCTAGGGTTTAAAGTCCCAAAGCAAGATCTGCTGTAAATGAGGCCATAGTGTAGAGTTACAGACAGTTTATTCATTACGACTTTCTTTAATATGCACTGAACACGGCCGCCCTGATATGCTCCTCCACTAGAACGTGGACACCGCCGCCGAAATTCAAATATTGAAATAAAATCTCAGGCGACAAAGTTAAAAACAACCGGTCCTACGGACTGGTAATAACGGCTATAATATTAAATGTAAAGCTCATGTTTGGAGCATGGTTTGTCTGCACCCCGGCAGTGGTTCAGTGGTTAAGGTAAGGTGCCTTGATTCATGCGCCCTCTTGCACGGCGTAGGGGAGCGCGCGCATCGAGGCAGCGAGATTAAGGCACTCGACAACTGTGGACAAAAATCCCGACAACCACGCCCCCTTTGGATGAAGGCAAGATACAAGGCGCTGTCTAGTGTGCGATGTCTCTGCACGTTAAAAGATCCCAGGTGGTCGATGTTTCCAGAGCCCTGCACTACGGTGTCCATTATAGCCTGAGTAACTTCGGTACCTTAAAACATCTAACATGAAAGCTGACGTTAATTCGGTTGCATGTATGAGGCATTCACAAGGAACCAGAGCCTACCTAGAAATGCGTTTGAATTTTTCTAAACCCTGGATTTTTCTTGCTTTCAGCCTGATGAAGTCGAGGTTGTCAAGAAAGCCTATGCAGAGTGCAAGCAAAGTTGAACTGCTTGCAGATGATGGGCAACGTGTGCAACGCTCCTTTATGGTGCCCACAACAGTACTTTTGGAACTCGTGATGAAATAAACGCGATATGCTTTAAAAAATATGTGTTGTTCTTGCCAACTGTTGTGCATGTCTGATCGCCGTGCACGTTCACGTGAGAAATTTGCACATAAAAGCTTGATGGTTGCCCCTAAAGTTACAACGTTTTATATATTCAACATTTCAAGGTGATTACTAACATTGAGTGCTGACGCCGGGAGATTACGGTTCTGCCCCTAAAAGGTTATTCCAAATAGCGGGCTGATTACAAAATTCCCAACAACAACAGCGACTCAGAGAAGCTTCTTCTCTCCCATCCCACCAAGTAAGTCTTTGAGCCTCTGGCTTTGCGGAGAGTGCATGTATGCAAAATCTGGAGCCCTAAGCGTAGTTTCACACACCTACACAAGTCATAGAGCAAGTTCCGAAGCGAAAGGTCTATATTATGCAAAAAATCGATCTCTTTGTGTCTCTCATTACAACAGAAGTCTTGGCAGGAAGTGACGGGAGCCAGGAAATAAAGAAGGGCAGCGATTGCTTGCACAACTATAGAAGTCATGTTGTAATGTGTAGAATTATGTTGCTGCAACAAGGGTATCGAACGAGTTTGTCTCGGTGTCTACTGCACCGTGGAGGAACTTCGTAGCAATTGTTATCAGCTATTCAAATAGGCAAAGCTTCTGCATCTGTATTGTGACAGAGCCGACTAGCAAGAAGCAGCACCGTGGCCCTGGTTTGAGAGTATAGCGGCCAGGTGTCCGCAAGGAGGCCCTAATTCCTCTTTGAGAAGAGCTTATTTCGGCATCTCACGAACGCGGAATGTTTTTCGACAGGCTTCGGATATTCAGGGGAACTCACGCCGCACGTTTGGTCAAAGTCAACACCAGGTGTCAGCAGCTTTGCACCATAGCGATTGGCCTGCTGCTGCGTACACTGCTGCATGCTATTGCCACAATGTTAGTCGTTCATTGCCGCCGTCATGCGGTCAGACATCACTATAACTGGGGCCCGCGTGTGTTCTTCCCCCATCGGCTATGCTAGTGCTTGAGTGTCTATTAAAACTTTGCATTACGCTCCACCGATTTACGGTGGCGCTGCAACTCGTACTATTGAAACTTTGCTGCAATTTGTAGCTTTGCAAGCACTCTGGGCTTGTAAAGCATAATTTATAAACGTATTCGAGGGAAAAACAAATTGTCTGTACCCCACCTTAAGATGCCGTCTTAAATCTGAAATCCAAGGTAGTTATCATGGCCCGACTGAAAATTTCAAAAAGCCATTTATTTCGAAACCTTTGGCGGTAGTGACATGCATGGATTATGGGTTAAGGGGGGATGCGGGACTGAAGCTTCATTTTTTCTGTTGTAGTTGTCTCATGTTTGGTACTTGTCTTACCTTAGAGAATAATTAGGAATCCAAAATGTGCTTTATCTTGTTCCAAATAAAATTTCAGTCAAGAAATCTCCTTGAAAGCAGCCTTTAGCGAAACAGTTTGGAAATGGTAGTTTTTCTAATGGCTGCGCTCTTGCAAAAAGTGTGACCTGAGACAAATAAACTGAGATTTCAGAACATGCTATTATATTTTAAGTCTAAATTAATAAAGCAAAGTAGCCTGGTGCATACGTTAGGCCACCCTTTACAACATGACTCTCATCTGCGGCAATTACGTTGAGTTGCTTTTTTATTTTCAGCCTTAAAGCTGTCCAGCGGCCTTGTCTGCTCTTGTGAAATGCATTTTTGGTTGCTTGCTGGGCATGCCTTTTTGCCTAGGCACCATGCTCCATCTCTAGCTTGTCTAACTCTTTGGTTACCAGCCTCTCAGTGGTGCTAAATAGCGTTCGAAGGCTACGTACTGCGTTTTAGTCAACCTAATCCATTTCGATTTTCAGCGAATCCGCTATTGCCATGGCCCAAAATTTCCATTTCGGGTTCACTTTATAGCTCCCGGTTGTACTTTCGATAGCAGGTTGTTTTTGGCTAGAGAGCGCGAAGACTAAACATCCTAACTGGGGGATTCGCTCCGCGTGGAGTTTTTGTCCGCTATACGGCTGCGTCTTGAAAGTAGTGTTCATGGGCGCTTTCAGTGGTAAGTGCCTCCTGATGACAACTAAACTTGGCAAGGAATTTCTTTAATACATGTACAGGGTCATCCACTTCTAGCTGTAACACATTCACTGCTTTCAAAGCAACATTGGGTCCGACGCAGACACATATTGATGTAAATCGATTCAAGCACACAGGGACCCGGACATGCTGCCTCATATGGCCTGCCACTTAGCTTTACCGCTAGGCCTGACCGGAAGCAATGACGCTTTGAAAGCAGTGAGCGTGTTACAGCTAGAGGTGGACGAGGCTGTACACTCCAAGGCAACAAAAATTGAAAAACATGTTTATTTTGTTACGAAAATTGTGATTTTAGCTCCACATCCGTTCTTAATCGCATCTGATTAAAACCGTTGGCCCTAGTGGTATGCTTGGATAACAGGAAAGCAAGGGTTAATAACATCTGATTGTGATGATAAGCTGAAAATGGACTCCAACGAGACGCGTAATGCGGGCAACAGTTTACCTTTCACCTGTTGGACCATGATTGGAAAACATTGGCTGATGTGGATGGAGTCCAGCTGGATAACCAAGTTATGAGCTTTCGTGGTCTGGACACATGGCTGGACAAGGCCATGTTTCCTCGGTAAAAGCTTTGTTCTTCAGTGTCTTTCTTTTTCTGCTTAATGACGAAGGCCGCCTTGAGATAACTTCCTCTTGTCTTCGTCGTCACGGGCATTCAAAATCGTCACGTGCTGACACGCAAACGAAAAAAAGTTCGAAGCATCGATTTGTGAGCTATAATTTCTATTAGAACCACCTCAATGGCCGGTTGTCAGAGATCGCTCACCAAAAATGCGTGTGGCAAATACTTCTTTTTACGAGTGTGGTAGTTGTCACTGTAGGCCCGTGAGCAGAGGGTGTCAGCATTTCTTATGTGATGTTCACTATGCTTGTAGGCAGGAAATAAAGTGATCCGTAAAGCTTGACTCGGCGCTAAGAGTCTTTTCTTTTATGTTGTCCAAAGCACCCAAAACAAAAATGGCGCCATACTAGCATTCCTGGTCAGTTGCATAAGCGAAGGAAAACTGTTGTCTGTTTTTGAGGAAAGTTAGACTCTTCTTTGTTGAGCAATGGCCGTAGTGAGAGAAGCGTTTAGAATAGTTCCATCTACGCAGTGTGTTCCAAGGACACAAAATTTCACCACACTTATTAAAAGGATCTTCCTTCATTAGATGGGCTATATTTTAGCCAATTTCATGTTGGTTGGAGCATCGGACTTGTACAATTCCAGGAAGGGGATGTCTGACAACGCGTATAAATAAAAATATTATATGCAATCAACGAAACATACTTGGAAACTTGCTATCAACAACTGTATCCTTCATAGCGTCTACGGAGACAATAAAGAAAAAAGAAAAAGAAAAACGTAGAAGCTCAGCAACAGAAAAAAATGAGTACGATCCCCTTTACTTAGAGCTGCATCATGCTCGCGAACAGCATTTGTGAATTTGTTCCTTGCGTGAATTCCAATCTAATTTGACGTTGCCGAAGTTTTTCTAACGAGTGCACCAAAGTGACCACAGCCTATCGACAGCCGCTGTGTCGCAATATCTCGTCGCAATAAATACCCACTTTGTCTATTACTGATTCTTAAACATGAGATAAACTCGTCTGAAGTGCGCAGTTAACTCACTGTAGACAATGTTCTTTTGTAATGAACTCATCTATGGTCACACAATTGTATATGCAGAAAGTTTTCCTTATGTAAATGCTAGTTAACTGTTCATTATAAAGTCGTCAAGGTGGGGACACCAAATTCAATGTCCTCACTTTTACTTTGTGAAGTCTGCGCATTACCTCAGTTTGAATCCCAAATTACTGCTCGGATGGTGAAGCAATGTTCCAGTCTTTCTGTCGTCACTGTTCTCAAACATCTCTTTTACGGGTCGAGGTTAACGAACTCGTGCAGGTCCGCTGCTGACCGCTCTTTGCGTAGCGCAATATTGCTTTTATCTTCTGAGTGCGTTTCGAGCTTGCTGTCGTGAGTCAGCAACTTAGTGCCCTCGGTATTTTCTTTTTCTTCTCGCACTTACAATGATACTGGGATATTCGGTACAGGTGGCTAAGATCTGCACATTAGGCACAGTTTCGGGAGTAATTATCGAGGCATGAGAGAGAGGAACAATCCCAAAAGGCGCAACGCTGCTTCACCGCCAACTCGCTGCTGTCCGACGCTCGTCCCTATTTGCAGAACCACAACGTACTGCAAGTCGAGACAGCTACGGACAAAACTAAGTGGGACAATGAATCGACCACTAATGACAGTGTATCGCCAAGGGTTTTGCTGGAGGGCGTGCTCAGACACAGGTTTAGGATCGAAGGGGAGGGTGGCAATACCTGCTCAGAAGTTTTTAGCGAATTCAAGGCTAGACATTATGTGAGCGCGGCTATGACTGCAGCCCTTGCTTTGGGGAAGGCAGCGCAGTACCGGGCAGGATGCGCGCATACCATAAAGTCGCGAGTTCCTTTATCGGGCAGAGTCTAGCTGCTGTTTGCGTCTCTGGTCGCCGGCGTTCTATAACTGTCCGATTCATAAAGATACACGGACCGTGAAAGGCAAGCAAGCCATAAGGACGCCGTGACGACGGCATGGACGAAAATCCAAACAATGGGGCTATACTTTCGCCCCTGCTTATCAGATCCGGGGACGTTAACTTCAGGCCTCCTTTCTCCTCTTGTTTGGGTAGAAGGTGTATATAATGCTCTTGTAGTAGAGCCCTCGGAACACACATCTCGACATCTTTCCGGAGCCGAGAACACCACCGGTGTACGCGAACATGAAGTTTCTGCTTGCCAGCGCGCTTTTCGCCTGCTCAGCTGCATTGGCATCAGCACGGCAAGCCGCCATATGCTGTAAGTATGCACGCTTTTCGTTCGGTATCGTCTCCCTGCAATGAGGGAAAATATTTATCACAGTCAACAAGGAATCAGATACTAAGTAATTTACTACGCGACAAAACTGTGTTATGAATGTAGAGCCACTCCCTTTTTACACCTAAGCTTACATTCAAATAGTTGTCACTTAATGTTAGAGTACGATCAGCAGCACTCTTCCCTTTGCATCGCATTATTAATTTCTAGCCACCTCTTTTTTTAATGGCCTTACTGAGTCAACGGAGAATACACAATTTTTCCCGCCCAGACGAAACTTTCGCAAGCGGGACCACTTCTTTGAAACAAAAACAAAATTGAATCGAGACAGAATTACACATGGTTTTATATAAGGCAAGACAAATACAGAGGCATATAACGCAAGAAATCTGTCCAACATTAGAGTACCAACACTATATACAATATGCGACCACTGATGCTCATTTTGCTCCCATTTGTATAACATCTTTGTTAGGCTCTTTTACTGGTATCAGTGAAGCTTGCCTGTCGAGTAAAGTGACTTCAGATATTTTCTTCTGCAATGATAGCGTAAATGATTAATATAATTTAATAGGTTAAACTGCCAACAGCTCTTATTATAATAGCCACATTAGTTCTGCCTTTTCGACAAAAATTTAAATGTTATGTCGTGAGTGCACATTGGTGAGCCCACTTAGTCTCAAATGAAACCGGATTAATTCCCTTTTTTGCCCGACACTATCTTCAAGCGGGACCACTTGAATTCCCACTTGCGTTCAAGTGGGACCACTTTAGTTTCCACTTCATAATTTCACCTGGCCGGCCTTACTGACGGCCTGCCTAGCGGGTTTCGAGTCGGCATTGTTGGCTGGAAGACAAGTATGACTTCAAGTATTGAATAATTAGTATAGTTAATTAGAGCAATTAAATAATTTATTTCTGACAATTACTTAATCACAGTGATAAGTTTGATCACCAAATAATTACCCTTTCATATGGTCGTTAACTATTCCAACTAATGATCGGCAACTAATGTTCTTACTTAATGACACAGCCCATCATGACTTATGACTAATGACCATAGCTTTGTATTGAATAATCACTGTCTTATATACTTCACCACACTACTCTTCGAATCTTGACTTGTGACGTCAGCAGCTGATGACGTCCCACCCGGCAACCCATTTTGCACGCAGATTTTGCAGACACTTCTGATGCCGACATAGCCTAGCAAGGCTATCGCCTTAATAAAATAAAATCAGCATTTATATCATTGCCCGCAAATATTCCAAGAGACCCGAATAAATACAGTTACACTGATACCGAATAATGGGCCATGCTTATATTTCAAACTGCAAAGGTTCTCCGTGTACAATATGCTGGTCTTGCCTTCGTATTTCGCATTATGCCTGCCTATGCCTTGCTGTTTTCTCTATACGCACCTGCCTCGGTTGCCTGTTGCATAAGTAATAGTTTTAACCATAACAACTGCCTGCCGTTGCCATCCGAGAAACTTTCCCTTCAACGTGTATTACATCCTTTCTGTCCCTCCGTATTTGTAGTTGCTACGGAGGACCAGGTAAAAGAACAAGCTGCATGTGTGAGAGACCAGGCTGGTGAGGTGAGTTCGAGCTTCCATCTAGCCACGAAACATGCAACGCAAGTGTCCGAGTATGATTCCCCAACTAGCCCAGCATCGTGTTTTACTGAAGTACATTTCTAGGACAGCGTTCTTTTGTGTCGTGTCCTCTTCTGTGGATATACAGTTTTGAACTGTCTTCGTTCCGAGAAGAGAACTATTTTGCAAACCCTCGAATGCTGAAGGAATGCAGCGGCCGTACACGAAGAACCAGTTCTTCGTGGATGACGGCGTACACTCTAAGCTAAAAAAAAAAAGTAAAGATTATTGTAGGATATATAACGCTGGCTCACATGCATATCCTTCGCAACGTAGCATACCAATGCGCACAATTTTCGAAGCAGTACATCAAGGCATCAGTCAAGACATATATAAGATTATCTGCCTAGTCCAGAGGTGATAACTTTTTTTTATTCTAAATTAAATAAACGGAGCCTGCAGAAGAACTGCGATCTTACTCGTCCTCAGAAAATGCAGCTAGAATTTCGAGCCACCGCTTCAACTATTCACAGTTCGTAATGATGCCTTGTGTGCTCTCACTATATACTGGACAATTCATCGAGTGCTCTGCTTTTCTCCGCCCGTTTTGCTTTTCAGTTTAACAGCCGCTTGGATGATGCCGTCGGCGACCTGGGCTGCACAGACGACCTGTGTGCCGTCCGGAAACTGTGCTCGTTTGCCGGCACGGTGAGCAACTGCGCCTGCTAACTTTTTATACCGCCACAAAACAATCTAAGATTTCATAGCACTATTTTATTTTATTTACTTTCGGGCGAATATACTGTTTGGCCCGCAACCACAAACACTGTATAGCTGCTTGGGGTTGTTGCCACGGTTCGTGCTTATAATGATTCCTTTTGTAAGATAGAAAATAAAACGGTGTCTGCTGCCGTGAAACAATTTGCCTTTTTCGTGAAGGGGAAAGGGGAAGCCCTGCTTATTCGTGTTGCTCTTATAGTTGGTGTTATAGAACAATAAAAGGCTTCACGCTCCACACACGTCGCTGGTGCACAATTAGTCCGCTATAAAAGTGTACTGTTATGCTATCAGGAATGCTAATCAAGTAATGTTCTTATTTTTCAGGACCGGGCCTTGGTGGCGCTCTTTACGGTAAGTGTACATAAGAAACGAGTCCCTCTCAAAGCATAACTTCTACAGCCTCCTTTGATCGAAAGAGCCATCCAAGTGCTGCCACTTTCACGTCCCACCCAGCTGCTCGTCAGCAGGAGTACGAAGAGAGCGGACGCGTGTGAAGAAAAAGAGAAAAGTGGCTCTTTGAAGCATGCGTCCGAGTAGAGTAGTAAGGTCATTCGCGCTAAAAGACACCCTATGCACGCATGCCGGTGCATTTCTCTTCGCATTCACGCGTCAGTACGCAGCTGAAGAGCTTACCAATCACACTGGCTTGGTCTGCGGGAGAGCGTTTTCCGCGCGTGGCGGCACATAGATCCCCTATATAGCTACTACATGCAGCGGCAACGCCGGATCGACATTTGTGATGTTTGGAGTAGCGTTTTGCGATAATGAAGTTAGTTAGTTTAGTTTAGTGGGGTTTAACGTCCCAAAGCAACTCAGGCTATGAGAGACGCCGTAGTGGAGGACTCCGGAAATTTCGACCACCTGGGGTTCTTTAACGTGCACTAACATCGCAAAGCACACGGGCGCCTTGCTTTTCGCCTCCATCGAAAAGCTGCCGCCGAGGCCGGGATTCGATCCCGCGTCCTTGGGAACAGTAGTCGAGCGCCGTAACCACTGCGCCACCCCGGCGGGGTGCGATAATGAAGTAATACTCGATTTCTTATTATCGTTCTTAGATAATGCGACAGCAAAACGCTAAATTCAGGTTCGAATAAGCATGCGAGTGGCGGCTGTGTCGACGCTGTAAGAGGTATTGTGAAGAGACTCTTGTTGCCTTTGCGGTCGTGTTCATGCTATCGCATTATCACATCCAAGCAGTCTTAAATGTCTCTACACATTGTGTCACGCATAAATTCGCCCCAACACTATGCGACCGATTCTTTTCTTTTTTTTTCTTTTTCTTTTTTTTTTCAGTTTTCAGTTTGTTTCCGTAGGGCTACTTAGAGAACTCACCTTCTTTGCCGTCTGTTCTTCCCTGCTATTGTAAACGAACACTACAAATGTAACACACAGATTGAGGTCATTTTTATTGCTCGTTACTCTCCATGGCATAACCGTCATGAAGGAGGTAGGGAAATTTCATATCTCGAATCTTCTAACTTTTTTACTAAGACCACTTTGATTTCTAGTCACATCCACAGGTAAAAATCATCTATGCTTTCTGCTTCTTTTCAACTTCCACATAAAGAATTAATTCGGCAGAGGCTATTATGCCCCACTAAGTACATGCAGTAGCCATGCAAGCTGTGTAACCATGAGCAGAAAAGCCCATTGTTTAAATGAGACCTGGTGCATAAAGAGCAAGCAATCATGGAAAGCTAAAGGCAAAACTATAATCCGACCTTTTCCACACACTGCTTTTTTGAACACTTGTCTCTCAATACAGGTAGAGACAGCACACGCACGCGCAGCTATCCTTGCACCACATATAGTACAAAGTTGGCCAACAGCGCAAAAAAAGTGACGCATATTTAGTCTTTTGTCTTAGTTTTTGCGTGTATCTATAAAAAGAGATCTGGCCTAGCGCAAACCACGATGTGCACCGTTTTCATTTACGCAGGTGGTCCTGATGGGCCACGTTTACACGTACACGTGCTACAGAGTACATGCAGCATGAATCACCACGTTGTATCCTAGCGCGGATCGCGCTAGGCTACAACTCAAAGCAAGTTCCTGCATTACACTTTGAAGGAGTGCAGTATTTTAAGACATTTTTAGAAAGTAGAGCCATAAAATCACTCGTGCACCAAGCCTTCATAGAAAACCACAAGAAGTTTCTTGACGGAATCGAGTAATTTAGATGCGCCCGTGGATTGCAGGCAAATAATTTACACGTGTGAAGGCAGTAAGCATGCAACAAGGGAGAAATTACGCGATAGCGTAAGGCTCTCGTGTTGCAGTATGGCGTTGTCGGCGAAATTGATCGTGAAAAATCTGATTGGTCGACAGGATCCTGACGTCACAGCCACATGACCTCACGAGGAAACTTAAACCCAACAACACTCAGTTTTGCTCCCAGCGCACCAAAGACAGGACGCAAGACTAAGGTATAACACGAACAAGCGCTGACTGTGAATTGGGTTTTTATTTTTATTTATTTATTTATTGTTACCCTCAGGGTAAGAACATTACAGAGGGGAGTGGGTGGAGTATGGGAATACAAAAAATGCACAGCATATAAAAGTATAGAAGTAAAAAAAGATGTCGGCATAGTTAAGAATTGCGCAATATTAAACAAGTATTATTTCGAACTCAAAAAATGTATTAGAAGATATCATTACACAATATGCAAACGGTATTTTCGCGGAAATGTTTAAATACACGGTACTCGGAGGTGAACACAGAAAATTTAAAGCAAAAGTTGTACAGTACTAACGAAAATTTTCATGGTCGACATTGCGCACGGCAGACTGGAATAATGAAAAATTAGTGATGGTTGCAATTGGAGTGGGAAGGCGATTCCAGTCTTTCGATGTGCGGGGTATGAATGACTCAAGGAAACTATACTATTTCATGTTGTTATGCCCACTTTGTGAATATGGTCTATGCGAGATATATAAGAAGGTGGAATGAGCAGTTTATTACGTAGGTCCTCATGATAAAATATCTTATGAAAGAGGCATATACGTGCGAGCTTTCGACGAGTTGCGAGAGTTAACAGGTTGAGATTAGATTTCATCGCGGATACGCTGGCAGTGCGGTGATAGTTGAGAAGATGAATCGAGCTGCGTTGTTCTGAGTCATTTCTAGCTGGTTAATAAGATCATTAGTGCATGGATCCCAAACTGACGATGCATATTCGAGTTGCGAACGAACAATGGTTTTGTAAAAGAGAAGCTTAGTGTTATCAGGGGCTGAGTGAAAGTTCCAATTTTAAGTAGCCTAACAGGCGGTTAGCTTTGTTGACAATAAATTCGACATGTTTTCCCGCTAATGTTAGATGTGATGTGAATGCCTACTTACCTGTATGACGTTACTGATTCGAGTGTAACGTTGTTAAGATGATATGCAGGTAAGTTGCCAGTCGACCTTGACGCTTGTAAGAATTCACATTTGTTAACATTTAGTATCATTTCCAATGCATTGCACCAAGAAGAGATATTGTTAATATCAGTTTGTATTGCGCTTACGTCATTATCAGTTATTATTTCACGGAAAAGGACACAATCTTCGGCAAATAGATGAATTGATGAGGTAACGGAATCAGGCAGGTCATTAATGAATATTAAGAAGAGTAATGGGCCCAAGCACGGTACCTTGCGGAACACCAAAAAGGACGGGGTGTAAGCTTGAGTTAGTGCCATTAGCTGCTACGAACTGCTGACGTTCTGTTAGAAAGCATTCAAGCCATTTCAGTACATTAGTATCAAGTTCTATTGTGCGCAGTTTTAGTAGCAGCATTGCAAATGCAACGAAGAACGCGAGGCAATGGTGGCCTTCTACATTCATCACTAGGGTACCACTAGCCGTTCCGTTGCGTTGTCTGAGAGGGAATTGGGATATCTGTCCTCCGAGATGTGCTTCAAACAACATCAGGTTGTGATAACTAATTTCAAAGCATATTTACGTTTTTGTTCTTCAGAAAACTCAGTTCCACACGTAAAGCGAATTAACAGTCGCCACTCGTCTCAGATGATTTCAATTCAAGTTCAAATTCATTTATTTCTGCCTTCTAAAGTTACAGGCAGCTTTCCCAGATCTTCAGAATGCTTCGAATCTACGACCGTTTGTATGCGAAACAGACACGCAACCGACTATAGACCACCGAAGGCACGGTTGTGCGGCAGGGGAACAATGTCTGTGATATTTCACGCGAAGTGTTATCCTATGACTGTATGCTAATGATTATGCTTATAATCAAGGAATTACCCCTATTGTGTCATACCCTTAAGGCGAACATTAAAAGGGTTCCTGAAACGCTGTATACTTGCGGTAAAATTGTAATGTAAGAAATCAATAGAGGTGGTCTAGTGAGTGTTCTAGTGAAATTTGAAAAGCTTACGTAGAGCTGATAATTCGCAAGTAATTTTTATAAAGTGCTCCTGGCGACCACTCTCAACCGATTTGGGTGATACATCCCCCACGCGCAAATCTCCCGATGACGTCATGGGGGCTTGCTGGGCGTGACCACTCATTGGACGCCCCCAAGTTATGCGGGCGGAATGGGGCGTGGTGGGGCGCCGTCGCGCCTTTTTTTAATTTTCTTTCTTAATTGAGCGCCGCGTGGCCTGAGTTGAGTAAGGAGAGGAGAAGCAACATTTTCAATCGCCCCTATGTTCGGTGCTAATGAAACTAGCTCAGAAATGTGCGCGTTGCGAAGACGATTGATAGTATACATATTCCTGGTGCGCTTTTCATTGGCCCTTTAAATGTCCCACTGAATTTCAGCTTAACATTCAGCGTTGTATGTGGCTTTCACATCCCTATTGCAGCGACCCGAGACGACCCTCCTGAGGAACTTGTCCCTCCGTTGCTCGGCTGCCGCTGCTCTCGTGGGGACCCCCGGTTCTGCGCTGCCGGTCGCCTCCGTAGGACCAGCAGCTTTCTTGGCTGCCCGGCCGGCTTTTTTTCGCCCGAGAGGTTTCCATGCCAGGACCTTTGCAGCCAGAGCATTTCGCGTTGGTGCTTTCAGGCCAGCACCTTTCGGTTTCTGGTGACAGACCCAAGATCGATAACTGCAGCTGCAGAGCTACGTGCACGACTCTCAATCCCACCACGTGACCACACACAAACGAAGCTGAGTGAATCTACTTCGTCACGGAGTAATAAGTCTTCAAGAATGATACCTTACGCTGTAATAAACTTGGTACACGGCTTCAGAAAATCGTTCTTGTGTAAACGTACACTGTCGCGCATAAGGGAGTAGAAGAAACTAGTAGGGAAAAATAACACAAACAAGTTAGTGGTGGAATGAAAAGTAAGGTAAGGTCTTGCTGTCCCTTTTTTCCAAAATTTCTGCACACGCCCCCAGTCCGATGGTTCATTTAAGCTATTTCCTTCGTTCTATGGGCTCTAACTTTATAGCGTTTTATTTTTAGATTTTTCTTGAGTCATTGAACTCTATCTCTTATGGTTGTTGATGCCGTAATGTTATACCGCCTTTTCTTCAGTTTGTTCGAGTGCTCTTTTATTATTTTTTTAATCCAGCACCTATCAGTGCGTCTACCCTCGCTTGGCTGACTTACTAAGTGATCAGCACGTTTCGAGACCTAGTCTCACTTCTTCGTAGCCTGTCTTGTTGCCAGCTTCTAATAATGACCCTGCAGCCACTGTAACGTTCTGTATAAAACCTCTTGCAGATGATAATATTTAAGGGTTCAGCTTTAAGCAGGTTACTACAGCTTTACATGCTAATAAAGCGCAGTAATTTAAAAACAGAGACAAACGCAGTGAAAGCGTAAGCCATCATTTAAAATTTTGCGTCATGAAAATTAGCCATGTGCGTCTGACATTCGCTGGTGCATTGCTCCTAAAAGGAAAAAGCATTACAGCTACGACAGCTGCCGGAAGCCGCGTGGTCACTGCACGCCCGCCAAAGCATCGAAGAAGCAGCGAAATAGCATGCAGATGAATGCGGCCGCGAACACAAGGTGAGGTTTGAATAGCAGCGTGAATCAGCGCCACAGTCGAGCCAAGATGGTGACCGTAAGAAGAACTCGGCTATACGCAGCACCGGAAAAAGTTCCGTGTAGGCAACACTGCACCATATATAACCATAGAGACGGCACTTCTCTTTGCGCTGTGCTTCGAAATCTAAGTCGCGATGTGGAGTAAATACAGGCAAGCGAATTATATGGGTCTGTCTTGTCGCTCTTGATATTCACAATTCCGAAATCGCCGCCCTATGCACATGTGCGTAGAGGCCTCCATCTTCAACGTGAGAAACAACAGATATAGTTCTAAAAATAATATGCCGATTGGGTTAGGCCAAAGGCCAGTGCATATGGATTATTGGCTTTCCTCAAAGGTACGAAATTTTGTGTGCAGTATTTGCTCACTGCTAAAGGCACTTCCATGTTTTCACCGGACGCCGTACATTCATTTTGGTCCTTTCTGAACCGCTTGAGTGGTGAAACGCTGCATTTGTCTGGAGCCGGCTATATGTAGTTGCCTTGCTTGAGCAGCACGAAATTATAGCAAGAGAAACGACCAAGTGGCTGCATTTGATGTTTTGTAAATACATTTTGACATCTAGAATTCCGAAAGTACGTTTTGATGCAGTTAAGTCGCCCGAGTACCGGCAACGATGGCATGGAAGACCCCGGCCGCTTGATGACGAAGCGGCGGTAGACAGAACTCTTCTTGGCAATCCGAAAAATTACAGAGGGACCCGTCAGACCCCTTCCTTCCCACGACAGCATTCGCCACATGGGAATAGAGAACCGTTTCATCCTGGACGTACGGCGCGGTTACAAAAAATGGAACAGCTCGCGAGTGTAGGCCGCCCAGATTCCTTCTCGTGCCAGTGTGCCCGCGTGTGTTTGTAGTCACCTGGAGAGCTGGGTGCGGAGTGCTAATGAAGAGTCCGCGAACTGGCGAGTTAAAGCGCACTTCATATTTTTACGTTTGGTTTACTTGGTCTATTACGTGCTCGCACATACTCTCTAACCCATTTCAAGTACGGAAAAAAAAATTGCCCCTTGCTTAACTCACCTAGCCCAGGGGCCCTATTCTCGACAATTAGCTATTTTGTTCAAATTGTGAGGTACGCGTGACGTGTCAAGTAGGATGGTGCCAGGTTACGTAAGCACACAATCAGGTTACGCATTCTGAAGAAAAAAAAAGAAATAAAGTAACAGAAAACAGAAAAAGCGCGCTGTCGTCTGCTACTATATATTGGCGCCAAGTATGAAAAACGACGGTGCTGCTGCAGGAACCGATACTCTGCGGTACATTCCGTGATTCGGAAGCCTCGGGTTGCAGTGAGGCGAGTGCAGTATGTTGTAGCGTCGCGGTATCAGTGTGCCATGACATACTTGCGGTCGAACATTCGGCATCAGCTACGCACGAAAGGCTGCGCGAGTTTCAGCTGAAGCGCAAGAACCACAATGGAATATTCGCAGTGGGTTGGTGCAAAATGGGAGCGGAAAGTTGCATTGCTGCCCATATGCGCCGATGACCTCTCACGTTCACTTATCAGCGGCTTTTAAATGCAAGAACTAAAACGTTTAAGGAAGCTTGGTCGTAAACAGAAGGAATCGACAGATTTCCAAAGTAGCTCTAGCACTGGCGAAGAGGTGCCGGCGCAGCCGGTAATGTCCATCTCAGAGGGCAACGCTCGCAGTCTCAAACTATCAATTACCGTTAGGTACTGGCTGTGCTATCCACCTTTTTCGAAAAGCCGGGTTATGACCAGCTACCGTCAGGTCACCAAGTCTGCTTAAGTTTCTAACATATTGTGTCGGCTTGAGTTGTGTAGAGCGCGGAAAGCACCGCAGAGAGAGAGAGAGAGAGAGTGAGTCCACACACCCACACACACACACACACACACACACACACACACGCACGCACGCACGCACGCACGCACGCACGCACACACACACACACACACACACAGTGGAAGGCATACGCTAGGCCTTACACCTAGTCGGTTAAATTTTCATGCGCTCGCTGACGTGCGAAAGGTTCTTGCGAAACGCAAAAGATGTCCGAGAAAGAGAACGAAACTGAAGAACAGAATAGCAGGAAAGATAATTAGGCGATTCTCAGGCTACCGTACACGTGCAGAGGCGGATAAACTGACAATATGGACAGAAAGCGAAAGATGATAGAGGAAATCATGGTATGAATCTAGGGAGGCGCCGCGCGCGCGTATTCCTTACTGTCGAAACGGTAAAACGCAAATAAAAAAGGGAGATTATTTTCAGGTTGTATTTAAAAAAGCAATTAACACAAAATGTCACTCAACTACATCATATGATTACAGCGTACCGTGCTCCGGAGTACTTATTTTTTTTTTCTGAAAAATAAGCAAATGGAGAGCCCGCATGCATATTAAATGAAAACTTCATATGAAACACATCACATGTGGCAAGCCAGCATGTGTCATGCACATGGAACATACATTCCTTTATTAAAATAGAAGCTGTGAGTATTCTTGCTTGCTTTGCCCATCGTGGCAGTTCAATTCATTAAAATTGCAGTGTGTGCATAGTGCAAGGTAAAAAAAGACAGTGTTTGATGATGATGATACTCTTTATTTACTCCCAAAGAAGGGGAACCAGCCGAAAGACTGGTTGCACTGCTTAGGGAAGGCCAGCAGGGATCCCTTGGGACTCTGCGGCCTCCAATGCGCGCAAAATGAGCTGGCGCTGTTGGGCAAGCTCGGCGGTACGCAGGAGGGACTCCCACGCATCCACTGTAGCTGTATTGTCTGCATTGTGTCGTATACATGTCCACACCATGTGAATGAATGTGGCCGCTTGTGAGCAGTGTTTGCAGCTAGGTGCAATAAGATTTGGGAAAATTTTGCTATATAGCCATGGGTTGGGAAAGGTTCCTGTTTGTATTTTGCGCCAATGGACGGCCTCGCGCCGGGATAGTTCCCGGTGTGCAGGGGGGTATAGACACCGTTCTAGCCGATAATGCTGGAGGATGTCCGTGTATGTAACAAGGCGTAAATGAGTGCCTTGGGGAGTGTCAGAGGAAGCGGCAGGCTGAGGAGGGTGCTCCGCCCGGTAGCTGAGTTCTCGGGCTAAAGCATGCGCCTGTGCGTTCCCGCTGAGCGCCTCATATGAGCTGGGGTCCATATGAGAAGACGAGGTGTAGGCGGTAAGGGGAGAGATCGGAGGATAGTGTGTGCCTGCCGGGATATGCGACCTGCATCGAAGTTACGAATTGCCTGTTGGGAATCGCTAACGACTACTTTGGTGGAGGGGTCGGTCAGAGCTAACGCGATGGCAACCTCTTCCGCGGTGGTAACAGTTGCGGCGTTGAGGACGCTGCAGGCGTTGTGCCAATTTCGGTGCGGTGCCAATGCAACTGCAACCATAGCGGGGCGATGGGGGTGGTGGGAGGCATCTGTGTACGTAACGTCGGGGCGACCGGTAAAACGTTTGTGGAGTTGCCGGGCTCGGTCGGCTCTGCGCTCTGTATGATACTCTGGATGCATACGTTTGGGAAGCGGAGGTATACAGGACTGAGTCTCTGCTCAGGCGTGAGGTCCATATACTAGAAGTCGCTCTCAGAGAAGTGATTCCTACCTGACTGCACTGCCCGCATGTGTCAGCGAGAGGCGTTCATATTAGGAAGTTAGAGTCGCTTCAATCAGCTCGTCGACTGTGTTGGAGATCCCGAGGGTCATCAGTTTGGTGGTGGAAGTGGACATGGGTAGACGCAATGCTGTCTTGTATACCTTGTGCAGTGATGCATCCGGTCGTTCCCGATCTGTTCGCGTGAAGCGAAGGTAAGGGGAAACATAGGCAATGCGCGTACAAACAAAGGCTTGTACGAGGCGCAAAAGGTTGGATTTACGCATGCCCTTATGCTTGTTGGCGACTCTCTTGAGCAGGCGGCTGATCTGGATTACATATTGATCTATTCGCTGAAGAGTAGTGGCGTTTCCTCCATTATCTTGTAGATGAAGGCCCAGGATACGGATTCGGTCGGTACGGGGTATGGGAGTGCCCTGTACTTGCAGATTGAAGGATGCCGGAGGCGATCTGGGGCGTCTTCCCTGGGTTGGGACAATGATGTATTCAGACTTGGTGGCCGAGCAGGATAGACCAACTGTGGCCAGGTAGGTACCAACGCGATCGATGGCTGTCTGCATTGTCTCCTCGATCTGGCCGTCACTGCCGTGTGCAATCCACAGAGTGAGGTCGTCGGCGTATAGCCTGTGCAAGTGGGGGATATCTGCCAAAAGATTGGGCAGGCCAAGCAGCGCAATATTGAACAGAAGTGGGGAAAGCACTGAGCCTTGGGGTGTACCCCGGCTTCCAGGAGAGATGGTGGAAGGATCTCCGGAGCCGGCGTCAAGTTGCACTGTGCGGTTCGTGAGAAAGTCGCGTATATATGCATACGTTCGTTGTCCCACCCCTATGGTTGGGGGTTCTGCAGAATGGCTTCGTGCCGGACATTGTCAAAGGCCTTCGCGACATCTAGACCAACTATGACTTTGGTGTCCAAAGTGAAATGTGTCAGCACCTGATGCTTGAGCATGATGTCTGGGGCCGCAAGGTGTGGTCGAAAACCAAACATCGTGTCTGGAAGTAGGTGATGTTCTTCTAGGTAACGAAGAAGACGGGTCTGAATTACATGCTCCAATAGTTTTCCCACGCAGGACGTGAGAGAAATGAGGCGGAGGTTCGAGAGAGTAGGTGGTTTGCCCGGCTTGGGGATGAGCACGAGGTTGGCGCATTTCCACTCTTGCGGGATGGCTCCCTGCTCCCAGAATTTTTGCAGAAAGTCTGTGAGAGCATGAATCGAGGCGTCGTCGAGGTTCCGAAGCATACGGTTAGATATCCGGTCCGGGCCTGCAGCTGAGTTTGTCTTGAGACGATTAAGCTCAGCTCGTACCTCCGGTAAAGTGATGGGAGCACCTAAACGGACGTTTTCCTTCCCCTGATAAGGAGGGAAAGATTTCACCGGTCCTGGGTGGATGTAGGTGTCTACTAGCTCCTGTTTGAGGGCGTCTGAGGTGCCCGAAAATTGGTGGAAGATACGCTGGAGCTGCTGGTGAGCTTGGGACTCGCTCCCTTCAGGGTCGATGAGGTGACGGAGTAGTTTCCAGGTGCTTCTGGTGTTAGGAGCCTTATCCATCTAGTCACATATATTGTGCCAGTTTTGGCGTGTAAGCTCTACGGCATAGTTTTCGATGTAATTGTATGGACTCGGGCGAGCCGTCGTCGAAGATTCCGATCCCACTTGCGAGTTTGCATCAGGGCCTCCAGCTTGCGCTTGCGGTCCCACAGTTGGGCATAATATATGTCGCAGTTTTGTACACAGTCTTCCACAGCAACTTCAGCAGTGACATCTGCAACTTGTTTGAGGATGTCGGCTGACCAAGCGGCAATGTCTGTGATAGGTTGGGAAGAACCTTGCTCTTTTCGCTTGGCGCGAAAGCAGTCCCAGTTGACCACTTTAGCTGGTCGCGTACGTTGTCGAGTAGGCTCCTGAATGACAATCTCCAGAACGTAGTGGTCGCTTCCGAATGTTTCCTGAGTATTGCACCAGGTAGCTGCAATCCCCGGTCCCGTAAAGGCGAGATCCGCTGTTGTGTCCCGCGAGACGCCCGTTCCTCTCCGAGTGGGTTGGGTGATATCCGTTAAGAGGTTCAGATGGAGTGTGTGCCAATCGTCCCAAAGCTTTTAAGTGTGTCGTATTGGTAACCCCATGCTTGATACGGAGCGTTGAAATCACCAAGAATAATTAGAGGTTGCCCTCGCGCTAGCTGCTGTACTCGGAGGAAAGGTGGCCCGAAGACGGCCTTGCGTTATTGGGTGGGCTATAGATGTTGAGCACGAAAAGGCTTTGCCTGGTCGCACGAGAGGGCTGGGGGCGAATTTCGAGAAGGATATAGGAAAGTGGAGTCTAGCTCATGTAAGATAACCGTAAGGTTTCGCCCAACTAGAGTAGCCACCTGGGAGTTTGCTCTACCCGATGTGTATGTCCGATATACAGCCAATTTCGCATGTTTCCCTGTTTCTTGAAGGGCAAAGATTTCTGGGGGATCGCTCGCGGTAAGGAACTGCTGAAGGACCGCGCTCTTGCGCGCGAACCCCCTGCAGTTCCATTGCCAGATGGTAGTGTTACCCGAGCGAGCCGCCATGATTAGGTTGGGAGAAGTTCGGAGTGGAGGTCGTTGAGTGATTTGGCGTCTGAACTGGGAGCGGGGTCATGCCTTCATGTTTGCAGAGGGAGTCGATTGCCTTACCAAGAGATTCTAGCTGTAGAGCAAACTGAGAGCTGAGGGTGCGAAAGGAGTTCTCAATATGTTCCTCCAGCGATTTAATACGGCCTTGAAAGAAGACGCCCTGTGCTTCGAGGCGCGCTATCTGTGCGTGTATGTCTTCCGTTTGCGTATCGCTTGCGGCAAGAGCCTTGCGTTTGTGGGCAGTGCCAGCTGGTGCGGGGGAAGTAGGAGGAGCGTCTAAGCGTTTTTCGATAGTTTCGACTCTATAAACCAGTTGTGTTACGGCGGCCGTGAGGTGTGTAATGGCTTGTTCGAGTGCGTGAGAAGTGGGAGTCCCTCCTAGCGTACTCACCGCTTGAGGTGGAGTCGGTGGCGGTTTTGGCGAAGCCGGGCCCTGGAGCTGCCCCGGTGGCGTATTTGGGTTTGCTCGGTACGGTGGCTCCGCAAGGGACAAAACGACAGAAGAGACGAAGAAAGCGGGCTGTTCCGACTAGCATCTACCGCCCCCAGGAGCCGAGCAGCCTAGCGATTAGCGGCGCATGCTTTTTCAATGGGCGTCATGTTGGACGCGGCACTAGCTTGAGAAAGCCTATACTACTACTACTACTGTTACTACTACTACTACTACTACTACTAGTATTATTATTATTATTATTATTATTATTATTGTTATTATTATTATTATTATTATTATTATTATTATTATTATTATTATTATTATTATTATTATTATTATTATTATTATTATTATTATTATTATTAATAGTAGTAGTAGTAGTAGTAGTAGTATAGAGGAAGACTCGTTTCACTAAGTTGGCCCTGAATTGTCTGTAGGTAACGGCCAAATTAACTGGCTAAATGTTATCTTCCCAGTTTTAATTATTAATGATAATAATATTAATTGGTTCACAGAAAGGGAAAGGCGCAGTATCTGTCACACGCGTGTCTGTGGACACCAAGGGATGAAGGTGTCCACAGACACAAGTGTGACAGATACTGCGCCTTTCCCTTCCTGTGAACCAATCATTATTATTATTATTAATTAAAACTGTGGAGATAATATTTATCCAGTTCATTCGGCCGTTAACTAGACAATTTAGTGCCAACTTCGTGAAACGAGTCTTCCTCTATACTACTACTACTACTACTACTACTAATGATAATAATAATATTAATAATAATAATTAGCAGAAAATATTACTGTGTATCATTATTATTTAGTAGTAGCAGTAGTAATAGTAGTAGTAGTAGTTGTAGTAGTAGTAGTAGTAGTAGTAATTGTATTATAGGCTCTCTCAAGCTAGTGCTGCGTCCAACAAGACTCCCACTGAAAAAGCATGCGCCGCTAATCGCTAGGCTGCTTGGCTCTTCTTCTTCTTCTTCTTCTTCTTCTTCTTCTTCTGCTGCTGCTGCTGCTGCTGCTGCTGCTGCTGCTGCTGCTGCTGCTGCTGCTGCTGCTGCTGCTGCTGCTGCTGCTGCTGCTGCTGCTGCTGCTGCTGCTGCTGCTGCTGCTGCTGCTGCTGCTGCTGCTGCTGCTGCTGCTGCTGCTGCTGCTGCTGCTGCTGCTGCTGCTGCTGCTGCTGCTGCTGCTGCTGCTGCTGCTGCTGCTGCTGCTGCTGCTGCTGCTGCTGCTGCTGCTGCTGCTGCTGCTGCTGCTGCTGCTGCTGCTGCTGCTGCTGCTGCTGCTGCTGCTGCTGCTGCTGCTGCTGCTGCTGCTGCTGCTGCTGCTGCTGCTGCTGCTGCTGCTGCTGCTGCTGCTGCTGCTGCTGCTGCTGCTGCTGCTGCTGCTGCTGCTGCTGCTGCTGCTGCTGCTGCTGCTGCTGCTGCTGCTGCTGCTGCTGCTGCTGCTGCTGCTGCTGCTGCTGCTGCTGCTGCTGCTGCTGCTGCTGCTGCTGCTGCTGCTGCTGCTGCTGCTGCTGCTGCTGCTGCTGCTGCTGCTGCTGCTGCTGCTGCTGCTGCTGCTGCTGCTGCTGCTGCTGCTGCTGCTGCTGCTGCTGCTGCTGCTGCTGCTGCTGCTGCTGCTGCTGCTGCTGCTGCTGCTGCTGCTGCTGCTGCTGCTGCTGCTGCTGCTGCTGCTGCTGCTGCTGCTGCTGCTGCTGCTGCTGCTGCTGCTGCTGCTGCTGCTGCTGCTGCTGCTGCTGCTGCTGCTGCTGCTGCTGCTGCTGCTGCTGCTGCTGCTGCTGCTGCTGCTGCTGCTGCTGCTGCTGCTGCTGCTGCTGCTGCTGCTGCTGCTGCTGCTGCTGCTGCTGCTGCTGCTGCTGCTGCTGCTGCTGCTGCTGCTGCTGCTGCTGCTGCTGCTGCTGCTGCTGCTGCTGCTGCTGCTGCTGCTGCTGCTGCTGCTGCTGCTGCTGCTGCTGCTGCTGCTGCTGCTGCTGCTGCTGCTGCTGCTGCTGCTGCTGCTGCTGCTGCTGCTGCTGCTGCTGCTGCTGCTGCTGCTGCTGCTGCTGCTGCTGCTGCTGCTGCTGCTGCTGCTGCTGCTGCTGCTGCTGCTGCTGCTGCTGCTGCTGCTGCTGCTGCTGCTGCTGCTGCTGCTGCTGCTGCTGCTGCTGCTGCTGCTGCTGCTGCTGCTGCTGCTGCTGCTGCTGCTGCTGCTGCTGCTGCTGCTGCTGCTGCTGCTGCTGCTGCTGCTGCTGCTGCTGCTGCTGCTGCTGCTGCTGCTGCTGCTGCTGCTGCTGCTGCTGCTGCTGCTGCTGCTGCTGCTGCTGCTGCTGCTGCTGCTGCTGCTGCTGCTGCTGCTGCTGCTGCTGCTGCTGCTGCTGCTGCTGCTGCTGCTGCTGCTGCTGCTGCTGCTGCTGCTGCTGCTGCTGCTGCTGCTGCTGCTGCTGCTGCTGCTGCTGCTGCTGCTGCTGCTGCTGCTGCTGCTGCTGCTGCTGCTGCTGCTGCTGCTGCTGCTGCTGCTGCTGCTGCTGCTGCTGCTGCTGCTGCTGCTGCTGCTGCTGCTGCTGCTGCTGCTGCTGCTGCTGCTGCTGCTGCTGCTGCTGCTGCTGCTGCTGCTGCTGCTGCTGCTGCTGCTGCTGCTGCTGCTGCTGCTGCTGCTGCTGCTGCTGCTGCTGCTGCTGCTGCTGCTGCTGCTGCTGCTGCTGCTGCTGCTGCTGCTGCTGCTGCTGCTGCTGCTGCTGCTGCTGCTGCTGCTGCTGCTGCTGCTGCTGCTGCTGCTGCTGCTGCTGCTGCTGCTGCTGCTGCTGCTGCTGCTGCTGCTGCTGCTGCTGCTGCTGCTGCTGCTGCTGCTGCTGCTGCTGCTGCTGCTGCTGCTGCTGCTGCTGCTGCTGCTGCTGCTGCTGCTGCTGCTGCTGCTGCTGCTGCTGCTGCTGCTGCTGCTGCTGCTGCTGCTGCTGCTGCTGCTGCTGCTGCTGCTGCTGCTGCTGCTGGCGGCGTACCTGGCCGCGTTCTGGACAGCGTCCGAGTTGATAGCCTTGAGGCATTTGGCCTGAGGGGTGGGAAGGATTCCGAGCGGTCCCTGAGACTGCGTTGATTGCTGCCGGAACATCGGCGGTCCCAGCGGCTGGCGTGTTGAAAAATTACCCGGCGTGAGGAGGCTTGTTCTTGTTGCTTATCAGCTTCAGCCTGTCAGCGATTTTCCCACTGACGGCGCTTAACGGCGTAGGGAGTGCGAAATATTTCTTTGCATCGGCTGTCGCCCGTGTGGTGTTCTTTCCCGCAGAGACGGCAGGTCGGCGTACAGGAGTGGTCGTTGGCCGGGTTGGGAAGCCCACAGCCTCGGCATTTGGTAACTGTGCTCACGCATACGTCGGATCGGTGGCCGAGCTCGGCGCAGCGGTAGCATACCTCATATTTCTTTTTGAAGATGGTACAGCGGTGTCTGCTGTTACAAAAATAGATCCATGCAGGGACCTTAGGTTGGGCGAATGTGATCACCACGGCAGTGGTGTTGCCGAATCTTCTGAAGTTCTCGATAGGAGGATTTCGGTTGTCCTGGAGTTCTGCTTGAATAGTTGCATGGTCGAGACGGAGATCAACCCCTCTGATCACTCCTCTTCCTGAACAGTCGTCTGGTGCACAGTACACTGATATTCCGTACGATCGTTGGTCGATGACGAGCTCTTTAAGATGTATGAGGCGCTCAGCGCCTTCGACATTTGGTGGGCAGTAGGCAAAAGTGTTTTGTAGGTAGTTGGCTTGTATAAGGTTCTCATGCCGGATGGAATCGCGGTTGAAGTTTGCTGCCGTGCTGTCCGCTTCGAGCAGTTGAAATGTAGTTGTCTTGGAGTAGTAATCCTCCTCTGGGGCGGACGACGAGCGTGAGCGTGTTGCTAGGCAGGCGGGGCTGATTGTAAGCTACCGAGCGTCAAGCGAGTTGGCGTCCACGTTGGCGAGGCGTAAGCGCGTCTGCTACCTTTTCACAATCGGGGGTCGTTTAGGACGCTAGTCCATCCTGAGAGCCGGGAACTTCGGGTGTGGGTGTCCCTTTCACTGTTCTAGCTTCCCGGAGCTTGTTCACTTTAGTCAGCCATTCACTTGCTGCAAATTCTTCGGGCGTTAGTTCTACGCCCTCCACAGTCACCTTCATGGCGGCAGGCGGCGCGTGGGCTCGCTCGGCGCCCGATGCAGCCGCGGCGAGGGGCAGCAGGTCTAGCAGAGCATACGGCGTGGTCGCAGAACAAATCGACCGTAAATGGCCAAAAATCGTTGTACGTACTTCGCAATGGTGTCCGTATGATCCTGACGACGTTAGGAATCCAGCAGCATTGATGATAGTGCACTGGAGTCGCACTGGCCGGGGTAATGTGAGGTACTAACCGATCAGACAGATAATTAGAAAGCATCGCGGTGCTCTCTGAAATCCATGAGGGTTTGGTGGGCGCTGTTTAACACAGAGACAAAGAGAAGAAAACACGGGATTGGCGCCTTTATTTCACTTGTCTCTGTTTAAAGAGCGCCCGCGAAACCATCATGAACAACCTGCATGCTCACACAAATTCCCTTTCTGTTGCTCTCTGAAATGCCTCGTCTCGCGCAGATCAACCGCTCGAGTTTGCGGGCCACATTGATGCGCTTGGCAAAGACGGTGCGGATTCATGGTCTCTCTATGAGACCAAAGAATTTGCAACGGGAGGGTAGCTGCGGCTGTAAATCTGCGTCTTGTTTATTAATCCTCTAAAAGATGACGCAGCTGAAAAGTTCTCTTATGACGTCGCTTCAGTGCTTTTTGCAATTACAACAAGATGTGCCAGCTTACTTTCCCCACCCTCCAAACTCTCTACCAGACTGCGGTGAGCTAACAGCCGCCGACTCAAGGGTTCAAAATGCGGCGCCCAACTTTGGTCATTTACATCAATGGCAGAACATCCTTTGCGTAATGAAACGTCATTTTGACGTCATTATTTAATGTTTATGCATGACCACGGCCGGTCTCAATGCGCGCGCTCCCTCCCTCACGGCCTGAGCAGGCACCGAGGGGACAATGCATTTCTTTCTGCGCTTCGCCACCGCTGGTCTCCGCGAGAGGGCGACGTGAGCCAACTCTAGCTAAAGCCCCTAAAGCCCCTGGGCTTTACCTGTAACCCATGCTAGGGGTGCGCGGCGGCGTCGGAGCACGTTTTGAGAAGCAAGTTGGCGCGCACGTGTGCCCATTTTTTTGCCTGTTGGTTTTGCCGCTGTGTGCGTGGACGAAAAGTTTCCTGTGTGGTTCAAGCTTCTAGCGCCCTGCTGAGAAGATCGCGTTTCTCAGTAAGTTTTTGCCGTAGACTTTTCATGGATACTCGCCTCAAAAACTTGTGAAGGGAAGCTGCGCGTGTTGGTGGCTATGGTGTACTGTTGTGGGCCGCTTTGTCAGTCGCGATCCGGGAAGACTGCCGGTGTGTCGTTTCATCAGTTTCCAGTTGACCAGGAACTGTGCGCCAAACGGCAAAGAAACATTTCTCGGGAAAATCTCGTCATTAATGATAGATCACCGTGGACTACAGTATGTAGCAGGCACTTTTTGGAGAGTGACTACGTCAGTGACCGCAAGATAAGAAAACTGGTTCCCGGTGCAGTCCCTAGCAAAAAAATCCGATAGAAAACTAATAGCCTATCAGATTATTGATATTGGTTTTATAGGTCTGCCAGAGCATTGGTCTTATGGGTATCCTAGCCGATTGTTTTTAGAGGTCTACTGGAGTATTGGTTTTATAGGTCAATTATTTACTGGTCGTATAGGCTATGGTTTTATCGGTCCTATGGCATCTGATAAACTGATAGGTCTGTAATGCTAGTACACCCATAGCTGTCAATAATCTGATAGACCTACAAAACCAGTAGGCTTCCAATTGGTTTTGTAGGCCCTATGGAATATTGGTCTCATAGAGTAGCTGCGGGTGTTTTACCTCTCCGGACACCTGAAAGGAGAGGGCAGCTATGTTCCATTTTCTAGGGATGAGTTACGCAGCAGGTGCATGTATACACATTTTAATCCACAATGACAGCGGCAACGCATACTGGCACATAATCCAAACATTGACTGCATCCAGGTAGCCCTCGATTCCAAGATTGCGGATTTCGGCCCGATGATGTAGTCTCTCGAATGCTAAGGCACCTGAAAGAAATAAAAAATTGCGTTACAGCTTGAAAAATAAGCGATTTCAAGAACGCGACACCACCATGACTTCAAAAACTCGGTCCACACATATACCGGCAACCGCGATTGCGCGCGTCAGTTAGGAGAGGCGCCGCCATTACTGAACGCCGAGGTAGCTGCTGAACCAACATTCCGCCTTGCGCCTCACCACAGGTTCTGCCACTTAAACACAGTGCGCACGATATTCGAAAACAGATTAACGCTAAAAAGTTTCATCAATACTTTCAAGAAATCGTGCCGACAACTTTAAAACTCGACGCTGCGTTATATCACACCGCGCGATTCAAATTCCTTTGTTGGCGTGCAGGCAACGGCATTCTGCAACGCAAAGCCACATCATACACTGACAAAGTAAAAACGTCAGCCCGAAGTTGCAAGTGATGCACACGCACCTGATCAAAAGCTGAACGTGCGCTGGAACGTTGATATCCTCGAGAAGCACCCCGAAAATCGGCGAAAACTTATAAACACAGGGCACCGACCGAACTGCCACCCGATCAGCGATCGCGCCAGCGCCAATGCCTCTACGGAGCTGCGCATGCGCGCCCAGAGGAGAGGTGGAAAGGAGGATGAGAGAGGCCAGCACGGGAACGCTTGCGCGGGAGTGGGAGTGAGAGAAAGAAACCTACCTCTCCGCTGCGAAGCGCCGCCGGCATCGCGCTACCGCGTCGGCAGCTCGAGCCGTACTCGTCGCGTGCTCGATGTCGACTCCTCTCGCTTCGGCGGCGGTTGCAGCGTTGCAGTTGCTTGGACGCGCGCCTCTCAATCCATTTCACCGTCCTGCTCTGCACATGTAGGTGATTGTGACTGAGCTGGGCCCGGACAGAACCGTGCTATATCCGCGTGCTTTCCCATCTCCATTCAGTGATCCAGTAGCAACAGCGTCGCGCGTCTTGCGGCTCCAACCGTACGTAGTTTGTTGAGACCGCGCGCAGCGTTCTCAATTGTTATTGCGGCTAATATTGTACGTTACGGCAACACTCAATAAACGGGATGAATGCGTGAGTTTTGGGGATGTGTCCGAGATGGAAAAGGAAACAATGACAAAGACCTAAAATCTCCAACGTACTGATCCTGCATGCAAGACCCATAAACAAAGGCATACTGATGTATCAGACACATGAACCAATATGTAGTAGTCTACAAGACAAGCATGTATCAGCCTATAAGATGTATGGGCTTCTGCACTGGTCTGATGCTTTTCTTATACAACCCACCGATAAACCTATGAAACCAATACTATTGCCTATGGGACAAATATGTACCAGTCTATAAGATTTATGAGTTTCTGAATGAGTCTCATAGAAATGCAGATAAAACACAGAATACCTACAGAACCAATACCGATTCTTATAAAACCAATAACGCACCCTATTGGTCTTTTTTGCTAGGGGTGCCAACCGTATTTGAAGGATATCCTTCTTACCTAGCACCCAGTGCGAAAAAAGTTCGTAGGACCCCAAAAGTTCGAGACACTGCTCCTTCTAGGAAACCATCAAAACGAAAGGCACAGCCAGAATGCGAGGGTGCAGTGCCAGAGTCGCCGGAGCGTGAGACCAAGCAGAGAGATATCATAGGCACTCAAACAACAAACAACGATGCACAGCGAGCAAGTCGATACCTTTTAATGATATCTAGGCTTCGTTCGCAAGTGCCGTACTATCGCCCCAACTGCTCAAAAGCACAGCAGCAATTAGATGCAGAGAGGAAGGTGATCTCCTCATATCGAAACGACAAACGTTACTCAGCTCTGAAAAATATTGCTTCAGACGCGGAAAAGGGGGAGAAAAAGGCTGTTTTCCTGCTTTACCAAGTTGACGGGTACCAGAAGAAATTCCAGTCTTATCCCGAAGACGTGATCAGACAGTGTATCACATGGCGGTTTCTTTCTCTAAAAGGCTATGATCATGCCGGTATTAATCTGCTGACACTGCCACATAAGTGCACACTGCAGCGCTATATCGGTCCCAGCTCAACTTCTTCAGGAATGAGTGGTGCCATGAAAGAAAGCTTGGTTCACGAGGCTTCTTTTCTCAGCCACAAACTGCACATGGCCTCATCAATAATAGATGAAGCTGCAATAAAGCCAAAGTGCATATACGACCGGAAGTCTGAAAGACAAGCCGGAAAAGGGTGCACCGCTGCACCGCGTACCAAGAACGGAACACCTGTGTTTCGTGCTCCATGGAGTGGCCAGCTCCTACAAGATCCCGTGTTCATACCATTTCACCAAGCAACTGAGCGGGAGAGACTTGTATGCGTGGACGAAGGACGTCATCGCTGCAGCTGAGGAATGCGGCTTTGTAGGTTCGCATCGTTACCGACAACTGCTCAGCGAACAGAACCATGTTCAAACTCATGGGAAGTGGTTCTTTGTCAACTGTAGTGAAGCATCCTCACGACGATGAACGAGAAATTTTTTTAAGCTTTGATCCTTACACTTTCAAGTACCCACATTGACTGTGCCGGCCTTTAAAGGAGCCCCGAAACGATTTTTAAGCACATTGTTTTGCCTCTTGGTTACGTAGATTGAGTTATAGTGACACTATTAACGGTGGTTGTTTTATGTATTATCCAGTATTTAATATTTTAATTTGTTCGTGAAAGCGAGTTCGGACCACTGATGGTGCCGGCACACAGCGGCCATTTTTTGGCAGCGGATATGACAACATTGGGTCCGATTTGATGATTGGACGAACAATAAATTCACGGCTAAATGAACTCATGATTAATGATACGCTCTGTAATGGTCTTGCGTTTTCTAATATACTTACAAAACCGACATATTTATTTTAGATTAAAGCACTTCAAATAAAATGTTACAAAAAATAACGCTAGAGGCTCTGTCTATTTTCCCGAATCCAAGAATTTTGCGCCCCTCTAGTAGAAATAGTTGCTCATGTAGCTCCTGTTTGCCCTGTGTTTGCCTCAGGTATCATGGCGGAAGTAGAATGGTGGCGAAGGCTGGGCCCAAAAGCGGTTCAGCGGCACCGCAGCATAGCCACAGGTCGGGGGGCCAACTACTCGGGGGGCCAACTACCCCGCCTGCTCTTTTTTTTATTTTTCGATAATGCAGTCGGAGCTCCGGCAAGCCACGCTCTGAAAAAAAAAATACGACAAGCTTGCGCAAACTCTCAGACAAGCCACGCAACGACAGTTGACCAATATTATATAATTCGAGAGGTTGTACACAGCGCTCGACCTTAAAATTTCGTTGCCATTCCTCCTCATAGCACCGCCCGAGCTCTCAAGTGCGCTCACGCGATGCACTCACATTATGAGCGCATCTGCTACTTTGGCTGCCAGTTGTAGTTCCTTTGCCACACTGGCTGTGGCTGTGGGTAAACGCAAGAGGGGGGGGGGGAGGGTAATAATTGCAATTTTATTGTAGTGTTTGCAGACTTGGAATATGGCCACATCTTTAAGGCAGTGCTGTCCCTATGGGAAGGATATGGCTGCTCCAGCATGAGCATTTCTAAGGGGCCAGTGACAACCAAAGGAGGCCAGTGCTGAGGAATCGGCCGTGGGTTAATGGAGCTGCCAGACCATGAGAATGAGCAACAATTCAGCGCGGCCACATCACTCAACGATCACGAGAAGCGACAAGATAGTGGCTGGTATAGCAATGTGGACAATAAGAGTCTGAAGCAATGAATGTCGTGGATTTCGGTGACACTTACTCCAACGACGAAAGGCATCATTTTCAAAAGGCAAAGCTTCATCATGTTCCTTATGAACCCATAGTACTAGTACTGGGATCAGCACAGACTCGCAGCTGATTCTCAATGCAAGGGCTTGCAAATGAATGTTCGTACAGAAGATCAAGTCACATTCTTCTCATCCCATATTGCCAACATCACAGTGAAAGCCTGGTTTCTGCAAGCTGCATAAGAGGAGATGTGTTATCAAGGTGTTATGACATGATACATGAAGAATGACCTTGCTCACTGACTGCTACAAAGTGTTTGTGCACTGTTCTACTGTGTTTTCCTGACATTTGCCATAACAGCATATGCCACAGAAAATTTGACTGCGGGTTCAAAGAGCACACAGCCATCGAGCTTGCTGAAATGCTTTCCCATTGCCTTAGATGCAAAATGTCTTAGACAAAGTTTTATACCAAGAATCATTGCTGCATGTTGTGTGGTTTCATCCATGACTTCAAAACTTGCAAAATGGACTTTATGCCAGGTGTGGTGATCATCCAGCTGGTTTTGATAGCAGCTCCTACTGGCTTCCACTACACCATTGAAAGTTCCTTGTTGCCAGTCCCAAAATCTAACCGTGCCGTGTCGACCTTGTGCATGACCTGTGTGCTGAAGATGAATGTTTTTCTGCATCTGCAAAGTGTGTCCATGTTTTTGACCAACTGCATTTGATCCAGTCTCCACTGTCCCCTAAGTGCAAACAAGTTCAAACGGCTGTAGCAAAAATGTTCGTGTTCTTGAGGGACCAGGCCACTGCAAGACGTCATAAGTGGCATGCAAACAATCTGCTGTGGTCCAGTGTGTCCCAGTCAGCATCTTTTTCCGACGTTGTGAGGGATTATGGAGTGCAAATTACGGAGCTCAGAAATGAAGATCTGTCCTTCCTTCCTTTATATTTTGTTCGAAGCCCTGTGTTCATATGTCCAGCGATATTACCTGGAACCTTCACCAACTCCCTACAGCTGTGCTTTTCTTGTAGTTAATGTTTAGCACTTAGAAAGCAATGCTTGTGTTGTGTATGACCTTGTTGAAATTTGCAGAACTCAAAACCAGCGAAATGTGCCAGTTGTAATGCAGTGCCGCTGCGCTGGGACGAACCTGAACTGAAAATATTCTTGAACAAAACCTGTGGTCCAGATTGTGGCCCTCTCTGAAACTGGCCTGCTAAAAGGAAGATCTCTGTCTAGATATATGACCGATAAAAACTGCCACGTAAACTGTTTTTCTGATATAAGTCTCGCTGCTATACATACTCCAGGAAATTCCGCATGTGTGTTTTGATAACATCACCAATCTTTGGTTGGACGTCATTAAAGTAGCAGCTGTGAGGATACAACTCTGCTCACAAGCTCTTTCTGTTGTTTCTTTGTATGTGCTTCCACAGAAAATTTTAACTGTAGCTTTGTAACTGGTGCTCATCTCCTCAGATCACATGTTGATTTAAATTTCTATCCGTCTCTCAGGGTGACAAGAACACAGATTCCTATTTGTGAAAACTTCTAGACATTGTTGACAGTGATAGAAGCCACGCTTCCTATTATCCTTCAGCCTCTGCTGTAGACCTGCCCCTGCATTCATTCAACATCCAAGTGAAGTGGTCACTGGCACCTTGCTGCATTTGGAGTGACCATTGCTTGAATTTAGTGCTGCCTATCATCTATGTGGCTCCAAAAGTGCTATCCGGGTTAGTATACTTGGCAGCAAGGAGTAGGTGTCGAATCTTGCACATCAAGAATATGAACCTCTTTTTTCTTTTTTGGTATGCTCTCGACATTGGAAGCTCAACATGGTCTGCTTCATACCTTGCTGCCTTCATATCTTGCTGCAATACTCCATGCGTCAAAATAGCTGCAGGTCAAAGTTATGCATTGCCAGAACTTTTGCCTCACTACCAGAATATAGGTATTGTTGTGGCTGAGCCTTGGAACAGACACCTATATGTGTATCCGAAGTGCCATTGGCACAAGAGCCTTTCCAAGCACAAGAGCCTTTCCAAGATGCATCACAGAAAGTAGCCTGGCCAGTTGGTGCATGTCTCTTTGTGGAGCAGCATGCAGTATTTCTTGCCTGCAAGCAATATATTTATTCAGTTGCTAGCGAGTTCTGTGTTAGTGTCATCATGACTCTGTTCCGTCACCCTGTGCACTGTTTTGCTAAGGAAAATTTAAAAAATGGCCATTACCATGACCACAGGGGAAGCATTTGCTTTTCTCGGTTCTTCTTGGTGTTGCAATATGGTGTTGTAGTTTGGCCTCATGGTTCCGGAAAGTGTAAGACCGAAAATGAAGAGCCCTGAAAAAAAGTGTTTCAAAAGTTGTATATCTGTGTTGCCCTTTTCTGTCTTTGCCTGGCATACTAATTGCTTTTCGGCTTAACAGTACCACATGCTGTAATCCGTGCTGCAAGCTGTGCACTGTATAAACAAATGAAGCTTGAAAAAACAAAACTGGTTTATTTATTTTTTACCCCTCACAGTTGGGAAATTTAACCCTGTGTAGCGTTCCGATGGAAACATCTTCCTAATCATGGTCACCGCACTTGAAGGGATCACTCTTTGTTCTCCAGTTCAGTCTCTTCCCCAAATTCATCTTGCAAACTGGTGGTAGGCCACATAACATTTTCTAGAATGAAAAGAAGAGAGACATCTGTGAAAGAGCAATCTCGGGATTTACAAAGCTCCAGTCCACATTGGTTTGACTCAAATGTCTAGCATACTGCAAAAAGAGTACCACCACAAATCACCTCCATACCTTGAGACAAAATACCCTATGTAGAGTGTTTTTTTTTTATGTTTTCTCGCCTCAGGGAATAAAAAAATATGAAAGAAAAGGTTGTACATAGATCTAATAAGTTCTGCTATAGATTAGTCATTACATTACTGATAGTGCTTTCTACACATATGCAATGATAATAAATGAGTAAGCTGCACTAGTGAATCCAGTGAAATACTGTGCTTTTACAGCATGCACACATGTTGGAAAGGTTCAAACGTCCTTAATGTGGAACCACATGGCTCAACATCTCGGCAGCACAGAGGCTCCGTACACCTGGACGCAGCAACAGTTTCAAGTCATCAGTGTGGTGTTTTCTCCGCTCGCGTGACTTCCGGGGTTAAAATTGAACGTAATGTTACCACAGTGGCTCTATCACCACGTTTTTAATCGCGATATGGACAAGGCACATTTCGTCAATATACACGTATGTTGTTTTTCGAAGTTCGCGAGGCGTGCCTGCGTACCGAGAACGACTTGGCGGAAACGATCTAATCGAGCCACTGCATTCTACAAGAATTCGTTTCAGTCCCAAGAAAGATGCAAAAAAAGTGCTGCGGTTCATATTTACCAGTGCGCATCGTCAGCTTGGTGGTGGTCTGGCAGCGTTGCTGGGCGATCGTCGTCAACACCGCGCGGTGGACGCGACCACTGTAACGCGACGACGCTGGTCGGCTGCTGTTCGTCCCCTTTCGGCGTATCCCCGCACGGAATAACGCGCAGATCGTCGCTCCGTCGCGATATCTCGCGTTTGAGTTCCGATTAGTCTGGCAAGTCCATTTACGGTGACTTCTTATGCACTCCTAAGGTGCTAGCAGTGCTGATATCGGATGGTGAAGCGTCACTGACCATCCACCTGTTTATCAACATGGGAGCGACGCGACGCTGTCAACTTACGCCCACGTGTTCCTTGTAACCATAGAAACGACGCTGCCATCCTTGGCAGGAACGAGTTAAAGCAAACAGGCAACCATGCAGTGATAACTTCCGCGACGTCATCGGTTTGCCTCTTTTGATTGGCCGCACCCAATGACGTCAATGGGAAAGCGAAATGGGAATGGGAAGCCCCGCAAAATTTGAGTTGAGGGCAGTTTTTTGTTTGCTTCTATTTTTAAATTTCTTCATTGAATAACTCCCGTTCCTGTGCACCGATTCTTGTAATTCTTTTTGAGCTAGTATCCCTGTGACATAAAGAAGTGACCTGAAGCATAACCGATATCATATTACGAAGCGCTTCGCGGCTCCTTTAAGAGGAAAATAAATGATTGCTAACGCTGATTTCTTTCTTGCTTCACTTTTACTCCTGCCAGTCGCAAATGATCCAGCTGTGCCAGCTGATAATATGCGCCCTCACACAATGCCAAATTCAGTGTTTTCAGATCCACATATACTATAGCCCCCACTTGCACGTCGTGGCTGCATAAGACACGGTTGTCATGTTCTTGCTCAACGCGCTGAGAGCGGCCGTCCAGCAACTCTATGCAAATGTCTCAAACAGCGCGCGCCGAGGCTACCTCGAGAACATTTATCGGCCCCCATCGAGCGAAGCGGGGTTGGCTCGCAGCGCCCCGGAGACTAGCGGCCATAGGTGGCAACTGCCCCTCCTGCACAGGTCGTTAGAGGGGAGGGAGCGCGCGCATTGAGTTGTTGTTGTTGAAAACTTTTATTGTCCAACAGAGAAGGACCACACCGCGTGGGCCGCTCGCGTATTTGGGTTTGCTTGGGACGGTGGCTCCGCGAGAGACAAATGACAGAAGAGACGAAGAAAGCGGGCTGTTCCGGCCAGCGGCTATCACTCCCCGCACCTCTCGCTCATTGGGTGCTGCGCGCGCGCCCCTTTTGTCGCCGCGCTTCTGGACGTCCTGCTCCCTGCACCTCTCGCTTGTTGGGTGTTGCGCGCGCGCGCCTTTTGTCGCCGCGCTTCTGGACGTTCTGCTGCTGAACGTTTTTTGCCCTGTAACGTCGTTTGTGCGCTTCACTGCCTACCTGCCGGGTAACGTCGCGTGTGCACGCTTCGGGCTGCTGCTGAATTTTTCGTTCGTGTAGCGCCGTACGCGCGCTCTTGGCTTCTGCTGAACTGTGCACGCTTCGGGCTGCTGCTGAATTTTTCGTTCGTGTAGCGCCGTACGCGCGCTCTTGGCTTCTGCTGAACTTTTTGCCTGCATTACCGGCTTCATTGTCGTAGCGCGCTGCAGCAGAAGAGAACGTCAAATGCTTTCGTGTCGCCCTCAACACTGATGGGGACGCGTACGAGTGGCTGAGCAGCTACAGCAATGCTACGAGTACGTCGTGGGTAGTCGACTGGGAAGTGGCCGATCCTAAAAGGTATTTTACTACCTGACTTGGCATGTGCTCGTTCCTTGTAGTTTTCTCTTGATTAACTAATTTTGCTTACACCCAATGTTCTCTCTACTGAACTGAAAGTTCTTGGTTGTTTCATTTTGTGTGATAGTATCTGTGCATTCAATTTGTTGATGGCCCAGCATCATAATGCACAAGTTAATGTGGCTTCTTAAATGAAGAATAAATGAGTATAGTGTAATTTCAATGTATCATTTTTCTAATATATGAATTGAAACAAAAGTCTGCTTAGTTATGCTGGAATGTAAATTTATATTTTTAGATTGTAAGCTCTACTTCTTGGGATGCAACTTTGAATTCGCCTGGCATCATCCAAATGACCTTGAGTGGACATACCGCACTTTTCTTACGCCAAAAACTAATCTTTATTTTTAGGTGTCCACAGAAAAAGACAAATACTGCAACTTTCTTTTCCCATAAACCACTTATTATTATTAACAATCGCAGAATGAAACGGCAGTATGACCTGGTGCAGATGCCCACCGAAAACCTGCACCTTACTTTCCCCCAAAACACACTTAAAGTAAAAATATATAAAAAACATAATAAAAAGTGGTGGGGCATTCTACTTTCCAATTTATTTCCAACCTACAAGTCGGGGGTCCCCCATGGAAAAAGCTACCACAGACAGCTTGACTGGGCCTACAGCAGCATCTCGCAGTGCATTTCACAGCACAATAAAAATGGATATGAACATGAGAGCAAAAGCAGCGTTTACACTTCCTAAAGAATTATACACACATCAGATATCATAAATGAATATGAACATCACAGTAATATTCATTGCCTCATCATAAAATTTGTTGATTCGTGTCTAAATGCGCTAGGTGGAGCAGTAAAGTCAATGTGGGCTTTAGGTTTATTATAAAGTGATGGTATGCGGTAGTCAAGAGTGGCCCGGCCATAATTTTTTTTCATGTATGTGGCACTGGTTTTACTTCCCTACGTAAGCTGTAAGCATGCAAGGGATGTGTGTATCATTTGGAGGGGTACATTTATGCATATAGAAAGACAGTTTGTAATCATATAATTTAGTTGCTTTAAGCATATGATGTTTAGTAAACAAGCGATCAGTAAATAGCTGGCTAGGGTTTCCATAAAAGTTGTCAAGAATTCGTAGCACCTTTTTTTGTAGCCGCTCTAGTTTATTATAATTATGGATGGTTGTAGCTCCTCAAACTAAAATGCAATATGAAAGACTAGAGTAGAAATTAGCAAAACATATTGCTTTTTTGAGCTTTACTGGAAGTAATCCTCTCAGCTTATAGAGACAGCCAACTGTTTTGCTTAATTCTATCGCCAACTTGCTAGCATGTGTGTTCCACGACATGGTTTCTTCAAACCAGACGCCTACAAATTTTTCTGAAGTCACACACTGCAATGCTGCACCTTGAAAGTGTAGGACTAGCTCAGTGTCACAGACTTTGTTATGAGGCTCGAAATAATACATTTAGCATTTTTAACATTCAAAGTTTGCTCAAATAACTATTTATGACAGTGTTCAATTTGGTAGAGGTTTGTGCGGAGAAAAAAATATTTGTGTCATCAGCGTACATGACCAGTTTCGGTGAAAGAGGCAAATTGCACGTCATTAATACATGTCGGGATACATGTAAAAACTGGGATGTGGTCACTGATATAAAGGGAAAGCACACCTGATAAGCACTGGTCACAATGTACAATTGGTAATGCAGATATCTAGAAGTGTGGCACCGGTATCGGTAACATGGGTAGGCAAGGAAATTATATTCGAACAAGTGGAAGCGCGAAGTATGGTTTCTAGGCACTCAGAAGATGAATCTTCACCAAGCATATTGATATTCACATCACCCATAACTAAGAAGGCTCCTTGCATTGAATGGAGGCTTGACAACAAAGTTTTCATTAATTCAAAAAATTGGGTTTTGTATCCTAATAGTGGCCTATGGACAGCTGCTATAAGAATATTTTTTAACCGTACCATAAAGCACTCAACACTGGTGTAATGCATGGTTATTCGCCGAGAACTTCGCAGGCAATTGAGGCTTTGCTTTTTACCTCTTAAGGTGAAGCTTGAGCATCCCCCTAATGCAAACCCCCTCTACAACCTTGCTAAAGCATGTCAAACCATACTTCCCATAGCTTTTGCTTGTGACTATTTTGAAGCCATTCTTATAGCCCCCCATTTTTTCCCTAGGATTGTATTCCACAAAAGGTGGAGATGCCAGCATAGCAGTCGCAACAAGACTGCTGGCCGGAACGCTACAAACTGCCCAGCCTTCGTTGACATAAAAGTCAAGAAAGTCACAAAGGACACAAAGAAGAGGGATGGCTTCTTGAAGCGAACTGTGCCGCTGCCTGCTGTCATCAGGGTCATGGATGACCATAATCATGCTACTGACTGCGCGGATGGCCTGCGGTTGCTGCGGAGCACGTCTGACACTCGGGCAGCATTTCATTCCTACTTTAATGATGGCCACAGCCCAGCAGAGGCCATAGCACTACACCAACGAAAGCTGGAAGTAGAGGATGACGGGCTAGAAAAACTGGCGAGTGGTGCTGTAAACCCGAGTGCCAACACAGTCTACAACTGGTACCGGGTCTGGCGGAAGGAACACTTTGGCAGTACTGCAGATCCTTTGACTAAGCTGGCTGAAAAGGCACCAGCCTATCTTCATAACGGTAAGTTGCAATATGCTCAACAGTACTATGTGATGGAGAAATTTTTTTTTTGCGATTTTATAGCCTCAGGGCATAAATCCATAACGTTGTTGCAGCCTGGAAAGGCCGACATCTGAGGTTGCATTACAGTTTTCTTTTCCCTTCTAGAGGCCACGTCAGGCTTTAACCATAAAGCTTCGGAGCAATGGCCATGTTAGTCTCCACTTTTCAATACCTGGAACTTTGAGATTTGCAGGCCAAACAGTCAGTTCTCTGTCTCGTGAACATTGTGCCTGCCACAGGAGCCGCTAACATAGTAATAGGCCTGGTGCATGAAAATGCAATGTAGACAAATCCCACTGGTTTCATGTGGTATTTAATGTTTTAGCGTTACAAGCTGCAGTGAATATTTTCATATCTTAAACTTGTCATGAGCATGCATCTAGCCTGTGAGAGTTGATAGTGGGTATAACATGTTAAGTTGGCAAGAGCAATATAAAGTGACATGTCTGTGTTTGTACTGCGTCACATAAAATACCCCAGAAAAAAGATTGAATGGCTAAGATTCAAAACCATGAATTTCTCACAGCCTCATAGACACCATATGATTGCCATGTTACTTGCTGGATAAGGTGAACATGGCTTATACTAAGTGAAATGCAAAATCTCGTGATATGAAGGTGAAAAAAAGGGTGAATGCACCATAAGAATGATACGGTGCAAACAAGGCATAAAAGAAAGTGTACAATAGCCTATAAAAGGTGTTTGCAGTCATTAGCTTGATAACTGTTTGCCAGCAGTGAAACCTTACTCCTGGATAGCACAAACAGTAATTATTTCGTCTTTTTTGTGTCCTGTTTAATGATCCGACATCTAAAATATCATTTATGAAAAACTTCCCAATTCAATCAACCACACTATCAAAATAAAAAAAGAAATTCCTCTGCGTGTTTTCCATGATTCCAGAGACTTCTGACTTTTGTTACATGCACAGCTCTACAAAGCCCTCAATTATATACGCATATCTGCTCAGCAAGGGCGCCCTATTAAAAATCGGTTTTAAAAATTATGTGTGGAAAGCCATGATAAACAGTAAACTGTATTGGGTGGGTTAAAAGTAGTTCACATTGTGGAAAAGTGCAAAAGAGAGAAAGGAGAGGACGACACGGGTGCTGTCTAACAACTTAAGATTTATTAGAAAGTATATACGGTGAAATGTGCGAAACCAAAACAAAACATCAAGGATTATGCTGCAGTGAAAGGCACTTATCAATGAAGGCTATCTCATTTCCTTGTAACACAAAAGACTGTTATGCTACACATGTGACCGGCTTCTTAGCAATGCAGTAAGCTTCAAAAATATCCCTGCCTATCTGGTTGTTGCTGTAGTAATGGGTCGTAGTGTTAGCCAGATAGCAATTGTGCTTTCTGGTAGGCTGGAGTCTTTCTTACACACGGAATTGAAGCTTACAGGTTTGTCATGTAGTATAACAGCAATGTTTTGTGTCTCAGAATATTTACATAATTTTCTTTTCATGCTGTATTTACTACTGCTTTCATTTGAGAATCCGAAATAAAATTTCTCATTACCACCTATTATTTACACTTCATTCTATTTTCATGTGTTAATTTAATGCAGGCACCACATTATTTCCGGTCAAAAATAAGTAAATAACCTAAACGGAGGCCATTTGCTACACAACAAGGGTGGGACCAAAGAGGGTCTTACTGCTCCTGATATCACAGAAGCACAGGCGGTTCTCGCACAATTGCTGCCTTCCCCATATAGTCATTTGTGAACACATTTCTACTCTCTAATAAATTATCTTTCAGGCAAAAGAAATAATTGCATTGATCAACACCACAAATTAGGAGATGATATAAATATTCTCCCTAATGCTTTCCTTCATTTCAGTGACTGTCAGCCTTACCCTTTCTCCACAATGAAATCATGCCATACTAGGCATCTCTCTTGGCCTGTATATACCTACCTAAAGTTTTAGAAAAATTCAGAAATTGTTGTCATCATAATCACAGATGAACACCACACTTAATGCATACTAATGCTCTGAAGTTTCACTTTCTAAGAACAATTTCCGAGTGGCAAGCTCTACCTCTACAAATGGTATTGATTACCATTGGCAACAAACTTTATAGCATATTTTAGAAAATGCATTTGTCGTATACTGCAATTTTATTTCATGTTTTTAATTAATGTTTGCCTTCTCATTGCATTTTGCTTTTATTTTCTACCTCCCTGCTTGGATCTAAAGAAAGGTCTCTATTATTTTGTACGAAAATAGTGTTCTGGTTACGTCACATGAAGCATTGACACAGCCGATAGTACAAGGTTAAAAGCACGTGTCACCTTTCGCAGGGATCGATGTCAGGATCACAAAATCTGAAGATGGTACCAGCTGGGCAGCTCTTATAGTCACCCAAATAATGAAGAGGACGCAAGGGCTGACTTCTGCCAAGGAGATTATATTCATCGACAGCACAGCCTCATGCGATGAGTCCCAAAGCAGCGTAACGCTGGTGCTTGCAGCGACCGTGGTTGGAGCGCTGCCGCTAGCGGTCCTGCTGCACAGCTCTCAAAGCACCGAGAGCTACAAAGCTGCTTTTGGCCTGCTCAAGCAGAGCTACCCAACGTGCTTCGGTGGTGCTCATGTAAGCATTAATGTGCATAGTGTTCATAACGGGCCAAGTCATAATTACAGTTAGGTGCACAATTGTGAATTGGTCTTGCCTCTTTCCTGCTCTGTTGGAAAGGGGGAGAACAAAATGAAACGTTCTGCAAATTTAATCTGACCTGTTGCATACACAAATCAACTTATAAATTTTCACCACCACAGTTTTTAAATAATAATTCCCAAAGACTATGTAATAAAAATACAGCATTAGCTTCCAATTCATTTTATAAGGTAATAGGCAAAGGCTATAAAAATTCTACATATCGTGATCATCAGCCAGACTATACCCACTGTAGGGCGAGGACCTCTCCCATATTCCTCCAACTAACCCAGTTCTGTGCTAGCTGCATCCACTTGACACCTGCAAACTTCTTAACCTCATCTGCCCACCTAACTTTCTGCCTCCCCCTGCTACGCTTTCCTGCCTTTGGAATCCAGTTTGTTACCGTCAGCTACCATTGGTTGTAGCTAATATCGCTAATACAGTTTTCGCCTTCTTTCTTGATATGAAAAGCTTCAAGTGCCAACCGCGTGTTTATTTTTGCTTCTGCCAAGAATCGTCGTCTCATGAAATCGCGGTGCACACTCGCAAGCAAGAATATGGGACACGAGATGAACACCTTTGTCATCTTTCTTAACATTTAGCGCATGCTCCCTCAGTCGCTTATTAATACAGCGGCCAGTCTGCCCGATGTACGTCTTCCCGCAGGAAAGTGGGATGGAATACACCACTCCAATGGTGCAAAGAACATGAGTAGTTCGGTGCCTGATTTGGCAGCCAAGACGCCCATCACTGCACGTGCGGGAGCAGAGCTTAGGGATAGAATGCCTCTTTGCTATCTTCTTCATATGGTGTGACACATTATGAAAATAAGGGACCATCACCGGCCTGAACGTTTCACGTTTGGCCTCCAGGAGGTCTGAGGCCAAACGTGAAACATTCAGGCCGGTGGTGGTTCCTTCCGCAGAATCCGCAGCTTTTTTCTGTGTTATGAGCACAGCCCAGTCTCCAATATGGCAGTGCCCGTTGGCCAATTTTGAAAAGGTTAATAACAGGCTACACAAATACCTTCAATAGGTCTCTCTTGCCACTGGCCATTGATGAATGGAATTCGATTCCGAAATCTATAGTCCAGGAATGTCTGAACTTGAAATTTAGACTGTTAATATCTGTCCAAATTGCTAAATTAAAATGAGCAGCATTTTGACTTAAATTTTTCTTAACTACCTTACTGTAGCCTCAAAAGTGAGTTTTGCTTTGTTCGCTCTCTCAAATTTTACTAACATATACGACCTGTCATTTGTCTGCGTAGCCTCAAAAGTGAGTTTTGCTTTGTTCGCTCTCTCAAATTTTACTAACATATACGACCTGTCATTTGTCTGCGTACTACTTTGTGCATATTGTGCTTCTATAAACCGCCTTAATGTGTAAGCATATGCTGACATGAATGCACTGGTGCCCTTGACCATTTGGTTTTTGCATTGTTCTATTGTTATGCACTGTATTGCAATGTTGTTACCATGCCTTTTTGTTTGTTTTCCATTGTATAAAAAATCTACGACAATGAACATTCTCTACTAGTCCTTGCTTCCCCAAAAATAATGCCCGCTCAAGGTCTTTAAGGATCAATCAATGATGACGGTAACAGTCTGGAAGGTAGAAGAACGAAACAACCAGATGTTAGCCGAGTAAAAAGCTAGTCTAACTGATCTGTGTGTGTGCCTGTGTATGTGTCAATAAATGTGAAATACCAATAAAATCTTGTAAATAATTGATTAGAAAGAAAAAAAACAACCACAGGTCACTGGTGGGATACAAACCTGTGAACCTCGAATATAGTGTCTGGTACTCTTATCAACTAAGCTACAATAGTGGTTATTCAGTGTTCAAGTTTGCTCAATATTTGTGTGGCGTGTAACCTACACTTGACGGTGCTCACCAGAACCACCCTTGTCGGTGGTCCTCAGCTGTCATGTGGAATGTCAACTTAAAGGAAGAGTGGGAGCTGGGCGCTACCTGCGACATCAAGGCTTTCAGAAACAAGGCCCATATGGCAAACATTAGGCTAATCAGCAAACAAATGCAGGGAGAACAAGGTGCTCATTACATTATAATATATATATATCTCGTGAGGCAGACAGTCGCACCAGCGAATTCACCTTTCTATTTCAGATAAGCCGAAGCAGCAGCTACTGACTAGCCCCAGCTCATCACCACTTCGTCTTTTTCCCACGACTTGATAATGATTACACTTAGATGAAGATGAAGTTCACTCACACTGCTTACAACCTTCCCCCTCCAAAACGAAAGCGACCATCCTGGTCGTAAATTATAGCTTAAGGTCGGCAGTTAGTGTTTAAAACGCGACATGTGCACTACTTCGGTGTCAGTGCCGCGACACCGGTGATCGCGAACAGGCGATGCAGGTGTGATGAGATAGTTGGAAAAGTTTGTTCTAGAACCGTGTACGAGCCAATAAAACGGCTCAGAAACCTTTCACACAGGCCGGGGATGCGAGTAGATGTCCAGAGTAGCACTTCGTCTCCAGGGCTGAAAGACACTGAGCGATGGGTTGTATCATATGTGCTTTCCCTGGAAGCTTGAGTGGCTTCAGTTTGAAGGCGGGCACAATCACGGCAGTGGGTGATACGAGACACAAACTGTTCATGGGAAGGTGCGGCAGAAGGAGTGGAAACTGAGAAGAAAGATGCTTTGAGTGAGAAGGTATGGTGGTGGCCATAAACAAGAAAAAATGGAGAGTAGGTGGTGGTTTGTTGAACGGCAGTGTTGTAGGCGAAGGTGACAAAGGGGAGTAAAGAGTCCCAGTTGTTGTGCTGAGGGTGAATATAGGTGGATAGAATATCAGAAAGGGTGCGATGAAAGTGTTCAGTGAGACCATTGGTCTGAGGGTGGTAAGGAGATGTAGTTTTGTGCACTGTGCCTGAAGCATGAAGCACTGCGGCAAGGACGGTGGAGAGGAACGACTTACCACAATTGCTAAGGAGGAGGCGAGGGCCGCCGTGGAGAAGTATGGTGTGGATGAAGAAGTTGACGATTTCGGAAGCGGAGGTGGAAGGAAGTGGTGCGACTTCAGCGTATCGGGTGAGGTGGTCAACGGCAGTAACGACTCGGCAGTTGCCAGCTGGAGTCAAGGGCAGGGGGCCATATAAGTCTATTCCGACGACTTGAGAGGCGTGAAAGGACATAGGAGAGCTTGTAAGAGACTGGCAGGAGGCGACGTAGACCGCTTGCAGCGTTGACAAGGGATGCAAGACACTACATATTTCAATAGTGAGGTTGAAAGGCCAGGCCAGAGGAAACGACTTTTGATGCGGTCGTAGGTTTTGTGGTATCTAAGGTGACCTGCGGTAAGGTCGTTGTGAAATCCTTGTAGAATTTGAGGACGCAGGGAAGAAGGAATTACGGGAACCCAGGTGTGGCCCAGTGGGCTGTAGTTGTGCCAAAATAATGTGCCATTCTGTAACTTGAAATGTTTGAGCCGAAAACAAAGACGGGCATTTGGAGGTCTCATAACACCGGTGAGACCATCAATCAGCTTTCGACAGTAAGGGTCAGCACTCTGGTGGTGAGCCAGATTACAGTCTATGTCTGGCATGGGAGCAATAGAGGCGGCGCTCAAATAAAGAGTGGATAACTGTAGAGTTTAAATCGCGTGACTCCGTTGGGACAGGAGAGGAATGTGAGGACATGTGTTGCGATGGCGAAGCAATAGGGCAACGAGAGAGAGCGTCGGCGTCCTTGTGCTTCTTGCCCGATTTGTAAGTGACAGTGAAGTCGTACTCTTGAAGGCAGAGGATCCACCGCCCGAGACGACCGGACAAATTTTTCAAAGAGGATAATCAGCATAGGGCGTGGTGGTCAGTGATGGCCGTGAAGTGACAGCCGTACAGGTAAGGATGAAACTTCTGAACAGCCCAGATGAACATTCTTGCTCGGTAATAGTGCAGTTTTGTTCCGCAGTAGTCAGAGTTCGGTGTGCATAGGCAACAACATTTTCTGTAGAGATGTCTTGGCGTTGCAGAAGGACAGCGCCAATGCCATGGCTAGTGGCGTCGGTGTGCAAAATAGCCGGAGCTTTGTCATCAAAATCGCAGAGGATAGGACCCGAAGTCGGAGCACGCTTCAGAATTTCAAATGCTTCTTCGCAGCAAGAGACCAGACGAAAGGCATATCGGTGTGAAGAAGCGCATGTAAAGGTGAGGCAATAGAGGCTGAATCGCGGATGAATTTGTGGAAGTATGATGCCAAGCCGAGGAAACTGCGGAGATCTTTGACCCTAGTCGGGTGGGGAAAGTGCAGCGCAGCAGCGATTTTGTTCAGGGTCAGGCTTATTTCCTTCGCTGCCTACGAGATGGCCAAGAACTAATAGATTTTCAATGCAAAATGGCATTCCTTCGTGTTTAGCTGTAGGCCGGCACTGGAAAGAGCTGTCAAAACTTTATCGAGACGACTAAAATGATCAGAAAATGATGTCGCCTAAGTAACAGAGACATGTTTTCCATTTGAGGCCGCGGAGAACTGTGTCAATCATGCGCCCGAACGTAGCAGGAGTGTTGCAGAGTCCAAATGGCATTACATTGAATTCGTATAAACCGTTGGGTGTTGCAAAAGCGGTCTTCCTTTTATCATCTTCATGCATGGAGATCTGCCATTAGCCTGATCTTAAGTCAAGGCTGAAAAAAAATTGGGCACCTTGTAAAAAGTCGAGGGCGTTGTCAATTCGTGGGAGGGGATACACATCCTTGTGAGTGATTCTATTCAGAGCACGGAAATCTACACAAAACTGAACCGGCTTTTTTTTTTGCACTAGCACAACAACAACAGGCGGTGACCAAGAACTGGACAATGGGCATATGATGTTGCGTGCAAGCATGTCACGAACATTTTCCTGAATAACCTTGCGCTCAGTTGAAGGCATACGATATGGCTGGCGCCTAACTATGCCTGATCCGTCAGTGTGGATGCGATGCGTTGCTGCAGCGGGTTGACCCAATGCGCCGAAATTGACATCGAACGGGTCTGCGTGCTTGTTCAATATAGCGAGCAATGCGTCTGTCTGGTCTGCTGTCAGGTCGGTGCTGATTGTGTGGCGAAGTGCTGCACTGAGCGAGGCAGGGGATGAATCAGAGCGATCAGAGGTGGAAATGGGAAGAAGAGCGACAGGCTGGGCGGAAGCAACTGATGCAACAGTAGAGCCGCGGCACAGAAGAATGGGCTCCGATGTGGTGTTGAAGGCAGCAAGAAGAGAACCGCTACAAAATCGATGCGTGTCTGTGCACCGTAACAAAGAGGCAGACGACGTGAAGCAAGAGCTCCTGGTCCCTCTAGATACAAGCCACTTAGACTCAATGCGTGCCGGCGCACCGTGGTAAAGAGGCAGACGACAAGAAGCAAGACCTGATGGTACCTTTACACATGAGCCATCATGCTTCGATGTGCGGCTGTGCACCATAGCAAATCTACAGACATCACATAGCAGCTCCTGGTCCCTCTGCACATAAGCCACTTTGCCTCAGTACGCATCTGCACACCGGAGTGAAGAGGCGTGAAGCTGCTGCTCCTGGGCCCTCCATGCACAAGCCACTTAGCCTCAATGCACGGCTGTGCACTGTAGTAAAGTGGCAAAAGACTTTAAGCAGCAGCAGCTTGTGCTCACTGTCCCACTGGTTGACGCCCGTCACACGGTCGAAACTGACCAACCAGTCTTCAACCGCCACTTAGCCTCGATGAACGGCTGTGCACCTTAGTAAACAGGCAAAGAACATTAAGCGCCAGCTTCTGGTCCATCTACACATCAGCCATTTTGCCTCGTTGCGCATCTGCAGACCGTAACAAACAGGTAGACATGACACAGCAGCTCTTGGTTCCTCTACGCATAGACCACTTTGCCTCAATGCGCGTCTGCACACCGGAGCGAAGAGGCAAATGACGTGGAGCAGCTTCTGGGCCCCCTATGTATTAGCTAGTTTGCATCGATGCACATCTGCACACCGCAGCGAAGAGACAGTGGCTTGAAGTTGCGGCTGCCGGTCCCTCTGAGGACTAGCATCGATGCGCGGCTGCGACGGATGCAATGGCATTTTGCAAAGCGCATGCCGCATATTCACATATTCAAGCTAAGAGTGGACGACCGTGTAAACTTAAAATACTAGCCATTTACTTCAAGGGCCAAGGCCATGGAAGTAACATGGTGGACAAAGTGAGAAGAATTCGCTGTAGAAGGATTGTTTAAGCCAGTGCTACACCCTGCATGGGAACAGAAATTGAAGGACGACAAAGTAGGCGTGTGAGATCTATGCGAGAGACAACTCAGAGACCTAGAATATCCCCCGTGTATTGATGGCTACGTGGCTACGTCTGGAAAGGGTGCATTAGAACAACAGAGAAGAAAGGAAGAGCTATAGCTACGTTGATAAACAAGGCAAGAATTTGCAATTAATAACATCACCGTGCAAATAACATATATGTGTGTCAGGAACAATTTTCGGTAAATGTATATGCCTAGAGGCAGTTCATTTTGGTACAGGGGAACACTGCAGGCAGGTAAACAAAATCTTGCGAAATGTCTCAGTGAGATATTGACCAGTTTGGAGGTGATGCCGATATTATACTACTATTGTGAGACTTCAACAGCCACATCGAATATTCTAGATGGATACACTGATTCAAACGGGAAGTTAAGGTTAGGCTTCTATGAGCGAACCAGACTTGTTATTGTAAACAGAGAAGCAAAATATGAAGGACAAATCCCGTGGGAATTTCGGAACAGAACGACGACCACTGAATGTTGCCTAATGTTGCAGCGAATTTATACCATGCTCGCTAAGATATAAATGGACGAAGAGGAGTTTTACAGTCAAGGAAGTAATCATAAATGCGTTTGTTCACAGTTGAGGGCCCCTTTTCAAAAGAGAAATTAAGGAGGGAAAAAAGGAAAACGCTCAATTATACGACTAACAAAAGCGCTGCTAGCAGCTCATACAAAGGAAGCAGTGGAGAAACGCCCCAGAGCACAAAGTGATTGCAATCGGGTAGAACAACTCATGAGTACAAAATTAAAAAGTAAAGCAGCCAACCGCTGGTACGAAAACAGGAATCCACGAAGTTGGTGAAATAAGAAAACTAGGGAAGACATCGAATAAAGACGGGCGGCTTCAAAGGAACACCGAGAGGCAAAGAAGGCACAGCTATCTCGCGACAGAGGACCTGATTCCGCTTGACCCTGACTACACCACAATACTACAACACTACAGAGGCTTGCGGAAAGTACCACCGGAGCCGCATAAAAAGCTCAGCAACGAGGAGGCCATAAATTTGAGGCGGCTACAGACGGGCACCTTCATTAATTTACACATATTGCACATAATGCATCCCACGACATTCAGAGACGAGTGCCCGTGGTGCGGGAAGACCCCTGCCCTGTACCACATAACATGGGAATGCAGCTCACATCAACTACAAAAAATTGAAAACCCAAATGAATGACAGTGGGAGGCTTTGCTGGCCAGCTCTGACCCGGAGGCTCAGCTCTACCTGGTCACAAGAGCTCGCAAACTGGCGAAAGCCAGTGGTGCCCTGGACTGGGGGCGCCAACCGCTCGTCAGCCTCGGTTGAAGAGGCGAAGAAAAAGATCCCCGAGCAGTTAATAAAGTTCACTCACTCACTCACTCACTCACTCACTCACTCACTCACTCACTCACTCAGGAGGAAATAGACCACAAATGAGAACCGTATCGACAAACAAAAACAGCTAGTTGTACAGGCCCTCGTCCAATGCAAAATAAAGCACTCCACTGATCGCTGCGTGGCTGAACTCCGCGATGCAGCTAAAGGCGGAGCAAGAAACATCTGGAAGCATATAAGCTGGCTGGGTAAAAAGAATCAGTGAAATGAGGAACTAATTCTGTAGATACCGAGGGAAAATATTTAGACGGAGACGGCTCTCTAAACTACTTTAAGTTAGTTATAGATGAGTCGTTTAGGAGGGCGGATAGGGTAATCCCCCCACATAAAGAAGTGACGCATGACAATGAGATAGAAAGCCGCTTAAAACTAACCAATCTAAACTAGAAAAGGGCGGAATCGATAATTCTTAAATGCAGATCCCCAGTGGACGAAAATTTAATCCAACTGATTAACGCGCTTGGACCAAAAAGTAAGAAAGCGTTGTTGAAAGTTTTGGAAAGCATCATAACGAATTAGCAAATTACGGACAGCTGTTGGCAGAGTAAAATAAAATAGATTTTTAAAAGAAAGGGGGTAGATTGCAAATTAAATATTACAAGCTGATTACGATAGCATCTGTTATATACGGGCTGGCAACTCAAGCAATGAAATTAAATGTTCAGTCATGGGTAGAAAGTCATAATATACTCGGATAACATCAGAACGGATTTATAAATTGCAGGCGCTTAGATGATAGCCTGTTCGTTCTTACCCGATGCATAGAAACTGCAAGGGGGGGGGGGGGGGGGGAACAACTTTATATTTAGTCTTCTTAGACGAAACCGGGGCCTAAGACAACGTAAACAGGGAACTCTTGTGGAGCATATTAAGCGATGAAGGTACAATATGGAGGTAACAGGCTTTCTACAGGAAATATACCGAGATAATAGAGTAAAAATTACATCGCAAAGAATATGAAGCATAGAAACTGTAGAGATATGCAAGGGATTAAAAAAAATGTTGTCCTCTGTCAGCACTACTGTTCCTGCTTTATATGGTAAATATGAAAAGAAGGCTACAAGAGAGTAATTTGGGTTTTAATCTGTCGTATAGATTAGGCGAAAAAGTTGTGGAGCAGCGTCTTCCGAGTTTAATACATGAGGACGATATTGTACTGTACTGCTAGCAGATAAACAGGAAGACTTGCAAACTGCAATTAATTCTTATGAAGATGAAATGGGCACACTAGACTTCAGGTTTAACGCAAGTAAGTGGTGTCTGGTAATTTTCAATGGTTCAACCAATCACGTGCTTAAACTACAAGGCCATGAAATACCCAGCGTGGCAAGATATAAATATCCGGAGGAATGAATAAGCGAAGGACTGTCATACACAAGAAAGCACGAACAGTATGTTATTACAAAAACGCGAAGAGATGCCGGGATGATGAAACATAGAGGATTGCGGGGATACAGCAGGTATGATTTGCTGAGTGGCATTGGGAAGGAATTTTGATGCCCGAGCTTACTTCCGGCAATGTGGTTTGGGGCCTGAAGGTAGAGGCATAGTCGTGATTGGAAATAAATCTGACAGCTGCTAGACGATTAGCACAAGGTGCCCGTGGCAAAACGACAAACCAGGCGGGATGATATGGGCTGGGCATCTTCCGAAGCACGTGAAGCTCAAAGTAAAATATTGCATGAGAAACGCCTGAGAAAAATTGACATTATCAGGTGACAAGCTAGAGTATATAACTACTTTTACATAAAGATCGTTGACTCAAAATGGAGGGGAATAACCAGGATATCGACGAGTAAGTATTCGGGGCACAAGGTCGTATAAATAATGAGCATTAAACAGCAGGTAAAAGACATAGAAGATAAAATTCGAGGATAATTTGGCGACTAAAGTGATGAAAGGTGAAAGCCTGAGTGCTGCACTCTGCTACGCGACTGTTGCGCATGTAGCGATGAATGCCGCTAAGAGCAAAACGAACGACTACTCTTTCACAATCTGCGAGTGCATTTATTCAGGGAATTCTGCTTGGTAGCGACGAGATCGCGCTCCTTGTATCTTCACAGTTGTTCTACGTTTACTGTTGTGTGGTTCATTTTACGGGGTGAACGACATTGCTTGGTATTTAAATATTTACGCATCTGTCACTAATTAGTAGTTATAATTAATTAGAGACTGAATACAATTAGTATTTATTGATTAGTCATCGATTGCTATATGGCCATATAAGGCACGCATTTGCGCATACTGTGGTGGTGCTCTGTGATTGGTCGAGACCTCCATGAAGTCAACCCGCATCGACCAATCAGAGCCGCCGCAAAAGCGTGACAGTTTTGCTGACGGCAACGATGAGGCAATAAAGGCTTTCGCTTTAATAAATGAGATAAATGACATGAAAACAATGCAGACTGTAGAAATGTATCTAAACGGGGAAAGACAGCCCAGGCTGAACATTTCTTTGATAACTCAATACGCAGTGGCCAACTTTTTGAAGCTAGATCTTGGTGCCCTAGAACACGAAGCTACAATACGAAATTTAACCAGGAAGATGACACATGTGCAGTGTGTGTAGGTGCGTAGAAACAACTTACAAACTAATGATGGTATCTATCCGGATCTCGATGAGACGCAGTCACTCTCCCTGAGACCTTAGAGTTTACACCAGTGATCGGTTGAATGAATCTACGGTGCAAGTCAGCAAAATGTTATTCGAAGATTGGTGGCTGAAAAGCAGATAGGTGACGTAACGATAGAAATTGAAATTTAATAACCAAACTTACGAAATAGTTGAGTTGCTTATAGCTGCATTCAAGACTTCGGGGGGAAATCCTAATGTGGTGGAAACTGCCACCATCCCGTTTCAAAGGCGAAAGCTCTTATGATCTATCCATCCATCCATGTACACAGTAATGTAGCGCTTTCTGCGAACAATAAAGTATTCATCAATAATCGACTACTATTTCTAACTTGGGCTCACACTTGGTAGCAGCCGCGTGCTCCACCGCTAAAACTGACAGCATCGCAGATGAAAGTTGAAAATGACGCCATCATCTTGGCCTACCCCCCTATGGTGGGTATGTGCATTTTCCAAGAGGCTAGCAACAACAACTACTTAGCGCTGATGCTGCCATATCAACACGTGAGGAGTATGGCCGCAACGGTGGCATACTTGTCTAAATCAGGGGTTCTCAAACTTTTTCGTTTCGTTTCAACCTAGCAGTCATCATTATGTGTGCCAAGGCTGTCTTTAGGTGAAATATCTTGAGCTACAAAAATATTTTGGGAATGTTTTCTTCTCCGTGCGTCCCTAACTTTACGTCTTCCAATAACAGCTCACAAAATTTAACGATATTTGTTCCAACTGGCGTGTGCAAAGTTGCCGCCATTTACTCAATCTTTAAGATAACTTCCTTCGTACTTGAGGCAGTAAACTGTTCAGTTCAGTTTGCCCCTTCGCTGAACTGTCCATTGAATAAACGAAACTTATTTCTAATATGACGGCCATTTTTTAACAGCACAACCCTGTTCGGTACCGCATTGATGACATCAAAAATTTGCATGATCTTCGGAACCAACACTTGGTCAACAAAAAACAGTCGTACGTGTATTTAGTTTCCCTTGAGTGCTAGAGATGCGCAGCCTTTCGGTCATGACGGGCGAACTGCGAAATTAGTTTCACGCCAGTTTGGCCAACGTCTTTCTTATTACGTTCTTCGCTTTACTTTCTTTTCATCCCTAAAACTGCTTCTAGCCTTTCTCCTTTATTACGTGTATGGCCTTACTATTTCTTTATCCGTAAACTCTTTCCTCTAGCCTTTGTAATCGCTTGGGATACCGGCCTTAATGCAATTCCTAGCGTATTTATGACATATGGAGTGTACAGAAGCGAAGGCGGTTAGCGGTGGTCTGTAGTGCCCTTGCCGATTGCAGCACGCGAACCCCTTCCACAAAGACACCGCGATGATTCACCGGGAAGGGACAGAAGGCTTCGAGGTTTGCAATGCGCAACCAGTGCTCACGCACTCGATGCGCACCGCAGCGCCAATGACACCGAGGTAAACTAGGCGTGACAAGACAGTGACAAAAAAAAAGAACGGAAAAAAAGAAACAGGAAGGATGAGCGTAAGCAGACTGTGATCGAAAAGCGCCATGCCTGTCATCGTTGCTACAGCTTCCGCTTACACAGCGTTGCAGCATATACACAGAGAAAGGAGTAGTCCTATTTAGTTATGGTTTCCGTCCAGTTTCTTTGTTACGTTCATGTTCTCAAGATGACAGCAGAACGATGCAATCCCGGTCGCTAAGTATTAAAGAATATTGCGAAATATCTCACAGGGTAAGCTCTAGGAAGGGAGGTGGGGGATTGTTCTAGCCGAGGTCTTTTGATTGCAGAGCGCATGCATATATAACGGTTGTCAGCACGAAGGTTTTCAGTCCAGCTCACTATTAGAGTCCCCGTCTCTCTCCGGTTTCTCAGCCCGTCCAAAATGAAGGTGCTGTTCGTGTGCGCACTCATCGTTGCTGGGGCCTTCGTCGTCAAGGGTGCCCACGAGCTGTGCGGTAAGACCAAACTTAAATTATTTTCTGACTTTGTACGATCGAGCCATGCTCTTAATTCAACGCTCTTGTGTTTGCCGAAGCAACACTAAACCAATTTTGGAGTGTACTTCGGCATATAGCGCAAACTTATGAACCCCGTCATTGAGCCATCAATGTATCACGGTAGTTAATAAATATACACCACCTATTTTCTTGTGCTTCGTGGCGTGGACATAAAAATTCTATCAAACAGCATGTTTGTTAGTTTTCCAACACCTGCATCCTCAAGCGCGAAGATAATGCCGCAATAATTTATGTTCAAGCAAATAAAATGCAAAGGCGCGTATCCGAAAAGCTGTTTCGAAAAGCTCCTATAATGACTACACGCTTACGTCATTTAGCATTTGCATCTACTGTGGTTAAATGATAAGAGAAATCCGACGCTCTAAACAGCTCTAAATCAGCTTTTGAAGATCTACGTGATTTCCGGTGAGTGGGAATTTTTAACCCCTTTTACTTCGCCCTGGCGGACGCTTTTATTGCTTCTTGCGTGAATCATGATGCCAAAATCTTATTATGTATATGTTCTACCTTAATCTAGCCGTAAACATTTTACCAAGAGCAAGTCTAACGTTAATAGCCCTCAAGACAATTTGTGGGCGAGCAAGATATTACATTAATCTTACCCATGCAAGGCCATAGCTGGCCTTCTGTCATGGTAAAGAATGTACCGTGTGCTAATATCTATACAATAAACCAAGGAAGAGGCAGGTGGCGCATCTTAAATAGTAATGGTAGTGTTAACATGCGCACCTAACAAGGCGAAAAACATCCACGGGGTTTAAAACTGCGCAGGATCAGGAGGATTACGCTATTCCTATAATAGGATAGAAATGAAAAAAACAAAGCAGTTTCTAACTATGGGCAGAGATTCGCAGCATGCGTATTACTTCACTGAACGGTAAATTAAGCCATTTGTTTTATATTTGACTTCATCAATTAAGTCACAGATACCGAACTGTTGACCTCATAATTTTGCCTGGTGCCTAACTTTTCGTTTAGGCAATCAGAAAACCTTTAAAAGAGGATTATTTTCTGTCATGAAGGAATTGTGTGTAGCGGTTGCCGCTGACTTGAGGTTTATCCAACGACCGCAAGTTTTGCTTTCAAATTTCTAACTAGCTTTCCTGACGCCACAAGCAATCCATCACTTGGTGTTCGCAAAGGGAAAATAAGCTCATCAAATGTTAAAATCGCAAGCTCGTACGTTCCTCGTTGTGTCGCCAGACGGCATGGAATAAAACTCAAAAGTCACATGCCACCCTGTTCACGGTTAGTGTGACCGACACTGTAGATGTTGACGCTCCAGTCGAGATTTATGTTCTAACCTCGCTTAGAATTTTAAATCCAGAAAGGTAATTAATTTTATCGACATCAGCTTCGCTAAAGAGCAATGAAAGTTTCCATACAGAAAAATGCTCACTAATCGTTTAGTGCTTTTCCATCGATCCAGCTTATCACATCCCGCAGAATAGCATTCCTTTTCATTAGCATATCGTGATGCTTAGTGTGTCGTGTAATTCACTGTGGATATCCGCGAAAGGAAGGACATCAAACTGTTTGACACACTGGAACATATACGGGCTACTTTGAGCTCTTTCACTTCTGTATAAGCGCCGTTTACCAGAACATCTGTAACAAGCGATGGCAGCCAAGTGATTCGCTTTTGGTTAGTTACACTAACGTAGTCTAAAACATGTTATGAAAGGATGTTATTTTCGTGTCAACGGTGCGCTAGCGGACAAAACAGGTTCACGAAGAAAGAGGTTCGATCCTTACTTTCATGTGAAATGAAGCCTGCGGTCTCCTAAATACTTTTCAGTGGCAAAAAAATAGACTGTAGAGTTTTTCCATTTTTCACTTATTTCAACAACACACTATATTTCCATTTAAAGCGCACGTTACTTCCTTTTCAGCTCTCATAGCTACCCAGCTTGCGATGCATGGGTTCTATTTACACACCTGCGAAGATGTCACACATTTACGGTCATTTGCACATAACCGATCAACTGACTTTGATGCGCTAACTATTACCAGGTGTAGTGAACGAAGATTCAAATTATGCGCTACCAATCTGCCTTTTCAATCTTTGCACGGGTATTTGGACGTTCTTTTTAAACATTTAACTGATTTACATAGTCTTACTCTTCAAGATCATTTAGTACAAGGTCACTTTGAGTCATTTGGTTCGAGCTTTCCACGTGCACATTACCTGCTCTGAATCGCAGAAGTAAATAAAGCTTAGCTGCAGGGAACTCAATTTCGTCGCATTGCAGCGTCTCAAATAACGTGCTTTCACAATATATCATCTAATTTTCATTTTTTTTTCGCTTTCCAGGCTTGAACGACGACCAGGTCATGGCCCTAGTAAAGTGCATGGGAGACCACGTTGGCACCGAGGTACAATTCAGCGAATTTCACTGCTTTTTACATCTCGAAAGCGCAAAATACGGCGCGTATGGATAGCTTCATCTGCGTTTTCTCAAAGGTCCTTTAGTTACTTATTGTAATGTTTTCCATGCAGATCACAGGGAAGGCGAAGGATATCCTCAGCAAACACGGGGGCGACGTCATTGAGCTCCTTAAGAAGCAATGTGATGCCAACGTCGACTTCGTAAGTGCAATGTTTCGACACTTTTCCGAGATAATTCCCTTTCGCAGGTAAATCCTTAACATAAAGATGATTCTACTGCTTAGCGGTTAAAATGTTATTAAGGTGTTCACTGTTGTTCCTAAGGCAGGGTTTCTAACGGGTGCTTACACATAAATGGCATTGGGATCGATGCCCGCGTTAAGGGTACCCTGAATGTGTAAAAACTGTTTTTAAAAAGCGCCCTGAGTCTATATGTTTTCTAAGACAGCGAATTTCTGGGACTGCACTAGCAAATATAAGTGCTTTATATGGAAGCGACATTATGCTTTTTGGAATTGCAATATATACCCGTTTGATTTATTGTGCACTTTTGCATAATGAAATAAATTTTAAAATCACTGCCTCAGTATCTGCAAAATATTACGCACCTAGAACTGAAGAATCGTGCATACGAATATATGTGAACAGCCTCGTGAAGAGGAAATGATGAAGTTAGTGCCTCTTACTCATCATAAGCATAGCTGCGCCAACTGCGTCGACATTTATTTCCGTTATGGGTGCTTCACACGTCTCCAGGGAGGCATTGTTTCTAAAATTGGGTGCATGAAATAATTACTCATATATATATATATATATATATATATATATATATATATATATATATATATATATATATATATATATATATATATATATATATATATATATATATATATATATATATATATATATATATATATATTGTAGTGTGGCAATCTTCGTCTTCATAACCACTGCCATGCATCGCGTGCTGGCACACTCGAGGACGAAGAAGTTGGTCGCTGCCTTGCTGATTTGTCACGCCTGACGCTCCGCAGCGAGTTCCTCCTGAGCGGCTGAATCCATCTGGGTTTACCGAATAAACACAATAAACAATATATATATATATAGAAAGAGAGAGAGAGATCCAGTAGGTTTCAATAGGCCAGTTTACTGAATAAAGTAGAACATTAGGACAGACGCGACAGTTCGTTTTCACAGTTTATTTTGCGACACTTTCGGGAATGGTATCCCTTCGTCAGGACAGCTTTACAATATATACACTATTTATAATATATACCCCGGGTGTCCCATCTATGTAGTCAAGGTTTTAATGAATACGGAAAACCATGGCGGAATCAAATAAATAAAGAACTGTTCAGGGTCGCCTATGCTAATCTGCAGTTTTTTTTTTTCGTTCGCTGGAGACAATTATTTGGAAAAGACTAGTTAGCTTTTTTATAACTATTCGCTAGAGTGAAAAACTCGTATTTCTGCTACAGCTGGGCACCTGCGTGCTCACATACCGGTGGGCACCCCAGTGTTATGTGGACGGCACCGCCGGCGCAACACTTCAGAAAGCTCAGAGACGTTAATTTGTAAAACTTCATGCAATAAAATCTCTCAAAAAGCCCACCACTAATCAAAATTTATTCTTATTTTTTCGCAGGGTGAGAAGCTTAATGCATATGCCACGGTAAGTACGTTTTTGCCTCTACGGCTTTTAGCTTGCACATACTTCGCGAAACTCTTAAGCAGAAAAACCAGTGCCCTTATTATCTACTTTATGTCCAGCGCATTATACAACCTCTGTGCCAGCGTTGATAAGCACATATATTAAGAAACGAAACGATGCTACGAGTTCTTAACCTAATCATTCCTTTCAGATAACACTCCGACACGAACACACTGGAATTGCCTTAGAAAGCGCTGTTGTATCTATCATTGCTTGTCAAAAAGTGCCTCAGCTTAAAACGCCAAAACACAAAATAAGCTCAATTATTCCATTCAGCGAAGCTTTTAGCGTTCTTGTCATCTCCAAGCTTTTAGAATTTGATGCTTTGATACAGCAAAAATTTATTTGTATTCCCAAATTATGCACCAAATGTGCAGTATGTACAGCGGCAGTGACTATAATCGCAGCCAGTATTGAATCATGCGCCGGTGTAATGTTATGCATTTATTTGCAATCAGACATTCTTCCATCAACTGCCAATTCAGCGCTTTAGACACGTCAAAACCAGCGGTTTATTTTTCTTCTTTATTTATTTCTGTCTGCATAAAAGTACACGACAATTGTTAGAAACAAATGAATGCAGTCCCATTTGCGACATAAAGCAAAGGAGAACAAAGCGACAGAGTTTGCTCCTGATAGCATTATGCGTTCCCTCAGGAACAGAAGTAATACTTGCTTATACAGCGAGAGAGTTTCTGTTTCTTAAACTGCTGCAGTCGGGGCTGATTACTTTGTCAAGTACACGCCCCAAAACACTCCAAACAAGAAATCGTGATCATGGTCCAAAAAGAACAATAGAATAAGGCATAAATATCAATTTAGCCTGCATGCACCATTGACGGTTCTGTTAAGATCGCTTTGTACAAGTGCAATGCAAACAATGAAAACAAATCGTATCAGTTTGTTTGTTTTTTTATCGGTGATGCGAAAACTTGATTTCACCTTTTTATACTTTTCGCTGCCTTTTCATTGCTCTTTTCCTGCATATTATCAATGCATTCTACAACTGAGTAACCGTAGTTGAGAACACCGATGTTGTGCTGTTCTAATCAGCTTATATGCTCTCTCATCTTGTTAAGCCCGTGCTATTGTGCGTATTGCGACTGCTAAGAATAAAACGGGCTACGCAGTTTTAATGGAGAGTCATATCCTCTTGGCGACAGTACGTGGGTGCCTATGTGAAGTCAAAAAAAAAAAAAGAATCAATCACGTAGATTATAAAAGCGTTTGTCGAGCCAGCCTGACTAGTTAAACGCGTGCATCATCACCAGGGTATACCTATCTAGGACGAGCACCCACGGCGTGAAAACAGAAACCAAAAATTAACCGGGAGATGCGCAAACGGCTCAGTCAGTGTTTAACATTTCTCATTGGTCTCGTGGTTGCTGGAAGATATACACGCACATTGCGCTCGCCAGTGATTAGGCGGATATGAACCATGGCGCAAAAAACCTCTGCACAGTAGGCGGATAAAAAGCGGATGGAAATCCGTAAAAACGATAGCCTGATCAAGCTTTACTCGAGAAGTGGGCGTGTGGCCGATACAGAGCGGACAAGGCCAATTTTGCGCACGGCGTGGTTCGAAGCACATTTAAAGACGCATTCCTATTCAAACCAGCTTTTGGAGTTTTGTATCCAGCCTAACATCCCGGATGATGAAATAAATATATATGCATTTGTAGCACACTTCTAATTCGGCGCATCGCATCACGAAGTCCCATTGAGCTTTATATAACAATATATTTTACGAACCAACCAGCTCAGAAAAGGTGATTAAAAGGCGTGCGGATAAGATAAAGCTCCTAGTGCTGTACTGTGCTCGTACTTCCGATAGCAACTTTTGACTCGTAAGTTCAATATTTCAACCTTTGAAAACTTTATAATAATGATTACAAATAAGCAACGCTATCCCTCTTCAGTAACCCGTAACTGCCATATACTATAGTTTTCCCAAGTGAAAATGGCTCCGCAGAAAAAATCACTACTGGTACTCGATTATTCGCTCTTTATTCTTCATCTTTTTATAGTCAGCAAAAAGGGCCCCAAGTGGCGGGTGCACCCGCATTTCGCTCCTAGTGATCTGAAAAGAATAATTTGGCCTGTTTGATTTGGTTTGGTTCCTAGGGTTTAAAGTCCCAAAGCAAGATCTGCTGTAAATGAGGCCATAGTGTAGAGTTACAGACAGTTTATTCATTACGACTTTCTTTAATATGCACTGAACACGGCCGCCCTGATATGCTCCTCCACTAGAACGTGGACACCGCCGCCGAAATTCAAATATTGAAATAAAATCTCAGGCGACAAAGTTAAAAACAACCGGTCCTACGGACTGGTAATAACGGCTATAATATTAAATGTAAAGCTCATGTTTGGAGCATGGTTTGTCTGCACCCCGGCAGTGGTTCAGTGGTTAAGGTAAGGTGCCTTGATTCATGCGCCCTCTTGCACGGCGTAGGGGAGCGCGCGCATCGAGGCAGCGAGATTAAGGCACTCGACAACTGTGGACAAAAATCCCGACAACCACGCCCCCTTTGGATGAAGGCAAGATACAAGGCGCTGTCTAGTGTGCGATGTCTCTGCACGTTAAAAGATCCCAGGTGGTCGATGTTTCCAGAGCCCTGCACTACGGTGTCCATTATAGCCTGAGTAACTTCGGTACCTTAAAACATCTAACATGAAAGCTGACGTTAATTCGGTTGCATGTATGAGGCATTCACAAGGAACCAGAGCCTACCTAGAAATGCGTTTGAATTTTTCTAAACCCTGGATTTTTCTTGCTTTCAGCCTGATGAAGTCGAGGTTGTCAAGAAAGCCTATGCAGAGTGCAAGCAAAGTTGAACTGCTTGCAGATGATGGGCAACGTGTGCAACGCTCCTTTATGGTGCCCACAACAGTACTTTTGGAACTCGTGATGAAATAAACGCGATATGCTTTAAAAAATATGTGTTGTTCTTGCCAACTGTTGTGCATGTCTGATCGCCGTGCACGTTCACGTGAGAAATTTGCACATAAAAGCTTGATGGTTGCCCCTAAAGTTACAACGTTTTATATATTCAACATTTCAAGGTGATTACTAACATTGAGTGCTGACGCCGGGAGATTACGGTTCTGCCCCTAAAAGGTTATTCCAAATAGCGGGCTGATTACAAAATTCCCAACAACAACAGCGACTCAGAGAAGCTTCTTCTCTCCCATCCCACCAAGTAAGTCTTTGAGCCTCTGGCTTTGCGGAGAGTGCATGTATGCAAAATCTGGAGCCCTAAGCGTAGTTTCACACACCTACACAAGTCATAGAGCAAGTTCCGAAGCGAAAGGTCTATATTATGCAAAAAATCGATCTCTTTGTGTCTCTCATTACAACAGAAGTCTTGGCAGGAAGTGACGGGAGCCAGGAAATAAAGAAGGGCAGCGATTGCTTGCACAACTATAGAAGTCATGTTGTAATGTGTAGAATTATGTTGCTGCAACAAGGGTATCGAACGAGTTTGTCTCGGTGTCTACTGCACCGTGGAGGAACTTCGTAGCAATTGTTATCAGCTATTCAAATAGGCAAAGCTTCTGCATCTGTATTGTGACAGAGCCGACTAGCAAGAAGCAGCACCGTGGCCCTGGTTTGAGAGTATAGCGGCCAGGTGTCCGCAAGGAGGCCCTAATTCCTCTTTGAGAAGAGCTTATTTCGGCATCTCACGAACGCGGAATGTTTTTCGACAGGCTTCGGATATTCAGGGGAACTCACGCCGCACGTTTGGTCAAAGTCAACACCAGGTGTCAGCAGCTTTGCACCATAGCGATTGGCCTGCTGCTGCGTACACTGCTGCATGCTATTGCCACAATGTTAGTCGTTCATTGCCGCCGTCATGCGGTCAGACATCACTATAACTGGGGCCCGCGTGTGTTCTTCCCCCATCGGCTATGCTAGTGCTTGAGTGTCTATTAAAACTTTGCATTACGCTCCACCGATTTACGGTGGCGCTGCAACTCGTACTATTGAAACTTTGCTGCAATTTGTAGCTTTGCAAGCACTCTGGGCTTGTAAAGCATAATTTATAAACGTATTCGAGGGAAAAACAAATTGTCTGTACCCCACCTTAAGATGCCGTCTTAAATCTGAAATCCAAGGTAGTTATCATGGCCCGACTGAAAATTTCAAAAAGCCATTTATTTCGAAACCTTTGGCGGTAGTGACATGCATGGATTATGGGTTAAGGGGGGATGCGGGACTGAAGCTTCATTTTTTCTGTTGTAGTTGTCTCATGTTTGGTACTTGTCTTACCTTAGAGAATAATTAGGAATCCAAAATGTGCTTTATCTTGTTCCAAATAAAATTTCAGTCAAGAAATCTCCTTGAAAGCAGCCTTTAGCGAAACAGTTTGGAAATGGTAGTTTTTCTAATGGCTGCGCTCTTGCAAAAAGTGTGACCTGAGACAAATAAACTGAGATTTCAGAACATGCTATTATATTTTAAGTCTAAATTAATAAAGCAAAGTAGCCTGGTGCATACGTTAGGCCACCCTTTACAACATGACTCTCATCTGCGGCAATTACGTTGAGTTGCTTTTTTATTTTCAGCCTTAAAGCTGTCCAGCGGCCTTGTCTGCTCTTGTGAAATGCATTTTTGGTTGCTTGCTGGGCATGCCTTTTTGCCTAGGCACCATGCTCCATCTCTAGCTTGTCTAACTCTTTGGTTACCAGCCTCTCAGTGGTGCTAAATAGCGTTCGAAGGCTACGTACTGCGTTTTAGTCAACCTAATCCATTTCGATTTTCAGCGAATCCGCTATTGCCATGGCCCAAAATTTCCATTTCGGGTTCACTTTATAGCTCCCGGTTGTACTTTCGATAGCAGGTTGTTTTTGGCTAGAGAGCGCGAAGACTAAACATCCTAACTGGGGGATTCGCTCCGCGTGGAGTTTTTGTCCGCTATACGGCTGCGTCTTGAAAGTAGTGTTCATGGGCGCTTTCAGTGGTAAGTGCCTCCTGATGACAACTAAACTTGGCAAGGAATTTCTTTAATACATGTACAGGGTCATCCACTTCTAGCTGTAACACATTCACTGCTTTCAAAGCAACATTGGGTCCGACGCAGACACATATTGATGTAAATCGATTCAAGCACACAGGGACCCGGACATGCTGCCTCATATGGCCTGCCACTTAGCTTTACCGCTAGGCCTGACCGGAAGCAATGACGCTTTGAAAGCAGTGAGCGTGTTACAGCTAGAGGTGGACGAGGCTGTACACTCCAAGGCAACAAAAATTGAAAAACATGTTTATTTTGTTACGAAAATTGTGATTTTAGCTCCACATCCGTTCTTAATCGCATCTGATTAAAACCGTTGGCCCTAGTGGTATGCTTGGATAACAGGAAAGCAAGGGTTAATAACATCTGATTGTGATGATAAGCTGAAAATGGACTCCAACGAGACGCGTAATGCGGGCAACAGTTTACCTTTCACCTGTTGGACCATGATTGGAAAACATTGGCTGATGTGGATGGAGTCCAGCTGGATAACCAAGTTATGAGCTTTCGTGGTCTGGACACATGGCTGGACAAGGCCATGTTTCCTCGGTAAAAGCTTTGTTCTTCAGTGTCTTTCTTTTTCTGCTTAATGACGAAGGCCGCCTTGAGATAACTTCCTCTTGTCTTCGTCGTCACGGGCATTCAAAATCGTCACGTGCTGACACGCAAACGAAAAAAAGTTCGAAGCATCGATTTGTGAGCTATAATTTCTATTAGAACCACCTCAATGGCCGGTTGTCAGAGATCGCTCACCAAAAATGCGTGTGGCAAATACTTCTTTTTACGAGTGTGGTAGTTGTCACTGTAGGCCCGTGAGCAGAGGGTGTCAGCATTTCTTATGTGATGTTCACTATGCTTGTAGGCAGGAAATAAAGTGATCCGTAAAGCTTGACTCGGCGCTAAGAGTCTTTTCTTTTATGTTGTCCAAAGCACCCAAAACAAAAATGGCGCCATACTAGCATTCCTGGTCAGTTGCATAAGCGAAGGAAAACTGTTGTCTGTTTTTGAGGAAAGTTAGACTCTTCTTTGTTGAGCAATGGCCGTAGTGAGAGAAGCGTTTAGAATAGTTCCATCTACGCAGTGTGTTCCAAGGACACAAAATTTCACCACACTTATTAAAAGGATCTTCCTTCATTAGATGGGCTATATTTTAGCCAATTTCATGTTGGTTGGAGCATCGGACTTGTACAATTCCAGGAAGGGGATGTCTGACAACGCGTATAAATAAAAATATTATATGCAATCAACGAAACATACTTGGAAACTTGCTATCAACAACTGTATCCTTCATAGCGTCTACGGAGACAATAAAGAAAAAAGAAAAAGAAAAACGTAGAAGCTCAGCAACAGAAAAAAATGAGTACGATCCCCTTTACTTAGAGCTGCATCATGCTCGCGAACAGCATTTGTGAATTTGTTCCTTGCGTGAATTCCAATCTAATTTGACGTTGCCGAAGTTTTTCTAACGAGTGCACCAAAGTGACCACAGCCTATCGACAGCCGCTGTGTCGCAATATCTCGTCGCAATAAATACCCACTTTGTCTATTACTGATTCTTAAACATGAGATAAACTCGTCTGAAGTGCGCAGTTAACTCACTGTAGACAATGTTCTTTTGTAATGAACTCATCTATGGTCACACAATTGTATATGCAGAAAGTTTTCCTTATGTAAATGCTAGTTAACTGTTCATTATAAAGTCGTCAAGGTGGGGACACCAAATTCAATGTCCTCACTTTTACTTTGTGAAGTCTGCGCATTACCTCAGTTTGAATCCCAAATTACTGCTCGGATGGTGAAGCAATGTTCCAGTCTTTCTGTCGTCACTGTTCTCAAACATCTCTTTTACGGGTCGAGGTTAACGAACTCGTGCAGGTCCGCTGCTGACCGCTCTTTGCGTAGCGCAATATTGCTTTTATCTTCTGAGTGCGTTTCGAGCTTGCTGTCGTGAGTCAGCAACTTAGTGCCCTCGGTATTTTCTTTTTCTTCTCGCACTTACAATGATACTGGGATATTCGGTACAGGTGGCTAAGATCTGCACATTAGGCACAGTTTCGGGAGTAATTATCGAGGCATGAGAGAGAGGAACAATCCCAAAAGGCGCAACGCTGCTTCACCGCCAACTCGCTGCTGTCCGACGCTCGTCCCTATTTGCAGAACCACAACGTACTGCAAGTCGAGACAGCTACGGACAAAACTAAGTGGGACAATGAATCGACCACTAATGACAGTGTATCGCCAAGGGTTTTGCTGGAGGGCGTGCTCAGACACAGGTTTAGGATCGAAGGGGAGGGTGGCAATACCTGCTCAGAAGTTTTTAGCGAATTCAAGGCTAGACATTATGTGAGCGCGGCTATGACTGCAGCCCTTGCTTTGGGGAAGGCAGCGCAGTACCGGGCAGGATGCGCGCATACCATAAAGTCGCGAGTTCCTTTATCGGGCAGAGTCTAGCTGCTGTTTGCGTCTCTGGTCGCCGGCGTTCTATAACTGTCCGATTCATAAAGATACACGGACCGTGAAAGGCAAGCAAGCCATAAGGACGCCGTGACGACGGCATGGACGAAAATCCAAACAATGGGGCTATACTTTCGCCCCTGCTTATCAGATCCGGGGACGTTAACTTCAGGCCTCCTTTCTCCTCTTGTTTGGGTAGAAGGTGTATATAATGCTCTTGTAGTAGAGCCCTCGGAACACACATCTCGACATCTTTCCGGAGCCGAGAACACCACCGGTGTACGCGAACATGAAGTTTCTGCTTGCCAGCGCGCTTTTCGCCTGCTCAGCTGCATTGGCATCAGCACGGCAAGCCGCCATATGCTGTAAGTATGCACGCTTTTCGTTCGGTATCGTCTCCCTGCAATGAGGGAAAATATTTATCACAGTCAACAAGGAATCAGATACTAAGTAATTTACTACGCGACAAAACTGTGTTATGAATGTAGAGCCACTCCCTTTTTACACCTAAGCTTACATTCAAATAGTTGTCACTTAATGTTAGAGTACGATCAGCAGCACTCTTCCCTTTGCATCGCATTATTAATTTCTAGCCACCTCTTTTTTTAATGGCCTTACTGAGTCAACGGAGAATACACAATTTTTCCCGCCCAGACGAAACTTTCGCAAGCGGGACCACTTCTTTGAAACAAAAACAAAATTGAATCGAGACAGAATTACACATGGTTTTATATAAGGCAAGACAAATACAGAGGCATATAACGCAAGAAATCTGTCCAACATTAGAGTACCAACACTATATACAATATGCGACCACTGATGCTCATTTTGCTCCCATTTGTATAACATCTTTGTTAGGCTCTTTTACTGGTATCAGTGAAGCTTGCCTGTCGAGTAAAGTGACTTCAGATATTTTCTTCTGCAATGATAGCGTAAATGATTAATATAATTTAATAGGTTAAACTGCCAACAGCTCTTATTATAATAACCACATTAGTTCTGCCTTTTCGACAAAAATTTAAATGTTATGTCGTGAGTGCACATTGGTGAGCCCACTTAGTCTCAAATGAAACCGGATTAATTCCCTTTTTTGCCCGACACTATCTTCAAGCGGGACCACTTGAATTCCCACTTGCGTTCAAGTGGGACCACTTTAGTTTCCACTTCATAATTTCACCTGGCCGGCCTTACTGACGGCCTGCCTAGCGGGTTTCGAGTCGGCATTGTTGGCTGGAAGACAAGTATGACTTCAAGTATTGAATAATTAGTATAGTTAATTAGAGCAATTAAATAATTTATTTCTGACAATTACTTAATCACAGTGATAAGTTTGATCACCAAATAATTACCCTTTCATATGGTCGTTAACTATTCCAACTAATGATCGGCAACTAATGTTCTTACTTAATGACACAGCCCATCATGACTTATGACTAATGACCATAGCTTTGTATTGAATAATCACTGTCTTATATACTTCACCACACTACTCTTCGAATCTTGACTTGTGACGTCAGCAGCTGATGACGTCCCACCCGGCAACCCATTTTGCACGCAGATTTTGCAGACACTTCTGATGCCGACATAGCCTAGCAAGGCTATCGCCTTAATAAAATAAAATCAGCATTTATATCATTGCCCGCAAATATTCCAAGAGACCCGAATAAATACAGTTACACTGATACCGAATAATGGGCCATGCTTATATTTCAAACTGCAAAGGTTCTCCGTGTACAATATGCTGGTCTTGCCTTCGTATTTCGCATTATGCCTGCCTATGCCTTGCTGTTTTCTCTATACGCACCTGCCTCGGTTGCCTGTTGCATAAGTAATAGTTTTAACCATAACAACTGCCTGCCGTTGCCATCCGAGAAACTTTCCCTTCAACGTGTATTACATCCTTTCTGTCCCTCCGTATTTGTAGTTGCTACGGAGGACCAGGTAAAAGAACAAGCTGCATGTGTGAGAGACCAGGCTGGTGAGGTGAGTTCGAGCTTCCATCTAGCCACGAAACATGCAACGCAAGTGTCCGAGTATGATTCCCCAACTAGCCCAGCATCGTGTTTTACTGAAGTACATTTCTAGGACAGCGTTCTTTTGTGTCGTGTCCTCTTCTGTGGATATACAGTTTTGAACTGTCTTCGTTCCGAGAAGAGAACTATTTTGCAAACCCTCGAATGCTGAAGGAATGCAGCGGCCGTACACGAAGAACCAGTTCTTCGTGGATGACGGCGTACACTCTAAGCTAAAAAAAAAAAGTAAAGATTATTGTAGGATATATAACGCTGGCTCACATGCATATCCTTCGCAACGTAGCATACCAATGCGCACAATTTTCGAAGCAGTACATCAAGGCATCAGTCAAGACATATATAAGATTATCTGCCTAGTCCAGAGGTGATAACTTTTTTTATTCTAAATTAAATAAACGGAGCCTGCAGAAGAACTGCGATCTTACTCGTCCTCAGAAAATGCAGCTAGAATTTCGAGCCACCGCTTCAACTATTCACAGTTCGTAATGATGCCTTGTGTGCTCTCACTATATACTGGACAATTCATCGAGTGCTCTGCTTTTCTCCGCCCGTTTTGCTTTTCAGTTTAACAGCCGCTTGGATGATGCCGTCGGCGACCTGGGCTGCACAGACGACCTGTGTGCCGTCCGGAAACTGTGCTCGTTTGCCGGCACGGTGAGCAACTGCGCCTGCTAACTTTTTATACCGCCACAAAACAATCTAAGATTTCATAGCACTATTTTATTTTATTTACTTTCGGGCGAATATACTGTTTGGCCCGCAACCACAAACACTGTATAGCTGCTTGGGGTTGTTGTCACGGTTCGTGCTTATAATGATTCCTTTTGTAAGATAGAAAATAAAACGGTGTCTGCTGCCGTGAAACAATTTGCCTTTTTCGTGAAGGGGAAAGGGGAAGCCCTGCTTATTCGTGTTGCTCTTATAGTTGGTGTTATAGAACAATAAAAGGCTTCACGCTCCACACACGTCGCTGGTGCACAATTAGTCCGCTATAAAAGTGTACTGTTATGCTATCAGGAATGCTAATCAAGTAATGTTCTTATTTTTCAGGACCGGGCCTTGGTGGCGCTCTTTACGGTAAGTGTACATAAGAAACGAGTCCCTCTCAAAGCATAACTTCTACAGCCTCCTTTGATCGAAAGAGCCATCCAAGTGCTGCCACTTTCACGTCCCACCCAGCTGCTCGTCAGCAGGAGTACGAAGAGAGCGGACGCGTGTGAAGAAAAAGAGAAAAGTGGCTCTTTGAAGCATGCGTCCGAGTAGAGTAGTAAGGTCATTCGCGCTAAAAGACACCCTATGCACGCATGCCGGTGCATTTCTCTTCGCATTCACGCGTCAGTACGCAGCTGAAGAGCTTACCAATCACACTGGCTTGGTCTGCGGGAGAGCGTTTTCCGCGCGTGGCGGCACATAGATCCCCTATATAGCTACTACATGCAGCGGCAACGCCGGATCGACATTTGTGATGTTTGGAGTAGCGTTTTGCGATAATGAAGTTAGTTAGTTTAGTTTAGTGGGGTTTAACGTCCCAAAGCAACTCAGGCTATGAGAGACGCCGTAGTGGAGGACTCCGGAAATTTCGACCACCTGGGGTTCTTTAACGTGCACTAACATCGCAAAGCACACGGGCGCCTTGCTTTTCGCCTCCATCGAAAAGCTGCCGCCGAGGCCGGGATTCGATCCCGCGTCCTTGGGAACAGTAGTCGAGCGCCGTAACCACTGCGCCACCCCGGCGGGGTGCGATAATGAAGTAATACTCGATTTCTTATTATCGTTCTTAGATAATGCGACAGCAAAACGCTAAATTCAGGTTCGAATAAGCATGCGAGTGGCGGCTGTGTCGACGCTGTAAGAGGTATTGTGAAGAGACTCTTGTTGCCTTTGCGGTCGTGTTCATGCTATCGCATTATCACATCCAAGCAGTCTTAAATGTCTCTACACATTGTGTCACGCATAAATTCGCCCCAACACTATGCGACCGATTCTTTTCTTTTTTTTTCTTTTTCTTTTTTTTTTCAGTTTTCAGTTTGTTTCCGTAGGGCTACTTAGAGAACTCACCTTCTTTGCCGTCTGTTCTTCCCTGCTATTGTAAACGAACACTACAAATGTAACACACAGATTGAGGTCATTTTTATTGCTCGTTACTCTCCATGGCATAACCGTCATGAAGGAGGTAGGGAAATTTCATATCTCGAATCTTCTAACTTTTTTACTAAGACCACTTTGATTTCTAGTCACATCCACAGGTAAAAATCATCTATGCTTTCTGCTTCTTTTCAACTTCCACATAAAGAATTAATTCGGCAGAGGCTATTATGCCCCACTAAGTACATGCAGTAGCCATGCAAGCTGTGTAACCATGAGCAGAAAAGCCCATTGTTTAAATGAGACCTGGTGCATAAAGAGCAAGCAATCATGGAAAGCTAAAGGCAAAACTATAATCCGACCTTTTCCACACACTGCTTTTTTGAACACTTGTCTCTCAATACAGGTAGAGACAGCACACGCACGCGCAGCTATCCTTGCACCACATATAGTACAAAGTTGGCCAACAGCGCAAAAAAAGTGACGCATATTTAGTCTTTTGTCTTAGTTTTTGCGTGTATCTATAAAAAGAGATCTGGCCTAGCGCAAACCACGATGTGCACCGTTTTCATTTACGCAGGTGGTCCTGATGGGCCACGTTTACACGTACACGTGCTACAGAGTACATGCAGCATGAATCACCACGTTGTATCCTAGCGCGGATCGCGCTAGGCTACAACTCAAAGCAAGTTCCTGCATTACACTTTGAAGGAGTGCAGTATTTTAAGACATTTTTAGAAAGTAGAGCCATAAAATCACTCGTGCACCAAGCCTTCATAGAAAACCACAAGAAGTTTCTTGACGGAATCGAGTAATTTAGATGCGCCCGTGGATTGCAGGCAAATAATTTACACGTGTGAAGGCAGTAAGCATGCAACAAGGGAGAAATTACGCGATAGCGTAAGGCTCTCGTGTTGCAGTATGGCGTTGTCGGCGAAATTGATCGTGAAAAATCTGATTGGTCGACAGGATCCTGACGTCACAGCCACATGACCTCACGAGGAAACTTAAACCCAACAACACTCAGTTTTGCTCCCAGCGCACCAAAGACAGGACGCAAGACTAAGGTATAACACGAACAAGCGCTGACTGTGAATTGGGTTTTTATTTTTATTTATTTATTTATTGTTACCCTCAGGGTAAGAACATTACAGAGGGGAGTGGGTGGAGTATGGGAATACAAAAAATGCACAGCATATAAAAGTATAGAAGTAAAAAAAGATGTCGGCATAGTTAAGAATTGCGCAATATTAAACAAGTATTATTTCGAACTCAAAAAATGTATTAGAAGATATCATTACACAATATGCAAACGGTATTTTCGCGGAAATGTTTAAATACACGGTACTCGGAGGTGAACACAGAAAATTTAAAGCAAAAGTTGTACAGTACTAACGAAAATTTTCATGGTCGACATTGCGCACGGCAGACTGGAATAATGAAAAATTAGTGATGGTTGCAATTGGAGTGGGAAGGCGATTCCAGTCTTTCGATGTGCGGGGTATGAATGACTCAAGGAAACTATACTATTTCATGTTGTTATGCCCACTTTGTGAATATGGTCTATGCGAGATATATAAGAAGGTGGAATGAGCAGTTTATTACGTAGGTCCTCATGATAAAATATCTTATGAAAGAGGCATATACGTGCGAGCTTTCGACGAGTTGCGAGAGTTAACAGGTTGAGATTAGATTTCATCGCGGATACGCTGGCAGTGCGGTGATAGTTGAGAAGATGAATCGAGCTGCGTTGTTCTGAGTCATTTCTAGCTGGTTAATAAGATCATTAGTGCATGGATCCCAAACTGACGATGCATATTCGAGTTGCGAACGAACAATGGTTTTGTAAAAGAGAAGCTTAGTGTTATCAGGGGCTGAGTGAAAGTTCCAATTTTAAGTAGCCTAACAGGCGGTTAGCTTTGTTGACAATAAATTCGACATGTTTTCCCGCTAATGTTAGATGTGATGTGAATGCCTACTTACCTGTATGACGTTACTGATTCGAGTGTAACGTTGTTAAGATGATATGCAGGTAAGTTGCCAGTCGACCTTGACGCTTGTAAGAATTCACATTTGTTAACATTTAGTATCATTTCCAATGCATTGCACCAAGAAGAGATATTGTTAATATCAGTTTGTATTGCGCTTACGTCATTATCAGTTATTATTTCACGGAAAAGGACACAATCTTCGGCAAATAGATGAATTGATGAGGTAACGGAATCAGGCAGGTCATTAATGAATATTAAGAAGAGTAATGGGCCCAAGCACGGTACCTTGCGGAACACCAAAAAGGACGGGGTGTAAGCTTGAGTTAGTGCCATTAGCTGCTACGAACTGCTGACGTTCTGTTAGAAAGCATTCAAGCCATTTCAGTACATTAGTATCAAGTTCTATTGTGCGCAGTTTTAGTAGCAGCATTGCAAATGCAACGAAGAACGCGAGGCAATGGTGGCCTTCTACATTCATCACTAGGGTACCACTAGCCGTTCCGTTGCGTTGTCTGAGAGGGAATTGGGATATCTGTCCTCCGAGATGTGCTTCAAACAACATCAGGTTGTGATAACTAATTTCAAAGCATATTTACGTTTTTGTTCTTCAGAAAACTCAGTTCCACACGTAAAGCGAATTAACAGTCGCCACTCGTCTCAGATGATTTCAATTCAAGTTCAAATTCATTTATTTCTGCCTTCTAAAGTTACAGGCAGCTTTCCCAGATCTTCAGAATGCTTCGAATCTACGACCGTTTGTATGCGAAACAGACACGCAACCGACTATAGACCACCGAAGGCACGGTTGTGCGGCAGGGGAACAATGTCTGTGATATTTCACGCGAAGTGTTATCCTATGACTGTATGCTAATGATTATGCTTATAATCAAGGAATTACCCCTATTGTGTCATACCCTTAAGGCGAACATTAAAAGGGTTCCTGAAACGCTGTATACTTGCGGTAAAATTGTAATGTAAGAAATCAATAGAGGTGGTCTAGTGAGTGTTCTAGTGAAATTTGAAAAGCTTACGTAGAGCTGATAATTCGCAAGTAATTTTTATAAAGTGCTCCTGGCGACCACTCTCAACCGATTTGGGTGATACATCCCCCACGCGCAAATCTCCCGATGACGTCATGGGGGCTTGCTGGGCGTGACCACTCATTGGACGCCCCCAAGTTATGCGGGCGGAATGGGGCGTGGTGGGGCGCCGTCGCGCCTTTTTTTAATTTTCTTTCTTAATTGAGCGCCGCGTGGCCTGAGTTGAGTAAGGAGAGGAGAAGCAACATTTTCAATCGCCCCTATGTTCGGTGCTAATGAAACTAGCTCAGAAATGTGCGCGTTGCGAAGACGATTGATAGTATACATATTCCTGGTGCGCTTTTCATTGGCCCTTTAAATGTCCCACTGAATTTCAGCTTAACATTCAGCGTTGTATGTGGCTTTCACATCCCTATTGCAGCGACCCGAGACGACCCTCCTGAGGAACTTGTCCCTCCGTTGCTCGGCTGCCGCTGCTCTCGTGGGGACCCCCGGTTCTGCGCTGCCGGTCGCCTCCGTAGGACCAGCAGCTTTCTTGGCTGCCCGGCCGGCTTTTTTTCGCCCGAGAGGTTTCCATGCCAGGACCTTTGCAGCCAGAGCATTTCGCGTTGGTGCTTTCAGGCCAGCACCTTTCGGTTTCTGGTGACAGACCCAAGATCGATAACTGCAGCTGCAGAGCTACGTGCACGACTCTCAATCCCACCACGTGACCACACACAAACGAAGCTGAGTGAATCTACTTCGTCACGGAGTAATAAGTCTTCAAGAATGATACCTTACGCTGTAATAAACTTGGTACACGGCTTCAGAAAATCGTTCTTGTGTAAACGTACACTGTCGCGCATAAGGGAGTAGAAGAAACTAGTAGGGAAAAATAACACAAACAAGTTAGTGGTGGAATGAAAAGTAAGGTAAGGTCTTGCTGTCCCTTTTTTCCAAAATTTCTGCACACGCCCCCAGTCCGATGGTTCATTTAAGCTATTTCCTTCGTTCTATGGGCTCTAACTTTATAGCGTTTTATTTTTAGATTTTTCTTGAGTCATTGAACTCTATCTCTTATGGTTGTTGATGCCGTAATGTTATACCGCCTTTTCTTCAGTTTGTTCGAGTGCTCTTTTATTATTTTTTTAATCCAGCACCTATCAGTGCGTCTACCCTCGCTTGGCTGACTTACTAAGTGATCAGCACGTTTCGAGACCTAGTCTCACTTCTTCGTAGCCTGTCTTGTTGCCAGCTTCTAATAATGACCCTGCAGCCACTGTAACGTTCTGTATAAAACCTCTTGCAGATGATAATATTTAAGGGTTCAGCTTTAAGCAGGTTACTACAGCTTTACATGCTAATAAAGCGCAGTAATTTAAAAACAGAGACAAACGCAGTGAAAGCGTAAGCCATCATTTAAAATTTTGCGTCATGAAAATTAGCCATGTGCGTCTGACATTCGCTGGTGCATTGCTCCTAAAAGGAAAAAGCATTACAGCTACGACAGCTGCCGGAAGCCGCGTGGTCACTGCACGCCCGCCAAAGCATCGAAGAAGCAGCGAAATAGCATGCAGATGAATGCGGCCGCGAACACAAGGTGAGGTTTGAATAGCAGCGTGAATCAGCGCCACAGTCGAGCCAAGATGGTGACCGTAAGAAGAACTCGGCTATACGCAGCACCGGAAAAAGTTCCGTGTAGGCAACACTGCACCATATATAACCATAGAGACGGCACTTCTCTTTGCGCTGTGCTTCGAAATCTAAGTCGCGATGTGGAGTAAATACAGGCAAGCGAATTATATGGGTCTGTCTTGTCGCTCTTGATATTCACAATTCCGAAATCGCCGCCCTATGCACATGTGCGTAGAGGCCTCCATCTTCAACGTGAGAAACAACAGATATAGTTCTAAAAATAATATGCCGATTGGGTTAGGCCAAAGGCCAGTGCATATGGATTATTGGCTTTCCTCAAAGGTACGAAATTTTGTGTGCAGTATTTGCTCACTGCTAAAGGCACTTCCATGTTTTCACCGGACGCCGTACATTCATTTTGGTCCTTTCTGAACCGCTTGAGTGGTGAAACGCTGCATTTGTCTGGAGCCGGCTATATGTAGTTGCCTTGCTTGAGCAGCACGAAATTATAGCAAGAGAAACGACCAAGTGGCTGCATTTGATGTTTTGTAAATACATTTTGACATCTAGAATTCCGAAAGTACGTTTTGATGCAGTTAAGTCGCCCGAGTACCGGCAGCGATGGCATGGAAGACCCCGGCCGCTTGATGACGAAGCGGCGGTAGACAGAACTCTTCTTGGCAATCCGAAAAATTACAGAGGGACCCGTCAGACCCCTTCCTTCCCACGACAGCATTCGCCACATGGGAATAGAGAACCGTTTCATCCTGGACGTACGGCGCGGTTACAAAAAATGGAACAGCTCGCGAGTGTAGGCCGCCCAGATTCCTTCTCGTGCCAGTGTGCCCGCGTGTGTTTGTAGTCACCTGGAGAGCTGGGTGCGGAGTGCTAATGAAGAGTCCGCGAACTGGCGAGTTAAAGCGCACTTCATATTTTTACGTTTGGTTTACTTGGTCTATTACGTGCTCGCACATACTCTCTAACCCATTTCAAGTACGGAAAAAAAAATTGCCCCTTGCTTAACTCACCTAGCCCAGGGGCCCTATTCTCGACAATTAGCTATTTTGTTCAAATTGTGAGGTACGCGTGACGTGTCAAGTAGGATGGTGCCAGGTTACGTAAGCACACAATCAGGTTACGCATTCTGAAGAAAAAAAAAGAAATAAAGTAACAGAAAACAGAAAAAGCGCGCTGTCGTCTGCTACTATATATTGGCGCCAAGTATGAAAAACGACGGTGCTGCTGCAGGAACCGATACTCTGCGGTACATTCCGTGATTCGGAAGCCTCGGGTTGCAGTGAGGCGAGTGCAGTATGTTGTAGCGTCGCGGTATCAGTGTGCCATGACATACTTGCGGTCGAACATTCGGCATCAGCTACGCACGAAAGGCTGCGCGAGTTTCAGCTGAAGCGCAAGAACCACAATGGAATATTCGCAGTGGGTTGGTGCAAAATGGGAGCGGAAAGTTGCATTGCTGCCCATATGCGCCGATGACCTCTCACGTTCACTTATCAGCGGCTTTTAAATGCAAGAACTAAAACGTTTAAGGAAGCTTGGTCGTAAACAGAAGGAATCGACAGATTTCCAAAGTAGCTCTAGCACTGGCGAAGAGGTGCCGGCGCAGCCGGTAATGTCCATCTCAGAGGGCAACGCTCGCAGTCTCAAACTATCAATTACCGTTAGGTACTGGCTGTGCTATCCACCTTTTTCGAAAAGCCGGGTTATGACCAGCTACCGTCAGGTCACCAAGTCTGCTTAAGTTTCTAACATATTGTGTCGGCTTGAGTTGTGTAGAGCGCGGAAAGCACCGCAGAGAGAGAGAGAGAGAGAGTGAGTCCACACACCCACACACACACACACACACACACACACACACACACACACACACACGCGCACGCACGCACGCACGCACGCACGCACGCACACACACACACACACACACACAGTGGAAGGCATACGCTAGGCCTTACACCTAGTCGGTTAAATTTTCATGCGCTCGCTGACGTGCGAAAGGTTCTTGCGAAACGCAAAAGATGTCCGAGAAAGAGAACGAAACTGAAGAACAGAATAGCAGGAAAGATAATTAGGCGATTCTCAGGCTACCGTACACGTGCAGAGGCGGATAAACTGACAATATGGACAGAAAGCGAAAGATGATAGAGGAAATCATGGTATGAATCTAGGGAGGCGCCGCGCGCGCGTATTCCTTACTGTCGAAACGGTAAAACGCAAATAAAAAAGGGAGATTATTTTCAGGTTGTATTTAAAAAAGCAATTAACACAAAATGTCACTCAACTACATCATATGATTACAGCGTACCGTGCTCCGGAGTACTTATTTTTTTTTTCTGAAAAATAAGCAAATGGAGAGCCCGCATGCATATTAAATGAAAACTTCATATGAAACACATCACATGTGGCAAGCCAGCATGTGTCATGCACATGGAACATACATTCCTTTATTAAAATAGAAGCTGTGAGTATTCTTGCTTGCTTTGCCCATCGTGGCAGTTCAATTCATTAAAATTGCAGTGTGTGCATAGTGCAAGGTAAAAAAAGACAGTGTTTGATGATGATGATACTCTTTATTTACTCCCAAAGAAGGGGAACCAGCCGAAAGACTGGTTGCACTGCTTAGGGAAGGCCAGCAGGGATCCCTTGGGACTCTGCGGCCTCCAATGCGCGCAAAATGAGCTGGCGCTGTTGGGCAAGCTCGGCGGTACGCAGGAGGGACTCCCACGCATCCACTGTAGCTGTATTGTCTGCATTGTGTCGTATACATGTCCACACCATGTGAATGAATGTGGCCGCTTGTGAGCAGTGTTTGCAGCTAGGTGCAATAAGATTTGGGAAAATTTTGCTATATAGCCATGGGTTGGGAAAGGTTCCTGTTTGTATTTTGCGCCAATGGACGGCCTCGCGCCGGGATAGTTCCCGGTGTGCAGGGGGGTATAGACACCGTTCTAGCCGATAATGCTGGAGGATGTCCGTGTATGTAACAAGGCGTAAATGAGTGCCTTGGGGAGTGTCAGAGGAAGCGGCAGGCTGAGGAGGGTGCTCCGCCCGGTAGCTGAGTTCTCGGGCTAAAGCATGCGCCTGTGCGTTCCCGCTGAGCGCCTCATATGAGCTGGGGTCCATATGAGAAGACGAGGTGTAGGCGGTAAGGGGAGAGATCGGAGGATAGTGTGTGCCTGCCGGGATATGCGACCTGCATCGAAGTTACGAATTGCCTGTTGGGAATCGCTAACGACTACTTTGGTGGAGGGGTCGGTCAGAGCTAACGCGATGGCAACCTCTTCCGCGGTGGTAACAGTTGCGGCGTTGAGGACGCTGCAGGCGTTGTGCCAATTTCGGTGCGGTGCCAATGCAACTGCAACCATAGCGGGGCGATGGGGGTGGTGGGAGGCATCTGTGTACGTAACGTCGGGGCGACCGGTAAAACGTTTGTGGAGTTGCCGGGCTCGGTCGGCTCTGCGCTCTGTATGATACTCTGGATGCATACGTTTGGGAAGCGGAGGTATACAGGACTGAGTCTCTGCTCAGGCGTGAGGTCCATATACTAGAAGTCGCTCTCAGAGAAGTGATTCCTACCTGACTGCACTGCCCGCATGTGTCAGCGAGAGGCGTTCATATTAGGAAGTTAGAGTCGCTTCAATCAGCTCGTCGACTGTGTTGGAGATCCCGAGGGTCATCAGTTTGGTGGTGGAAGTGGACATGGGTAGACGCAATGCTGTCTTGTATACCTTGTGCAGTGATGCATCCGGTCGTTCCCGATCTGTTCGCGTGAAGCGAAGGTAAGGGGAAACATAGGCAATGCGCGTACAAACAAAGGCTTGTACGAGGCGCAAAAGGTTGGATTTACGCATGCCCTTATGCTTGTTGGCGACTCTCTTGAGCAGGCGGCTGATCTGGATTACATATTGATCTATTCGCTGAAGAGTAGTGGCGTTTCCTCCATTATCTTGTAGATGAAGGCCCAGGATACGGATTCGGTCGGTACGGGGTATGGGAGTGCCCTGTACTTGCAGATTGAAGGATGCCGGAGGCGATCTGGGGCGTCTTCCCTGGGTTGGGACAATGATGTATTCAGACTTGGTGGCCGAGCAGGATAGACCAACTGTGGCCAGGTAGGTACCAACGCGATCGATGGCTGTCTGCATTGTCTCCTCGATCTGGCCGTCACTGCCGTGTGCAATCCACAGAGTGAGGTCGTCGGCGTATAGCCTGTGCAAGTGGGGGATATCTGCCAAAAGATTGGGCAGGCCAAGCAGCGCAATATTGAACAGAAGTGGGGAAAGCACTGAGCCTTGGGGTGTACCCCGGCTTCCAGGAGAGATGGTGGAAGGATCTCCGGAGCCGGCGTCAAGTTGCACTGTGCGGTTCGTGAGAAAGTCGCGTATATATGCATACGTTCGTTGTCCCACCCCTATGGTTGGGGGTTCTGCAGAATGGCTTCGTGCCGGACATTGTCAAAGGCCTTCGCGACATCTAGACCAACTATGACTTTGGTGTCCAAAGTGAAATGTGTCAGCACCTGATGCTTGAGCATGATGTCTGGGGCCGCAAGGTGTGGTCGAAAACCAAACATCGTGTCTGGAAGTAGGTGATGTTCTTCTAGGTAACGAAGAAGACGGGTCTGAATTACATGCTCCAATAGTTTTCCCACGCAGGACGTGAGAGAAATGAGGCGGAGGTTCGAGAGAGTAGGTGGTTTGCCCGGCTTGGGGATGAGCACGAGGTTGGCGCATTTCCACTCTTGCGGGATGGCTCCCTGCTCCCAGAATTTTTGCAGAAAGTCTGTGAGAGCATGAATCGAGGCGTCGTCGAGGTTCCGAAGCATACGGTTAGATATCCGGTCCGGGCCTGCAGCTGAGTTTGTCTTGAGACGATTAAGCTCAGCTCGTACCTCCGGTAAAGTGATGGGAGCACCTAAACGGACGTTTTCCTTCCCCTGATAAGGAGGGAAAGATTTCACCGGTCCTGGGTGGATGTAGGTGTCTACTAGCTCCTGTTTGAGGGCGTCTGAGGTGCCCGAAAATTGGTGGAAGATACGCTGGAGCTGCTGGTGAGCTTGGGACTCGCTCCCTTCAGGGTCGATGAGGTGACGGAGTAGTTTCCAGGTGCTTCTGGTGTTAGGAGCCTTATCCATCTAGTCACATATATTGTGCCAGTTTTGGCGTGTAAGCTCTACGGCATAGTTTTCGATGTAATTGTATGGACTCGGGCGAGCCGTCGTCGAAGATTCCGATCCCACTTGCGAGTTTGCATCAGGGCCTCCAGCTTGCGCTTGCGGTCCCACAGTTGGGCATAATATATGTCGCAGTTTTGTACACAGTCTTCCACAGCAACTTCAGCAGTGACATCTGCAACTTGTTTGAGGATGTCGGCTGACCAAGCGGCAATGTCTGTGATAGGTTGGGAAGAACCTTGCTCTTTTCGCTTGGCGCGAAAGCAGTCCCAGTTGACCACTTTAGCTGGTCGCGTACGTTGTCGAGTAGGCTCCTGAATGACAATCTCCAGAACGTAGTGGTCGCTTCCGAATGTTTCCTGAGTATTGCACCAGGTAGCTGCAATCCCCGGTCCCGTAAAGGCGAGATCCGCTGTTGTGTCCCGCGAGACGCCCGTTCCTCTCCGAGTGGGTTGGGTGATATCCGTTAAGAGGTTCAGATGGAGTGTGTGCCAATCGTCCCAAAGCTTTTAAGTGTGTCGTATTGGTAACCCCATGCTTGATACGGAGCGTTGAAATCACCAAGAATAATTAGAGGTTGCCCTCGCGCTAGCTGCTGTACTCGGAGGAAAGGTGGCCCGAAGACGGCCTTGCGTTATTGGGTGGGCTATAGATGTTGAGCACGAAAAGGCTTTGCCTGGTCGCACGAGAGGGCTGGGGGCGAATTTCGAGAAGGATATAGGAAAGTGGAGTCTAGCTCATGTAAGATAACCGTAAGGTTTCGCCCAACTAGAGTAGCCACCTGGGAGTTTGCTCTACCCGATGTGTATGTCCGATATACAGCCAATTTCGCATGTTTCCCTGTTTCTTGAAGGGCAAAGATTTCTGGGGGATCGCTCGCGGTAAGGAACTGCTGAAGGACCGCGCTCTTGCGCGCGAACCCCCTGCAGTTCCATTGCCAGATGGTAGTGTTACCCGAGCGAGCCGCCATGATTAGGTTGGGAGAAGTTCGGAGTGGAGGTCGTTGAGTGATTTGGCGTCTGAACTGGGAGCGGGGTCATGCCTTCATGTTTGCAGAGGGAGTCGATTGCCTTACCAAGAGATTCTAGCTGTAGAGCAAACTGAGAGCTGAGGGTGCGAAAGGAGTTCTCAATATGTTCCTCCAGCGATTTAATACGGCCTTGAAAGAAGACGCCCTGTGCTTCGAGGCGCGCTATCTGTGCGTGTATGTCTTCCGTTTGCGTATCGCTTGCGGCAAGAGCCTTGCGTTTGTGGGCAGTGCCAGCTGGTGCGGGGGAAGTAGGAGGAGCGTCTAAGCGTTTTTCGATAGTTTCGACTCTATAAACCAGTTGTGTTACGGCGGCCGTGAGGTGTGTAATGGCTTGTTCGAGTGCGTGAGAAGTGGGAGTCCCTCCTAGCGTACTCACCGCTTGAGGTGGAGTCGGTGGCGGTTTTGGCGAAGCCGGGCCCTGGAGCTGCCCCGGTGGCGTATTTGGGTTTGCTCGGTACGGTGGCTCCGCAAGGGACAAAACGACAGAAGAGACGAAGAAAGCGGGCTGTTCCGACTAGCATCTACCGCCCCCAGGAGCCGAGCAGCCTAGCGATTAGCGGCGCATGCTTTTTCAATGGGCGTCATGTTGGACGCGGCACTAGCTTGAGAAAGCCTATACTACTACTACTACTGTTACTACTACTACTACTACTACTACTACTAGTATTATTATTATTATTATTATTATTATTATTATTATTATTATTATTATTATTATTATTATTATTATTATTATTATTATTATTATTATTATTATTATTATTATTAATATTAGTAGTAGTAGTAGTAGTAGTAGTATAGAGGAAGACTCGTTTCACTAAGTTGGCCCTGAATTGTCTGTAGGTAACGGCCAAATTAACTGGCTAAATGTTATCTTCCCAGTTTTAATTATTAATGATAATAATATTAATTGGTTCACAGAAAGGGAAAGGCGCAGTATCTGTCACACGCGTGTCTGTGGACACCAAGGGATGAAGGTGTCCACAGACACAAGTGTGACAGATACTGCGCCTTTCCCTTCCTGTGAACCAATCATTATTATTATTATTAATTAAAACTGTGGAGATAATATTTATCCAGTTCATTCGGCCGTTAACTAGACAATTTAGTGCCAACTTCGTGAAACGAGTCTTCCTCTATACTACTACTACTACTACTACTACTAATGATAATAATAATATTAATAATAATAATTAGCAGAAAATATTACTGTGTATCATTATTATTTAGTAGTAGCAGTAGTAATAGTAGTAGTAGTAGTTGTAGTAGTAGTAGTAGTAGTAGTAATTGTATTATAGGCTCTCTCAAGCTAGTGCTGCGTCCAACAAGACTCCCACTGAAAAAGCATGCGCCGCTAATCGCTAGGCTGCTTGGCTCTTCTTCTTCTTCTTCTTCTTCTTCTGCTGCTGCTGCTGCTGCTGCTGCTGCTGCTGCTGCTGCTGCTGCTGCTGCTGCTGCTGCTGCTGCTGCTGCTGCTGCTGCTGCTGCTGCTGCTGCTGCTGCTGCTGCTGCTGCTGCTGCTGCTGCTGCTGCTGCTGCTGCTGCTGCTGCTGCTGCTGCTGCTGCTGCTGCTGCTGCTGCTGCTGCTGCTGCTGCTGCTGCTGCTGCTGCTGCTGCTGCTGCTGCTGCTGCTGCTGCTGCTGCTGCTGCTGCTGCTGCTGCTGCTGCTGCTGCTGCTGCTGCTGCTGCTGCTGCTGCTGCTGCTGCTGCTGCTGCTGCTGCTGCTGCTGCTGCTGCTGCTGCTGCTGCTGCTGCTGCTGCTGCTGCTGCTGCTGCTGCTGCTGCTGCTGCTGCTGCTGCTGCTGCTGCTGCTGCTGCTGCTGCTGCTGCTGCTGCTGCTGCTGCTGCTGCTGCTGCTGCTGCTGCTGCTGCTGCTGCTGCTGCTGCTGCTGCTGCTGCTGCTGCTGCTGCTGCTGCTGCTGCTGCTGCTGCTGCTGCTGCTGCTGCTGCTGCTGCTGCTGCTGCTGCTGCTGCTGCTGCTGCTGCTGCTGCTGCTGCTGCTGCTGCTGCTGCTGCTGCTGCTGCTGCTGCTGCTGCTGCTGCTGCTGCTGCTGCTGCTGCTGCTGCTGCTGCTGCTGCTGCTGCTGCTGCTGCTGCTGCTGCTGCTGCTGCTGCTGCTGCTGCTGCTGCTGCTGCTGCTGCTGCTGCTGCTGCTGCTGCTGCTGCTGCTGCTGCTGCTGCTGCTGCTGCTGCTGCTGCTGCTGCTGCTGCTGCTGCTGCTGCTGCTGCTGCTGCTGCTGCTGCTGCTGCTGCTGCTGCTGCTGCTGCTGCTGCTGCTGCTGCTGCTGCTGCTGCTGCTGCTGCTGCTGCTGCTGCTGCTGCTGCTGCTGCTGCTGCTGCTGCTGCTGCTGCTGCTGCTGCTGCTGCTGCTGCTGCTGCTGCTGCTGCTGCTGCTGCTGCTGCTGCTGCTGCTGCTGCTGCTGCTGCTGCTGCTGCTGCTGCTGCTGCTGCTGCTGCTGCTGCTGCTGCTGCTGCTGCTGCTGCTGCTGCTGCTGCTGCTGCTGCTGCTGCTGCTGCTGCTGCTGCTGCTGCTGCTGCTGCTGCTGCTGCTGCTGCTGCTGCTGCTGCTGCTGCTGCTGCTGCTGCTGCTGCTGCTGCTGCTGCTGCTGCTGCTGCTGCTGCTGCTGCTGCTGCTGCTGCTGCTGCTGCTGCTGCTGCTGCTGCTGCTGCTGCTGCTGCTGCTGCTGCTGCTGCTGCTGCTGCTGCTGCTGCTGCTGCTGCTGCTGCTGCTGCTGCTGCTGCTGCTGCTGCTGCTGCTGCTGCTGCTGCTGCTGCTGCTGCTGCTGCTGCTGCTGCTGCTGCTGCTGCTGCTGCTGCTGCTGCTGCTGCTGCTGCTGCTGCTGCTGCTGCTGCTGCTGCTGCTGCTGCTGCTGCTGCTGCTGCTGCTGCTGCTGCTGCTGCTGCTGCTGCTGCTGCTGCTGCTGCTGCTGCTGCTGCTGCTGCTGCTGCTGCTGCTGCTGCTGCTGCTGCTGCTGCTGCTGCTGCTGCTGCTGCTGCTGCTGCTGCTGCTGCTGCTGCTGCTGCTGCTGCTGCTGCTGCTGCTGCTGCTGCTGCTGCTGCTGCTGCTGCTGCTGCTGCTGCTGCTGCTGCTGCTGCTGCTGCTGCTGCTGCTGCTGCTGCTGCTGCTGCTGCTGCTGCTGCTGCTGCTGCTGCTGCTGCTGCTGCTGCTGCTGCTGCTGCTGCTGCTGCTGCTGCTGCTGCTGCTGCTGCTGCTGCTGCTGCTGCTGCTGCTGCTGCTGCTGCTGCTGCTGCTGCTGCTGCTGCTGCTGCTGCTGCTGCTGCTGCTGCTGCTGCTGCTGCTGCTGCTGCTGCTGCTGCTGGCGGCGTACCTGGCCGCGTTCTGGACAGCGTCCGAGTTGATAGCCTTGAGGCATTTGGCCTGAGGGGTGGGAAGGATTCCGAGCGGTCCCTGAGACTGCGTTGATTGCTGCCGGAACATCGGCGGTCCCAGCGGCTGGCGTGTTGAAAAATTACCCGGCGTGAGGAGGCTTGTTCTTGTTGCTTATCAGCTTCAGCCTGTCAGCGATTTTCCCACTGACGGCGCTTAACGGCGTAGGGAGTGCGAAATATTTCTTTGCATCGGCTGTCGCCCGTGTGGTGTTCTTTCCCGCAGAGACGGCAGGTCGGCGTACAGGAGTGGTCGTTGGCCGGGTTGGGAAGCCCACAGCCTCGGCATTTGGTAACTGTGCTCACGCATACGTCGGATCGGTGGCCGAGCTCGGCGCAGCGGTAGCATACCTCATATTTCTTTTTGAAGATGGTACAGCGGTGTCTGCTGTTACAAAAATAGATCCATGCAGGGACCTTAGGTTGGGCGAATGTGATCACCACGGCAGTGGTGTTGCCGAATCTTCTGAAGTTCTCGATAGGAGGATTTCGGTTGTCCTGGAGTTCTGCTTGAATAGTTGCATGGTCGAGACGGAGATCAACCCCTCTGATCACTCCTCTTCCTGAACAGTCGTCTGGTGCACAGTACACTGATATTCCGTACGATCGTTGGTCGATGACGAGCTCTTTAAGATGTATGAGGCGCTCAGCGCCTTCGACATTTGGTGGGCAGTAGGCAAAAGTGTTTTGTAGGTAGTTGGCTTGTATAAGGTTCTCATGCCGGATGGAATCGCGGTTGAAGTTTGCTGCCGTGCTGTCCGCTTCGAGCAGTTGAAATGTAGTTGTCTTGGAGTAGTAATCCTCCTCTGGGGCGGACGACGAGCGTGAGCGTGTTGCTAGGCAGGCGGGGCTGATTGTAAGCTACCGAGCGTCAAGCGAGTTGGCGTCCACGTTGGCGAGGCGTAAGCGCGTCTGCTACCTTTTCACAATCGGGGGTCGTTTAGGACGCTAGTCCATCCTGAGAGCCGGGAACTTCGGGTGTGGGTGTCCCTTTCACTGTTCTAGCTTCCCGGAGCTTGTTCACTTTAGTCAGCCATTCACTTGCTGCAAATTCTTCGGGCGTTAGTTCTACGCCCTCCACAGTCACCTTCATGGCGGCAGGCGGCGCGTGGGCTCGCTCGGCGCCCGATGCAGCCGCGGCGAGGGGCAGCAGGTCTAGCAGAGCATACGGCGTGGTCGCAGAACAAATCGACCGTAAATGGCCAAAAATCGTTGTACGTACTTCGCAATGGTGTCCGTATGATCCTGACGACGTTAGGAATCCAGCAGCATTGATGATAGTGCACTGGAGTCGCACTGGCCGGGGTAATGTGAGGTACTAACCGATCAGACAGATAATTAGAAAGCATCGCGGTGCTCTCTGAAATCCATGAGGGTTTGGTGGGCGCTGTTTAACACAGAGACAAAGAGAAGAAAACACGGGATTGGCGCCTTTATTTCACTTGTCTCTGTTTAAAGAGCGCCCGCGAAACCATCATGAACAACCTGCATGCTCACACAAATTCCCTTTCTGTTGCTCTCTGAAATGCCTCGTCTCGCGCAGATCAACCGCTCGAGTTTGCGGGCCACATTGATGCGCTTGGCAAAGACGGTGCGGATTCATGGTCTCTCTATGAGACCAAAGAATTTGCAACGGGAGGGTAGCTGCGGCTGTAAATCTGCGTCTTGTTTATTAATCCTCTAAAAGATGACGCAGCTGAAAAGTTCTCTTATGACGTCGCTTCAGTGCTTTTTGCAATTACAACAAGATGTGCCAGCTTACTTTCCCCACCCTCCAAACTCTCTACCAGACTGCGGTGAGCTAACAGCCGCCGACTCAAGGGTTCAAAATGCGGCGCCCAACTTTGGTCATTTACATCAATGGCAGAACATCCTTTGCGTAATGAAACGTCATTTTGACGTCATTATTTAATGTTTATGCATGACCACGGCCGGTCTCAATGCGCGCGCTCCCTCCCTCACGGCCTGAGCAGGCACCGAGGGGACAATGCATTTCTTTCTGCGCTTCGCCACCGCTGGTCTCCGCGAGAGGGCGACGTGAGCCAACTCTAGCTAAAGCCCCTAAAGCCCCTGGGCTTTACCTGTAACCCATGCTAGGGGTGCGCGGCGGCGTCGGAGCACGTTTTGAGAAGCAAGTTGGCGCGCACGTGTGCCCATTTTTTTGCCTGTTGGTTTTGCCGCTGTGTGCGTGGACGAAAAGTTTCCTGTGTGGTTCAAGCTTCTAGCGCCCTGCTGAGAAGATCGCGTTTCTCAGTAAGTTTTTGCCGTAGACTTTTCATGGATACTCGCCTCAAAAACTTGTGAAGGGAAGCTGCGCGTGTTGGTGGCTATGGTGTACTGTTGTGGGCCGCTTTGTCAGTCGCGATCCGGGAAGACTGCCGGTGTGTCGTTTCATCAGTTTCCAGTTGACCAGGAACTGTGCGCCAAACGGCAAAGAAACATTTCTCGGGAAAATCTCGTCATTAATGATAGATCACCGTGGACTACAGTATGTAGCAGGCACTTTTTGGAGAGTGACTACGTCAGTGACCGCAAGATAAGAAAACTGGTTCCCGGTGCAGTCCCTAGCAAAAAAATCCGATAGAAAACTAATAGCCTATCAGATTATTGATATTGGTTTTATAGGTCTGCCAGAGCATTGGTCTTATGGGTATCCTAGCCGATTGGTTTTACAGGTCTACTGGAGTATTGGTTTTATAGGTCAATTATTTACTGGTCGTATAGGCTATGGTTTTATCGGTCCTATGGCATCTGATAAACTGATAGGTCTGTAATGCTAGTACACCCATAGCTGTCAATAATCTGATAGACCTACAAAACCAGTAGGCTTCCAATTGGTTTTGTAGGCCCTATGGAATATTGGTCTCATAGAGTAGCTGCGGGTGTTTTACCTCTCCGGACACCTGAAAGGAGAGGGCAGCTATGTTCCATTTTCTAGGGATGAGTTACGCAGCAGGTGCATGTATACACATTTTAATCCACAATGACAGCGGCAACGCATACTGGCACATAATCCAAACATTGACTGCATCCAGGTAGCCCTCGATTCCAAGATTGCGGATTTCGGCCCGATGATGTAGTCTCTCGAATGCTAAGGCACCTGAAAGAAATAAAAAATTGCGTTACAGCTTGAAAAATAAGCGATTTCAAGAACGCGACACCACCATGACTTCAAAAACTCGGTCCACACATATACCGGCAACCGCGATTGCGCGCGTCAGTTAGGAGAGGCGCCGCCATTACTGAACGCCGAGGTAGCTGCTGAACCAACATTCCGCCTTGCGCCTCACCACAGGTTCTGCCACTTAAACACAGTGCGCACGATATTCGAAAACAGATTAACGCTAAAAAGTTTCATCAATACTTTCAAGAAATCGTGCCGACAACTTTAAAACTCGACGCTGCGTTATATCACACCGCGCGATTCAAATTCCTTTGTTGGCGTGCAGGCAACGGCATTCTGCAACGCAAAGCCACATCATACACTGACAAAGTAAAAACGTCAGCCCGAAGTTGCAAGTGATGCACACGCACCTGATCAAAAGCTGAACGTGCGCTGGAACGTTGATATCCTCGAGAAGCACCCCGAAAATCGGCGAAAACTTATAAACACAGGGCACCGACCGAACTGCCACCCGATCAGCGATCGCGCCAGCGCCAATGCCTCTACGGAGCTGCGCATGCGCGCCCAGAGGAGAGGTGGAAAGGAGGATGAGAGAGGCCAGCACGGGAACGCTTGCGCGGGAGTGGGAGTGAGAGAAAGAAACCTACCTCTCCGCTGCGAAGCGCCGCCGGCATCGCGCTACCGCGTCGGCAGCTCGAGCCGTACTCGTCGCGTGCTCGATGTCGACTCCTCTCGCTTCGGCGGCGGTTGCAGCGTTGCAGTTGCTTGGACGCGCGCCTCTCAATCCATTTCACCGTCCTGCTCTGCACATGTAGGTGATTGTGACTGAGCTGGGCCCGGACAGAACCGTGCTATATCCGCGTGCTTTCCCATCTCCATTCAGTGATCCAGTAGCAACAGCGTCGCGCGTCTTGCGGCTCCAACCGTACGTAGTTTGTTGAGACCGCGCGCAGCGTTCTCAATTGTTATTGCGGCTAATATTGTACGTTACGGCAACACTCAATAAACGGGATGAATGCGTGAGTTTTGGGGATGTGTCCGAGATGGAAAAGGAAACAATGACAAAGACCTAAAATCTCCAACGTACTGATCCTGCATGCAAGACCCATAAACAAAGGCATACTGATGTATCAGACACATGAACCAATATGTAGTAGTCTACAAGACAAGCATGTATCAGCCTATAAGATGTATGGGCTTCTGCACTGGTCTGATGCTTTTCTTATACAACCCACCGATAAACCTATGAAACCAATACTATTGCCTATGGGACAAATATGTACCAGTCTATAAGATTTATGAGTTTCTGAATGAGTCTCATAGAAATGCAGATAAAACACAGAATACCTACAGAACCAATACCGATTCTTATAAAACCAATAACGCACCCTATTGGTCTTTTTTGCTAGGGGTGCCAACCGTATTTGAAGGATATCCTTCTTACCTAGCACCCAGTGCGAAAAAAGTTCGTAGGACCCCAAAAGTTCGAGACACTGCTCCTTCTAGGAAACCATCAAAACGAAAGGCACAGCCAGAATGCGAGGGTGCAGTGCCAGAGTCGCCGGAGCGTGAGACCAAGCAGAGAGATATCATAGGCACTCAAACAACAAACAACGATGCACAGCGAGCAAGTCGATACCTTTTAATGATATCTAGGCTTCGTTCGCAAGTGCCGTACTATCGCCCCAACTGCTCAAAAGCACAGCAGCAATTAGATGCAGAGAGGAAGGTGATCTCCTCATATCGAAACGACAAACGTTACTCAGCTCTGAAAAATATTGCTTCAGACGCGGAAAAGGGGGAGAAAAAGGCTGTTTTCCTGCTTTACCAAGTTGACGGGTACCAGAAGAAATTCCAGTCTTATCCCGAAGACGTGATCAGACAGTGTATCACATGGCGGTTTCTTTCTCTAAAAGGCTATGATCATGCCGGTATTAATCTGCTGACACTGCCACATAAGTGCACACTGCAGCGCTATATCGGTCCCAGCTCAACTTCTTCAGGAATGAGTGGTGCCATGAAAGAAAGCTTGGTTCACGAGGCTTCTTTTCTCAGCCACAAACTGCACATGGCCTCATCAATAATAGATGAAGCTGCAATAAAGCCAAAGTGCATATACGACCGGAAGTCTGAAAGACAAGCCGGAAAAGGGTGCACCGCTGCACCGCGTACCAAGAACGGAACACCTGTGTTTCGTGCTCCATGGAGTGGCCAGCTCCTACAAGATCCCGTGTTCATACCATTTCACCAAGCAACTGAGCGGGAGAGACTTGTATGCGTGGACGAAGGACGTCATCGCTGCAGCTGAGGAATGCGGCTTTGTAGGTTCGCATCGTTACCGACAACTGCTCAGCGAACAGAACCATGTTCAAACTCATGGGAAGTGGTTCTTTGTCAACTGTAGTGAAGCATCCTCACGACGATGAACGAGAAATTTTTTTAAGCTTTGATCCTTACACTTTCAAGTACCCACATTGACTGTGCCGGCCTTTAAAGGAGCCCCGAAACGATTTTTAAGCACATTGTTTTGCCTCTTGGTTACGTAGATTGAGTTATAGTGACACTATTAACGGTGGTTGTTTTATGTATTATCCAGTATTTAATATTTTAATTTGTTCGTGAAAGCGAGTTCGGACCACTGATGGTGCCGGCACACAGCGGCCATTTTTTGGCAGCGGATATGACAACATTGGGTCCGATTTGATGATTGGACGAACAATAAATTCACGGCTAAATGAACTCATGATTAATGATACGCTCTGTAATGGTCTTGCGTTTTCTAATATACTTACAAAACCGACATATTTATTTTAGATTAAAGCACTTCAAATAAAATGTTACAAAAAATAACGCTAGAGGCTCTGTCTATTTTCCCGAATCCAAGAATTTTGCGCCCCTCTAGTAGAAATAGTTGCTCATGTAGCTCCTGTTTGCCCTGTGTTTGCCTCAGGTATCATGGCGGAAGTAGAATGGTGGCGAAGGCTGGGCCCAAAAGCGGTTCAGCGGCACCGCAGCATAGCCACAGGTCGGGGGGCCAACTACTCGGGGGGCCAACTACCCCGCCTGCTCTTTTTTTTATTTTTCGATAATGCAGTCGGAGCTCCGGCAAGCCACGCTCTGAAAAAAAAAATACGACAAGCTTGCGCAAACTCTCAGACAAGCCACGCAACGACAGTTGACCAATATTATATAATTCGAGAGGTTGTACACAGCGCTCGACCTTAAAATTTCGTTGCCATTCCTCCTCATAGCACCGCCCGAGCTCTCAAGTGCGCTCACGCGATGCACTCACATTATGAGCGCATCTGCTACTTTGGCTGCCAGTTGTAGTTCCTTTGCCACACTGGCTGTGGCTGTGGGTAAACGCAAGAGGGGGGGGGGGAGGGTAATAATTGCAATTTTATTGTAGTGTTTGCAGACTTGGAATATGGCCACATCTTTAAGGCAGTGCTGTCCCTATGGGAAGGATATGGCTGCTCCAGCATGAGCATTTCTAAGGGGCCAGTGACAACCAAAGGAGGCCAGTGCTGAGGAATCGGCCGTGGGTTAATGGAGCTGCCAGACCATGAGAATGAGCAACAATTCAGCGCGGCCACATCACTCAACGATCACGAGAAGCGACAAGATAGTGGCTGGTATAGCAATGTGGACAATAAGAGTCTGAAGCAATGAATGTCGTGGATTTCGGTGACACTTACTCCAACGACGAAAGGCATCATTTTCAAAAGGCAAAGCTTCATCATGTTCCTTATGAACCCATAGTACTAGTACTGGGATCAGCACAGACTCGCAGCTGATTCTCAATGCAAGGGCTTGCAAATGAATGTTCGTACAGAAGATCAAGTCACATTCTTCTCATCCCATATTGCCAACATCACAGTGAAAGCCTGGTTTCTGCAAGCTGCATAAGAGGAGATGTGTTATCAAGGTGTTATGACATGATACATGAAGAATGACCTTGCTCACTGACTGCTACAAAGTGTTTGTGCACTGTTCTACTGTGTTTTCCTGACATTTGCCATAACAGCATATGCCACAGAAAATTTGACTGCGGGTTCAAAGAGCACACAGCCATCGAGCTTGCTGAAATGCTTTCCCATTGCCTTAGATGCAAAATGTCTTAGACAAAGTTTTATACCAAGAATCATTGCTGCATGTTGTGTGGTTTCATCCATGACTTCAAAACTTGCAAAATGGACTTTATGCCAGGTGTGGTGATCATCCAGCTGGTTTTGATAGCAGCTCCTACTGGCTTCCACTACACCATTGAAAGTTCCTTGTTGCCAGTCCCAAAATCTAACCGTGCCGTGTCGACCTTGTGCATGACCTGTGTGCTGAAGATGAATGTTTTTCTGCATCTGCAAAGTGTGTCCATGTTTTTGACCAACTGCATTTGATCCAGTCTCCACTGTCCCCTAAGTGCAAACAAGTTCAAACGGCTGTAGCAAAAATGTTCGTGTTCTTGAGGGACCAGGCCACTGCAAGACGTCATAAGTGGCATGCAAACAATCTGCTGTGGTCCAGTGTGTCCCAGTCAGCATCTTTTTCCGACGTTGTGAGGGATTATGGAGTGCAAATTACGGAGCTCAGAAATGAAGATCTGTCCTTCCTTCCTTTATATTTTGTTCGAAGCCCTGTGTTCATATGTCCAGCGATATTACCTGGAACCTTCACCAACTCCCTACAGCTGTGCTTTTCTTGTAGTTAATGTTTAGCACTTAGAAAGCAATGCTTGTGTTGTGTATGACCTTGTTGAAATTTGCAGAACTCAAAACCAGCGAAATGTGCCAGTTGTAATGCAGTGCCGCTGCGCTGGGACGAACCTGAACTGAAAATATTCTTGAACAAAACCTGTGGTCCAGATTGTGGCCCTCTCTGAAACTGGCCTGCTAAAAGGAAGATCTCTGTCTAGATATATGACCGATAAAAACTGCCACGTAAACTGTTTTTCTGATATAAGTCTCGCTGCTATACATACTCCAGGAAATTCCGCATGTGTGTTTTGATAACATCACCAATCTTTGGTTGGACGTCATTAAAGTAGCAGCTGTGAGGATACAACTCTGCTCACAAGCTCTTTCTGTTGTTTCTTTGTATGTGCTTCCACAGAAAATTTTAACTGTAGCTTTGTAACTGGTGCTCATCTCCTCAGATCACATGTTGATTTAAATTTCTATCCGTCTCTCAGGGTGACAAGAACACAGATTCCTATTTGTGAAAACTTCTAGACATTGTTGACAGTGATAGAAGCCACGCTTCCTATTATCCTTCAGCCTCTGCTGTAGACCTGCCCCTGCATTCATTCAACATCCAAGTGAAGTGGTCACTGGCACCTTGCTGCATTTGGAGTGACCATTGCTTGAATTTAGTGCTGCCTATCATCTATGTGGCTCCAAAAGTGCTATCCGGGTTAGTATACTTGGCAGCAAGGAGTAGGTGTCGAATCTTGCACATCAAGAATATGAACCTCTTTTTTCTTTTTTGGTATGCTCTCGACATTGGAAGCTCAACATGGTCTGCTTCATACCTTGCTGCCTTCATATCTTGCTGCAATACTCCATGCGTCAAAATAGCTGCAGGTCAAAGTTATGCATTGCCAGAACTTTTGCCTCACTACCAGAATATAGGTATTGTTGTGGCTGAGCCTTGGAACAGACACCTATATGTGTATCCGAAGTGCCATTGGCACAAGAGCCTTTCCAAGCACAAGAGCCTTTCCAAGATGCATCACAGAAAGTAGCCTGGCCAGTTGGTGCATGTCTCTTTGTGGAGCAGCATGCAGTATTTCTTGCCTGCAAGCAATATATTTATTCAGTTGCTAGCGAGTTCTGTGTTAGTGTCATCATGACTCTGTTCCGTCACCCTGTGCACTGTTTTGCTAAGGAAAATTTAAAAAATGGCCATTACCATGACCACAGGGGAAGCATTTGCTTTTCTCGGTTCTTCTTGGTGTTGCAATATGGTGTTGTAGTTTGGCCTCATGGTTCCGGAAAGTGTAAGACCGAAAATGAAGAGCCCTGAAAAAAAGTGTTTCAAAAGTTGTATATCTGTGTTGCCCTTTTCTGTCTTTGCCTGGCATACTAATTGCTTTTCGGCTTAACAGTACCACATGCTGTAATCCGTGCTGCAAGCTGTGCACTGTATAAACAAATGAAGCTTGAAAAAACAAAACTGGTTTATTTATTTTTTACCCCTCACAGTTGGGAAATTTAACCCTGTGTAGCGTTCCGATGGAAACATCTTCCTAATCATGGTCACCGCACTTGAAGGGATCACTCTTTGTTCTCCAGTTCAGTCTCTTCCCCAAATTCATCTTGCAAACTGGTGGTAGGCCACATAACATTTTCTAGAATGAAAAGAAGAGAGACATCTGTGAAAGAGCAATCTCGGGATTTACAAAGCTCCAGTCCACATTGGTTTGACTCAAATGTCTAGCATACTGCAAAAAGAGTACCACCACAAATCACCTCCATACCTTGAGACAAAATACCCTATGTAGAGTGTTTTTTTTTTATGTTTTCTCGCCTCAGGGAATAAAAAAATATGAAAGAAAAGGTTGTACATAGATCTAATAAGTTCTGCTATAGATTAGTCATTACATTACTGATAGTGCTTTCTACACATATGCAATGATAATAAATGAGTAAGCTGCACTAGTGAATCCAGTGAAATACTGTGCTTTTACAGCATGCACACATGTTGGAAAGGTTCAAACGTCCTTAATGTGGAACCACATGGCTCAACATCTCGGCAGCACAGAGGCTCCGTACACCTGGACGCAGCAACAGTTTCAAGTCATCAGTGTGGTGTTTTCTCCGCTCGCGTGACTTCCGGGGTTAAAATTGAACGTAATGTTACCACAGTGGCTCTATCACCACGTTTTTAATCGCGATATGGACAAGGCACATTTCGTCAATATACACGTATGTTGTTTTTCGAAGTTCGCGAGGCGTGCCTGCGTACCGAGAACGACTTGGCGGAAACGATCTAATCGAGCCACTGCATTCTACAAGAATTCGTTTCAGTCCCAAGAAAGATGCAAAAAAAGTGCTGCGGTTCATATTTACCAGTGCGCATCGTCAGCTTGGTGGTGGTCTGGCAGCGTTGCTGGGCGATCGTCGTCAACACCGCGCGGTGGACGCGACCACTGTAACGCGACGACGCTGGTCGGCTGCTGTTCGTCCCCTTTCGGCGTATCCCCGCACGGAATAACGCGCAGATCGTCGCTCCGTCGCGATATCTCGCGTTTGAGTTCCGATTAGTCTGGCAAGTCCATTTACGGTGACTTCTTATGCACTCCTAAGGTGCTAGCAGTGCTGATATCGGATGGTGAAGCGTCACTGACCATCCACCTGTTTATCAACATGGGAGCGACGCGACGCTGTCAACTTACGCCCACGTGTTCCTTGTAACCATAGAAACGACGCTGCCATCCTTGGCAGGAACGAGTTAAAGCAAACAGGCAACCATGCAGTGATAACTTCCGCGACGTCATCGGTTTGCCTCTTTTGATTGGCCGCACCCAATGACGTCAATGGGAAAGCGAAATGGGAATGGGAAGCCCCGCAAAATTTGAGTTGAGGGCAGTTTTTTGTTTGCTTCTATTTTTAAATTTCTTCATTGAATAACTCCCGTTCCTGTGCACCGATTCTTGTAATTCTTTTTGAGCTAGTATCCCTGTGACATAAAGAAGTGACCTGAAGCATAACCGATATCATATTACGAAGCGCTTCGCGGCTCCTTTAAGAGGAAAATAAATGATTGCTAACGCTGATTTCTTTCTTGCTTCACTTTTACTCCTGCCAGTCGCAAATGATCCAGCTGTGCCAGCTGATAATATGCGCCCTCACACAATGCCAAATTCAGTGTTTTCAGATCCACATATACTATAGCCCCCACTTGCACGTCGTGGCTGCATAAGACACGGTTGTCATGTTCTTGCTCAACGCGCTGAGAGCGGCCGTCCAGCAACTCTATGCAAATGTCTCAAACAGCGCGCGCCGAGGCTACCTCGAGAACATTTATCGGCCCCCATCGAGCGAAGCGGGGTTGGCTCGCAGCGCCCCGGAGACTAGCGGCCATAGGTGGCAACTGCCCCTCCTGCACAGGTCGTTAGAGGGGAGGGAGCGCGCGCATTGAGTTGTTGTTGTTGAAAACTTTTATTGTCCAACAGAGAAGGACCACACCGCGTGGGCCGCTCGCGTATTTGGGTTTGCTTGGGACGGTGGCTCCGCGAGAGACAAATGACAGAAGAGACGAAGAAAGCGGGCTGTTCCGGCCAGCGGCTATCACTCCCCGCACCTCTCGCTCATTGGGTGCTGCGCGCGCGCCCCTTTTGTCGCCGCGCTTCTGGACGTCCTGCTCCCTGCACCTCTCGCTTGTTGGGTGTTGCGCGCGCGCGCCTTTTGTCGCCGCGCTTCTGGACGTTCTGCTGCTGAACGTTTTTTGCCCTGTAACGTCGTTTGTGCGCTTCACTGCCTACCTGCCGGGTAACGTCGCGTGTGCACGCTTCGGGCTGCTGCTGAATTTTTCGTTCGTGTAGCGCCGTACGCGCGCTCTTGGCTTCTGCTGAACTGTGCACGCTTCGGGCTGCTGCTGAATTTTTCGTTCGTGTAGCGCCGTACGCGCGCTCTTGGCTTCTGCTGAACTTTTTGCCTGCATTACCGGCTTCATTGTCGTAGCGCGCTGCAGCAGAAGAGAACGTCAAATGCTTTCGTGTCGCCCTCAACACTGATGGGGACGCGTACGAGTGGCTGAGCAGCTACAGCAATGCTACGAGTACGTCGTGGGTAGTCGACTGGGAAGTGGCCGATCCTAAAAGGTATTTTACTACCTGACTTGGCATGTGCTCGTTCCTTGTAGTTTTCTCTTGATTAACTAATTTTGCTTACACCCAATGTTCTCTCTACTGAACTGAAAGTTCTTGGTTGTTTCATTTTGTGTGATAGTATCTGTGCATTCAATTTGTTGATGGCCCAGCATCATAATGCACAAGTTAATGTGGCTTCTTAAATGAAGAATAAATGAGTATAGTGTAATTTCAATGTATCATTTTTCTAATATATGAATTGAAACAAAAGTCTGCTTAGTTATGCTGGAATGTAAATTTATATTTTTAGATTGTAAGCTCTACTTCTTGGGATGCAACTTTGAATTCGCCTGGCATCATCCAAATGACCTTGAGTGGACATACCGCACTTTTCTTACGCCAAAAACTAATCTTTATTTTTAGGTGTCCACAGAAAAAGACAAATACTGCAACTTTCTTTTCCCATAAACCACTTATTATTATTAACAATCGCAGAATGAAACGGCAGTATGACCTGGTGCAGATGCCCACCGAAAACCTGCACCTTACTTTCCCCCAAAACACACTTAAAGTAAAAATATATAAAAAACATAATAAAAAGTGGTGGGGCATTCTACTTTCCAATTTATTTCCAACCTACAAGTCGGGGGTCCCCCATGGAAAAAGCTACCACAGACAGCTTGACTGGGCCTACAGCAGCATCTCGCAGTGCATTTCACAGCACAATAAAAATGGATATGAACATGAGAGCAAAAGCAGCGTTTACACTTCCTAAAGAATTATACACACATCAGATATCATAAATGAATATGAACATCACAGTAATATTCATTGCCTCATCATAAAATTTGTTGATTCGTGTCTAAATGCGCTAGGTGGAGCAGTAAAGTCAATGTGGGCTTTAGGTTTATTATAAAGTGATGGTATGCGGTAGTCAAGAGTGGCCCGGCCATAATTTTTTTTCATGTATGTGGCACTGGTTTTACTTCCCTACGTAAGCTGTAAGCATGCAAGGGATGTGTGTATCATTTGGAGGGGTACATTTATGCATATAGAAAGACAGTTTGTAATCATATAATTTAGTTGCTTTAAGCATATGATGTTTAGTAAACAAGCGATCAGTAAATAGCTGGCTAGGGTTTCCATAAAAGTTGTCAAGAATTCGTAGCACCTTTTTTTGTAGCCGCTCTAGTTTATTATAATTATGGATGGTTGTAGCTCCTCAAACTAAAATGCAATATGAAAGACTAGAGTAGAAATTAGCAAAACATATTGCTTTTTTGAGCTTTACTGGAAGTAATCCTCTCAGCTTATAGAGACAGCCAACTGTTTTGCTTAATTCTATCGCCAACTTGCTAGCATGTGTGTTCCACGACATGGTTTCTTCAAACCAGACGCCTACAAATTTTTCTGAAGTCACACACTGCAATGCTGCACCTTGAAAGTGTAGGACTAGCTCAGTGTCACAGACTTTGTTATGAGGCTCGAAATAATACATTTAGCATTTTTAACATTCAAAGTTTGCTCAAATAACTATTTATGACAGTGTTCAATTTGGTAGAGGTTTGTGCGGAGAAAAAAATATTTGTGTCATCAGCGTACATGACCAGTTTCGGTGAAAGAGGCAAATTGCACGTCATTAATACATGTCGGGATACATGTAAAAACTGGGATGTGGTCACTGATATAAAGGGAAAGCACACCTGATAAGCACTGGTCACAATGTACAATTGGTAATGCAGATATCTAGAAGTGTGGCACCGGTATCGGTAACATGGGTAGGCAAGGAAATTATATTCGAACAAGTGGAAGCGCGAAGTATGGTTTCTAGGCACTCAGAAGATGAATCTTCACCAAGCATATTGATATTCACATCACCCATAACTAAGAAGGCTCCTTGCATTGAATGGAGGCTTGACAACAAAGTTTTCATTAATTCAAAAAATTGGGTTTTGTATCCTAATAGTGGCCTATGGACAGCTGCTATAAGAATATTTTTTAACCGTACCATAAAGCACTCAACACTGGTGTAATGCATGGTTATTCGCCGAGAACTTCGCAGGCAATTGAGGCTTTGCTTTTTACCTCTTAAGGTGAAGCTTGAGCATCCCCCTAATGCAAACCCCCTCTACAACCTTGCTAAAGCATGTCAAACCATACTTCCCATAGCTTTTGCTTGTGACTATTTTGAAGCCATTCTTATAGCCCCCCATTTTTTCCCTAGGATTGTATTCCACAAAAGGTGGAGATGCCAGCATAGCAGTCGCAACAAGACTGCTGGCCGGAACGCTACAAACTGCCCAGCCTTCGTTGACATAAAAGTCAAGAAAGTCACAAAGGACACAAAGAAGAGGGATGGCTTCTTGAAGCGAACTGTGCCGCTGCCTGCTGTCATCAGGGTCATGGATGACCATAATCATGCTACTGACTGCGCGGATGGCCTGCGGTTGCTGCGGAGCACGTCTGACACTCGGGCAGCATTTCATTCCTACTTTAATGATGGCCACAGCCCAGCAGAGGCCATAGCACTACACCAACGAAAGCTGGAAGTAGAGGATGACGGGCTAGAAAAACTGGCGAGTGGTGCTGTAAACCCGAGTGCCAACACAGTCTACAACTGGTACCGGGTCTGGCGGAAGGAACACTTTGGCAGTACTGCAGATCCTTTGACTAAGCTGGCTGAAAAGGCACCAGCCTATCTTCATAACGGTAAGTTGCAATATGCTCAACAGTACTATGTGATGGAGAAATTTTTTTTTTGCGATTTTATAGCCTCAGGGCATAAATCCATAACGTTGTTGCAGCCTGGAAAGGCCGACATCTGAGGTTGCATTACAGTTTTCTTTTCCCTTCTAGAGGCCACGTCAGGCTTTAACCATAAAGCTTCGGAGCAATGGCCATGTTAGTCTCCACTTTTCAATACCTGGAACTTTGAGATTTGCAGGCCAAACAGTCAGTTCTCTGTCTCGTGAACATTGTGCCTGCCACAGGAGCCGCTAACATAGTAATAGGCCTGGTGCATGAAAATGCAATGTAGACAAATCCCACTGGTTTCATGTGGTATTTAATGTTTTAGCGTTACAAGCTGCAGTGAATATTTTCATATCTTAAACTTGTCATGAGCATGCATCTAGCCTGTGAGAGTTGATAGTGGGTATAACATGTTAAGTTGGCAAGAGCAATATAAAGTGACATGTCTGTGTTTGTACTGCGTCACATAAAATACCCCAGAAAAAAGATTGAATGGCTAAGATTCAAAACCATGAATTTCTCACAGCCTCATAGACACCATATGATTGCCATGTTACTTGCTGGATAAGGTGAACATGGCTTATACTAAGTGAAATGCAAAATCTCGTGATATGAAGGTGAAAAAAAGGGTGAATGCACCATAAGAATGATACGGTGCAAACAAGGCATAAAAGAAAGTGTACAATAGCCTATAAAAGGTGTTTGCAGTCATTAGCTTGATAACTGTTTGCCAGCAGTGAAACCTTACTCCTGGATAGCACAAACAGTAATTATTTCGTCTTTTTTGTGTCCTGTTTAATGATCCGACATCTAAAATATCATTTATGAAAAACTTCCCAATTCAATCAACCACACTATCAAAATAAAAAAAGAAATTCCTCTGCGTGTTTTCCATGATTCCAGAGACTTCTGACTTTTGTTACATGCACAGCTCTACAAAGCCCTCAATTATATACGCATATCTGCTCAGCAAGGGCGCCCTATTAAAAATCGGTTTTAAAAATTATGTGTGGAAAGCCATGATAAACAGTAAACTGTATTGGGTGGGTTAAAAGTAGTTCACATTGTGGAAAAGTGCAAAAGAGAGAAAGGAGAGGACGACACGGGTGCTGTCTAACAACTTAAGATTTATTAGAAAGTATATACGGTGAAATGTGCGAAACCAAAACAAAACATCAAGGATTATGCTGCAGTGAAAGGCACTTATCAATGAAGGCTATCTCATTTCCTTGTAACACAAAAGACTGTTATGCTACACATGTGACCGGCTTCTTAGCAATGCAGTAAGCTTCAAAAATATCCCTGCCTATCTGGTTGTTGCTGTAGTAATGGGTCGTAGTGTTAGCCAGATAGCAATTGTGCTTTCTGGTAGGCTGGAGTCTTTCTTACACACGGAATTGAAGCTTACAGGTTTGTCATGTAGTATAACAGCAATGTTTTGTGTCTCAGAATATTTACATAATTTTCTTTTCATGCTGTATTTACTACTGCTTTCATTTGAGAATCCGAAATAAAATTTCTCATTACCACCTATTATTTACACTTCATTCTATTTTCATGTGTTAATTTAATGCAGGCACCACATTATTTCCGGTCAAAAATAAGTAAATAACCTAAACGGAGGCCATTTGCTACACAACAAGGGTGGGACCAAAGAGGGTCTTACTGCTCCTGATATCACAGAAGCACAGGCGGTTCTCGCACAATTGCTGCCTTCCCCATATAGTCATTTGTGAACACATTTCTACTCTCTAATAAATTATCTTTCAGGCAAAAGAAATAATTGCATTGATCAACACCACAAATTAGGAGATGATATAAATATTCTCCCTAATGCTTTCCTTCATTTCAGTGACTGTCAGCCTTACCCTTTCTCCACAATGAAATCATGCCATACTAGGCATCTCTCTTGGCCTGTATATACCTACCTAAAGTTTTAGAAAAATTCAGAAATTGTTGTCATCATAATCACAGATGAACACCACACTTAATGCATACTAATGCTCTGAAGTTTCACTTTCTAAGAACAATTTCCGAGTGGCAAGCTCTACCTCTACAAATGGTATTGATTACCATTGGCAACAAACTTTATAGCATATTTTAGAAAATGCATTTGTCGTATACTGCAATTTTATTTCATGTTTTTAATTAATGTTTGCCTTCTCATTGCATTTTGCTTTTATTTTCTACCTCCCTGCTTGGATCTAAAGAAAGGTCTCTATTATTTTGTACGAAAATAGTGTTCTGGTTACGTCACATGAAGCATTGACACAGCCGATAGTACAAGGTTAAAAGCACGTGTCACCTTTCGCAGGGATCGATGTCAGGATCACAAAATCTGAAGATGGTACCAGCTGGGCAGCTCTTATAGTCACCCAAATAATGAAGAGGACGCAAGGGCTGACTTCTGCCAAGGAGATTATATTCATCGACAGCACAGCCTCATGCGATGAGTCCCAAAGCAGCGTAACGCTGGTGCTTGCAGCGACCGTGGTTGGAGCGCTGCCGCTAGCGGTCCTGCTGCACAGCTCTCAAAGCACCGAGAGCTACAAAGCTGCTTTTGGCCTGCTCAAGCAGAGCTACCCAACGTGCTTCGGTGGTGCTCATGTAAGCATTAATGTGCATAGTGTTCATAACGGGCCAAGTCATAATTACAGTTAGGTGCACAATTGTGAATTGGTCTTGCCTCTTTCCTGCTCTGTTGGAAAGGGGGAGAACAAAATGAAACGTTCTGCAAATTTAATCTGACCTGTTGCATACACAAATCAACTTATAAATTTTCACCACCACAGTTTTTAAATAATAATTCCCAAAGACTATGTAATAAAAATACAGCATTAGCTTCCAATTCATTTTATAAGGTAATAGGCAAAGGCTATAAAAATTCTACATATCGTGATCATCAGCCAGACTATACCCACTGTAGGGCGAGGACCTCTCCCATATTCCTCCAACTAACCCAGTTCTGTGCTAGCTGCATCCACTTGACACCTGCAAACTTCTTAACCTCATCTGCCCACCTAACTTTCTGCCTCCCCCTGCTACGCTTTCCTGCCTTTGGAATCCAGTTTGTTACCGTCAGCTACCATTGGTTGTAGCTAATATCGCTAATACAGTTTTCGCCTTCTTTCTTGATATGAAAAGCTTCAAGTGCCAACCGCGTGTTTATTTTTGCTTCTGCCAAGAATCGTCGTCTCATGAAATCGCGGTGCACACTCGCAAGCAAGAATATGGGACACGAGATGAACACCTTTGTCATCTTTCTTAACATTTAGCGCATGCTCCCTCAGTCGCTTATTAATACAGCGGCCAGTCTGCCCGATGTACGTCTTCCCGCAGGAAAGTGGGATGGAATACACCACTCCAATGGTGCAAAGAACATGAGTAGTTCGGTGCCTGATTTGGCAGCCAAGACGCCCATCACTGCACGTGCGGGAGCAGAGCTTAGGGATAGAATGCCTCTTTGCTATCTTCTTCATATGGTGTGACACATTATGAAAATAAGGGACCATCACCGGCCTGAACGTTTCACGTTTGGCCTCCAGGAGGTCTGAGGCCAAACGTGAAACATTCAGGCCGGTGGTGGTTCCTTCCGCAGAATCCGCAGCTTTTTTCTGTGTTATGAGCACAGCCCAGTCTCCAATATGGCAGTGCCCGTTGGCCAATTTTGAAAAGGTTAATAACAGGCTACACAAATACCTTCAATAGGTCTCTCTTGCCACTGGCCATTGATGAATGGAATTCGATTCCGAAATCTATAGTCCAGGAATGTCTGAACTTGAAATTTAGACTGTTAATATCTGTCCAAATTGCTAAATTAAAATGAGCAGCATTTTGACTTAAATTTTTCTTAACTACCTTACTGTAGCCTCAAAAGTGAGTTTTGCTTTGTTCGCTCTCTCAAATTTTACTAACATATACGACCTGTCATTTGTCTGCGTAGCCTCAAAAGTGAGTTTTGCTTTGTTCGCTCTCTCAAATTTTACTAACATATACGACCTGTCATTTGTCTGCGTACTACTTTGTGCATATTGTGCTTCTATAAACCGCCTTAATGTGTAAGCATATGCTGACATGAATGCACTGGTGCCCTTGACCATTTGGTTTTTGCATTGTTCTATTGTTATGCACTGTATTGCAATGTTGTTACCATGCCTTTTTGTTTGTTTTCCATTGTATAAAAAATCTACGACAATGAACATTCTCTACTAGTCCTTGCTTCCCCAAAAATAATGCCCGCTCAAGGTCTTTAAGGATCAATCAATGATGACGGTAACAGTCTGGAAGGTAGAAGAACGAAACAACCAGATGTTAGCCGAGTAAAAAGCTAGTCTAACTGATCTGTGTGTGTGCCTGTGTATGTGTCAATAAATGTGAAATACCAATAAAATCTTGTAAATAATTGATTAGAAAGAAAAAAAACAACCACAGGTCACTGGTGGGATACAAACCTGTGAACCTCGAATATAGTGTCTGGTACTCTTATCAACTAAGCTACAATAGTGGTTATTCAGTGTTCAAGTTTGCTCAATATTTGTGTGGCGTGTAACCTACACTTGACGGTGCTCACCAGAACCACCCTTGTCGGTGGTCCTCAGCTGTCATGTGGAATGTCAACTTAAAGGAAGAGTGGGAGCTGGGCGCTACCTGCGACATCAAGGCTTTCAGAAACAAGGCCCATATGGCAAACATTAGGCTAATCAGCAAACAAATGCAGGGAGAACAAGGTGCTCATTACATTATAATATATATATATCTCGTGAGGCAGACAGTCGCACCAGCGAATTCACCTTTCTATTTCAGATAAGCCGAAGCAGCAGCTACTGACTAGCCCCAGCTCATCACCACTTCGTCTTTTTCCCACGACTTGATAATGATTACACTTAGATGAAGATGAAGTTCACTCACACTGCTTACAACCTTCCCCCTCCAAAACGAAAGCGACCATCCTGGTCGTAAATTATAGCTTAAGGTCGGCAGTTAGTGTTTAAAACGCGACATGTGCACTACTTCGGTGTCAGTGCCGCGACACCGGTGATCGCGAACAGGCGATGCAGGTGTGATGAGATAGTTGGAAAAGTTTGTTCTAGAACCGTGTACGAGCCAATAAAACGGCTCAGAAACCTTTCACACAGGCCGGGGATGCGAGTAGATGTCCAGAGTAGCACTTCGTCTCCAGGGCTGAAAGACACTGAGCGATGGGTTGTATCATATGTGCTTTCCCTGGAAGCTTGAGTGGCTTCAGTTTGAAGGCGGGCACAATCACGGCAGTGGGTGATACGAGACACAAACTGTTCATGGGAAGGTGCGGCAGAAGGAGTGGAAACTGAGAAGAAAGATGCTTTGAGTGAGAAGGTATGGTGGTGGCCATAAACAAGAAAAAATGGAGAGTAGGTGGTGGTTTGTTGAACGGCAGTGTTGTAGGCGAAGGTGACAAAGGGGAGTAAAGAGTCCCAGTTGTTGTGCTGAGGGTGAATATAGGTGGATAGAATATCAGAAAGGGTGCGATGAAAGTGTTCAGTGAGACCATTGGTCTGAGGGTGGTAAGGAGATGTAGTTTTGTGCACTGTGCCTGAAGCATGAAGCACTGCGGCAAGGACGGTGGAGAGGAACGACTTACCACAATTGCTAAGGAGGAGGCGAGGGCCGCCGTGGAGAAGTATGGTGTGGATGAAGAAGTTGACGATTTCGGAAGCGGAGGTGGAAGGAAGTGGTGCGACTTCAGCGTATCGGGTGAGGTGGTCAACGGCAGTAACGACTCGGCAGTTGCCAGCTGGAGTCAAGGGCAGGGGGCCATATAAGTCTATTCCGACGACTTGAGAGGCGTGAAAGGACATAGGAGAGCTTGTAAGAGACTGGCAGGAGGCGACGTAGACCGCTTGCAGCGTTGACAAGGGATGCAAGACACTACATATTTCAATAGTGAGGTTGAAAGGCCAGGCCAGAGGAAACGACTTTTGATGCGGTCGTAGGTTTTGTGGTATCTAAGGTGACCTGCGGTAAGGTCGTTGTGAAATCCTTGTAGAATTTGAGGACGCAGGGAAGAAGGAATTACGGGAACCCAGGTGTGGCCCAGTGGGCTGTAGTTGTGCCAAAATAATGTGCCATTCTGTAACTTGAAATGTTTGAGCCGAAAACAAAGACGGGCATTTGGAGGTCTCATAACACCGGTGAGACCATCAATCAGCTTTCGACAGTAAGGGTCAGCACTCTGGTGGTGAGCCAGATTACAGTCTATGTCTGGCATGGGAGCAATAGAGGCGGCGCTCAAATAAAGAGTGGATAACTGTAGAGTTTAAATCGCGTGACTCCGTTGGGACAGGAGAGGAATGTGAGGACATGTGTTGCGATGGCGAAGCAATAGGGCAACGAGAGAGAGCGTCGGCGTCCTTGTGCTTCTTGCCCGATTTGTAAGTGACAGTGAAGTCGTACTCTTGAAGGCAGAGGATCCACCGCCCGAGACGACCGGACAAATTTTTCAAAGAGGATAATCAGCATAGGGCGTGGTGGTCAGTGATGGCCGTGAAGTGACAGCCGTACAGGTAAGGATGAAACTTCTGAACAGCCCAGATGAACATTCTTGCTCGGTAATAGTGCAGTTTTGTTCTGCAGTAGTCAGAGTTCGGTGTGCATAGGCAACAACATTTTCTGTAGAGATGTCTTGGCGTTGCAGAAGGACAGCGCCAATGCCATGGCTAGTGGCGTCGGTGTGCAAAATAGCCGGAGCTTTGTCATCAAAATCGCAGAGGATAGGACCCGAAGTCGGAGCACGCTTCAGAATTTCAAATGCTTCTTCGCAGCAAGAGACCAGACGAAAGGCATATCGGTGTGAAGAAGCGCATGTAAAGGTGAGGCAATAGAGGCTGAATCGCGGATGAATTTGTGGAAGTATGATGCCAAGCCGAGGAAACTGCGGAGATCTTTGACCCTAGTCGGGTGGGGAAAGTGCAGCGCAGCAGCGATTTTGTTCAGGGTCAGGCTTATTTCCTTCGCTGCCTACGAGATGGCCAAGAACTAATAGATTTTCAATGCAAAATGGCATTCCTTCGTGTTTAGCTGTAGGCCGGCACTGGAAAGAGCTGTCAAAACTTTATCGAGACGACTAAAATGATCAGAAAATGATGTCGCCTAAGTAACAGAGACATGTTTTCCATTTGAGGCCGCGGAGAACTGTGTCAATCATGCGCCCGAACGTAGCAGGAGTGTTGCAGAGTCCAAATGGCATTACATTGAATTCGTATAAACCGTTGGGTGTTGCAAAAGCGGTCTTCCTTTTATCATCTTCATGCATGGAGATCTGCCATTAGCCTGATCTTAAGTCAAGGCTGAAAAAAAATTGGGCACCTTGTAAAAAGTCGAGGGCGTTGTCAATTCGTGGGAGGGGATACACATCCTTGTGAGTGATTCTATTCAGAGCACGGAAATCTACACAAAACTGAACCGGCTTTTTTTTTTGCACTAGCACAACAACAACAGGCGGTGACCAAGAACTGGACAATGGGCATATGATGTTGCGTGCAAGCATGTCACGAACATTTTCCTGAATAACCTTGCGCTCAGTTGAAGGCATACGATATGGCTGGCGCCTAACTATGCCTGATCCGTCAGTGTGGATGCGATGCGTTGCTGCAGCGGGTTGACCCAATGCGCCGAAATTGACATCGAACGGGTCTGCGTGCTTGTTCAATATAGCGAGCAATGCGTCTGTCTGGTCTGCTGTCAGGTCGGTGCTGATTGTGTGGCGAAGTGCTGCACTGAGCGAGGCAGGGGATGAATCAGAGCGATCAGAGGTGGAAATGGGAAGAAGAGCGACAGGCTGGGCGGAAGCAACTGATGCAACAGTAGAGCCGCGGCACAGAAGAATGGGCTCCGATGTGGTGTTGAAGGCAGCAAGAAGAGAACCGCTACAAAATCGAAGAAGGGACACGATGATGATAACACCTCTTGACAGGAGATGAGGGCTGGGTGTACTCAGGACGTCACCATCGGTGACGGCGTCAGAAGTCACAGAAAGAATATCTTCGTTGTCCGGATAGAGGACGTTATCGGCAACCATAACTAAGCGGGAGGAAGGTCGTTCTCTATCGGCAACAACGCTGCCTGCAGTGACCTCAAGAGTGGGAGCGAAACACTTAATGTCTGCTGAGGCGTTTTGGAGGAAATCCCAGCCGAAGATGAGTTGATGGACACAGGAGGATACGACAGCAAACTCAATGAAGTGCAAGATACCGTCAATGATGACTCGGGCTGTGCACGCTTCACAAGGGTTAATATTCTCTCCATTTGCAGCACGTAAAGCAGGACTGTTGTAAGGAGTGCACACTTTTCAGAGTTTTAAACACAAGTCAAGCTGCATAACGGAAAAAGCGGCACCAGTATCAATTAAAGCTTCCAGTACATTTCCTTCAACGAATAGAGTCGACATGTTCGATTGGAGCAGTGGAGGAATTGGAGCGACGGCAGACAGTGCAGTTTTACCTCCGGAAACTGCACAGGCTAGTTTTCCGTGCGGCAGGCAGGAGCTGAAGATGGGGGTGAAGGGGAGACAAAGTCCGCTGAAAGGGTGATGGGGAGCGGCGAAGCGATGGCCGTGCTGTCATAGACAGGTCAGGGGAAGTCGACGGAGGTCATTGTTGGTGTAATATTGGTGAGGCGTAAGCTGGTACGCGTCGTCACGTCAAACGTACCTGTAGCTCGCACGCTCATCTCGCAGTCATCGGCGACAGACGCGTGTAACATGGCCGCGGATGCCGCAGTAGAAACAAACTGGACGAGGTGGGAGAGGCCGCCAATTACCACACACCGGTTGTCGCGAGGACAGGGCGGCGAGGCTGGGTGACACAGGCCAGTGATGGGCAGGAAGACGAGGAGGTGCCGCAGTAACTTCAGCATACGTAGGGACTTAGGAAGGGGCTGGTGGTTCTGTAGCCATGGGACGAGTGAATGAAGCAAGGTCCTCCTTGATAATGCCATGCAACTCAGGAGATTGAACAGGTGGACGTGAGAAAGCAGGCACCGACGAAATATCATTGTGGAGCTCTTCCCGTATAATAGAGCGGATCATGGTGCGCAGATCGGCTTCGGGAGCTTGGCTCGGATCACAGGTGTTGTTGAGGCGGCGCGACTGTAGGTAGTCAAGTCGCTGGCAAGTGGCACGAATGTCTGCTACATATATATCTATATACACGTATTACACTAAGAGTGCCAACAGCCACTGACACCAAAATAAGCATGGGAACTTTTTGTATTGATCATTGTGAAATAAATATGTGATCATGGCAATAGTTGATTCATACGTAGAACCTCTGTCATTACTGTCATGATTAATAATACCTGTCATGAGTGTATTTTCAAGTGTTACCATAATCCATCTATTTCTGTTGTCTGCTTCACCAGCCGTGTTGGTCTGTATATCACAACCATATTTATGAAGTGAGCATACTACAACATAAAATATTGTCTTGTTTACACTCGCTCTTCATTTAGACATGACTGAAAAAACACTTTCAGCTTGCACATTCATACGAGACCAAATATATTTAGAAAACAAATGCGATAACTAAAAACACATTACTCTGCTGACTATATTCCACTGCTCTGAGTTTGAGTTGTTTAAACATCTGTGCTTGTTTATTTTCTCTCCGTAGATAAATACTCTACAACCATTTTTTATTCTTAGTTTAGTGATACTGCACAGCTTGTGTCCATCACTCCTGAAGTGTATAACTAAAATGAATAAACAAACTAAAGAAGCTGGCTGAGCACCCAAAGAGGTAAAGCAGAACAATGAATCTGAATTGAATTTGAGGAAACGAAAAGGAAGAACCGTTTATAACATGTAGCGCAGCATTGTTGCAGGTAATGGCAATAGATCTGGATCAAAAGAGGAAAATATGAAGTCAGGGGGAAAAATAAAGTGAAAAGCATTAGGCCGGTATTACCAGGTAATGAATATCAGTTTACCAGTACATCACTTCGGAGGAAACTACATTATAGTTGCATCACGAGTGCTTGCATATGGGACAAACTGTGAGGATACCAATACAGATGGGAATTAAATTGGGGTCAGCATAGTAGAAGTGAAGGACATGGTGTACAGCCAAGGAAGACGAGGCAGTAAGGGTGGGTCTGGGTACAAACGAGAGTTACTGATGCCGTTGCTGAACCTGAAAATAAGACGAGTGGCAAGGCATGTTTTATTAAGGGAATAAGCAATAGTGAACTCTAAGGAAAGAAAAATGCCAAAAGGCAGCAGAAATTCAGGTAGGTGAATGTGGTTTGGAAGTTCGTCGGCCCAAGGCAGGCACATCTGATGCAGGACACAGTTAGGCGATTGAAGTTCCAAGATAAAGGTGCATGTCATGCAGTTTAGTTAGGTTACTACAAATTATAAACCTTTGAATATGCATGTTTTGTATGCTTTCTGCACTTATTGTTTTATTGTATTACATGGGTCATGTTTTACCCTCCTTATTTATCATTTATTATGCAAAAAAAGATTTCTGCTATTTACTTATGTGGAAAAATATCTTTATTGCGATTTGAACAATTTACTTGAAAAGCCCATTAAATAACTGCCAGCCTGTTATGAGACCGAACTGTAAATTGTTTAATCCACTTTTAGTTTGTTTTTTTTTTCGTCTGTGGACATGTTGAGGCCACTGTGTTTGCACCACATTTTGTATTTTGAGCAGGTTTATAATGTCTGCATAAGTGCGGTCCACAAACTTTCACTTCTTTCACCTGTATAGGCCCATAATTGTCATCCCCTGCATTTGTTCTTGGTTTGTGCAAATGCAGTATATAAATGTGTACTTTCTGTTTTTCAAAACGGATTCATATGCTGCAACATACTGCCTGTATTAAATTTCTGTTTCACCCCTTAAAATAATACCTGCTATTTAATTAAATAATGTTGTATATACCAAAATATATAAATGACTAAATATTCACTTTGCCATCCTGTGTAGCAGATAAAGAGGTACCATCTTGAATTGTTGCCCACTTAACTTGATGCAAAGAAGGCTGGAAATAAGCTGTAAAAATGAGCGCTTCCACTTATGTTCAGGAAACAAGAAGTTTCAGTCAGAACACTCTACACATGGCTGGCACTGAAGGATAATAGTTGTGCTGACTCCTCAAAAATAAACGCCTTTTGAATAGAGTCCAAACTTCGTTCCACTTGACCACATGAAAATTTCATGTCATTCGGGTGTTTCTTCGTCCTGCAAGAATGGCTAGAAGAAGACTGTGCAGGGACTGGGCAGTAAAGTTGGTAAGGAAATTGAAACCAGGTGTTCTTTCTAAAAGCAGAACAGGTGGAATTAAGCCACCGACGCTGAGGCTGAAGCCGACAGTTAGACGGAAGCTCCTCTGATTGGGAACAGATGTACATAACATACTGACACGTGAAAATGGAACGCAGACTAAACAATAACAAAAAAAAAAAACATTTCGGGACCCGTGTGGTCTTAATTGGGATGACATCGAAAGGAAGGAACAGTTCGTGCATGACTCGTTTTAAACAATACAGGTACGCGGCATAGCCGCGCTCTGCTGCATTTTTAATAATTATAAAGGCACGCTTACATTCAAATAATTGAAAGTACATGTATGCAGACAGAATTGCGTTTCGTAAGCACTGTCAGTGCTGTTTTGAAGCTTCAAAATACATGCATACAATGCACGCTAAAAGGGAATGTATACGTACCTAAGTACACACTTAAAACAATTACCTCGGTAATCTCTCAGAGAAATAATGCTCACCACACACACACAAAAAAAAATAATAATAATAATAAATTGAAAAAGTATACGCCTCGAATCGCTGGACCGCGGGGTCTCTCAAAGCATCGCGCCGCCTCGGGGGGTGCATTCATCAGCCGATGGCAACAAGCACAGGTGCTGGAAAAGCTTTCCGGTATAAAAAAAAAAAAAAAAAGCGCTTAAATAGGTGCGCAGAAGCGCACTAAACGACACACGCCACAGGTTAAAAGCACGTAAATAGCTGGTCAAGTCCGCCAGCTGGACACTCATCCGTCGATGGCAACACAAGTTCGGTTGGAATAACGAATTTAAGCTTAATTAGGTGCGCAAAAGCGCACGAAACAACACACGCCACCAGTTAAAAACACGGAAATCGAAACCTCGGAAGTCAGCCAGCTGGAGCAGCGTGCTACCGCGGCCAACATGACGCCCATTGAAAAACCATACTAGGGTGGCTAGAACTTGTTCAGGTGTGAAAAGCGCGGCGCGTTTCCATTACCGGAAATGGCACCGCTGCTCACCGATGCCGCCAGGGGCGCTGATGCTAAGGGCGCTGTTAGGGTAGTTAGGGTAGGGTGGCCCCTAGCTGGGCCGCTCGGCCTGGCTCGGCTCTCTCAAGCTTGCGCCGCCTCGCGGTGGCCGACATGAACGCCCATTGAAAAAGCATACGCCTTGAATCGCTGGGCCGCTGGGCCCTGGGCCGCTGGGCTCTGCTCTCTCAAGCTTCTTGCGTCGCCTTTGGGGGTGTAGATGGTAGTCGGAACAGCCGACTTTCTTCGTCTCTTCTGTCGTTTTCTCTCTTGCAGAGCCACCGTCCCGAGCAAACCCAAATACGCGGGCCGCTCTGTCTCACCTCCCTTTAAGGGGGAGGGGACTTAGCGGCCCAGCCGCACGGGATGGTCGCATTAGATGCTGGCCGGTTTGGTTTCGCCGGCGGCCTTTGCTGCCAGTTGGACGGCGGTGAGTTGGAGCTCAGGGTCCGAGCTTCGCAATAAGGTTTCCCAGGTACTGCTAACGTTTTGCGCCCTGCCTGGGGAGTAAGCGCACTCCCAAATTATATGGTCGAGGGTTCCTCTCGCCCCACACTTTCTACATTTATCGTCCTCGCAGTCCGATCGGATATGTTTATTTAGTACTGGGTTTGGGTACGTACTCCAGTCTACAGGCGTCTCCACGCCATAGGGAACCAAAGCTGGAGTTTGCTCCGCGACGCCAGCGCTCGTTTTCCAGCGGAGCGGAGAGGAACTACAAAACCTACGCGCATCCGCGCCCGCGCAGCGCGCGGCTGTCTGCGGAGTCTGCGCAGCCCGCTCGCCCGGGAGCGCGTGCTACAGGCAGCCGCACGTGCACGCGGAGCGGGAGAAAGAGAGTGAGGACGAGGGGGGATGGTCGTGCGTCTGTGCGCGCAAAGCCGGCGCTCTTTGCCAGTGGTGTTTCTTATTTTTGCTTTTTTCTGTGCCCCGGCTGACATAGAGGCTGGCTGGAGGCACGCTTTTTATCGGTGCTTTCGAAAGTGAGAAATTATGACTAATTGATCGCCGCGGACATTGTTTTCAAAGAGCGCTTCTTGGCAGGCTCAGACAAAAAAACAACAACAACATGAACGCGAATTCGGTACTCGAAGGCAGAGGCAAGCGGCAGGTATTTTGAAGGACTTGAGGCGGCACCTCTTGATGTCACTTCCATGTTGCTCAGAGAATGAAGGGTCCAGCCTTCTCGTTGAGAATTGATACGCGTGTACACAGCGACGAGTGCTCCGGGCGCTGGTTGGGGAGCTTCCTTTCCATTTGTGACTGCTCACTTGAAAGGAGCCTATTAAACTCTTTGGGGACAGGCGTTTTAGGCGATGCTGCCGGCGCCGTGGTGCCTGTTTTCGGCGCGTTTAGGACGCGTTCCCTACAAAGGCACAAAGCATGCCGCCTTGTATACCCTTTGGCTCCTGCTGACAGCGGTCAGGGGGAGTTCGCTGCTGTGGCGCTGCCATCCGAAATCAATGACTTATCTACCTTTAACGATGAGAGGTTTCTTAACGACCTGGATCACTGACGAGAAGCCGAGGCATGCCAATTTTTCGGCAGTTTCCTCTCTCCGCGAGACGAAGAACGAGCAAATGCCTGACGACTTTTCATGCAGGCGGGGACATCTCTCCAAGTAAACCTTTGTCTTCTTAATTCCACAGCTACGCTGTGCAATCCCTATTTCAGTTATCCCTAGCGAATGCGCAGTTTTGAGCTCCCGAAGCAGGATCGCGTATGAGGATAGAACGATTGACGTATGTGTTTTCCCTTTATAAGCGCCGAGTGATGGCATTAATGACATATATCTGTTTCTTGAGGCCGACTTGGTTCCGCGATGGCTGCTGCGGCACCGCCAGTTACAAACAGAGGTGCGAGATACCTAAAAAGAAAACCGACAACCATCGTTTCAACACGAAAGGGAGAAGAGAGAAAAACACTTTCACGAGTTTTGCGAAAAAGCGCGCCGTCACTTTTTCATTCCAGTTTTTTTTTCTTGCCCCCTTTGTTAGATCGCGACGGCGGCCACAATGCGGCCGGAGGAGGAGAGAAACAACCGAGCGCGCGCGCGCAAACACGTGCTGGAAAGCAGCGCGGAGCAGACGACAGCATGCTTTTCTATGAGGCGGGGAGCAGACGACGCGGCCGGGCTGCGCGTAGATTTTGACGTGGTCTCCATGGAGGGCGCTGACGCACAGAGCGGCGCAGCGCCCCCTGGCCCAGGTTTTCTCCCCTATTGCCTGACCTCTATTTAACGCCGTGTTTGGTGGGGGAAAACGCCTCCGGCATTGCCTGTAGTGTTCTGTAATGTCTTGATACGAGATTAATCGCCCTTCTCTATTATGTTCTGCCTGAGCCGAGCCATCCTGTACAGCTCGAGCTGCACTGTGGGCCGCCTCGTTACCGCTGACAGATACGTGCGCCGGGGTCTAGATGATGTTGATCGTCCTATCAATCACTCCTTGTGTTAAAATTTTGGTGGTGGGGGGGTTTACCCTCCCCCTACTGAAATTTTGGATTGCAGTTTTACTGTCGCTAATAATATATCTAGCTTTGGTGCCAACGCAAGCGATCGCTATCGCAGCTTCCTCCGCTATCTCGGTTTCTTTCCCTAGTATGGTAGCCACCGTGATGAGAGGACCGAGCAGCAGCCATGCCGAAGGACGACCGAAGCCGAAGCTGAGTACTTTTCTTTTACCAGTTTTTATATGTAATCGTATAGTGGCGGCAAATTTAGATTATAATTTAGCTTAAGATCAGAGACAGGGAAGTGAAAACATATAGGACTTAAATCGCTTAAATAACATAGAACAGCGCTAGGAAAAAGTATTTAGGCCTAGTCCGGAAAAATTTTCTGAGCAAGGCGAATTCTGTCGCAGAGTTGAGGCTATGGGGCGGCCGACCAGGAAAGCAAAGGGTGGGGATCCTGGGGATCTCGTCCAGTGCGGAACGTGTGAGCGCTGGTGCTTCCTGGACGAGACAGGGTTTGAGAGCATGATGGAAGCTGAGGAGGCCAGCTTGAAATGCAAAATATGCACGGCGGTGGAGAAAGTAGAGGGGGAGCTGACCAAGGAGGTAGAACGGATGAGGAAGGAGCTTCAGGAGGAAAGAAAGAGAAGGGCGGAGTTTGAGACAAGAGTCGAGAAGGAGTGGGGCGTCAGGGTGGAGAACCTACAGCGCGAGTTGAGAGAAGTACGCGATAAGGCAAGCAGACTGGAAGATCAGGTGGAAGAGTGGACAAGGAGACAGGCAGAGGGACGGAAGGCACTCCACAAGAATGCAGACAGTAATGCCACCCTGGACGACGGGGGGGCGGACGCGTCACAGGGGGCGCGCAGGGAGAATGTAGCGATTATGGGGGACACGAGCCCCGATGGTAACCGGAGGGAAGAGGGGACACAGGGGTCGAGACAGCAGGGACTGGATACCACTGACAGGGAAGAGACAGGAGCCGGCAGCAAGAGGGTATGGGTGGTAGGGAGCTCTAATGTCGCGAGAATTAAAAAGGCAGTCTTAAAGACAGTGAAGTTTACTGAGAAAGTACAAGTGGAAAGCAGGCCAGGCGAGTGTTTTGGGCAGGTAGTGGAGAGGACAAGGGATATGCTGTGGGAAAATAGAGAAGGAGACAATCTGGTAGTCATCCATGCCGGAGTAAATGACGTACTGAAGAACAGAGGACAAAACCTAGGCAGGCAGATACGAACAGGGGTGGCGAAGCTACGGGCCACAGCTGAGAATGTGCACATAGTGCTGTGCACAGTGCCGGCAGTCAAGGGACAGGGCCCGTATGTAGCCCACCAAGTACTGAGGGCTAATGAGATGATCTGGGAGGTAGGGAAGGCCCTCAGGTGCGATGTCATGGATGTGAACAGGGTGATACATGGGGATAGGAACTACCTCCCCTTCACGCCTGATGGCATCCATTACACCGCACCAGCGGGATGGCAGCTTGGGCTGCGGATGGGGCGAAGGGCGCTAGCTTTTTTACAGGCGAGCAGATTGCCCCTGCATACCGAGAAGTAGGAGACAAAGATGGAGGGAGGAAGGGCAGGACGAAGGCACGGAGGAGGAAAAAGAAACAACCCGTAAATTTGGCCTTCATTAATATGCAAGGGGGTAGAAGTAGAATTAAATGGGATGAAATTCAGGAGCAGCTGCAAACTGGAAATTTTGTAGTATTTGGTGTAGCAGAAACCCACCTTAGAGACAGTGAAGAACCTCCACACATTGAAGGATACTCATGGCTGGGGTGCAATAGAAAAGGAAAGGACCGAAAAGGAGGTGGCCTGGGGGCGCTAATCAAAGGCCAAGATTGGAAAAGGATAACAGAAAGCTGCAGAGAACATATATGGCTCCAGGGTAGAGTGGGAAACCTAGATACAATACTAGGGTTTGTTTACCTAAAAACAGGAAATGACTCGAATGAGGAAAATTCAGAACATTTCAGATGTTTAGCTAAAGACATAGAGGAATTTGGCCAGAATAAGGAAGTGATAATCTTAGGGGATATGAATGCCCATATGGAATTTTTTGATGGAGCTACCGATACGACAGGCAAAATGTTAGGAACATTTTGTGAAGCCCAGGATCTCACAATAGTTAATTCAGAAATAAAGTGTGAGGGAAAAATAACATGGGAAAGAAATAACTCTCATTCCACAATCGACTATTGTCTGATGTCCCACAAGCTGTATGACAGGTTAGTAGGTATGGAAATTGATGAAGAAGGGGCGAAGAGCTTAGGAAGCGATCACAAAAGAATTAAACTCCAATTTGGCGGGACAGCGGCCGCAACAAAAATGCAGGTATGTGAAAGCAACCAGAAACTCAATGATATACAGTTGGAAAAAGGGTCAAAGCGCATTGAAGACATAGTAAACCAACAACCAAATAGAGAATGGACATACGATGACCTAGTAGAAGTATTTAAAAGAGAACTAAAAAAGGGCAAGATTAGAAGAGGAAAGAGAAAATATAAACCAAAAAGCTGGTGGGATGCTGAAGTTAAAGCAGCCATAACCAGGCGTCAAGAGGCATCCAGAGAGCACAGATTAGCAAAGAAGAGGGAAGCCACACCAAGGGAAGTAGAATCCAAATGGGAGGAGTACCTTGAGAGAAAAAGGGAGGCGTCAACCTTAATCCAAATCAAAATAGGAAAAGCTGGGGTCCAGTGGATGATGGACATAAGTAAAAAAGATAAAAATGCTGCAAAGAGGTTTTGGAACCACATAAGGCTACAAGCAAAAAAGACGGAAGGGGTCCAACGCTCACTGACCACAGAGGAAGGAAAAAGAGTGGAGGGAGAGGAAGCACAGGAATATGTTAGGCGCACAATAGAAACAGCCTTTGCCAGTCTGGAAGTGAAAGCCGCAGAAGAAATGGAGAATAATGAGGACCACAGGGACGAGGAGCAAGAATATAAGGAGATGACAGCAAGACAATGGGAAAGAATAGAACGGAAGGTCCCCTTGGGAACAGCGACAGGACCAGATAGCATACCCATGGGATTGATTACCAGATTAGGACAAAAAAGCAAAGTAAAATTGCGACAGTTGATTGAACAAACAATAAAGGGCGGTCAAGTACCAAAAGATTGGAAATTAAGCAGGATGAGACTAATATACAAAGGCAAGGGAAGCAGAGATAACATAAAGTCCTATCGGCCAATCACAGTTACATCAGTTATATACAGGGTAGCAATGCAGTTAGTAAAAGTAATGATGGAGGAATGGGTAGAAGGAGGGAATATCCTCGGAGAACTACAAAATGGTTTCCGCAAGGACAGAAGACTAGAGGATAATTTATTTGTGGTTACCCAGTGTATAGAAACAGCAGCTGCAAGTCAGAGACCATTATGGATAGCGTTTTTAGATATTAAAGGGGCATACGACAGTGTAGATCAGAAAAAACTGTGGGACCAGTTGAAGGAATATGGCCTGAATAAAAACCTGGTTCAGTTCATACAAGAAGTGTATGCAGATAATGAGGCAGTGATAGTATGGGAGACGGAAACAACAAAACCCGCAAAAATAAAAAGGGGGCTTAGGCAAGGGTGCCCACTGTCACCGCTGCTTTTCATGATATACATGAGCCAAATGGAAAGGCGCCTGGAGGAAAGTAATAAAGGATTCGATGCAAGCTATATGCAGGGAGGACAGAAAGTAACACAAGTTCTACCAGGATTGATGTACGCGGATGACATTGTACTGCTGGCAGATAAGAGGGATGGGTTGCAGGAGCTGCTTAAGATCTGTGGAGAAGAGGGCGAAAAGCTGGGACTGCAATTTAGCAGTGAAAAATCAGGAATAATGGTATTTAATGATGAAAGGGGGGACGTGCTGGAAATACAAGGCACCAAGGTTGAACATGTGGAGAGCTATAAATACCTGGGCATATGGATCAACGAAGGAAAAAATTACCTAGAAAAGCATGAAGGAATTACGATAGACAAAGGGAAAAGGAGTTCGGATATTATGAAACACAGGGCCCTCTGGAATTATAACAGGTATGAGGTTGTTAGAGGGGTATGGAAGGGTGTTATGGTACCAGGACTCACTTTTGGAAATGCAGTCCTGTGCATGAAATCAGAAGTACAGTCAGGCCTTGAAATCAGACAGAGAAAGGTAGGTAGATTGGCATTGGGAGCACATGGCAACACACCTAATGAAGGAGTCCAGGGAGATATGGGCTGGGCATCATTTGAGGTTAGAGAGGCAATTAGCAAACTAAAATATGATCAGAGACTAACCGAAATGGAGGAATCAAGGTGGGCACGAAAAATGTACAAGCACCTCTTCATGAAAAGCCTGAATACGAAATGGACTAACAGAACCCGAAAGCTCAGATTTAAGTACCTAGAGTTTGGAGATACACCGCGGCAAAACAGCAGCATTGAAAAGCAGGTAAAGGAGGCAGAAAGGAAAATGTGGGAGGAAAGAATGCAAGGAAAATCAGCATTGGGTATGTATAGAACTCGAAAACAGGATATAAAGAAAGAAAGTTTATTCGACAACTCACGAGGGAGCTCATTGCTGTTTGAGGCTAGAACAGGGGCCCTCAGAACAAAAACGTACAGGAAAAAATTTCAGGAAGTAGATATATTATGCGCGGCGTGCGGAACTGAGGAGGAAACAACGGAACATGTTGTTCTAAGGTGCCAAAAACTTCGTCCTGCCCTTCCCGCGGAAAAAGCGGCAGATCTGGAGAGAGCACTGGGATTTGCTGGGGAAGATGGACGAATGGATGAGGAACGCGTTCTGATAACAAAAGAGAGGTTAGAGGATTGGTGGAAAAAGTCAAGAGAATAAAAAGAGGAAAAAAAAAGGGAGGGGGGGCAGATACGGGCGAATTAGAAGCTAAAAATGGGGAAGATATAAATATATTTCTTTTAATTTTTTGGCTAGGCGGCGCAAGCTGCCGCCCGATTCAAAGGGCATAGCCACTATCATCCATCCATCCATCATCCATCCCATCTACCGCCGCTATGGCTATGGTCCTATGGTCATGTATCGACTGTGTCTGTTTCCTGCCGCATCTACGTAGGCAACTTCATTTGGGGGTTTGCTCCGATATATTCATTGTTTCTATCGCTTCCGCCCTTTTCTGTCGCCTTTCCCTATTAAACTCAGGGTGCATGTTTTTGGGTAGGGGAGGGATCTTTAGGTGCGCCCTGATTTCCTGTCAATGTCAACCCATTTCCTTTTGCCCCCTGTCTGTGGCTGTTCCAAGGTTACTTAGCGTAGCTCTTCACACTCGCGTCGTGCTGAGTCTTTCAAGTTGCGAGGTTTTAACCGCTTCCGTGATTTCTGAAATCGTATTGTGCAGTCCTAGGGCCAGTAGCTGCTCCGTCGATGTACATGTTGGGAGGCCTAGGGCCTTTTTAACGCATTTTCTGATGAGCGCGTCTATCTTTCTCCTCTCATCTGCCTTTAGGAGGAGGAGGAGGTAAACTTTATTTAAAGAAGAGGTCGTAGGCGCGGGGTGGGTTGACGTTCCCGTCCCCGCCGTGGGCTCTTCTTCTAGGCCGGACGGCAGGTGGCCGACCGACGATGTCGTTCGGCGACCTCTTCAGCCCGCTCCGTGACGCGGAGTTGAACCTCCGGGTCGGAGCTGAGCAGCGCGGCCTCCCACTGAGATTGGGTAGAGAGCTGCAGACTCTGTGATGGCTTGTCTTGATTACATGAGTATAGGATGTGTGGTGTGTCTGCCTCTTGATCTGCCTTTAGGTTCAGACCGGCCGTGGCATGACGTATTTCCCGCCACACTACGTCAGCCAATCAGATTTCAGGAGTCTGCTCTTGACATTGGGCGGTTCCTTCCAGCCCATTCGTAATGCAAGCGTAAGTGCTTCCCTTTCTATCATATATACCTCTGTCCCCCCCCCCCCCCCCCCCCCCCCCCCCCAGTTTTTTATATATATACCCTCCATGCATCATGAATACCAATGCTAAAAATCGTTTTTCACGCTCACGTCATTTTTACGTCACCGCAAAAAGCCGTTTCGACACACCTGGCGCTGGGCTGCCTATTCCTCTACAATAAAATGTAACCCCACCCAATCCAATTTAATTTAATCCAATTCAAACCAATCTAGTCCAAGCAGTTTATTTTAGTCAAATACAATCCAGCCAATCCTGTCCAATAAAAGCAAAGCGCGCGCCCGTGTGCTGTGCGATGTCGGTGCACGGAACCCCAGGTGGTCGAAATTTCCGGAGCCCTCCACTACGGCGTCCCTCATAGCCTGAGTCGCTTTGGGATGTTAAAATCCCACAAACCAAACCAGTTCTATCCCGCCCAATCTAGCTAATCTAGTCCAATCCCATTCTGTCCAATGATGAGTACACGCTCGTCCGAAATGCGCCGCTGACTAGCCTATCATCATCACTACTATCATCCTCACGCTAGAGAAGTAGAAATAAGATGCGCTACTCACGATCCGGGACGTTAAGATTAAGATTGTAAGTCAAGATTTTAGCCTTCGCTGATGATGTCACCCTTTATTGTTCTGACAAAGAGTGCATACTTGAGGCTTTACACTTGACTAAACAGTTCTGTGATGTATCAGGCGCGACACTTAATTTAGATAAATCCAATGGCTTTTGGTTGGGTCACTGGGACTCTAGGCCAAGCCAGTTTGGCGGAATATGCTGGTACTATAGCCCTCTTCAGTACCTAGCGGTTCTGCTGCACCAAGTTTGCAACAGTGCAGCTATACAGGGATTCTCAAATTTACCTATGCGATGACAAACACAGGCTTGGGTAGGTAGGGAACTCCCGAGCATTTGCGAGGGCACAGGTCTGCAACATATTTCTGTCGGTAAAGCTTGCGTATGTCCAAGTCCTGCATTGTGCGAGTAGTAAGGCAAAAGTAATACACAAAATATTTGCAACATTCGTGTGGCGCTCTCAAGAGAGCCCATGCTGCATAACAACTCGTTCCTTCCCTTAGAGTATTGTGGAATGGGCCTTGTTCACCTGTTCGTGCATCAACTTGTTGCCAGTTTTTTTATTTTTCAAATCTGCAAACCATCAGTTTCTTGCAGCTGTGCTCATTAGGCATCTCAGTCCTCACTTACCTTACTTAATCGCACCGACTGGGCAGGCTTGTGAGGGGGCTTTAGAGGGATTTCTTAAGGAGGTTGCACACACTTTCAATTTCATCACTGTGTGCTTCTCTTTAGATTACCTGTATAGCCCTTTGAGAAAGCAGATGACCCAGGTTCTCACTGAGTCTGTGTTCCCTACACCATTGTATCAGCAGCCTTATCTGGGGTTTTTGGACACCAGTTTTCTAAAGCTTGCTGGAAAAATTTAGAAGACATTTTTGCCTCTCTTAGGATGGCTACTGGTTTTGAAAGTTAGACCTATGTAAGCCTACGGTGGACGCGCAAGCAAAGCAAACAGCTGCACTGAACACCCATAAAGGCCTATTTGCTTACAAGAGGCTGCCATATGGCATTGCATCAGCCACTAGCATATTCCAAAGGAAGATAGAAGTGCTAAAAAATCTGCTAGGTACTGAAGTCTTCTTGTCCTGATCGTAGAGGCAAACAACAGCTATGAAGATGCTGAATGAGATTCCGGAGATCTTTCGAAAAAATGGTATCTGCTTGCAGAAATACAAGTTTGTATTCGTAGCACAAGCTGTTGGTTGTTGGTTTGCGGGGTTTAACGTCCCAGAGCAACTCGGGCTATGAGAGACGCCATTTCGACCACCTGGGGTTCTTTAACGTGGACTGACATAGCACAGCACTCGGGCGCCTTGCTTTTCGCCTCTATTGAAAAGCGGCCGCCGAGGCCGGGATTCGATCCCACGTCCTTGGGAACAGTAGTCGAGAGCCGTAACCACTGCGTCACCCCGGCGGGGTTCGTAGCACGAGTGATCTAGCTGGGAGAAATTATTGACCGACACGGCTTGCATCCAACGGAAAAGAAAATGAACACCATAAAAGAGCACCAGCGCCCAATAACATCCAAGAACCTAGATCCTTCTTGGGCCTGATTACCTATTACCGTACCTTTCTGCCTAACATGCCAAGTCTCCTGGCACCTCTGTAACGCTTGCTACAGAAATACAGCAAATGGAAGTGGACCTCTGAAGAGAAGAGATCTTTTGAAAATGTTAACTCCCTGATGAACTTTGATTTGCTCGTGCCCTACGACTTACGAAGGAACTAGTTCTAGAATGCGATTCCTTGCCAGAGGGCATTGGAGCAGTGCTATCCCACGGGATCAATGGTATTGAAAGGCCAATAGCGTTCAGATCCCGTACCCTCACAAAAGCAGAGAACTATTCTCAGTTGGAAAGGGAGGCCCTAGCTCTCGTGTTTGCTGCGGTGAAGCTCCATGACTACTTGTGCAGGAAGTTCATATAGAATACTAGCCATGAACCGAAAAGCAGGCACATTCCGAATACTGCAGCATCACGCATCTAGAGATAGGCGATTATCCTTGGTGCCTATAAGTACACCATATAGTACAAGCCCGGATCCAGCAACCAAAATGTAGACTCATTGATTCGACTACCTATGCCAGCCAATGAGACGTTGAGATGCAAAATCTTGACCAACCTGTCTGCCAACAGACGACAGCAATGCCACCTTCCAAGCCAGCAGCATGGCCAGCAGCAACTCAGCCCTGGACTCGCGTTCACATCTACTATGCCGGTCCAATCGAAAACAAAATGGTGTTGGTTGTTGTTGACAGCTATTCAGGCTGGATTGAAGCAGTCGCAACTAATAGTGCAACCAGCGCTGCAACTATTGAGATCTTCAGGAGCATATTTGGATGATTTTGTCTGTTCACTTGTCTGGTGTCTGCTATATTAATGCTTTCTTCAGTTCAGAATTCAAAGAATTCATCACGAAGAATTCCATACGACACATCCGTATAACACCATTTCACCCCTAATCTAATGGGCTAGCCGAAAGAGTGGCGAGGGCAGTTAAATAGGGTCTAAAAAGCTACCAAGTGGAACACCCTCAACTCGATTAAACCGATGGCTACATGATCACAGGCGCACACTATCTGAAAATAGGGGCAGATCCTCAGCGGAAATGCTCCTGAGCTATCGACCCAAAGGATGCCTGAGCATGTTTCTGCAGACCTCACGAATTGAACATTGGAAGGCACATACCAACAAAAGAGAAATTCCTCCATGGACAGGTCATCATTTTCCACAATTTTCGCCTAGGTCGATGTTGGTTTGTGAGTGCATAAATGGTTAAAAAATTCTAGCGAATGTTTCATACAGCAATAACTTAGCCGCATTCAAGATCGTTCGCTAGTTCTGTCCTCATTTGGGTATGCATGCAGAGTACTGCTTAAATGACGAGTCCTGGCTGTCACTACCCAATGACACCTAGCATGACTCATCCACATGTGTGGCGTATGTGGCGGCGGTTGATATTTGCACACCTTGACAGAATAGCAGTGGGTGCATGTGGCCCGGCTGCAGTCCTGTGTCGTCATCATGCGACGTTACGCAAAGCCGTGCTCTCACAGGTCTATACGGGAGCTTCAATTTTGATTAAAGTTTTTAGCTTATTTAAAATTATTCCTTTTATGCTGTAAAAAATAAAATCGCATCGTGTAACGACGACCAAGCCTTCAGCAATATAAATCAACCATTAACTCATTACAGTTCGAAATACGGCAGAGTTGCCCTTTATGGGCAGTAAACTGTTGCTGCGCATGCTTAAATGAGTACGAATGCAATTATTTTGTCCTCAGCGAGACTCACCTTTCTTCTTAAATGCGATAACATCCATCTTGCTGGAGACAACACAAAGTTCACAACGGGCTGCCACAAGCAGGTTTCCTTATGCAGCCCAAAACCTTCCAGTCGAAGCACTTTGAGACAACACGATGTACTGTACAACATGGCCCACCAGCTTTAATAGCATGGTGCACATAAAACCCATGTAAAATACAACAAATGCTAGCGGCATACAGTAAACTGTTGCTGTGCATGCTTAAATGAGTACGAATGCAATTATTTTGTCTTCAGTGAGACTCACCTTTCTTCCTAAATGCGATAACATCTTGCTGGAGACAACACAAAGTTCACGACGGGCTGCCACAAGCAGGTTTCCTTATGCAGCCCAAAACCTTCTAGTCGAAGCACTTTGAGACAACACGATGTACTGTACAACACGGCCCACCAGCTTTAATAGCATGGTGCACATAAAACCCATGTAAAATACAACAAATGCTAGCGGCATAAGTCCAAGTGATGATGGAGCAGTTATGGTGATGCAGATATGAGACAGTCACACTTCACAGCCAGGGATGCCATGCTGGGTCCATTCTACAGAGGTTGTCGTGGCTGTTGGCAGCCGCCACCAGGGTGCTCACTTTGCTGTCGGTTCCATCGAAAGTGGCCAGTGCTGTAAGAAGTCAGAAAAAGGCAGTACATTTGGGTGAAAATGAAATGCTATCAATGTAATATCTGTCAATTCAATTCTAATGAGTCTGCTTTTATCCAATTCACTGTTGCTGATTCAGCTTATATGAACATTCACTATCCCCTGCTACATCAAGATAGCTAAGGCCAAAGTGGCACAATCCTAGGAGTTTCTCCACAGCGACTTTAATGTCCTTGCAGTTCAAGTTACCGAAACTGAATGGTATGAAGTCACCTCAGCTAAGAAAGAGAGCTCTTTCTACACTCATCCAATGCGTGTCACTTCACGACACCAACAAATTAATAAAAATAGAAGGCACCAGGACCAATTCCATGCTTAAGTCCCCACAAAATGGCCAAAGAGGCGCATAAGTTCAACAAGACCACTGCACATTGCTTTCAGGGTTCATGCTGATTTTCAGCATTTTCAAAGACTTCCAAAGATCCTAGACTATTTTTTTCGACGACTTAAAAACAAATCATTTTTTTAAAGAAACGTTTCTCGCATCTCAAGTATCTAAGATTGATTGCACAAGAGACTTCTCACAAGACCGAGAAAGCTAATTTCCTCTACATTAGTTCAACATTTCATGAAAGCTCGCCCTTTTTTTTTTTTTAAGTTCAGCTCTGACGTTTACAATCTCCTTTGCCTTTTCTTTAGCAGTCTTCCTCTAACTGTTTGAATTAATCCATATTATTTCATAGGTAGCTCCTGCCATCTCGGCATGGGTGTCCGCAGAAGCATTCAACTCTGCAAGAGCCGCTTCCAATCTCCTTTTTTTTTCTTCCTCCCCGAGACATCGTTTTTTATTCTGCTGCTTTGCACTTTCGTCTTCCTGCTTCCTTTTAGCTTCCAGAAAAGCACGGTATTGCTGGTCTGCAGAAGCCACAGACATTCTCAACTCTTATGAGATGTTCACGTTAGTTATGCCACCCGATCTTTCCACAGCATCGCACACAGTCCGTTGGGATATACTATAAGAAACACCTTTCATGTTTTCCATGACAACTTGCGATTCACACTGAACCCTCGCTCCACTTGCTTGCCCATAACTGAGAATAAGCAATAGTTTACAAACTCTCCAGAGCTCCCTGTAGCATGAAGTTATGTTCAATTGTAATGAAAATTGTTCTGTCGAAAAGTATTAGCTTTTGCTTGTGATCCTGCAGAATATCTGTATATTTTGAAAGTGCAGTGTCTCTGCATTTCTCTTAGCCTCTTTGCAGCAATCAATGCATCCAAAGCTCTTAAAGCCCTCTATGCTCTTTGCAGGCTTTGAGCACATCTGCCTTTGGTCTAGTGAGGTAAGGCCTGGAACTAGAGAAGACTGCAGTGGGGCTTTGTCTAGTATTTTTTTTTTTTGTTACTGCTAAGAGGAACTGCTTGCATTCAATCTTAAATGTGAACACCTCCTTCGAGCTCAACTTGCAGCTTTTCAGAACCTTCTTTGCTCTGTGGCCAATATCAACCTTCTCGAGTGAAGTGCAGTTTCTTGGATGCTCTACAGCCATCTTAAAAATGCTTATATCCCTGTAGATGAACACAGAACTGAGGCCTTGACAAATTTCAGCAAGAGCTTTCTAACTGCACAGATAAGGTCTTCCGCCAAAAAGAATACCAATGACTTGTCTGTTTGGTATAACTGAAGAAAATGCTAGAAGACCATGGCTAAATTTAATGCGAAGTGGAGCTTTGTTGGCACAAGTGGCTCTAGACAGCACGTTAATATGTTTTGAAATGCCATGTATTTTCGAAGATTCACTTCTTTCTTCACTGCTGCCTCCACATACTTATTGGATCAAAGACACAGCCTAGCATACCACAGCTGTAACTGCAACGTGACTGCAAAATTCTCGATCTATCAGTGGGTAACAAATATGCGGGGGAATAGGGTCTGTCTAGTAACAAGAACAAAGTCTCCCCTGCGTGCCCAAGAATTGTGAAAAAGCATGCACAGACTAGAGAGCAAAGTGTCTAGCCCCCATCTACGGCCAAGCAGTGCTCAACCTCTGTTGCACGCATGGAGGAAACTTTCCTAGGTGGCAGCACAGCTGTTGGCAATGCTAAAACCTATATAATTTTGCTTTTTTTACAGTGGGAAGAAAATTTTATGGAATGGCTTTAGGTGATGCCTGCGCTGCTCTTGCAGAGTGAGGCATGCATGCTTGCTGTGTGCCGGTGAACAACTTGCGTTGTTATTGTGTAGGCTCCCCTTGCTTATGGCGCACTGGGTGCAATGCCTGAACTACATTCGCACAGTCTCCTTTCACCTCACACCCAAACCTTGCTCTTGGAGTAGGTTACTGGGCTACGGTAGTCATGCGTGGCGTCCAGCAAAGACATGGGACTTTGTTTCGAATTGCACCCAGAGTAACACACACCCACACAAAACACCTGTTGCCTCATGGTGGTCTGCCGGTAAAGTCACATTCAACAAGATGACTTGTGAAAACTGAAAATTCAAAGGATACTAGCGTTTTTCTGTGACCATCTACCCTACCACACCAAAACACCAAAATTCAAGGGTTTTCAAGGGCGCCACGAAAATTTCAGGACTTTCAAGGCCCTTGAAAACACTTCATCCAAATTGAAGGGTTTTCAAGGACCCGCATGAACCCTGTGCTTCACTCTGTGCCTCAAGGGCAACATTCACAAGCAGTAATTGTGCCACCTAGCCCCGATGTAGCAAAGTAAAATTAATTGGCCTGTGCAAAGTTTCAATCATTTCAAATGTTCGGTCGAACAGTCAAGTATTCAGTACTCAATTCTATCCGAATGTTTATTACTTAAAGCTCATATTCGCCTCAGGTGAGCAATGTTTGCGGAATGCTTGCTTTGTATGAATGCACACTTTTCACGATAGTACTGAGGCGTTTGCAAGACTAAGGCTCAGCTCCAGGGTCTACGCGCCACGCGCCTGCAAGCCCACATGTACGTCAAAGCCGGTTTGTGCACACGGGCAGTTGCCACACAAGCATTAAAAATTAAAACGTATTATCAGAGAATCACATTATACACAATGGTGTACAAAAGTCTTGAATGAAATATACTTGGCAGAGCTAGAACTTATTGCAATGCTTTGAAATTATCTGTTGTTCGCACTGGACTTCTTGTTTCTTATTTTCCAGAAGCAAGCTTTCCTGAAAGTTGCAGAAACGAGTGGAGTCCCAATTTCATTGCTTAGTTGGGCGCTCTGCCAACTTCTCTGAGAGCATTACACCAGCAGCAGCCCTCTTTAAGAGGTAAACACATGGAGGAGAGGTAGGCGAGAGAGGTAAGTCAGTTCTGGGGAATGTCACAGTTAGGACACGAAACAGAGATCAGCTATGAAAATTAGAAAGTAAATTTTCAACAGCAAAAGTAACGGAGGGGGGTTATTAAGAGAGCGAAAAATTTGGTGGACACTTAAGACTGTTTACCTTACTCTTTGTGGCCGCAACTTAACTGGAAATGTTTCTATTGGCATGAAAGTTTGTGCTCAAACATCATATGTCTGAATTAATTGAACACTAGATCGGCGATATTCAAACATTCTCGCTGCAAAGAGGTGAAAATTGCAGGGTATGCATAGCCTTGTAGCAAGCTGTAGTTGAGGTGGAGATGTCTGTTGATGTACCCCGTTCATATCTGATTGCCTTCGGCTGCGCCGGCTGTCTGCGTGATGTCACGTTTCATGGTTACCATGGAATTTCGCAACAGAGATGGGTTTTCACGTAATAGGAATGCTTGTGCATTATACTGAAACGTTGGTCATGAGCGTTACCATTACTATGGGCTACTGATACCCCTCCTAATACTATTTCCACTGCCTCTTGGAGAGAAATTGAGTACTTGAAACATTTTTGAGATGTTTTAATGCAAACCCAGGAGGGAAGACAATTGTATTAGCAGGACAAAAATGCATTACCTTAGAGCACATCAGCCGGGAATGAAAAAAAAAAAAAAGTATAAGTAGAATTGCATTGTTTTGTATTGTTATTCGGTTTTTCGGTGCATAAGTAACTGTGGCTATCATGCGCCAGGAACAAGGTTTATGTTTATTTTGTGAATAAGGACTGATTTTGTTTCTTTTACATCCTTTAGGAAATGAAAAACATTGTTAACTTCGACCAGTGCATCTTCTCCCAACTGCAGGCTGATATGGAGAGGCATCTGTTCTGTGTAAAAAATGTGCAAAATGGAATTACATTAATGTGATTTCAGTGCACTTGTCAGGTATTGGTGGCTGTGTTAACCCTGTCTCAACCAGCACTGTAGAGCGCACCAACTGCAGGCCTCGAAGCTTCTTAGATTTCCGCGGAACGAGTCACATCTGCATGAGCTGCCATAGCTGCCATTCTCTGCTTGAAATTAGCTAAGCAGTCACGTCAGCATAAGCACGAGACAGGGCTAGCATGAGGTGCACAAAGATCAGGAGAGCGGCCCTTTCCAACGCCTGACACGTATGCCTAGCAGGTATCTGTGGACTCACTGCCTAAAAGCCACAATCATGCAACAATGCAGTCCGCGCACGAGACTCTTGATGAGCAGCCGCCTAGCGGCTGCTGTTGCACACGCTACAATATATATAGTGGCTGCACAGCAAGCATAGTCCTGCATAAAGAAAGTAACAAAATTCCCATAAGGAAAGGTGTTAGGCAAGGAGACACAATCTCCCCAGTACTATTCACAGCTTGCTTAGAGGAAGTATTCAGAGACTTGGAATGGGAGCAGTTAGGGATAAGGGTAGATGGAGAATACCTCAGTAATCTGCGATTTGCTGATGACATTGCCTTGCTAAGCAACTCGGGGGATGAACTGCAAATAATGATTGATGACCTAGACAGGAAAAGTAGAAAGATAGGCTTGAAAATCAATATGCAGAAGACTAAGGTTATGTTCAACAGCCTCGGGAAGGAACAGCAGTTTACATTAGGTAGCGAAGTAGTGGAAGTACAGTAAAAGCTCGTTAACTCGGACTTCTAGGGACCGTAAGATATGTCCGAATTAACCGAATGTCCCAATTACCGAGAGAACAAAAAAACAAAAACATGCACGATTTTATCTCAACATACCTTTATTACTTAAAGTAATCACGGATGCTTATCTGCTTTCCCGCAAAAACCCGCGTGGATACTATTTTCCTCAGTCCTTCCAGGTGCTCAGCAGCGCGCATGCCATCTGCAGTGCCCCAACAAAATTCCTTTAACACAACGAGGCCCTCTGCTGCTTCTTTCACAGTGCGAGGGGGCCGAGGCTGCTCCTCTCGTAGCCCCTCTTCCTCCTCCGAATCTTCGCCGTGCAGTACGTCCCGGACAATTTCTTCCTCAGTTAGAGAGCCGGCTGTAGCAACGGCGTCATCAATGCTGATGTAATCGGCGAGTGTCACCGCATCCGGTAGCACACCTCCGAAATCCGGGCAGACATCTGCATTGTCGTCTGGCGACACTTCTGCCACTGTGTCATTGCAGGGCTCAGGCAAAACGAAGCCACTGTGTCGAAAACAGTTAGCGATGACGTGCGCAGGCGTGTTCTTCCAAACGTAGGCAAGAATGTTGACCACGCTCAGAAGATCCACGTCGTACTGCTTACCGACTTCATTGCACAGTAGCATGCGTTCCAGCATGCGCCTGCGGTATTTAGTCTTCACATACTGAATTATACCTTGGTCCATCGGTTGGAGGGCCGATGTAGTGTTGGGCGGCAAAAAAACAACTTCAATGTTGTTCAGTCCGGTGGCACTGTTATGTGCACTACAGTTGTCAAGGACAATTAACACCTTGCGGTTCTTCGCGGAAAGCTGTCGGTCTAACTTTTGTATCCAGCTGCGAAAAATTTCCGATGTCATCCAGGCCTTTTTATTAGCCCGGTACTCCACCGGAAGAGCAGGCACGTTCTTAAAGCACCGTGGCTTTTGTGCCTTTCCAATGACGACAAGCGGCAAGCGCTCTGTCCCTGTCATGTTTGCGGCTAAAATAACGGTGATTCGTCCTTTACTCCTTTTTCTTTCGAAGCAGGGATCTCCTTTCATTGTCACAGTCTTGTCAGGCAATGCCTTAAAGAAAAGTGCTGTTTCATCAGCATTGAAAATGTCATTTGGATCATATGCTGCGATATTTTCCAGCAGCTGAGCATTCTTCCAGTTGTTGGCAACATCTTCGTTGACGGCACCTCTTTCGCCGCACACAGTCTTGAAAACGAGACCATGTCTGTCTCTAAAGCGCGCACACCACCCTTCTGACGCTTTGAATCCATCAATATGCATCATCAGTGCAAACCTCTCGGCCTGCGTCATGATGAGGGGTCCACTCAATGGGAGGTTTGCATCACGAGAGTTGACCACCCACCGAAGCAAGGCTACTTCCAACTCCGAATGAGCTGCTGTTTGCAGACGCTTTCTTGACGCTTGGAACTTCTCGCTTTCGAACGCCTGAAGAATCTGTTCTTCATTTTTTACATATGCGCTTAAAGTACTCCTTTTAATGTCATATTTTTTCATCGCTTCTTGTCGGGAGAGCCCGTTCTTAAGGGCCCGCAAAATTTCCACTTTGGTATGGCCTCGTAGCTCTTCGGCCGTTTCGCCGGTGTTGCAATCGGGGCCGAGTGCGGTGATACCAGCGCACAACAGAGAAGCAATGAGCCGCACTAAAGCGAGCAGTCTTCAATACAACAGCGTAGCGAACCGATAGCAGCAAAACGGCAAAATGGCACCGCCAGTAATGTCGACCCGTGAAAAAACAAGAAAAAGCGCCCGTTCAGCCACAAGTCGAGCCAAGTTGATTAATTGATGCCCATGGCGATGCTGCTTTTGGGTATCGCTATTGCGCCGCGTTCGTCTTATTTTCGTTTTCGAGCCTCGGTAGCTGCCCGAAGTTGTCCGAATTATCCGTTGTGCGGTCAAATCCGTCCGAATTAACGAGAGTTTCGTCCCATAGACTCCTATACATAATTCTGGGGACCAGGCGCGAAGGTCGAATTATCCGATTTTCCAAATTAACGGGAGTCGAATTAACGAGCTTTTACTGTAGTAGGAGATTATGTCTACTTAGGACAGGTAGTAACCGCAGATCCGGACCATGAAAAGGAAACAACAAGAAGAATACGATTGGGATGGAGCGCATTTGCCAAGCACTCGCAGGTTATGACTAGCAGCTTACCGGTATCCCTCAAGAGGGAAGTATACAATAGTTGCATCTTACCTGTAGTCACCTATGGGGCTGAAACGTGGAGGCTAACCAAGAAAGTTCTACTTAAGTTGAGGACAACCCAGAGGGCTATGGAACGCAAAATGGTAGGCGTAACATTAAGAGATAGGAAGCGTGCAGAGTGGGTCAGAGAAATAACTCAAGTTACCAACATTCTAGTGGAAATTAAGAAGAAGAAATGGGCATGGGCGGGACATGTAGTGCGACGAGAGGATAACCGATGGTCGCTTAGGGTAACAAACTGGATTCCAAGAGAAGAAAAGCGTAGCAGGGGGCGGCAGAAAGTTAGGTGGGCGGATGAGTGGATGCAGCTAGCACAGAACCGGGTTAAGTGGAGAAATATGGGAGAGGCCTTCGCCATGCAGTGGCTATAGTCAGGCTGATGATGATGATAACGAATGCTCGCTTAGTACAAACGAGGGCAGTGCTACCGTCAAAATATATATTAGGGCAATGGCACAGTGTCTCACATAGAACAAACTGTTGTGACCTCAACATTCAGAGCGAACGCGAAGCTGTCGGGCCCCCGCAGTTGACCGAGCCGGCGGCGTTAAGAGCGATTTCACTCGACTGCGAACCCGCAGCTGGCGAATTTCGCACACTTCGTGTTCCCCTGACACGACGTGAACATAGAGCGCACAAAGTGTCCCCCGGCGCTCCTTTGCGGGTAAAATAAAGTAAAAAAAAAAAGAAGCACGTGTTGAAAAATGAAAACGAAAAGGAAGTGGCGCCGCCCGCGTGGCTGTGATGCATCCACGTGATCTGCGTCGGCCAATCCTGAAAGTCAGGCGCCTGCTCTACCGGCTCAAACCGGTTCTCCATTTGTCGCTCCGTTGCCACCTCGCGCTGAGGGCGTTGCGCCGTTGATTCTTTCTGTGCGATGGCACTGCGTTGACATCGTTGCCGCATTCGTGCCTTTCCCAGATCGGGGAGTTGAAGGCTGCCTCAACGCGTGAGCCCAAGGGCTTTACTTGCGCCTGGTGCGATGGAGGACTGTACGTCGACCTCTTCAGGTGCTAAAAGGAAAGCTGTCAACATCGCAACAAAGATTGCCATTGTTAATGAACTTGCTCAAGGTGCAAAAAACTGCGAATTGGTCAAGAAGTACGGACTGTCGAAATCGACCATTTCAACCATTGCTAAGGGCAAGGAAAAGGTTCTTGGTGCTACTGTGAATGCCGACCCGACGACTAGAAAGCTCCTTCAGAAGGCGACCTACGCGGACGCCGAGGACGCACTGCTGAAGTGGTTCACTGACGCCCGGTCTCGCAACATTCCGATCAGTGGACCACTGATGCTCTCCAAGGCTAAAGCCTCCAAAGCCTGGATGAGTCGTGACTTATTTGCCGAGTGGCTTGTCGAGTTTGACCGTGACATGGCACGAAAAAGCAGGAAGGTCCTGCTCGTGCTGGATAACTGTGCGGTGCACCATGTGCAGCCTTCCTTGAGTGCGGTGACAGTGCTCTTCTTGCTTCCCAATGCAACCTGCAAAATTCAGCTGCTGGATATGGGCATCATTCATGCGTTCAAGGTGTGCTACCGGCGGCGCGTAATCCAACGCTTGTTGATCGCGATTGATGCTGCCATGCCAGTTCGCATCAGCTTGCTTGCCGCCGTGGAGATGTTGAAAGCGGCGTGGATGGAACTCACCGCGGAGTACATAGCAAATTGCTTCCGCAAGGCGGGTTTTATGGGCCCAGGCACCGAGGACGCCATAGATCACCCACCGGAAGGCCGGTCGCACGAGGACTTGTGGCAACGCGTCGTTGGCACGCAGCTGGCTGGACCTGACGTTGCCTGGGACGATTTCGTTTTTGCTGATGACGCCGACATTGCGGAGCCATGCACTGACGAAGCTATTGTGTGTAAAGTGCGAGCCTTTCCCGACTGCCCAGAGACCGACGAGGACGATGACGAGGATGCTGCTCTAGCACCGGTTGCTGTGAATGCTTCAACCGCGATTGGTTACATCGAGTCGCTTAAGGAACTCGTGTGCAGCAGAGGCCTTGGCGATGAACGTATTACAGCGCTGGAAAAATTAGAAACGGCAGTGATGCGATCAGCTTTGAAGAAGCAGACATGCATCACGGACTTGTTAACTTTAGTCTCGCTTGCTCTTTTTGCCCGTATTATAGGTGGTCCACTTACTACAAACTTTGGATACAATGAACAAATGCCGCGTGACGATCAAGTTCGTTATAAGTGGGCTGGACTGTAAGTAAGCCGCTTGGTTCAAATTTAAAAAGCTAGTCAATCTATACACCCTAAAATCAGTGGATACAATTTTTACGCAGGCTTATTGAAGATAACTGGTTCTGAAAGCACCTGACTAAGCTGTTTAGTTCAAAAAGCCACTCAAACTATTCACAGTGAAATTAGTGGGAAGAATTCCCCATTTTCATCGCATTTGCTTCAAACCAAAATATACCACTATATATATATATACCTCTAAAAACAAGAGATATCACACAGTCTAGCCCAGATCCTAATGAATCCACATCCTGGTCATGTAACAGAGGACACCATGGAGCCATGCTGCAAATGCATTACCACAGCTGCAACCTTCCCTACCCTTGCTAACACGTGACAATCGCTATGAGCAGCCGAAGAATGAGGGCAGTCGCAGTGCTTTTTCTTTTTGTTTGCATATTGCAGATTAAACGTTCAGGTACCAACACCGAGTTTTACACATGATGGGATGCAAGGATATTTGAACCTTCCAATAGCTTGTGAGTATATTTCCCATGCAAATTGTGTGGCACACATTCAGTGGAAATTGCGAATATTCTTAATCATTTTACCTGCAGTACTTGCCAGGCTACTCTTCTGTCACCACACCTGTCACCACACTGTCACCACAAGGAAAAAACGCCCATGTGACAACAATAGGTGAAGTCACTGTGCCTACAGCCATTAAAAGGAGCACTAAGCAGGAAGTTCCTCTGTCAGACCGTGATGCAGTCGACGACTCGCTATGAAGGCAACGATGCAAATGCCCGCCGGTGTTCTTATTGCTTTTCGTCACTATGATAAGGGATGCAGCACCTACAAAAGCAAAGGCTTGGAACGTGCCCTCCTACTGCTGTTCTGCGGCGACCACTTTCATCACGCACAACTTTCGTCAGAGAAGAAAACCAGTATGTGGCAAGTCATTACGGACAAGGAAAATGCAGACGATACAACTTCATTTGTGCAACGTGGCCCTCATGCTCTCCCTTGCCAAGTAGTTTCAGTCGTTAGATCTTTGGTTCGCGACAACCTTTTCATGCCCACTGCATGGCTTGCTGTGTACCAAAGCCAATGCACGAATGGTACATGTGTTAAGTTTCATCAGAAAAGCTGCATTTCCTGAGACATTCCTTTGCCAGCGCACTGTTTCAGGGCAATGTGAGAGCATGGATAGAATGGTTCAACTCACGTTGAAACCCAAGTTGATGCTCTTTATTCATTTTGTGAGCCATCTTGTTGACTTTTGCCGGCAACACGTCGCACCATGCCCTTCCCAGCAAAAGCCTAATTCGTTACTCCATCAGTAAGGAGATTTTCAGCAAATTACAACCTTGCAATCGATGCTTTATGACATTCTTCCATGAGCTTTTCATTCATTGAGGATGATAATGTTATGATTTGGAGAATTATGCATCAATAGTCTACAAGGTTGCTTATTACTATTACTACTACACAGTTCCCTTTTTCTCCTTATGTGTGCAATAAATTACACAAAATTTTTATGAGGTACATCTGTTTCTTTCCATGTCCTGATTTTGTTTTCTGAAAACCGTTTCCTCTAGTTAAAGCCGCCTGCATTTGCATTCAAAATTGTTCAAAAATGTTTGATATGATTTGCAAAACATTTTCATATTTTTATTTGTTTACAACCGAAAGTTAACCAGCGAGTGAGTTCAAGGGATAATGTGAAAACTCAGCATGGAAAAATCTAGCCAGACGTGGAATCATGCTTGTCAGCAGCACCATGCGAACATCAAGCTAATTGGCCAGGCATGAATCAGAGTGCAGCCACTACTACAGTGAAAGCTCGTTAATTCACAACTCGTTAATTCGAAATTTTGGATAATTCGAAATAGTCATCGTGGTCCGGTCCGCAGTGCATAGAAGTCTATGCGCGTAACAGCTCGTTAATTCACTCAAAAATTGGCGCCGCCACCCATAATTCGAACTGCGCGCCGCCAAGCGGCGCTGTTAAAAACCATCGTTGGAAGCTTTCACGACAGAACGATAGATGGCACAACCATCGGGGCGCCGCTAGGGTGCTGGAACAAGTACTAAACAGTCTTTCCTGCCGCGACTCCTTCGAGGAACGACGTTTTAGTGTTATCGACCACGGTTTCGTGTTGCATTTCGTGAGCCCTCGTTTTGCACGCCGCTTGTTGTGAGCTTGTGTCCGCGAGATGTGTTCGCGTGGGAAATACTGTGCCAAGACGGTGAAGGAGAAAGTGGCTATTTTAAGCGAGGTGGATGAACGGAAGGCCAGCAAAGTGGAAATCGCGAAAAAGCACGGGATTCCACCAAGCACGTTGTCGACGTACGTCCGAAATAGGAAGGCCATCGAGGATGCCTATGAAGCCGAAGATTTCGCCAGCAACAGAAAAAGGCTTCGGTTAGCCAAGTATCCGGAAATTGAGACCGCTGTGATCACGTGGGTGAAAGAAATGAGAAGCGCTGACATTCCACTGAGTGGCCCAATTATCATGGCGAAGGCGGCCGATTTCGCCCTGCGCTTGAATGTGGAAGATTTTGTTGCCTCCGAAGGATGGTTTCACCGCTTTCGAGACAGACATAATCTTGTCTTCCGGGTGTTGTCTGGAGAAGCCAAAGAAGTGGATGCAGAAACTTGTGCCACGTGGCGAAGCGGTGCTCTGCAGCAGTACTTAGAAAGCTACTCGGCACATGATATATTCAATGCTGATGAGACGGCTTTGTTTTATAAGCTCCAGCCCGACAGAACAGTAACATTTAAAGGGGACAGCTGCGCTGGCGGCAAGCGAAGCAAAGAGTGGATTACTGTTCTGGCCGCCGCTAATATGACCGGGACGGAGAAGGTCCCTCTTTTTGTTGTCGGCAAGGCACATAAGCCTAGATGTTTCAAGAACATTAGGACGCTGCCGACGGAATACTCCGCCAACAGCAAGGCGTGCATGACGGGCGAATTGTTTAAAAAATGGCTCTTGAAATTCGATCGGAGGATGGAGCTAGGGAAGCGTCAAGTTCTCCTCATTGTGGATAACTGCTCGGCACACAAAGTCGACGCCGAGCTGAAAGCCACAAGGCTCGTCTTTTTGCCCGCCAACACGACTGCGGCCTTGCAGCCGATGGATCAGGGGGTGATGAGAAACATCAAATGTTTCTATAGGCGCCACATGATCGAGTGCATGACTTTGTGCACTGGAAACCAGAAGACCAGCACCATCACATTGCTCACAGCAATGCACATGTTGGTGCATGCAAGAGCAGGTCACGCCGTCCACAATTGCAAACTGCTTCCACCACTGTGGCTTTGCTGCCGGAAGTATGAAAGAAAGTGGCGACGATGGGAGTCCGGAGCCTCTGCCTGCGGCTGTGCGTGCTGTGCTGCAGGACGTCAGTTTTGATGATTACGTTGGAGTAGACAGCGATGCAGCAGTGTGCGGTGCCCTAAGTGATGAGGACATTGTCGCTGAAATTGTTGGGGAGCAGTCTATCCCAGAAGAGGCAGAAGACGAGGACGACGACGAGGAGCAAGAGCCCGTGCGTCCATCCGCGGCAGAAGTTATGGGAGCGCTGAATGTCGCGCGCCTTTTCTTCAGCTTTGAAGAGGGGGAAGAAGACTCGCTGCGTCGCATTCGCATGCTAGAAGACCGAGTGAGTACGGTAGCCCTCAGAGAGAAGAAGCAGAAGATGATAACAGACTTTTTTGCTAAATAAATGTTTTTCGTGCCCTCCGGGCATCAAACGCCTTCATTTTTGCTCACTTTCATTAGTTCGAATTTTGGTTAATTCGAACTGGCCTGGCGGCCCCGTGGAATTTGAATTAACGAGCTTTTACTGTACTACACGCCACCGGTCACACTCACTTTGTAGCCGGGTCATGACCGCACTGACAGCCTTGGAGACCATGCTGATGAGGAGTTCGCCCTCCATGTCCTGTGGTGCTGATCCAGGAGTGACATTGTCGTCTTGCTTCTGTGTGAGGAACAAACAACACATCATTGTAATTAGGCGCCCTGTTTGCCGATTGATATAAAGAATATAAAGATATAAAGTATAAAAAAAATGAAGGCTGCCATGCAAGCTGCAGACCACGACAGCTTGCAAATGCAAGGCGCTTAGGAAGGGCATCGGCATACGCATAAGTTTTCGACGATGATATCTGCCCAATCCTTCAAGGAAGGAGCCCAAAGATTCTTTTCATGGCAGACCATGAGGACTGACACCTCACAGTGCCTGAATCAAAACGCTGCTGGCAAACGCATCATTCTATACTGAAACACATTCATCAACTGCTCCAGCTGTTGCCTGGGCCACATGCAGAGGAAGCCAGATTGAATGGTAGAAGACGACAATACATGACCACCCACTCTGCCAAACTTGTGCGTGTGCAAGATGGGTGGTTGCCCTGTGCAGGCTATTGCGACTGCTTTCGTGCATGCATATATCCCACAAAGGTAAAGGAGACTGCTGCCGTGTGTAGTGGAAAGGAATGGCTTAAGCTGCAGTGATTCTGTTAGTGATTGTAACGTGTCTTGCTCATTTGCCATCCTGTCAACGGGGGTTCTCACAGCAACAGTGTACTACTGCTGTTTCCCCCAATGTCAAAGACTCCTCTTTTTCTTTTTCATGTGAACAGTAGCTTCATGTAAGGTAGCAAGTTGCGAACTGTAAACTGTATCAAGGAAACAGCACACTGTAAACCAGTGTACCCAACCAGGCGGACTTCCGCCGAAGATGCTCTCGCTCAAGTCATATTCTGATATTCTGACTAGGTGCACCTAAAGCATTAAAAAAAAAAAAAAATCCACAAACAAGGAGGTTGGTGTGGTTTGCGGAGTCCCAAATCGACTCACACTATGAGAGACGCCATGGTAAAGGACTCCGGAAATTTTGACCACCTGGGGTTCTTTAACGAGCCCTGACATTGCACAGCACACTGCTTGCTTTTCACCCCCATCGAAAAGCGACAGCTACGGCCGGGATTCGATCCCACATCCTTGGGAACAGTAGTTCGTAACCACTGCACCACCCCGGAGGATCAAGACGGCAAATGAAGAGGCCTTTTCAAGCTACCATGTCGTGCTACACTACAGTCGAACCCGGATATATCGAACTCGAAGGGGATCGCGAAATAGTTCGATATATCGATAATTCAATATACAAAAATCGGCTTGTGATGGCACTTAAGATGCCAAAAAACGATACCGCATGTGTCGTATAATCAACCCACTCACATAATGAACCCACCCTCCACTTTTGCACCCGAGAATTTGAAAAAAAAAAAATGCGTTAAGACCAGCTCCCTCACATCTAAGAGATTGAGTGATCTCTGCGACGAGCGGCAGCGACAGAGCGAAAAATTTCAAACTTGTTGGAGCTGCGTCCCTCTTGCCACTCGAGCCACCGCGACAGCTCAATACAAGGTTTCTGTGTCGCTGCGGCAGAAATCGCGAACGTTTTCGCTTGCATGTGGATGGCGCGCGTCACTCCGTTTCGAGCGTCGCATCCACAGCTCATTTCTTGGCAGCGTGCCAAGATGCTGTGCAGCGATAATGTCAGGGCGCGTTTATCTTTTTATAGCTCCTCCGGTGGCCGGGAGCGAAATTCGCAGAGTGCCCGTGATGGCTTGATTGCACAAGCCTGGTTCGATTTATCATGCCGCGCTTGGGGCGGGCGTCATAATCGCAGCAGCAGACCGCATGTTTCCGTTGATTCATACATGCAAAGATAAACGGCTCCCACCAAAAAAAAAGAAAAAAAAAGAAAAAAAAAAGCCTGCCGCTTCTTAACGTCCGTAGCCTCTATATCTTACGCTACATCGCGCGTACAGCACAACGATAAGAAAGGATGACTCGGAAAAAAAAAAAAAAGAAAAACAGAGAGAGCTGCCGCTTCTTAACGTCCGCAGGCGCCATAGCCACGTCAGCCACCGCGCGCTGAGGGTTCGCAACACACGCTGGAGAAAGCGTCCGACGTCTGTCTGAAAACGGGCTGAGCTGGCTTGGCGCATGCGTAGCGCGTGCTGAAGGAGAGGGATAGCCCGGCAAAAGAATGGGCACACCCTCGCACATGGTTTGCAAACATCATGTGTTGGCGCGCGGGAAACGATAACTGCAGATGCGCGCGCCTTTGGGGAATGGGCGCGGCACTGTCCAGAACTGTCCCCTCTCATTCCTTCCGCGCGTGGCTTGAAAACGTCACGTGTCAAACGGGCAAGGGTGATGCGATAGTCTTTGGGGAAGACACACTTTCCAGTTCGTGGTGCGGAGTTCGATATATCGAACGACTGGTGAAATTGAGTTGGATATATGATGCGGCTTTCCTATATTTTTACATGGGATTTTCAAGGGGATATTCCGTGAGTTGGATATAACCAAAATTCGATATACCCGGGTTCGATATAACCGGGTTTGACTGTAGTACAAAAATATACTGTGAAATGAACAGCTGGAGTTGGGGTGACAGCCCTAAGAGTGCCTTTGTTAAAGAGCAAGAAAGTCTAAATGGGCATCGAGAGACTTTCTGTTCATTCAGCATTTGTAAAATGACCATGGTGCAGAAAGTTTCCTGCAACTGGTGACGCCCCAAGCTCTTGGCAACCATCGTTCCAACCCTATAATGCCGAAGTTACAAAAAAAAATCAGAAAAAACTATTGTCTCCACCATATGCTAGCTAATGTACCCATGTTCTAATATAAAAATTTGAAAGCACAGCTAGGAGGTGACATGTCACCTAATTTAGTGACAATTAGCATTTGATTCAGCTTGTGTAGCTGGCCCAAATTGTTTTGCCTGTCAGCCGTTGCATGATCAGACTTGAGCAGCGGCGGTGGTGGCGGCGGTGACGCTCGCGTCCGGCCATGGTCGTTCACGAGCTCCAAGATCATCGCTTATGGATGTGTGATCTCAGAGGCCATGGGCCGTTTTTTTTTTTTTTTTCGTTGCCATTAGATGATGCAGCATGCAAACGCGTAGGCAATTTAAAAATATTGCGGCGGCGCTTGAGTCCGGCCATGACCGTTTATGACCCCCGAGATCACCGCGCATGGATTTGTTTGTTTGTGGGGTTTAACATCCTAAAGCAACTCAGGCTATGAGAGACGCTGCAGTGGAGGACTCCAGAAATTTTGACCCCCTGGGGTTTTTTAACGTGCACTGACATCGCACAGCACACGGGCGCCTTGCTTCTCGCCTCCACTAAAAAGCGGCCGCCGAGACCGCGCACGGAGGTGTGATCGCGAAGGCCATAAGCCGTTGGCGGTAGTTTTATCGCCACTGCTGAATGACGCAGCACACAAACACGCGAGCGGTTTAAACCCACTTCTGCGGCAGGCGATTCGATAAATTGAAAAATTGCGTTCCTTTGTTTTTTTTCTGGCTCCTTTGCGCATTTTCGCCGTTTTAATGAACAACAATTCTTTCGTTATAAACGATCTGGCTTCAAATTTTGAAATTTTCCTTTCGTTATACAGAAAGAACTCCTATAGAAAAAAACCAGACCAACCAAACTTTGATCTTAGTTCGTTTCATCCGATAATTCGCTATATCTGTGTTCGTTATAGCAAGATTCGACTGTTCTAAGCTATCAAGGCCGCTGAGGAGCATGGGATGTTGCACGTGTGGGTTACCTTTTTTTTCGATAACCTTTCTTAAAAGTAATGCATGGCCATATGACGAAGTCATTGACGAAGCCATGCACTTGAGTCGAGCGGCTGCATTATGTGAGCATGACCTCTTATCGCTTACACACTAGCCTCAATCCTCATTAGGCAAACATAATGACGTTGATATGCCGGCATCAATACAAAACCTAGTTATGGCATCGCCATTTGAATAATAACAACAACAACAATTGAATTGGCCAACAGGAACGGAAAGGTGCAGTGACTGTCGTACTTTTTCTGCAGACATCTGAACCACGCCGTAAGGTAAGGGAGGGAAATGGGAGTGAAACCGGAAAAAGAGAAAGAGGTGCCATAGGCTTCCAAAGCACCGACGAATGGCGCTGCTGCTGCTGACAGGGAGCGCCATCTCTGACAAAAAAATAGAAACTGGGGATACACGTGGTGGCACCACCTAGGCATCCCGTGCAAAAGTTTTCTCCTTTTGCTTTCTTGCTTCCGCGCACGTGCAGAGGTCCCGCGCTGCTTTGTCGCGCGGACAGAAAGCGCACACTGGACGCCGCTGGCTCAGCTCACTGCCTTCACGGCGTGCGCCGTGCGCTTTCTCTCGCACGAGCACGTGCCTTGATGCGCCCCCGCAGGCGCACTGCGACATGCTACCTGCATTCAGTCTTGATTAGGCAACCTGATGCATATTTCCATGAAGGATACTTAATTATAGGCGGGAATCTTTTTATTCACGTCTGCACTGTAGAGCAGACAACAGACGGGGATGAGTAGATATTGATTGTGAATGCGTCCCACGTTAGCAGAAACGTAGGAAGTGCCTTTCGAGGCAAGTCCACTATGTAATTATATTGTCATATATAATATGTTTAAAAACTGCTAAAGTATCATCAGTACTGTGAAATAAAGTGGCTCGCTCGTTGGTCATCGTTTTGGACTGTAGCAAGCGATATATATATGGATTTGTATTTTATTATTATGACATTACCAAAGCAAATCTTGCAGTAGAAGAATAAGTATATAATCCAAAGGAGGTGTTTCTTCAAAGACAAGAACGCTAGCAATCTCATAAGCACACGTGTCCTCCGTGCGCTGCACGCGACATAACCGGCTTGTTGGCTCGGAAGGCAGGTGAAATCCAAGCTTGTACTACATTGTGTTTTATTTCAGTTCTTATTAAATGGTTGTGCTTCATTTATGATAATACAGTCGAACCCGGATATATCGAACTCGAAGGGGATCGCGAAATAGTTCGATATACCGATAATTCGATATACAGAAATCGGCTTGTGACGGCACTTACGATGCGAAAAAATGATAACATATTTGTCATGTAATCAACTCATTCGCATAATGAACCCACCCTGCACTTTTGCACGGAGAAATTGAAAAAAAAAAAACAAAAAACGTTAAGGCCAGCTCGCACATATGCAAGCGATTGAGCGATCTCAGCGACAGAGCGAAACATTTCAAACTTGTTGGACCTGCTCGAGCCACCGTGGCAGCTCAAAACAAGGTTTCTGTGTCGCCGCAGCAGAAATAGCAAGCGTTTTCGCTTGCATGTCGATGGCGCGCGTCACTCAGTTTCGGTCGTCTCATCCACAGCTCATTTCTTGGCAGCGTGCCAAGATGCTGCGCATCGATAACGTCGGGGCACAGTTTCGGTCGTCTCATCCACAGCTGATTTCTTGGCAGCGTGCCAAGATGGTGCGCATCGATAACGTCGGGGCGCGTTTATCTTTTGATAGCTCCTGCAGTGGCAGGGAGTGAACTTGGCAGAGTGCCCGTGAAGGCTTGATTGCACAAGCCTGGTTCAATTTATCACGCCTCATGATCGCAGCAGCTGACCGCGTGCTTTCGTGATTCATACATGCAAAGATGAATGACTCCCGAAAAAAAAAAAAAAAAAACTGCCGCTTTTTAATATTTGTCAGCCGCTGCGTCCGCGTCGCGCAGAGGGTTTGCAACAAACGCTGCAGAAAACATCCGACGCCTGTGTGAAAACGGGCTGAGCTGGCTTGGCACATGTGTAGCGCTTGCTGAAGGAGAGAGATAGCTCGGCAAAAGGATGGACACACCCACGCACATGGCTTGCAAACGTCATGTGTTGGCGCGCGGGAAACAATAATTGCAGATGCGCGCCTTTGGGGAATGGGCGCGGCGCTGCCCAGACTAGCCGTCGCCGAACTGTCCCCTCTTATTCCTTCCGCGCGTGGCTTGAAAACATCACGCGGCAAACGGCCAAGGGTGATGCGATAGTCTTTGGGGAAGGCACATTTTCCCCTGCGTGGTGGGGAGTTCGATATATCGAACGACCGGTGAAATTAAGTTCGATATATGACGCGGCTTTCCTATACTTTTACATGGGATTTTCAAGGGGATATTCCGCGAGTTCGATATAACCAAAATTCGATATATCCGGGTTCGACATAACCGGGTTCGACTGTATTTGGTTTGCACTCACAAACCCTGTGATGGGAATAGGGTGCTCCGTGAGAGTGGTGTCAGTTGAGCCATAGCTAGGATCACTTTTGTACTGTACTCCGAACATATCTTTGTTAATAGTAATAATAATAATAATAATTTTAATTGGTTCACTTATTTGCCAATTTGCGAAAATCTGTAAAAGCGTCTGAGCAAGGCATGTTTTCCAACGCCAGGCGCAACGCGATCGTCGCGCGTGCACAGGAAGCTAGCGGAGTGTCAGCTCCGACAACGCCCGATCGTTTCACATTTCGACACCACGCCCGGAATGCGGCGCTGCCGTCGCGCGGCGAAACTTGAGCTTGGGTTCCCTATACAGTGTACTCTCGTTAAACGAAACCTCAAGGGACCGGGAAAATATGTTCCGTTTATCAGGAGTTCCATTTACCGAGAGAATGGGTTCAGCATTGCGCAATCAGCTTACGCAGTCCCGACACAACAGGCAGGCGCGCAGTTTGTGATTTCCACGGAAGTGAATCCCGAAATGCAAAATTTCGGTAATAAGGAGAACAGTATACAATGGGCAAGAACTTTACTGCACAAAGTACACAGCGAACATTTTTTTTTTCTCAGAGTACAAAAAAAGAACAGACCGCTTACTCTTCTGCTGGTAGGGTAGTGGGAACTGCGATTTAATATAATGGCTGCTGAAAAATGATTTCGTGCTCCACGTTGTAGACGTTTTCAGGGTCGTATTCCTTTAGAATTTCGGGCAGCCGTCTTGCTTTCCACTCTCCACATGCTGTCGTATTGGCAGCGGCAGCTTCCCCTGAAATGGCACGGAACACTACACCGTTCCGGTCTTTAAATCTAGTCAGCGACCCGTCGCTGCATGAAAAGCCCTCAATGCCGAGCTGGAGAGCGAATTCTTCTCCTTTAGCACGAATGAGTGGTCCGCTGATGGGGATGTTTTCGCTGCGAGCCCTTCGCAGCCAAAGCACGAGGCACTTCTCCAGATCCTCGTGGTCAGCCGCTCATAGTCTTTTTCGCTGGGGACCAAAGCGCGACGTTTCAAATGCCGCCCGCAGCTTGTCCTTGTCTTGGAGGATTCGCGTCAGGCTGCTCTTCAGGACACCGTACTTCGTCGCAAGCGCCGTTTTAGTAAAGCGACCATTCTCGAAGTCACTGATGATATCCATCTTCTTTTCCAGTGCAAGCGCATTGTGCTGTCTTTTCTGCGTAGCCATCGGATCCTGACTTCGCGAAGAAATGTCGCTACGACACCGAACAAAGGTTCTGAGGCTTAGGCCTAACTGAATACGGAACAGCACGCACACTGCGACAACAAGCAGCGACGTGGCGCACTGTGCGAGAAAACCCGAAACCATAGCCGAAATTGCCAAACCGACAGGAGGTTGAGGGGGAGGGGGACAGTGATGCGCACCGCGATGGCGCTGCATTTGCCCAACTAGTTTTGGTTGCGAGTTTGCTTTCCGTTCCGTTTATGCGATGGTCGATAAACTTGAGTTCCGATTAACGAGATTGTTTTTACATTGCGTTGATAGAAAACCAACCAACTCTGATGAGTTTGTTCCATTTAAGCATCTGTTCCGTTTAAGCGTATGTTCCGTTTAACTGATTTCCGTTTATCGAGAGTCTACTGTAGTGCAGGACTACAGAGTAATTTTGACCCCCTGGGGTTCTTTAACGTGCACTGACGTCACCCAGCACACGAACGACACTCCATTTCACCTCCATCAAAATGTAGCCGCCGGCGATCAGTTTCAAACTCAGGTACAGTATAATCTCGTTACAACGGATCCGGTTTCAACGGCTATTCGGTTATAACGTACCGATTTGCGATGTTTGGTTGGTTTTCCTATCTATTCAATTGACTAAACTTCGCTTACTGCAGACTCTGCTACAGCGGACATTCGGATACAATAGACTAAATTTTGGGTATAATTTCCCTCCTATACAATTTTTACAGCGGACTTCTTTACTCGCAGATATTCCAAATTCAATACCTTCCAACTTCAAACATCGCTTCGGAAACTTTCGGGGGGGAACAGCGCCAGCAGCCTCCATGGCCAGCAGGATCAACACAGCCGGCGGCCATTGTGATGCGGCCGTACTTGGCTTGGATTCGGCCGGATTGAAATTGGACTGGCTTTGACCATTTTTGATCGTGTTTTTGATAGAAGGAGGGATGATTTGCTATGATGTGTATTAGCTCTATGGCTACGATTACTTAGAACTTATAATTCCAAAATACTTTTAAGAAAAAAAAATGCCGTTTGATAGCGACCCCTCGGCATAAAATGTTTTGTGGCGTTTACGTTCAGCGCCATGTAACGGATGGCTCCCATTGGCTCCAACGTTTGTTCTGAGCGGCCTGTCGTCCTGGCATTTCCTTTGTCTTGTCAACCCCTGTGCGTGCGGACGTTACGCTCAGTGCCAACGTTTTTCAGCGCGGCGTGTGCTTAGTTTATTCTGCCAGCCTGTGCGTCGGGACGTTAGCGTGATGGAGCCGATTGCATCAGCCAGTGCCGTGCATCCTAAACCGCCAGAAACGACAAAGCGCAAGCAGATTTCCCTGAAAGACGAGCTTGACATCATCGAGCAGGTCGAGAGAGGCAAGAAGCAGGTGGACGTTGCCACGTCTTTCGGCTTATCGAAGCAAACTGTGAACTCTATCATGAGCGCCAAGGAGGCAATCCTGGCAAAGGAAGTCTCTAGTGATTTGCAGCCCAAGAGGTTTCGACTTCGCGGGGCTTTATTCCCCGACGTCGAGGAGGCCCTGCTGGTGTGGCTTCGCGACGCCCGTTCGCGAAACATACCCGTGAACGGTCTGCTTCTGCGGAAACGTGCAGAGCAGCTAGCTGTTGTTCTCAACCGAGAAGACTTCAAGTGCAGTGAAGGTTGGCTCAACCGATTTAAAGTAAGACACGGAATCGCCTTCAAGTGCCTCTCTGGCGAGTCGGCCAGCGTTGACGACACTGTTGTGGCAGATTGGAAAGCCGAGGTCCTCCCAATGCACCTCGAAGGCTACGCACCGCGTGACATTTTCAATGCTGACGAAAGCGGCATATTTTATAAGTTGAGGCCAGGGAAGACCCTCTGTTTTTCCGGAGACACGTGCCATGGCGGCAAGAAGTCGAAGAAGCGAATTAGTGTTCTCTTCTGCTGCAACATGGACGGGAGTCAAAAAGAGAAGCTGCTGGTAATAGGCAAGTCTCGAAGACCGCTATGCCTGCGGAATGTGCACCTTCCCGTTGACTGGGATTATAATAAAAGCGCCTGGATGACGCAAAGCATATATAACAGGTGGCTGCTGGATTTTGACAGCAAAATGCAGAAGCAGAAGAGGAATGTGCTGCTCTTCCTCGACAATTGCTCAAGCCACATGCAGCTTCCACAGCTTCAGGCCACAAAGGTGGCGTATTTTCCACCCTGCACAACGTCTAAAGCGCAGCCTATCGACCAGGGCATTGCGCACTCAGTGAAGTCGAGGTACTGCACACGCCTTGCTGAGCGTTTGCTTTTTGACATGCAAGCCAAGTGAGACTCAGTGATTGACCTGAGATTTGCTGTCCAGGTTCTTTCTTCTGTGTGGGCGCAGATTCAGCCAACTATAATAAAAAAACTGCTTTAGAAAAGCAGGTTTTCCAGTCAGTGACAGTGACTGCTCAGACCTCATATTGCCGCAGGAAGACCAACCAGATCCAGGTCTCTGGGCAGCTGTTGAAGAGGCCTTCGGGAACCAAGAATTCTCGGACTATGTAACTGCAGATGATGACCTGGTGAACACGGAGCAGTTAACAGATGAAGAAATTGTCGCTCAAGTCCGCAGAGTGCCCACTGCAGATCTTGACATAGAAGATGAAGAGGAGGAAGGTAGCGGAGGAGTTGGAGCTGAAAAAATAACTTCTCAAGCCTTGGAATCCATCCAATGCCTGAAGAAATATTTTGAGCAAGAGGGTATGGCAGCAGATGAAGTTAACAGCCTTGTGATGATGGAGACACGCATAGTGTCCAAAGCTGTTAAATGTACAGTACAGTCAAAGGTGACAAGCTTTTTTGAGAAGGCTTAGAGACAAAATAATCTATTCTTTGGCTATATATGTCGCTTGTAGTTCACTCTGGTTATAACAGACTCATTTAGTGCCTACATAAAAGTCTGTTGTAATAGTATTACTCTTACTACACACTTCTTTTACAACAGACCAAAATCTTCACTTTCAAGGTCTGTTGTAATGAGATTATACTGTACTCCGGTCCAGTAGTCTGGCATCTTATATCTACAGTGACATCACGGTGGGGCTATCTGAATCTGTGTTTTCAAATTTTCAAGAAAGGGAACCCTTGAACCCCGACAGTGGCTAGTGACAGTCATTCTAATGCCTCCAAAAAAGCGTGGACTTCGGCAAGCAGCTATCCCAGAGCAACGATAACAGGAACGAGGCACATCACGACTGCTTTGGGCGATGTGGCAGATTGCACCTAGTGCACTTCCATCGAGCAGCCATGGTGACGGAGGACACAAACAATAAAGGTTGACGGAGCCAACACACCTTCTTGTGCCAGGCGATCATCTCGTCGCGCAGAACGGCCCGCAGCAGGGCCTGCACCTTGAAGCTCGGCTGTGCCACACAGCGTGCAGTGGCAATCATGCCGGCAGTCATGGAGCCTGCCACCCCAATGCTGGTCATGAACTCTGATACGTTGGGTGTCAGGCGGAACGGCACTGGCCGGTTGGCATCCAGGTCACCTGTGAGGGGACAAATGGGAACCGACGCATATTCAATGCAAACAGGAAACGCACAGGTGCAGAACAGGAACGAAGGAGTAAGATTTTTGGCATTCTCCTGCAGTTCACTGATAAAGCCACGCTTGTTCTATGCCATCTACTATTTTCGAGCTGTGTTGGGTTTCATGGCGCATAAGCGGCTGGTGCTATCAAGCACCAAACACAAGTCATGCAGCAGCAGCAACAGTGTCAAGTTTGACAGCAGGTTCAAAACCTTGAAATTCTCTCAACTCAACAGCCAAACAACAGGTATGACTCTTATAGGTACAAGTCCCACGGTAATGGTTTTAAATGTTTTAAAACAGCAGGCCATAAAAAGATTTCAAATGATAGTTATTAAACTGAATAATTTTTCTCATAGAGTAAAAATAACTGCTACGATTGTCATGGATGGCTTGCTGAGGTTGAATTGCGAATTGACAACACTAACAGCTATTGGCAAGCTATATGTTTTTCCCACAGCTTTTAGACAATTCCCACATAGCAGACAGTGCTGAAAAAAGGATGGCCATGGGTCCTTACCTGAGATGTCATCAACGTCAAACTTGAAGTAGGAGAAGTTCATGAGCCCTGAATCCTGGTGCAGGTACATCATGTCCGGGTTCAGCCGTGTCAGGTGCATCACAAACTCGGCAAAGCCTGCCAACGACAGCTGAAGTGTGAACTGCACATAAACAAGACAATGCCAAGAGGTCAACACTGTGAATGTCCCAGCTTCTGCAAAATTATCGTATACAGTCGCCGACCGTTTTTTCGGACTTGAAGGGACCCGAAAAATGGTCCAAATAATCGAACAGTCCGAAAAATCCGTGAAGCACAAAAAATCACTTTATTCAGAGGAAATCGGCTTAAAAAAGTAGCAGATTTTACCTTGCGGCAAATTTCTTTTGCTGGCGACGATTTGCGCTTGTATTTGCGCCAAAGTTGTCGTTTCGCTGTACACGCTAGACAGCAAGTTCACAGCGTTCGTAATTTGTGCAAGCGATGGCTGTGGTAGGCCGCCCGAGTCGTCGTCGGAGTCCGACTCGTCTTCAGGTTGAAGAACCTGGCGTACAAGTTCGTCGTCCGTGAGGTCCGCACACATATCGAGAGCGGCAGGGCCATGTCCACAGCCCGAGTGCGCACCACACCGCTCGTCAAACACGCAAAAATGGGGCACTTTTCGTTCAGAGCGGTGGAACCGCCGGACGCAATCACAAAACGGCCAAAGGATTGACGGCGCGCCACTCGGTTGACGCGGTCGGAGAAACTCGTGTGACAACACGGCGGACGTATGAGACAAAGCACAAAGAGATAGCTGCCCGCGTCAGCGTTGGCGACAAAAGCAGGTTGACGGCGATGACAATCCGACTGCCACCTCGAAGTGGCAGAGATTGCAGGGGCCTCTCCTGGCAAAAATGGGGCACCGAAACCATGTCAAGCCAATCCAACTGCAGAGCCAATCCACCTCAATCCAAGATGGCGCTTGTTGCGCCGGCGAAAAGCTGATAAGATGGCAGATTTTGGCCTGCAGGGGACTGAAATTAGTCCGAAAAATCGAACTTTCGGACTTTTAAAGTCCGAAATATCCGTCGCGAATATGTATGCGCTTCTATGGGGTGACTGACGGTGCCTCACTGAAGTCCGAAATATCCTACAAGTCCGAATTATTGGAGTCCGAATTACCCGTCGGCTACTGTATTATCGCACACAAGTTGGCTTCGAATGTAAGGTGACCCCACCCGCAACTCACTGCCATAGTGCACTAAAAAAAAATGGACTCTAAATACTATAAACCAGCGCGTAACATTCTTACCTCGCCCGTGCTGCATAAAGGAAAGATAAGTTTCCAAGCTAAACCAGTTCAGTTATATTACACCAAATAGGGCAGTTTTAGTGCACAAATCTTTTGGTGCATTCGTACTGGCCCAATGCTAGGCATACGTTTTAACCCCGCGGAGTTGGCCCAGTAGTTAGGGCACTGAACTGCTGATCCGAAGGATGTGGGTTCATTCTCGTCCCCCGCGGATGAGTTTCGATAGAGGCAAAATGCAAGGTGCCAGCACACATTAAAGAACCCCAGAAGGTCGAAATTTCCCCAGTCCACTTATTAACGTGTTCTTGACAGCCGACGTTGCTTTGTCAAACCTCATAAAAGAGACCGAGCCAGCATATGGCTCTGTTTGTGCTCGATAATAGTGTGGCAGTGACTTTCAGGCTCGAACCTGTAGCCAGAAAGCCCTCAAAAGCCAGCTTGCTCTGGCTGAACCCACAAAGGCCAGCTGCGGATGTGCAGAATAAGCAAGACATCCACCTGCTTGCGGAAGGTCCAGTAGTGGGTGGGTGCCTGGAAGGTGGCCAGGGCCCAGTCTCGCAGCAAGGTGCGAGGCACCATGGTAGCCTGCACGTCCTTCAGGATGTCCCGCAGCACCTGGTGGCTCGCCTGAGATCCTCGTGCCTGCACTGCAGCCAGCCGCTCGTAGTAGCGGCCCACGGGGGCGTCATGCTCCACTCCACGCTGGCCACACCTCTGCGGCAAGGAAAGGACGAGACTCGAGTCATTATTCGCCGAGTGGAAGGGGGGGCTCTAGAAACAACCACAGTGAAAATTCGCTTGGACAAACTTCAAAGAACCTCAGGAAAAAATTTGTTAAATTTAAAATTCGCTGAACCGAAGTAAGTGCAGGGAAGTTTGTTTCCATTAGCTACAAGAAACATCAGGTGGTCATCATGTCTCAACCCATCTATTTGTGACTGCGATCATTTGCAAGCGAAGAATGCACTAAACTTTTTGCAGCACATTTGAACTTAGGACTCCAGCGGTCTAGAACTTAGTCACTGCGTCCAGGCTCTGTGTCCAAGGCACAACAGTCTGCCGGCAGCAAGGGCCTACATTTTCTCCAAGGAGGCCATTGTTAACCCGCATGCATACATATGCAGTTTGAGTTAAAATGCCTAGTACGGTGAAACCTTGTTAATATGTACCCGCTTACCAAGTAGTTGCGGTTAAAACGTAGTTGTGAAGATTCCCTGGCTGAGCCGCTATTGAAACCTATGTATTGGTTCACCACTTAAAGCGTAGTGGCTCGTGAAGTGCCTAACTGTTAATACAGTAGAATCTCGTTGATACGATTCCCACGGGCTCCGACAACAAAAGCGTATTATCCGAAAATCGTATTATCCAAAACGGACTCCAAGAGATCGCGAATAATACATACTTGGCACAGAACTTGCTTTTATTAAAGCACGTTAAAATAATCCGTCACTTTGCGTTGCACTTTTTGCTTTTCGAGGTCCTGAAGAAAGCTTTTTTGGAACTCTCAGAAACGAGTAGCAGTTTCCTCACTCAGCTCCGCAGACGCGACAAAGCCACGAAGCCCGTCCAAAGCTTGGAGTGCACCGTCAGTATTTAATGGCCGACGATCGCCGCTGCAATCTCCGGCGTCTTGGTTGTCATCGTCGTCGCTCTCCTCTTCAGCGGTAACATCTGCAATGATGTCTTGGACGGTGCGCAATTCGCATGTCGCCAGTTGGTCGTCCGCCGATACAAACTCTTCCGGAGACACGCCGACATCGAGGTCACCCCAGTCCGGGATGTCAATCTCTGCGCTGTCAGCTCCATGTTCCTCCGTATCGCCAGATGCACAAAAAAAGCCACACTTCTTGAAGCAGTTGGCGATGGTGTCGGGTTTGACGCGATCCCATGACATCGCTAGAAAATGAATGGCATCAAGAAGATCCACCTTCAAGCTGGCATCTTTCCGATCAATCTTGGCCAAAAAGCGTCTGACCAACAAGCTCCTAAAGTGAAATTTCACGTTTCTAATGATTCCTGCATCTAGGGGCTGCAAGTGGCTGGTGCAGTTGGGCGGCAGGAAAATTACTCTGACGTTTTGCAGCCACGAAGTATCGACAGGGTGCGCGGCACAATTGTCGAGAAATAGAAGAATTCTACGGTTCTCGGCACGCATCCGGGCATCCAGATGGGTGAGGAACTCTGTGAAAAGGGCTCCGGTCATCCATGCCTTCCTATTCGCTTTGTAAACGACAGGAAGGCGTGGGTTACGCGAGAAGCAGCGTGGCTTCCAGAACTTGCCAATGACGGTAGGCTTGAGCTTCTCGGTTCCATCAGCATTGCAGCACAACAATACGGTGACTCTTTCTTTGCTTTTTTTTCCACCTTGACACGTCTCACCTTTCATACTGAGACTTTTCTCGGGCTGGAGGTTGATGAACAACCCAGCTTCATCTGCGTTGAACACGTCCCTTGGCTGGTATTGAGCAATCACCGCCAGCAGAGTCGAAAGCCAGTTGGAGACCTATACTGCGTTTCATACATCAAGTGCAACACTACCAAAGCTACAGCTCTTGTTTGCGCTCTCCGCATCCGCGATAAAAAATAGTACCTGCTCTTGACGAGAGAAAATAATAGTTGTTTTGTCTGCAAGCTTAATACATTTTACATTTGCCCTCAACTTCATAAAAAGCACCTTTTTTAGGGAGAAAAGGTCGGATTCGGCTAATTTGTATGTTTCTTTATGTCGTTTTTGTTCGTGCCGCGTTTTGCTGCCCCGCAACCTTGCCAGCTGTGCCACCAGATGGCGCTGGCTGTGCCCTCCGCGCTGCGCATCTCTTTTTGATAAATGGTTCTTTGGTGCGCATTTTTTCTATAAGATCCGCTCTGTGAAGATGTCTAAGCGTGCGAAGCGTGTTATTGCAAACGTGTATGCTCGGAATAGAGCCCGTTTCGGCAGGAACCACTCGCCTACAGAACGAGCGCGTAGTGATACGCCTCCTGTTTTTTTTCTTGCGGACTACTTGCGTAGCTTTCGCTGCGTTGCACCTGATGTATGAAACGGAGTATAATCTTGGTCGGCAGACTTCCCTTCGCCGGAAACGGTTTTATACGACAGGCCATGTCGTGTTTTAAAACGATGGAGCCACCCACCCGAAGCTTTAAAATCTTCAATGCCCAACGAGAGTGCAATCTCATCAGCTTTCTCGCGAACAACTGTCCCGTCCACGTTCACGCCCGCCGCCCTTACTTCCCTGAACCACGCCAGTAGAACCTCTTCCATCTTGCCATGCTGGGCGCGCCCTTGTTTGCTTCACGCCGGCGCCGAAGACTTGAATGTTTTTCCGAATTTCTTCTCGCTTGCCGACGATCGTGTTCAGCGTGGAGACAGGCAAACAAAGTTCGCGTGCCAGGTCGACACGTTTCTTCTGCGGATTGTCGTCGACTTTTACGAGAATATCAAGTTTTTCTTTCAGCGATAACGCTTTACGCTTCCTAGACATGGTGAAGCACACGGGTGAAACGCGGCACCAAAACAAAAACAAGTGCGAAGTGCAAGCTGAACGCTTGGAAAACCAAAATGGCAACGAGAAATGGCAAACACAAAGCCAACAAAGCCTACAGCATATTCAATGCATGCGCCAATCACTGCTTCTTGGTCACGTGATTTTACCGTGATTACTATGTCTTAGGATAGATGGCGCTAAAAACCTTCGGTGCGCTTCGGCGCTTTTGTTGTGCGAGTTTGGGAAAATGGCTCCCAGAGGCCGCCACACTGCTGCAGACGCTGTGCTGAGGCACGGCCGGACTCGAGCCGAGCCAGGCCAAGCCTCGAGCATACGAAGCGCATGTCGTCGCGTGTTCAGTCCGCCGTGCCTGTAGTTTCGCTCGATGCGATAATTTCAGTAGCTCTGCCCACCCTCTGCAAAGGACTGGCTCTGATGTTATCATCATAGTTGGAGAGATGCGATTCCTACACGTATCTAGCAAAGGTCATGTCCAACATCGAAAATCGGCCACGAGCGCTAGGGGAGTTGCGACCACTGCAGCTACTGTCAGATCCTGCTAGGACACTTTTGCTGCCTCCTGGCGCGAAAATCGAAACTGCGCGAGATTTACGGAAGACGTTTCCACGATCGTATTATCCAAACCGACGTGGAAATACGATCGTATTAGCCGTACAAAAATGCATTACTTCTATAGGGCATCGGCCGGGAACGAAAAAAAAAAACGTATTATGCCGAAAAGCGTATTTAGCCGAATCGTATCAACGAGATTTCACTGTACAATATTTTCGTTGCAGTTCGGCTGACGCCGTGCTGTGATGCAAAACGTTTACACCTTTCCAAAAAGCGTTATGAACGTGCAGACTGCCGGTTATACAACTATAGTGTACTAGAAAGTATTCTAGAGAAAGTATGCGGTTATTTTGACCGTGTTTCAACGAACACTGTTTGCCGCAGTGATGTCCATGTCAATAGGCAGCCCTATCACAGTAACCATCACAGTCAACCCAGCCTCAGTACCAATCCAATCCAATCCAATCCAGCCCGCCCACGTGACTTCGCGCTACGCACGCAGGCATGCAGTTGCGACATAGCGGACGTAGCCTATCTGCCTTTCTTTGCTTTGTGGATGTAGTGCGCAACCGGTGATTGCATCGTCTGTATTGAGCTGTGGTGTTTTGCGAAGTGGTTGTTGCGTGAGTGTGTGTGTGAACGGGCGGCACTATGCCACTCCCCAAAGCGATTAGGATATCGAGAATGAGAACAGCGGCGATGACTTGGAAAGAGCCGATTCAGGCTTTACTGTGACGGAAGCCACTCAGGCATTAACTGTTATGAGAGCGTTTGCTGAGAAGATGGGCCTTATGGAGAAGCTTGCTCGCAGTCTCGCTGATTTTGAGACGGCTGTTGTCACCGCATGACCGCCACAGCGGCAACTGAAAATGACCGACTTCTGGTCGGCAGGATGGGAATAAAGTGCACGTACGTGTCTTCACAGGAAATTTTCAGTGCTTGGTTTTTTTTTCTTCACTTTTGGAGGGTGCGTAATGGCAAATCTGCTGTAATCGGTTAAGGTGTACTGCCGGATAGTACATACTTTTGCTGCGTCCCCGCCAACTACGTAGTATTAACGGGGTTTTACTGTAGTGCTGAAGTTCCGGAGGCTGGCTATAGGTGTGGAGCCTTTTCAGCATGTAAAGCTAGTTATGGATTCGGCTGGCTGTGAGCTTATTCAGATAGCCAATCCAGTTTAAAGCCAAATGATGGACATTTTTTGTCACGCAGTAATAAAGCATGGTTCCAAAAGTGAGACAGGAGGATGACCCTGCGAAAAATGGTCATGGAACTGAATTGAGAAATACACTGATTTTTGTTAAAATGAAAGGATTTTGCATAGAATTCAATGAAGCGTTGGTGAGAGATTTAGGAAAGATTGTACAACTAATACTACGTTTAAGATGTTTGTTCAAGTGGCATTCTACTGTACAGAACAGCTTGGTCTGGCCAGAAGCTGCACAGTGCAACTCATTGGGAAAAATATCCTGGCTTTGCTTCCGGGTCAAGGTATAACCACAGAATTGCTTTGAACACCCTCTGGTCCACTATCTGTGCATCTCTGCTAGCAGCAGGGCGTATACAAGAGCATTGGTGCCCTCGTGACGAACCTGCTTGTAGATGTGGAGAAGGGAGACTGAGGCTGGGTTGTCCTCGACGAGGCGCATCTGGGGGCTGACAGCCACCACACGAGGCACAGCTAGGTGCAGGAAGCGCCGTGCTGTCTCCTTCTGTTTGTCCAGCTGGTGGTTGAGCATGCGCAGCAGCTGCAGCACCCGCTCCTCCCGCCGCGCGTCGCTCAGGCACGCGTCGTTCACCACCAGGTACGGGTAGATCTGCATCAACGATCGTTATCCACAATCAACATACAGGCCAAAAACTGTCAGCCAAGAGGGCTTTACCGTAAGAGGGTGCAGCAAAGTAAAAGCTCCACACATTTACAAACGAAAATGCAGATAGATATATCTCAGAAAAGGTATGAGCCAGGCTACCTAAATTTAAGGGGGGACACAGCTCTTTGCGGCCAAAAATCGGTCTAAAAATAGATTTTTTTGTTTCTTCATTTTCGCGGTCCCGAGACGTTTCCACAACTATATGCAAATTTAGGTTGAAAAATACCACCTATTTCGCACGTTACAGCGCTTCAAAGTTGAGAATCTGAACGTTTGCCCCTTTAAATTGAAGTCAAATCGTGCCGAGTTTTGATCGGCCGCAGATCGAGAAATGCGCGCTCCACCGGCAACATTTTGCTCTCGTTAGAAAGATCGTGATTCAGGCTATTCTCATGCCACGATTGGCGTCCGCGAGTGAACACCCGAAGCGGAAAACAAAGGGAGAAATTTGCGCGAAACACGCGCTGCTATTGGGCTCCGAAAGCATGTGACCCAAACGACCACTTCTGGTTGGCTGCCGGCGTCGGCTGCTTGCGGCTTGGTGCCATTTTGAAAAGGTCGCATAGTTAGGCCTAGTTGGTTTAGCGACGTTCCGTCGTCACGACCACGGCATACAACGGGGAAAATTTAGGTTCAAGCGTCATACTAGCCTAAAAACCGAAGAAAGGTAGAGAAAAGAGGCGCGCTTGTGATGCGTCATCCTGTTATCAGCAATCAGCGACCAAGCACTGACGCTCCGCGATAGGCCGATAAGAGCGAAGCCGATGGTGCTCGGCACGACAGATAGGAGAGCGAACGATTTCCTCGAGGAGATTCCTGTTGCGTGCGAACATCGTAATCACTACGATGCAGATGAAAAAGTGATACCTAAGCAGTTTTCACGGGCGCGAAAGATCGAACACTTGGAAAAGTTAGTGGCGCGGCGGCAGAGGCAATCGCGAAACTGCATCACGCACGGCATGCGGAATAGCAAACTTTGTCGAAAGGCAATTATCTCGATGGAAAATGGCGCATTCACACCAAAAACCAGTCATAACTCACTTTATCGAGTTGCTGTTAGACTTAGTAATTCAAAAATACATATGCCCAAAACGTTTTTCGCCGAATTCTCAAAACTGAATTTTAGACACAGTCAGCAGATCATTATTTCTGGTCCTGCTCTTGCTACAGTTATTTTCTTTTGCTAGAAAGCTAACCTCATGTATCTTTTGACACTAAGGTAAATGTAATAACCGTAGAGGAAAATTTACTGAAAAGATTGTCTTGGCACCAAAATGGACCACCTTTATTTTTTTTTTTTATGGTGAACTTTGACTCAAGTTGGGATAGAACATTTTTTTGTTTTAATTTACTTTCCAACCATTTCTGATCATACACTGATATCAAGTGACACCGCCGATTGGCTGGAGAGTGTCACTGAAACAGTCGTTGGACAAAAATGATGCGGCACAGCACTAAACTTTCATGGGTGGTTTCAAAGTGAAAGCGCATTGGGACTTTCATTTGCCATTTATGCAGCAACATAGCCCCCAATTTATGTAGAAGACACTTTGATCGTGTTCCGAAGAAATTATCAATCCATCTTCCTTGGTTTGGTCGTTTCCTTCAGTATCCTCCTAACAAGATGCACTGCCACAGACTTGCATGGGCATTGGCTGTGACCTGGCAATCAAAATGATCCAAATCTTAGAACTAAAAAGGGATCATGTTGCCAAGGTTTTACTGTTGTTTCTGCCAGCCAGCAGTGATGCTGAATGCATCATGTGCAATCCACAGCCCAGACTTAAGCCAGCAGCCCTCACCTTGCCGTTCTGTCCCCGTATGTAGAGCCGCCGGGCGGCTGTGTTGTGCTTCTGGACAATCTCCACGCGAGGCATGAACCGGGCAATGCGCACATAGTAGTGGTTGTGCTGTAAAGAGACGAAGGCAGGCTTAAGAAAAACAAATAAACCATTGCGGGGTACTCTAATATATAACCAATATTAAAAAATTTAAAAAGGCCATGAAGGGTAGCTAGCTGGATTTTGGTGATGAAAATTCCCACAATAAAGCAGAAATCTCCCGAGCAAATGCGGAATGAAAAGAAAATGCGTCCTACCTAAACCACCGCTAATAATATAACAGCATCAGCACAGTCACTTAAGGGGGGACACGGGTCTTGCGGACCAAAAAATCGCGAAAAAATCACTTTTTAGAAAATGTGATTTGCGAAATCAGTAGCTCTTTATCTACCTATCTGCTAAGTTTTTCATCTCTAGGGTCGGTATTTTAGTCACAATGCCAATTTATATAATCGATGTCGCCCGAATTTGGGCCGAAAACGACTCCCGAAACAACCATTTTTCGCGAGGCGTAGCTCCCATTTTGTGCGCGGCACCGTAGCCATCTTGGTCTCATTCGAAAGAGCCGCCTTTCGTCTTCAAATTGACGCCTCTGCTGTTTACATTCGCCCATTGGTCGCATAAAAAATAGCAAAAAAAGAAAACGTGGCATTTGCAATCCCATTGGCTTTCGGGGTGCACGTGACGATAAGGCGTCCCCGCATTGGTGGAGCTGGCTGACGGCGTCTGCTCGGCGCGCCCGAGCCGCGGGGAGACGGCGGAGACGTGACGCCGGCCGCGCTTGGTTCCGAACCGCGAGGTGCGTTCATGGCAAGAATTTGTGAAAAAAGTAAAAAAAAATAGTTGAATAATCATCTCAAGTGATGCCCTGCCCCGGCTGTGCGCGCTCAGGCCGACGGAAATCGTGCGCCGAACGATCGTGTGTACGAGCCTGAAGTAGGCCTAGCGTGTTCCCCAGCACGGGGGACTGCTACTGCCAGCGGTCGCACCCGCCGCGACAGTGATAACGCTGGCCGCAGATGAGCAGAAAGATAAGCTCAAAACAGGAAAAGCTTGAACTCGCGCCAACTCTAGCAACGAAGCGGTAGACGGATTGTGTTCGTAACGATGACGGCAGCGCGGCGGACAGTCCGCTTGGCGATGCGGAGTTCACGATCGTCAGATCTAAACAGTTTGCCGAGATTGGCGAAGCGTAAAACATACGGCGGCGATATTGGCATTTAAAAAAGTGAAGGGGGTAAGGAATCGCCGTCAAACTTATTCTCCAATGCGTAAACTGCGGGACACGTCTTCGTAGAACTCGCCGCGCGTTTGCGCCGATCAGACCTCGTTCATAGTCCTTAGGGAATTCACTTGCTTCCAGTGCAATGCAGAGCACCGGGAAGCAGCAAACAGCTCCAAATTACATTTCTTTTCCGCAATAAACGTTCCTCACCACGGTCTTGATGCGAGGACGTAGCAAAACGACGTACGTAAAAAAAAAAAAAAAAAAAAAAAAAAAAAACGAAAAAGTGACAACTGAATGTGCTGCAACTGCAAATCAAAATGAAAGAGGCGACACTTGGACGTTGGAAAGCAAAGAGACTACATTCCTGGAGGTTTATAGCCATTTTAAATTGTAAACGTGTGCATTGCACCAGTGAATGTCTGAGAGCAGAGAGGAAGCGTGCTTCCTCTGCAGCTTTTCAGACTGCAGCAAAACGAAAGCAGAAGGGCAAACCCAATGCAGATTACTGTCCAGGAGCCTTCTAGGCCACAGTGGCCTGCATTTCTACAGTTTTTGTTTGATTAAATTAGTGTTTGACATTGCAATTCGTTTTTTCCATTTTTCTCAAAATGAAAATTTTGCCTACCCTTCTATTTTGCGGGTGGCATTGTGGCTCTCCTACTCCTTAGATTGTAATGATTTTTATTTTTACTGGGTCGTGAGTGTTAAAGGAACACAATAAAGCTATTATACAAGGTCTCAACTGCATGAAAAATTTTTAAACATACGAAGATGTAGAAAGGGGGTGGTTGCACTTGTGAAGCTGAAACTTAAAACTTCCATAACTTTGGCTTGTAGTAAGGCAGGAGCACAAAACTTGTTTTATTGCGTTCCTTAGACATTCAAGAACAGATCCATGTGCATTTTAGCAATTTCCCTTCAGTAGATATTTTTACAAGCTTCCCGCAAGTCTGGAACAGCAAAGTTGCTGTAACTACTCAGCAAATTTATGTAGAAGAAAACTAACAACATATTTGAAACCAGCACAAGAATTTACATAAACCCTGCAAATTTCATACTGACAGGACAAATATTAAGAAAATTTTGCTCAAGACCCATGTCCCCCCTTAACCTAGCCTTGATACACGTAAAATGTAGTCCTATTAAAGAGTGCCAACAAATTGATTTGAAATACTTAAGATGAGCAACAATTTCCAGTTTGTAACATTAAAACAAGACATTCAGAGAGAGAGAGAAAAAAAAAACTTTGGTGCTCATCCCGCCCAATTTCGCCACCAACCACCTCAGTGCACTTACCCCAACACTTCACTAGTGACAATATGCGTAACCCATGCATTCACCCTTGAAATAAGCAGTGGAGCAAAATGAACGGCCCCTACCTTGGGCAGGAGGAACTCCCCAGGCAGAGCAATGTCAGCCGTCTGTTGGGAGAAGTTGCTCAGGAACCGGCATTTTTCCTCAATTAGCATCGACCTGCAAAGGGTTGGTAGGAGAGCAAATGCTTTCGCAAACTGCCCCTGAAACCTCTGGCTTCTTAGTAGCAGTTTCTCTCCAAAGCTCCATACAAGGGAGTCAGTTGGTTTATGGGGTTTAACATCCCAAAGCAATTCAGGATATGAGGGCCTGCACTGACATCGCACAGCACACGTACCCGCCATGGCTGGGATTCCCTCCCACATTCTTGGGTTCCATACAAGGAAGAGTCATGGCAGTGTTCTTATGACAAGGCCCACTTTGAAACAACATTTTGTGCTCCACCCAAAGCTCCATTTCTGTGACATAACAAAATGAAGGGCCACCCCAAGCAGTGCCACAGGCAAGTTCCCAACAGCCACTAGAGAAGTCGCAAAAATGCTAACTTTATTTTCCCTTCAGTCAGTGCCTCCCAACAGTGAGCCGGCCTGACCTGTGGACATCACCATGGGTTGGAGTAGAGTCAATCAATAGCCCCCTGCACTGCGTAAAATTGCATTAATTTCATTACTACCAGTATGTGAGCTAGGTGCTTGTCCCATACTCAAGGCTCATGTCCCATCTGCACTGTTCCCATGAGAAGTCCCGAACAGTATTGTCGTGCGTACTTACTTGGGCAACAGCTTGGTCTTGGCTTCAAGAATCTTGATCCACTTCTTCAGCTTGTTGATCAGGTTGTGCAACTTCATGGCACCTGGCACACTGCAAGACACAGCAAGCACCAATTTTAGAAGCTGGAACGTAGGACAATTTGCATGCTGCCCCCTAAAATGCAAACCCAAAAGATGGAGCTGAAATTCCTTGATGAAAACCACTGGTTGTTTGACAGAATCTGATGGTTTTCCCTTGAAAACTGCATCTAGAAGTGTGCTATGGCTGCACACCTATATAAAACAACAATACACTGCATATCATAGCAGCAATGATGGGGGGCGCTTTCCCTGAAAACATAGTACATGAAGGCTTTTTTGGAAGGATGTCACAGCTGTACAGGTTGAGACCAAGCCACAATGCAGTTCCAAAAGACATTACGAATTCCGTGCAGCACCATAATGGAAGGGGAAAAATACAAGACCCCAAAAGCAATCCGAGCTTTGAAGAACACTGTAGTGGAAGCACTGGCAATTGAGAGTGCGTTGCTTGGCAAGTCGGCTAATTGTGGTAAATAAAAGGGGGTACTTCGTACAAAGAGTCACGGATGAGTAGGAAATACAAGGAGCAAAGAAAAAAAAAAAGCCAGAACCGCTGACCTCATTTCCTTAGAATGGCCGGCACGCCCTGTATTTCAGTTTGTGCAGAAGCTTTTTTGCCACAGCAACAATGATCGAAAGAGCCAAGCCAGCCTTCGTCATTATTGACCTGATTATTGAGGCCCTCATGCACTATGTGTGTGCAAGACTTGGTCAAGGCAACAGCTTTTTTTCTTTTGTTGTTGCTGCTGTGTTCCCTTGTCGTCCGCATCATTTTGTGCACAGTACCCCCTTGTATTTCCACTGGAAATTTCAACCACCAGGCGTTCTTTAACGTGTACCGACATTGCACAACACATGGGACCCCTGCTCTTTGCTTCCGTAGAAACGTGGCTACTGAATCCACGATTTTATCCCACGTCCTTCAGATCAGTAGTTAAGCACCATAACCACTGAGGTAAGGTACAAAATAATTTTTTTTTTTTTTTCTTGCGAGTGCCACGCATTTGGGAGGCTATCTAGCATGGTATGAGACGAATTTCACTGCAGTAATATATCAATGTTAGAAATTGAACCGTAGATTTTAGCCATTTATTCAATCAAGGTTTAATTGTACCGAAAATAATTTCAAATCTTTGTTAGCTGCACCAATTTACATACAAAAAGATATATATACATATACCTTCACATAAGCTCCATGTATCATAGTGGAAACTGACAGTGGCATGATGCACATAATACTTGAGACTCGGCCGAACCAAGTTTAGACTACAAGTAGGTCGGCTAGCGCAGAACGACTCGTGTATATCGATTCCTTTGATACCGGATGGCCATTTTTGACGGAGATTAGAGTATACTTAAGCTAATTTTTTTCTTTGTTTTTGTTTCTATGTACAATAAAACCTCAATAGGTCACCCTTTAACGAACCATAATTGGAATTATCCAAAACTTGCGAGTTATAGGATGGCGCTAAGAATTTCTAACAGCCTTTACATCGCGGTAATACAGTCAAACCCGGTTATATCGAACCCGGATATATCGAATTTTGGTTATATCGAACTCACAAAATATCCCCTTGAAAATCCCATGTAAAAGTATAGGAAAGCCGCGTCATATATCGAACTTAATTTCACCGGCCGTTCGATATATCGAACTCCGCACCACGCACTGGAAAGTGTGCCTTCCCTAAAGGCGATCGCATCACACTTGGCCGTTTGCCATGTAACGTTTTCAAGCCATGCGCGGAAGGAATGAGAAGGAACAGTTCGGCGACGGCTGGTCTGGGCAGCGCCACGCCTATTCCCCAAAGGCGCAAGCATCTGCAGTTATCGTTTCCCGCGCGCCAACATATGACGTTTGCAAGCCATGTGCGTGGGTGTGCCCATTCTTTTGCGGAGCTATCTCTCTCCTTCAGCACACGCTACACATGCGCCAAGCCAAGCCAGCTAAGCCCGCTTTCAGACAGACGTCGGACGCCTTCTCCAGCGTGTGTTGCGAGCCCTCTGGGCCTCTGCGCGAGGTGGCTGACGTGGCTATGGTGCCTGCGGATGACCGGCAGCTCTTTTTTTTTTTTGAGTCATCCTTTCTTATCGTGCTGTTCGGACGTTAAGCAGCGGCAATTTTCTTTTCTTTTTTTTTTTTCTTTGAGGGAGTCTTTTATCCTGCATATATGAATCGATGAAAGCACGCGGTCAGCTGCTGCGATCATGACGCCCGCCCTAAGCGCGGGGTGGCCTGTGCAATCAAGCCATCACGGGCACTCTGCCAAGTTCGCTCCCCGCCCACCGCAGGAGCTATCAAACGATAAACACGCCCGAACGTTATCGCTGCGCAGCATCTTGGCACGCTGCCAAGAAATTAGCTGTGGATGAGACCACCGAAACGGAGTGACGCGCGCCATCGACATGCGAGCGAAAATGCGATTTCTGCCGCGGCGACACAAACCTTGTTTTGAGCTGCCGCAGTGGCTCGAGCGGCGAGAGGGACGCAGTTCCAACAAGTTTGAAATTTTTCGCTCTGTCGCTGCCGCTCGTCGCTGAGATTGCTCAATCGCTTGCATGTGAGTGAGCTGGCCTTTACGCAATTTTTTTTTTTCAAATTCTCGGGTGCAAAAGTGGCGGGTGGGTTCATTATGCGAGTGGGTTGATTACGCGACAAATACGGTATCGTTTTTTCGCATCGTAAGTACCGTCACAAGCTGATTTCTGTATATCGAATTATCGATATCTATTTCGCGATCCCCTTATGTAATAAATGCCAGAAATATGGTTGTCTACACATCTGAGATGAAACCTAATTGACACTATTAGAAATGCCAAAGAACCGCTCCAGAATTGTATGACTCCAGGGCTCTTTTCACAGTGGGACACATTAGCAGTGGTTCCTCTTTACAAATGGCCCTGTCCATTCTGGGAATGCTTCACTACATTGATTACTCTGCTCTCAAAGTAGACTGACCAGTCACGTTTTGCCAATGCTTCACGGACTGATCTAATACCTCTGTCAGACGAACACTTCTGATCCTCATTGAACTCGATCTATGTTAAAGTTTTCAAGAAGGATTGAAGTGTTTGGTGCTACATGGCCGTTTTAAATGACCAAAGAGAAGTTTCCGTCAAATGCTTTAGGTGACGTCGAGGGTGGCGACACCCACTCTCGAATGTGCTTGAAAATTCAAGAGCAGTTGAGGAAGCAGTTAAGTTTGCGGGCTTCGCGCGGAAGTGAGATCCCGAAGGGGCGACCAAGGTCAAGGGGCAGCTTGACGCGGGCTGATTTATGACAGTCGCGCAGACGACCGCTTCTCGGAAGTGAGCCCTGAACACATGGAAGCGGGCGACGCCACCGGCTCTCTCCGTCCCGTGCCGCAAGGGAGGCAGAGCAGTGCAGTTAAGGCCCGTTCACACTTGCGACTAGCAGCGGTCGCGCGACTGTTTTGGTCGAAAAGCGACAGTCGCAAACGGTCGCATCGGTCGAAAAGCGACTGCCGCGGGCCGATCGGGCACTGCTCGAATTTTCAGTCGCGCGACTACCGTAAAAACCCGCGTATAATACGAACCCGAATATAATACGAGGTGAAATTCTGGAGACGCGAAATGGAAAAAAAAAGTTTTTACCGCATATAATACGAGAGAGAAAAAACAAGACATTTATTGAAATAGGACCTCACACTTCAATCACTTTCATCTTCAGCAGCGCTTTCCTCGGAAATTTCTTTGTCGGACAAATCATCCCACAGGTACTCATCTTCTGTGCCATCGAGGGCGTTTGAGATGCCGCACTTCTTAAACGAACGGCGCACAAGCTCCTCTGGGATGCTTGCCCACGCGTCCACAATCCATTTGCACAGCGTGGCTGGCGATGCTCGCTTCAGCCGCCCGGCCGGCGTCACTGCAGGCTCACCTGACCGCATCCATTCCGCGTAGCATCGCTTGACTGCGTCCTTGAAGGGTTTGTTAACACAAACGTCGAGAGGCTGAAGTTGTGAGGTCATCCCACCCGGAATCACAACAAGTTCTGTGCGGCAGTCGCTTAGCAGCCTCTTCACCGAGTCGGCCAAATGGCAACGAAACGCGTCCAGCACGAGGATGGATGGGAAGGACAACAGCGCACCGGGCCGTTTGCACCACACTGACTTCACCCAGTCGAGGACGAGATCCTCGTTCATCCAACCTTTTTCGTGGCATCTCACGATGACATTCTTCGGCAGCTCCTCACCTTTCGGCATTGTCTTGCGCTTGAAGATGACATAGGGCGGGAGCTTGCGACCGTCTGCCGTGCACGATAGCATGACTGTAACCCGCGTCTTCTCGTTTCCAGTAGACCGGATACAAACTTGTTTAGAGCCCTTCTCATGGACGGTGAGGGGCGATGGCATGTCCAGGTAAACCGGAGTCTGGTCAGCATTGCCTATTTGCCCCAGCTGAAAGTTTTTGGTCTTTCGCAAAGAAATCACGTGGCGCTGAAAAGCCACCAGCAACTCTTCGAAGGATTCGGGCAGCTTTTGTGAAATCGAGGTTCGCCGGCGTAGCGAGAATCCAGCACGGCACATATAGCGATGTATCCAGTGCTTGCTTGCTTTGAAGGCGGAGCTCGGAATTCCCTTTTCCCTTGCAAGCTCCCTAGCTTTTGCCTGCATAAGCTCTACGCTCACAGCTAGATGCGATGCTCGCTGTTCTCGTACGAACTCCGTCAGAGCGAGTTCAATTTCCGGGAATGCGCCATTCTTTGGCCCGCGAAAGCTTCTTCGCATTCCCTTGCACGCGAAAAGGGCTTCTTTCTGTCGTCGCCATCCGCGAATGCTTCCCTCGGTGACGCCAAACTGCCTCCCGGCCGCACTGTTGCCGATGTTTTCAGCAACTAAAATCACCTTTCTCTTAAAAGCAGCCGAGTACTGTTTCCGAGACCCTGGCATCTTGCTCGTTCACTTAAAGAAAAAAGCGTGCACTTTTTCGCGAACCGTGGTTTGCACGAGAGCACATGCGCTGATGCTGTGCGCACTCGACGACTCAACAACGAAGAGACGACACCTCGATATGGTGGCTAGAAGGGGTAGGTGGCGTCAACGCCGGCGCGTTCGCGGCGAAAGGGCGCGCCGTCAATTCATGCCGCCACCGCGGTGGCCGCAGCGGCGCTGCGGTCAGCACTTCGATGCCTCCCGCGCTCCCCGCTCCCTGCTCATGCGTGCGCACGTGCGGTTGTCGTCTGCTCGTCTCGACGGTGCTCCCACGTGTTTTTCGCTGTGTTTCTTTTGTGAAGGGGTACTTGTTGGCATGCATGCTTCAGGTCCGTGTCCTGGATCAGTAAATGGATCATCGTGCAAAGAAAGCGAGACAAACGCACTGCTTTGCGCCTAACTGTACGTCTGGCTACGTATGGTCAAGGAAGTCGGGTGAGCGTGTCTCTTTGTTTTCTGTGCCAAAGGACCCCGAACGCTTTGAAGCATGGCGACGAGCCGTGCCCCGGGCTGACAAAGCTCTCGACGAGAACTCAGCCCTCTGTGAACTTCACTTTGATGAACAGTATATTGTCCGGCACTTCACGCACGCACTGTCGATCACATCGATATCGCTCGAAAGTGCGATGAAATGCATGACACCACTCTCAAGGCAATGCCCCCACATAAACAAGTCAGTTGTTCGTCCTTCTGGCTTCGAAAAACAAAGAGTGAACTATGCATTTTGGCTCCTTAGTGAGGAGACGCTGAGAGGTCTTTTCCTCTACCGAGATAAAATCGAGACACAGCTGGGCAGCGTTGCGGCGACCATCAGTTTTATCGAAATGATGAGAAGCTTGATTAAAGCGATGACATCACGGTGCATCTCAGATGCCCTGAGACATGGAGATCACCACGAAGAATGCATTCGAAGTTTCTTGTCCTACATGAACTCCTGGGAAGATACAGCTGGATCGGGCTTCCTTAGCATGTAGCACAGCTGAAGGTCTTCGCGTGACTCTGACCAGCACACTACATCCTCTCAAGTATTTGACAACCGAGGTGGGGTTCCGTTATCTCATGACAAGTCGTTTGTGCCAGGACCCCATCGAAAGACTTTTTGGCATCGTTCGACAAATGTCTGGTTGTAACGATCACCCGACTGCCAGCCAATTTTTGATATCTGTGAACACGCTAAGCTTTAAAAATTTAGCAAGATCACCAGCAAAAAGCAATGTCTCTTCGGGACTTATAAGGAGCCTTCTTGATGCTTCTAGCGCAAAAGAGACGAGTTCTCAGAGGAGAATTGACGAGCTTCTGGATATTGGAAACCTTACAGAAGCATATGAAGTCCTCAGTGCTTGTGACCTTGATCACCGGGCGATGTGTGCTCAAGCAAGGGATTCCAGGCTGATTTTTTACGTGGCCGGTTATGTCGCGCGGAAAAGCATTGCGACCACAAAGTGTGCTGAGTGCTGCGAGGAGCTTCTGCAGAATAAAGGTGGTAGTCCGCCAGCTGAAGCAGCCCTCACGGCAGCTGTTGACAGAGGAGGACTTTTATATCCATCTGACCAGCTGAATGCACTAGTGACGTCACTAGAAAACACATTCACCCACTGTTTCAGTGTGAAGCAAGTAAGAAGCGACAGCCTAATGACTTGGTATCTTTTCTCCAGCTTACAAAGTTGAATCTTGTAGGCTGCCCAGAACACAAAACAGCACTCACAAACAGAATCATCAAGTTTTATGTGCTCACAAGGCTTCATTTCTACGTGAAATCTCAGAACGCAAAACGGGACGAAACGCGGGAGCGAATGAAGATGTTAAAACTTCGACGAGTGCTCTGAAGTGTGCCTTCTAAGCTTTCCACTTTTTATTTAACGACTTTTATAGTTTCAGTCATAATGTACATGTGCAGTATGTTTCTGTGATACATGATGTTCCTGACGATGGTCTAAGCTATTTTTCAACGAGTCACTTTATTTTCTGTTACGTGCAATAATATGTGATACATGATATCCTTACCCTCTAAGCTTTCTATTTTTTAACGATCGAGTCACTTTTATAGTTTCCCATTTGTGCAGTATGCCTCCGTGATAAGTTCCTGAACGTAGTGTGTAATAAAAGTCATATTCAGATGCTGGTTTGCTTGCGCGGGACTGCTTATTTCTGTGGCGCTCCTTTATTGAGAGTTGCGAGATCGTGTGAGACTCGCAAGATTACTCTCTATAGTGAGCGCTTTCACGAGCTAAAAGCGTACGCAGACTGACGATCACTGTAGGCTGTAAAGTCTTCACCTCAGTTTCAGACCAATCTGCGCGGGTACATCCAGCGTGAACGCGAAAAAATAAAAAATCCAGCTTTCTGCACGCGCGGTGAACCCGGCGCAGCCAGCCTTTCCTGCGCGCAGCGCGCTCGCCGCATCGCAGTACGGACAGCAGCGCCACCTACGCATGGCATGAAATGGAAGCGCGGCGCTCGCCTCCCGGTCGCGTCACCTACCCCTTCTAGCCACCATAACCTCGACGTCGTGGCCACTGCGGGGTGCGGCCACGTTAGGGCAACGAAGCCAAGCCGTAGCCGCACATCGATAACAAAGCCAAGCCGTAGCCACGCGGCAACAACGAAACCAGAACTTCTCGCAAAACTTTGACATTTTGGTTGGGATCCGCAAATAATACGAGGCGGAAATTTGGAACGCTGAAAGTTGGAAAAAAACCTCGTATTATACGCGGGTTTTTACGGTACTAGTCGCAAACCATTTCACCAATCAGCGAGGTCCCGGAGTACTCGATCGAGCACCTTCTCAATGCAATTAAAGAATACCCCTACCTTTTCAACAAACGGCACCCGGAATTCAAAGGCAGGGAGATAGGATATGGCCTGGGAGGAGATTGGAAAGTCCGGTAAATACCATGAACTTTTCAGAAATGGGTTTTTCACGCAGGTACAACATTTTATATTGACACCACGGTGATTGACATCGTCTATTCGTCGCCGGTGTTCTCCTGGAAACACGAGAGCGCGGCATGCGTACCGGCTCTCCTGAAAAAGCTGAAGTGTCTGGCAGGCGGCAGCTACCGACGTTCACTGTCATCGCCCAGCAGCTCTCCTACTTCCAACTCGTTCGGAACGAGAACAGAACGAGAAGACGACTGTCGCAAGTGTGAACATCGGTAGTGGCGAGCTCCTCTCCTCTGGTCGCGCGACTGGTAGTCGCGCGTCCTCATCTAGTCGCAAGTGTGAATAGACCTTTAGAGTGCACGGCGTAAGCCTGTGGTTGTGGGTTCGGCGCTAACTGCTGTGTCCCCCGGTTTGAGTGGAGAGGGCGCGGAGGCCATAAATCCCGAAACGCGGCGTAACACGGGCCTTGGGAGAACGCGCTGTTGACACGTCTTCCTGGGAAGACGCCTGTGTGTCCCTTTGAATCCACCGCCCGCGCGCAACCGGCCAAGAGCAGGGATCGGAATGTTTGGGCCTGAGGTTTGCGCGTGTGTTTTTGTGTGTGTATTGTCGGAAGTGTAACCGTCGACGCCGTTCGTCTTTGCGACTGCTTGGCGCCTCTCGCATGGGAGGATTTTGGAGAGGGAGTAAATTGCAGATGTGTATGTTTGTGTGCGCAATCACTCGCCGCTTAGTGTGTGCTTTGTGTGTGTTTTATTTGACATGCGTAGGAGAGGGGTATATGTGGCACAATGATTGGCCAGCCCATTTCAAAAGACTGCATGTTATTGGCCACAGAGTGACTAGTCATTGATTGGTCAACGGACTAGACTGGAATTTTGAGCGCTAAGGAAGGAGCGTTGAGACAGTTGGGCTTGGAAGAGAGTTGGGCTCGGAGCAGAGTTGGGCTCGGACGAGAGTCGAGAGCAGACTGGTTGTTCGAGGAGAGAGACTAGGCTGACAGAGGGCCCAAGGGACTCCGGCCTAAAGTGTAGCAGAAGGCCAAGGCCTGATTCTGCTAGCATCTGACCTCAGATCGTTCACCAGTTGCAGTTAGCTCTCCATGTTTGATGTCGCACCCGACGACGTTATTGTAAATAGTTGTAAACAAGTGTAAATAAATGTCTACAGTTGAGAAGGGAAGCCGTCATCTCCGCACCGCAATGTGTCGCTGAGCCACGGACGCAGCGGTGGTCACCAACACCACTCTGTACGAGCGAAGGCAGAAGCAGCAGCAAGAAACACCTGCTGTATAGGGAAGCCCATCGATCCCCCACGCCGACGCTCGAATTGTTTAACTGAAGCGGCTTCGAGCTAAGCAGGTTCGGGCTCAATTGCACTTTAAAATTGCCGTCTGACAACCTTGATCTGCAAGAAGTTGAATGCAGATAGAGTTCAATGAGAATAGAATGTGTTCCGTGTGACAGAGGTACAATTGATATTTTTTAATGCGACAGCCTTAAAGGCCTCAAACTTTAGAAAATCAGCCAACTGTGAGGAAAAAACAATGGGCACAGAGGCCTCTGGCAGCTTGGTAAGTGACATGGACAGGCACTGATCGATTATTGGGTAGTGCGACATCAGGAGACCATTGGACATGGCCAGGTTGGTAGGTGCTGCCAACAAGGCTCCTCCTTTGACATGTCAGAGTGAGACAGAAATTGAACTCCGGGCTGAGTCGGTCACACCACTGCTAGGCCGTGCCGGTACGTTTGTATACCTTGTTAAAAGTGGGGTTTTACCACATCTGTGCCTGGTGGTCTTGCAGTAGCTTGAAAGTGTATGGTAACATATGTGTGTGCGATAATGGCAGCAAAAATGGAGGTGCATTACGTGCAGCCCAATAAAAACCAACTCGGGCGTTGCAAATAGACTGGCTCAGTGCACCCTACATTCACTTGATCAGTTATGTAAAAAAAAAAAGAAAAGACATATATGCAGTAATACATCGCAATAACAGTCACAGCTTAATGTACAGGGCTTCCAGAACACTAGAGCTCATTTGCCCCCCCTTCAGGATTTCTGCAAGCTACAAGAGAAAGCGGTGCTTCTTGCACTCACGCAAAGTCAAAGTCGGTGGTGAACTGTCCCTTCATCTTCTGGAAGACTGGGTCCTGGGCCGTGGCCTGCGCGCGGCGAGCCAGCGACTCTGAGGCCGCACTAGAGAAGGTGGTGGTCACTGACGAGACATTCTCAATGCCCACTCCGAAAGTGGACACCAGCTTCTTGAGAAAGTTGAGCGTGTGCGGGGTGACCGTGGCGTCGGCCACGGCGCCCCGGTTCTCGAAGGCCACCGCATAGCACTTGGCCAGCCCCTGGCGCAGCTGCCGCAGCACCTCCTCGTACCAGTTCTCCCGGAACCACACCATCTGCACAAGACGGTGACAGGCCGGTCGTTGATAGCATCCTATAGGCTCCCAAAGCATCGCTGGGCGGCGCTGCAGCTCCTGATGGGCAATGCCATCGGTGGCAGAAAAACACACTGGGGCGCCGCCGGCTCGGCTCGCTACCTTTGCGACGTGCGCCACGCGCTTTCTCTCGAACGCACCCTGACGCGCCCCCGCAGGCGCATCGCGACATGCCGCCTGCATTCCGTCTTAATGATTGGACAACCTGCCGCGTATTTTTATGGAGCAAACGTAATTATAGGCGAGAAAATTTTTATTCACGTCTGCACTGTAGAGCAGACGACAGACGGCGATGAGTAAATATTGATTGTGAATGCGTTTCCCACGTTAGCGAAAACGCAGGAAGTGCACCTCGAGGTAAGCCTGCTATGTAATTATATTTTCGTATATAATATGTTTAAAAACTGCGGAAGTATTATCAGTACTCTGAAATCGTACTCTTCGTATTATCAGTACTCTTGGTCGTAGGGCACATTCACACATCATTGTCGATCGCGGACGTCGCACGCTGGATATCTGTTGATTTGGTTGCTTTCAGAGCACTCGCAAAGCAGGGAGAGAGCACAAAAAATCAACAAAGCAAGACACGCGCGGAGCGAAGAGCAGGATAATCCTGCACCCCCTTCACTTCCTACACATGGTGTTAAACCATTGTACTCTTTTCATGCCTCTCTAAGATGTCTTTGTCAACTGTCTAACATTTCTGACTTTATGAAGGGGAAAATTGGCCTTTTTCGTTTCCACAAAGAATGCGAGACTTCTCAGAATGCTGTCATGCAGTTGGAAAACAGGTCTTGTGGAAACGCTTTCAATGAAAACTGCAAAGTTCCACACGTGAGCCTAGTCTTTTGGCACATTGCTTGTATACTATTGTGGCTACCCATGACAGTACCTCCGTTTCGCATCAGCGGAACGGTTTCTGTATCGCCAATTAATTGCCAGGCGCAACTCGATCGGCGCACGTGCACAGGAAGCTAGCGGAGCGTCTGCTCCGGCAATGTCCCATCGTTTCACATTTCGCCACCATGCCAGGAATGCGGCACTGCCATCGCACGGCGAAACTTGAGCTTGGGTTCCCTATTAGCCCTTGCTTTCTGGTTTTCCCATTCCACAGCTGCTGTAACTTACAACCGGCAGTAGAAATACACAGTGCAGCTCTTGCCTGGGTGTACATGCCACAGCTTAGTTTTAGTTGCAAATATCTAAGTAGAACATTTCTTTTCTTGGCCGGACAAGTGGAAAGCTCAACCAGCGATGCGTGCTTTTATCTGTTGCTTGAGTGACACGGGACTAGACTCGTGCTTGTGAGACAAGTTGCTGTACCTGTGTATTTGTGTTGTACCTCTTCTCATCACATAGTCACCATCACGACCCTCTTTCCTCTCCTTTTCCTTTTGCCAGGTGCAGAGTAGCAGGCCAGGTGCTCACCTTGCTGGCCAACCTCTCTGCCTTTCCATTCAGTAACACATCTATCTATCTATCTATCTATTGGCAGTTGACAGCCTCACTGTAGGTGATGAAAAATTTTTCAATGGTGCCGTCGGCATATGAGAATTTCCAGGGCGTGGACACCCCCCTAGGTGCAAGTAAGATGGGAGATCCTCATGTTGCATATAGTAAACCTGCATCCCTAGCATGGTGATCGATCAAAGAGGTGGGGCACTTGCCTGGTCCACAATGCCTTCCAGGGAGGAGAGCACGGTGGGGTGCAGGTCACGCTGCAAGTGCATGATCTTTGAGCACCGCCACATGGAAGGCGTGGCCCGGATGGGCCCACCAGCGTCAGCCTGGGCACCATCCCCTGCGTTTTCAGACCATTCCGCTGCTCAGCACACTCACCTATCAAGGATCAAGGGCTCTTGCCAACTCACCAAGGAGAAAAAAAAATTCAGGAACAAGAGACATACTTCACTCTCTTGCATACCTTCTGTTCTGTTAATGTCCCCTCATCCTGGAGCACTTAGTAACCCAAAATGAAGATATAGATGGTAGCTAATGTAACTGACCCCTCATCCAGTGTGTCGGTCATAACACCAGGAGTGTGTCGCCAAGTGGCACACACATGCAGTGTGGTATGGGTCGGAACTTGCACTACAGTGCACAAATTGAGGAGTTTGGTATCAGTTCATTAAAAATCCCACTTTCTTTCAATTTTTAGCGCAAATTATGCCTGGCCTGACCATAGGCAGACCTCAAGTATTTGGCAATGCACCTGTTTGTGAAATGAAATAAAATTTTCTCACTCCTATGACATCAGAAGTAAACTCTTTGTATTGCTACTACTTCTGTGCTTCCCTCTATGACAGGCATGCTTTAAATAGATGGACACTTGAACTTTCTCAGTGCCACAGGGACAAGAGGCAACTCACCAGCCTGAGGAGAGGCTGCTTCAGTGGGTTGCTGCTGTGATTGGGAAGTGACCCCAGCTGAAGCAGCGGGTGGAGCTCTCGCCTCTTCGCTGCTTTTGTCTGCACAACACAGCCAACACGCATGTGAGAACTTGTTGAAAAATCAGAAACATCTCGGGTACCATGGCCACTGCCCCAGCAGTCTTATAACTGAAGTGAAAGAGAACACCACTGTGATCCAGTCCTCACTGTGATCCAGTCCTCAAAGGCAAAGATTATCTACAGAATGCTATCTGGATGAGCATTTTGCTTTACTTTTTCTGTCAGTGTATCTTACCTTTCATTTTACCTGGTGCTTGAGCTGATCGTTTCCCATTTCACCACATAAGCAGCCCCCAGCATACAACCGTCCACCTGCCTGCTTTGTAGTTTTTTTTTCCCTCATTAACTTTACAAATTTCAAACTGTCCAAAAGATTGCATCAACAGCACCAGACCTTTCACATCTGAAGAAGGTGGGCACCTTGAAATGATTCTGGATTACCAGAGAAGCCCGCAAAACATTTTGCAATGAATACCTCGGCAAGAAGTTGGAGCACAAGACTTCGGTTTCTGAGCCCACCAGTGCTTGCAGATCTATTGCGGTGGCCACAAGAGGTGTTGCATACATACATCTCTGCATTTCGATCGTGCGTCCACTAACTCGCGCCTGCCTCAGACAAAACCAGCAACATACAATATGTTGCAGTCTGTAAGCAAAATTTGGATATGACACCTCCCCTCCCTCCTCTAATCTGTAACACTCACTGAACAAAGGAGTACATTCCAAATGGAGGTTGGATGCCCCGCCTTCCTGCAGCCCCTGCAGCCCTAGCCATTAAACACATAAAGGCTTATATTTACTGCACCATGACCTTTGCCATGCAGTCCTCAGTTATTTCATCCTTTCTCCCCTCTTTCACTGACCTCCCCACATAGCTGGAAACTTTTCCTTATGTGCTCTGGTAAACATACTTTTGCACGCTACAGTAAACCCTCGTTAACTCGAAGTTGTAAAATCCAGAAAAAATTGAGATAAGCAGAGTTTCGAGTTCAGCAAAATGCAAAAAATATCTGGCGACAGTCCCTGGTGATCTGCTGCGCGCCATTGCCGCCAAAGCCTGTCGTTGCCGCTGGTGCACACTGCACAGAATGACGGAACTCTGCGACAGGAGTGTTTTCAGTGCTGATTTGTTAGCGCCCCATCATTGTTAGGTCAAGGGGAGTACAGTTACGCTATATCCCGTTCCAAACACTACACAGCTTGAAATACAATAACACTGATGAATTTATTGTACCGCATTGCGTTTAAAAAAAAAGAAAAGGTCACAGCGCAGTGGTGTGCTGTTATACTACGATGCAGACTTGCATTGCAAGCAGTAACTTTTTCCTGCTCCTTTCGAAAATTAACAATATCTAGCCACACTAGCCTTCTTATTCTCCTTTACTACGCAGCGGTGTGCTGCTATACTAAGATGCAGACTTGCATTGCAAGCAGTGACTCTTTCCTGCTCTTTATAAAATTAACAATAAGCCGAGCCCGCTTATAAAAAACCTGAGCGTCACGCGGCGTCCGTTTGTTATATCCCGAAGTTCGTAGTAACTGGACCACAAACTAAAAAAGAAAAAAAAAAAGTTGGCGGTCAAAACACGAAATTTATTTCTTAGCAAAAAAGTCTGTGATGCTCGTCTGTTTCTGCAGTGCAGATGCGATGAGGGCGGTCTCCAGTTTATTTAAAGCACTAGCGAGCTCTTCGCCGAGTCCCTTGGCATAGACAAGTTGTCTGAGGCCCTCTATATAGCCCATTGCTACAGATGTGCTTACGGGTGCTGGCTCAGACGTTTCATCTTCATCTGATTCTTCCGCGTCGCTCTCGGCCCGCACTTCAGAAACGATGCCTTCGTCCGTGCACGGTTCCGCAATATCCGCGTCTTCATCCGCAGAAATAAAATCCTGCCAACCAATGCCAGGGCCTCCCATGTCGGAGTCGACGACGCGCTGCCACAAATCGCCGCCGGAATCATCATCATCGGAGGCATCAGGCCCGACGTCCGGTACTGCGCCGACGAAGCCGGCCTTGCGGAAACAGTTTCGCACGCAAGCGGTCGTCACCTACGTCCAGGCCGCCTTCACCATCTCAAGGGCTGAATACAATGAAACTCGGAGCGGCAAGTTAGAACCGGACGGTCAACGGCGATGAGCAAGCGCTGCACAATGCGGCGCCTATACGATGCCTTAAAGGAGCGTATTATGCCCAAATCAAGAGGCTGCACTTTAGAAGTGGTATTGGGCGGCAGGAAAAGTACAGTCATTGCCGTCAGAGACGTTTGCACGTGGTGCGCTGAGCAATTGTCGAGCAACAGCAGCACGCGCCTGCTTTGCCTCTGCATGTCGCGGTCAAACTCGCCCAGCCATTCTGCGAATAAATTCCGTGTCATCCAGGACTTATTGTGCCTGTAGCGCACGGGTACATGGTTCCGAAAGCAACGTGGCTTCTTGGATTTTCAGATTACAAACGGCATGCGCCGGTCGCTGCCATTCATATTAGTGCACAGAAGAACTGTAACGCGCACTTTACTGTGTTTACCGCCAGCGCATGACTCCCCTTTCATGGAGTGCGTCTTGTCTGGAAGCATCTGATAAAATAATGCAGTTTCATCTGCGTTATACACATCCTGCTCCGCGTAGCTTGCAATAATGGCTCGGTTTGTTGCAAGCCAATTGGCAACGTCCTGGTCACTTACCGAACGCGCCTCACCGACAATCGATTTAAAAACAATCCCATGCTGCACTTTGAACCAATGTAGCCAGCCATTGCCTGGGCAGAAGTCGGGAAAATCTAGTAGGAATGCGAAGTCTTTGGCTTTGCCCAGCATCATTGGTCCACTTATCGGAATGTTGCGAGCCCGTGCGTCGACGAACCACTTCAGCAGCGCATCCTCTACGTCCGCATAGGTGGCCTTCCGCAGGCGCTTTCTGTCCTCTGTGTTGGCGTCGGAGCTGGCGATCTTTTCCTTATTCTTCAGAATTGTCGAGACGGTTGATTTCGACACGTTGTACTTCTTCACCAGCTCGCAATTTTTAGCACCTTGAGACAGTTCCGTCACAATAGATGGTTTACAAAAGTATGTCTGGCAACCGTGAGCGGCACGCTGATCCCACGCTGGCCGCCATATTTTGTTCGCTCCATCCGTTCGCTTTGTGTCCGTCAGTCAGCGCTTTCACCTAGTGTGCTGTGCTTGGACCTCTCTTCGGCCCCTGTCGGTTTCTGTTAGCGACGCCTAGAAGCGTATTTTTACAGCCGAGACGTGGCGGTGCCCACTGGCCGCGCTGCCGAGCGCAGTTACAAATTACTCTACGGAGTCGTGAATGGGCCCCTCGGCAATCCGCAGAGTCATCCATATCCAGGTACAGTATCCAGAGTTCTGTAATGTGGATTTTTTTTGTCTGTGCGTCTTTGCTGTTTACTTAAACGCCTAAGAGAGATATCGCGAGTTTGTTTGCTTGGTTTGTGCGATCACCGTCGCTCATCCCACTGGAAGATACTTGGTTGGTGAAATGAGTGAGGATGCATTTTATTTTATGATAAAAGAATCGTGCGTAATTCGATGTAAGTTGGACTGGCGGTTAGCACTTTCCTGCCCATGCCGTCGACGCAGTAGTTGGCATTAGTCTCTGAAATAATCGGGGGCTGCGTAAAAAAAAAAATGCCATGGTAATTTGTGCTTCCAGTGATTGAATAATGATTGGTGTGCGATATGCGATGACGAGTTAATAAAATCTTTGTAATTAATTGATCAATTGATGAAATAAAAACACGAAAAAAAGGAATTGCAAAGTAAGGGTGTAAAGGTGTCAGAATGAAAAACCAGTGCTTGGTGATGCTAAGGAAGAAAATTTAGAGTGTGTAATTGATTAATTGAAATAATTGAAGAATGTGTTCAAAAGTGTTAAATTGCTCAGAATGAAAAGCCGATTGTTGCTGACGCATGTGTATTGGTGTAAAAAATATAAAACGTCAAATAAAATAAAAATAAATAAAGAAATGATAGAAATATAACATAACATACATAACAAAAATATAACATACATAACAACATATAACATACTACACCTGTATGTAGTATGTTACTTTTGATGAATTCATCTTTCACTGCATTGTATTCTTTTCGCCCCTCCTGCTAGGGCCCAGTCAGGGCCTGCAGTATTTGGTAAATAGAATAAATAATTAAATAAATAAATAAAAGAGCTAAAATATAACACGTGAAGAAAGAAAGAAAACATCGTGCGCGTGTGTGTATGAGAGAGAGACACTATCGCGTTATACCTTTAACGGCGGAGCTTAAGTGACCCCCTAATTTTTTTTATAACAATATGATATAATATAAATCTGATTTTATGAACACAGCCAGTTGCACAAAGCGCAAACACTTCGCAGTAATGTGAGTTGACTTTTCAAATTTCTTTTCGTTTCAGCCGAGTTCCTCCTCCTCCAAGTTTCTCGAAGCTTCCAAAGTCAGCGCTTTCATATGAGATTACGGCTTCAAATGTTTACTTTCTGACAGAGGGAATAAACTAGAAATCGACATATTTAAACATTCCAGTGAATTTCAGGTAGCTGTGAATTAGCGAACCATCGGGTGACTCGAAAAAACACACAAAAGTGAAGCGCACGCTTCGTTATTTTATCGGCCGCGCTGGCAGGTATAAAACCTGAGCTGCGCGCTCTGGACGTGGACTGGTCGAAATGGGCTGCACGTGAGCATGTTACAACAAGCTAGTGGGATGCAATCTATTCCTGCTTTTCTAGACGCCGCGGGTTTGGCAGCCGCTTGCTTTTGCAGCGTGAAACACGCACATCGGGCGCACTAGACAACCGTATTCCTCTCTGCACCAAGCACTACCATTTCGTACGACTGTGAAAAGTAGTTTCGGTAATCATGCCCGAGTAAATGCAACCTACATAAAAAATGTTTCACAGAACGTATTTGCACAATAGCGTTCGTTATACATGCATTGCTCCTTCTCCCGTGTCCTCCATCGCAGCATAAGCTTATCCTTCAAGTTCACACGGCTCTATAGCACGCTATGTGAGTTAGCTGCCAGTCAGAGGGACGTGCAGCAATGCTTTACATGATGCAAGTGACACTTGTAAAGCAGATTAGGACTGCAAACGAACGGTCGCATACACGCGTATACCTTGATTCCGTGCGCGTCTACGACGGTGCGCTGGCTGCAGAAGGGCACGCAGCAACATGCTGGCATCATTCCGAATAAAGCTTGGAGCTAACAGCGACTGCTGTGATGTTGAAAAATGAAACAGTCACTTGTGAGCATTCCAATGCACCTTTCGGTGCATGCACGGGTTCTACGAAGGCGCACGTTGACAGCATACTCTATGGGAGGCGCGGGCGGACTGAACAAAACATGGCCACCGCGCACAGTTTCTGTTTCTTTCACTAGATGGCGCTAACTTTTGTAAAGCCGCTATTGCTCGCTTCGTTGTCATGTCCAGCGCTTTTCGTTTCGTGACCGCTGGAGGCAGGCAATTCCCGTCCACCATCCCAAATTATACGACTCAGGCCTGACAGACGAAGCGCTCACACCACACACACGAAAATGACAACAAAGCGCCGCAACTGACGGAGCACGTGCGCACGTGCGACAATCACGCGAGGCAAGCGAGGAAGTGCCTAAGGAATGGAACGGAATGGAACGGACACACAACGGGGCATGGTATGCAACGGGGAGACCAATGAGAGGCATCCCTGAGCGTCAGTGCTGCCACCTGTTGGCTCCTACCGTAGTTGCTTTCAACCGCCCATGGCCTCCCAGATTACCTCCGCAAATCTCGGAGGCCACGAACCGTCACCGCCATACTGAATGCAGCGGCGCGCGCCGCTGCGCATTCAGTCCGCCCGTGCAAACAGTACAACCGCTAGCGTTGGAGAGGCCTGCCTCCTGGCGCCCCGCGCCCCTGGCACGGCCGCTCAATGGAACAGCCAGGAAACGAAACGACGAAACTTCGAAGACTATGGCCTCATTCTCACAGCCGGTTTTTCTCTCCATCGCCTCCGTCGCGCTGGCGCTCGCCCGAGAAGGGGAGTTAATGGGGCCAGTACTCTCCGAAATCGGGTGGCCGGCGCCGTGGGGTTTTGCTCCAAGGCGCCGCCGGTCCGGCGAGCGGCGGACTCCGCCCCACGAAAGACAAACCAGTGAGCGCGCTCGCTTCTCTCACGTGACTCTAAGTCACGGCTTGCGTGTCGCGACCGAGCGAGCGCCGGCGGAGCGGCCATCATCGCGGGCTCGCATGCAGACGGCGGCGCGCGAACACAGAGAGAGAGAGAGAGAGAGAGAAAAGCGGGGGTTGCCCTCCGCGAAGCGCGCGCTGACAAGAGACAACAGATGCCGTTTCTTTTTTTTTCTTTTTTTCATTGCATCGGGTGTCGCAGCTAAACATGACCTCCTGCAAAACTTAACGATATTTCAGTTGTATGTTTAAATGGGTGTATCAAAAGAAATTTTGCAAGTTCTGGCGACCCATTCCTTTATTGATGACAGAGTTATATATGTTCCTATAGATTTTTTCGATTGCGCTGACTGCCATGAATAATATTATAGATGTGCACATTTATGCTGAGCTTTGAATACTGGCTTGATATATATCCGTACCCATTTGTTGTTCCGTAATACGTGCGGTGTTTGCACTGAGGCTGACATAAGAAGGCGTTCCAATTCTGAACTGCTGCGAGAAGTCGCGACACTAAAAGTGGAATATAAGAGACAGGTAATTTTTTTTTATCTGAGATGCTGAGGTAACACTATTTTCAAATAGTAGATTTGGAATTTCACTCCCTTCCATTTTGGAGCTACGCAAACGGTACCTCGTTGCAAATAGTTAATCTGGCAGTTTTTCTCGCCAACCTATGTCGATCCAAACGCAGAACAGGTTCTTGAGAAATTGAAATCATGTAAAGCATGTGGCTCACAGGTTGAGCTAAGAGCCATTATATAGACACAACCAGAGCCAAAAACAAGTACGGAGTGGCAAACAAGGTTCGAGGCAGTAAAGAAGAAGTCATAACGACTGCCGCACAGGTGATGAAGGGAAAGGAAGAGGTAACGGGCGAGGTGAGGAAAGGAGCAGAGGAGAAAACTGAACAAAGAAAAGAGAGAGAGAGAGTAAAAAAATGCAAACAGCAGGTAAATGGCGCGGCAAGAAAACTTCGTCAAGGGGAGGAGGTCTAAGAAAGCAAGTAAAGAAAAAGCATATCAATGGGGTAAAGAAATGTAAGAAAAGGTCGCAATCTCCCCGCAAGACAGAGAACCCTTTAAAAAAAAAAAAAGCTGTGACGAAACTGCGTTTCGAGAGGAAGCCACCGCTTTTGAAGCCGCATTGCTTGCACTTGCAGGTGATAGCGAAATATTAAGTGCTACCTTAATAAGAGACCGGAAAGCGTGGCGTGACATGGTCCATAGGGTCACGAAGAGTCGGACACGACTGAACGACTGAACTGAACTGGACCTTAATATCACGAATGGTGGTATCGACAGGAACGTTCCATTGCTGGTGAACAATGCTTATATTGATAGTAGTCTTGAGTTGCGTGGAGTTTTGTACAGTATACAGTAGAACCCCGCTGTTGTGTTCCCGGGTGCTGCGTTTTCCTGGCTGCTACGTCCTTGTGGTCTAGTCCCAGCATGACTCTCATAGACTTCCATGTATTAGAAACCCCGCTGTTACGTCGTAGCTTGGGACACGTTCCCGCATGATACGTTGTGAACTCACACCCCAAGCTAACCCGAAAAACAAGCAGCGACGGCCATGTTTACTTTTTCGGCGAATTGACTTGGCCTGGCTTGGCCTAGCGTTGCTGGCGTGTCTACAGAGGGCACTAGTGACGCTTGGGCAGGCTGCGTCATCATCAGCAGCAGCAGTAGTTGCGCTTTTTTTTTGCGTCTTGCTGTCTTTCATTACTCCATGCTCCATCCTTTGTGCGGTTGGTGTGTGTGCGACTGACTTCACGATTGCCGAACTTAGGACTCTTTCCGCGTGTATTTTCCGGCTGTGAATTCGTTCCGCGGTCGTGTGCACACGCGTCCAGCGCACTCAATCGCCCACCTGGCGCGTGCCAACCGTTCAGCGCGTAAATACAGCAAGATGGTATCAAGAAAGCGCAAAGCGCTATCCTTGGAGGATAAACTGAATATTCTCTGCACTGTGGATGCAAACCCAACGCGGAAGCGGGTGTGCATCGCTAAGGAACTGGGACTTATGCCATCCACCCTCAACTCCATTATTTCGAAAAGAAACGAGATCGAAGCAAATGCCCGGTCCTTTGACATCAAAAGCAAGCAAGCCCGCGGTGCGGAGCATGTGCAGCTTGACGAGGCGGTGTACAAATGGTTCAAGCAAGCCAGAGCTGCAGGTGTTAATTTTGATGGCACCATTTTGCGCGAAAAAGCACTGGAGATAGCAGACAAGCTCGGGATCGTCAATTTCAGTGTGTCAAACGGCTGGATCGACCGATTTAAACGAAGGCACAGAATTTGCTACCGAACCGTGAATGGGGAGGCCGCAAGCGTGGACGTGGCTACTGTAGGCAGCTGGAAAGAGACCGTGGCGCGCATTATTGACGGCTACGAACCTAGGGACATTTTCAATGCCGAAAAAGCGGGCCTCTTTTTAAAAGTACAGCCCTCGAAGACGCTTAGCTTGAAAGGCGAGGCTTGCCATGGCGGAAAATGCAGCAAAGACCGTCTCACCGTTTTGTTGTGTTGCAACTCGGATGGCTCCGAGATGATGAAGCCGTGGGTCATCGGCAAATTTCGAAACCCACGTTGCCTAAAGAATATACGTTACCTGCCCTGCCACTACAAGAACAACAGCAAGGCTTGGATGACGTGCACAATTTTTGACGAGTTCCTTGCGTACATGGACTCGAATATGGGCTGTCAGGACAGAAAAGTCGTCCTTTTTTTAGATAACTGCTCCGCACATCCTAAGGACACTACGTCGCTGCAGAACATCAAGGTGGTTTACCTTCCGGCCAACACGACCAGCCACCTTCAACAGATGCTGGCATCATCAAAAACGTGAAGCATTTTTACAGGAAATGCATCGTGAAGCGATCCCTGGCCTCTGTGGACCACGGGCAACAGCCAACTGGCATTACGATCCTGGATGCCATGCACTATCTGGCCACGGCATGGAGTGCTGTCACCGCCACAACGGTCAGGAATTGCTTTGTGAAGTGCTTCGGCGACGCAGACAGCGCAGCAGAACCAGGAACCGTGGACAACCCCGGAACCCCCGAGGACTGCGAACTGAACACGGCCATGGAAGCGGTTGGCGTGAACGGGATCGTGTACAACGATTACGTGTCTGTAGATGATGCCGTTGCCACCTCTGAGATGATCACTATCGACCAGATCGTGGCCGAGTGTGTAGACGCGCACAACAGTGGCGACGAAGAGGAAGAGGAGGAGGAGGATGCGCCGCAGACGGAACCGACGTTTACATCGGCTGTGGCGGCATTGGACCTTCTCAGAAGGTACGTTCGCGACGATCGCGAGAGCCACATGGCACTGCAACTTTTGGAGAAGAGAGTTGTGCTCACCGGACGCGAAAAGATGAGATAGACAACGCTGCATGACTTCTTCAAGTGATAACATGGCAATAAATGCATTCAGTTGCCCACTACTGTCATTTTTCAATATGTCCTACTTCCCGGCTCTTACGTTTTTTTTTACGGTCCCATGAAGCACCAAAGCACAAGAGGCTAACAAAAAATGGCGATTTTATTTAATTCTGCAATATGCAGGACGTCACAGCTAACCTCGACTTCCGACAGATTTGCGTGAAATATTATTTCAGTCGGCGCCATTCTAACTTGATTTTTTAATCCTTGTATCAAAACCATCCTGCTGTGTTGTCGCGAACAATTCTTTTATTGATAGAATAGTTCATTACGTTTTCTGTGATTGTGCTGATTGCGAAGAATAATTTTACTGGAGTGAGCATAACTTTCTGCGGTTTAATACATGCTTGCTATAATTAAACATCTGTTTTGGCGCAGTACGCGTGGTGTTTGTACCGTTACCAAAGCTGAGATGAAAACGCTTTCTAGCTCCAAACTAGAGCACGTGAGACAGCACGCTTCTTTTTTTTGCCCCCGTAGAGACGCGGAGTACACGACTTCCACCGCTGCAGAGAGGGCAGCCGCCCTCCGTATTTTTTTTTTTTTCTTGCAGGAGAAAAAACAAAGCGCTCTGACGTAGAGTCGCGTGGGAGCGGCGAAGCCCCGCCCGAACAGGTTTGACGGCGTCCGGTGGCCCTTTATGTTTGAACATCGCGCCGTTCTATCCGTCGTGCGGTGTCCCCCGCCGCTGCCGCCGCGACGGAGAGGAGCACCGGCTGTGAGAATGAGGCCTATGCCGGCGGCCGGCGCCGTGGAGACAGGCAAAGACGAGGGAATGGAGAGAGGAGAGGGGAGCGGAGTTGCGAGGAGGGGCAGCAGCGTGGCCTTGGAGGCCACACCACGCGCCGACACTCGTAGGCAGCGCGCGTCGGTGAGCAAAGGGTAGCTCGCTTGCGAGGAGGATTGCGAAAACAGACCAAAAGGGATAGGAGCCCATCGTTATCTCGTATCGGGGTGCCGGGTTTACGCCGTCCGTTCGCTGTAACCGATGCCGATCGGCTCATGGACGTTCGTTATACGTGCGATCTTGTGACATTGAAGTAATGTATATTATGGCCGTCGCTCCAGTCTCGTTCGTTATAAGCGAAAGTTCGTCTTAAGTGGGGCCGTTATAAGTGGGAAAAAAAAAACAGACGGCAATTGAGTAGCCCAAAGCCTTCTGCGATTAGCTGCATCTCGGTGACACGCAAAATTTTCTAAAAACCCAGAACCTGAGCGCGACAGAGACGAGTGAAAATGCTTTGGCAGCCCTCAGCCCGTCGAGGCTCCTCTGCACAAGAGGAGCATTTGTTATAAACGCAAAAGAATTCTCAGGAAAAACTGAATTTTGATTTTTGAAGGAAGAATGGCTAAAGCTTGCCTGCTTCGAGTTGGCATTCAGTCCGACAAAGTGTCCTCGAGCTGCTAAATGCTTCGCATAGGCCGTTGGTCGCCGCCGCTGCATTTAACTTTGTTGCGAACAACGCATACACAACAAAAATCAAAGTTAACGCTTTGTGAACATAGCGCGACGAAATCGCTGAAATGCAAAATGCCCTAATACAATAAACATCGGAAAAAAAAAAAAAAAAGAAAAATCGCTCTTGCCGGTATGCACGTGCGGAGGGCAGCTGACCGAAACACGCTGAACAGACTGCCCGATAAGACCCATCAACCCCCACGCACGAGCGGTGCTAACGGGACTGCTCCCAAGGCAAAAGGCTGTCCGCGGGAATTTCGTATTCACTCTTCGAATGTGACCGCATTCAGCACTTAGTATAGGAACAAAGCACTCGCTCAGAGCCCCTATTACCTTTCGGTAAATACCTTTGCCTTCGGTCCTTCCGGTCAAAATTTCAAGATACTATCCGCATTACGCCCGAAAAATGCTGCGAGATAAACGGAAGCTACAGTGAAACTTTCTTATAACAAACAGTTAAAAAATCGGAAAATAGTTAGCTCTATCCATAATTCGTAATATAAAATTTCGTAGCAAACACAGTCGAGTCCACTTATAACAATATTCAAGTGCCACAAAATTTCCATTGTTGTAACCGATAATTGTTATAAACAGTTTGCACGAAAAAAAGCATAACTGCAGAGACGGGTCACGGATGGCAAGTGAAATGTGAGCTTCGCCGAGACATCGTTTTGGTGGCCCCAAAAGGGGTCTTGTAAAAAATACGAGAAGGTTGCCGCGGCTGCCCCTCAGCTTGAGAAATCCCGAAGCAACGCTGGGGTGAAGAGAGAGAGATAGACGAAACTTTTATTTAAAAGCAGAGGAGATTGGAGCACGCAGGCCCCTGGGGTGAAATCGCCACAAGCATCTTACCCATACATCTCACTGGCTTGCACGAGAAAGGGTTTCGCATTCAACTACCTTTTGGCACGAGAACCCAGGAGCCAGGCTTAATTGTTATAACCGATAATGTGGCAAGGGGGCATTGTAGTAAGCGGGTTATTTTACCATAGAAAACATACAAAAGTGGACTGTACAGCAGGTTTTCATTGTTGTACAGTGAAAGCTCGTTAATTCACAACTCGTTAATTCGAAATTTTGGATAATTCGAAATAGTCATCGTGGTCCGGTCCGCAGTGCATAGAAGTCTATGCGCGTAACAGCTCGTTAATTCACTCAAAAATTGGCGCCGCCACCCATAATTCGAACTGCGCGCCGCCAAGCGGCGCTGTTAATAACCATCGTTGGAAGCTTTCACGGCAGAACGATAGATGGCACAACCATCGGGGCGCCGCTAGGGTGCTGGAACAAGTACTAAACAGTCTTTCCTGCCGCGACTCCTTCGAGGAACGACGTTTTAGTGTTATCGACCACGGTTTCGTGTTGCATTTCGTGAGCCCTCGTTTTGCACGCCGCTTGTTGTGAGCTTGTGTCCGCGAGATGTGTTCGCGTGGGAAATACTGTGCCAAGACGGTGAAGGAGAAAGTGGCTATTTTACGCGAGGTGGATGAACGGAAGGCCAGCAAAGTGGAAATCGCGAAAAAGCACGGGATTCCACCAAGCACGTTGTCGACGTACGTCCGAAATAGGAAGGCCATCGAGGATGCCTATGAAGCCGAAGATTTCGCCAGCAACAGAAAAAGGCTTCGGTTAGCCAAGTATCCGGAAATTGAAACCGCTGTGATCACGTGGGTGAAAGAAATGAGAAGCGCTGACATTCCACTGAGCGGCCCAATTATCATGGCGAAGGCGGCTGATTTCGCCCTGCGCTTGAATGTGGAAGATTTTGTCGCCTCCGAAGGATGGTTTCACCGCTTTAGAGACAGACATAATCTTGTCTTCCGGGTGTTGTCTGGAGAAGCCAAAGAAGTGGATGCAGAAACTTGTGCCACGTGGCGAAGCGGTGCTCTGCAGCAGTACTTAGAAAGCTACTCGGCACATGATATATTCAATGCTGATGAGACGGCTTTGTTTTATAAGCTCCAGCCCGACAGAACAGTAACATTTAAAGGGGACAGCTGCGCTGGCGGCAAGCGAAGCAAAGAGCGGATTACTGTTCTGGTCGCCGCTAATATGACCGGGACGGAGAAGGTCCCTCTTTTTGTTGTCGGCAAGGCACATAAGCCTAGATGTTTCAAGAACATTAGGACGCTGCCGACGGAATACTCCGCCAACAGCAAGGCGTGGATGACGGGCGAATTGTTTAAAAAATGGCTCTTGAAATTCGATCGGAGGATGGAGCTAGGGAAGCGTCAAGTTCTCCTCATTGTGGATAACTGCTCGGCACACAAAGTCGACGCCGAGCTGAAAGCCACAAGGCTCGTCTTTTTGCCCGCCAACACGACTGCGGCCTTGCAGCCGATGGATCAGGGGGTGATCAGAAACATCAAATGTTTCTATAGGCGCCACATGATCGAGCGCATGACTTTGTGCACTGGAAACCAGAAGACCAGCACCATCACATTGCTCACAGCAATAGTTTGAAAGAAAGTGGCGACGATGGGAGTCCGGAGCCTCTGCCTGCGGCTGTGCGTGCTGTGCTGCAGGACGTCAGTTTTGATGATTACGTTGGAGTAGACAGCGATGCAGCAGTGTGCGGTGCCCTAAGTGATGAGGACATTGTCGCTGAAATTGTTGGGGAGCAGTCTGTCCCAGAAGAGGCAGAAGACGAGGACGACGACGAGGAGCAAGAGCCCGTGCGTCCATCCGCGGCAGAAGTTATGGGAGCGCTGAATGTCGCGCGCCTTTTCTTCAGCTTTGAAGAGGGGGAAGAAGACTCCCTGCATCGCATTCGCATGCTAGAAGACCGAGTGAGTACGGTAGCCCTCAGAGAGAAGAAGCAGAAGATGATAACAGACTTTTTTGCTAAATAAATGTTTTTCGTGCCCTCCGGGCATCAAACGCCTTCATTTTTGCTCACTTTCATTAGTTCGAATTTTGGTTAATTCGAACTGGCCTGGCGGCCCCGTGGAATTTGAATTAACGAGCTTTTACTGTAACAGATATATTGTTAAAACCGGTATCATTATAAGTGGACTCGACCGCACATGCAAGAGCAGCAAAATTCAATCAGAGAAGGCACAGCAACTCGGAGGGTGCCTACTTGGGTCACGTCCATTTATTTACGCGCAAAGAACTGCGTTATCGCGGCCTGCTTTTTTGTGTTGATCGCATCCCGTATCATGCCCTGTTCCACAGTTTGCAAACACTCAACAAGGGCAAACCCACTGCTCTCAATAGCACTGCAGTGGCAGTGCAGTAAATCTAATGCAGCAAACGCTTTTTGTGAAGTCTGAATGTTTTCATCGTCTGCAGGGCAGCCTGAGCTTCGTCTGCGGGATGTTCAGAAACTTTCACAGCGATTTCGGCGTTCGTCAGTACAGGCGTGGTCGCCGCGATGTCGTTGCCACCTACAAAGTCCTCTACAGTCATTGTTGCGGGCATGTCACCAACAAAACACGAAAAAACGTTTCAGGCCTCATCGAGCTCGCGGAGCTCTGCTTCGTCGAGATCGTCCCGATCATCACTTGATGCCCGGGCCTCTGCAGGAACAAAACCTGCGTGCCAAAAGCAGTTGGCAATCATTTCGCCTTTCACGCTCTCCCATGCCGCTTTAATGCTCCTAGCAAGTCTATCTTCAAGTCCTGCTTCATACGAAGCTTCACAGCAAGAGTGTCAATCAGTCTTCTCTTGTAAACTGCCTTGAAGGCCCTGATTTTATCTCGAGCTTGGTCTTTAACGAAAGTGTTGCTCTTTTTTTCATGTTCACCGCCATCACAGCACTACGCACACTCGCGCACCACACTCGACACGACGACCGACGCAGCAATGGCCACGGCGCGACGCCGCTGCTAATACTAAAACCAAAGAACGCGAAAGATGCAAAAACCAACAAGGCAAAAGCAACGAAGTCAGCGATTGTGAGATGCGAAAGATTTCTCATGGCCTCCGAGATCACGAAAACACGTGCGCGGGGGTGATCTAGGAGGCCATAGATTTCTTAGGCTGTCAACTCTCAATGCCGTTGTGGCATCTGTGGTGCTGTCAGCGCCTGCGAGGTAGTCCTGAACGTTTGCTGCGCCGCACAACACAATTGTAGTGCAACGAAGCCTGCCTCCTGCTATTAAAGTGAGGTAGTGCTTGGCGTCGTGAGGTTCGTAATATCCGTTTTATGCCGAACCGCGTTCGCTATGGGAAGTTAAAGATACATGTAATTGACAAAAATATTTCAGAAGAGTTTGATATATTCATTAATTCGTTATATGAGTGTTCGTTATATCAAGGTTGGACTAATACATAGCACCTATCGGAAGTGAAAGCGCTGCGTGAAAAAGTTTCGACATACAGTCGAACCCGGATATATCGAACTCGAAGGGGATCGCGAAAAAGTTCGCTATATCGATAATTCGATATACAGAAATTGGCTTGTGACGGCACTTACGATGCGAAAGAACGATACCGTATTTGCCGCGTAATCAACCCACTCGCATAATGAGCCCTTTCTCCACTTTTGAGCCCGAGAATTTAAAAAAAATGTGCTTTAAGGCCAGCTCGCTCACATGCAAGCGATTGAGCGATCTCAGCGACGAGCGGCAGCGACAGAGCGAAAAATTTCTAACTTGTTGGAACTGCGTCCCGCTCGCCGCTCGAGGCACCGCGGCAGCTCAAAACATGGTTTCTGTGTCGCTGCGGCAGAAAATCATGAGCGTTTTCGCTTGCATGCCGATGGCGCGCGTCACTCCGTTTTGGTCATCGCATCCACAGCTTATTTCTTGGCAGCGTGCCAAGATGTTGCGCAACAATAACGTCAGGGCGCGTTTATCGTTTTATAGCTCCTCGGGTGGCGGGGAGTGAACTTGGCAGAGTGCCCGTGATGGCTTGATTGCACAAGTTTGGTTCGACTTATCACGCCGCGCTTGGGACGGGCGTCATGAACGCAGCAGCTGACGACGTGCTTCCCTTGATTCATACATGCAAAGATAAATGGCTCCCGCAAAAAAAAAAAAAAAGCCTGCCGCTTCTTAACGTCCGCAGCCGCCATATCTTACGCTACGTCGCGCGTACAGCGCAATGATAAGAAAGAATGATTCTCGCAAAAAAAAAAAAAAAAACAGTTGCCGCTTCTTAACGTCCGCAGGCGCCATAGCCACGTCAGCCGCCGCGCGCAGAGGGTTCGCAACACACGCTGGAGAAAGCGTCCCACGTCTGTCTGAAAACGGGCTGAGCTGGCTTGGCGCATGTGTAGCGCATGCTGAAGGAGAAAGCTCGGCAAAAGAATGGGCACACCCAGCACATGCCTTGCAAACGTCATGTGTTGGAGCGCGGGAAACGATAACTGCAGATGCGCGCGCCTTTGGCGAATGGGCGCAGTGCTGTCCAGAACTGTCCCTTCTCATTCCTTCCGCGCGTGGCTTGAAAACGTCACGCGGCAAACGGCCAAGAGTGATGCGATCGTCTTTGGGGGAGGCACACTTTCCAGTGCGTAGTGCGGAGTTCGATATATCGAACGACCGGCGAAATTGAGTTCGATATATGACACGGCTTTCCTATACTTTTACATGGGATTTTCTAGGGGATATTCCGTGAGTTCGATATAACCAAAATTCGATATATCCGGGTTCGATATAACCGGGTTCGACTCTACCTAACCGATTTTTCGAGATATGAGAGTTCGTGTTATCGAGGGTTTACTGTATATGTGTATACAGTGTGCTCACAGTATCAAACCTCTCAAAGTAACGATCAGCAAGGATGAAATCACAAGGGCAGAGGTCAGAGGCAAATAGAGGTCCAAAATGATAGAACAGCCTGCCTTTCAGGCCTTCTATACTAGTTATCAGTGCCAGACGACCAGCCTAACAAAATAAACTATTGACAGCATTGCAGCTTCAGGATGCATGTACCAGTGGTTACCACAAAACAGCAGTCATGCCATCTACTGCTATGATTATTTACAGATATGCGCCTAATCCCATTTGGGATTCTCGCTTTATGAAGATGAAGAGCTTTCCAATGCGATAGCACGCTTAGTAAACAAAGATAAGTTAGTGTAACTGATCAACTCAGATTGTCCTATTCTCTTTTAAGAATTTCGAGGAGAAAGAGTCACCTATCGTTGAAACAAATGACTATGATGGCATACAGTTTGCACTGTTGCTAGCGGAATAAATCTGTACAATATCAACAAGTTTTCTCTCTCGTCTTACGCACAGGGCACAGGTTTGGAGCACATGAGCACCAGTGGTGGCTCAAGAAAGAGGAACACTACAGAAGTAAAGGGAACGCACATCTTTCCCGTTGCTCAATCTTGAGAGTGAGGTAGAGAGTGCGGATGGGGAAGTAGACGGCCTGGGGGAACACCCGGCCCACCTGCACCAGCAGGTTGAGCAGCTGGCGCCCCTCTGGCCGCACCAGGCACGTCAGCAGCTGGGGCACCCAGGGCAGCCACTGGAGCGGGGGCACACCTGCATTGTACTTGTCCACGGCCTCCGCTAGCACCCCCTGCTCATTGTCATACGTCAGCAGCCACAGCACCTGCAAACAGAAAAGTGTTGGATTTTGGCGTTTCATAACAACCTCTAGAATAAAGTGCTTTTAAAAGGGATGATGTTCGAGAAGGCGTGGTCTCCTTTTTGCTAGCATTTGCTACCTTTTGAACATTACCCAATGCAAGTTTCAAAACATTTTCTATTTTGTTTAGCTTTTATTTCAATTGCTACAATTAATTCTGCAAACATCCTTAAAAAATGCTAACAAACTCCTTTTTTTTTTTTTAGTGCTACATTTCCAAATGCAAACTATTCGAACAAAATTACTTTGCCTTTGCTTCAAACTGAAAATTCACTACATGCACATGCCTAGGCCCAAGTGACCGCTGCATGGGGACATAAGGCCTACCTTGGCTAGGTACTTGCGGGCCTTGGGCTCGTTCTGGTGTCGACAGGCGTGCAGGAAGCAGGTGAGTGCCGAGACAGCCAGGTTCAGCTGGCGGCCCTCCCAACGGTCACGGCTGAACAAGCCCTCCAGGTAGTCACCCCAGAGGGCCCACGCCTTGACTAAGGTGTCGTGCATCTGGACAGCCGCACTCAGTGCCTTGTTAGCCTCCTCCGAGCGGCCCATCTGGGCTAGGAACAACCCTTTGAGCGCGTAGAACTCGGCCGTCATGTCCTTGGCAAAGTACTTGAGGTTGGTCGACTCTATCACGTCCAGGCCCTGCAAGCCAGTGAAACACCCAAGCTCACACATCTCACAATACCGATACAGTCGTTATGTGCCACATTTTCCAGTGCTTTTATTGTAAAAATGAGTCCGCCAGTAGAAAATCAAATATTTGGCATAATGCTTATTTTGCTTGCCTTCACTCGCTAGCAAAGAAAATCAGTACGCAACTGTTTATTACATAGATGCGGATTAGAAAAAAAAAAAGAAAAAAGAAAACTAACAAAGATGCCACCAAAAAGTGGTCTACATAGCAGCAATGGCTATGGAATGGATGCTTGCCTCTTGCAGCTCATTCTTGCCAGTCACACTGGACATCTGGAGGTAGCACTTGACCTGTTGCCGGATCTTCTGGAAGCAGTCCACGATGGGAACACTGGGGATGGTGTGGATCCTGCAAGAGCCAGCACAGCCACCGCATTCTTCTAGTCAATACCTCCACTAGGACAGCTCCATGCCAAAAAAGTAGAGGTGCCTGAACAAAGAACTTTTGACAGTGATGTAAATGCAAATAAATAAAACCTGGCAGCGATCTGAATTCAATAATTTCAAATGTCACCACAAGTAGTTCAGACTAAGGAGAAAACACTATCTCCCAAAACAAGGCTATGAAAGAAACAGATGTAATCCAAACAAAATTTGTTTCCACCCATCAGCATAACTTACAAGAACTCTAAGGCTTATCAAAGATTGCCATAAAAGCCTGCACGTAATATAAAGTTGTTGTTGTTTTTTTTTTTTCAGTTTTATTATGTAGAATTTCTGCCTTGTAATACAGTCGAACCCGGATATATCGAACTTGAAGGGGATCGCGAAATAGTTCGATATATCGATAATTCGATATACAGTACAACCTCGATAATTCGAACTCGGTTAATTCGAAATCCTGGATAATTCGAAGGTTTTCTGCGGTCCCGTATTTTCCAATGTAAATTTGGCCGGATAATTCGAACAGGCGGCCTGCGCCAGCCCGGTTAATTCGAAAATTTGGACTGCTATGCGGCAATGCCTGATCCATGTTTCGCCGCAAACCCGGCGAAACGACGGCCCTACAGAGCCGCGAGGCAAAGCCACATAGTAATGGTGATGATTTATAGGCGAAGCGCCCCAGCCGGAGCACTCTCTGCACAAAAATCGGTCCACAGTGCGCCTCGCGCACCGCCGAAACACGCGCCTGCAGAGGAGAAGACGTGCTTCACTGCAATACGGCGGGCATACCGGTTTTTATCACATGACCTCGCCCCCACTCCATCCCTTGGTGTGCTTCGCCCACTCTTCCCCCGTGCCTCCGACGCTGCAAGTACGCCACCACCACCGCCGCGCCGGTCTCGCCTGCGCCATTTCTTTGTGTTGTGCGCTGTGGTTAGGGGTCGGCTGCTGTGCCGTTTTTTGGGCGGGACTGTGCAGAAGTGCTAGCTTTGTGACCGTAGCAGTGCAGAAATGCCAAAGTACAAGACTTTAACGCTGCAGCAGAAGTTCTGCTTGATCCAGAAAGCAGGCAAGAGCGCTTATTCGAAGACCGAGTTGGCCAAAAGGCATGGCGTGCCCCTCTCGACGTTGTCCACAATATTGAGCAACAAGTCAAAAATACTAGAGGCTTACGGCAAGACCTATTCTTCGAAGCGGTCGCGAGTGCGGGCTCCCACGTATCAAGATGTGGAAGCTGCTCTGCTTCGCTGGCTGCAGAAAGCAAACGCTGCCCACCTTCCCGTCAATGGAATGCTACTGCGGGAGAAGGCCAACGACCTAGCTCTACAACTTGGGCATGAGGAATTTAAGTGCAGCAATGGATGGTTTTGCCGTTTTAAAGAACGCAATAATTTAACCTTTCTCACCGTCTGTGGTGAGAGCGGCAGCACTAACGAGAGCGTTGTCGAGGATTGGAGAAACCACACATTGGCGCCGCTGCTTAGCGAGTACGGTGCAGACGACGTTTACAACCTTGACGAGGCTGCACTTTTTTTTATAAGATTCTGCCAACAAAAACATTCGCAGTGAAGAACACCGCCATCAAGGGTAGGAAACAGGTCAAGGACAGGATTACTGTGCTGTTCGGCGCAAACATGTGCGGTAAACACAAGCTGCCGCCACTGGTCGTCGGGAAGACGGGGAAGCCTCGCTGCTTCAAAAATGCGCGGCTGCCGCCAAAGGATGAACTCGTCTACAGGCACAATAAGAAAGCCTGGATGACAGGTGCAATATTTGAAGAGTATGTGCGGCAACTTGACCGCAAGTTCGCGGCCACGGGCAGGAATGTCCTATTTGTCGTCGACAACTGCCCGGCACATGGCGACATCCCACATCTCCAGGCCATCAGGATGGTATTTTTACCTCCGAACACCACTTCGATCTCACAGCCGATGGACCAAGGCGCCATTCACCACACTAGGAAGATTTATCGGTACCACCTGCTCAAGCGCATGCTCCTTTGCTACGACAATGGCAAGGAGTACTCCATCGACCTCCTCGGAGTCATATGCCTCATGGTGTACGCTTGGAAACAAGTGGAGCCCACATTGATCAGGCGGTGTTTTGAACACGCTGGTTTTTCCAGTGAAAGCACTGTTGATGCCGATGCAGACCACCCATGTACTACTATTCTTGACGAAGAAGGAGCAGAGTATTGCGACCGCATCAATGCGCTCTGCGCAGAGGATGAGTCCAACGCAGTCGGCTTCGCCGAGGATATCAACATTGAGAGCGAAGAGCAGACTGGCAACTCTGACTTGGAGGGTGAGATCCCTGCTGGTACGAACATACGTGATGACAGCGACAATAGCGACAACGGCACCGACGAGCCTCCCCGAGCACCTGCTCTTGGTGAAGTTATCGGATCGCTGAACTTTATCCGCAGTTTTGTTGAGTGCCGCGGTGGAAGTTTCGTCTATTTGACCAACTCGAGAGCATGACCTTAGGAGCCGCAAACTACCGGACGCGGCAAACCAGCATCTCTGATTACTTTCAGTAGTAATTCAAAATATGCCGAATAAAGGTAACACTTTCCTGCAACGAATTTTTTTGCCTCAGTCTTATTTCTTGGTGTGTTCGGTTAATTCGAAAACCCGCTTAATTCGAAGATTTCTCACGGTCCCGATGACTTCGAATTAACGAGGTTGTACTGTACAAAAATCTGCTTGTGACGGCACTTACGATGCCAAAAAATGATACCTCATGTGTCGCGTAATCAACCCACTCGCATAATGAACCCACCCTCCACTTTTGCACCAGAGATTTAAAAAAAAAAATAAAAAATGCGTTAAGACCAGCTCACTCACATGCAAGCGATTGAGCGATCTCAGCGACGTGCGGCAGCGACAGAGCGAAAAATTTCAAACTTGTTGGAACTGCGTTACTCTTGCTGCTCGAGCCACCACGACAGCTCAATACAAGGTTTCGGCGTCGCTGCGGCAGAAATCGTGAGCGTTTTTGCTTGCATGTGGATGGCGCGCGTCACTCCGTTTCAGTCGTCGCATCCACAGCTCATTTCTTGGCAGCGTGCCAAGATGCTGCGCAGCGATAACATCAGGCGCGTTTATCTTTTTATAGCTCCTCCAGTGGCATTGAGCGAACTTGGCAGAGTGCCCGTGATGGCTTGATTGCACAAGCCTGGTTCGATTTATCACGCTGCGCTTGAAGCGGGCGTCATGATTGCAGCAGCAGACCGCGTGCTTCCGTTGATTCATACATTCAAAGATAAACGGCTCCCGCAAAAAAAAAAAAAAAAAAGAAAAAACGCTTCTTAACGTCCGCAGCCGCCATATCTTACGCTACGTCGCGTGTACAGCGCAATGATGAGAAAGAATGACTCTCGCAAAAAGAAAAAAAAAAAAAAAAAACGGAGAGAGCTGCCGCTTCTTAATGTTCGCAGGCGCCATAGCCACGTCAGCCGCCGCGGGCAGAGGGTTCGCAACACACGCTGGAGAAAGCGTCCGACGTCTGTCTGAAAATGGGCTGAGCTGGCTTGGCGCATGCGTAGCGCGTGCTGAAGGAGAGGGATAGCTCGGCAAAAGAATGGGCACACCCTCGCACATGGCTTGCAAACATCATGTGTTGGCGCGCGGGAAACGACAACTGCAGATGCGCGCGCCTTTGGGGAATGGGCGCGGCACTGTCCAGAACTGTCCCCTCTCATTCCTTCCGCGCGTGGCTTGAAAACGTCACGCAGCAAACGGCCAAGGGTGATGCGATAGTCTTTGGGGAAGGCACACTTTCCAGTGCGTGGTGCGGAGTTCGATATATCGAACGACTGGTGAAATTGAGTTCGATATATGACGCGGCTTTCCTATACTTTTACATGGGATTTTCAAGGGGATATTCCGTGAGTTCGATATAACCAAAATTCGATATATCCGGGTTCGATATAACCGAGTTCGACTGTATATGTAGATCCAAACAATTTTCAGCAGAGTTTACTTTCTGCATTGTTTTCATTGTTTTCTGAAATGTCATTATCTCCCTGACCTTAAGTCATCTGATTGGTGGGAATGGTAGTTGCTTCGAGTGATAAGATGCCAACAGTGCGATTGGCAGGGGAATAACTGCCTTTATTGTGTTGCACTTTGGTGGAAACGCTGAATACACGGGTATTAATCAGATGACTCGAGATTAGGAAGACACTTCTCAGAATATGAACTCAGAAGTCTGCAGTTCTGACTTCGTCCTTACTGTAAAAGCCGCCTATATTAAGGGTTTTTTTATCCACAATTTTATCCTGTCCGATTTTCACATCACATGTGGATGCAAACTAATTCCAGCCTAAATTCGCAGTTCTGGCCTGGTTATTAATCAGCGCTATCAGCATCAGGCTTCCAGCGAGACGAAGCATTATCTAGCAGTGGCATCAGCTGACCATTTCGATGATTTCGGTATCACCGACCACGGTGCCAGCGACACACATGCAACTAGAGGCATGCCGAGCACACCTTGCATAATGTAGGGACAGCGAAAGGATCACGCGGCATGTTGCACGAGTCTCATACGGGCCCTATGCCCTATAGCCAAATAACAGATGATTGACCAATATTCCCAAGGGCGCATCGGTCACACTTTCGAGAAATATGGGATACCAAATGCGTTTAGAGCTACAGTCTGTATGGTATGTTAGAGCTATGGAAAAAAAATGATACAGATGGCTTTCGGTAGGTAATACACGTACTGGACAATGGCGATCGCAAAAACTCCAAATCTGAGTACCTTCCTGAATGAACACGTCGCTCGCCAGTGCACAACGCTAGACGTAGACAGACGCAAGCGCAGCGCATGATATCCAGTGGCTTGTGCACTGCTGTCTCGTGTCCAAGCTGGAAGCGGCCTACTGGTTTTAGAAGAGCCAGAGATTCATGTGGCTTTCAACTGCCGGGGTGAATGTGTACTACCGGGGTGAAGAGGCACATGAAGGTTCGTCACACTACTCAATGACTGATGCGGAATGGCACTGGACGCAAGTGCAGAGTGCGTATGGCTTGCAGGGAAGCTGCAAAATGTAGTGAAAATAAATATTTATGCTGACCTTACCTAACTTGAATTATATCTGTGATTTTTTTGTTTTTTTGCTTCTGCTATCTCGAATTGCACCTCGCATTATATGCGAATCCGTATTACCGTACTTAAACAATTCTAACGCGCACCTTTATTCAGAAAAAATAAACCATAAAGTAGCATGTGCATTAGATTTGGGTACAAACCAAAATGGCGCGAATTTCGTCCTTCCCATTTTCATTGACATTTCAAGATGGCGCCGAAGCTGTTTGTTTCTGTAAGTGCCAGCAGCAACGCTCACTGATGCTGGGAGTCCGGATTCATTTTGTGCAGATGCATTGCAACCGTTGCGTCTATGCGTTTCCTGACTTAGATGGCAGGGGCCGCACTAAAGGTCCGCCGCTTCCACTACGAGGCCGGCTTTAAGAAAAAGGTCATCTTGTGCATGGAAACCGACGGCAACAGAGCCACCACATGTGCTCACGCCATGCCGGAAACGTACGTGAGTTCGGGACTGGAGAAAGCAGAAAGATCACACCTTCCTCAGATCGTAAAGGGTCCAACGGATCTTGCAAAGGCCCATTTCCTGGAATTCAGGATGACTTATTGGACTTCGTTAAAAAACCCAGAGAACCACATGCCGGTCATAACTGAGATGATAAAAGTAAAAGTGCTGGAGCTGCCTAGACATCGCAGTATGTCCAGGAGAGAGTTTAAGGCCAGTAGAAATTGGATATCAAAGTTTATGAAAAGGAAGGGCTTTTCTCTTTGGCAATGAACTGGAATATGTCAGAAATCACCAGAAGCCTTTGAAGAGAATCTTTGTGCTTTTCAGGGGTATGCTATTTCATTACGGCATAAACATGGCTACCAGACGGCACAAATCTCCAACGCTGACCAAACGCCACTGTACTTCTACATGCTCGTCAATGCGATTATTGAAGTGAAAGGGGCCAAGCAAGTGCGCGTTTTGTCGACAGGCAATGAGAAGACGCGAGTAAGTGCGATACTCTGCTGCACTGCTGATGAAACGGAAGACTGAAGGCGTTTCCGAAGGCAGCAAATTTTCCACCAGGAGTCATTGTCCGAGCAAACGAGAAAGGCTGGATGAACACCGGCATAGTCGTGAACTGGATTGATTGCGTGTGGCGCAAAAGGGTCAGGGCCAACCTTGGGCCTCGCGCTATGCTCGTCCTAAACGCGTTCAAGTGTCATCTTGAGCAGCGCGTTAAAGACAAGCTCGCTGCATGCAATGCCGACCGCATTATACCTGGAGGCATGACGTCGCAGCTTCAAACACTCGACGTGTGCTTGAACAATGGGCTTAAGTGCACACCCCTGGAGACGCTCGCTGGATGGGCATTCGAGGCATGGGCCACAATCGCATCGGCCATAGTGGAATGTCATTCAGAAGGTGCTACATCTCAAATGCGCTGGATGGCACTGAGGACATGCTGTGGTCGGTTGAAAGCAACAAGGAGCTATCCGAGAGCGACGAAGAGTGAAAGTAGAACAATAAATCTCCCCTTCCTATAGCACAAGCTGTCCAGTTTTCCTCGATCGTGCAACGTTAAAATTGGGGACATAAGAATTTTTTTTTTTCTTGTTAACTATAAAAATTGGGTGTGTGTTAGAATCTGGTAAGTACGGTACATGCGGGTTTTTACAGTAGTCACCGCTAGCAGCATCAGGTTTGCAGTGAGGGGAGGTGCTACCCAGTGGTGCACTTGGTTATGTAGCTTTGGCCGCACAGACAGAAAAAGTTGTCCCTAATATAGGGAAACCCTGGTGGCATCTTAAAGTAAGAGGTTTCAAAAAATGGCTCGCAAACATTCCTCAAGACAACAGCAGTCCAACGATTCCACTTAATTTCCTCCTTTGTCATTAGCAGAAACCCTCCATGCCCTCATTAATCCCTGGATCAGCCCAGAATAGAACTGAACAATAAGAACGGATATGCTTCACTTGCCAGGAACAGAGTCACACGACTAGAGTACTTTAGTGTGAAGAAAAAAAAAAAAAGAGAAGCAAATGCAGCATTTCAAGATCAGACGCACCTGCTGAGGGAGTCTAAGCAAACGTTGGTGAGTCCATGCTTCCGTGCCACCTTGCCATAGTGGATGATGGACTGGGCCGAAGCATGCACCCCAAGCATAGCCTGGTTGCCGGGAGCCTCAGCACCAGCCTGGCCGGCACCACTGTCATAGTGGTTGACAATAGCCTGCACACCATGCGAAGACAGTTTTGAAAAACAAGTCTTTACAGTATAAGCATCTGTTCAGAAACAACAGCTGGTACAGCACTGCGGTACCAATTATAAGATGTGCAGTCGGTTATAGCGAAATCACTCATAGCAAAATGTTGCAGAACATCGGCGATAAAAATCCCACTGAGTCGTGAAAAAATTTGAATCGTCAAAACGAACGAATATCAGTAGTACACAGAACTCAGGAAAGGCATTCAGTAGAAATGGCTATGGCTGCACAGCCCCAGCTCGTCACCCGCGGCGTCTACAGCAAGACAGATGATCGCGGCGTCAGCAATGTGCAGGCCACGTGCCTCTGCGAACTTCTCGCAGCGCATAAAGCACGACAGGAGACCGTGATGGTGGCGATATGGATATGGATCCAGTTTTAACAAAGTAAACCAGCAGATGATAGTGACGCAGTTCTTCAACAAGTGACATAAGTACCGCATATATTGTGACATTTTTACACTTTTGACGGTCGCTTTTACGGTAGAGTGTTCACTTCGCGAAGTGCATGGGTGCTTCACTGCAAAGCTTTACTCACCGTCGCGTGGCGCCGTCGAGCTGGCCATGCGAGGAAAAAAAAAGTAAAAAATAAACTGCAAATTTTGGTGATGTCACAGAGCAGCGGTTGACTTAAGGCCCATTCAATTCACCTACACTATGTGAACTGCTTCTTGTGGTGCTGCATACGGCGCCCTCTGCACATTACCGTTCGTTTCAAAAAGTGCAGATGTCGTGCAGGTCCAGTTCACGAAAAGTTGAGGAAAACTACACCTCCTCAGCGGTGAGTGCCAAAATTGGGCAGCTGCGGCAGCCGCATGGAGAACGAAGAGGATGGCTTGCATAATGATGGCTTGCATGTTGTGATAAACGGTGAAGAGATTCGACTCATTCCACTTGTTGAAAAGAACAGTGCCCGAGTTCACAACGGAAATGGCAACACATATGTCCTGCCATGTCTAAAAAGTAAACATGCACATTGTGTTGGGCACCCAGGAGCACGTCAGCACGGTTCTACTGTAAATGCAAACCGCAGTGCTATGCTCAGGCACAGGTCTTTCACAGAGGTGCTTTGACTGTTTGATCAATATCTCAAGATTTCACATATCCAAGATCGACTGCATAACAGCTACAACACAGCGGCCGATGGCCTAGGAGTTTGTGAACTTTTTCTTTACCTCCTACTGTCGACGTGTAAAAACAAATTGATTGAAGAATAATTCGACTCGAGATTGAGTGGGAAAAGTCCACGCAAAATGGAAACCCTCGCAGTGCTACCAGAGTGCCTAATTGGTTTGCCCAGTGAAAGTGGTCATGCCAATGTTTATCTTTGCAAGTCCTACAGGTGCAAATGTTTCATTCCGTGCACCCTTATGACAATACAGAAGGCAAAAGGCCACAGAAGGAAGTTCATCAGAGACCATTCCACATCTACGCACAAATAAAAAAGAAGCCTCAAAAGCCAGCTTCCCACTTTTAAGACAAAGCCCACCAAGTTCATAGCAAGCTGGAAAAAGAACGATGCAGATATTAAAAGTAAAGTTGGGAAAAGCACATAAAATGCCTGAGCAAGAAACAAAATGCTGCCTCACCTGATAGTGGTGCTGGCGCCAGGTGAAGATGTCGCTCCAGTGGGAAAGGTCATCACTCAGAACAGGCAGCCGGTTTCGCCACGTCTTGACGATGGCGCGCATGTCGTACACAGTGGGTGGTGCAGGGCGCCCCACGGCTGCTGCAACTGTGGCGGCTGGCTGTAATCCTTGGTGGATCTGGGCAGCTTCCTGAAGCTCCATGATTTGCTGGGCAGCCTGTGAGGGCAACAGAGTCAGCTTCAGTGCGAGACTTCCACACAAAGGAAAGTCCAGCTTTGTCAAACCATTTGGTAGCACACACTGAGCTGGACACATCAAAAGAAGAGCTCGGACAACCCCTATATACCTGCATATATGACGAGTTTTGCCAAACCTTTTGGTAGCACGCACACCGTTTCAGTGAACACGTAAAAAAATACTAAAATATAGAGTTCAAGAAAAAAATATTTTCACGAACAAACTCTCAGCAACAGTAGAACTCACTTAATATGTAAAATTTGGTTTGGTTTGATTTGTGGGGCTTAACGTCTCAAAGCGACTGAGACTATGAGAGACGCCACAGTGGAAGACTCCGGAAATTTTGAACACTTGGAGTTCTTTAATGTGCACCGACATTGCGCAGCACACGGGCGCCTTGCTTTTCGTTGCCATCGAAAAGCAGCCGCTGAGGCCGGGATTCAATCCCGCATCATTAGGAACAGTAGTCGAGTGCCGTAACCACTGCGCCACCCCAGCGAGGTTAATATGTAAAGTCTTTTAATTACTGTATATTGCCTATATTGCCAAGTCGACTCACCAACTCGCGACCCCTTTTGGCAAAAAAAAGTTATACTCCGAATTTAGGTCGACACTGCCGCACCCTGAGTACCTAGCTCGCCCGCATTTCAGAAGGCAGAGTCAAACATTTATTCGTTCACAAACATCTGTCGTTGCTTGTGAGGACACAGTCGCGACCATCATCTTATGAGCCACTGCTGCCGCTGGTAGTCTGAAGCGGTGCCGAGATGCCGCATGTGGAGAACGCCGCAGAGACCATGTCTATTGGTAGTCCAAACCAGGCATCGTTCAAACTGGAGTCTGGTCAAACAAGACTGAAGTCTGGCCACTGTTGCCTATTTGACAAAGCAGAAATGAATGTGTTGCCCGCAGGTCACTCACGTAGCGCAGAAAGGTGCTCCGTTTTTCTTCGTAGGCTTTGGGCAACCATAGGCATACGGTCGTTCGTCGCCTTAAGCTTAGGCCGTTCCTCTCCATTAAATTTGTCCTCCATTTCTTAGACACTTTAAACGCGGTACGCGGGATGCACATCTCCACCCTGACAGCGTGTGCCTTTGTTTCAATGTCATTGTAGCAAACACTCAAGCTCTTGCTTCTCTGGTTGTGAACCCAATCTCGGACCGCCTCCGCAACGGCAGGGAATTGTCCGGACTTTGGCCCGCGAAAGGAATGGCGTGTAGCAGCGCACGCAAAAAGCTTACTTCGTTTTCTCCAGCCTCTCATGCACTTTTCTGAGATGTCGAACTTCCATCCTGCTTCAACGTTGTTTTCAGACTCGGCGTAAAGGCTGACTTGCCACTTTGAAAGCAGCGCTGTACTGTTGCCGAGGTTGCGGCATCTTGCAAGGCGTCCGTCGAGTGACACAAACCACATACACCACAGTTAGCTGTCACGTCGGCTAGAGTCCAGGTGGTGTGACGAGAAGAAATGGCAAAATCCACACAATGTTGCACAACACGTGAAAATGCTTCTCGGCACATGTGACTGTCGCGTGTGGTTGTTTTGGATTGGATTAGATTTGTAGCAGTCGCATTTGTATCAAACATTGCCAGCCCGCCCAGCTTTGGCTGTTTTTCCATGGAACGCTCCCTGTTTGTCTATAACAAGTTGTTATCACATTAAAACAAACCTTTGGTGCAAATCTCGATTAAAATTTGTTTTCTTTTTTTTTTAACAGATCCACTTTTGCATTGTATCTGACAACTTTAATAGAATTACGAGCACAAAGGCGTGATATTATCCGCGACTCGGTCGCAATTACTTTTGACCCCCCGCTTATAAGCAGACTTTAAGTCTCCGCATATACGCTGACCACGATTATAGGTCGACCCCCCAACTTTTAGAAAAAAAAAGGTAGACTTATAAGTGGCAATATACGGTATGCAGCTACTTAACAAAGCTCGTTAATTAGTTGTGTGATTAGTGCCAACAAGGAGTTCAAAGCTTGGCAACAGATGACGCTACACTGAAACCTCGTCATAACGAACAGTTAAAAAATCGGAAAATAGTTCACTCTATACATAATTCGTAATACAGTGAAAGCTCGTTAATTCACAACTCGTTAATTCGAAATTTTGGATAATTCGAAATAGTCATCGTGGTCCGGTCCGCAGTGCATAGAAGTCTATGCGCGTAACAGCTCGTTAATTCACTCAAAAATTGGCGCCGCCACCCATAATTCGAACTGCGCGCCGCCAAGCGGCGCTGTTAATAACCATCGTTGGAAGCTTTCACGGCAGAATGATAGATGGCACAACCATCGGGGCGCCGCTAGGGTGCTGGAACAAGTACTAAACAGTCTTTCCTGCCGCGACTCCTTCGAGGAACGACGTTTTAGTGTTATCGACCACGGTTTCGTGTTGCATTTCGTGAGCCCTCGTTTTGCACGCCGCTTGTTGTGAGCTTGTGTCCGCGAGATGTGTTCGCGTGGGAAATACTGTGCCAAGACGGTGAAGGAGAAAGTGGCTATTTTACGCGAGGTGGATGAACGGAAGGCCAGCAAAGTGGAAATCGCGAAAAAGCACGGGATTCCACCAAGCACGTTGTCGACGTACGTCCGAAATAGGAAGGCCATCGAGGATGCCTATGAAGCCGAAGATTTCGCCAGCAACAGAAAAAGGCTTCGGTTAGCCAAGTATCCGGAAATTGAGACCGCTGTGATCACGTGGGTGAAAGAAATGAGAAGCGCTGACATTCCACTGAGCGGCCCAATTATCATGGCGAAGGCGGCCGATTTCACCCTGCGCTTGAATGTGGAAGATTTTGTCGCCTCCGAAGTATGGTTTCACCGCTTTAGAGACAGACATAATCTTGTCTTCCGGGTGTTGTCTGGAGAAGCCAAAGAAGTGGATGCAGAAACTTGTGCCACGTGACGAAGCGGTGCTCTGCAGCAGTACTTAGAAAGCTACTCGGCACATGATATATTCAATGCTGATGAGACGGCTTTGTTTTATAAGCTCCAGCCCGACAGAACAGTAACATTTAAAGGGGACAGCTGCGCTGGCGGCAAGCGAAGCAAAGAGCGGATTACTGTTCTGGTCGCCGCTAATATGACCGGGACGGAGAAGGTCCCTCTTTTTGTTGTCGGCAAGGCACATAAGCCTAGATGTTTCAAGAACATTAGGACGCTGCCGACGGAATACTCCGCCAACAGCAAGGCGTGGATGACGGGCGAATTGTTTAAAAAATGGCTCTTGAAATTCGATCGGAGGATGGAGCTAAGGAAGCGTCAAGTTCTCCCCATTGTGGATAACTGCTCGGCACACAAAGTCGACGCCGAGCTGAAAGCCACAAGGCTCGTCTTTTTGCCCGCCAACACGACTGCGGCCTTGCAGCCGATGGATCAGGGGGTGATCAGAAACATCAAATGTTTCTATAGGCGCCACATGATCGAGCGCATGACTTTGTGCACTGGAAACCAAAAGACCAGCACCATCACATTGCTCACAGCAATGCACATGTTGGTGCGTGCATGGGAGCAGGTCACGCCGTCCACAATTGCAAACTGCTTCCACCACTGTGGCTTTGCTGCCGGAAGTATGAAAGAAAGTGGCGACGATGGGAGTCCGGAGCCTCTGCCTGCGGCTGTGCGTGCTGTGCTGCAGGACGTCAGTTTTGATGATTACGTTGGAGTAGACAGCGATGCAGCAGTGTGCGGTGCCCTAAGTGATGAGGACATTGTCGCTGAAATTGTTGGGGAGCAGTCTGTCCCAGAAGAGGCAGAAGACGAGGACGACGACGAGGAGCAAGAGCCCGTGCGTCCATCCGCGGCAGAAGTTATGGGAGCGCTGAATGTCGCGCGCCTTTTCTTCAGCTTTGAAGAGGGGGAAGAAGACTCCCTGCATCGCATTCGCATGCTAGAAGACCGAGTGAGTACGGTAGCCCTCAGAGAGAAGAAGCAGAAGATGATAACAGACTTTTTTGCTAAATAAATGTTTTTCGTGCCCTCCGGGCATCAAACGCCTTCATTTTTGCTCACTTTCATTAGTTCGAATTTTGGTTAATTCGAACTGGCCTGGCGGCCCCGTGGAATTTGAATTAACGAGCTTTTACTGTATAAAATTTCGTAGAAAATCCATGCAAGAGCAGCAAAATTCAATCAGAGAAGGCACAGCAACTCGGAGGGTGCCTTCTTGGGTCACGTCCGTTTATTTCTCGCAAAGAACTGCGTTATCGCGACCTGCTTTTTTGTGTTGATCGCGTTCCGTATCACGCCCTGTTCCACAGTTTGCAAACGCTCAACTAGGGCAAACCCACTGCTCTCGATAGCACTCTAGTGGCGGCGCAGTAAATCCAATGCAGCAAGCACTTCTTGTGAAGTCGGAATGTTCTCATCATTTGCACGGTCAGCCTGAGCTTTGTCTGCGGGATGTTCAGAAACTTCCACAGCGATTTCGGCGTTCGTCAGTACAGCCGTGGTCACCGCGATGTCGTCGCCGCCTACAAAGTCCTCTACAGTCATTGTTGCGGGCATGTCACCTCAACGAGCTCGCGGAGCTCTGCTTCTGCTTCGTCCCCATCGTCACTTGATGTGCGGGCCTCTGCTGGAACAAAAGCTGCGAGCCAAAAGCAGTTGGCAATCGTTTCGCCTTTCACGCTGTCCCATGCCGCTTTAATGCTCCCAGCAAGTCGATCTTCAAGTCCTGCTTCATAAGAAGCTTCACGAGAAGAGTGTCAACCAGTCTCTTCTTGTAAACTGCCTTTATCTTGAGCTTGGTCTTTAAAGTCAGTTTTGCTCTTTTTTTCATGTTCACTGCCATCACAGCACTAAGCATACCCACGCACCACACTCGACACGACGACCGACGCAGCCTCTGCCGAACACTACGACGGCCACGCCGCTCCTAACACTAAAACCAAAAAACGCGAATGGCGCAAAAACCAAAAGAGCAAGTTGTTTCCTTCCTCTATGCAAAAAGGCAAAAAACATTCGATTGTGCCGCTGCCGCCGCTGCTGAAGCGGCGCTGTCGGCGATTGTGAGATGCAAACGATTTCTTATGGCCTCCGAGATCACCTCCGTGTGCACAAACAGGCGCCCGGGGGGTAATCTCAGAAGCCATAGATTTCTTCGGCTGTCAACTCCCAATGCCGTCGTGGCATCTGTGGCGCTGTCAGCACCTGCGAGGTAATCCTGAACGTTTGCTGCGTCACATAACACACATGTAGTGCAACGAAGTCTGCCTCCTGCTACTAAAGTGAGGTAGCGCTTGGCGTCGCGAAGTTCGTAATATCCGTTTCATGCCGAAACGCGTTCGCTAGGGAAGTTAAAAATACATGTGTCTAACAAAAATATTCCGGAAGAGTTCGCTATATTCAATAATTCGTTATATGCGTGTTCGTTATATCGAGGTTTGACTGTAGCAGTTTTCGAAACGCAAAAAAAAAAAAAAAAGTTTTCTAAAGCCTTGCAGCACAAGGAAGTCAAGTGATTCTTCCCATAAAAAAGCCAAATTGATTGCATGACTTATGCAGAGGAAGCCTGGTGGAAACAATGCTTACTGGCAATGTGCTATTGTGACTGCTGGCTCTACAGCTCAGTCACTATCAATAATGACATTTGGCCATGGCTGCCCTTCTGTGCCAAAAAAGAAAAAATGCACATGATGAGGCACAACATCAAAGGCAAATTGGAATTGGGTGCCAGTCACTGCAACACATCAGCAGACGTTCTATTTCCAACAAGCTTCCAGAGTATGTAATAAGCTCAGTCTTGTTTTTGTGCGGAAAAAAGCGCTGAGTTTCTTTAGGCTGCAGGACTTTATACAAAATTATTTTTGCTTTGTTTCAAAAACTGATGTGGCCTCATCTACATGGCTTCAAGCTCCTCACTGGCACTGCATTAATTTAAAACCAGGTTTAGTTTATAAGCTACGACTTCATTCCTGAAAACATATTTCCTATTCTGCACTTCCTATTTATGAAATAAAGTGCTTGTTGAAATGCCTTGTATAAACGACAAAACTTTCAGCCCGTGTAGTTCAAAAGTTCAATTTCCTGGAATGAAATAGACGTAAGCAACACTCTGAAGGCGAAGCATTAGATTTCTTTTTTCAGCACAATGGGAACGCTAACGAGTAAAGCTGCCACAGCCAACTGATTTCCAGTGCCTAGAACAGTACCCCAGAAGACTGGCCACTGTGAAAGCGTGAGGCGAAAAGTAAGCTGCTTGTGTTACAATAGTGACAGGTACCTCAGAGGCTGCCGGTAACAGGAATGCCAAGCTAGCCTTCCCCTTGAATCCCGCATAGACCGAGGTGTTTAAGGAACCTCAGAAAGCACTCTAAGGAACCATGCTTGCGTACCTCCATGTCAAAACCACTGTGGCTGGCCCACACTCAACATCACTTTTCCATATTTACTCATTCAACTTCCCTGACACCAGCCTTCCTCTCCTGCACCCACCTGGAGTAGAGGCACGTGCACGTGTGAGACGATGTGGGGCAGGCGGCGCCACTCGCGGATGCACTGCCCCGTGATGACCTCGACGACGCGTTCCACCAGCGACAGGTGCTGCTCATCCGGGTGGCAGATGGCAATGTAGCCCCGATACAGGTTCACCCGCCACGCCTGCTCTTTGGGGCAGCTCAGTTCCACCTGGAAGGGGGGAGGCAATAATGCACACGAGTGCTCAATAGTACTATACCAATGCTTAGGCATTCACACCTAGACCAGAAAAGGTATAGGAATCTATTCCTGGCAATGCACAACAAGTTTAGGTTGCTTTGGCAATGCACAAAAAGTTTAGGTTGCTTATGCGGACTAAAAGGGCTCACTGTTACGCAGGTTTAACCATTTAACTAGAAACAAGGCTATTCGAAGACATTTTTCTCCCATAATCATGTTCGATTTGTATTAAAAAGATTTCAATATTCTGGGTTGGCTGTGCATCCTTGGTGCCTGTTGGCAGTGCTAAAGCTGTAAACCTGCGAGATGCAGTGAACTACGAGTCTGCTTGAACGCGGCCCTCAGTGTGGTGTGCTTTATTTCAGCATGATATTACTGTCATGTGTGAAAGTTAATGTTCAGTTCACCGGTAGTGGTTCGGTGATGCCAGATAGCCAACCGAAGTCTTGAGACAGCTCTCTCGTGGCCTGCTGCACTGCTGAAGGTGACGAAAAAAATAAACTGCACCCATTTTAATTAAAATATTACTGTGTTTACAGTGCACCGGTAGCAGAATTAGACCTCTTATGATTGGCGGTGGCTTTCCTCAAAGCATTGTCCGCTGTAGCTTTGTTGCTAGCATAAACTCCAAAGGCCTCTGTGCCACGTGCACGCGAGCTCCACCGCTTTGATCTGGATCCAGGAGCAGCACTTGAAAGTGCGTGCAAGTACTCTACAGTTTATGTTTATTGAACTCCTGTTCAGTAGTAATACTTCCCCAATTGTAATAACTCTTAGCCTGCAAAGCCAGAATGACACCACTGTCTCATGAAGAAACCATCGTGCAATTGCCTGGTTGCTACGCTATGCAGCCAACCTTGCTGAACCAATGTTTGAGGCTCTCGTGTGACTCGCGTTAATTTTTTCACTGCTGATGGTGGTGCAGAATTCAAATATGCCTTCCCAATCCTGATTCCGATTTGCCGATCCTTTTCTGTACCATATAAAGTAGAATCCCGGTGATAAGAATCTCACGAACTAGCGAAAAAAATTTGCATCATCGGAATAAACAGGAACGAATATCAGTACGCAGAAGCCTGCAAAAAGGCATTCACGCAGACCTGCTTACGGCCTCATGGCCACAGCTCACCACTCGCGGCGCGTAAAGCGCGAGAGACGACCGTGACGATGATGTGCGGCCCGTGCGTCGCCGCGAACTGCTCCCTGTGCGTGCAGCACGGCTGGAGACTGCAGAGTCAACGATGTGCGGGATGTGCCCGCTCGCCGGGTGAGCTGCCGCCAACTGCACGTGATGCGCAGCATAACTGGCGATGATAACGTCGGCAATTTGTAGCCCGTATGATGCCACAAGCTTCAAGTGGCACGTAAAGCGTTACAGGCGATCGCAACGTAGTGATGTGTGGGCCACGGGCCGATAAGACTGCTTCTTGTACCTACAGTGCAACAGGTGATTGTAACGGCAGTAACGTGCATACGCTGTCAAAAACTACTCGCGGTGCACACACCACGGCTAGCGACTGCAAAGTCAACGATGTGAAGGCAGTGCGTAAAGCCCAAGAATACGGCCGGGGTTTGTGTGTTCATAGCATTCGTAGTGCCGCGGGAGAGCGTTAAGAACATCCGAAATTCTGCACATTGTACAGATGTACTCTGGCTGGAGAATTTTGTAAATTTTTATTATCCCCAAATTTGCATTAACCAGATTTGTATCAACAAAATTCTACTGTATATGGCAATGGCTGCATAAAGTACATGATACTGGTGCGGTTTATGAACAGCGACTTAGCTGGCTGCAACTATCCCATAATAAATTATTGCTATGCTGGGCGTTCGTCATAAGTGAGTAGTTGTGCTAGTTCATGCAAAATCGAGAAATCTGCACAGGCACAGCATAAGGTGTGATGTCAATCCCCTCCCCTCACTTCTTGTACTGCTTTCGCTTGTACTGCTTTCGCTACACGAGTGCACGAAATTTAGCAAAAAAATAAAGCTTATCTGGGAAAACTTATGACCCAAACGGCTCGATTTTGAAAAACTGAACTATTGAATGAGATACAAAGACATTTAAAATTGAGACTCGTTGATAACAGTGTAATTAGCATATACACATCAGAGTACGAAAAGCTCCTGTGTTAGCTCTTGTAGAATGCAGTCCGTATTTGTGTTGTCCTAAGTTCAGAAAAGATTCAGTAACAAATGGGTTTATAGAAGGCAATAATGAGCTGGGATCGCTTCCTTGGTTGCTTCAAGATGCTTTGCCTCCTTATACCAGTGACATGTGAAGAAGGTAGTGTAATTATTTACTCATCGGATTTTTGCCCATGTGTTCTTCATACCCAGCCTACTCGTATGCAAGCTCCCATATGGCCCACAGGCACCGCTAGGAAGCAACCGCATATCTCCTCATGCCATTTTTGTGGGAACAGGCTCATCGTATGTTGGCTCGTTGGCCTCTCAGATGCTTCGCCCTTTTGCATCTAAGCACTGCAGGAAAGCAACTGTCAGGATTGAGTGCAGCTGATTAGCTTTCACGTCACGAGCGCTCATTAGTACATGTCCAGTTGATCGCAAAATTTAAAATACGGCCACAATTTGTCGAAATTTCAAACCTTACTGGGAAATCATGTTATCTGGGAGCATATTAGCCAGGAGAAGAGTAGTGTAACTCTATGAGAAGTTTCTTACTGCTCACTATTTTGAGTGTGTGAAACAAGAAATCGTGGCAGAACTCACTTAGCCAATGGGGGCCTCTCACCTGTGACAGGGCCTCCTTCATGAGGGGCCAGTTGGGCACACGCCACGCACTCTCTAGCACCAGGTGTGGATTGGCAGCACTCTTGGAGCTGCCGTACTCCAGCACCAGCTCCCACTGGTTCAGCTCCTTGCAGCACCTGCAACAGCTCCGCTTGAGAGGAAGCCTCTACAAAGCCTGGCTTCAAAACAAAATCCCAAGTCCATAACCAACCCACACCCCAACCCAGTGTTTGCCAAGTCTTGTGGTTCCTGCATGTTTTCTGCGCGGAGGGCTTTGCAAAATTCTCAAACATTAGCTTGATTTGGTGTTGGTTTAGCTTGTTTAAAGTGGCAAAATGACTCTGGCTGAGCTATCAGGCATGCTGAAAAACACCAAAAGACATTGAAAGATATTCTTACACCATAGGCTAGACACAGAACTTCTGCACATTGCCGGCTCTCCACAATGTCAGCACAATATCCCATGCAGGATTTAGCCGCATGTAAGCACGCTAGTGTGTGTGAAAACTGCTGCAAACTGCCATGTTGAAACGCTGCACTGTTCCGCCTCCAGCTCCGAACAACAAGAAAGATTCCTTAATGCTAGGTATGTTTAACAATTCAAATAGTGAGACTGCAGGGCAAACTGAATAGCAAATAGTGTTACAGTCGAACCCGGTTATATCGAACCCGGATACATCGAATTTTGGTTATATCGAACTCGTGAAATATCCCCTTGAAAATCCCAAGTAAAAGTATAGGAAAGCCGCGTCATATATCGAACTTAATTTCACCGGTCGTTCGACATATCGAGCTCCGCACCACGCACTGGAAAGTGTGCCTTCCCCAAAGACGATCGCATCATCCTTGGCCGTTTGCCGCGTGACGTTTTCAAGCCATGCGCGGAAGGAATGAGAAGCAACAGAGGCGACGGCTGGTCTGGGCAGCGCCGCGCCCATTCCCCAAAGGCGCGCGCATCTGCAGTTATCGTTTCCCGCGCGCCATTGCAAGCCATGTGCGTGGGTGTGCCCATTCTTTTGCCGAGCTATATCTCTCCTTGAGCACGCGCTACACATGCGCCATGCTAGCCCAGCCTGTTTTCAGAGAGACGTCGGACGCTTTCTCCAGCGTGTGTTGCGAACCCTCTGTGCGCGGCGGTGGCTGGCTGACGTGGCTATGGCGCCTGCGGACGTTAAGAAGCGGCAGCTCTCTTTTTTTTTTTGAGAGTCATCCTTTATCGTTGTGCTGTTCGGACGTGCGGCAGTTCCCTTTTTTTTTTTTTTTTTTTCGCGGGGGTCGTTTATCCTGCATGTATGAATCAACGAAAGCACGCGGTCAGCTGCTGCGATCATGACGCCCGCCCCAAGCGCGGCGTGGCTTGTGCAATCAAGCCATCACGGGCACTCTGCCAAGTTCGCTCCCCGCCAGCGCAGGAGCAATAAAAAGGCGCCGCCTGCGCAGCATCTTGGCACGCTGCCAAGAAATGAGCTGTGGATGAGAGGACCGAAACGGAGTGACGCGCGCCATCGACATGCAAGCAAAAACGCTTGCGATTTCTGGATTTCTGCCGTGGCGTGGCGGCACAGAAACCTTGTTTTGAGCTACCGCGGTGGCTCGAGCGGCGATAGGGACGCAGTTCCAACAAGTTACAAATTTTTTGCTCTCGCTGCCGCTCCTCGCTGAGATCGCTCAATCGCTTGCATGTGAGCGAGCTGGCCTTTACGCATTTTTTTTTTTTTCAAATTCTCGGGTGCAAAAGTAGAGGGTGCGTTCATTATGCAAATGGATTGATTATGCGACAAGTACGGTATCGTTTTTTCGCATCGTAAGTGCCGTCACAAGCCAATTTCTGTATATCGAATTATCGATATATCGAACTATTTCGCGATCCCCTTCGAGTTCGATATATCCGGGTTCGACTGTATAGCAGATTAAACTTTTTCAATTTTCCTCTAAAATCGGACAGTAGGGCACCCACAGCACCCAGATTTGGAACAGTGAACTCTGAATTGCTATAACATCGCTAAAAAGGTACTCCTAGCATTGTAATTCGTTATACTTTCTAGTACTTAGCAACTGTCCATGTGAATTTTCTGTAGTGCAGTTATTTTCCCTTCCCAACATCAGCAACTACTGCCCAATCATTCACAAACTAAATTTGTTGTCAGTTCTTTAGGACCATTTGAGAGTTCGAACTTCAATAATTCGACTTTTTTTTTTTTTTTTTTTTTTCCAGGTGTCTTGAAGTTCAAATAACAAGCTGTCAAGATTGTCAGAGCAGTGGCCTGGACTGTTGCTATGAGCACATTCTCGACAACACCCAAACTTAACTGTGCGCAGAAGTAGTGGAGAGGAAAGAAGTAAAATAAACATTCTTCTTGCTTACAGCAAGAAGGGCCAGTCTGTCCTTTACTTGAAATGTGTACAGTCTGCCTCCTAGGTACCTGTTCACATGCTGTTCTCACAGCACTGAGGTGACCCACTAGGGCTATTAGAGGTTCAATTCATTTTAATTCCTCAAATATATGCATTTATTACATTAAACATCTCACTATAAGCATGTCTTTCACACCACCATAAGCCATTATTATGTGAGCTTCGAAGAACGCGCTCTGGCCAAAAGAGAACAACCCACCTCAGCCAGTGCTCTTCCCAGAGGCGGCACTCGCTCTGCAATAGGGATGAGGCCGTCTCATGCCGCGGCACGCGCGACATGGCAGCTTCCAGGGCAGCCTGAGCCTGCTCAAAGCAACCTTGCTGTTCCAGTGCCAAGGCCAGCGGCGTCTCCGGATGGCGCGCCCGGCGTTGCCAGAGGCCACCCAGCAGGTCTTCTTCGCGCAGAAGGGAGTAAAGCTCGGCTAGGGCATCCTCGGCTGCGCCGGCCTCTTCGGGGATGCCGCCCCGCACGCTGGCACCTACGCCAGTCGAGGAACCGGCACCCGTGCTACCCCCCCGCCCTGCCAGGGCCGCCTGCTCCAGCAGCAGGCAGGCACGGTGCCACAGGTTGTGCGAGCGGCCCAGGTACTGCAACAACGCCAGAGAGAAAGAGTGCAAGATGACAGAAAGGTAAACTCTGGCATTCTCACACCACGTGACATAAATGCTCGAAAGCAAAACGTGATGGGGCCATTTTGTGAAGAGAGCCTTCTCAACAGCATGTGCATGCGGAAGCAACCGAGAAAACTGGGAAAAACATCGTTCTCACTTCAGTTTCATCTCAAATGGGGGCAGCCATTGTTAATTTGCTCGTTAATTCGAACCTCGATAATTCGAATTTTCGGATAATTCGAACTACACTACTTGGTCGAGCCAAGCTCCATAGAGATCTGTGTATAAAAAAGCCCGTTGATTCGAACACGAGTCGGTTCCGCTACAGATAATTCGAACAACGCGCCGCTGCATTTGGGCGGCTTGGCGCACATCACGCGGAAGAAAAAAGAAGAAAAACTAAAGGAACACCTCTGTGACAGGAAGGCATAATTAGAGGCTGCGCACGTCCAAAATGGGGACAGAAGACAAAACCAGGTAATACCATGGAAAAGTGAGTACAACTTAAATGGCGCCATGACCGGCGCGGTGGCCGGCGTCATTGGAGGAAGGAGACGGCTGCCTGCTCTCTCTCTTCTGCACAACCTCCGTAGTTTGGAACTAAATACTAGTTAATTCCAGCCCTGTTAATTTGGAAATAGGGATAAGTACTGTCGGCGCAGTACCAGCCAACGCCCATGAAAGGCTATCTCGAACAGGCACTATGGGTTAATTTTTTTCTTTTTTTTTTTTGCGACAGCCATCCACCCTGCGCAATACTGGCTTAATTTTATTTCCAAATACCACGTGAATTATGAAATAAACAAGATGGTGTTCGCTATTTAAAATTCTCCATTTATTTTTTCACTCACCAGGTATTTGACATTAGATTTGGTCTGCTTTGTTACTTGGACTGCTTTGTTAACTGTCTCTAGCCCTTTATGTGCCATTGTGTATTATTCACAAGTCTGGCAATGTCAACATTGATACAGCCTCCACTTGAGGCGAACTAGTTTGTTGTGCACATTTTTTCTTTAGACTGCTGCAGTGGATGGGAAACTTGGCTGCAAATATCTTGAACAAATGTCTTCCTCCAGTGCTGTTTTGGACAGAGCTCTGAGGCAGGCATCTTTTCCGTGAAACGAGCGACCCTTTAACTGATTTCTGGTATGCAGCATGTGCTGTGAAAGACTGAAGGAACAAGTTCTAACCCCCTTCCAATTATGCAGACGTGCCACTTAAACTGTTACAACAAAACAAATGCGTTTCCCCGCTACCAACAGGGTCCATAACCCACCTTGACGAGTACAGGTTTGATGGGCACTGGCGGGTTGCATTGGGCCAGGGCCTCCATGAAGGTGCCAATGGCGTTGGGGTGACAGTCCTTCTGCACCACATGGCTGCCACTGCACATGAAAGGCACCAGCTCCCCTGCCAAAGCCTGCACAATGCATGCCAGAGGAGCTCAGCAGGGGCGAGGAGGAACGTGCCTAGCCACCTACAACCGTGAACTGTCACAACACAAATACTTTTCTTTTTATAGTCTAATCCATCCATAATGCTCATACACGTGGTACTCTTTCTGTCGCTTTACAACTGTTCGAGAAAGAGGTCTGCTGTGTCATTTTGATCAATTTAAGTATGCGAGGAAAGCCCTCTTGGAAAAATATGCATGAGGTTCAAAGGAGCGAGTAGAGGCTTCACAGCGAGGCACGCGATCATGTTGACCCATGATCCATGCCCTTACGAAGCACGTGTAATGGTAGGAGTAATGGTTGCCGGGGGGGGCCTGCCACTAGGCCAGAAAGTAGCCTGCGATGTAGTTTCGGATTGTGAACTCAAATGTTAGCCTGCAGACACAGCTGCATGCTCTGTTTCCAAATTCCAATCAGCATGTTGCTGGTAATTTCTTCTTTAAAAGAAGTCATTGCAATGCTAGTGTGCGTGTTTTCTTCCAGCAGTCTGAAACAGCGCACCTGTCTTGAGTTTTTCTACGTTGTGTAATGAAAAACCTGCTAAGCCTTCACTGGGTCTACAGTCGCCGACCGTTTTTTCGGACTTGAAGGGACCCGAAAAATGGTCCGAATAATCGAACAGTCCGAAAAATCCGTGAAGCACAAAAAATCACTTTATTCAGAGGAAATCGGCTTAAAAAAGTAGCCGATTTTACCTTGCGGCAAATTTCTTTTGCTGGCGACGATTTGCGCTTGTATTTGCGCCAAAGTGTTGGGTTGGCGGCTCCGCTCTCCCCGCACATCTTCTTAAAAGACACACCGTGTCTCTTCTTGAAACCGCGGAGCCATCCGTCGGTGAACTTGAATTTTTCAATTCTCATTTTCACGGCCAGGGTCTCTGCCTTTTCCTTCAACGTGTCGCCCGACACTGGAAGGTTTTTCGCTAAAGCAGCTTTAAGCCAGAGTAGCAAGGCCTTCTCCAATTCGGGGTGGTCGCCTTTCCTGTCGTTCTTCTGGCTGCTGCTGTGGGACGCCTCAAAGGCGGAAAAAATCTTATTTTTCACGTAATCCGAAATAGTTTGCTTCGACAGTGCGAACTCCTTGGCCACGTCAGCTTGCGTTCGCCCACTCAGCACTAGCTTTATGATCACTGCCTTTTTCTCAAGGGTCATGGTAGAATAGCTCCCACGCTTCTTTGACGGACCCGGCAGCACCGGCGGGCCCATGTCCACAGCCCGAGTGCGCACCACACCGCTCGTCAAACACGCAAAAATGAGGCACTTTTCGTTCAGAGCGGTGGAACCGCCGGACGCAATCACAAAACGGCCAAAGGATTGACGGCGCGCCACTCGGTTGACGCGGTCGGAGAAACTCGTGTGACAACACGGCGGACGTATGAGACAAAGCACAAAGAGATAGCTGCCCGCGTCAGCGTTGGCAACAAAAGCAGGTTGACGGCGATGACAATCCGACTGCCACCTCGAAGTGGCAGAGATTGCAGGGGCCTCTCCTGGCAAAAATGGGGCACCGAAACCATGTCAAGCCAATCCAACTGCAGAGCCAATCCACCTCAATCCAAGATGGCGCTTGTTGCGCCGGCGAAAAGCCTATAAGATGGCAGATTTTGGCCTGCAGGGGACTGAAATTAGTCCGAAAAATCGAACTTTCGGACTTTTAAAGTCCGAAATATCCGTCGCGAATATGTATGCGCTTCTATGGGGTGACTGACGGTGCCTCACTGAAGTCCGAAATATCCTACAAGTCCGAATTATTGGAGTCCGAATTACCCGTCGGCTACTGTATATGTTCTTTTTCTGTTCTTTTTCTTTTTTTCGAGTGTGCAAAACATTGTGCAAACAGACTTTCGATAACTCAAGTATTTATTTTGGTTCTTTGGAAGCTGAATTAATGAGGGTTTACTAGCAATAATGTAGTCCTGTTCGACTCGTCAATTTCATCAAAAAGCATGAACAGCGGACAACAAAGCGCTTGTGTGTCTGTCTTTAGCTGTTGTCAGCGTTTTTTTTTTTGCACTTCCACGACCAAAAAAACATTTCTGAGCATACCAAGTCATCACATTATCTTTTTTGTATGGCGCAGACAGTCTAGCTTTGTTTACTTCAGCTGCAAAGACTACACGTTATTCAGAAGAAGTAATAGAGGTGACAACCGCTGCCTGATAATGTTCTTCTGATTTTTTTTTTTTTCAGACAGAACAGTTATCTGATATTCGAAGCTGGCTTTTTTTTTTTTTTTTTTTTTTTTCATGAAATCCTGGACTCTGCTGAGCACCACCAAGCTCCTCACCATATACATAGCTGTGACAAATATTTCAGAGTCAATGGAGCCCACAGGTCCAACTTTTCAGAAAAAATGGATGCGAGCACAGCTCTGTGATGCACGGAAGTTCATTGTCAACATTTTCAACGCGAGTGAGCATCACTTCAACACTGTTTTGGGGATGATCAAACAATCATTGTTTTACTTTACAATATATTTTTACAACACACAAGTTTACTACGCTGGAAAGCTAATGTACTTTGTACGGCTGTTCCTAAAACCTGTCCCGCTGGCCTGTGGCCACAAATGCTGAGTCGGCCACTCACACTCTGTTGCCGGTCGTTGAGCACTTTCCAGAGGCGGGGCATCAGTTGTTGCCAGAGGTGCTGTGCCAGCGGAGTATCCAGGTGGCACAGCTGCACCGTGGCCGACAGGAAGGCACCCAGGCGCAGCTCCCGCACACCCTCCAGGAAGCGGCCCTGGCGCTGCACCAGCTGCTGCAGGTTCTGGCGTGCCCGGCCGGCCCCATTCGAGGCGCCCGCACCTTCCAGCAGGGAGCGCTCCTCACCCACAGCCGCCGACGGAAGCTCAATGTCAATTTCCTCCTGAGTGGCACACAGAAGAGCAGCGGCAGCACTCAAATTCAACAAAACTCCTGCCTCACGTTTCAATGATGCATGCTCAAGCAGCAACAATGGCACGGTCTGTGTAGACTCTCCGAAACAGTAAGCCGACGTCCCAGTGAGTCTTCAAGACAACCATTAGGTGATAAAGTAGCTTACGCAAAATCAAAATGCAAAATGCCCCAAATTATTCATAAGCTCCAATTCTACTCCATCACTGGGTCTAGTGAAGCAAGGGGCGAAGACGAGCGAGCAGAATGCTCTTTTGCCAATAGAGAGATTTAGCGTACCGCGATCCCTTACCGTGACCCGCCCCCGCACGTTCCACTGCACATGCCCATCTCTGACACTGATAGATGGCGCCACATGCTGCAAGTCTGCACATACATGTGCCGCAGTGGCACCAATCCGCGCGTGCGCACCAGCTGCGCGGTAGAAGGTCACGGTGACGGATAGCGGATCAGCTATACTAAATCTTTCTAAGGTCACAGGACTGGCACAGGACAGGGGCGCTTAAGAGAAAAATCACGAAATTCGTAACCTAGCCAAGAGGGAAGAGCCTATTACAGAAGGTGGCGAGTGCAGCAGTGAGTGCATTGGTGGTCTGGGCACCAACTACCTGTTGTCCCCTCGGGGGCCTACCTCGGTGTCGGCAGGCTCCTCCTTGAGTGCTGTAGTTGGGCATGTGGTGGCCAGGTCCTCGAGGGACTGCAAGCCTGCAGTGGCCGCAGGCAGTAGGGTTGCCGTCTGCCCACTGCGCAAAGGAGCATTGGCAACGGCCGTGCCCAGCACCAGCTCGATGCACTGCTTGATCCAGAAGTGGGGGCCAATGGTCTCCCAGTTCTGGGAGCACACGATGAACAGGAGCCGCTCGTGTAGGCGCCGCCGCAGGCTGCTGTCCAGCACCTGTTGCAGTCCAGGGTTCGACGACAGTTCATCCAATCAGGCATATATTAGAATGAACAGCAAACAGTCACTGACAAAGTCGATAAAAAAAATGACATTTCAAAACCACAAAATGAAGTTTCGGAGCCTATACGGGTTCCAAAACGTCAATTAGGGGGTCAATTTTTTTTATCGTTGTTACTGTTGTCAGCCAAGGGAGGGGGCAACACAGGAAGGATGCACATGGGAAGGCTCCAAGAGAGCACCAAGAGCAAGAGCAGGGTATACAAACAGCCTGTAGAGAATGACAGTTCCGTACATAGTGTGGCATTTACGAAGCAAGCTCTGGAAGTCCTAAGAATGGAGAAAAATATTTAATTGCAGTAGAACACCACTGTTAATGCTTTGAACAAGATCACGCACGCACGCGCGCACACACGCACGCACACGCGCACACACACACAAACACACACACACTTCGAGCAAGGACACAGTAGCCTGGAAAAAGTGTGGAAAGCACAGGTGGACAATGTGTGCACACTTCTGGCCGCATTAACACTGCACAGTCCTTCTCTATTGCGGCTGAGAAATTGTGTTCATAGCAGTGTAAGCTCTTAGTTCTCGTGTCTGCGATTTCTGTCATCTGTCGGCGGCTCCAAACTCGGCAGGGGAAACCATTTGGTTTAAAATTGTGGTCTAATCGCTGATCACCTGAGATTCGGGCCGGTGTTAACGATTCACTGGGGGGTTAATGCACACAAAATTGCTAGTCGAGTCGAGATTTTAAATGCAAGAGGGAGCCATATAGATGACCTCTGGTCATTGAAGCCATAACGGGGATGTAAATTCCGGGAGCCATTGTGACATCACACAGCACAGGGGCGCCACTGCGTTTCGCCTCCATCAAAACGCGACTGCTGCTGTCGGCATCGAACCTGGATACTCCGGTTCAGTAGCAGAGCATCTTAACCACCGAACAGCTTACGCTCTTGCATCGCAACGCCTATCGGCGGTGGCTGCAATTTTTTTAAGCTGTAGGCAAAATGCATACGACAGGACCATACCTCACAGCTAAACCATACAACTGTATGTCATACAGCATTGGCCACGCAAGGTTTATCCCGGTGATGTTTCATTGTTGTGCCTTCAATCTTCATGCTACAAGCCCAGATACAACAGAACTGCATAAACCATGAAAAGAAGTTTCATATCGCCTGTACGTATGCTTGTTGTCAGCATGGGTGAAAAACAAGCAAGCTGCAGAAGACAGTAACAACTAAGTGCCAATGAAGTCTTCAGTTTTTTGCTGGTGTGTCATTGCCATTTGCTGTGCATTAAAATTCACGACATTCTGGGTACATTCGATTTTCCAGTCCCGGACTACTTGCTGACAGGTCTCGGCTTCTGCTCTGACCAGAAGTAGTGTTATGGTCACATGGACTATGCAAGCTTTCTCCACTGTTTGCTTTTAGCAGACGATGGATGGCAACCATCAGTCATGACGCAGTTCTTTTGCTGCATGCATGTTTATCTTTTTGGGGTGAATGTAATACTAAGATTAATGGAGGTGAGAATCAGTCGGTGCTTTTCACAAACGGAGTGTGACATGCCTGAATGTGAAGAGTTTTAGTTTGGCAGAGTTTGCTTGCCTTTGCTATTCACAAAGTTCTTCCAAAGGCCCAGCTCACTGTGCTCAAAAGCACACGAAAGCATTTGCAAAAGCAAGTGTTATAACAAGTGTTATAACAGAAGTTCACTTACTATGCTTACAGTCCTGCAGAATGAAAGGATCACGAAACAGGTGAAGAACTTCTGGGCAGCGCGAACAAACAATCCCTGTTCGGAGTACTGGAAGCTTTCAAGTGTAGTCAAATTCGAGGAAGAAAGCAAAAACGCAAAGCTGGAACACGTACATTATTTAGAGCATGATATAGTCAGCAAGAACACGAAAAGTACTCAGAACGGGCTCAGAGTCTAACTCAATATGGCAGCTGGCCCAGAAACAGTACTCGTGGCCGGAGGCTGCCCAAGGAAAACTGAACATCCGACACCTGTCAGCAAGTAGTCCAGGACTGCCCGGTACTGAAAGTTAAACGTACCCTCTGTTACGCCATGTAATGGTTTATTGAAGAGTTCAAAGAAGAGGAGACAGATGCACGCAGATTGATGTGGGGTCTGAGCCAATTGGCTCATAGCCATTGAAAGGAACTCTTGAGGCGATAAAGGTGGCAAACCTGCTATCGGTGGAGTACTGGTGAGTCAAGGACATGTTTACCCAGTACCTAGCACCAAATTCTAAATTTTGTGCCAAGTCCGAACAGTCACAGAAGGGACTTTGTGATCTACGCCAACGTGGCAGCAGCTGGTTCAGGGACTGCACGGGGAGAACACTACTTTTATCACTGTAAAGCCTCTATTGAACACTGTACCAGCAAATCAGCCACAACAACATTGGATTGCATTGTGTCATCAGCTGCTTATCTGATGATGCCAATGGCGTTAGTGCAGCTGTTAATGATAATGGTGGTGATAGTGACGCAGCTGTAAGTTCCACGGGATTTTTTTCACAAAATCTATTTTCACACAAGCAGAGGCAATTTTTCGGAAGACAAAGGGCGGTGCTCATCTAATCATCTAAAGTGTTATCAGGAGGGGTGTCACACCTCAAAGAACTTTGCCCGAATGGCGGGCTGGACGCAGCGCAGTCCAGCCATGAAGGCAGGCTCCAGCTTGGAGGTGAGCTCGGTGCCTTTGAGGGTCTCGTCCCTGTACACGTGGTTCACCAGCTCCAGGAACTGGCCATTGAGCTCTAGCTCGTCAGGGAACCGCTTCTCCATGAACTGCATCATCTTGACCAGCAGGATGGACTTCTCGCGCAGCGTTGGCGACTGGTTCACCGCAAATGGAGACTTGCTCTTCACCCAGTCCTCCACCATCTTGGTGATGGCCCGCAGCACCTGCACACAGTGGCCACACCCTCAGTTACTGTCCTAACTGCGGAGAAAATATCCTTCTTGATGTCACTCGATTTTTTTATATGTAAAGACATTTAAGCGTAATAAATAAAGCAACATACCAAACTACTGCTCCTTTTCTCTCACCCATTTCGTTTCACTGTTTTCAGTTACGACCCGTGCTCACCTTGACGTCGGGGGACTTCTCAATGAGACCGACCAGTATGGCACCAATGAAGGCCTTGCGCATCTCCTGGCCCATGACGCCCACCCGGTTCTTCACCAGGTCCAGGCTCAGGATGAGGAGCTCGGAGCCCATAGAGCTCGACTCCTGGCCAGCAGCACCCCCCATGGCGCTGGCGGGGGACAGGTGCTCACGAGCCATCTTCTGCAGCACATGCATGAAGGGCGTGATGAGCCGGTCGATGTAGCACGGGTGGTTGACGCATGCTGCCTTTAGGATCATGAGGCAACCGAATAGAGAGGAGGGTGGTGGGGCAGCTGATTTCTCGTACGCTGTCAGGCCATCAAACACGACCTGCAATGGAACAAATCGCGAAAAGGTATAAGGCAGAGCCTGACAATGCCGACTTACGAAGGGAGTGGCAGTTTCGTACGCAAAATCCTTCAGAGTTAATCTCTACACCATTCTACACTACACTAAGCCACTCTTCCGTCAAATAACATTCTGTCTGCTCCATGAATAACACTCTCTGGACCAGTCCATTCCTTCCTCTTAACGAGGCACAGGCTATATTAGTACTTGGTCTCTAATGTATACAGTCATGGTCCATTGCTACCATATTTACAAAATTGTAAATCAACCTGAATGCAAGTTCATGACAGAGTTCATGACGATGTAGGTGGCCGGCCATCAAGTCCAGGCATCATTAACGAACAAAACATGAAGAATGAATGACTGGTATTGACTCTTCCATCAATCATCAGCATTCCCCGGTAGTGTGGCCATGTCACTAGACCTCACGCGCTCAGTCTCAGACCGATTTTTCGGACTCAGTGGGACCCATGAAATGGTCCAAATAATCGAATAGTAAAAAAAAAAATCCGCTAATGGAGGGACAGGGCTCTTGGAACATTTCTCTACTTTTACATTAAACGGAATGAGAGTGCACAGTCTTAATTTTTTTGTGCTGATTTTAAATATGTAATCACTTTTCTGATACTATGTCAATTTTAGTGTTTAAAATAGTCTACATTTTCATTCTTTTTTTTTATGCAAACAATAGCAAGAAATTACTATTATTAACATATGGCTAGATAGTATACAGCACAAGGAATACAATGTAGCAACTACTTTTTTGATTAAGGCAACATTAGTCATTTTAAAGGTTTTGAATTTTGATGTAGGAAAAAACGATTTACGAGCCATTTGAATTTGAGTGCACAATAAGGTTAGCAAGAATAAAATGAGAAATCTGTCCCCAGCATTTACAGTTTAATCACTCAGGTGCATGGTGAAATAAAAACTATTCTTTTATCTGCTCTAGATGCTAATATATCCTTCTTGTAAACTAGCAAAGTGTCTAAAAATTCTATGAGCTGGCACGGAATGCCGTGAAGCCCATAAAAGTAGAATCAAGGCTGAGCATTCGGCCTATTATCAAAGACGAGGCTGTCCAAATATCGCAAGCTTGTCATAGCGCGCATGTGAGAGGTACATGATCAACTCTGCTAAAAATATAGTTCATGTTTGAGGAGCGCCATTTTGATGACAGCTTACAGTGGCGATATTGCTTGGACGCCACAGTCTTGCAAGGTGGGACCGTGTTAACAGTGAGACTTATCCATATTTGCAAATTAACAGGATCAAGTTAATGAGCATTTAGTTGAAAGTTTTGGAATCGCACAGAACATAGAGCAGACCCGCCACCTGCTCCGCTTAGATGTGACCTAGAACCTCAAGTTATGCAGTTCTGCGACGGAATTTTTTTCAAAAACGAAAGGCACACAAACTTCACCCACCTTGCTGATGGAAGCGTAGAGGGTCTCGAGCTCTTCGTGGCGGGAGGAGAGGGCGGAGGTGGTCGGCTCAGAGGGAAACAGGCCCATCAGGCGCGCGAGGAGCGCGTGCACAGCCCGGATTACCTTGGAGTTGGGGCAGCTCATGCAGGCAGCGATGCCCCGCTGCAGCGGCTTGAGGCTCGCCAAAATGGCCTCACTGCGCAAGATGCTCAGCAGGAAAGCCAGCAGCTCCAGTGCCGTGCAGATGTTGCCGTAATTCGGTTGCGCGCTCTCCTGCAAGGCAGCATGCAGAGGCTCAGAACATGCTCATTAACCACACCTGACCACACAACGAAGCAATGACTCCGAACGGCTATGACAGCACAGAGGTAGCCTAGGCTTTGCCCCCACATCACAGGAAGGCCAGCCTTCAATGCCTATTACCTATATATCAACAGTCAAAAACAGAAAAATTTTGGGAGACTATACTGTTGAGCTCACACCTTGACACTCGGCTAGGTGTAATCCGACTGGCCGAACATGCCGCCCAGACCCAAGGACACCAGGCCGTCGTGTAGGCGGATAGGCTGACGCCTATCCTGTATCTGTTGGAGATTACAGTTTTACCACCACCACCAGAAAGTGAAACACCATAACAGAAGCCTAGTGGAGTAGTGAGCATAAGCTTGATCCTCACAGCATTTTTGGCAATTATGCTATATGGTGAACGCAAAGATACACAAACAGAATTCCTTTAAATTAGTTAACGGTAGAACAAGTTAGAACACAAGCTGACATTTGCTTCATATAAGTTTTGTTAGAAAGAAGCAGTATCTTCCTTTTATTATTATTATTGCAGGGGGAGGAAAATTTTGACATCTTTTACGCTAATTTTTCATCATTAATCAACAAGAAATCAAGAAACACTGTCGTGACAAAAACTTTGCTTTAGCAATCTGAAATGCTTGATGCATGACATTCAAGTAAGGAGCCTTTCCTTCCATTAAGGGAAAACATGGCTCTTAAAGCTATTTTTTCTTAATTTTCGACCAAACTTGATAAAACTAGGTAGTCCGATTCAGTTTCTTGCGCTGATTTCAAATATGTAACTATTTTTCCAATTGGCCAATTAGTTCAAAAGATAGATGAAACTAATTGTTCACAATTTGCAGAAACAATGAAAAAGTAACCACACTAAAAAAAATTTATATTGATACTTTGCTAGGTACTAGAAAGCATAATGTATACAATGTTAGGAGCACTTTTTTGATAAAACAAATATTAGCGATGTTATAGCATTTCAAAGTCCACCATTCAAATGTGGGTGCCCTACTGTCTGACCTAGAGCAAAATTTAAAAATTTTTAAAACGTAAATTGCAAAATCTGCTCCTAACATTGTGTGCTTTGCACTTCTAGCTACATGCCACAACAAAAATTATGGTTCTACCTCCATTGAAGGCAGAGATATTGCTTCTGCAAATAAGCAAGAAGTCAAGAATCGGTGTGTTGAGAAAAAGAGAAAAAAGATATTGGCTCTCTTTTAATAAAAAATGCAGAGAAAATATTGCAACATTTTGCAATGTAAGTGACTAGAAGGCACCAGGGATGTAGTCAGACTGACTATGGCCACCCAAATGGCGTTTTTTGAAAGCGTGCTGCATGTCCGCAGTGGTCTTGCACTTGTTTGCAGATGCCACTGGTCGGCGGTGGTCTTTCTCTGCCATGCGCTTCATGCTTGGTGTCCCAGGGTTGAGGTGCAGCTCTTTCAATATTGCTGCAGAGGAGTTTCGGCAACCAGCATTAAATCTCATAACAGTGCCGTTTGTCGATTCCCGGTGGCTTGCATCACGTGCGCAGCAAGGACGTTCACAACGAACGGGTTGCACTTCTTTCCGTTCACACGGGGCGAGCTCCACGGCGACGCAACATCACCGCAGCACGCGCACTCGATAATAATCTTTATGGTGAGGACATATTCACGTTCACCTTTCCCTACCGTGACGCTACCGCCGCACACCTTGCACTTCACAAACAACATCAACACGTTCATTGAGTCCAAACTGACGACAACGAAGCCCGTCTCGATGTCCGATGGCGTGGCCGCAACATCGTCAGCGCGAGTGAAAAAGAAAGAACTTGTAGCTTTTCTTGGGCTTCCATTTCGCTCTGCAACCAACTCCGTACGCTGTAATATTTCGGTGTCGCACCGAATGCGGCTGCTGTCCGGAATGCATTCACTCGTCGGCGATCCGGTTAGGCCTAAGTCCACTTCGGTACTGTCCGCGGCTTCGGTATCACTTGCTATTGGCGGCGGACTATTCTCGACGCCGGCCGAAGGAACTGAGTGCTTCTTGAAGTTGTAGGCCGATCGTTTTTTCTTTTTGCCAAACTTGTGACTCGTGGCAAACTTCGACGTTGCTTCCGACATCAAGCCGCACTCGTCACAACCCTACGACTGAACAAGGAGAGACGAGTCACCCGCAGAGGAGCAGACGACGGGAACTTTGCATGGCCAATCACAGCGTGCTTTTCAATCACGTGTGCTAGCTCAACGAATAGAACCGCGCGTTTGGACTTTTTTTTTATGCTCGGATTTCAACATCACCAGTACGCCGGCGGAGGCACTTGCAGCGGGAAGTTGGAAAAAAAAAAAAGCCGCTCTTTCCAACGAGACCAAGATGGCTGCGATCGCACGCGTAGAAAACGACCTACGCGCCTCGAAAAAAAAAAGTTTTTTTCGCGGATTTCAGCTGACAGTGATGCTATAAATTGATTCTGTGGCCCAAATACTGCACCGTGAGATATAAAACCTGGCGAATTGAAGGAATAATAGTGTTACGAGGCTCCCCGAGTGCTCCCCGCTTCGACCGCTTGCCAAACACAGGTGCTACGTCTTCGTGTGAAGATCTGCCAACACTGCAACAGCCGTCCCATGAGCCAAACTTGACCAGGATCGTTCGCAGAGAGCTGGGGGCAATGGCCCCCGTCGCATTCACACCTCAGCCGGCGGATGCTGCTATAGCGCTGATCCAAGCTGTCTTCGCCAAGAATTCGTGAACGTAGGCCTTAATGCGAGCGTAAGCCTCAGCTCTGGTCAGCCGTCCGCACAGCCCTGTCCAGCCCACCGTTCCGGTGGTAGCTGCTGCGGCTCCGACTGCGCCCTTCCTGACGCGATACCCCGCACCTCCACCAAGATGTTACGAGGCACGTCGATATGTTAGGAGGCGATGGTACGTCGTAGCCGCAACAGTTCACCGTCAGGGACACACTCACAGGAGAACCAGACGTAGCTGCAGCATCGTCTTTCTCCACTAGCCCAGCACTTCGTCATCGTCTCTTTCACTGCGTACCGTAACAATAGCTACAGATTCTGAAAATGTCACTTTCAAAAAATCGATTTTTTTCGAGATTTTTTCATCTCAAGAGCCGTGCCCCCCTTAGAGAACACAGGAAACTTTACTGAAGTTTCAAAACGTGGCCAAGGTAGCAAAAAAATTGAACTTACTACCATCGTATTCATCAAAATTACCTGTGCCAGTCAATTGAGGCCTAACTCAATTGACAAGGGCTAAAACCAGGCGGTTTTCAACATCCATAAGAAGTCCCACCCTATTCCTAGTAGCACTTGTAGCATGACTAGGCTCGAGAGAAGACACTCAAGAATAGAGAAACTGGCAACTTTAACAAAGCCAAATGGTGGGATGATCGAATGCCATGCACATACCACAGTCATGAGAAGCTTGTCGAACCAGGCCAGCTTGAGCTCAGAGTTGGGCCACACGTCAGGCTTGAGAGCAGTCTTGAGAAGCGCCACACATCGCCGAGAGAGCACCTCTCCTTGTGACCCAATGTTTGTTGACGATTCATTCACCTGCATGCAGAAAGAGGCCCGTATCAGCCAGCTGCCAAACTGCAAGCTCGCACTGTTCACTGGCAGCCTTCAAAAACACCTGAGAACTGCCACACCAAACTACTGCAACTGAAAAGAGACAGCAGCTACATCATTTTTCGGATTGCAGTAATTTGGGCTTGCACAATATTTTTGCATGTAACTGAGTGAATGATGAGTAAAGGGTCGAGTTAATGGTATGCTCGTCCTTGGCATCATAAGTTACGACACACAATGCCAGGAAAATAAACGAACACAAGGAGAAAGATGGGTGTGCAGGTGGAGAGCGGAGGCAATTGCTTTGTGTCATTTTTTCCAGTGGGCTCCCCCATCTCGATCTTCATGACCATTACAACGTGCTGTTCTCGCTTAGTGCAGGGTGCTCATGACATAACCTGCGGCCGCATCACACAGTCTAGCATTGGAGACCGTGGGGAGGACCTGAAGAAAACTTGACACTGGCATGATGCAATTATTATCAGCTGCAAACCAAAGGCAGGAAATGGCGCAAAGGCTGCGATTTTTGAAGCCAGCTTTCCACACACCAAGGTCATTATCATCATCATCAGCCTAACTATACCCACTGCAGGGCGAAGGCATCTCCCATATTTCTCCACTTAACCCGGTTCTGAGCTAGCTGCAGCCACTTGACTCCTGCGAACTTAACCTCATCCGCCCACCTAACTTTCGCCGCCCTCTGCTACGCTTTCCTTCCCTTGGAATCCAGTTTGTTACCCTAAGCGACTATCGGTTATCCTCTCTTCGCACTACATGTCCTGCCCATGTCCATTTCTTCTTAATTTCCGCTAAAATGTCGTTAACTTGAGTTATTTCTCTTACCCACTCTGCACGCTTCCTATCTCTTAATGTTACCCCTACCATTTTTCGCTCCATAGCCCTCTGAGTTGTCCTCAACTTAAATAGAACCCTCTTGGTTAGCCTCCACGTTTCAGCCCCATAGATGAGTACAGGTTAGCTGCTAAACTGCTGTATACTTTCCTCTTTAGCGATACCGGTAAGCTGCTAGTCATAATCTGCGAGTGCTTGCTAAATGCGCTCTATCCCAGTCTTATTCTTCTTGTTATTTCCTTTTCATGGTCTGGATCTGCGATTACTACCTGTCCTAAGTAGACATATTCGCTTACTACTTCCAGTTCTTCGCTACCTAATGCCAACTGCTGTTCCTTCCCAAAGCTGTTGAACATTCCCGTAGTCTTCTGCATATCGATATTCAAGCCTACCTTTCTACTTTTCCTGTCTAGGTCGTCAATCATTACTTGCAGTTAATCCCCCGAGTTGCTTAGCAAGGCAATGTCATCAGCAAATCGCAGATTACTGAGGTTTCTCCATCTACCCTTATCCCTAACTGCTCCCATTCCAAGTCTCTGAATACTTCCTCTAAGCAAGCTGTGAACAGTACTGGGGAGATTGTATCTCCTTGCCTAACTCCTCTATTTATGGGAATTTTGTTACTTTCTTTATGCAGAACTATGATTGCTGTGCAGCCACTATATATATCTTCCAGTACATTCACATACAGCTCGTCTACCCCCTGATTTTGCAATGCCTGCATCACCACCAAGGTTTCAACCGAGTCAAATGCTTTTTTGTAATCAATGAATGCTATGTATAAGGGCTGGTTATATTCTGAGCATTTTTCTATTACCTGGTTGATGGTATGGATATGGTCGATAGTAGAGTACAGTTTCCAAAAACCTGCTTGATCGTTTGCTTGATTGCAGTCTAAGGTTGTCCCGATTCTATTAGCGATTACCTTGGTAAATACCTTATACGTAACAGACAGTAAGCTGATTGGTCTGTAATTTTTAAGGTCCTTAGAGACCCCTTACTTATGAATGAGGATAATGTTTGCAATCTTCCATGGTTCCGGTACCGTCGATGAAATCAGGCACTGCGTATACAGGGTGGCCAGTTTTTCTAGCACGATATCCCCCCGTCCTTCAACAAATCTGTAGTTATCTGATCTCCAGCTGATTTCCCCTTCGTAGAAGCTTTCAACTGCCTGGTCATCATAACTACATGTAGGTGCATAGGCCTGTACAACCTTCAGGCCTGTACAACCGCTTATTAAGCCTAATTACGATGCCTGCCACCCTCTCGTTAATACTATAGAATTCATATATATTACCCGCCATGTACTTATTGACAAGGAAACCTACTCCTTGTTGTCGCCTCTACGGTAAGCCTCGATAACACAGTACATGCCTCATTCGGCCTCCTAACCTCACTAAGCCCTATGACATCCCATTTCATACCCTCTAGTCCCTGTAAGAGCACTGCTAAACTAGCTTCACTAGCTAGGGTTCTAGCGTTAAACGTTGCCAGGGTCAGTTTCCAATGACGGCCTGTCCAGCGGAGCCAGAAGTTCTTAGCACCCCCTGCTGCGTCACAGGTCTGACCGCCACCGTGGTCAGTTGTTCCGCAGCCGCTGGTGACTGAGGGCCGGGGTTTTATGGAACTAATCATGAGAGGTTGCGGCCAATTATTGCACCAGGGTGGCCAACTCCTGTTCTGGTGAGGGAGTGCGTTTCCGGAGGTGTTCACCGGTATCAGGTCGCACGCCAAACCTGTTTATGCAATTCCATCAAGACGCGGATTTTTTTTTTTAATTAAATGGCAACAACTTATAACTATACTCCTAACAGCATTGCCAGCATATAGAAAATTGTACCTCTATGGAAAATGGTGCAATGTTGTTAACTAGAACTGCACAGGGATAAAAAAAATGTTTCAGAGAGAAAAGCGCACTTTATTACTGTAATTCACATCTAAGCCAGCTTTCTGATAAAGGTGCCATTCAAAGTACAGGAAATGACCTTGCACAGAAGAGCTGACATCACGAGTGAGCTGGCCTATTAAAGCCTTATCATTCTTATAACAGGCACTTAAGTGCGCTCTGTTTCCACCAACGAGCTAGTAGGACTTTCATGACCTACAGTCAGCACAGGCCTAACTGAAAGTCAGCAGCAAAAAGAAGAATTGTAGCTACAATGACACAGAGCCAAAGAGTATGGCAGTGTCTCCAAGTAGAAATTTCTATTTTCTAGTAAGCTCCGACAGGTAGTACAATGTGTCTGAACTTGGCAACATCAAGGCCCACATCGCAACTGGTGTCCATTTGAAAATATTCCTTTTGCAGATACCAGAGACACCTGGTGGTTTGGTTTATGGGTTTAAAATGTCCCAAAGTGGCTCGGGCTATGAGAGGCGCAGTAGAGGAGGACTCCTGAAAATTTGACCCCCTGGGGTTCCTTAATGTGCACCGACATCACACAGCACATGGGTATCTTGCTTTTCGCATACATCAAAAAGCAGTCACCACGGCCAGGATTCAATCCAGCATCCGTGGGCGCAGCAGTCGAGCGGCGCCTTAACAACAACTGCACCACTGCAACGGGGCCCAGAGAAAGCCGAGACACCTGGGGGGTGTAGGGGGAGCCTCGGAGACATCTCATTCCTTTTGATTTTGGATGGCCATTTTTGCAAAAAGGGTATTTCTTTATTCTTTACTGCCTCAGAACAAAAAAAAAAGACGAGACATATGTAGCAATATATGGTAGACTATGTTTGCAGTGACTGAGCACTACAAGTGAGCATCCATTACACATGACAACTGTAATCAGCAGTTTTGACTGGATATACTGCTGCTATTGAAATAAAGCTTCTCTCCTGAATTTAGGGCATGCATGACCCATACGCCTGTAAAAGCATTACTCCACATCTGAAACAACAGCAGGGAGTATGTTTTTTCGCTCAGGCTCATGTTCTAACTTTAATCTCTCTAGGGACTGAGCTATCTCAAAGCGCTCGCATAAGTGGCAGAAAGGGATTGGGTGCTCAGTTCCAGTGTTAAGCATTATTGGTAGGGGTGCGCAAATTCTTGTTAAGATGAACTTTGTTAAGATTCTAGGATAAGATGGACAATGCGTGACCAAATGATGACTGGTTGGTTTCTCATATAGCTAAATATATAGGGTGTTTCACATAACCTGAACCAAGGATTTAAAAAAGCGAACCTTTTAGATGGCTCAGACTAACGACATATTGTTTACAGTCATGTAGTGGTCCTCTGCATAATTTTTAATATTGCACTTAGTCAGCTAATTAACTAAGAGCGCCAAGTCCAGTTCATTAAGTTGTAGAAGGGGTTAAGGTACAACCAATTCAGATTTTTTTTTAACCTACCTCCTACGTGATCGTTTTTTTCCAGCATTTAAAGAAAGCTGAAGAAGAAAATCAATAAGCAGAAGACTAAGGTAATGTTCAACAGCCTCTGGAAGGAACAGCTGTTTACATTAGGTAGTGAAGTACTGGAAGCAGTAGGCGAACATGTCTACTTAGGACAGGTAGTAACCGCAGATCCGGACCTTGAAAAGGAAATAACAAGAAGAATAAGATTGGGATGGAGCGCATTTGGCAAGCACTCGCAGATTATGACTAGCAGCTTACCAGTATCGCTAAAGAGGAAAGTATATAACAGTTGCATCTTACCTGAACTCACCTATGGGGCTGAAACGTGGAGGCTAACCAAGAGAGTTCTACTTAAGTTGAGGACAACCCAGAGGGCTATAGAAGGAAAAATGGTAGGGGTAACATTAAGAGATAGGAAGCGTGCAGAGTGGGTCAGAGAAATAACTCAAGTTACCGACATTCTAGTGGAAATTAAGAAGAAGAAATGGACATGGGCAGGACATGTAGTGCGAAGACAGGATAACTGATGGTTGCTTAGGGTAACAAACTGGATTCCAAGGGAAGGAAAGCATAGCAGGGGGTGGCAGAAATTTAGGTGGGTGGATGAGATTAAGAAGTTCGCAGGGGTCAAATGGATGCAACTAGCACAGAACCGGGTTAAGTGGAGAAATATGGGAGAGGCCTTCGCCCTGCAGTAGGTATAGTCAGGCTGCTGATGATGAAAGAAAGCCAGCGGTCTTTAAATGAAAGACTGTGGTCTTGCGCTACCGTATTGCGGCACTGCCAAGCAAATTTTGAATTAATGAAACCTGCATGCTCCCAGTTTCAAAATGAGCGGCCAACGAACACCACTATCAGCATAATCTCAAATGCGCGCCAGCCTATTCTATTGGAGCACAGAAAGCCCGAGCCATGATCAGCGATAAGCGATGAGCAGAACATCAACATCGAACTCAGAGATTTTATCGAGCTATCACAATGACAAAACATAAAAGGAAGAAGCACTCAAGTCACCTAAAAACATTTGTCATGGTGCAGTCCGTAAAATGAGCGGTGGCCACTCACTTGGGCCCAGTCATGGTTGTTGGGAGCACTGCAATATTGTATAATGCAGGAGCAGTCACGTCACATTTTTTTTATATTTCGTAGCCTTCCTTGAAATGCCGGAAAAAACAGCCATATTATACGCACAGCCACATCAAAATACAGTAAAAGCCCGTTAATTCGAACTTCACGGGATCGAGAAAAAATTATCGAATGGCCTCGAAAAAACTGACAAGAACCATTTGTATTACTGTAAATGTACAGTATTTATCGCATAATGAACTCACTGGCACAATGAGCCCACCCAGCCCCGATTTGTGCCTACGATATTAAAAAAAAAAAAAAAAGGCGTCAGTCATTAGCGTGCCCCTGTGTTTCGCGCCTTCAGAGTCCACAACACATTTCTTGGCAGTGCATCATGGTGCTGCGCAGCAATAATGGCGTGTTTACCTTTTGACTTAAGCTCCAGCAGAGGGGGAAGGGGGGAGGGAAGGGGGGGGGGAGCGATCTTGGCAGCACTTGTCCGGTTGTGCAAGCTTTCTTTTGAGTAAGTTCGCTTTATCATGCTATGAGTGACTGGAGCAGGTGCCGTCTACTGCCACTCCAATCATTAGAACGCGCGATAGCAGCAAGCGGCTTTTGAAGCGAACAATGCTAAAAGCCGGCGTCATGATCCGGGCTGACTCGTGTGCTTTCGTTGACAACCGATGGGTGAAAGGATGGATAGCTATCGCAAAAAAAAAAAAAAAAAAAGTTTAACTCATAGTGACCGTCCGGTATAGTCGGATCTCGTTGGATCTCGCATGAACAATCAGTTGGAGATTTTCAAAATGTTCGTTAACATAAAAAAATCCGCTAATGTGGCATTTACAGTAACGAGATTTGACTAACTTGGTAGAAAAATCTGGACAGGTTGTTTCCAAACCCCCTCCACAACTTGCAGAAATCCACTTGGCCGCAAAGTGAATAATAAATATTTAGCAAAATTTATTTAGTTTACTGATTGAGCGAAATGTAGAAAATACTTTGAGGAGTGCTTCATGACGAAAAATGACATGCTGGTGGTTTCACCAAGCTTTGCTGCAACATTTTTTTTTTAAGCCTTGTTTCAAGTTATGTGAAACACACTGTATTAAAAACAAAGGAACTATTTCGCGCGTCTTTCAGCTAAGACTAACTTTCGCAGTGACCGCGAGGCGCAGCGTTCCCTATTACCATAGGGCCTGCTAAAAAAATAAAAATAAAAGGAAATAGGAAACGTTTTTGTGCGAGAAAGCACACCTTGCACCATTGCGGAAAATTGGGAGGAAGCAATCTTGCGGAAGCACTCTTGGGATGAGGGAGATTTTTTAGTTGGTGCGGAAAAGCAAGGCCCTAGGCAAAGATCTGGCATGGTCTGACGCTGGCATTGTGCATGCTTCACATAGTACGCACCTTGGTGTTCAAAAAATGTGGTGCCGCATTCTAAATTGTGGCCATAACACACATTACTGCAGCACAAAGGGGGGTCATACATTATAGTGGCACAAGGAAAGGCATCACGTGCGTAATGTGAGGGCTCAAAACATTCGCTTTTGTCCCGACCATGAAAACATTAGTGCAAATCCAAGTGGCATGCCAAAATGCTTTTCGCCTACACTTATTTATGACTCCATTGAAAGCCTGCTTTGCAGCCTTTTCATTTCTCTATGCTGAAATACAGTAGCCAACAGACTTTTTGGATTTCAATAATTCGGACTTGCGCGATATTTCCAACTTCATTCAGGAACAGCCACGCTCCCCATAAGAATGCGCACATTTTCATGACCGATATCAGGACTCTCATGAAGTCCAAAAGTTTGATTTTTCGGATTAAAATTGATGCCAGCAATACTCCAGTGACCGTTTTTAGGACTGAAGGCTCGTTTTTCTGGCATGAAAGAGACACGAGCGGGCATCGTTGCTACAACTGACCGGTTTTGCACAGCTGCGAAAGGCACTTAGGCAGTCATTCTGTCATTCTGACTGGCTTGCTTGGCTCCTTGTTCATCATTTTCATTGCGGTGACCTACAAAGAGCACGAAATTAGACTGAAAATAAAACTTAGGTGTAATCTGCCAGGGCCTCGACAATGTTGCCGCCCGCAAGGCGAGGGGGAAAGGGGGAGGTTGGTACATGCACTGGGGCTTGCGTTTGCTTGCTTTTCCCCGCGAGTTCCATCTCATAGTCGTCATCACCGTTACTGAAGTAAACTGAATGTTATTACTTCATATGGCCCCTGTGTTAGTTCATGGCATGAGCAGACTCGCAGCTATGCCACAATCATGGCGTGAACATGACGAAAGCATGGCTGAGATAGTCTAAACTCGCTTTTCCCAGCGAGTTCCATCTCATAGTCATCATCACCGTTACTGATGTAAACTGAATGTTATGGCCCCTGTGTTAGTTCATGGCATGAGCAGACCTGCAGCTATGCCACAATCTTGGTATGAACATGACGAAAGCATGGCTGAGATAGTCTAAACTCGCTTTTCCCCACGAGTTCCATCTCATAGTCGTCATCACCGTTACTGATGTAAACTGAATGTTATGGCCCCTGTGTTAGTTCATGGCACGAGCAGACCTGCAGCTATGCCACAATCATGGCGTGAACATGACGAAAGCATGGCTGAGATAGTCTAAACTCGCTTTTCCCCACGAGTTCCATCTCATAGTCGTCATCACCGTTACTGATGTAAACTGAATGTTATGGCCCCTGTGTTAGTTCATGGCACGAGCAGACCTGCAGCTATGCCACAATCTTGGTATGAACATGACGAAAGCATGGCTGAGATAGTCTAAACTCGCTTTTCCCACCGAGTTCCATCTCATAGTCGTCATCACCGTTACTGGAGTAAACTGAATGTTATTACTTCGTATGGCCCCTGTGTTACTTCATGGCATGAGCAGACCCGCAGCTATGCTACAATCATGGCGTGAACATGACGAAAGCATGACTGAGATAGTCTAAACTCGCTTTTCCCCGCGAGTTCTATCTCATAGTCGTCATCACCGTTACTGATGTAAACTGAATGTTATGGCCCCTGTGTTAGTTCATGGCATGAGCAGACCTGCAGCTATGCAACAATCTTAGTATGAACATGACGAAAGCATGGCTGAGATAGTCTAAACTCGCTTTTCCCAGCGAGTTCCATCTCATAGTCGTCATCACCATTACCGATGTAAACTGAATGTTATGGCCCCTGTGTTAGTTCATGGCATGAGCAGACCTGCAGCTATGCCACAATCTTGGTATGACGAAAGCATGGCTGAGATAGTCTAACTGGAGATGTATAGTGGTTATAGCTTAGCACAATCCTCTTCTGCGGGGCACTGCACATGCGGAGATCACTCCAAGCGAGTTGTATGTTTCCCGCCGGCGCACCCGCCTGCTGCATTGTGACCAATTGGCGTGAACACTGGCGGCCACTCCCGCCACATCGGATCACAATGGTGCATGCGCACAAGCAGCACGCGGAAGCCACCCACAGTAGCGGATCGCGCTATGCTACAACTCTCTATTACAGACATATAAATGAAACATGAAGAGTGCCGAAGTGCGTAATATTTAAACCCAACTTTTTGCAGAAAAGTGATTTTTTCCAAGTTCAGACTTTTTGAACTGTTCGATTATTCGGACCCTTTTCGAGAGTCCCGTGGAGTATGAAAAACCGGTCGGCGACTGCACACCGAACTGCTTTGGTTTGAAATAGTTCGCTCAGACTGCAGGCTCTGCTCCAGGGCATGCCTAAGAAGGCAGTGCCCATGCACACTGCCATCATTCCACATGCCTCACCTGGCATGCCATGCGCAGCAGGAAGTTGACTAGGGCATCCGCATGGTGCTTCTCGATGGGACGGTCTGGTCGCGGGGCTGCCTGCCGTACCCGGCCACTCTGGTCCAGCAAGCGCCGACTCTCCTGCATATGCCACACCAAGGAGCCACCAATGAGCCAAAGCAATTTCGCAGCTACCATTAGAGAGCTGAAATGAAGTCTAAAATGCCATGAATATCATACTTTGCAGTCCCCTTTAAGCAGGCAAGGGCAGACCTTGTTTACATGTTCTGTCTATATGGTTCATATGCTTCAAAACTGTGAGCTATAAAAATTACTCTTGCGGTGCACCACTTTTACTGCGCAAGTTGCACCACCATTGTTTTTTCAAGATCACGGGGCACCCACAATGAAGCCTCCACTTGCTGAAGTTTAAAGTCTTTGCAAGGCTTCAAGCCATGCAAAACGTAGGAGTCTGAACATGCATTGAGCTGCATGAAGCTTCTCCACGATTCAGTAAGCCGGAACTTCGCGAGTTGTCAGAAGGGTGGAGTTCCAGACAGGAACATAAATGACACATGACTGCTCCTGCTTAAGTGCAGCACATTCGCGTAAAAAAAGAGTGGCGAAAAGAGCATATGTATAATCTGCCTGGCCAATGTGGCATGAGGTACTTAGGTACTTTCTACTGGGCTTGCACAGAGTACTGCGTACAAGTCTCAGCGCACCACCACCACTAAATGCCAGTCAGGAGACGTGCAGTTCTAGTTCTAAGAAATATCCAGGTATCAGGGACTTAGTTTGGTTTGGTTTGTGGGGTTTAACGTCCCTAAGTGACTGAGGCTAGAAAAAACTGCGTAGTGAAGGGCTCCAGAAATTTCGACTACCTAGGTTCTTTGATGTGCACCGACATCACATGGCATGCAAGTGCCTTGCTTTTCGCCTCCAGCAAAAAGTGACTGCTGTGGCAGAGATTCAATCTTGCATCCTGAGCGTACAAGTCAAGCACCTTAAGCAATGAACCACCGCAGTGAGGTTAACCAAGTTTGAATTGTCAAGGTTTAACACTATTAACACAGCATTCACCTCGGAGGTCTGTGGCTGCTGCTGTGCTGGTAGCGGCTGCTGTTGTTGGACTTGCTGCTGCTCCTCGCGGTTGCGTTGCATCTCCCACCGGATGACCACCTCGGCCAGGTCGACGGCCAGCTTCTTGTGCTCAATGTTGGCGTTGGGTGTGAAGCCCAGGCGCTGCACGGAGCTCACCATGTGCTGGATGAGGTGGTGGCGCACCGGGTAGTAGACCCGGTAATGGCGGTACAGCAGCTGCAGCATGTGCACCAGCTGAGCCAGGGTGTGCCCCTCCTCAACTATGATCTTCTTGGTCCAGTGGGTGAGCATCGTGTTGCCATCCTCCATGCGGGCAGGCATGGCCGGCGTCAGGATCTCTAGGGCCTGCCGCACCACCGAGCGGGCCTCCACCGCGTGTGCCTTCAGCAGGCTGTGGAACACCTGGGGGAGGAGGGCAAAAGAGCAACGCAACGTCACTGCAGGCTCCCACAAAGCATGGACAGGAAGGCCGGCATTCTCCATAGTATGACACCTGTTGTCATACTATGGAGAATAATATGACACCGGCACTTTTTCATTGTCTCCTAGTAAAAAAAAAAAAATTACAGGATTGCACTTAGCTTCACTTACGAGGTTAACCTCTTCTCTTGTACCTCTATATTGTGTGTTTGCATACTTGTTATTTCATTTATTTTCTTTTGTTTGGTTTCATCGCTGACGACATCGGCATCTCGGGACTCTTTTCCTCGACATGCGTGTCTGAACTGACTTGCATGTCGCCCTGCAGGGTTTTCTGCAGAGACCAGGCCTAACTAAGCAAAGCAAGAAAATTATATCAATGTGAGAACCTAATGCAACGTCTGGCGGATGCATCTCGTGCAACCCAGAGGACGCGACATTTTCACCATGAGCAAACTGCCCTGAGGCATAGCCATGCAAATCATCCTGGCATGCTTCTGGCATGGATCGATCCGCTCGATGCTCTCTGCCACGAACAGCACAATTGTGTCATGTGAAAGCATGACACAGTCGATCGAGCTGGTCATGGCTTCTCCTTTGAATTCCCACAAACATTGCATATTCAGAAACTCATGATGAGAGAGTTCCGTCCCCACCATAGGGCTAATTCAATAAATAACACGCGCTACAGTCTCCACTGCAGCATTGTACAATAGTGGCTTGAGGCATGCCTTTTCTTTACGTTTCGCATGTCCCTACTGAAAAAACGATTGCAACTTTTTCTGCATGACATCTCAACCAATCTTTGCAAGGGATTTTCAAGGGGATTCTTGGACTGTTTGATATGTACAATTATTTCATATAGGCCAGTTCATTACAACTGGGGTTGACGTTACTATGTGTAGTGAAGAGCACTGTGCATGGCGTAGTTCTGAGGCAGCTGTGGACAACCCCAAACCAACCACTCAGTTCAGTTCAGTCGCTCAGTTGTGGCTGATTCTTTCTGACCCTATACACCATATAATGACAAGCTGTCCGGTCTGCCATTATCTTTCGAATATCACATATTCAGCTGCAATGCCTCGAGGATACCATCTAACCATTGCGTTCACTGCCTACCCCTTCTCTTGTGTTCACCAAATCTTTCCCAGCATCAAGGGTTTCTCCTGTGACTCCTCTCTTCTCGTAAGATGACCAGAGTAGTTGAGAGCTTCAATTTTGAAATTTGACCTTCCAGTGAGCAACCAGGGTATATATGTTCCCCAGTATCGACCGATTTGATCTTCTGTAAATCCAATAAACTCTCAAGAGTCTCATTCAGTACCACAATTCAAAAGCGTCAAGTCATGTGTGATGAGCCCTCTTCACAGTTTAACTCTCGCATCCATACATCACAACTAGAAAACCATGGCATGAATTGTCCGGATCTTGGTTGGCAGTGTGATGTTTCTGCTCTTTACTAGGCAGTCGAGGCTAGCCGTGGCTCTCTTTCCCAGAAGCCGGCGTCTCCCAATTTCGGGACTGCAGTCCCCTTCCGAGGTAATCCTGTAGACCAAGAAGAGAAAATCCGCCACTGCTTGCACTCTTTGCCCCTGTATGTTCCAGGACTTGATAGTGCAATTTACCATGGTCTTTGTCTTCTTAATGTTCAACTGAAGACCAAACTACTCCATCTCTTCTTTCAAGCACGTCAAGAGCCTCTGCCTCTTGAGTTCTCCTTCATGAACTTTCTGCAATAGAAGTGGTATCATCCACATAAATAAAGGTTGGTGATCCATCTTCCAGCAGTCTTCACTTCAGCCAAAGACTCATCCAGCCCAGCCTTCTTCATGATGCACTCGGCATAGAGGTTAAATAGGCAGGCTTAACAGGCATCAGTTGTTGGTGATGGCATGGCCCTGAAGATTCTGTCTGCTAATTAAATGGCTACCTACTAAGCACGTTTTGTTGCTTAATTAAAAAAAACACTAAATACCTCCCATCTCTATCTTATCGTCTCTTCCTGCCATCTTTTCAGTTTGATTTCATGTGAAAACCTAAGCCTTGCATGAACATGGCGCCAGCTTCCACTGTTTGTCTTTTAAAAGGCAATAGATGAAATACATGTGGCAGCCAAGCGCCGCAGAACAGCAAAACAGCACATGCCATGCCTCCACTTCTTGCCACCTGCCTTGTGCTTCGTGCTGCCCAGTGCTGCGAATGTTCGGCCGTTTCTTCCCTTCCCTATTTCTCTCCGCACTTTTACTCTCCTTTACTTTCTTAACAGCCGCACCACCTTCTTTCCATATTTGTAGACAGCTTTACCTTATTTTTCCTACGAGCTGCAATGCTTTCCCTCATGACTCTAAAGCCTACGTAAAGTTGGCTTTTCCTGAGTGCTACTAAACATGGTGGTAATACCATTAAAAAAAAAAGTTTTTTTTTTTTTTCAGAAAAACAAAAAATTAGCCTTGTGATTCTAGGCAGCATGCGTGCGATGCGTCATTTCATGAGAAGTCGTCGCCGAAGCCAAACGCACTTTACTATAACAGATTTTCACCAAAAATGTCATCACTATATAGGGAGAAAAATGTACAGCAGTCTACGGAAGATGCACTGGGACTTCAGCCTCCCTTTACTATATTACGGCGAAAGTCTTTAATGCCTCATACTATCATTACCCCTTCATGGATCACTGCCTTGCCGTGGCGGAGGGGCTTGCGAAACTACGTCGTGCGTTCTGCTGTATAGGGTCACCCAAGATAGACAGGTCACGGCAGAGAGTTCTGACAAAATGTGATTCACTGGAGAAGGTAACGGCAACCCACTCCAGTATTTCCTGCCAAGAAAACCCTATGACCAGTCACGATAGCATTAAGGATAAGGAGCCGGAAGGTGAGACCCCCAGGTTGGAAGGCGTCCCACACATTACTGAGGATGAACAAAGGGCGATTCCTAGTAGCTGCAGGACGAATGAAGCGGCTGGGCTAAAGCCAAAAGGACGCTCAGTTGTGGATGTGTCGGGAAGTGACCAGAAAGTCCAATATTGCAAGGAGATATATCACATAGCAACATGGACTGTAAGATCTATGACGCAAGGTAAACTGGATGTCGTCAAGCGTGAAATGGACAGATTGAAAATTGATATCTTGGGTATCAGCGAGCTCAAGTGGACCGGAATGGGACGATTTGATTCCGGTGACCATTATGTCTTTTATTGTGGGCATGAATCCAGGAGAAGGAATGGGGTCGCTCTCATAGTAAACAGAAGAATGGGCAAAGCAGTGCTAGGGTACAGCCCCAAAAACTACCAAATGATTTCACTTCAGATCCAAGGTCACCCTTTCAACATAACAGTTATCCAAGTCTATGCACCAACCACTACTGCTGAAGAAGCTGACGTTGAGAGATTTTATGCTGACCTGCAATGCCTTTTAGACCGCACTCATCATCAGACGTCCTTCTTCTCATAGGAGACTGGAATGCTAAGGTGGGGAGTGAAGAAATATCTGGAATCACAGGCAATTCGGCCTTGGTGAGCCAAATGAAGCTGGGCAGAGGCCAGTAGAGTTTTGTCAAGAAAACAACCTGACCATAGAGAATACTCATTTTCAACAGCACAAGAGGCGCCTGTACACATGGACTTCACCGAACGGTCTGTACAGGAATCAGATCGATTTTATTCCTTTCCGGCAGAGATGGAGAAGCGCTATACAAGCAGTAAAAACAAGGCCTGGGGCCGATTGTGGCACCGATCATCAGCTTCTTGTTGCCAAAATTAAGCTTCGATTGAGGAAAACGCAGAAAACTAGAAGGCCTTTCAGGTATGATCTGGATCAAATTCCATTAGAATATGCTGTGGAAGTGAGGAATCGATTTCAAGAATTAGATCTAGAAGACAAAGAGCCCGAAGAGATGTGGACTGATGTTCGTGATATAATACAAGAAGTTGCTAGTAAGGTAGTTCCAAAGCAAAAGAAATGCAAAAAAGCAAACTGGTTATCTGAAGAGGCTTTGCAAATAGCTGAGGAAAGGAGGATGGCAAAAGTTATGGGGGAAAGAGAAATATACAAGGTTCTCAATGCGGATTTTCAGAAAATAGCAAGGAGAGATAAGAATGCCTTCCTGAAGATACAGTGCAAACAGTTGAGGACAACAGCCAATTAAGGAACACAAGAGCTCTGTATAAGACAATCAAAGATATCAAAGGAAGCTTCTGTGCCAAGCTGGGCGTGATAGAGGACAAACGAGGCAAGGACCTCACTGAAGCCTCAGAGATAAAGAAGAGGTGGCAGGAATGCACATAATAACTGTACAAGAAGGACCCGGATGTGCAAACCCAACATAAGACGGTTGTGATTACTGATCTCGTGCCGGGCATCCTGAAGAGTGTAGTTGAATAGGCCTTAGCCAGCCTTGCTAAGAACAAAGCTAGCGGAATTGATGGCATTCCAGCTGAGTTGCTTCAAAACCTCAACCATGACGACGCTGTTAACGTTCTGTATACATTGTCAGCAAATTTGGACAACCCTGCAGTGGCTACAGGATTGGAGGAGGTCAGTTTACATCCCTATTCCAAAGAAAGGCAGTGCCAAACATTGTTCCAACTACCGCACGATCGCGCTTATTTCGCATGCTAGCAAGGTGATGTTGAAAATCCTCCAAGGTAGGCTGCAGTAGTATGTGGATCGGGAGCTTCCAAACGTGCTAGCTGGATTTCGCAAGGGAAAAGGAACTAGAGACCAGATTGCCAACCTTCGCTGGATCATGGAAAAAGCAAGAGTTTTCCAGAAACCCATCTACTTCTAATTTATTGATTATGCAAGAGTGACTACTTAGATCACAACAGATTGTGGCAAGCTCTCCAAGAGATGGGAGTTCCAATTCATCTCATCTCTCTCCTCAGGAACCAGTATGAAGGACAAGAGGCCACAGTCAGAACTGGGTATGGTCTTAGTGATCGGTTCCCGATAGAGAAAAGAGTAAGACAAGGCTGCATACTGTCGCCCTGCCAATTTAAAAATGCTGAGTGCATCATGAGGAAGGCAGGTCTGGACGAGTCTTCAGCTGAAGTGAAGATTGCTGGAAAACGTATCAACAACCTTAGATATGCGGATGATACCACTTTAATGGCAGAAAGTGAGGTGGAACTCGGGAGACTTCTGATGCTCATACAAGAAGAGAGTGAGAAGTGTGGCCTTAAACTGAACATTAAAAAGACAGGTTATGGCCTCTTGCTCTATTAAGTCCTGGAGCATCAAGGGACAAGAAGTGGAAGCCGTGACAGATTTTCTCTTCTTACGCTCCAAGATTACCCCACAAGGTGACTGCAGCCATGAAATTAGGAGACGCCTGCTTCTGGGAAAGAGAGCCATGGCTAGCCTTGACCGCCTAGTAAAGGGTAGAGACATCAGACTGCCAACCAAGATCCGTATAACCCGTGCTATGGTCTTTCCAGTTGTGATGTATGGATGCGAGAGTTGGACTGTGAAGAAGGCTGACCGCCGATGAATTGATGCATCTGAATTGTGGTGCTGGCGGAGACTCTTGAGGGTTCCTTGGACTGCCAGAAGATCAAATCAGTCAATATTATCGACCATAAACCCTGACTGCTCATAGGAGGGTCAAATTCTAAAGTTAAAGCCCAGCTACTTTGGTCATCCATTGAGAAGAGAGGAGTCGCTGGAGAAAGATTTGATGTTGGAAAAGGTTGAGGGTCACCGGAGAAGGATAGGCAGCGAACACGATGGTTAGATGGCCTTCTCGAGGCGCTGCAGATGAAGTTATGTGATGTTAGGAAGATAGTGAGAGACCGGAAAACGTGGCGTGATATGGTCCATAGGGTCACGAAGAGACGGACATGACTGAACGACTCAACTGAACTGAACTATCATAAGCAAATGTGTCCGCATTTCAGGTGCTTGCCTTATATGGGCATATGCCAACCATTGAATCGATACTTAATCAATAACAATCGGATGATTTTGAAACATAATTTAGGCCATTTTCAAGATAATTTCATGATAATTTAAGACTAACAATAACAAAGTTAGGCAGTTGCCCATAGGAACCCATGTATTTGGAGGTCATCCTAACTATCACAGTAAAAGGACACTAAAGAGAAAAATGAAGTGGGCTTGCATTGATAGAATGCCAGTTCCTGGTTGCAAAACAAGCACTCTTACTGAAAACAGAGCTGTTATAAGGTAGTAAAGAGGAAGAACAGGAATATAGGTATCGTCGCCACAGCCGAAATGGCCGGGTCTCGCAACCACAAATCATGTGACGCGCAACGGATCCCGGAGGCTAGCAAATGCGAATCAAGTTGACCATTTGAATGCGGTAGTCTGTTTTGTCTCGAATATGATAACATGCTTTTATCACACGTAAACGACAGCGAAAAGACGAAAAAACAACTTAAATGTTACAAGGCAAATACAGTCGAACCCGGATATATCGAATTTTGGTTATATCGAACTCGCGAAATATCCCCTTGAAAATCCCATGTAAAAGTATAGGAAAACCGCGTCACATATCGAACTCAATTTCACCGGTCGTTCGATATATCGAACTCCGCATCACGCACTAAGAAGTGTGCCTTCCCCAATGATGACCGCATGACCCTCAGCCGTTTGCCGCGTGACGTTTTCAAGCCACGCGCGGAAGAAATGAGAGGGGACAGTTCGGCTAGGGCAGCGCCGCGCCCATTCCCCAAAGACGTGCGCATCTGCGGTTATCGTTTCCCCCGCGCCAGCACGTGACGTTTGCAAGCCATGTGCGTGAATGAACCAGAGCTAACTGCTGGGAACGTGAGGGGGAAAACGTGATAGAGCGAAGTGCAAGGGTGTGCCCATTCTTTTGCTGAGCTATCTCTCTCCTTCCTCTTTCCCGGCCTTCGTTCGCAGTAGCACGCGCTACGCATGCGCCAAGCCAGCTCAGCCCGTTTTCAGACAGAACGTCGGACGCTTTCTCCAGTGTGTGTTGCGAATCCTCTGCGCGTGGCGGCTGACGTGGCTATGGCGCCTGCGGAAGTTAAGAAGCAGCAGATATATCTTTTTTTTTTTTGCGAGAGTTGTTTGTTCTTACTATTGTGCTGTACGCGCGGCGTAGCGTAAGATATGGCGTTAGGAAGCGGCTTTTTTTTTCCTTTTTTTTTTGTGGGAGTTATTCTTGCATGTCGGTATCAACGAAAGCACACGGTCAGCTGCAATCATGACACCAGTTTTTAGCATTTTTCGCTTCAAACAGCATTTGCAGCTACTTTATCACGCTTTCCAATTATTTTGTGGCAGTAGACTACGCCCGCCCCAAGCGCGGCGTGATAAATCGAACCAGGCTTGTGCAATCAAGCCATCACGGGCAGTCTGCCAAGTTCGCTCCCCACCGCAGCAGGAGCTATCATAAGATAAACACGCTGCGATGTTATCGCTGTGCAGCATCTTGGCACGCTGCAAAGAAATAAGCTGTGGATGAGACGACCGAAACGGAGTGCTGTCGTCGATTTCTGCTGGCGATTTCTGCCGCGGCAACACAGAGACCTTGTTTTGAGCTGCGGCGGTGGCTCGTACGGCAGGCAGAGGGATGCAGTTCCAAGTTGGAAATTTTTTGCTCTGTCGCTGCCGCTCATCGCTGAGATCGCTTGCATGTGAGAGAGCTGGCTTTAACGCTTTTTTTTTTTCCAAATTCTCGAGTGCAAAAGTGGAGGGTGGGTTCATTATGCGAGTGAGTTGATTACGCGACAAATACAGTAACGTTTTTTCGCATCGTAGGTGCCGTCCCAAGCCGATTTCTGTATATCGAATTATTGATATATCGAACTATTTCGCGATCCCCTTCGAGTTCGATATATCCGGGTTCGGCTGTATAAAAATTTACTCATTTTGTCCGCTTGTCGGTAGATGCTGCTAGTATCTCAGCTAGCACGGCACTACCGGCGTCCACTTCAGTTTTGGTTATTTTCCGGCTGGAGGCACTTCGTGCGTGCTTGGACAGTTTGATTTGGGCTTGCGGCGCCTGAAATACGAGCTCGGAGCACCAGATGCGCCTAGCCTAAGTGCATATCGAATGAAGATCATGACTGGACACGCAGCTGCGATGTATTCTCCGCTCCCTGCGCGCCAGTAATCATGGGGTCTCCTCCTCCTGCGTCAATAGTGTGCATCATCCTACCCTACTATGTAGTAGGAGAAAACAGTTTAAATTCGACTGGCGAGAACAAAAAGAAGCTCAACTTCTTAACGAAATATCTCTGCAATAATTCGATTTTTTGCTGCCGGATATGCAGCGACAGTGTCACCAAATGCCGTTTATTAGATTTTGATAGCATATTTGGGTGTCTTTAGTGTCTCTTAAAGGTGTTTAACACTAACCAGAAAGTGAAGTCATGGTTAACTATCACTAACCAATGGTAATGGTTAGATATTTCATACACACCAATACTAACGGCTAACTAGTCACTAACCAGCACTAACTATTGATTAACTAGTCATTAACTACTTCTAATTAGCCATTACTCATGACTAAATAGTCATGAATAATGACAGATGACTGATTAACATCACACGGTGACGTCATCGGCTGTGACATGACCGGATGCGACGTCATGATGACGCCACATCCGGTCATGTTTAATAACCGGAAGTGATAATAAATCAGATCCGGTCATGTCGTCATGACTGGTAATGACATCACCAAAAGATTCACGCATATCCGAAGCTGGTGCCGCCGGGCATTCGATCCAGGCGTTCGTGCGACGCCTTTCATTTGGTGTTTCCTCGAACGCCACATGACAGAGCATACAGAAATAGACGCAGTACAGAAGGCATAAGCGGCGGAAGGCTTCTGCCTTGAAGCACTTTAGTGAGCCAAAGCGCCCCCTTCGAGTTTTTACTATATCAGATTCCTATAGCGGAGTTCTACTGTAACTACCGCTAAAATGTAAATCACCACACTCCAACTGAGCATGTTAACTGCACAACAAGTTGAATCCATGCTCTACAGGCACACATGATGATGCAAAGCAAGCCCATTTCTGTGATTTGTCTTTTCCTGTTTCCCTTTTTGAAAACCCCACCAGATGTCTTATGTCCGAGATGATAGGCAATTGATGCCACCAACTATACCATCCCTATGAGGTGTTAAGACACCAGCCAGAACTGCATGAACCTCACAGAAGAGCCCACTGGCTGGCCCACCCATGTCTTTCTGCCAAGTCGGACTACACACTAAGCACCAACGAAGCTAACAATACCGGCTACTACAGAAGGGTCACTACCCATCACCACACTTGATGAGTCAATACTCGAAAGGAGTCTTGCAGTTGACAAAATATGACAAGGACTACCTAAATCAATCACAAAACATGCCTGCATTCGAATAATAGACTGATTCAAACTAGCTCAAGAAAGTTTACTTTCGCTACCTTGCTAAGGTCAATCTTCCACGGCACGAGCCTGAATTCAGGGCTCAATACTATGTATTTGACTGTTAAAAAATACAAGCTTTTGAATTAGGAGCAATAAATTTCTTTCTGAAAGCCACATAGCAGAACTGTCTTCAGCGATGAAACAAGAGCACGTCTCCTTGGAAGGGATAGAAACCGTTGCTCTTCACTGAACCTGTGTGCCAACTTAGTACTAAAACCGTTGCTAAAGCAATGACAACAGAAAAGGCACTGAACTTAGGGCAGAGGTATTCCTAGCAACGAGGGATTTGCAACCACCAATGGGGCGCTGGCAACCTTCGTGACACCATTGGAAACTATGGTGCACATGTTCCCATGATTGCTTCTCCCAATACAACTTATATCTCATTCTCTTCCCTGACATGATCCACAAACAGAGCACGTCAGCAGCTTGGCATAGTCGACCCGTAGCCTTCAATGCTGGCATGGTACGGCGCTGTCACCGCCTGTGCCCCTTGCTGCACTGCATCCCGCTGCCTTTTGCCACAGGCCCCAAAGTGCGCAACCTTCAGAGTGCTCTAGGTTGACGCCCACTCTGGGGCAATGTGCTGGCACAAGCCACGTTTTACAGCCCGTACAGGAAAGTCAGTCTCGACGACTTCAAGGTCGGTGTTCCATGACCAGGAGTTGTAGAATGACCATGACCCAAGCAATAGCGCCGGGAGGTCGGAGGCTACCTGCGACATGTGGAATACGCGCAAAAAGGTGTGCCCTCTGCTGTCACCCTCACTGCCTGGCATGAGCTAATCATTTTCTACAGAACTGAAGAGCACAAACAGTAGGCAATCCACAGAGAAGACGTAGAAAAGACATCTCTGTGGATTTTCTACTGTTTGCGCTCTTCAGTTCCGTAGAAAATCATGAACCAACAAGGCTGAACCGAAATTTTATTGATGAGCTAATTATTACTGCACCACCATTACGCTAGCTTGCGAGTCTGTAGGGAATGAACTCCCAGAGCACTGTAGAATCTACATTGCAAAAATGAGAAAGCCTGGGCATTGCTGCTGCACACGGTGCATCGTGCTTGCTCTCATTATCTTTATGAACTAAATGCACCATCACTATCGTCGCTACTATCGTCATCATCATTGTTACCACTAACTGCTGTGTCACCATCATCGCTACTATCATTCTCTCGCTAGAGAAGCAGTACGATATGGCCGGGCGTGGCGCAGTGAGTTATTCAAATATTCATTATTCAAATATCGCACACCCTGATTTGTAATAAGGAAGTAATTAAACATTGACACCCACCCAAGCGCAGCCATACGGCTACAAAAGAAAAGTTATGCAGAATTCCCAGAAACTTCGTAGTTAAAGAAAACTTCGTGTTAAAGTGCTCCACTGGGGATCCGAGGGATGGAGGTTCAATTTCTGGTGACCGGATTATTATTGTTCTGATTATTAACAAATAGAGAGGATTCTTTCTGTCCAGTTTCTGCAGACGCACCTGCCTAAAGCTTTCATAAAGGAACGCTATGCAGCTTTCTCAGAAACTTCGTAATTAAAGAAAATTTGTTCTGTTAAATGTGCTCCGTTGGGGATCCGAGAAATGGCGGTTCGATTCCCGGCACAGACCGGATTATTACTGCTCTGATGAATGACAGGTAGGTGGAGCGGATACTTTCTGCCCACAGTTTCTGCGGACGCAACTCATGACCTCAAACTTTCGCCTTGAAATAAGGTGCGAGCTCACAAGCATCTTCCTGCAATGACACAGTAGTGCTCCTTATATATTCTGCACTGGGACCCCACAATGCACATGAAAGTGCACTGCACATCATTCCCACTGTGAGCCATGCCCTTCCAGTGGATGAAGACATTTCTTGGAAGGAGAGGACAATGTGTACGTCCGTCCCAATCTTCCTAAAGCACCGACTAGGCATTCGGGGACTTACCTCTCTTGGAATCACTGAAGAAACACCTGTGTGGCAGACAATTCACTAACAATACAGAAGTTCAGCAAGCCATTAAGACACGTCTTCGGGGACATGATGCATGCACCTCTGCCAGCATTAATGCCACAGCACACTGCTCAAACAATAGCTTCGACAAGAATGGTGACTACACTGAAAAGTGATGTGTGCCCATGACCTACTACTGCACATCAGTACCTCTGCCTGTGGAACAAAACCGAAGGTTGTCCATGTGAGTTTGGTTACCTTACTTTTTACTTACTTTCAGAACCACCATAAAATGTTGCCATTAGATGCATATTGAATGTGCACTCATAGATGTGTTGGAAGTTATTCCAATATTAAAACATTTTTGAATTTCTCCACCTACCTGGCCTCATGGTCAAACGTCTTCAGGCCTCCGAAATAGTTAGCTAGCATACCTGCCAATGTCTAAACTCGGGCAGTCACAGAAGGAGAAGGGGATGCACGTGTTCCAGGGAGTCAACGTGCTAGTCGAAACGATGACTTAGCCTGGCAACGATTTGCTCAATTCAGAAATATTTTGCAGTGGGAGGTCTGGAGACTCCTTAAATGCCTCACCAACAGAAGGTTAGGAGTAGAGTTACTATATAGGCTTTGCCAGAGTTGCGCGAAGGTGCCGCATCAGGAACAGAGTTGTGCAGTGTAGCCATACGCCATATTTGCCGGAGTCTAGCAGCGAGATTGGAAAGCAATTGAGAAGTGATTGCTTTGGCTGTCCCAATCAAAATACGTCACCATCACTATACAGCTCACACACCACGCCGCACCCCATCCCCACAATGGATGATGCAATGTATCGAGAGTGCCTGCCAGGTTGGCTTAATCGTGGTATGAGGTTACTTCACGGCGAAAGAAATAGAACATGCAACTCTAGCAAAGCCTATATTGGGCGCAAGCGCCACCACTGGAGCGAACGGCACTAGTGTCGACCTAGGGAAAAAAAGTGGGATCATGTGACTCCTCTTACTGCTGCTGAAGCAGACGCTCAATTGAATTTGTGCGTTCTAAAAGCTAATAGTCACGTTTATTTCTGAGGTTTTGGTTGATATAGAGTGCCAGTCTTGCACTTTTTGACCCTGCATCGATACTGGGGCTTCTGAAGTTCATTTAAGCTGTTGCTATGGTTGTTACTGCTCTGTACCCGGACGTAAGCGTGGGAACCCGGCACAAGCTCCCATTGCTACCCAAAATACAAACTCACAAAACTTTTCTTATTAAAAAATTTGAATGGGCAAATCAGCGAGTGGTTATTCTCATGATGTGCGCAGCAGATATTTCAGCAGTCAGTTTCGTCAGTCCCGCTGAAGAGCGCAGGGTCTCGCTGGTGTGAGCCAGAGCAGACAACCGGCAGGGTCATCGGGGGGGCCGGGAGCATGCGAGCCCAAAGTTCCAGCGTGAGGCAAGGATATCAGGTCACACCTCCACCAAATATAGAAGTACGTCGAGGATGGTGTCGAGGTCGGCGAGGAAGCGAGGCGATCAAGACCAACACAATCAGCATGATTACAATTTCACAACTGCTTCCTCTTCATTAGCATCCAGCGAAGGGGCCCGTCTTCTTCACAGTCCATAGAGTTGGTGCTAAATGTTTGGTGACTCGGCAGAGAAACAGCATGCGTTTTAATTTGCGCTTATCACTTGTGAAGCGTGCACAATAATTCGCTGCGTGGAACGCACGTCTTCACACTTGCTAAAAATTTAATCCATGTCATCCCCACAGTCAAAGTTGTTTGATCTACTACTATGTTCAAGAGAGCAGGCGAACGGTGCCACCTCTGCCGGCGCTATGCGAAGCCGCTCGGCATCTGTCAGGCTCCTGACGTCCTCTGCTCTTGCAGAGGAATCCCATTACCTGTGCACTAACTGCTTACATCTGACTGGTTGTGTGGTAACTTCAGTTATATTTTTTTTTCTTAACAGCAGCAATGATGCAGCCGTTGCACGTCATTATAGCAGCAAAGCTCGCCAACTTCAATAACTTTGATTCGGTGAAGTGCTTTGTTGCCGAATGAGTGGGTCTCATACCTCAAATTAAGCTTACACAGGCCCAGTCAGAGGTGCATATTAAATAAATAAATGAACATATTGCGAACGCGCAACTAAACTGCCTAGGAAAGCATCCTATAGCAGCAATTCAATGTGCATTATCTCACTCACTTCGTTATGCGGGCGCCTCAGAGAGGTGGCGTCACGGTATGTCCTCACACCCAATAGTAACTTTAGTTTGGAGTGTCAAATCATGCCCCAGCGACCTCTGGTGCCAAATTTTACTGAGTTAGCAACATAGCTCTCATTTCCTCAATATGCGCGGTTGCGGGCACTGTGCAACTGCTGGGTTGTGTGAGGGGAGGAGTAAAGAAGAAAAAGGAGCCGACAGAGCTGAATATTCTTCACCTGCCTCTCAATTTTCCGCAACATGTGCCAGCTGCTGGGAGCAAAATGGCAAATGGTCCAGAAACATGCCATAAAAGTGCACAGAATTTAAAAACTGAGGCAAAAGTGAGACAAGTAACAATTGATGCATTTTGATACATCTTGCCCTTTGGTGACAGTATCCAGGAATAAACACACAATATAACGAGCAATTATAGGCGGGAACAAGAAAAAAACCTCAACTTCTTATCGCAATATCTCAGCAATTATTCGATTTTTTGCTGCCGGATATGTGGCGATAGGGTCGCCACCTGGCTTCAATTAATTTGACTGGCTTCACCGTGTTATGCTGCCTGGCTTTTCCGAATGCTCGGTGCCGTGAGAAAAATGAGTACAAGGCACGACGTCCCCCTGCCTACTCACCTGCAGCACAATGCGCTTGTGGATGGCAAACTTGGCAATGATGTGGGCCAGCAGCAGGTGGCCATGGTACTTAGTGGCCGGATCGACACAGTTCTTGCCCAACAGGCAAGGCCAGGCAAAGGTCATAAGCCGCCGCAGCTTGATGCCCTGCCGCCTGCCAAGAAAAAGGAGGTGCCATAGTCACAGGACCGACAGCAGACTCCACAAACACTGTGCACGAATTTACGAGGCCATGGACATTGCTTTCATACAGTCCTGTGCTGCTCCCTCATTCACATATATTATGCATCCCTACTGCATGTCAGGGTGTGTTATCCTGTTCTGCTTGCTACCCACTGCGATTGCAAATGCCAGCGAATTCTGTCGCTGAGCACAAAGTTTCGGGATTGAATCCCAGCACTGGCAATTTGATATAAGATGAAATGCAAGAAATTCAAAGTGCCAACGATGACCTAGAATGCTGTAAATAAAAGTACAGTCTTAAATTTGCCGCACACCAACGAAGCAACGGCCCAATGGCACCACCCCACAAGAAGTGCTATTTCTTAATATGCCAGAGCATCCTAGCCCCAAACTCTCCAGTACAAGAAAAGCACTCTGTGGTTTGGCTTGCAGACCACTGAAGTGTGCAGCTGCAAAAGAGAAAGCGTGCTGCACTGCACCATTGCCGTGGATACCAGCTTTAAAGTAGCGTGCTCCCACAATTTCGCTACGGCACGGACAAACAAAAGGCAGCAGCGTGCACAATCATAGCTTCCTTCTCTCGGGCCTGGCTGTAGTCAAGGCAGCACCTAAGCATAACAGCACCTAAGCCTAGGCAGCACCTAAGCCACGCATGTACCATGGCGTGACCCTTCTCGCTCTGTGCCTGCGGCAAACACCACCTGGGGATCTTTAATGTGCACTCACATCACGCAGCACAAGGATGCCACTTCGTTTTGCCTCCATTGAAATGCGGCCATCACGGTTTGGTTTGAGCTAGGGGTGTGCGAATATTAAATATTTCAAATACGAACCAAATTATGTCGTTCGATTCGAATTAGCATTTGAAAAACTGATATTTTGAATTTTTTAACAGTCGAAAATTATCGAATACAATTGAACCTGAATGTAACGAACCTCTATGTAACGAATTCCTGAATTTAACAAAGTTTTTAAATTCCCCAATACCACACCCATTAAAGCCAATGTATTTTCGATCTCTATGTAACGAAGGTGGTCAGCCTTGATGTAACGAACTCGCGAAGCTGATCAGTCATTACTTTTCGAGCTTTTACTGCGTCTGCTAGTAGTAACAAGCGCCATCTTTGGAGCGCTACTGAACCTAGCTGGCATCGTTGTGTGCACGCGCTACCAGGCAGCGATAGCGTTCTCGGGTAGATCATCATCATTGGTTATGCTAGTCTTCTTTTTTACCTCCATGATGCTCGCAGTCGTCGCCATTTTGCGAAATGTCTCCGAGTCTCGTTGTTGTTCCTTTGTTCTGTCCGTGTTGCTTGCTTTGTTCCACCGTCTACAGTGTTCTTGGTGCCACATCGCGGTGGGGCGGTACGCAAGTTATACAGCTGCTTTTAAGCTGAAAGCTTTAGAGTACGGGCTACAGCATGGCAACCGCGCTGCCAGCAGGCACTTCGGCGTCGAGTTCTGCGTAGTACGCCACTGGAGACAGCGACTGCACTGTCGACACAGGCTCGGATCAATTTTCTGATCAAGAGTAGAACTGTATGGTCTGCCGTGAGCATTATACCATGGAACGCAGGGAGCGATGATGAGGCTTTGTGCAGTAAATAAAGTGCTTTTGGCGACCCTGTACTTTTAAAACAAGGGTAAGTTATGCTTGAAAGTAATGTTTTAGTTACATTTACAATAGCTGAACCTAGGAATCCCAATTCGCACCTATATAATTTTGCTTTTAGCGCTCTAAAACATTTGCTCGAAAATTATCCCCACGTAATTATCGCGCACCCCAACTTGGCATCAATTGTCCGCGAAAAAAAGTGCGAGCATTATGCGAATCAATACGGTATATTGAACTCGAAGGGGATCGCGAAATAGTTAAATATATATCAGTAATTCCATATACAGAAATCTGCTTGAGACGCCACTTGGGAGTGAAAAATTATACCGTATTTATCGCGCAATCGACCCACTGGCATAATGAACCCACCCGCCACTTTTTATGCCGAGAAATTAAAAAAAAACAAAAAGCGTTAGTGGGTGGCGTGTCCCTCCGTTTCAGCCGTCGCATCCACAGCTCATTTACTCGACATGCCAAGATGCTGCGCAGTGATAATGTCACGGCATTTACTTTTTCACTATAATTATACTTTTATAACTAGCTCTACCCGGTGTCATGCAGGTCCTTCCTGTACAGCATACCAGTCTAAAACATTCTGCAGAAGTTATTACTACTGGATTTTTCAGCGGAGTACAAACTTCCTTTTATTTGCAATTGAATTTTATTTTCAAATACATGCTAATTCTAATAAGACGAACAATGTTCGCTATTTCACTCATCAGATATCCGAAGGCGTTTTTCCATATTCATATTTGGTTCATACTCGAACAATTCAATATTTGCACACCCCTAGTTCAAACCTGGGTACTCCAGATCAGTAGCCGAACATCTTAATCACTGAGCCAGCGTGGTAGGTGCTTTCTCTCATAACCAGGTTCAAGTAGGGTTAAACCATGGCCCTTTTTTGCCATTTCATCCAATTTTGTAAGCATTTCAGTGTTTTCTTGCTTTTGGCAATCATTATCGTTAAAATTCCCACCTCTCACCCATGCTAAGGCCTATAAATCGAAGACAGGAATGAAAAAAATACATTATAATCACGAACGCTCCATCTCATTTCTGCACTCATTCATGAGACTCCGCATGACCTTCATTGGCTATATGCCGCTCTGGCTACAATGGTAGCATGGAGCGTAATGTCGCTCCAGCTCTAAAGGTAGCATAGAGCGTAAGCATGTTTTTTTCTATTTTGGCAGTTAACAATTATTGCGTGCAAATGGGTTCGCCGGTGGCAACACTTCAGCCCAGCACCTCGAATCCGATGCCTCGCCTCACCAGATGAGGGACCGGGGAAGAAAGGAGAGAGGGGAAGGGGGCCATCTAGTACAAGTGTTCCAACCCACAAAAGCAGCCCGCGGAACTCAGTCTTAGAATCCCTGCGTCAGACAATGCTCAATGAATTGTGGGAGTCCTCGCTGGCTTCTATCGCCAAATAAAATTTAAAAGTAGCATTTCATATTGCGTACTTGTCTTCCATCTGTATTCAACTACTTTTCCAGCTTCACTCATATCACTTTCTCGCATGGTCAAGTTCATGACTGACTGTGAACTAACCAACCAATAGCTTTGGAGCCTCTTCTTGACAGCCTAGCATGCTCGGTGCAAATTTTTGCATAGCCACACAGCTTTTAGGTTTGGTTAGTACATACGGCTCCTTTCCATCCTGCATACAACTGACGGAACTACACACGCAGTCTCATAAGGCACGGTGCGAGACAAGAGAGAAAAAAAAAACAAGCATGCTTTCATGAGGCACAGTGCTAGACATCAGAGAAAACAGAAAAAAAATTACAAGAGTTCAACACTGCTGAACTAAATATTGAGCGAAAGCATTAACTGCAGGTGACCGAGTGTTCTTTTCTTTTTCTTCTTCCTCAGCCCACATATGAAGCACCACTTTAACCCTCTCATGCATGAATTAAACTCAGTGTATAAAAAAATTATTGCATAAAAATGTCACTATATGCCACAAAGATCACAAAATAATTTATTTCAAGTAATCAACAACATCCTTATTATATTTTTGATGTGTCCTCATATGAGGACAACATGCCGTAAGGTGGTCTAGGTAATTGGCTTAAGTACGCAACAAAGTAGTGACAGTCTCAAAAATATAGAGCTTTCATACCAGAACACCGAAAGAGGCAACAAATCACATTGAAAGGATGACGATGGGTCTTGCATACTCTGCTTATGGGCTGTGGAAAGACTCAAAGCACTCTGGACATAGAGGGACGTTGCAGCGACCACAGAGGTACCTTGTCTTGCTACGGCAGGCACGACTTCGACAGCGGCTGGCGTACTTCTGGATGCTCTTTGGGAAATGCTGTCCGCCGTCCAACCTTTTTTCCAGTGACACATGGTGAAGCACCCTCTTCTTTAGTGATGGTGGAGGAGGATCGTTGGATGGGCGGCCTCGTCGCTTCAAGCTCTGCGCTACTTCCCCGCGGAATATAAGCACCTTGGCAATGCGACTTCGGAACTCAAGTTGGTCCATATATTGATCCGTGTCTTTGTCCCACCTCCATACAATCCAGGCGTTCACAACTGCAGCATTTAGTAGGTGGAAGAAAATTCTCAAGTAGCCCCTTTTGTTCCGCACGTCATTTCTGTACCTTGCAATCAAGGAATCCATGAGGTCGACACCTCCCATGTGTTTGTTGTATACTTCCACGGAGTATGGCCTGGTGACATCGATTACTTTTCTCTCTTTCCTGTTGAATCTATTCGTAGTGCCTTCAGGGTCCCGTCCTGCATAGCTTGAAACAACGTGAACAAGCGAGTTATCCAGCCACCTTGTCACCGTGATGTTGTACGCTGATGTGCAAATGGATGTGCTTCCCCTTCCGAGCGCTTTGAGCTCCTTCATGGACTTTAGCTTTTTATCTGCTCCTTGCAGACGGTTTGCTCGGCATGTCCCGACAAACATTATGCCATCCTCTCTCAGTTTCCTGACGAGGGCCATGGATGTGAAGAAGTTATCGGCAAGAAAGTTTATGATTTTTTCCTTGAAGTCCCTCGGACAGTCTGATGACAACATCACCCGCCATGCCATATTCGCCTGAAACGTTGGCTCGTCCCCCGCTTGCCCCTTGGTAGACTTCAAAGCGATAAATGTAGCCAGACACTCCTGCTCTCACCCACACCTTGAAGCCCCAGCGCTTCGGCTTGCTTGGCAGGTACTGCTTTATGGAAGAGCGCCCTTTGAATGGTATCACCATCTCGTCCACGGATTGGTATTCTTCAGGATCAACTGCAGAGCAAAATGCTTCGTTGAGTGCATCAATGACTGGTCTCATTCCAGCAACGCGGTCATTCTGGAATGTCACTGTGTCGCTGTTGTCTCTGAAATGAAGGAATCTTCGAAGCTCCTCAAAGCGATTTACAGACATTGCATTGGCGACAATGTCCATTCTAAGTCCGGATTCTGTAGACCAGTAATTCCTGATTCTTGGATACTTGATGTATGTCATAACAATGCACATGCCAAGAAAGACTTTCAGCTCTGGCAAGGTCAACCGTAAGTTTTCTTTGCCTTTTTGAACTGCATACAAATTTGTTTGAAAAACAATCTGTTCCAGTAAAGATTCTGGAAATACAGCCAAGAAGTAGTCAATTGGGAGCGTGCCGTGCACGTTGACCCTGTGCTCACCAGTAAAACCAGGAGGCTTCCCTGCATAATCGTTTTCTTTATCGGCGACCCATACTGTGGTGTCCTTTCTCGCGGTAGATGCCCTCACAGGTGCCCTTACTCCAGGGTTTGTTGAAGTGCCGTTGGCATGCACAGGCTCGCTGTCATCCCCCTCTTCTTCTGAGCTGCTTGAAGTGTCCAAATCGGTGAGTAGCTGCTCCCAATCATCCGCCTCGGAATCGTCATCGGAGTCAGATGAGAGGTCCAAAAGAGCGTCGATTTCCTCCCTGGACAGTCCTCGCTTTGAAGACATTTCAGGAAACTATTGTTTTTTCCACTGCGTAAGTAAGTGCGACATCTATATACAACGAAACTCCCGCCAAAGCAGACTGCACCGCAAACGCAAAGCGCGGGAAAATGCAGGCCCTTTGAGCCCAGGCCTGGCATTCTGCAGGTAAGGTTTTTGGGTGGCGCTGTAGGTGAGGCTATATCTTCAATGCATGATGTCCCCACTTGAGGACACATGTTCTCTTCTCTGTATACAAGTCAAAATCGAGAAACAAATGGCAACAAATCTCACGGACAATATTCGAGAGTTATACTTGGCGCAGATAATTTTTATTGTCGAAAAGAGCTATCGCCTGTCAAAGAATTAATTGTTGTTTCTTTGGAAGATTCAGAGACCTCAAACAAGCCTACTCCCCATCAGAGCCTGGCGTTTGAAGAAACATGGACAGCTAGTGCCATCTATGAAACATGTTAGGAAACTTCACATGTCCTCGGCTGAGGACTCCATGCGGCAGTGACACGCTCTGAGCGACTGAAGGAATTTTATAGACGGATAAATATGTGTCCTCATATGAGGCCCGTATGCATGAGAGGGTTAACCAACCGATATGAACCTGCCTTAGTGCCCTATAGGGGTAACTTGAATGTCAGGGTCCTAGCAGGCTGATTCTGACATAACCGTCCCATATGAAACGCGAGACCCAAGTTTGCAGCTCCTGCCAACTGAGCCGCAGCTCCGACCGCGCCACACCGACCACTTGAGCTGGAAGCCCATCTCTCACTTTTGTGTCACGTGGGATGCGACGTCACAGAGTCACGTAGGTAAGACATGGCTACCGCCGCGCTACGCAACCACTTGAGTTTGTAGCTCAGCTCTCACCCTAGTGTCACGTGGGGTGTGGTGTCAGCGTCACGTGGGTAAGACGTGGCTACCGCCGCGCTACGCTGAAGGCTCGAAACCTAGAGTAGTATTGCCTTCGCAATAAAACACGCACGCTCTCATAAGACACAGCACAAGATGAGAGAAAAAATAAAATGCATGCTCTCATGAGGCATGGTGCAAGACAAGCAAGAAAAAAAGAGAAGGAAGTAGACATACTTGTTGGCTGCGTCATGGATATGCGGCGAGGCCTGCTCCACGAGGAGGCAGGAGAACTGGAGCAACAGGATGCGCACGGCGTCTGATGTGCCAAATGGATTCTCGGGGTCGATCACGCGGTTGATAAAGACCGAGATGACGTTGTCAGGCGAGTCCCGCTCAGGCTGTGGGGGACCCCCGATGAGAGCCTCGCCTTCGCCACGCTCGAAAGAAGCCGCAAAGGCTGGGATGAGGAGCTGCTGCAGCACTTTGGCCAGCAGTGGCTGTGGAAAGGCAGGGTCCCCAAAGACCTCCACAAAGCGGAAGAATGCAGCCCGCTTCCACTCTACTGTCTGGCCCTTGGCTGCCCACGAGTCCAGGAACTCCCGCAGGAAGCCAAAGTCTGGCAAGAAGCGCCCCGTGAATGCACGCAGCAGCTGCAAGGAAGCGAATGAGACAGTGTTAGGTAAAGCAAATAGTTAGTGCATCTCGGAACAGTGCTCTTCAACCATACACTGCTGTATGCTGTATGGGGTTTAGTGTCCCAAAGCGGCTGAGGCTACGAGGGACACCAGGAAGTAATTTCGACCACCTGAGGTATTTTAAGGTAATGTGCACTGACATAGCACCGCACACAGGCACCTTGCTTCTTGCCTCCATCAAAAAAGCCTCCGCCGCCGCCAGGGTTCAATCCCACATCCTTGGGCACAGCAGTTGAATGCCCTAACCACTGCACCACCGCAACGAAGCGCTCTTCGATCATAAAACCACTAAAGGCAACGGTAAAGCACAACATTTATAAGGGCAAGAGCATCCAATAATAAAATAATACAGTGATATATATTGTATATCACAGCAAAACAGGACTGCCAAATGAATCGTATCTACAGCTGAACCCGGATATATCAAACTCGAAGGGGATCGCGAAATAGTTAGATATAGCGATAATTCGATATACAGCAATTGGCTTGAGGCATCACTTGTGATCATGAAAAATGATACTGTATTTGTCGCGTAATCAACCCACTCGCATAATGAATCACCCGCGAATTTGAAAGTAAAAAAACAAGCGATCAGTGGCGCATCCCTCCAGTTCGACAGTCGCATCCACGGCTAATTTATTGGCAGCGTGCCAAGATACTACACAGCGATAACAGAAATCGGCTTGGGACGGCACTCACAATGCAAAAAAAGAATACCGTATTTGTCGCATAATCAACTCACTCGCATAATGAACCCACCCTCCACTTTTTCACTCGAGAATTTGGAAAAAAAAATTAAGCGATCTCAGCGACGAGCGGCAGCGACAGAGCAAAAACTTTCCAACTTGTTAGAACTGTGTCCCTCAGCCGTTCGAGCCACTGCGGCAGCTCAAAACAAGGTTTCTGTGTCGCCCGGCAGAAATCACCAGCGTTTTCGCTTGCATGGTAGTCTCATCCACAGCTCATCTCTTGGCAGCGTGCCACGATGCTGCACAGCGATAACGTCAAGGTGTGTTTATCTTTTGATAGCTCCTGCGGCGGCGGGGAGCGAACTTGGCAGACTGCCCGTGATGGCTTGATTGCACAAGCCTAGTTCGATTCATCATGCCGCGCTTGGGGTGGGCGTAGTCCACTGCCACTAAATCATTGGAAAGCATGCATTGAAAGCGTGATACTATGGTTTGGCTTTTGTGGGGTTTAACATCCCAAAGTGACTCAGGCTATGAGAGGCGCCGTAGTGGAGGACTCCAGAAATTTCGACCACCTGGGGTTCTTTAACGCGCACTGAAATCGCACAGCACACGGGCGCCTTGCTTTTCGCCTCCATCAAAAAGCGGCCGCCGAGGCCGGGATTCGATCCCGTGTCCTTGGGAACAGTAGTCGAGCGCTGTAACCACTGTGCCGCCCCGGCGGGATAAAGCGTGGTACAGTAGCTGCAAATGCTGTTTGAAACGAAAAATGCTAAAAGCCGGTGTCATGATCGCAGCTGACCGGGTGCTTTTGTTGATTCATACATACAAGGATAAACACCTCCTGCAAAAAAAAAAAAAAAAAAATATGCCGCTTCGTAACGCCATATCTTAAGCTACGCCGTGCATGCAGCACGATAAGAATAGACGACTCTAGCCAAAAAAAAAAAAAAGGATAAAACAAAAAAAGATAGATCTGCCGCTTCTTAACTTCCGCAGGCAGCCGCGCGCAGAGGACGCGCTGGTGAAAGCGTCCGATGTTCTGTCTGAGAACAGGCTGAGCTGGCTTGGTGCATGCGCAGCGCGTGCTACTGCGAACAAAGGCTGGGAAAGAGGAAGGAGAGAGATAGCTCGGCAAAAGAATGGGCACACCCTAGCGCTTCGCTCTATCGCGTTTTGCCCCTCTCGTTCCCACCGGTTCTCTCTGGTTCCTTCACGCACATGGCTTGCAAACGTCCCATGCTGGCGCGTAGGAAACGAGATGCTAGCGCCTTTGGGGAATGGGCACGGCGCTGCCCTAGACCAGCGTCGCCGAACTGTCCCCTCTCATTCCTTCCGCGCGTGGCATGAAAACGTTATGCGGCAAAAGGCCGAGGGTGATGTGATAGTCTTTGGCGAAGGCACACTTCCCAGTGCGTGGTGTGGAGTTCGATATATCGAACGACCGGTGAAACTGAGTCCGATACATGACGCGGCTTTCTTATACTTTTACATGTGATTTTCAAGGGGATATTCCGCGAGTTCGATATAACCAATATTAGATATATCCGGGTTCGATATATCCAGGTTCGATTGTACTTTCTGCACCGCAAAGATCATCAAGGCTGAACCACACAAAAGTAATAATGCCATACAATGCCAGCGCTAAGCAGTTTCAAAAATGTTTTTTTCCATTCACACCCAAACAATGGAATCATCTGTCTGCTTCGGTTGTTGAATGTGCTAGTTGAATGTGCTAACATTGATACTTTTCAGCAATCTTTGCAAACTTACCTTTTGTAACCCCCTCCTGCCTAGGCAGCACTGCTGCCTGCAGTATTTGTAAATAAATAAATAAATAATACTAATATAACTGCTTGCAAATGTGGAAAGGCGAAGTGCATAATTTTTGAGGCCAGTCTACACAAATTAAATTCGCAGATTTTTTCGACCAAATTACAGGTTTGGTTCTACAGACTCCAGAAAACCTGCCTGAAACAAAGATCAGCTATGAGGCATACATAAATCCAACCATAGACTTGAATGAGCCTTAGGCTGAGCTGGAAGCAGTATGAATTATCTAAATTTATGGAGATTGTTAATGAGGTTTTACTGTACAATGCTTCAAAGAGCACACTGTGAATGTTCATCCTTCTCAGGCAGTAGGGGCTGCAAGTTGGGAAAGATTACTCATATTTCGAGTAATTTATTTGTGCTCACTTACATTAGATGCTCTTGAATGAGGTTACTGAGGTTGCTGTAAGCTGATACCTCTATGAATGAGAGTCTTGGCTCCAACCATAGGTAACATCCCTTCTCTGTTCTTAAAACTCGTTTACTGAAACTAAGTCCTGCGTGCCACACCGTTCGTAAAATTTACTAACCGACTCAACTCAGCCCCCTCCCACCTCCATACCTGGAACAAGAGCTCTATCTCGTGGGGCCGCTGCTGCACGACAGCCAGCAAGCAGCGGCAGAGCAGCTTGGGTTCTCGCCACTGAGCCAGTCCACCAGCGCCCGCCTGGAAAGCGTCAGATACCCAGACGGAGCGCAGGCGCTGCACCAGCATGGGGCGCTCTGCCAGGAACTGGGGCTCGCGCCTCGCCACTGCCGCCACCAGACGCACAGCCAGGCGCTGCAGCTCAGGTCCCTCGTCCAATAGTTGTGCCAGCCGGTCCACGCAGCTCACTGTCCGCTGCAGTGCTGCCCGGAACGTGGCCCCGTCCCGCAGCAGGTGCTCCAGAAAACGGCTCAGCTGCTCGTCCTGCACCTGAAAGAGGAGAGGAGGAGGTATTCTTCACTACTGCCTCCTTCCATCTGGCCGGAATCACCCCAGATATTTAAGGGGAGACAGGGCTCTAGGAAACACTTTTCTTTACTATTAGACTAAATGCAATGAAAACGCAGTCTTACAATTTTTTATGCTGATTTCAAATATGTAATCACTTTTATAATATGCCAATCAGTTTTCAAAATATCCGAAATTTTCACTCCTTTGTCTACACAAGCACTAGGAAAAGAAAATGACTAATCAGCGAACTATTATAAACGTGGGGCTAAGTAGTATACAGTACAAGGAATACAATGTAGAAACTACATTTTTGAACAAGGCAATATTAGTCATTTTACAACACTGTATTTTGATTTAGGAGAAAATGATTTATGAACTATTTAAATTAAAGTGCACAAAAATATTTGCAAGAAAAAAATGAGACCTCTGTTCCCAACATTGTATAGTTTAATCACTCAAGAATGCACTGAAATTACGATTACTCTATCTGCTCTAGATGCAAAGATATCCTTCTTAAAAACTAGCAAAAAGTCTAAAAATTTTTTTTCAGAAAACGAGAAAACATGGGCGCTTGTGTGCACTTTATAAAGTTAAATTATAGGCCCAGGGAGCGAATAAAATACAGTAATACCTCGATAATTCGAACTCTGTTAATTCGATATCTCGGATAATTAGAAGATTTTCTGCAGTCCAATATTTTCCAATGTAAATGTGACTGGATAATTTGAACTAGTGGCCTGCGCCAGGTCGATTGATTCAAATATTTGGGGTGCTACATGGCAATCCCAGACTCATGCTTCATCGCAAATCCAGGAACCGATATCACTACAATGCCACAAGGCAAAGCCACATAGCGATGGTGAAGATTTATAGGCGAAGTACCCCAGCCAGAGCACTCTGAGCACAAAAATCGGTCCTCAGTGTGCCCCGTGGACTGCCAAAACACGCGCCTACAAAGGAGAAGACATGCTTCACTGCAACATAGCGGACATACTGTTTTTCAAGTGATTTCGCTCCTATTCCATCTTACACCGTGCTTCCCACTGCATCAGCAGCAGCACTTGTTCCGTGCTGCGACCGCTCCTCCCCCGTGCCTCCTATGCTGCAAGTACACACTACGCAAGTCTCACCTCGCCATTTCTTTGTGTTGCGCGTGGCGGTCAGGGTCAGCTACTGTGCCCTTGTTCTTTTGGGCTGTGCAGAAGTGCTAGCTTTGTGACCGCACTAGTGAACGAAATGCCGAAGTGCAAGACTTTAACGCCGAAGTGCAAGACTAACGCTGCAGCAGAAGTTCTGCTTGATCCAAGAAGCAGGCAAAGAACGCTTGTTACAAGACAGAGTTTGCTAAGACCCGGCGTGCCCCTCTCCATGTTGTCGCAACAATCAGCGACAAGTCAAAGATACTAGAGGCCTACGGCAAGACACATTCTTCGAAGCGGTCACAAGTGCGGGCTCCTGCATAACGAATGTGGAATCTGCTCTGCTTCGCTGGCTGCAGAAAGCAAACGCAGCCCACCTTCCCACCAATGGAACGATACTGCGGGAGGTCAACGACCTGGCTCTGTAACTTGGGCACGAAGAATTCAGGTGTAGTAACGAATGGTTTAGCCATTTTAAGGAACATAATGTTTTGACCCATCTGTGGTGAGAGCGGCAGCGCCAACAAAAGCGTTATCGAGAATTGGAAGAAGTACACATTGGTGCTGCTGCTTAACAGACAACGCTTACAACACTGACGAGGCTGCACTTTTTTTTAAGATGCTCCTAACAAACATTTGCAGTGAAGGACATCGCAGTCAAAGGTAGAAAACAGTAGAAAACAGGCCAAGGACAGGATTACCGCGCTGTTCGGAGCGAACATATGAGGCAAACACAAGCTGCCACTACTGGTTGTCGGGACAACGGCGAAGCCTTGCTACTTCAAAAATGCGCAGCTGCCGCGGAACGGTGAACTCATCTACAGGCACAATAAGAAAGCCTGGGTGACAGGTGCAATATGTAAGCGGGGACCTGGGTCTCTTCGGCTGAAAATCCGTCAAAAATTGGATTTTCTGTCCGTTGTTTTCGCAATCCTGAGATCTTTCTATAGCTACCTTTGAAATTTTGTTGAAAAGTACCACCTAATTCGCACGCTATAGAATTGTAAAGGCGAAAATCTGCGCAAGTGGCCCTTTATATTGAGGTTAAATCACACCGAATTTCAATCGCTTACAGTTTGAAAAATATGCGCTCCGCGGGCGTAATCTTGGTCTCACTAGAAAGATCGCGATTCAGGCTTTTCAATTATTTCGATTGGTGACCATGAATGAGCCCGAACAAAGTGGAAAACGAAGGAACAAAATCGCTTGAAACGCGCTGCTATTGGTCTCCCACCGCACATAAGCAAGATGGCGAGCTTTGATTGGCTGGCGGTGTCAGCTGCTCGCGGTCCGGCGCCATTTTGAGAAAGTCTCCGTTAAGCCTAGTTTGCCCAGCGCTGCTCCTTAGACATGATCACAGCACAAAATGCGCAATATTTAGATTCGTGCTTCGTTATTAGCCTAAAAAAGCAGCAAAACAGATAAATGCATCAGGGACGCTACACTTCCACATCAAGTTATCTGCAATCAATGACGAAGCAACAGCGCTTCGCGTCGAGTCCACGATGGCCTGATAACGGTGTAGCATAGCCGGTTGTGCTCAGTGTGGCAGTAAGGAGCGGGAACGACCTTGTCGAAGCAATTATTGCCGCGTACGGGCACCTTAATGGTGATGGTGCAGATGAAAAAGTGATGCCTAAGCAGCTTTGAATGCCGTGATAGATCACGCAGTGAGGCAGTGCCGCAACCACCCACAACGGCAGTCGCAACACGGCTTACCGCGATATGCGGAATCCCAAGAGCTGCGTCCATGCCAACCAGGCTACCACTACAGTTAAACTTCGATATAATGAAGCCGTAAAAATCGGCAGTTTACTTCGTTATAAAATTTCGTATCGAAATTCCGTGCAGAGTATGCGGAAACATTACCTAAGCACTTGCCAATTATAAGGACTTCGTTTTTATTTCCACTGAAAGTAATCCGTGACCTACTTTTGCGTCTGCTTAGCTACAAAAAATGGCCCCACGCTGCGTTCTTAGGCCCACAGGGATTGCATCGTTTCTTGCTATCCTGTTAAACTCGCATAGCGCCGCAGCACGTTTACTGCGCCATGCACTTCGCGGTTACTTTGGGCTTAGCTGTCTTCGGCGTCAGTGTCACTGCCTGGGTCCTCCTGCGGAAGCGGCGGCCGCGCGAGAGCCGTGCAAGAAAGGGATGACAGACAGCATGCACGCCGACGCTTCAGCCTTCGCAGGCACGGGGAAGAGTTTTTTTGGATTGTAGCAAAGGGGTGAGCAGAGGAGCTGCCGCCCTTTTCCATTTGTGAGGAAGCAAAAGGAGAGAGGGAGAAAAAAAAAAGCGGGAGGCGGGAGCGCGGATACTCTAGCGGCTTATCGCTAATCTCTTGCTGGTAGGGAGCATATGCCGCGCTCCCCCGGGAAGCCAGTCCGCGTGAATTGCCTGTCTCACGCGCTGGCAACGCTTTCCCTTTTGCAGTCATCCCCTTTGCGAAATTTTTGTCCTTCCGGTTAAAATTTATCTCAAGATTTCGTTATAATAAAATTACGGAGACATTTATTTCGTCATCACGAGATAACTCCGTTAACTTCATTATATCATGAATTTTGTTATACTGAAGTTTGTTATACCGAGGTTTAACTGCACTTACGTGCCTTGGAAAGTTGCAAAACAAAGCCAGGGTGGCTGGGCCTAGTGATACAGATGCCGATATGGATTGCAGAAGCTCGCGGCAGAGGGAAAATAAAATAATGAAGATGACCCATGAATTTGGGCACAATCCGTGGGCGGCATCTGGAAACATTTGTGCGCGTGCCTTTTGAAGACTATTTTCGCATGGGTCTCGAAAGTTCAAGTGCGACCCTTACACTGATCTTTTTTTTTTTACTGGCTTCGATGACTAGGGGGTGCAGCCCATCGGGTGCGGCCCTTACATGCGTTTATATGGTGTGTGGTGCCAACTTACCTGTGGATCTGCGAGCAGCAGCTCCAAGGCTGTGACAGGGTGTCGCTCTAGAAACCGGCGCAGAGGTGCCTGAAAGTGTAGAGATTCCAAGCAATACGATGAAACCTCTGCAAGCGCATTTTTCCGAGTGTTTAGCAACAATATGGATGAACATAAAACAGCCACGTCGATGCCTACGTGACCTGAAACCCAGCAAAACGTTATGTTATGTCCTTGTGCTGTTATCTTTGCTATATTGTATACTATACTATTACCGTAATGGCATGGTTGCATTTTTGGAATTTAGAGGTGTAAGTATGCTCAGCAAATCTGCGTAAATAACGCTATTCTCGATGTTCGTGTTGATAATTTTTTCTACAGCTTGCAGGACAACATAGCATTCGGCTGTAAATATTGATGCACATTGATGGATTCTAATTTTTCGGACCACCCTTCTACTACAGTCCAACCCGGATACAGTGAAAGCTCGTTAATTCGAACCTCGATAATTCGAATTTTCGGATAATTCGAACTACACTAAAGCTCCATAGAGATCTGTGTATAAAAAAGCCCGTTAATTCAACAAGAGTCGGTTCCGCTACGGATAATTCGAACTACGCGCTGCCGCGTCTGGGCGGCTTGGCGCACATCACGCGGCAAAAGAAAGAAAAAAGGTAAAGGAACGCTTCCGCGATCGGTAGACATAATTAGAGGCTGCGCACGTCCAAAACGGGGACAGAATAAGGAACCAGGTAAAACCATAAAAGAGTGGGTAAAACTAATGGCGCCATGACCGGCGTGGCGGCCGGCAGCGTTGAAGGGAGGGGACGCGGCCGCGGCAAGGTCAGTGCATGGCCGCGCGGCGGCGGCGGCTGCCTGCTCTCTTCTGCGCAACCTCCGTAGCTCGCAACTAAATACTCGTTAATTCCAACCCTGTTAATTTGGAAATAGGGATAAGTACTGTCGGCGCGGTCCCAGCCAATGCCCATAAAAGGCTATGATATCGGACGGGCACTATGGGTTAAACTTTTTTTTTTTTTGCGATAGCCATCCATCCTTCCACCCATCAGTCGTCAACTGAAGCACGCGAGTCAGCCGCGATCATGACGCCGGCTTTTAGCACCGTTCGCTCCGATGATTGGAGTGGCAGTAGACGGTGCCGCCCGCCCAAGTTGCTATTAGCATGATAAAGCGAACATACTGAAAGGGAGGCTTGCACAACCGGATAAGCGCTGGCACTTTGCCAAGTTCGCTTTCCTGCCCGAGCTAAAGTCAAAAGATAAACACGCCGTTATCGCCGTGCAGCATCTTGGCGCACTGCCAAGAAATGTGTTGTAGACCATGAAGGTGCGAAACAGAGGGATGCGCTACCGACTGACGCCTTTATTATTATTATTATTTTTTTTTTTTCAGATTCGTAGGCACAAATCGGGGCTGGCTGGGTTCATTATGCGAGCGAGTTCGTAACGTGACTAAATACGGTACATTTACCGTAGTACAAACGGTTTTGGTCAGTTTTTTCGAGGCCATTCGATAATTCGAACATCGAATAATTCGAACTTTTTTCCCGGTCCCGTGAAGTTCGAATTAACGGCTTTTATTGTATATCGAACCCGGATATATCGAATTTTGGTTATATCGAACTCACGGAATATCCTCTTGAAGATCCCATGTGAAAGTATAGGAAAGCCACGTCATATATCGAACTCAATTTCACTGGTTGTTCGATATATGGAACTCCGCACCACGCACTAGAAAGTGTGCCTTTCCCTAAGACGATCGCATCACCCTCGGCCGTCTGCCGCGTGATGTTTTCAAGCCACCCGCAGAAGTAATGAGAGAGACAGTTTGGCTTGAGCAGCGCCGCGCCCATTCTCTAAAGGCGAGCGCCTTTGCGGTTATCGTTTCCCGCGCGCCAGCACGCGACGTTTGCAAGCCATGTGCGTGAATGAACCAGAGAGAACTGGTGGGAACGAGAGGAGGAAAGCGCGACAGAGTGAAGCGCAAGGGTGTGCCCATTCTTTTGCCGCGCTCTCTCCTTCTTTCCCAGCCTTCGTTCGCAGTAGCACGCGCTACGCATGTGCCCAGCCAGCTCAGTGGCTTAGCTCGTTTTTAGATAGAACGTCGGACGCTTTCTCTAGCGTGTGTTGCGAACCCTCTGCGCGCAGCGGCTGACGTGGCTATGGCACCTGCGGAAGTTAAGAAGCGGCAGATCTATCTTTTCTTTTTTTTTGCGAGAGTAGTCAATTTTTATCATTGCACTGTACGCGCGGCGTAGCATAAGATATGACGTTACGAAGCGGCATTTATCATTATTTTTGCATAAGATATGACGTTACGAAGCGGCATTTATCATTATTTCTCTTTTGCGGGAGTCGTTTATCTTTGCATGTATGAATCAACGAAAGCATGCGGTCAGCTGCGATCAGCACACCAGCTTTTAGAATTTTTCACTTCAAACAGCATTTGCAGCTACTGTATCACGCTTTCCAATGACTTTGTGGGAGTGGACTACACCCGCCCTAAGCGCAACGTGATAAATCGCACCAGGCTTGTACAATCAAGTCATCACGGGCAGTCTGCCAAGTTCGCTCCCCGCCGCCACAGGAGCTATCACCATCAAAAGACAAACACGCCCGACATTATCGCTGCGCAGCATCTTGGCACACTGCCAAGAAATGAGCTGTGGATGAGACGACCAAAACGGAGTGGCGCGCTATCGACATGCAAGCAAAAACGCTCGCGATTTCTGCCGCGGCGACACAGACACCTTGTTTTGAGCAGCCGCGGTGGCTCTAACGGCAGAGCGACGCAGTTCCAACAAGTTGGAAATTTTTTTGCTCTGTCTCCGCTGCTCGTCGCTGCGATCGCTTAATCGCTTGCATATGAGCGAGCTGGCCTTAATGCTTTTTTTTCTCCAAATTCTCGAGTGCAAAAGTGGAGGGTGGGTTCATTATGCGAGTGAGATGATTACGCGACAAATATGGTATTGTTTTTTCGCATCGTAAGTGCCGTCCCAAGCAGATTTCTGTATTCGAATTATCGATATATCAAACTATTTCGCGATCCATTCGAGTTCGATATACAGTTGAACTTCGATATAACGAAGTCTTACTTGCCGCCGAAAATTTCGATACATCACGAATTTCGTTACGCCGAGGTTCCCATGTTTCGGCTGTCAAAATAAAGTATAACTGGCTCGTGGAGCACTGCTAGTTGATGGGAACTTGTAAAACAGTTATTGAGGAAATACGCAAGACAGTCTAGTAATAGCAGCGCTAACAAGGCACCGGATGTTTTTTTCTAATCAGGAGCATAATAAGTGATAGCAAACACCGCGACGGCATCATTTTTCTCCGTGTGCGCATAGCAAAAAATGAGCGCAGCGTCTAGTACTCAAAGCTGCCACAAGATGTCGCCACTGGTATCATCATCATTAAACATTAGGAAGTGGGGACGCATCAATGGGGAAAAAAATAAAGAAAAATATGTTCGCATCGCTCACGCCGGCGCGCCGGCACGACTACCTTGGGCGTGGCTAGTTCTTGCTGACTGTGGGATTGTGCCCGTGACGAAGCGCTTGGCGAACGCTTATGTGACGGTTAAGTGAACGGTTTCTATCAGTGCTTAATTACGTCGCTTTTCTTGCTCTGCACTTTATTTTATTCGCTGTATGCGACCAGGGCATGTTTTTATTTTACTTTTCTTTCGCTGCTCGCCCGTTTTAACGGTACGGTCACACTAGCTCTATCAGTTTGTCAACACTGGCCTTTTTTTTTTTCTAAGAGGACATCGCACGCAAAAAAAATAAACAAAAAAAACTGATGCTGCAAGAACTCAATGGTCGTGTTATTCATTGAATTACGAGACTGTTTCATGAATGCAAAAATGTTTATTGGAACTTTGTGGAGTATGTGCAGTCGATCCAGTTCACGTGGCAGCAAAGAACTCCGTCAACTTTAACTTACGCTTTTCAATAAAGGTCGGCGTTATAAGGCGCTCGTATGTAGACAGAGCTACCAAGGTCTGCTCATGTGAATGCACGCCCGCGTGCACACGCAGAACATCCAGCGCATCCATGACTTGCGTCGGTGTAGGAACGCTGCTCGCTCACCACATGGGCGTCTTGGTAAGAGTCGTCATCCTCCATTCCAGTGTCGGTGACACTGAATTATAGCGGCATCATCCAGCTCTTCGGTTGTAAGAGCACAAGTCTTCAAGCGTCACGTCGCTGGGAGCACCACCCTGATCATAGAGTAGCTGCCACGAGTCACCGTCTGTGCTGGATGTGGATGGCATGATTTTGTGGTCGTTGTCATTAGCTTCGCAACCCAGTTTTGGTTTGAGTGCATGCTATCCTTGAAGCCCGCTTTTTTGAAGCAATTCGCTATAATCTCCGCTATAGCATCTCCAAGGCCATAAATACGTCGATTTTGGTCTCTCTTTTGAGCTCAATGTTCAGCAGCAGCCTTTTAATCACCTGCTTACGGTATGAACACTTCACGCTGTTAATAATACCCTGGTCCAGTGGTTGTATCAGGGAAGTGCAATTTGCGGGAAAATATTCAAGCTCGACGTTGGTGAGCGCACAGTCTTCAACATGATGCGCAGAGCAGTTGTCCACAAGTAGGCAGATGCTTCTTTCCTGCTTGCGCATTTCAGCATCCAAGTCCTTCAGCCATTTTGTGAACAACTCCCGCGTCATCCACGCCTTCGTGTTTGACGTGTATTTCACCGGCATCGTTTTCTTGCCGCTAAAGCAGCGTGGCTTCTCACTTGTTGCAATTACGAATGGCACGCGTTTATCGCTGCCATTCATGTTGGCACAGAAAAGAACAGTTAAACACTGCTTACTGTGCTTGCCACCATGGCATTTTTCATTTCGCAGCGCCAATGTTTTCTTTGGCAACAGCCGATAGAAAAATGCTGTCTCGTCGACATTGTAAATGTCAGCGACGTCGAAACGCGCCAAAATGCCCGGAACACAATCATGCAGCCAGTCAGATGCTCCAATCTCGTTCACCTCGGCCAACTCGCCGCTGGCCACCTTTCCAACAATGTTGTGCCTCTCCTTAAATCATTGGAGCCACCCTCTGCTGGCTTTGAAGTCGTCGCACCCAAGAATGCAAGCGAAGGTCAGGGCCTTCTGTTATAGAATGGCCCCGCTCAACGGCGTGTTTTTGGCACGCATATCCAAGAACCACGTGAAGAGGGCCTTTTCTATGTCGACGTAGCTTGCCACCTTTAATCTTTTCCGCTGCAGGCTTGAGCCACCCGCACTAACGACAGTCATAATGCTGTCTTTCAATTTAAGAATCGTAGACAGTGAACTCTGCGAAAGTCCATACCTTTCGGCAACAGTCTTCTTCTTTTCGCCATTCATTACTTCAGTGATGATCTTGGCTTTCATGTCCATAGACAAAACTTTTCTCTTGCGAGGAGCATTCACCTTGGACGCAAAACTCACTGCACGATGAACGGCGCCAAGTCGAAGAAACGCTGCTGCTGTTCGTAGGCTTCAGTCGAGCTCAACAACGCAATGCTCTTTGTCAGCCTCCTCAGGCCTCACATACGCGTATTTCCGGTTTGTGCTTTCACGTTCCAGTGGCGTCATGGCGTGACGAGTCTTGAAACTTCCGTGCCACGGGTTTTGTATGTGTACGACAGATGGTGCGGCTGTACGTTCTCGCAGATTCCCAAACTGCTGGCAAAATTGGCACGTAAAAGGGCAAATACAAAATGCGTTTTATCTCTCATTCGATTATGAAAGTCGCTCCTGGCACATGCATGCGATGCGCAAGGACTTCGTTACATCGAAAGTGCGGTACATAATTACTTTGTTAAGTCGTGAAAAAAAAAAACATGGTTTTCAATGGGAAAGTGATTGGGAAAAGAAAAAAATGTGTTACATCGCGAATTTCGTTACATTGCGGTTCGAGTGTATCCGGGTTCGACTGTACTAAGCAACCAACATAGGAGTAAGTACAATTACTGTATTTCTCTTTGAGGGTGCGATGATGAACGTGGCAAGGTACCTGGAAAGGGCTGCCGGCCTCCACCATGAGCTGCTGCTCGTGGCGAAGCACCAGCGTCACGAGGGGCTTGACAAAGGCAGGCCCCGCAGCGGGGATCTGAGGGAAGATGGCGATGATGGCCGCACACTGGCGCACCTCTGTGGCTCCAGGTCCCCGGTGTGGGGTGCGAGCGGCCACCTCCAACCAGCAGCCCAGGTGCTGGAGCAACTGGTCGCACAGCTTTTCGTTGAACGTGTGCGGGAACAGCTGGGTGAGGTAGCTCAGCCGCTGGATCACGCTCAGCGACAGCTGCCGGAAGTCCCCCAGCAGCATCAGCAGGGATCGGATAGCCTTGTGTACCTGCAACATGGCATGCAAACCATGTCACTCAAGACTGTCGAGCTACTGTCTCCAGAACTCTCGGCACCAAGAGCAGCCCAGCAGGACGGCCTTGTTGATGCCAAACACAAGATATTGTACTAGACAATCCGGCACTTTTGCGAACAAACAATATTCCAGGACACTTTACATGTTTGCAAAAGTTTGTGCACAGCGGCAAGTTAATGACTATACTGGCTTGCTCGGCCTCAAGAGGCTGAAGTTTGCCACTAAAAAGATTCTTCTTTATCTCCAGAGCAAACCAGCTAAGGAAACCCAGTATTGGAAGCAAGACACAAGACAAAAAAAGCAGCAGGAAAATGCAACACCACCAAAACTGCATGGTGCGGTAAGAAATGTTTTCGCTCATTTACCGTATATTGCCGCGTATAAGTCGACCTTTTTTTTTTAAATGTCCATCCAAAAGTTGGGGGGTGGACTCATAATTGGGGTCGACTTATATGCGGAGTCTTAAAGTCGGCTTATATGTGAGGTCAAAAGTAATTTCAACCGAGACGCAGATAATATCACGCCCCGTGCGCTCGTAATTTCATAAAAGTAGTCAGACACAATGCGAAAGCGGATCTGCTTTAAAAAGAAACTTGAATTTAATTGAGATATGCACCAAAGGTTTGCTTTAATACAATAGCAACTTGTTATCAACAAACCGTGGGCGTTCTACGAAAAAACGGCCAAAGCCGGGCGGGCTGGCAATGTTTGATACAAATGGGGCAGCTACAAATCCAACCCAATCCAAAACGACCACAAGCAACCGGTAACATGAGCAGAGAAGCATTTTCGAGTGTTGTGCAACATTGTGTGCATTTCGCCATTTCTTCTTGTCGCACCGCCTGAACTCTAGCCGACGTGACAGCTAACGGCGGTGTATGTGATTTTTGTCACTCGACGGACGCCTTGCAAAATGCCGCTGCAACCTCGGCAACAGTACAGTGCTGCTTTCAAGCGGCAAGTCTGCCTTTACGCCGAGTCAGAAAACAACGTCGAAACAGGGCGGAAGTTCAACGTCTCAGAAAAGTGCGTGAGAGGCTGGAGAAAACAAAGAAGTAAGCTTTTTGCGTGTGCTGCTACACGCCGTTCCTTTCATGGGTCGAAGTCCGAACAATACCCTGCCATTGAGGAGGCGGTTCGAGATTGGGTTCACGGCCAGAGAAGCAACAGCCTGCATGTTTGCTACAACGACATTGAAACAAAGGCGCGCGCTGTCGCGGAGGGGATGTGCATCCCGCATACCGAGTTTAAAGTGTCTAAGAAGTGGGTGACGAATTTCATAAAGAGGAACGGCCTAAGCCTGAGGCGACGAACGACCGTATGCCAACGGTTGCCCGAAGCCTACGAAGAAAAACAGAGCGCCTTTCTGCGCTATGTGAATGACCTGCAGGCAACACATTCATTCCTGCTTAGTCAAATAGGCAACGGTGACCAGACTCCAGTATGGTTTGATATGCCTAGCAATAGGACCATGTCCGCAAAAGGGGAGCATCAGGTTCGCCTGCTGACAACGGACAACACGCACAACTGTTTCACGGTCATGTTATGCTGTATGGCAGATGGGCACAAGTTGCCGCCATTCCTTTTGTTCAAGAGGAAAATGATCCCGATGAAGGAAAAGGTCCCGCCAAAAGTCATCGTGCGGATGAATGAGAAGGGATTTTTTAATGAAAAAATGGTCCTGGAATGGTTTCGTCTCGTGTGGTGCAGACGTCCGGGGGCACTGCTGAAGCCCCGCAGCATGCTCATCCTGGACTCTTTCCGCGGCCACATAACCGCCCGTGTGAAAAAAGCGGTAGCGGACGCGGGATGCGACCTGGTCATTATTCCAGGCGTATTGACACCTATTCTTCAGCCACTGGATGTGGCGCTGAACAAGCCATTCTAAGACCGCATCGGTGCATTCTACAAAGAGAGGCTCCAGCAAGAAAACCCAAAGACACCAACAGGGAGGCTGAAGCGAGCTTCTTTGGGCGAAGTGGCTCAATCGGTCAACGATGCCTGGCATAGACTACCAACAGAAATGGTCTCTGCGGAGTTCTCCACGTGCGGCATCTTGGCACAGCTTCCGACGACCAGCGGCAGCAGTGGCTCATAAGATGATCGCGACTGTCTTCACAAGCGACGACAGATGTCTTGTGAACGAATAAATGTTTCTTTATGACTAGGCCTTCTGAAATACTTTTTGGGCGAGCTAGAACGGCAGGGTGCGGCAGCATCGACCTAAATTCTCTAACTTTTTTTGCCCAAAGGGGGTCGGTCGCAAGTTGGGGGGTCGACTTATAATCGGAGTCGACTTATAATTGGCAATATACGGTACATTAATACTCCTGCCATGCAGACAAATTTAACACCATTCGCACACAAGCAAATTTAATGGTGTTAATTGGCATCTTTCACAAAGCAAATTACTTTCGTTACTTTCTGTGGCGAATCAGCGTGCAATTCTTAATTTTCAATTGCTATACTTGCTGTAGCCTTATTTTTACATCTGTTCAATTAAAACTAAAATATCACTCTTCACGCAATATTAATGATGCTCAGTCATGATATAACCTAGTAAAACACTCAGAAAAGGCAAGAAGGTGAAAAACGAAGCACTCCTCACCATTTCCATGTCAATGTTGCAGGCGGCCACGAAGTCCGACATACAGCGGAAGGCCGCCTCCTGTAGCTCCGGGTCACGGGCGTTGAGTGCCCGGTACAGCACGTGAAATACCCGCTCGCGGCAGGGAAGGTAGTGGCAGGTTGCCAGGGCGCGCAAGGCGGCACGCCGCAGAGAGACCAGCGCCGCAGGGCTGCAGCCCTTGTAGCAGGGCAGCTTAAGCAGGGCAGCATCCTCCGCCTCGCAGAGGCTCACCAGCTCAGTGAAGAAGGTCTTGTGCTCGGTGACGCTCACGTCCAGCGCGAACAGGCGCGGCTGAAGACTTGTGCAGAAAGTGTTGCCCTCCATGAGGCCGATCTGGGCGTTGAGTGGCTGGTGACGCAGAAGGTGCTTTTTGGGGGGCACCATGTCAGCGAGGACCTCGCGGTGCGGTTCCATCAGTGCCGCCACCGACTGCCCAGAGACCGTGGCCAGCGCCTCGAGCGATCGCATGGCCTGCTGGCGCACGCAGGTGTTGGGCGATGTCACCTGGCGCACCAGCTCCAGGGAGATCTCTTGTAGGGACTTGTGCTGCGCTGCGCGCAGGTCGTCCGGGGCGTCTGCAGGCAGTGGGGCACCGCACAGTGCCAGCATCTTCTCCAGGTTGGTCCTGCGGGTGTCCCCACGTAAGGAGCAGCCCCAGCGACACTGCTGGCCAGCGTCATGACCAAATAGGCTCACATTTGTAGTTCCAAATGTGTAGTCTCAGTATTACGTATTTTCTCACAAAATTTAAGCATGCTTAATGTATTACCCAGGTTAAAGGGAGACCTGGGTCTTTAACCACAAAAAAAATCGCTTTTCTCAAACATTTATTTTGGAATCTGAAGAACCAATTTCAGATTAGTATGGTCCCCCGAATAGTATTTATTGCGTTATTAGATTTTGAAGAAAGTAACGTGATAATTTTCGCTCATAAAAAGGACTCAAGATTGATCGAATTCAACCTCGCGCCCTGCGGCAACGGCGCAGCGGAGCGCGGCCATTTTGGTATCATTCAAAACCTGCACTGCTGCACTCTTCTACTTTCTGCTTCTAGTGAGGGATGGTTCTCAATCTGGCAACTGTGAAGCTAGACCACTGCAAAAAAAAAATACTAAAATCTGGCACACCGTGGGGCAAATCCTGCCTCCCGATTGGACGCCGGGAAGCATAGTCTGCTGCACAAAAGAGCGTATTCCGCCATTCTGCCTTGCTACTGAATTTCTCCGCCGCAATACCTGGTTGAAAAAGGAAGCTTCAAACGGCTCATGCCTTCAGTAAAAATAAAAAACGGCGGCCTCGGACGTGCAAGGAGCCACAGAAACTGCCAGCACCGTCAACGACTAGCCAAATGAGCCAGTGCAGTGTGCGTACAGAAGGATCGGTGACATGTGCTGTGCTAGCATCCATCGTCGCACCCAAGAGTGTGCACATCGACATGAGACTTCTTTCCAAAGCCGAAAAATTTGCAATTCATCTCCAAGCGCAAGATCAGCGAAGACTTCCTTGGATGTCCGCTAGCCACCACAAGCAATCTCGGTTGGAAAGAATTGGAAGAAGCGTCAAGAAGTGAGATGGTGTTAATCGCGCCAAGCCTCCCAGCCTTGAACGAGGTGCTCGAACATGTGCTACAGATGCTGAAAACTTCGAACGATTGAAAATAAAATGAGAGTTCTGATTGTGATTATGTACCTTGAGTCTTCTATCATAAGATCCATTGAAATCTAAGCTTCAATTACAATAAATAAATTCTGAGCTTGTTTTGAAACTTTTCTTGCTTCCTCAAAATGGGACATTTGACTACTGCACGTACTGTTGCCTATGATATATTTCCAGATGTAGCGCTGACACATGAACAATTACTGTTGCATTTTAAAGCAGATAAATTGCTCTGTGCAATAAGATCTAAACAACCTAAAATTTCCTCTTACAAATTCAAGTATACTGTTAGAATTTTGAATTGAAGCTTTTCACACTTTAATGTGTGTACAGTCAAACCCATTTATAACAACATTAAAGTGCCATGGAAATGTTGTAACCGGTAATTGTTTTAACCGGGATAGGTGGAAAAAAACAAACAAAGTATTATAAACTATACATTTAGTGAGGACAAGGCAGCACACAATTTTTATTTCGTAGTGGGAAGAAACCTGTAATCCATAAGCGTTGTCTGTCTCCCGGCAATGTGGCCGACATCTTTCTGCAGGGCATCCAACTGCTAAATATACAGTCGAACCCGGATATATCGAACTCGAAGGGAATCGTGACATAGTTCGATATATCGATAATTCGATATACAGAAATCTACTTGTGACGGCACTTACGATGTGAAAAAATGATATCGTATTTGTCGCGTAATCACCCACACACAAAATGAACCCACCCTCCACTTTTGCACCCGAGAATATATATATATATATAAAAAAAGAAATGCGTTAAGGCCAGCTCGCTCACATGCAAGCGACTGAGCGACGAGCGGCAGCGACAGAGCAAAAATTTTCAAACTTGTTGGAACTGCGTCCCTCTCGCTGCTCGCTCGAGCCACCGCAGTAGCTCAAAACAAGGTTTCTGTGTCGCCGCGGCGGCAGAAATCGCAAGCATTTTCGCTTGCATGTCAACGGCGCGCGTCAGTCCGTTTTAGTCGTCTCATCCACAGCTCATTGGCAGCGTGCCAAGATGCTGCGCAGCGATAACGTCAGGGCTCGTTGATCTTTTGATAGCTCCTGCGGTGGCGGGGAGCGAACTTGGCGGAGTGCCCGTGATGGCTTGACTGCACAAGCTTGGTTCGATTTATCACGCCGTGCTTGGGGTGGCCATCATGATCGCAGCAGCTGACCGCGTGCTTTCGCTGATTTATACCATGCATGGATAAACAATAAAAAAAAAAAAATAAAATGGTTGGTTGGTTGGTTTGTGGGGTTTAACGTCCCAAAGCAACTCAGGCTATGAGAGACGCCGTAGTGGAGGACTCCGGAGGAATCCCCGCAAAAAAAAAAAAAAAACCCTGCCGCTTCTTAGCGTCCGCAGCCGCCATATCTTACACTACGCCGCGCGTACAGCACAACAATAAGTAAGGATGACTCTCGCAAAAACAAAAAAAAAAAACAGAGAGCTGCCACTTCTTAACATCCGCAGGCACCATAACCACGTCCGCCGCCGCGCCGCCGCACGCAGAGGGTTCGCAACACACGCTGGAGAAAGCATCCAACGTCTGTCTGAAAACGGGTTGAGCTGGCTTGGCGCATGCGTTGCGCGTGCTGAAGGAGAGAGATAGCTCGGCAAAAGAATGGGCACACCCAAGCACATGGCTTGCAAACGTCGTGTTGGCGCGCGGGAAAAGACAACTGCAGATGCACGCGCCTTTGGGGAATGGACGCGGCGCTGCCCAGACCATCTGTCACCGAACTGTCCCCTCTCATTCCTTCCGCGCGTGGCTTGAAAATGTCACGCGGCAAACAGCCAAGGGTGATGCGGTCTTTGGGGAAGGCACACTTTCCAGTGCGTGGTGCGGAGTTCGATATATGACCGGTGAAATTCGGTTCGATATATGACGTGGCTTTCCTATACTTTTACATGGGATATTCAAGGGGATATTTCGTGAGTTCGGTACAGTCGAACCCGGTTATATCGAGCCCGGATATATCGAATTTTGGTTATATCGAACTCACGAAATATCCCCTTGAATATCCCATGTAAAAGCATAGGAAAGCCGCGTCATATATCGAACTCAATTTCACCGGTCGATCGATATATATCGAACTCCGCACCAGGCACTGGAAAGTGTGCCTTCCCCAAAGATGATCGCATCACCCTTGGCCGTTTACCGCGTGATGTTTTCAAGCCACGCGCGGAAGGAATGAGAGGGGACAGCTAGTCCTGGACAGCACCGCGCCCATTCCTCTAAGGCGCTTGCATCTGCAGTTATCGTTTCCCGCGCGCCAACACATGACGTTTGCAAGCCATGTGCGTGGGTCTGTCCATTCTTTTGCCAAGATATCTCTCTCCTTCAGCACGCTCTACGCATGCGCCAAGCCAGCTCAGCCCGTTTTCAGACAGACGTCGGACGCTTTCTCCAGCGTGCGCAGCGAACCCTCTGCCCACGGTGGCTGACGTGGCTATGGCGTCTGAACGATAAGAAGCGGCAGCTCTCTCTGTTTTGTTTTTTTTTTTTTCTTTTTTTTTGCGAGAGTCATCCTTTCTTATCGTTGTGCTGTACGCGCGACGTAGCTAAGATATGGCAGCTGCGGACGTTAAGAAGCGGCAGGCTTTTTTTTTTTTGGCGGGAGCCGTTTATCTTTGCATGTATGAATCAACGGAAGCACGCGGTCTGCTGCTGCGATCATGACACCTGCTCCAAGCGCGGCGTGATAAATCGAACCAGGCTTGTGCAATCAAGCCATCACGGGCACTCTGCCAAGTTCGCTCCCCGCCACAGGAGGAGCTATAAAAAGATAAAAGCGCCCTGTTATCGCTGTGCAGAATCTTGGCACGCTGCCAAGAAATGAGCTGTGGATGCGACGACCGAAACGGAGTGACGCATGCTATCCACATGCAAGCGAAAACGCTCGCGATTTCTGCCGCAGCGACACAGAAGTCATGTATTGAGCTGTCGTGGTGGCTCGAGCGGCAAGAGGGACGCAGTTCCAACAAGTTTGAAATTTTTCGCTCTGTCGCTGCCGCTCGTTGCTGAGATCGCTCAATCGCTTGCATGTGAGCGAGCTGGTCTTAATGCATTTTTTTTTTCAAATTCTCGGGTGCAAAAGTGAAGGGTGAGTTCATTATGAGAGTGGGTTGATTACGCGACACATATGGTATCGTTTTTTGGCATTGTAAGCGCCGTCACAAGCCGATTTTTGTATATCGAATTATCGACATATCAAACTATTTCGCGATCCCCTTCGAGTTCGATATATCAGAGTTCGACTGTATAACCAAAATTCTATATATCCGGGTACGATATTGTTACTTAGCTGTTACTTATTGTTGTTACTTAGCGTTCACCATCCCCGCAAGCACGACGTTCGCGTTCTCCTCTTCCTCGCCGCAATTCGCCACCGTCATATTCTGGCCACGTACTGGAAAACTAGCCAATGCAGCTCCCGGAGGTGACGCTGCATTTATGACCCGGACTAAAAAACCTCTGTTGACCCCTGCCCTACAAAATAACCGTATCGACGTCCTTGTGGATGGAGTTCCCGTTTCTGCTCTAATTGATACAGGTGCCCAACTGTCCGTTCTCAGCTCCTCATTTCGCCGTCGCCTCAAGAAAGTCCTTACGCCAGCCGTCTCATCCACAGTTCGCGTCGCCAATGGCAGCCCTGCTGCCGTGGTTGGCATGTGTACGGCGCGAGTTACAATTGCTGACCATCATGCCCCAGTGTTGTTCACCGTCCTACATGAATGCCCCCACAACGTTATCCTTGGCATTGATTTCTTAACAGCCCACTCTGCCCTTATTGACTGCTCTAGCGGCCTACTTCGCTTGGACCTTCCGCTCTGCTCTGAAGACCCCTCCTGCTCATCCCGACTTCGATCAGCACAGTTTAGCCACCTTCCTCCTGAAACTGTCGTTTACATCCCTATGTCGCCATTTCCACCCATCCCAGATGGCGAATGTCCCATTACTGATGTCATGCTGCAGCGGCACGTCACCCTTCCTCATCTAATTGTGCACATCTCCCAGGACCGCACCACTCTCCCAGTCCTTAACTTCAGCTTTTCAACTCAAGTACTGCCCGAGGGAATTTCATTAGCTTCGCTGTCACCGATGACCGATTGTGCCATTTCAGCTCTGTCTACAGATCATACAACTGCCGTCCCTGCCAACACCCCCTCGTCGTCCACATCGCGCCCTGATCCGCTTAACAGCATGATATCAGCTGATCTGCAACCTGAATTCGCCGCCGATTTACACAAGCTTTTGTTTACCTACAGTGACCTTTTTGACTTCGGCACCCGCCCATGGGGTCAAACGACAGCTGTAACCCACCGCATTGACACCGGGGACGCCAGTCCTATCCACAGGCGGCCCTATCGTGTTTCGCTTGCCGAGCGACGAGTCATTCAAACGGAGGTCGAAAAGATGTTAACGAACGACATAATCGAGCCTTCCAGTAGCCCCTGGGCATCCCCTGTCGTGTTGGTCAAGAAGAAGGATAACAGTTGGAGATTCTGCGTTAACTACCGTCATTTGAATAAGATAACCAAAAAAGATGTATATCCTCTTCCGCGCATCGACGACGCGCTTGATAGTTTGCACGGAGCCAGCTACTTTTCATCCATCGACCTTCGTTCCGGCTACTGGCAGATTTCTGTCGACAAGAGAGACCGTGAAAAGACAGCGTTCATCACCCCTGACGGCCTCTATCAATTTAAAGTCATGCCTTTTGGCCTATGTAACGCCCCTGCAACTTTCGAACGGATGATGGACTCATTGCTGCGCGGCTTCAAGTGGACGACTTGCCTTTGTTACTTAGACGACGTCATTGTTTTCTCGTCCACATTTGACAGCCACCTCTCTCACCTTTCTACCATTCTCGAGCTATTCCGCCGCGCAGGCCTTCAACTCAACTCAAAGAAATGCAGTTTCGGCCATCGGGAAATCAAAGTGCTTGGTCACTTGGTTAATGCTTCCGGTGTTCAGCCTGACCCTGACACGATACGTGCCGTCAAAGATTTTCCCACTCCGCGTTCATCCAGCGATGTCCGAGGCTTCATTGGCCTATGTTCCTATTTCCGACGATTCGTCCCGAACTTCGCAGTCCTTGCTCGTCCGCTCACCCAACCCCTCAAGAAAGACGTTTCATTTTATTGGGAGCCAGAACAAGTTGCAGCTTTCTCAGAGCTTATTGCTGCTCTAACTGCTCCATCAGTCTTGGCCCACTTCAACCCTTTGGCCAATACTGAACTCCGTACCGACGCAAGTGGCCAAGGAATAGGAGCTATTCTCGCTCAGCAACAACACGGCCGTACAAGGGTGATTGCGTATGCCAGCCGCCTCCTCTCAACACCCGAACAAAATTATTCTATTACAGAGCGAGAGTGCCTGGCGCTTGTCTGGGCTATTACGAAATTCCGCCCTTATTTGTTTGGCCACCATTTTACTGTGATAACAGACCATCATGCCTTGTGCTGGCTTTCCTCTCTCAAAGATCCTACTGGCCGTTTGGGGCGCTGGGCGCTACGATTACAAGAATACACCTTTTCAGTCGTCTACAAGTCCGGCCGGCTTCACCAAGATGCAGACTGTTTGTCACGTCATCCCGTCGACTCCCCTAGTCCTACAGACTCTGACGATGATGCATATGTCTTATCTGTCTCCGCCTTTACCAACATTGCCAAGGAACAGCACCTAGATCCTTCTCTGCATTCCATTATCCTCCGTCTTACCGCCGACCGCCCTGACCTCTCGCCTTATTTGTGCTCCACGAGAACACCCTATACCGACGTAATATGCGACCAGATGGCACAGTCCTTTTGCTCGTCGTTCCACAACACCTGCGTTCCACCATCCTTGAACAGTTCCATGATGCTCCCACGGCTGGCCACTTGGGTGTCTCTCGCACATATGACAGCCTGCGCCGACGTTTCTACTGGCCGGGGCTCTACCGCTCTGTCCAGCACTACACTGCCGCGTGTGAACTGTGTCAGCGTCGGAAGAAGCCCACAATTTTGCCTTCAGGTCATATGCAGCCGATACCCATACCAACTGACCCATTTTCCCGTATAGGCGTTGACCTCCTTGGCCCCTTTCCAGTTTCCACCTCGGGAAACAAATGGATTGCCGTCGCCACCGATTACGCTACTCGGTACGCTATTACCCGAGCCATCCCGACCAGCTGCGCCACAGACGTCGCTGACTTCCTTCTAGAAAACGTAATTCTTCATCATGGTGCTCCTCGCGAACTATTAACTGACCGTGGCCGCTGTTTCCTGTCGCGAGTGGTTGACGAAATTCTCCGTTCGTGTTCCGTCCGCCACAAATTCACCACCGCATATCACCCCCAGACCAACGGCCTCACGGAACGTCTAAACCGTACCCTCACAGACATGCTGGCCATGTATGTGTCTGACGACCATCGAGATTGGGACGTTCATCTCCCCTTTGTCACATTCACCTACAATTCACCTGTCCATTCTACCGCTGGATACTCCCCATTTTATTTATTATTTGGCCGACACCCGTTACTACCCTTCGACACCTCTCTACCCGCGGCAGACGCCACCAGTACTTACACCAGTGATGCCGTCACCCGCGCTCATGATGCCCGCCGGATAGCTCATGCCAGGCTCTCTGCATCCCAAGACTCTCAAAAGATCCGGTACGACAGCCGCCACCGTATTGTCCACTATACTCCTGGATCTCTCGTTTTGCTGTGGCTCCCGTGCCGTCGAGTGGGCTTGTGTGAAAAACTTTTGCCCCGTGTTTTGCGCTCCGTGACCAACGCCACCTACAAAGTTGAATCTGTGGTTCCGAAGTCCACGTCCACAGCTCCAACCTCCGAAATAGTGCATGTGTCCCGTCTAAAGCCCTATCATCAACGTTCTATTTCGTTAACATAGATCGCACCGGGACTGTGCTTTTCCCGCGGGGGGTAGTGTTACTTAGCTGTATTCGCTGTTCGTGATGAGGATGAAGAAGTGCAACAGACTCCGAGAAGACGACGACACTGCGTGTTGTGAAAACGGTGCCCTCATCAACGTTAGTTGTGCGGACAGCTTTGGGACTGTAAATCTTCCACGTAACAATATAACCGGGTTCGACTGTAGTGCAGTAGAATGTTCTTAGCAAAAACAAAGTCCAGCAGGGAGCCGATCATTCACAAAGCTGTCTGGTGAGATGCAATCTGCACAGGTCCCAGTTCGTCGTCGTCGCTACTGTCACCGTCATCCACACCAGTAACTGCTGTTATGACAGCCTCATTTGTCGGCTCATCTGTCGCGACTGTATCATCATGCAAAAGTCCCTCAAGTCCTGACGAATCGCCACCACTACCACTCACTATGGACCAAAGTTCGGTCATCGCTGTGTCGGCAGGAGCTTCGAGACCTTCTGCGTCTGCGGTAGCCCGTGCTGGTTGGTGTTCTCGGACATAAATGGCGAGGTTCAGCGCGAGCCTGCTCAAAACACGTCGGCAATATGGTTTTTTGAAGTGCATCCATAGGCCGCAAGCCTGCAGTATTAGGTGCGAGAATAAAAACTTCCACAAGCGAGAGCTTCTGAGCTGTTTGGTGTGCAGTGCAATTGTCGAGCACCAATGCTACCTTCCTGCCTTCGCACCGCATCCCTTGATCAACTTCGACCAGCTACTCGCGGAAAAGTTTGCATCTCATCCATGCTTTCCCGTCATGACAGTAGCGACCCGGGATCCTTGCGGTACCACGAAAACAGCGGGGATTCTTGGATTGCCCTATGACAAAGGCGGGGCACTTGTCACTGCCATCCACGTTGGCACACAAAAAAACGGTCATGCGCAATTTGCTTTGCCTGCTGCCCTTACAGGGATCGCCTTTGACAGCGTGCGTCTTTGCATTAGCATTTGGAAAAACAGCCCAGTCTTGTCCTCATTGTACAGGCCTCAGTGCGCGTATGCTTCTTAGATGCAGGGCAGTATTTCCCCAAGCCACTTCTGCCTAGTGTCTACATCGAGCGATCCTGCCTGGCCCATGACAGCCTTGTAGACAATGATTCCACGTCTCTCCTTGAACCGTTGAATCCAACCACGACCAGGCTGGAAATCGGTGTTGCGCAGGAGGTATGCAAAGTGTTTCGCCTTCTCCACTAAATTCAGGCCACTAATCGGCAAGCTTGCTGCATGGGCGTTGAACCACTGGTAGAGCGCCTGTTCTACGTCTTAGTAGGCCCTGTGTCGAACCCTTTTTCGGGCATCGTCCATTGCATGGGTAGCATTGGCATCGCTTTCGTTCTCAATTTTGAGTGCGTTGCGGATGATTGTCAATACTGTCGGTTAAGTCAGGCTGTACTTGCGCACCAAGTTGCACACTTTTACGCCGTCCTTGTGCTCGCATACAATGTTCTGCTAAACTTCTAGCGGTATTGCTGTAGGCTTCCTCTTCTGCGCCGGTTGTGCGTGCTTCCGGAAGAAGGATCCTCCATCTCTGTTCACAGAAAATGCAGGGCCAACAAGATTGTGGCAACGATAATGGCCCGCTAGGAGAACCATGCTAGAAAGGCATGTGCACAAACGCTGCTGCATGCCTGCCACAAAACAAGTGCAACCGTGAAGGGGGGCCTGGACAAAGCAAATAGGAGAGGATAGTGCAGTGTGTCATGGTCAGCGCACCCTCAAGATGGACTGCTCCACCATGCAGAGGCAGAGAGGACGCGAATTACCCAGGCCACGGGCGGTCCCGAGGGGAAGCGCTCAAAGCTCTCGCTCAGAATGGCCGTGCCTAGCAGCACCTTACGCATTCCCTTCTCCACGTGAGGAAGTGCTCTGTCCTCCCCCACATCTCCGAGCCATGCAAGCTTCCCCGGTGCACCCGACCTACACATTGCCTCGAAGCGCTCTGTGCCGATGTTTTTTTTAGTGTCACTGCACCGGCGTTGTTGGTGTTTCTGCATACGTGCGCGCTTTTGTGGTTGCCACGTTTCCGTGTTTTTGCTGACTTTCGTGGCCATATCCGACTATATAACCGATGATATTATAAATCCATTGTAATAAGCAGTTTATTTTACCATAGAACACATGGCAAACATGACAGTGCAGTGGCTGCCTATTGTTATAACCGATATAGTCGACGACAGATTTTTCGGACACCCTATTTTTCAGACATGCTTGAGTATTCGGACTTTTTCCCAGTACCAGGATATACAGTGAAAGCTTGTTAATTCAAACCTCGATAATTCGAACTTTCGGATAATTCGAACTACACTGCTTGGTCCGGCCAAGCTCCATAGAGATCTGCGTATAAAGAAGCCCTTTAATTCGAACGCAAGTCGGTTTCGCTACTGATAATTCGAACTACGCGCTACCGTGTCTGGGAGGCTTTGGCGCACATCACTTGGCAGAAAAAAAGAAGTAAAGACGCACCTCCGCGATAGGAACGCATAATTAGAGGCTGCGCACGTGCAAAATGGGGACAGAAGATGGAACCAGGTAAAACCATGGAAGAGTGGGTAAAATTTAGATGGCGCCATGACCAGCGCGGCGGTCGGCGGCGTTGGAGGGAAGGGACGGCGGCCGCGGCAAGGTCAATGCATGGCCGCTGCGGCAGCTGCCTGCTCTCTCTTCTGCGCAACCTCCGTAGCTCGCATCTAAATACTCTTAATTCCAGCCCTGTTAATTTGGAAATACCGATGAGTACTGTCAGCGCAGTCCCAGCAGACACCCATGAAAGGCTGTAATCTCGGACCGCAACTCCTCTATGTCGGACGGGCACTATGGAACAAGCTTTTTTTTTTTTTTTTTTCTTTTGCGACAGCCATCCATCCTTCCACCCATAGCATCGTTCGCTTCAAAAGCCGCTTGCTGCTATCCCAGTAGACGGTGCCCGCGCCTGCCCCAGTTGCTCATAACATGATAAAGGGAACATACTCAAAAGGAGGCTTGCACAACCAGACAAGACCAAGTTCGCTCCCCCCCCCTTCCCCCCCCCTCTGCTGGAGCTAAAGTCAAAAGGTAAACACGCGGTTATCGCTGCGCAGCATCTTGGCGCACTGCCAAGAGATGTGTTGTGGACCGTGACGACGGTGAAAACAGAGGGACCCGCTAACGACTGACGCTTTTTTTTTTTAGATTCATAGGCACAAATCAGGGCTGGGTGAGTTCATTATGCGAGTGAGTTTGTTATGCAATTCCATAGGTACATTTATCGTAATACAAATGGTTCTTGTCAGTTTTTTCGAGGCCATTCGATAATTCGAACATCGGATAATTAGAACTTTTTTCCCGGTTCCATGAAGTTCGAATTAACGAGCTTTTACTGTACCTCATAAACTCAATGTATTAAACGGCTCAAAATTTCGGACACTGTAGGGAGGGCTGTTTGATTTTTCGAACTTTTCAAGAGTCAGCCAGGCCAACTGCTGCGTCGCCGCCATCTTGTTTGTTTCCTCCTGTAGCCTCGAAACCAGTGGCGTCAGTGCCGTTCTTCAGCTGGATCGAGGCTGAATGCCTGTTCATCTGTTTTTGTGCGCTTCCCATGATTTGCCGAGCTTAGTGAATAAGCCTAGCCGTGGTCATGCTGCAGAAACGGGAAAACCACATTCTGTCACTACTTCAGCTTGCGCTTGACTCTCGGCTTCAATGCTTCAAGGAACTTTTTCCAATTTTTTGCGTGCATGCGGCAGCGAGGAAGCACTCGCAGTGTTGGTGTGACGACCGCATTGATGACCTTCGCACTGCAGGCGTCGAAATTTCCTCGACCGTCTTGTTTCCGGATTTTGCGGGCGTGGACAGCGAGTTGGAACTGTGTACTGAGCTGACAGATCACGATATCATTTCCCAAGTGCTTGCGGAGTCTGAGATTGATGACGAGGACGACCCGCCAGTCGACACAAGCTGAGTTGCGACCGTTTACATAAGCAAACGGTGCAACTCTTTCGTCAGCTTACAGTGACACAACAACTCTCGCTGAAATTGAGGCAGACCTGTTAGCATGGAAGTGGACCATGGTACAAAAGAACATTCGAGACTTTTTCCGGCCTCAAACGTAAGCAGTAAATGGCCTTTTCGGGTAAAATTTGGACTTGTTTTTTTCGGAATGCCCAATTTTTCGGACATTTTTGCGGTCCCTTGAGGATCCGAAAAATCGGCCGGTGACTGTACAGTGAAAGCTCGTTAATTCACAACTCGTTAATTCGAAATTTTGGATAATTTGAAATAGTCATCGTGGTCCGGTCCGCAGTGCATAGAAGTCTATGCGCGTAACAGCTCGTTAATTCACTCAAAAATTGGCGCCGCCACCCATAATTCGAACTGTGCGCCTCCAAGCGGCGCTGTTAAAAACCATCGTTGGAAGCTTTCACGGCAGAACAATAGATGGCACAACCATCGGGGCGCCGCTAGGGTGCTGGAACAAGTTCTAAACAGTCTTTCTTGGCGCGACTCCTTCGAGGAACGACGTTTTAGTGTTATCGACCACGGTTTCGTGTTGCATTTCGTGAGCCCTCGTTTTGCACGCCGCTTGTTGTGAGCTTGTGTCCGCGAGATGTGTTCGCGTGGGAAATACTGTGCCAGGACGGTGAAGGAGAAAGTGGCTATTTTACGCGAGGTGGATGAACGGAAGGCCAGCAAAGTGGAAATCGCGAAAAAGCACGGGATTCCACCAAGCACGTTGTCGACGTACGTCCGAAAAAGGAAGGCCATCGAGGATGCCTATGAAGCCGAAGATTTCGCCAGCAACAGAAAAAGGCTTTGGTTAGCCAAGTATCCGGAAATTGAGACCGCTGTGATCACGTGGGTGAAAGAAATGAGAAGCGCTGACATTCCACTGAGCGGCCCAATTATCATGGCGAAGGCGGCCGATTTCGCCCTGCGCTTGAATGTGGAAGATTTTGTCGCCTCCGAAGGATGGTTTCACCGCTTTAGAGACAGACATAATCTTGTCTTCCGGGTGTTGTCTGGAGAAGCCAAAGAAGTGGATGCAGAAACTTGTGCCACGTGGCGAAGCGGTGCTCTGCAGCAGTACTTAGAAAGCTACTCGGCACATGATATATTCAATGCTGATGAGACGGCTTTGTTTTATAAGCTCCAGCCCGACAGAACAGTAACATTTAAAGGGGACAGCTGCACTGGCGGCAAGCGAAGCAAAGAGCGGATTACTGTTCTGGTCGCCGCTAATATGACCGGGACGGAGAAGGTCCCTCTTTTTGTTGTCGGCAAGGCACATAAGCCTGGATGTTTCAAGAACATTAGGACGCTGCCGACGGAATACTCCGCCAACAGCAAGGCGTGGATGACGGGCGAATTGTTTAAAAAATGGCTCTTGAAATTCGATCAGAGGATGGAGCTAGGGAAGCGTCAAGTTCTCCTCATTGTGGATAACTGCTCGGCACACAAAGTCGACGCCGAGCTGAAAGCCACAAGGCTCGTCTTTTTACCCGCCAACACGACTGCGGCCTTGCAGCCGATGGATCAGGGGGTGATCAGAAACATCAAATGTTTCTATAGGCGCCACATGATCGAGCGCATGACTTTGTGCACTGGAAACCAGAAGACCAGCACCATCACATTGCTCACAGCAATGCACATGTTGGTGCGTGCATGGGAGCAGGTCACGCCGTCCACAATTGCAAACTGCTTCCACCACTGTGGCTTTGCTGCCGGAAGTATGAAAGAAAGTGGCGACGATGGGAGTCCGGAGCCTCTGCCTGCGGCTGTGCGTGCTGTGCTGCAGGACGTCAGTTTTGATGATTACGTTGGAGTAGACAGCGATGCAGCAGTGTGCGGTGCCCTAAGTGATGAGGACATTGTCGCTGAAATTGTTGGGGAGCAGTCTGTCCCAGAAGAGGCAGAAGACGAGGACGACGACGAGGAGCAAGAGCCCGTGTGTCCATCTGCGGCAGAAGTTATGGGAGCGCTGAATGTCGCGCGCCTTTTCTTCAGCTTTGAAGAGGGGGAAGAAGACTCCCTGCGTCGCATTCGCATGCTAGAAGACCGAGTGAGTACGGTAGCCCTCAGAGAGAAGAAGCAGAAGATGATAACAGACTTTTTTGCTAAATAAATGTTTTTCGTGCCCTCCGGGCATCAAACGCCTTCATTTTTGCTCACTTTCATTAGTTCGAATTTTGGTTAATTCGAACTGGCCTGGCGGCCCCGTGGAATTTGAATTAACGAGCTTTTACTGTATTGTTAAAACCGGTATCATTATAAATGGGTTTGACTGAATTAAAATTTCAAACAATCCTCTTGAACATCTTCATCACTTTCCCAATTCTACTGAGAGATACACACTCCTGCTTTGGTGAACCATGGTATGCAGGAGTGCCCACTTGAATTTCGCACTGGGCTCCTGAATCAAGGTGGCCCCGGCAGGGCAAGCAATTGTGCAAAAGTAGTGTCTAATACATGATGCACAGACACTTCCGAGCCTCTGACTTTCGCACAATAGACAAGACGACGGGTAGAAGGCCGCCCCTTGAGAGGCAAAGAAGTGGACTCAAAGCACAGTTCTTATGCTAAATTCCACCACTAGCCCAAGATGACAGCAACCATCAGCCATGCATTTGTCAGCCATCTGAATCGTGGACCAGTATTCTGAGTTAGTGCCGTTTTAAGAAGCGTTGCTCTCGTCGTTTTTGGTAGGCTCAGCCTCAACTGCATTTCACCACAGCTCCACAGCCCTGAATGGTAACCCACTTTCTAGACAAATATTCGAGGAAGGTAATGAGAGTGAAGTAATACGCACTTAGCCATGTCCACGGCCCCGTTGGAGACCTCTCCTGTGAGGTCCATCATGATGAAGAAGAGTGCCTTGAGGAAGACGTACTGATGGGCCAGCACCCAGCGCAGAGGCATCCGCTCGACTAGGCACTTGATAGCAAAGCAGCCACCAGACTTGGCGTACCATGCCCGGTCGTAGCAGAGCATGCACAGACGGTCAGCCAGGTAATCCAAAAATGGCAGCTGACAGGCCCGCTCCCGGGATGTCAGCACCGTAGCCGTATTCTCCGTGATGAGCAGGAGAGCCAGCTGTCCCACCTGCCAGACAGAAGAGAACAAGGACATGGCGTTAAAGTTATGTCCTGTTCCACGACACCCTCCATGACAAGCAGCACGAGCATAGGGTGGTTAGTAAAAAGCCCTGCCCTCTAGGTTCCTTGAGGACTGGAGCAGCCACAACACAGCAGTTGTTATCCATCTAGTGCAACTGTTTCCAGTGTGCTGTCGACAGGTGCAAATGCAAACTAACCACCTGTCCACCAACCCTCTATCGTGCCGCTGCTCACAAGTTTGAGATTAAAGGCTGACATTAATGCTTTCCACACCATCTCCCGAGCCAGTGCTGCTTGACACTAGGAAGTTCATATTTGCTATTTTGCAATTAAGGGGAGACGCGGGTCTTAGAACGGCCGAAAATGGTAAAAAAATCGATTTTGAGAAACACCCATTTTCTGAAGGTTTAACCTTTCGAGCACCTGCACTCAAATTATTAACGCCGAAGTCGGTCAGGAAATGCTATAAAATCTGTTTTCAAAACATCACGACAGCCGCGAAATGCCCCCCCGAGAAGAGAAAATTTGCTCGAAATTCCCGCGCGCGCCGCGGGCGTTCCAGCCAGCTGATTGCCGCCATCTTCGGCTTGGTTTGAAGCTGTTTTCTTCGTGCGCAATTTGCGCTATCTCAAAATCGCGTCGCTCAAGCGGTATGGCTGCGAGCGCTGGTTTTCCGAAGGCCGTTTATGGTCTCCGATTGGCTGTCACGCGGCGCGCTTTTCAAGCGTGCCGTTCAGAGTCTCCTATTGGCTGGCGTGACCTGTGCGTCATTTTTTTTCTCTTTTTCCGTTTTGCGTTCGCCGCCGTGGCTGCCTCTTCACGTGCGTCTGCGTTTGCGCTCGCGTTTCGCGAAGCACTGTTTTGTACCAATCGTTTTTTCTTTTTTTCCCCTTGCGATCGAAACAGGCGTGGAACAAAAGCCAGAAGGTGCTGCGGCCGCAAGCGTGCTGTCGGGACTTGCGTTACGACGACACCGCGGGTTCAAATTACAGTACGAACTGCATCCCGGATCAGGATAAACTGATACCGCTGCCACATACTACTCTACGGCGGAGCCGACGCACTGTGTTGAGCGGTCGGCACAAAGTCCGTTTTGTCGGGAAAGTCGGCGACCGAACGCTAGTTTCTCCGCGCTAGTTTCTCCGCGGCCTCAGCGCGGAATGCGATGCCAGTACAGAGTTCGCGATTGTGGACATGAAAGCATTAACAACTTTATTGTGCACAAATAGCGCGGAACCTGCGGCGAGATCGCGAAGATGCGAGTGGTCAATAGCATGAGCGTCAGAACAGAGCTTTTCAGGGCCACCCAACTGTTTGCCACAGGCCACCTTGGCACGGGACCGCTAGTTCCCTCAAGAAACCGTTCGCAGGGCTGAAGATATTATCCTTGGAGCTGGACATCCTAGCCCCGCGCTCAAGTAAACCCATAACTTCATGATTTTGTCACGTACACATCTTCAAAATTTTTAGGAGATGTTTGGTTGGATGGAATAAGACACTTTGTTTTGTTTTCCAGGGGGACAGATAGGGTACACTGAAATAAAATCTACATTTGAAGATTCCTCCCAAAATTTTCTGCAGTCAGAGTCAAAACTTCAAATGCGATTTTCTCAACTTCATATTTTTTGCCAACATGACTAGCCTTACGGAACTTTTCATTACGTTCTTGTGGTACAATTTTAATGTCTTACACCGTTGCATTCAGAACTGAACTGTGGAGCTATGCTATTTTTATGTTGCTAGGTTGAACATATCAAATTTGGGGGAGAATAATGTCAGCTAATTATATTTAAAAATTATGGGGCAACGGCATAATTGGACATTTTTATATGGTTACGCACCTCTGTGATAATATAAATAGCAACATTTTAATCAGAGCCAAATAATATTGAGGGAAAGTGTCTTAATCACCCGTAAGAAATGACCTAATTAGGCATCAGTTATGTTTCCATAGTATAAGAACTAATTGAGAGATAGTAAAACAAATTATATTTTTGAAAACACTAGGAAGAAATACATATACACACCGAATAACCCCCCCTCCCTCCCCCCCCCCCCCCCCCATTGTGATATCTCTAATAATAAAAAAATTTGCTTTAAGACCAGTGTCTCCCCTTAAGTGATATAAGTCAAACCTCGCTATAACGATCACGGATATAGCGAATTATCAGATAAAACGAACTAAAATCAAAATTTGGTTGGTCTATGGTTCATTTCTTTAAGAGTTCTTTCTGTATAACGAAAGAAAAAGCACGTGACCCAAACGACCACTTTTGGTTGGCTGCCGGCGTCGGCTGCTTGCAGCTTGGCGCTATTTTGAAAAGGTCGCGTATTTAGGCCTAGCTGGTTTAGCGACATTCCGTCGTCATGGCCACGTCGTAAAATGGGGAAAATTTAGGTTCGAGCGTGCCTAAATTTAGGTTCGAGCCTAAAAACCGAAGAAAGGTAGAGAAAAGAGGCGCGCCGGTAACGCGGCATCCTGTTATCAGCAATCGGCGACCAAGCACTGACGCTCCGCGATGGGCCGATAAGAGCGAAGCCGATGATGCTCGGCACGACAGATAGGAGAGCGAACGATTTCCTCGAGGAGATTCCTGTTGCGTGCGAGCATCGTAATCCCGACGATGCAGATGAAAAAGTGATACCTAAGCAGTTTTCATGGGCGCGAAAGATCGAACACTCGGAAAAGTTAGTGGCGCGGCGGCAGCGGCAATCGCGAAACTGCATCACGCACGGCATGCGGAATAGCAAACTTTGTCGAAAGAAACTTGCATCTGAGTTGCAGGGGCAATTATCTCGATGGAAAATGGTGCATTCACACCAAAAACCAGTCATAACTCATTTTATCGAGTTTCTGTTAGCCTTGGTAATTCAAAAATATGCCCAAAACGTTTTTTGTCGATTTCTCAAAATTGAATTTTGAACACAGTCAGCAGATCATTATTTCTGGTCCTGCTCTTGCTACAGTTATTTTCTTTTGCTAGAAAGCTAACCTCATGTATCTTTTGACACCAAGGTAAATCTAAGAACCGTAGGGGAAAATTTGCTGAAAAGATTGTCCTTGGCACCAAAATGGACCGCCTCTACTTCGAGTTTTTTTTTTTTTTTTTTTATGGTGTAACTAACTCAAATTGGTATAGAACATTAATTTTTGCTTTAATTTACTTTCCAACCATTTCTGATCATACTGATATGTCAGACCTTGATCTACATGTTCTGATATGTTTTTCCTTGTTTTCTCAAAAACAGCATTTTTGAGGGTGCTGCAATTTTGGAGGAAATCAATATCTCCGGTCCTGTTCTTGCTATTGCTATAAATTTTTTTTTAGAAAGGGAATCCTACCACTCTCATGAAACAAGGGTAAATGCAGTGACCAGAAAGGAAAATTTACTGAGTAGGTTATCTTGTCTCGGGCACCCAAATGGGCCTTTCCTTTCAAACGTTTCCTATTGCATAACTTTGGCTCAAATTTGCATAGGCCATTAATTTTTGCTTTAGAACCCTTTCCACTTGTTTCCGATCTTGTTTTCATATCAATCATTGACATAATTTACACCTACATACTGTGAAATGTTTTTCCTCATTTTCTCAAAACTGCAATTTTGAGGGTGCTGCAATTTTGCAGGAGAGATATCCCTTAAACTATTTGTGCTGCAGCTCTCATTCTTGTCTTGTTAGAAAGAAAAACTCTAGGACAGTGCAATAGGAGTAAAATATGTACACTTATTATGCGGCAACATTTACAGAATTAATTATCAACTTTAGGAGCCAACTTGGGTTTTTGGTCATAAGTTTGACTTCGTGTAACTTTGGTTCAAATTCTTCTAGCATGTTAATTCGTGGCTAGCGGCACTCTATGGTCCTTCTAGATCACTCTGGCAGGCCTATTCTCATCATGCCATGAAGTGTTTAGTAATTAACTCGCCTCCAAATGAAAAACGTGAACTAGGTAATATTTTGAAAACTATTTCGTCTACAAAAAAACTAATCAGATATTTGAAATCAGCATGCAAAAATATATTAACTGCGCAAGTTTCAATCGGATCCACCCATAAATAAGGAAAAATGTTTTAAGAGGGGTGTCCCCCCTTAAATCGGCCACGCATTTGCGTGCCCCGTCATTTAGCGACGTCGACAAACACTAGTACCAATGACCAATAGCCTTCGAGATCTCACGTGCACGTGCGGTGATCTCGGAGGTCATGAACGGCCATGGCCGGACTCCAGCATCACCGCCGCTGCTCCAGTCCGGCCATACAACAGCTGACAGACATGTGACTGGCACGCCACGCTCTCATGTGGTTTTTAAAAGTTAAAAGGGGAAGATCTGAGGGAAATCTTTTTATCCACGCTAGTCGGGAATTGCATTCAATGGCTGCACATAAAAATCCACAAAAATACTTCAAATAGAAAAACAAAAATGCCAAATAGAAAAAACCAAGAATTCTTGGCATGACACATGACATTTAAACATGGCTAGAGCCTGTACTCACTTTTAATTCACCCAAAGCTATGCATATGAAATGATTTTCTCAAAATATTTTGATGATTTTTTTTTGTATACAGTATGATGAAACCCAAGTCTGCAAGTAGTCGCATTACCGTAATGTCAAATTAACAACAGAATAATAAAATCATAGTAATTTACAGAAGTGGAAAAAGTCGTAAAGACAATTTATCAAGGGACACAGTGAAAATCTGGATGAGAATCCACGAAACTATTGTCACACGATAGTTCCTGCAAGCAAGGCAGTCAAGTAAAAGAAAAGTTTCCAGGAACCTGGCAATGAAGTCGTACAAGAAGCTCCTGTCATGAAACGTTGAGTGTCTTTGTCAGTGGAGGGCTTTGTACATTCTAGTCCCTACGTTCATTCAGTCATGTACACTTCTTTCTTATAATCTCTTTCAGTCCCTTTGAGCTGAGAGTGGGTGTGTGCAGGTTCGAAGGTTCAATTTAAGTTGTTTCCAAGGCAACAAAGCATAGTACAGGCTACACCATGCCCACACTGCTCAGCAATCACATTAGCTGACATCAGTGCATGGAAACTTTTGTGCTGTGACGGCCTCGCAATGCCAAAATAATGCGTGGGATCCTGGATCCCTTCACAGCCGGGGATCAGTGGAGATCGCGAAAGCTGTGCTGCATATGCAAAGCGATCCCTTGGCTTTGTGGCATGCTTGCTGTTGAGCTCGCGTCAACTTGGGGGAGGAAGAAAGAGCGTACCTTGCAGAGTTCTTTCTCCTCATGGGCCATGATGGCAGCCACGGCATCCACCAGCACGGCTGGGTCCATGCCCTGTGTCGGGGGCCGTGTCTGGCGCAGGGGCCCCGCCTGCTGGGCCACAGCCACCAGGGTGTAGTGGTGCACCAGGGACACCAGGAAAGGCAGCACCTGGCTGTGCAGCTCCTTGATGGCCGCCGCCGCTGAAATACAATGTGTGTGCACGCTCAGAGCAGCAGTGCTGCACATCTGCATTCTTTCTTCAACAGGTTGATGCTTGCATTCAACACAATGAGCACTCAGTGTGAAGTGACAATGGCAGCAGGACAGGAAAACAATAATACAATAGTAATGCATTTTATATTAAAAAAAAAAGACAGTGATATCAGAGTACCTTGCACTTACGAAATTAGCTCAACATTTTACTATAATACTAGCCAGAACAGTGCAAGTATAACATGCCCGTTTCCAGTTTCGCTACGCTTTCACAAATGCACTTGTTTTGACAATCTTGTTAATACCCCTATTTGAAAATTCAGATAATTCGAACGAGGCACGCAGTTCTAGCAAAGTCCCTCATAAGTCCACGGAGTCCAGCACTCATTAATTCGAATATGAGTGGGCTCGTTCTGGTTCAATCAGATGGGGAACAGCTTCAATTACAGTCGAACCCGAATATATCAAACCCGGATAATTCAAATTTCGGTTATATCGAACTCACGGAATATCCCTTTGAAAATTCTACGTAACAGTATAAGAAAGTTGCGTCGTGTATCGGACTCCAATTTCACCTGTCCGATATATCGAACTCTACACCCTGCACTGGAAGGTGCGCCTTCCCAAAAGACTATCGCATCACCTCGGCCGTCTGCCACGTGACGTCTTCAAGCCACATGCATAAGGAACAAGAAAGAACCAGTCCGATGACGGCCTTCTAGAGTAGTGCCGCGCCCTTTCCCCAAAGACACACGCATCTGCGGTGATCTAGGGTGCCTCGAAAAAGGCACTGGCCATTGAAGCACACTATGGTAATCATTTGCCGCACGCCAGCATGTGACATTTGCAAGCCACGTGCGTGAAGGAACGAAAGGGAACTAGTTTGGCAATGGTCGGTATGGAGCCGACCTAGCACGGAGGAGACGCAGCCAATGCAGCCATGGTGTTCGGGAGAAGGGAAACAACACGATAGAGCGAAGCGCAAGGCTGTGCCCATTCTGCCGAGCTTACTCTCTCCCCTTCCTCTTTCCCGGTCTTCGTTCCTAGCAGCACACACTACGCACGTGCCAACAAGCCAGCTCAGCCCTTGGAAGACAGACAGAACGACTCAACTGAACTCCACGTCTGATGCTTTAGTATATGTTGTGAACCCTCTATGTGCGGCAGGTGACGTGCAATACGAGTCGTGTCGTCGTGCTGAACATGCAGAGTAGCATAAGCTATGACGGTTGCGGACATTAAGAAGTGGCAGATCTTTTTATTTTTTTTTTTTTTTTTTGCGACAGTCCAGTTTTGCATCTATGGCAAAGAACGCATGCAGTCAGCTGCAATCATAACACCCGCTTTTAGCATTATTCGTTTCAAACTGCATTTGCAGCTACCACACTTCCCAATTATTATCCCGTCCCAAGCGCAGCGTGATTAATCAACCAGGCTTGTGTAATCAAGCCATCATGGACACTCTGCCAAGTTTGCTCCCCACCTCTGCAGAAACTAACATCAAAAGTATAGTAAAAAGATAAACACGTAGTGACATTAACGCTGCGCAGCATCTTGGCACTCTACCAATAAATTAGCTGCGGATACGACGGCTGAAACGAAGGGACGCGGCACCGACTACCGCTTTATTTATTAATTTTTTTGCAAATTCTCAGCAGCAAAAGTGGAGGGTGGGTTTATTATGAGAGTGAGTTGATTACATGTGACACAAATGGTACAGTAAAAGCTCGTTAATTCAAAGTCACGGGACCGGGGAGAAAGCTCGAATTATCCGATGTTCGAATTATCCAATGGCCTAAAAAGGAAACTGACAAGAACCAGTTGCAATTACTCAGTATTCAGTTTGGTTTGTTGGATTAAACGTCACAAAGTGACTCAGACTATGCGAGACACCATAGTGGAGGGCTCAGGAAATCTCGACCACCTGGGGTTCCTTAACGTGCACTGACATCGCATAGCACACACGCACCTCGAAAAGCGGCCGCCGAGGCCGCGATTCAATGCTGCATCCTAGGGCACAGCAGTCTGGTACCCTAACCACTGCGCCACCCCGGCGGAGTAGCTTCGATTATTCACAACCTACTAAACTGTATACTGTAATGTGCCACCAGGTTGCAAGGCTGGCTTTTGGCTGTAGTCATTGGCCCAATTACAATGGACAATGCCGATGCAGTATTTGCCTCAGCCGTCAGTCAGTTCTTTACAACCACTTTCACCTTGTTATTCCAAGACCTCCGTACAGCGGCCACCACATACCATACAGCGGCCCGCACTGGCGGGTTTGTCTTCCCATTTCAACTACTCAGTCCAGACTGACGCGTTCATTCCCAGCACAATGACCACAGCGCAGCGATCGAACGCTGAGCTTATGAAACCAGTTGCTGCCCATCAAGGGGACATTCAATATATAGTTTTCAGAATGCGCACAACACTCCTGACTACTTCCTTTATCACAGTACTGACAATAAGATGTTGAAACGAACCGATTTCCACTGTAAAATTATGTTTTTAAGTCATCTTGGGGTTCCTGCAGGGTGTGAAAAATTAGTCGTTAAATGTACACTGCAGCACACAAGCATTTCTGGCTACACTGCAACACAACATACACAGCTGGGTAACCTTGCCTAGAGCGCTCGAGTGGAACATCTGCACAAAAATGGAAGTGAAACTTTAAAAAATAAGTTACCAAGTTTCACAGACAACACTCGTTTTAGCGCAGCGCCAGACTGGTATACAAAAAATGCCGGTACGTGCCCCGGCGAAGCCAGCAACACCAAAATTTTAATTTGCTCCGCTGGACAGTACTCATGCAAACTGGATGAACTTGCTTGTCTCTGTAGACCTGACATGCAGTCAGCAACAAAAGGCTAACAATTTTCTGCACAGTACACATATCAAAGGAAGACTGAAACAGGGCGCCTACCGAACATGCCAGTCAGAGCCATCTGGTGCACCTTGCGTGTCTCCACATCGGTGCACTTGTACGGGCAGGTCTGGACGGGGGCGATCTCGCCTGTGCCAAAGCTGAGGGAGAGGCGGATGAGCGTCACTGAAAACCGTGACAAGCTGTATCGTGGCACAAGCATGCCTTTGACAATCTGCTACGCTCAGTGGCAACTGGAAGTTATAAACACGCCATCCAGATGAAGCACAAACAAAACCCACCCAAGTAAAACGTACACCAGTTCGACGGGAGGCATGAAACACAGAATACCGAATAAAAACCTAAGCACAAAAAAAGTAATACAACTAGGACACGTGTTACTGAAGTGAATAAATAAATTACAAAAGATCTGATTAAGCTTTACACAGTTTAACGCCCCAGAAAGACATCGGCCATGAGTGACATAGTGGAGAACCCCCAGAAATGTCGGCCATGTGGAGTTATTTGTTACATTGACACCGCACAATACATAGTAAAGCCACTATCAAAAACGCGTTCTTGGATCAACAGTTGAGCACCCTAACCCCTGAGTCAGAGGCAGGGCAGTTAAAAAGAGAAACAAGAATGTTAAATAATTCTCCCATACAAAAGTTTTGGGAGAATGACAGCCGACGACTATTAGAATTTTAACACGAGACCAATTTTATAAGAAGAGTGCTTTTCACAGGCCCCAGTTTTAAATTTTTCTTTTGTTAAAGTAGGGAGACAGAGAAAGCAAAGGCAGAGAAATGAGATGAGTATTCGTATAGCTTATTCAACATTTGCCACCTCATTTGCACTTTTTCTCTACTAATTGTGAAGCTAACAGCTGAAATGGCAGGGGAGAGAGAGGTGAGATGTGTACTGCTTATTCAGCATTTGGCGCCACATTTGCGATTCGTTCTATTATTGAAATTGCTAAGCCCTGCTACTTCCCCAGAAATGTTGACCAAGAATTCTCGCAATAACAAGGGAACTTAAGTTCTTCCGAAAAGCCCACCCTCACCTGGGATGTGAAAAAAGCTGCAGCATGGAGTGGCGATCATCGTCCAGCTGCAGATTGGCCACTAAGAAGCCACGGATGATCTCCCAGCACTGGCGCCGGTAGAATGAATCAATGCCACTCTGCTTCAGGGCGTTGAATGCTGTCTCAATAATCTGTTGAACGACAGGAAGGACAAGGGCCAATGCCAGCATATGAGTTACAAGGAGAAAAAAATAAAGGAAAGAACAGGTTTAAAACATAAAGCACACTGACCATCTAAACAACACCCTCTTTGCAAACATAGCCACTGACAGATTTTTGGGGGCAGGTAAGACCAGAAAACTAGTTTGCAAAGTCGTGGTTAAAAAGAAAAACACTTAGAGGAATCAGCTAGAAAGCATGGTCAAAATCCTTTACATTTTCCCATGAGTCATTGATCAACAAATTGTGCACGTACGGCCGAGCTCTGCGTGTACGGGTTCGTATGAGGCTTTCAATCTGTCGCGAAGATATGGCTTCTTCCGTAGTGAGGCTGTTGTGAAATGGAGAGTATCCATATCCCATGCTCCACTTGGATGTGAGAATACAGTGAACCGTGCATACAGTTAAGCCTGGTTATAACGAAATTATAACGAAATAAAAAAAAAGTCCTTTTTTTTTGTACATCCAGGTTTTTGTCATATGAACTTTTGCATGACGACTAGAAGGGACAATGAAGCTGAAACGATCTTTAAGGGATTGTGGTAAATCCCCATCAGCCGAAGTTATACAAATCGTGAAAGGTTTTGTAATCGCGCTGCAGCCATGGCGCAACGACTGCAACAGCAGCCGCCACCACCACCACCACCTCCATTGCAGCTCGTATGACACGGCTACGCGTGAAAAGCACGCATAGTAAGGGTCTAAATCTACCGTACGCACCACAGCTAGGCTAGAGGTGGTATCTAGAGTAGATTGGACATGGTTGCGCTGCCAATAGGTGAGGAGGTGCATGCATCTTCACACATGTTCCCACTCTCTCTGCCTGGGCTCTCTGGCTCACAAGACCGGTGCTCTCCGCCGTTCCCGCTACCAATGCACAAAAGCTATCTGCGGCAAAATCTCATGCGCAACTACGTAGCTGAGATGGGCGCACACGACTCGCCTCAGTCTTTTTATTGCGAAAGCAATACTGCTCGCAGTTTGAGCCTTCAGCGTAGAATGGCAGTGACCACCACTGACCTCTGCCCTTTAAACGACCCCCGTAGACGACCCCAAGCTAGCAGGAGCTGCGGGAGACCCCTGTCAGAATCAGCCTGCTAGGACACTGGCATTCACGTTACCCCTATAGGCCACTAAGGTACATTCATGTCGGTTGGTTAAAGCTGGGCTTTATATGCGGGCTGAGGAAGAAGAAAAAGAGAAGAACAACGCTAGGTCACCCGCAGCTAATGGTTTCGCTCAATATTTGGTTCAGCAGCGTTGAACCCTTGTAATTTTTTTCATTCTTCAGTTTCCTTGCTGCTTTTGAGCACTAACTGTGGGGTCTTGCTTCCCTGTTCCACAAAGCACACAAGTGCTGTCAGTGGCTACTGCTCTGACCTTTGCCTCTCCAAATGAGACATCTGTTAATCAGGCAGCAACTCGCCAACACACACCTTGTCAACAGGCAGAGCTATGGGGCTCTTGTGGTCCTGAAAGTGGACCGTAATGCAGGGTCCAGGTGAGTCGCGGTCACAGTAGTCCAGCCGCTGGGGCTCCATGAGCATCTTGCGGTTGCCGCCCCCAAACTTGCCCAGCACCCGGAATGCAACCTGTGCAATGCTGTCGGTTGGGTTGCGCAATGTGCGCCACAGAGCCTGCATCAGTTCAGCCCGCACAGGCTGGATGTGCTCGTACAGGAAGTCGGGCTGCAGGTTGTCCACGCACAGCTCCAGCGTGCGCAGGCCCTGACAGAGAAGAGAAAGAAAATAATTATGGGGGTCACTTGAGCTCACACTCTTAAGGGTATGACGCGATATCACAGCCTGCCATCAGACACATAAAGCCCCGCTGTAAGGGGAGACAGAGCTCTTGAAACATTGTTCTTAAATTTTAACTAGATGCAAAGGCATTCTTGTAAACCAGTAAACCATCAAAAATTTGTGTTTTGAGAAAACGAGAAAAAATGAACAGAGATGGGATTTATTAAGCTAATTTGCACCTTATAAAGTTGAATTAGTGGCTTAGGGAGTGAATACAGTTGAACCAGGATAATTTGAATTTCGGCTATATCAAACTCACGGAATATCCCCCTGAAAATACCATGTAAAAGTACCGTATTTACACCAGGGTGTCTAGCAAACCACTATTTTCAACATCCCTGACTTTTCCAGCCTTTCCCTGATTATTTCAGGTCAAATTCCCTGACGAGTGAAGAGGCTCAAAAATGTAACCGCTGATGATAATGAGCACAGACTAATGATTTCCAACAAAAAGCTACTTATTATTCATATCCTGCAATTTACAATAGCGAAAGGCTGCTATATTAATGGCTGGTAAAAACGTCAAAAGTTTACTGAAAATTAAAAGCACTCTGACGACAGCTTCAACAAAGCTCTTTGATACTACCAGTTGCGAAACTTCCTATATTAGTCCCCATGTATCAAAGAACAGCTATTTTGATTGGTAAAAGTTCGGGTATATATAGGGTGCCTCGCGTCAATACTGGCGACGCCCGTGTCCATTAAAGGAAGTTGAGTTTGAGTTGCAACGTTTCGGATTGTTGATAAATGCGCGCGCAATCACCTGGAAAATAAAGTTAGTTGGCTTGCAGTAGCGAAAATTCTTAATTATAACAGCCGCAGAGTTAATTAAGGGGAAACGCACGTCTTAAAACGGTCGAAAATGGTAAAAAATTGAGAAAAATTCATTTTCGGAACATTTATCCTTTAGGGCACCTGCACTCAATTATTAACACACAAAAAAAAAAACAGCGCAAAAAACAACCCCTATTATTGCGCATGTCTTTTGATGTGCCAAGTATGAACCAACTGGCCCAAAGAGCTATTTTGATAAAATTGCTATCAACACTGAATTTGGTCAGAAGATAAGATAGAATCGATGGCCAAAATGTCATGGCAGCCCCGAAATGCCCCGCGAAAAGAGAAAATTTGTTCGAAATTCCCGCGTGCCGTGGGCGTTGCAGCCGGCCGATTGCCGCCATCTAGGCCTTGGTTTGGAACTGTTTTCTTTGTGCGGAATTTTCGCCATCTCAAAATGGCTTCGGTCAAGCGGACTGGCTGTGCACGCCAGTTTTCCGAAGACCGTTTATGGTCTCTGATTAGCTCTCACGTGGCGCACTTTCAGTGCATCATTCAGTCTCTCCCATTGGCTGGCATAATCAGAGAGTTATTTTTTTTCTTTCAGTTTTGTGTTCACCGCAGTCGCTGCCGTTTGTGAGCGTCTGCATTTTTGTTTCTTGGTGCACCGCTTTGTGCAGAGTTTTTCCTTGCGATTGATATGACGGATAACAGTAGATTGTAATGTGCATGCAATGAGTGGAACAAAAACAAAGACACCGGCCACAAGCGTGCTGTCGAGACCTGCATTACAGCCGATGCCAGACTTGTTAGATATGCAGGGAACATCAACCACGCTGCCCGATGACGACACCGCGAATTCAGATTACAGCGTGAATCGCATTCTGGATCACAGTACACTTCGATTTGATGCCGCCGCCGCGTAATGCTCTATGGCAGAGCCGGTGCACTGTGTTGAGTGGTCAGCAGAAAATCCGTTATTTCAGGGAAGTCGGCGACCCAACGCGAGTTTCACCTCGCCGTCTGCACGGAATGCGACACCAGTACAGAGTTTGTGATAGTGGACATGGAAGTATTAAGCGCGGTACCACACTCAGCGCACACACACAAAAAGAAATCTGCATGAACAACATACTTGAATGAAAATGCACCGCAAAAAATATATCGTGCCATTTTCCCTGACTTGGCGAAATTTTTGATGGCTTGCATGACGTTTCCCTGATTTTTCCCGGTGCATAAAATTTCCCTGACAATTCCCGGTTTTCCAGGTTGCTAGACACCCTGTTACACGATTGTAAGACTACCTGACTTTTTTTTTTTAATTTTAAAATCCAAAGGGGGGGGGGGGGGGGTTGTGTTTGCAAGAGAATCCGCCTTTTGCGCGAGTTTTCTGCGCATGCGCGAAGCCCCAGCGGGGACTGATGAAAACACACTGAGCGGCGTCGACGGCGCTTCTCGTCGCCGCACTCATAGCCAACGCACGGGGGCTGGAGGCGCGGTCACGTTCACAGCCTCGGTAAAACGATGCCAACCACCTGTGCCGCTTACGGCTGCCACTCTCGAGGCGTGCCGGGATGCAAGACGCGTTTTGTTAGCTTTCCTTCGGCGAGCCGCGACCTTCAACGGCGTGAAGCTTGGATTAGGGCAACCAAGCGTCAAGACGTGAATGGGCGACCTTGGCAGCCGACTGCGTGCTCTCGACTGTGCGAAAAACACTTCGTTACAGGTATGTATGCATTTAATGGAAATGTGCATGATGAAAAGTATCTACCGGAGTTTGCACCAAGCCTGTAACCCACCAGTGATAGCCACAATGAGCATTTGTTCGGGACGTCTGATGGCGATGTATTTTGTCGTTTGTTTTATTTATGTGCGAAGGGGCCGGGTAGCGCAGATATCACAGGTGGCTGTGTGCGCTAGACCGTAATATTTAGCATGTTTTATCCCGACTGCCGCCTGACTAAAAAGAAGAAAAAAAAGGGTGTTTGTTGTGATGCACCGCCGTTAGCGAGCCGAGTGGTTGAGCTGGTCATGAGGCTCGCGAACGGCAGTGCATTAAAACGCCGTATTTTTTTTTCTTATTAGTGAGGTGGCAGTCACGATAAAACATGCTAAATATTACGGCCTAGCGCACACAGCCGCCTGTGATATCTAAGCTACCTAGCCCTTTCGCACATAAAGATAAGAAGGGACAAAATACATCGCCTTCAGGCCCCGGTGCAACTGAAGCAATCACGCACCGAAGAAATCCTCATTGCAGCTATCACTGGTGCGCTACAGCCTGGGTGAAAACTCCAGTAGGTACTTTTCATCATGCCTATTTCGCTTAGATGCATACATACCTGTAGTATCTGTGTTTTTGCCACTCGGAGCATATATGACGCACTTGACACTTGCACGCGACGCACAGTATTTTTTTTTCTAATTAAAGGCTCGCCTTCGTGCACGCCAAAGCATTCGGACTTTGTTCCTTTAATGTACGCAATCAGATGCACTTCGTTAGGGAGCTTGATAATCGTCGTCTTCGTCCAACCGTTCGCAACGGCAAGGAAACCGCCCGGCACAATAAATGAGCCTCCTGGAGGGTTCATGCACGTTCACTTGCAGAGTGGATCGCTCTGGACGTAGAACAGGGTTGGTTCCTGACCGAGATGCGCATCCGATATGTAGGAGATTCACATGTGACACCAAGTTGTTGATTCCGCAGAAATCGCGGCGGAGGCAGAAATGAACGTTGGAGATCCTTTCACAACAGAATGACCATTCTCTGCGCACCGAGAACCTTTTCACCACTGCGACCACATCCGTTCTGACTCCTGAGGCCAGAAACCGGCTACAGCTCTGAATCATCCATTGCCAGAAAAATGCAGCGCGTTTCCTGCAGGTGTGCATTCTGGCCGGGACAATGCCCTTTTCACGGGATGTGTATATGTGACTCTCTGCCGATCTTCGTGGATGAAATCTTATAGCTGCACGGTTGTAGATGACGCGAGGAGGAAGCGACGCCCATTGCACCATGCCGGCGCCGCGGTGACCGCATTGTGCTCGGTAACTCAAGACACCCCACGCATATGCGCCGCTCAAAGTCACAGGAGACGATTCCACCTAGCTCTGCAGCATCAACAAACCCCTGGCTGCTTTGCCCTTTGAGATCCCTCTCTCTCTCTCTGCCCCCACGCTCTCCTGTGCCGAAAACCTGCACACAGAGCGTCTCATTCTGTCACGTCGAACACGGCCCGCGCTACACGCTCTTACAATACGAAGATAGTATATGCGTACGTGCGTTATGAGTGGATTGTGAAAACGCTCTACCTTCCCCCATACTGCGTGAACATGATATGCTGCAATCACTGTCACTACTTTCCGCTCCGAGGCCAAAAAAGGGGGAAAGCTTTCGCTTTCTACCTGCGTTGGCGTGGCCTTTTCGTATGGTGTGCTTTCGCGTCGTCTGCTACACTGCCGCTCAATGTGCTTCCCGCCCGCTCCCGCATGAAGGCGCCACATCCTCGCGCAAAAGGCGGATTGTAGGCGTTGCATTCAGCAATACTGCAAGCTTCTTTAACAGACCATTTTTTTTTAACTTTCACTCTATGCACCGCACTCATAAATCCCTTCTATCTATGTGCACTGCACAAATGGGAGTGTCGAGAGTTGACTGAAGGCTGCTGTTCCAATCGCAGAGCCTGCGGCGGCTCTTCCGGGCAGTGTCGATGGTTGACGAAAGAGCCAGCTGATCACGCGGTGTTGAAGTGCTACTACATTAAGCATCGCCTTTCGTCGTTCTTTGGTTCTTTGTGTTGTGTTTTTGGCTTCAGTGCCAAACACACATAGTCATGAATTCTCTTGCTCCGGAAAGTATTCAGCGCTTTTTCACGGCAGCTTTCAAGAGGGTGGCGATTATTTATGCAGAAGAGACCAACAACTGTGCGGTGGGCCGAAATTTCGAAGTATCTGAATTGGTGGAGCGGGAGTGGCGACGGCAGTGAGGCAAGGTTTTCAGCTGTAATGCTAAACGAAGAGGTTTCCGCGGGCTGAAGTCAAGAAGTTTTCCGAGGCTGGAGGCCAAGCTTGCCACATATGTTACTAAGGTACGGGATCGGTCCCTTCCAGTGACATGAGAAATGGTCCCATAACAAACCCGTGTCTTTGCTACAGAAGCGGAGATTCCAAGGACAGACTTCAAAACCAGCAGGGCTTAGGCACCTAAATTTAAGAAGAGGTCTGGCTTTTCTCTTAGTCGGCGTACATGCATTTGCCAGAAGCTGCCTATCGCATATGAAGAGAAAGTCCTTGCTTCCCATAGGCACTTCCTCAAACTTCGAGACTCACGACAGTACTTGCTCAGCCAGATCAGCAATGCTGATCAAACCCCCGTATACTTCGACATGACGAACAACACGACAGTGAACACGAATTGAGCTCGCGAGGTGGAACTCCTCACAACAAGAAATGAGAAGCTTCGATTCACCATCATGGCAGATGGCACGAAGCTCCATACATACGTTTTTAAAAGAAAGACAATGCCATCAGAAGCATTCCCAAAAAGTTTGGTTTCGTTTGGTTTGTGGGGTTTAACGTCCCAAAGCGACTCGGGCTATGAGAGACGCCGTAGTGGAGGACTCCGGAAATTTCGACCACCTGGGGTTCTTTAACGTGCACTGACATCGCAGAGCACACGGGCACCTTGCTTTTCGCCTCCATTGAAAAGCGGCCGCCGAGACCGGGATTCGATCGCGCGTTCTTGGGAACAGTAGTCGAGCGCCGTAACCACTGCGCCACCCCTGCGGGGCCATTCCCAAAAAGTGTCATGCACGTGAATGAGAAGGGTTACATGACCGACGACATGGTAGTGGAATGATGTGGCTTCTGAGGCCAGGGGCATCACTTAGAAGTCGCATCCCCAACCTTCTTGTGCTAGATTCCTTCTGAGGCAATCTTACAGACAAGGTGAGAGCGGAGCTGCGGAAGGAGCACACAGACATGCTTATGATTCCTGGCGGTTTGACGGGGCAGCTGCAACCCCTAGACGTCAGCGTGAACAAGCCCTTCAAGGATTTGCTACGCCGTGAGTACGAGTGGCTGGCAGCGGAAGGGCACAGGCGGGTCGACTCACATTCTAGTTGACCTAAAATTGTGTAAATGCGATACAGAAAAGCTGCGTCGTATATCAAACTGCTAATTCACCGGTCGTTCGATATATCGAACTCCGCACCACACACTGGAAGGTACGCGCTGTCCAAATACGATCTCATCACCCTCGGCCTTTTGCTGCGTGACGTTTTCAAGCCACGCGCAGATTCAGAGAGAGCAGTTTGGCGACGGCTGGTCTAGAGCAGCGCCGCGCCCTTTCTCCAAAGGCGCACAAATCTGCGGTGATCATTTGCCACGCATCAGCGTGTGACGTTTGCAAGCCATGTGCATGAAGGTATGAGAAGGAACCGGTTTGGCAAGAGCCGGTACGAAGCAGACGCAGCCAATGCAGCCGTGGCATTCAGGAGAAGAGTCACTCTTTCCCGGTCTTCGTTCGAAGCAGCACGCTGCGCTGCTGGGGGGCACCTTGAAAACGGTGCTAAAAAACGCACTCTAGGCGTCTGGTGGGTAGTACAAATTGCCGGCATCTGCATACGAATGCACGCAGTCGGTATGGATCCACCGCTTTAATTTGCATTATGCATGAATTTTAAAAATTTTAGGCGCTGAAAATCCTTTCAAGGTTATCACAATTAAAAAGGCAATAAACCAATGTCAAGCATTATACGACCGATAAAAATCGGAGACGAAGTCTCGGCGCGCTGCCAGTCGATACAGCTAGGCGGGTGTCGCGCGAATTCGTAGAGGTCTTCGAAAGCTTTACATGCAACTAAGGTTAAGAACATGATTACACGAAACTGCAACAGGGATAGATAGCGTGAATAACCCCTCCGACGCATTAAGAATCTTTCCGATGGGAACTTTATGCGGGCCGGCCGTGCATGGGCTGCTGGGGATTCCGTTCAATGCATTGCCTGCTTGTCCCTGAACTTGTTAGTTCATCCTGCACTGTTTTTTGCTTTTTACGCTCCGTTTAGCTTATAAGTAGCCGCGCACTGGAAATCACACACAAAGCTAAGCTGGGTCTGCAGAAACGTTTAAATTTTGACGCAGTAGGAGTTTCGGTGTTCGCAGTTAGGTACAGATATCAGTGAAAGTACGCTGACCTCGTTCCACTGCTCAATTGTAAATCTCTAACTTGTGTGCTTACAGCCCTCATGCCAAAGGTTCTGCCTGTTGGCGTAGTGGGGACGTACTGTCAGCTCAGGAACACTCGGTGCATAATGATCGAAACGCTTTTGTCGGGTGCTTACAGTAATAAATCTGTGCCAAATGACGTCTACTGCTGTTTCCTCTTGAAAGTGAATGGCTGTTTTCACTGAGATAGCAAATGTTTTAAGTGAGCTCTAGTTTGCCATCCTCACCTTTTGCTGCTTGACGTACGGGCAGGTTTTATACTTGTGCAGCTGCCGAAAACAGTAGCATAACGGACGGTTTCTTTGCCATCCTCACCTTTTGCTGCTTGACGTATGGGCAGGTTTTATACTTGTGCAGCTGCCGAAAACAGTAGCATAACGGACGGTTTCTGTACTCCATATATTTCAGTTTGAGCAGGCGGAGCGGCCAGCGTAGGGCGAAATGAGTTTCTCTTGAACCAGAGCACCTGATCGCCCATACCAATCACACCGTAGCCCCTTTTTGTCTGGCTATGAAAGAGAGCAGCAGATTCAAATTGTTAACCTGACCATGGAACCCTACAACAAAAGCGGCAATATAGAAGCGGTGACAGTGTTAAGACGAAGAGGTACGTGGCAAGATCAATGCCGCATGCTTTGAGCATTTCGCCGGAAGGCAGCCGCAGTGATTTTTTTTTAATTTTAGGCTACTGCCGGTTCACAATGATGCCCATCATACATTATGAGTCTTTTCACGCTCACAAAGGGGCAGAAAGAAGTGCAAGTTGATGTAGAAAGCCTGCGAAATACGTGCTGCAGTATAAGCAGAGCTGCCGTTATACCACGAGGCAGCGCCACCCTATTCAAAACTCCAGCGCAAGGTCCCTGTGGCAGAGTGAACGTCGGACGCTTTCTCCAGTGTTTTGGGACTCCTTGTGCACGGCAGGTGACATGCCATGCGCACCTTGTGTCGTGCTAAAGGTGCGACACAGCGTAAGCTACAGCGTCTGCTAACTAAAAGAAGCGGCTTTTTTTTTTTTTTTTTTTTTTTGTGAGAGCCATCCATCCTTTTTGTCGTGCTGAGTGTGTGGCGTAGCGTAAGCAATGGTGACTGTGAACATTAAAAGCAGACTTTTTTTTTTCCTGAGTGGTCGATCCTTGTCATCATGATGAACATGCGGCATAGCATGCTATGCCGGCTGCAGACGTTCAGAAGTGGCTTTTTTTTTTTTTTTTTTTTTTAAGCGAAAGTACCTAGTCCATCCTTGCATCTATGAATCAGCGAAAGCATGCGATCAGCTGCGATCATGGAACCAGTTTTTAGCACTGCTCACTTCGAACAGTAATTGCAGCTATCACGCTTTCCAATAATTTTGTGGCAGTACACTCCACCCGCGCCAAGCATGGCGTGATAAATCGAACTAAGCTTGTGCAATTAAGTCATCACGAGCACTCTGCCAAGTTCGCTCCCTACCATCACAGAAGCCAACATCAAAAGTATAGTCAAAAAAGAGAAACCCGCTGTTATGTTATCACTGAGCAACATCTTGGCGCGCTGCCAATAAATGAACTATGGATGCAGCAGCTGAATCGGAGGGACACACCACCAGCACTTTTTTTTTTAAATTGTCGGCTGCAAAATGGAGGGTAGGTTCATTATGCAAATGGGTTGATTACACGACAAATACGGTATCTTTTGCACGACTGCAAGCAGCACCTCACACAGATTTCTGTATATCGAATTATTGATGCATCAAACTATTTCGCGATCCCCTTCGAGTTCGATATATCCGGGTTCAACTGTAAACTAAGTGGTTTAGGCTGTAGGTTTCCACGATGTCATTTTACGAACATTTTTTTTTTTTTCCGCAATTTTCAGCCATCAAAGGTACTGTCCCAAACTTAATACATTGATTCATTCATGCAAAAGCATTAAGTGTCAATATGTTTGCACTTTTTGTCACCGCCAGCGCATGACACCCCTTTCATGGAGTGCGTCTTGTCTGGAAGCATCTGATAAAATAATGCCGTTTCATCTGAGTTATACACATCCTGCTCCGCGTAGCTTGCAATAATGGCTTGGTTTGTTGCAAGCCAATTGGCAACGTCCTAGTCACTTACCGAACGCGCCTCACCGACAATCGATTTAAAAACAATCCCATGGCGCACTTTGAACCGATGTAGCCAGCCACTGCATGGGCAGAAGTCGGGAAAATCTAGTAGGAATGCGAAGTCTTTGGCTTTGCCCAGCATCATTGGTCCACTTATCGGAATGTTGCTAGCCCGTGCGTCGACGAACCACTTCAGCAACGCATCCTCTACGTCCGCATAGGTGGCCTTCCGCAGGCGCTTTTTGTCCGCTGTGTTGGCGTCGGAGCTGGCGCTCTTTTCCTTATTCTTGAGAATTGTCAAGGTGGTAGATTTCGACACGGTGTACTTCTTCACCAGCTCGCAATTTTTAGCACCTTGAGACAGTTCAGTCACAATTGCTCGCTTCGTTGCCATGTCCAGCGCTTTTCGTTTCGCGACCGCTGCAGGCAGGCAATTCCCGTCCGCCATCCCGAATTATACGACTCAGGCCCGACAGACGAAGCGCTCACACCACACACACAAAAATGACAACAAAGCGCCGCAACTGACGGAGCACGTGCGCACGTGCTACAATCACGCGAGGCAAGCGAGGAAGTGCCTAAGGAATGGAACGGAACGGAACGGACACACAGCGGGTCATGGTATGCAGCGGGGAGACCAATGAGAGGCATCCCCGAGCGTCAGTGCTGCCACCTGTTGGCTCCTACCGTAGTTGCTTTCAACTGCCCATGGCCTCCGAGATTACCTCCGCAAATCTCGGAAGCCACGAACCGTCACCGCCGTACTGAACACAGCGGCGCGCGCATTCAGTCCGCCCGTGCAAACAGTACAACCGCTAGCGTATGGAGAGGCCTGCCTCCTGACGCCCCGCGCCCCTGGCACGGCCGCTCAATGGAACAGCCAGGAAACGAAACGACGAAACTTCAAAGACTATGCCGAAGGCCGGCGCCGTGGAGACAGGCGAAGACGAGGGAATGGCGAGAGGAGAGGGGAGCGGAGTTGCGAGGAGGGGCGGCGAGAGGAGAGGGGAGCGGAGATGCGAGGAGGGGCGGCAGCGTGGCCTTGGAGGCCACACCACGCGCCGACACTCGTAGGCAGCGCGCGTCGGCGAGCAAAGGGTAGCTCGCTTGCGAGGAGGATTGAGAAAACAGACCAAAAGGGATGGGAGCCCATCGTTATCTCGTATCGGGGCGCCGGGTTTACGCCGTCCGTTCGCTGTAACCGATCGGCAGCGCTCATGGACGTTCGTTATACGTGCGATCTTGTGCCATTGAAGTAATGTATATTTTGGCGGCCGCTCCGGTCTCATTCGTTATAAGCGAAAGTTCGTCTTAAGTGGGGCCGTTATAGGGGAGAAAACATGGGCCAGCGGGCGCTGCGCCGCTCTGTGCGTCAGCGCCCTCCATGGAAATCCCGTCAAAACCTACAGGCAGTGCGGCCGCGTGGTCTGCTCCCCGCCGCATAGGGGAGAAAACCTGGGCCAGGGGGCGCTGCGCCGCTCTGTGCGTCAGCGCCCTCCATGGAGACCCCGTCAAAACCTACGCGCAGTGTGGCCGAGTCGTCTGCTCCCCGCCGCATAGAAAAGCATGCTGTCGTCTGCTCCGCGCTGCTCTCCAGCGCGTGTTTGCGCGCGCGCGCTCGGTTGTTCCTCTCCTCCTCCGGCCGCATTCTGGCCGCCGACGTGCTCCAACAAAGGGAGCAAGAAAAAAAAAATGAATGAAAAAGTGACGGCGCGCTTTTTCGCAAAACTCGTGAAAGTGTTTTTCTCTCTTCTCTCTTTCGTGTTGAAACGATGGTTGTCGGTTTTTTTTTTAGGTATCTCGTACCGCTCGTATCTCGCACCTCTGTTTGTAACTGGCGGTACCGCAGCAGCCATCGCAGAACCAAGTCGGCCTCAAGAAACAGAAACAGAAACAGAAAGGAAAAACACATACGTTAATCGTTCTATTCTCATACGCGATCCTGCTTCGGGAGCTCAAAACTGCGAATTCGCTAGAGGAGATAACTAATATAGGGATTGCACAGCGTAGCTGTGGAATTAAGAAGACAGAGGTTTACTTGGAGAGAGGTCACCGCCTGCATGAAAAGTCGTCAGGCATTTCCTCGCTCTTCGTCTCACGGAGAGAGGAAACTGCCGAAAGAATGGCATGCCTCGGCTTCTCGTCAGTGATCCAGGTCGTTAAGAAACCTCTCATCCTTAAAGGTAGATAAGTCATTGATTTCGGATGGCAGCGCCACAGCAGCGAACTCCCCCTGACCGCTGTCAGCAGGAACCAAAGGGTAAGGCGGCATGCTTTGTGCCTTTGTAGGGAACGCGTCCTAAACGCGCCGAAAGCACGCACCACGGCGCCGGCAGCATCGTCTAAAACGTCTGTCCCCAAAGAGTTGAATAGGCCCCTTTCAAGTGAGCAGTCACAAATGGAAAGGAAGCTCCCCAACCAGCACCCGGAGCACTCGTCGCTGTGTACACGCGTATCAATTCTCAACAAGGCTGGACCCTTCATTCTCTGAACAACATGTAAGAGACATCAAGAGGTGCCGCCTCAAGTCCTTCAAAATACCTGTCGCTTGCCTCTGCCTTCGAGTACCGAATTCACGTTCATTTTTTTTTTTTTTTTTTGTCTGAGCCTGCCAACAAGCGCTCTTTGAAAACAATGTCCGCGGCGATCAATTAATCAAAATTTCTCTCTTTCGAAAGCACCGATAAAAAGCGTGCCTCCAGCCGCCTCTATGTCTGCCAGGGCACAAAAAAAAAGCAAAGATAAGAAACACCACTGGCAAAGAGCGCCGGCTTTGCGCGCACAGACGCACGACCATCCCCCCTCGTCCTCACTCTCCTCCCGCTCCGCTTTCACGTGCGGCTGCCTGTAACATGCGCTCCCGAGCGAGCGAGCCGCGCAGACTCCGCAGACAGCCGCGCGCAGCGCGGGCGCGGATATGCGCGTAGGTTTTGTAGTTCCTCTCCGCTCCGCTGGAAACCGAGCGCTAGCGTCGCGGAGCAAACTCCAGCTTTGGTTCCCTATAGAAAAGCATGCTGTCTGCTCAGCGCTGCTCTCCAGCACGTGTTTGCGCGTGCGCGCTCGATTGTTTCTCTCCTCCTCCGGCCGCAGTCTGGCCGCTGTCGCGCTCCAACAAAGGGGGCAAGAAAAAAAAAACTGGAATGAAAAAGTGACGGCGCGCTTTTTCGCAAAAACTCGTGAAAGTGTTTTTCTCTCTTCTCTCTTTCGTGTTAAAACGATGGTTGTCGGTTTTTTTTTTTTTTTTTAGGTATCTCGTACCGCTCGCATCTCGCACCTCTGTAACTGGCGGTGCCGCAGCAGCCATCGCAGAACCAAGTCGGCCTCAAGAAACATATGTGTCATTAATGCCATCACTCGGCGCTTATAAAGGGAAAACATATACGTTAGTCGTCCTATCCTCATACGCGATCCTGCTTCGGGAGCTCAAAACTGCGCATTCGCTAGAGGAGATAACTGAACTAGGGATTGCACAGCGTAGCTGTGGAATTAAGAAGACAAAGGTTTACTTGGAGAGATGTCCCCGCCTGCATGAAGAGTCGTCAGGCATTTCCTCGCTCTTCGTCTCACGGAGAGAAGAAACTGCCAAAAGAATGACATGCCTCGGCTTCTCGTCAGTGATCCAGGTCGTTAAGAAACCTCTCATCGTTAAAGGTAGATAAGTCATTGATTTCGGATGGCAGCGCCACAGCAGCGAACTCCCCTTGACCGCTGTCAGCAGGAACCAAAGGGTAAGACGGCATGCTTTGTGCCTTTGTAGGGAATGCGTCCTAAATGCGCCGAAAGCAGGCACCACGGCGTCGGCAGCATCGCCTAAAACGTCTGTCCCCAAAGAGTTGAATAGGCCCCTTTCAAGTGAGCAGTCACAAATGGAAAGGAAGCTCCCCAACCAGCGCCCGGAGCACTCGTCGCTGTGTACACGCGTATCAATTCTCAACAAGAAGAAGTCCTTCAAAATACCTGTCGCTTGCCTCTGCCTTCGAGTACCGAATTCGCGTTCATGTTTTGTTTTTTTTGTCTGAGCCTGCCAACAAGCGCTCTTTGAAAATAATGTCCGCGGCGATCAATTAATCATAATTTCTCACTTTCGAAAACACCGATAAAAAGCGTGCCTCGAGCCAGCCTCTGTGTCAGCCGGGGCACAGAAAAAAGCAAAAATAAGAAACACCACTGGCAAAGGGCGCCGGCTTTGCGCGCACAGACACACGACCATCCCCCCTCGTCCTCACTCTCCTTCTCCCGCTCCGCTTGCACGTGCGGCTGCCTGTAGCATGCGCTCCCGAGCGGGCAGGCTGCGCAGACTCCGCGGATGCGCGTAGGTTTTGTAGTTCCTCTCCGCTCCGCTGGAAACCGAGCGCTGGCGTCGCGGAGCAAACTTCGGCTTTGGTTCCCTATAAGTGGGCTCGACTGTAGCAGCAAACAGAACACTTGCTGGTGCACTTCATAACTGAACACCCAGTCTGGCCTGAAGTGTTCGCCTATTATGACTTGAGAGATTCAAATGTCGAGTCTATCACTTAGATGCTCTAAAGTAGCAGCACTAATTTGGAGCTCAGATTAACGGGCACAACATTTCCGTTCTCTATCTTGTGCATATCCTTTCTGATCTCACCCCTATGCTGATAAATTCCTGATGAGCACTGGACAGTAGTGCCTTTAGGAAAGATAGATGGCACTGAAGGGTAACCTTCATCCTTCAGCTTTTTTTTACTGCATTGCCTGTTGCCAATAGTTCATTAACCTTTCTAGATACATTATATCTTTGCCCCTGGTGCTGTGACCTTGCTCCTGTGTCCTGCTAAATTCGACAGCAGAACATCAAGACAGCTAGTTTGGAGCAGTTTTGGAGCAATATTGCAGTTTTGGAGCAATATTGCATTTTGGAGCAGGATGGAGCAGGGAAAGCAGTTTGGAGCAGACTGGAGCAATTGGAGCAGCGCTTCCACCCCTGAAATCTACTCCACCTTGGGGAATTCCCCAAAATATTTGACAAACAGGACAATTAATGCATTGCAATTAATTAGGAGGTGATTATATAGAATCAAGCAAAAACGAATTCAGACATTTGCCGAAAGAAATGTCAAAAAAGATGCGCTTGTGGTGACGTCATGATGCGGTTGCCATGGCAACCGCCACCTGTGACCTAAAATGAGCAATCCAAGTTGGCAGCTCCCCCAACTTTTTAATATAATGGTGTCTCGCTAAGTAGCACAAACTATTAAAGAATCTGTGCTCAGCCATGTCAGCTGAGAGCTACAGTCGAACCCCGCAATAATGAAACCGCCGGGGAAGGAAAACCTTTTCGTTGTCGCGAGAATTTCGCTGTCGCGAAAATGGACAAATAAGCACACCCATTACCTTCCAGAACCAAGATTTAATTAAAAAAGTCGCTTATTTTGCTCTGCTTGACATTGCTGTGCAGGAGCTTGACGACTCTGGCTTCGCAGCTTGATAAGCTATGCATAGCTTCGTCGTCGTCGTCGTGGTCGCCGAGAAAAGTCGGATCACATCGAATGCATCAAGCACATCACGCGAGCTTACTTGCTTACCTTGTGCTTGGTTTTCGCTATCTTCGTCGTCAATCGCCTCATTTCCTTTGCGCACACTGTCGATAATAGCGTCGTCGCTGAATTCCTCGTGCACGATCAAGTCGGCGTCCGCACACAAAAAGTCCTACAGTTCAACAGCCTCTGGCACCATTGCATCTACACTGCGAAGCGCGTTCCATGCTTCGGTTAGTGGCTGCAGATCGTCACCGCTTGCAGCTTCCGGTTCTGCCAAGGCGTGCTGACCAGCTGCGAAACCGGCGTGCCTGAAGCAGTTCTGGACAAGCGTGGCCGAAGTAGCAATCCACGCGCCGGCAAGCATCTCCAGCGCCATGAAGAGGTCAATTTCCGTCGGTCGCTTCATTTCGATGTTTAGCAACATCCGCTGTATGAGCCTTCTTCGGTACGCAGACTTCACACTTTTGATAACCCCCTGATCAAGAGACTGGATAACGGATGTGCAGTTCGCGGGGAAAAAAATCAAGCGGATGCTCGTCAGGGCAACATCTTCAATGTGGTGAGCACTGCAGTTGTCCAAAAAAAGGCAGACAGATCTGCCCTGCTTTCGCATGTCCGTATCAAAGGCTTCCAGCCAGCTTGTGAATATTGCGCGCGTCATCCACGCTTTTTGGTTTGCAGTGTACTGGACCGGAAGCTTTCGGTTACGTTTAAAACACCGTGGAGTCTTGCTCCGGCCGATCACGAGGAGGGGACGCTTGTCAGATCCATCCATGTTAGAGCATAAAAGAATGGTGACCCGCTTTTTGCTCAGCTTGCCGCCATGGAATTTTTTTCCTTTCAGGTCTAGCGTTTTTGAAGGCAACATTTCATAGAAGAAGCCCGTTTCGTCCGCATTATAAATTTCGGAGGGCTCGTACTAGTCCATTATGCCTTCGTAACTTTTCTCCATCCAGGAAGATGCTGCTTCAGCGTCTACGCTCGCACACTCCCCCGACAACACTTTGGCGACAATGCAGTGCCGTGCTTTAAATCGACCTAGCCGTCCGGCACTCGCCTTAAAGTTGTCGTGCCCCAGAATGCACGCGTAGTCAATCGCCTTTTGCTGCAGGAGGCTTCCGGACAAAGGCACCTTGTTCGCTCTCTTGTCCAGGAACCACTGAAATACGACTTTGTCCACGTCTTCGTAGACCGGCGCTGCCAAAGTCTTGTTCTGAGCGCGCGCGCCGTTCTGGAGTGCCGCCATGATGCCATTCCTTGATTTCAGAATCGTAGAAAGCGAGCTGCACGGGATACCGAACTCCTCCGCAATATCAGTCTTCTTCCTGCCTTTTTCAGCTTCGGCGATAATTGCAGCCTTTTCCTGCAGCGTCAAAAACTTGCGCTTCTTTACAGGAGGCGGCATGTTTCCGACAGTAAAAAAAAAACAACAAAAAACACTGTACACAGGCAAGTCGCGAGCGGCACAAGGCGGATGGCGAGATCGGCGAGATAGCGTGGTCGCGTGGTCGGCGCACTAGCGAAAAGAAAAAAAAAGGAGGTTCCTTGCTCTTCCCCGGTTGGCCGGCGGTGTCGTCACGTGGCGTGAAACGTCACATACATGCGTAGTGGCCAACAGACAGGCTAGCAAAAAGCCGCTTTCAGCGGGCAAAAAAAAAAAAAAAATATGCTTTGCTATCATCATCATTACCGAACCAACCGAAAGTAAACAAAAATGGCTGCGCCGGTGCTTGTTGGCAGGTGAAATGAACGGGCTCGACTTGTCGGATGAGTGTGCTGCTGCAGTTTCGCCCATTCTATGTTCCCGACTGGCTGATGTGCCGAAAAAATGTTGCAGAACACTACCTCAAACTTTCGTTAATGCGGGACTGCTTTTTAAAAACCCTTCGCTGTTGAGAGGGGACAAATGCATTGAACCCTATGGGAGTTCGCCGGGGGCGCCAGAATTTTTCGTTGTCGCGAGAATTTCGTTCTTGAGGGCTTTCTTTATAGAGGGGTTCAACTGTATCACCTGCCAACGACATGCCCATGAGTTTGCGCTCACAATGCCAACACCAACATCGACGGCGGATTTTCTGCGCAACATATGTATCAGAATTAAAGCATGCCGCTGCCTTTTTTCCTCCTTTTTTAAAGAAGCAGGCAACAGCATGCCAGGTAGGAACACGACTAGAAAAAAAAGCTGACGCTGAAGCTAACTAAATTGTTATGCCGAGACTGGCCGAGCGAAAGGTTTGCCAACTCAGACTTTGAGGGTCAACAAAACGTTAATCTTATCCAAAAGTCACAGCTGCAGATCTGACAGGATGGCTGAACTGACAATGTGAAAGCAACCACGCACCTGGCTGATGAGGGTCTGGGAACCATTGAGCGCCGACACCAAGGGGTCCATGAGCATGGGCAGGTACGGCAGCAGGGAGCTGAGCCTCACGGGCACCGTCAGGCACAGCTCCACAAACAAGTCCTTCATGTGCTGCTTGTGAAGGCCACTCTGCAAGCCGTTCAGCCCTGCACATGCACAAACGTCCGTCCTTCAGTGTGCCAAAAGCATACGCTCAGCAAGACTGAACTCTGATGTGCCCTTCACTACTCTCCATACACAATTTACACTAGAGTCCGCCGTAACACACTGGCCACTAGTACATCGGCCACACAAGTCTGGACTAGAATGGCATGGTACGGTATGTGCAGTTTAAATGTCCGAAGGCTGCTCATGGGCTACAACAAAAGCCGCTGCAGAGGGTCACGGATCAAGTCTGGATGCCTGCGGAAAAGCGCTGCAGAGGGTCGGGGATCAAGTTTGGATGCCTGCGGAAACGTTTTGCAGACAGCCGCGGTGGATGCCTGCGGAAAAGCGTTGCAGAGGCTTGCGGATCAAGTTTGGATGCCTGCAGAAAAGCGCTGCAGAGAGTCGCGGATCGAGTTTGGATGCCAGTGAAGAAGTAACTGCTTCACTGTCAGAAAATGCTGATGGGCAGGTTTCTCAAACTGCGTGGCGTAGTATACCACTTTTAATCACAACTGTACCTCTACGTAACGCCACAAAAGTGAAAGCTACAGCGACAGTTTCAACCGCCACAGTGAGGTGCTAACAGTGCCGCTGTGTTAGCTGATCACTGTGATTGAGGACTTTCCCCTCGTGGCAGTTCGTGCTGCCAGTGTGAAGCACCTGCACACTTTAGTCAAACTTCAGATAACACAGCGCCAGCTAAGAGACAGTTGAGCAAAGACAGTTTGTTATATCAAAGTCAGGACCTGTCACAGAGTGCAAATACACATGCTTCAAAGTGAAAATTGTCGGTGAATTGTGAACTACCTACTATTGAATCAAGACTTTTGCCTGGGCTAGCTGGTTCATGGCTACATGGCTAAAGAAAAGCACGAAACAAATGAGGACGAAGAAACATGCAAACACAAAACGGGCGCTGTACGGCATCCTGTGTTTAAGAGTGTTTTTTCGTCCTCGTTTGTTTCGTGTTGTAACATTAAGTAATTTGTTACATGGCAGTTAGTTACAGTTAGATTTCAACTGTACTACTTGCAAAGTCTGCAAAAACCACGTCGACCGCATGACCTTAGCATGAGCTCCTTGAGGGCAACGAAAATGCTTGTATGAGAGTGCTTTCCCGGATTTAAGAGATGCACCATCATCAAATAAGAGACCTGTAACCCCCCCCACATTTCTAATAGTTCACACTGGCCAGTGGTGAATGCATGAAAAATTAAACTATGCCTAGCAAACACACTCCAAACATTGCAGCGTTCATTTAAAGGGGGACCCTTGTCTTCAGACAATATTTTTCATTTAGTGGTAGCTTTTTGTGCTGAATTCAAATATGCACATAAATTTCCTGTAAGCCATTTAGTTTTGAAGATATTGAGCACTTTATGCTCTTTGCATGGAGGTGAGCTATCGGTAAAACTACAGGAGTTACAATAAAAATTGATCTATCAAATGAATTCAGAGAATGCAAAAATTAAGATTGAATGTTCTGGTCCCATTTTAACCAAAGTTACAGCTTGTGAAAGTTCAGAGACCAAAAAGCCACCTGGACACTCCAGAAACCATGCAAATTCTAAAAACTTTCCTCATTATTTACCACAAATTCATTGATACTTTTGCACCCTACATGAGTTTACTTTTCTGGTGCAAAAGGAATTATAGCAAGTATCTTAAGTAGAACCAGAGATATTGCACCTCCAAGCATGTGCAGTCATCAATATTTTAATTTTGAGAAATTGAAGAAAAAAGAGTTGACAAATTTTTTAAGCACCAAAGCTAACAGTAACTCATTAAAGTGGGTTCTCACTAGCTTCCGATGTCAATGCATCATTTACCATCAATACAATTTTCCCTCAAGGAATGAAATTTCCGGCGAACGGAACGCATGGTCCGGAGGCCGCCGCCAAGACGAGTGCGTTTGCATCGTGACCTCCGCAAAAGTTGGTGCCAAGTTCTGGTGCGCGATCACCATTCTCACGTTCATGTTGTAAACGCAGTCGGCCTGCAACTAGTGATAAGTGCCCATTGCTCATCTTGCACTGTGTAGTATTCAGAAGCAAGTTTATTTCGACCGGATTTGGCATTCCGCGCAATCTTTATGTTTCGCGTTTCGCGGGACACTGCTTCGCGACTGCCGCTGCGGCCGGTCGCGACACTACCTCCCAGGCAATCTATCCCGGCGTGGAAAGCTGCACAGCTGCATTTGCTCATCTGCGTTATCACGATTCCGTACGCAGCAGGTCGTGCCACTCCTCGCTGTCGCACTGAGCACGACCGGCTATGCTACGCCGTTATCAAGCCATCGTGGACTCGACGCAGAGTGTCTGTGCTTTGTCATTGATTGCAGATAACCAGATGCAGCGATGCAGCGTCCCCAGCGCATTTATCTTCTCTCTCTACATTTTTTAGGCTAATAACGAAGCGTGAGTCTAAATATTGCGCATTTCGTGTTGTGGTTGCGACGAGGGAACGGCGCTAGGCCGACTAGGCATAACGGAGAGACCTTCTCAAAATGGCGCCGGACCACAAGCAGTCAACGCCGTCAGCCAACGAAAGCTCACCATTTTGCTCACGTGCGGGTGGGAGACCGATAGCAGCGTGTGTTTCATGCGATTTTGTTCCTTTGTTTTTCACTTTGGTGGGCTCACTCATGGTCGCCAACCGAAATATAGGAATGGCCTGAATCGCGATCTTTCGAACAACACCAAGATTATGCCCGCGGATCGCATATTTCTCTAACTGCAGGCGGTCGAAATTTGGCACGATTTGACCTCAGTTTAAAGGGCCACACGCGCACATTCTAGTCTTTGGAATGCTGTAACGCGCAAATTAGCCAATATTTTTCAACGAAACTTCGGAGGCAGCTGCGGAAAAATCTCTGAATCGTGAAAACGAGAAGATCAAAAATCCGATTTTCTGACAGATTTTCGACCGCAAAGGCCCGGGTCCCCCGTAACTCATTTTAAAGCCAAGCAAAATGTGCTGCTTGCACAAGGCACTATGCATTTCATTTATTTATTTGCCACTTAAAGGCCTGCAGCCATTATACAAGAGGGGGCATGCGTACAAGCTGACGTAGTGGCAGAACAAAGGAAAGAAATAAAGCAACACCATAAACAAACAAAGCAAAGAAACAGAATCAAGCAATCAAGTACAAGAGATGGTACAGCTACATTTCAACATTGTAGTGTGGTTAACGAAGTTCAAAATCAAGTATAATATGCAGTATCAAGGAACCGGTTCGTGAAACTACGAAAGCTGGCTAACTAGTTTATCGCAGACCATCTGACAATCAGAGCAGATGATTATAGCGTCGGGGAAAAATGAACTGCTCATGGTGGAAGTGCGGGTGCCAACACATAATGCATGTGAAACAATGGCTGTAGTTTAGGTGAGACGAAGTTCTTGGGGGTGGTTTAAGAAGGAATGGAAAAGGCAAAGACACGAGATTAGGCAGCATCTGGAGAGCACTGGAAGACAGAGGGTTTGTTTTAGTAAAGTAGCGCTAGTATTTCTTGATTACTGAGAGGCGATAAAATGAGCAGCTTGGTTTTGAAGTGAGTCTAGGTGCTAGATGCGTGGCCCACCTTGCAGCAGGGTGGGCAGCAGGGGCAGGAACTCCTGGTAGAGCAGGTCGTGGCTGCCCCCTCCAATGGAGCGGAAGAGGGCGCGCAGCAGCAGGAAGTAGTTGTACGGCTCCCGTGCACTGAGCGCCAGCTCCATGGACCGGTTCACAATGCGGTGCAGATGGGGCTGCATAAACATCACATATAGGTGTCTTCCTTTTGTTGAACCAAAGGCTGCTTCGGAATACCTACAGTAGAATCTCAACAAGTCTCATAAGGATCGCAAAAAAAATATCCCAAAATGATTAAAAATTCAAGGGGTGCCCTTAAGTCTCTTTAAGTGCAGTAATGCGAAAGCACACAGGAGCATCTTGCATTGGTTAGCTTGTTCTGTAGATTCTATATTGCACTGTTGGCTATGGCTTGGATTAGGGATATCACTAATGTGGCTAGTCATTATGCAATGTTATTAAGGCATTATAACCAAGCAGTCATGACTGGATTCTGCATCTTGCTTTTTTGATTTGCTACTTGGATTGTGCACGATTTGTTTGGATCAGTCTTTTGACCAGACATTCCGCGGACAGTCACTTACAAAGCACGCCACTGATGAGCCAAAAATGCTTTCGCATTAAAATTTGCATGCACAAGCATGAAAAATGCATTCACAGAGAACTGTTTACAGCTGATGGAATTTTCTTTACAGTCGCATGGCCACTGCTCACTACTCCCAATCATGACAATACAGTTGAACCTCGGTGAAACGAAGTCATAGTTTCCGGCATAAAACATATTGCGAATTTCGCTGCATAAATATTTTTGTCTTCCAGCGGTGCAAATTATATTGTGCATCCCTGAAACCTTTCTGTTCCACTTTGTTTTGCCTTCATACATTCGTGAGGCTGGTACAGGCGATTTTAGAAGAAACGCAAAAAAAACAAGCGGCGTGAGTAGTACAATAAAGCTTCATGAACTCAAAACCGCATACAGTAAACCCTCGTTAACTCGAAGTTGTAAAATCCGGGAAAAATTGAGATAAGCGGAGTTTCGAGATAAGCAAAATGCCGAAAATTCTTGGTGACAACCCCTGGCATAGCCTCCTTTATACGCTCTGTGCCTGTCAACTCCGCGCTCCACGGCCGTCGCCGCCGCTCCTCCTCCGTTGACAAATTACGCCGCTGGCTGCCGAGAGATGGCAACAGCGACGTAGGGTCACCTTCACCAGGCGAGTGCCGGGTGCGCAGTGTTGCAAAGCGGTCCGGATAGCCACGCGCTGCCGCTGTCTCGCTGTTTCGTGGACTGTTCTGTTGTGTGCAAGGTCATGCTTCTACTTTTCTCTGCCTTCGGGTGTTGCAGGAATACAGCATTGCACCAACTGGTAAGTGCCAGCTTTGCTTTGTCCTTGCGGCGATCGCTGCATAGTATTCAGCTGCTTTGAGACTTGTAAAATATAGTGACAGCACCAATGTGTTTATTAAGCGTCAATATACTGCAATAGTAATGTTAAATGCGCACCTGTGCTTTCTGGACTGCAATGCTAATTGCTTCCCCGCCTAGCTCCTCTGCGTAGTGTGTTAGTGTGCTCCTGCGAAGTTTTTTTTTTGCAGTATACGCTAATTACGAAAATTTGTGATAAAATAGAAACACAAGATTTACCTATTGTGAAGATGACTACTTTAAAGTGAGTTGAACCAAATCTTGCAAAGCCTATATTAGTTTCCCTTCTCGCACTCAACCGCATTAAGGCCTGTGAGAAATAATGACAGCACTGTGTTCATTACGCGTCAATAAGGTAATAATATTAAATGTGCACGTGTATTTTCTGGACTGCGATGCGAATTTCCTCTCTGGTTAGCTCACCTGTGTGGTACGTTACATGTGCTCCAGCACAGTATTTTTTGTTTCTCTAACTGCGCAATTCTGTGAAAGAATAAAAACACAAGCTTTGCCTTTTGTGACGATTATTTTGGAGTGATCGATCTTTTTTTTTTTTTTAACTAAAAAAACAAGGAAAGAAGGTTTGTACGACGCGCTGAATCATTGAAAGTAACAGCTGATACCAAAACTGTTCTCATTACAGATCTCAATGGCATACTGCGATGCAGTTGTTCCAATCATTTGTAAACCAAGCTGCCTTCTGAAGTGCTATCAGTGACAGCAGTCACCGTGAACTTTTTTTCCCTACTTGTGGCAGCTATTCATCACACCACTTCTACATGGTACTCTTGAAGCACAATTGCTGTTGTGAAATGTGTAAATAAATGCTGGTGCCTTTCTTTTTAAATTTTGTTTTATTGCAGCGCAGACTAGCATTGTAATTTTTCTATTACCATTGGCGCTAGCGGAGCAGTCATGCAGCTTTTCAAGCCATGCGCAATTTCTTGAAACTGCCTGACATAAAATGTCATATATAGCGTTGGTGTTATTGCCTAACAAGTATCATGATCACTTGTTATGCTTAGTGAATGTCGGCCTTACAAGTAAATATGCTGAATATGCACGACTCATGCTTAGGAACAGTTGCCCCGCTAGCGAATAACAGCGCGCCCGCCCCGCGCCAACATTCGTACCCGTGCGACCCGTGCGCCTCAACCCCTACGTCAGCGGCGCCCTCAGCGAGGGGACCGCGCAACTTTACTCGATGGCACCGCTCTGTTGTTTGCGCGGCGCGTTGACAGGCACAGAGTATAAAGCAGGCTATGCCCCTGGTCATCCGTCGCACGCCGCCGCCACCTGCGCCTATCGTTTCCGCTGAGGCACACCGCACGGAGCTACGGGACTCTGCGACAGAGCCACGTTTTCAGCGTTGCTTTGTTACCACCTTGTCGTCATTCCGTCAAGGAGAGTACAGTTACGCTATATCCCATTTCTAACACTGCACAGCTTGAAATACAATAACACTGATAAAATTTTTTACACATCACGTTTAAAAAAAGAAAAAAAAAAGGTCGCAGCGCAGTGGTGTGCTGCTACAGATGCACACTTGCATTGCAAGAAGTGGCTTTCTCCGGCTTTAGAAAATTAACAATATCTAGTCAAACTAGCCTTTTTATTTTCCTTTACTACCCTACCAAGCTTTTACTGAATCGTCTCAATGCGCTCCTATATGCACGGATCAGACGAAGTGAGCATCTGCAAATTCTTCGCTCAAACCGGACTGAGAAAACAAACTTCGTTCGCAAAACAAAACAAAACAAAACAAAAAAAGTTGGGACTGAACTTGAGTAGCTCAAAGCCTTCTGCGGTTGGCTGCCTCGCGAGCTGCTTCCGGGTGAGACGCGAAATTTTCTAAAAACCCAGAACCTGAGCGCGACAGCAACGAGCGAAAATGCTGTGGCGGCTTGGCCTGTCGATGCTCTACTGCACAAGGGGAGCTTTTGTAATAAACCCAAAAGAATTCTCAGGAAAAACTGAATTTTATTATTTTGGAAGTCATACTTGCCTGCTTCGCGTTGGCATTCGGCCCAACAAAACCATCTTCGAGTGGCTGGACGCATCGCATAAGCCGTTGGTCGCCGCTGCTGCATTCAACTTTGTTTCGGAGCAAGCGTTGCGGACACCACATATACAACAAAAATCAACGCTTCATGCACATAGCATGACGAAACAGAACCACACAATCACTAAACCGCTCTTGCCGCTATGCACGTGCGAAGGGCAACTGACCAAACCATGCTGAACTGGCTGAACTGACAGCCCAATAAGACCGATCAGCCCCCGCGCGCGCGAGCGGTGCTCACATGACTGCTCCCAAGGCGAAAAACAGCTGCGTCTGCGGGAATTTTGTATTCACTCTTCGAACTTGACTTAGTATAGGAACAAAACGCTCGCTCTGAGCCCCTATCACCTTTCGGTAATGACCTTTGCATTTGGTTCTTCCAGTCAAAATTTCGAGATATCCGCATTACGCCCCAAAAATGCTTAGAGATAAATGGGAGCTAATGCATAGCACCAATGGGAGGTGAAGGCGCGGTGTGGAAAATTTTGGACTGAACCGATTTTTCGACATATGCGAGTTCGTGTTAACGAGGGTTTACTGTACCTCAAAATACAGCGTTAGTCCAGGTTTTCTGTAGAGCCGAGCAGCTTCCCACTGAAGCTGTACATTTAGGTATAACCCACTAAGTATTTTCTGACCGAATTATTTATCTCGAAATCTTGATTGATGGCTGGAAGTATAAACGGCATCACTGAAAATTATTACAAGCTTTGAAATGTTGATATAGTGATAACCACAGAGCAGGCGCTTTCATCAAATACGAAACAGAGCAATGTTGCGGGAGTTCATTATTGACTTCAAGCAACCCTGCGACCCGTCATGGACTCTCGTGCGCTGATTGGAACGAGACATACAAGTAGCAGGTTGCTGCGAAATAGTGCGTATGCTTCATTTAGCGTTGTGAACCACTGTCCATGTTTTTTGAAGCACAGACCTTAGGGCGCCGTTGGAGCGTGGATTCTGTTCACAGTTCATGGGGCCGATAACAATGAGACATGGCTTAGTTTTGCTTATGACGTTTAAAGTCCCAAACTAACATTGGCTATGAAGGATAGTGCAGGGATCCGGAAATTTCAACTCACGGAACTTGTAACGTGCACTGACGTCGTACAGCCCATAGACAGCTTGTGTTTTGCTTCCAACAAAAAGCATCCTCCGCAGCCGGGATCAAATATGCACCCTCTGGATTAGCAGTCTAATTACCGGCCACTGCAGCGGGGCGACATGGGCTTATCTCAATCACACAAGTATGAGCACCACGATTAAAAGAGAACGAAATGACTGTCTAAACCTTTCTTTGCATGCCAGCAAATATATTAGATGCTTTAGACAACGTTACGCCAGTCAGAACGTCCTTCTGGACATCAAAAGCCACATGCTACAGTCAAATCTCGATATAACAAATCAAGCTGGACCGTTATTTTGAAATATTGTTGTAATAAAAAATAGTTATTTCCGTCTACCGCGTGCAGGACACACGATCACACACTAAATGACACCAATACAGCACATCCTACTTTGCGCAACACCTCATCGGGTACGTGACTGTACCGAGCGATGAAAGCACGAACTTTGTCTATGTGCAAAAAAATGCCAGTTTTACATGGCCTCATCTTCAGTGTTTCTTGAAGTTTGAAAATCTTGTCTCGGCCTTTCAAAATGATTGCGGCGGTCGATGGGGCAATGCTAGCTGTCTGCAGGCCGATTCGCTTTTTCCCTGCGTCGCTTTCTTCCAGGGGAAACTGCCTCTTATCTTCTTGCCACCTTCACTGGCTGCATTCATTGTCCAATATCCCACAAAATTGCGATAAGATAATCTGAGACAAAAAAAATACATTTTCGACCAGCAAACGACACACAACACAGAAAAAAGGCAGGTGGCTAGGCCTGCTGGCTACTGCCACAACTTTGTGATGGAGCTAGGAGCTGGCACTAGGTATGCTGATGATGATAGTTACAGCCCATGGACCATATATGTAGAAATGGCAGTTTCGGTTTCACATGAGAGTTGCGAGCTGCAGTGCTGTTAATTTTAGCCGAATTCATAATACTGCTGTTCCTAGATTAGAGAAGAAAAAATAAAATACCTATGTTATCCTGAAATATACGCTACATTGAAATTCGTCATTTTTAAATATTTCTACACTGAAAACAGAAAACATACTGGGGACTTTTAAATTCGTTAATGCAGTGTTCGTAGTAACGAGATTTGACTGTATACGAATGTCCGAGTAGATGGAGCTTCACTAAGGGGGAAAGTTTCCCTTTCCTTCACTGTGTTGCATTACCAACATGCCGCACACTTCTGTAATACGTAAAAAAAAAATTCATTTTTTATTTCCAGGTGGTAGAATTTGTCGAAATTTGCTTTCTATGCTCGTAAAGACTTCAGACTGAAACTTCAATGCAAAACTACTTTGTTAAATTGAAGGAAAAATTAATGAAAGCAAGAAGTTGCAACGAAAAATGTTAGCTGCATCACAAGCTTTGCAATATTGCTGTTTGCTGTATCGATGTTCAACTGTATGTTGGTCATGTGCCTACGCTCACTTATGATGCTGGAAATCTGATAACCTCGTGTCCATGCTCTTAAGGCATCAGCTATGTGTGGGCCACACACCACCGCTCACCGCATTCTGTACGTGTACAGCACAACTAGCTATCACAGAGTCACCAATGAGCGAACCACGTGCTCACGCTCACTACTCCCTCTGCGCACCGCATAACTACTATATATAAATTGGAATATAAGTCTGTTTTTTCTCAAAAAAAAAAAAGCTAAAGTCACCCCTTGTCTTATGTAGTGATCTTTAGCAGAATTTGAGGCAATCTGGCAACAAATGGCGCGCCTGCTCGTGAACGGACAGCCAAAACCGTATCGACATCCTGCAGTTACTAGCATTTTTTTTTCCCGTCCCAAGCGCACTTACCTTCACGTGTGCTCTTTCGTTCGACCTATGAGAGCATAAAATGCCGCTTTAGCAATAAATAACAGCATGTGGAGGCAGTTTACCGTGGCGTTCCAGAAAAAGTGATGTTCACCAAAGCGAACAACATAGCCGCCCTTTCAGCGACAGTTCGGCGTTTCAGAAAAGAGTGTGCGGTGCCGTGGACAAGATCAGTTGTTTGCATGCCCGTTCGTTACCTTTTTGTCTTAATTCAATAAAGTTTATTCCCTCACTCAAGAAATGCTGCGTAAGCAACACGCTTGATGGAACTAGATGACACACTCTGGGAGATGGCGAGCAGCAAAGAGTAGTCTTGTAACGATGTTGCTGGAAGTTCGTAGTGCAATGGTAGCTCCGGTGATGCAGAAACACAGCCGATATTGTAAATATATGCGCTTCTCCACTTTTTTTTTTCTTGTTTTATTTTTTTTTTCCCCTTCGAGGTAAGGAGGCGACCTATATTCACACTTGACCTATAACATAGTTTATATGGTTGTGATCGTGGCGTTGGCTATACAGTTGAACCCCGTTATAAGAGGCACGGATGTAAGAGACAATCGGTTATAAGAGACACTCTTCACCCACTTGGTTGGTTGCCCTATCTCTCCCATTAATTGGACCTCTTTTGTAACAGACATCGGACATAGAAGACAATCAGTTATACAGTCGAACCCGGATATATCGAACTCGAAGGGGATTGCGAAAAAGTTCGATATATTGATAATTCGATATACAAAAATTGGCTTGTGACGGCACTTACGATGCAAAAAAACGATACCGTATTTGCCGTGTAATCAACCCATTCGCATAATGAACCCTCTCTCCACTTTTGCGCCCGAGAATTTGAAAAAAAAAATGCTTTAAGGCCAGCTCGCTCACATGCAAGCGATTGAGCGATCTCAGCGACGAGCAACAGCAACAGAGCGAAAAATTTCCAACTTGTTGGAACTGCGTCCCGCTCGCCGCTCGAGCCAGCGCGGCAGCTCAAAACAAGGTTTCTGTGTCGCTGCGGCAGAAAATCGCGAGCGTTTTTGCTTGCATGCCGATGGCGCGCGTCACTCCGTTTCGGTCGTCGCATCCACAGCTCATTTCTTGGCAGCGTGCCAAGATGCTGCGCAGCGATAACGTCAGGGTGCGCTTATCTTTTGATAGCTCCTGCGGTGGCGGGGAGCGAACTTGGCAGAGTGCCCGTGATGGATTGATTGCACAAGCCTGGTTCGATTTATCACGCCGCGCTTGGGGCGGGCGTCATGATCGCAGCAGCTGACGGCGTGCTTCCGTTGATTCATATATGCAAAAATAAACGGCTTCCGCCAGAAAAAAAAAAAAAATGCCTGCCGCTTCTTAACGTCCGCAGCCGCCATATCTTACGCTACGTCGTGCGTACAGCACAACGATAAGAAAGAATGACTATCGGAAAAAAAAAAACAAAAAAAAAACGAGCTGCCGCTTCTTAACGTCCGCAGGCGCCATAACCACGTCAGCCGCCGCGCGCAGAGGGTTCGCAACACACGCTGGAGAAAGCGTCCCACGTCTGTCCGAAAACGGGCTGAGCTGGCTTGGCGCATGCGTAGCGCGTGCTGAAGGAGAGAGCTCGGCAAAAAAATGGGCACACCCACGCACATGGCTTGCAAACGTCATGTGTTGGCGAGCGGAAAACGATAACTGCAGATGCGCGCGCCTTTGGGGAATGGGCGCGGCGCTGTCCATAACTGTCCCCTCTCATTCCTTCCGTGCGTGGCTTGAAAACGTCATGCGGCAAACAGCCAAGAGTGATGCGATCGTCTTTGGAGAAGGCACACATTCCAGTGCGTAGTGCGGAGTTCGATATATCGAACGACCGGCAAAATTGAGTTCGATATATGACGCGGCTTTCCTATACTTTTAGATGGGATTTTCAAGGGGATATTCCGCGAGTTCGATATAACCAAAATTTGATATATCCAGGTTCGATATAAACTGTAAAGAACAAATTATCCTTGCATTCTGGTTAACAATCTCTCTTGTAGCAGACATTTTAACTTTCGATGCAGTGCCATCGGTCGCTAATCGCAGTTGGGCCCATTGTGGAAGCAAAGGGGGACGATAGAAGTGCGCAGTCACTATTATAAATTCTGCAAAGCCAGAGTGGGTCTGTCAGCTATAAAATACCGACGAGAAGCCCCTGCAATCGAATTGCAACATAGGAAAGCACTTAAACTTACAGCTAGCGCATGGTGGCTGTAGCCACCATAGCGTCTTAGTTGGCGCGAACAAGCCATGAAAGCGAGGCAATCGCCAAGCCAAGCCCAGACAAGCAGCGCGCAAGCGGCCGCACACATGCTTTTTTAGACAGCAGCATCGCAGTTAGCATCAATGAAACTTTCCTGCTACTGCGCTTAACCCTAACTGCGCCGCCACGACGCGACGCTGCTTTTTAGGAACATTGTGAACTGGGCTTATCTGTCATCGCTACCGTTGTGCAACGTTCACCATCGCCACCTGGCTGCTTCGCTGTTACCACGTCCCGGGCACCTAGTCAGCATGGCGGACTGCTCAGTCAAGCGCCGTACTAGCCTTACGGTCGCGAAAAGGTTGGACATCATAGCGGACCTCAACAGCGGGATGAAGCAAGCAGACGTCGCCAGGAAGTTTGGGTTGTCACGCAAGACAATCAGCGGAATCTGGACTCAGCGAGAAAAGATCATCAAAGAAGCACCAACTGGGGCAAGCAGGTCCAAGCTGCGTAAGTCGTCCCATCCCATACTAGAAGAAGCGCTTCTCTGGATTCAAGACGCACGGAGCAAAAACATTCCACTCAGCGGGCCTTTAATTCAAGCCAAAGCCAAGCAGCTTGCGTTCGGTCTTGGCATTGAGTTTGAAGCCAGTCAAGAATGGTTTGACAGATTCAAGCATCCTCATAGTATCAGCTACAAAGCTATTTGCGGTCAGAGCAATGCTGCTGACGAAAACACCATCAGGCAATGGAAGAATGAGGCGCTGCCGTCTTTATTAAGCGGATGGAAGGCTTGTGATGTGTACAGTCTTGACGAGTCTGGAATATTTTTCAAAATGCTCCCCGGCAAAACATTTGCCTTCACAAACCAAAACTGCAGTGGAGGCAAAAAGTCCAAAGAGCGCCTTACAGCTATGTTCTGCACTAACATGCACGGAACTGAGAAAGAAAGAATTTTGGTTATTGGCAAAGCTAAAAACCCAAGATGCTTAAAAAACTACTCCATCAATGTGGAGTACACAGCTAATCAGGCTGCATGGATGACGGCAGACATTTTCAATAAATGGCTGACAAGCTTTGATGAGAAGATGGCGAGAAAAAACAGGAAGATCTTGATGTTTTTGGACAGCTGTTCGGCACATATGAAACCCCCGTCATTGAAAGCTGTTCAGCTCAGCTATTTCCCTCCAGGCTGCACCTCTCTGCTACAGCCTCTGGACCAGGGGGAGGGCGACTGCTCTTTAACATGCTGCAGAAGCAGGAAACAACTATCAATGTGAGGACAGCAATTGAAATGCTGACTCACTCTTGGAGTGACATCAAAACGAGCACAGTGAGAGGGTGCTTCCGAAAAGCGGGTTTTAATCTGCAGCAGGAAGGGGACACTGAAGATGAAGACATGGAATGTGGAGATGAGGAGCCAGAAACTTGGCCAATCATTCAAAGTAAATTTGAAGAGTGCGGCACATTCCAAAGCTTTGTTGAAGCCGATGACAATATTCTTGTTGCAGAAGACCTCACAGATGAGAACATAGTCAGAATGGTGCAGGAAGAAGACCAAGAGGATAGTGCAACGGATGAGTCCGACAATGAAACTGATTCTGCACCACCGCTGACTTCTGGTGAGGTCATGTCAGTGCTCGGGCAAGTGCGCCATCACATACAGCTTTGGCCCAGTGGGCATGAAGCTCTTGGTCTTGCCACGAAGCTGGAAGAAGCTGTGCTAAAAAACACTGTAAATGCAGCCATGAAACAGAGCAAGATTGAGAACTATTTCACCCGCAAAGCAGTGTGAGAAAGTTCTGGTGGAAGGAATGTGGATTGTATCCAGTGTGTGGCTGTCGACCTAGCAGGTCATAATATGAATCCAAATGATAATAACCTTTTTGCAACAGGCTATACCAGTCTTTTGTGCTTCTTTTAGTAATAAGGTACTTACTTTGAAATAAGGGCTGATCAGAGAATAAAAAAATGGTACCCTGCTTATAAGAGCCCTCTCATATAAGAGACAAAAACTGCTCTCCCTTACATGTCTCTTATAAAGGGGTTCAACTGTATAAGGGCAGTACTTGAGGGCGCTGTCGCAGGTCATGATTCCTGTCGTCCACAGTGGCAACAAGGAGTGCTCGCAACATCCAAAATTCTGGGTGCGGCAGACATAACGCAGACTGGCCGAAGAATTAGCAAACTCATGTCAGCCTGTAAGGTCGCATCAAAAATGCTCACATCCTTGAGATTCGGTCGTATCACGTCACGTGACCTCCGCATAGAAGGAGAGCCCTAGTGAAAGCCTCGGACCAGCACAAGCCCAAAGCGGTCCATAAACTTGTAATAAAGACAGCACGATGTCACACCAGAAGACACTACATAACATACAATGGTAAGGAGGGCATAGTACATTAAGTAAACCCTCGTTAACACAAACTCTCATATCTCGAAAAATCGATTGAAAATGCTCCACGCTGCGCCTTCACCCCCCATAGGTGCTGTGTATTAACTCTCGTTTATCTCGAAACATTTCTCTGGTGTAATGCAGATATCTCGAAATTTTGACCGGAAGGACCAAAGGCAAAGGTGATAGGGGCTCCGACCTTTGTTCCTACACTAAGTGCCGAACACGGTTACGTTCGAAGAGTGAAAACGAAATTCCCACGGATGCAGCCATTTTTCCACCTTGGGAGCAGTCACGTGAGCGCTGCTCACGCGCGAGGACTGATAGGTATTATCAGGCAGTTGGTTCAGTTCAGCGTTGTTCAGTCAGCTGCCCTTCACACGTGCATACCGGCAAGAGCGATTTAGTGATTGTGTGGTTCTGTTTCGTCATGTTATGTGCACGAAGCGTTGACTGATTTTTGTTGTTTATGTGGTGCCCGCACGCTCTGCAACAAAGTTGAATACAGCGGCGGCGACCTACGGCTTATGCGATGAGTTCAGCCACTCGAAGACGCTTTTGTCGGGCCAAATGCCAACGCGAAGGAGGCAATAATTACTCAGTTCTTCCTTCCAAAATAATAAAATTCAGTTTTTCCTGAGAATTATTTTGCATTTATTACAAAAGCTCCCCTTGTGCAGCGGAGCGTCGATGGGCGTGAAAGCGCCGCCAAAGCATTTTCGCTCATCGCTGTTGCGCTCAGGTTCTGGGTTTTTAGAAAATTTCACAAGGCACCCGGCAGTAGCTCGCGAGGCAGCCAATCGCAGAAGGCTTTGGGGTAGTCAATTTCCATCCTGGCGTTTCTTCTTTTTTTTTCTTCTTTTTTCTTTTTTTTTTTTTCTGTGAGCGAAGATTGTTTTCCTAGTTCGACCTACAGGTGCTCACTTCGTCTGATAGCGCATCGAGACAATTCAATAAAAGCTTGGTATAGTAGTAAAGAAAAATAAAAAGGCTAGTGTGGCTAGATATTTTCGAAATTTTCGAAAGGAGAAGAAGAAAGTCACTACTTGCAATGCAAGTATGTGCATCGCAGTGTATATAATATGCACCGACCTTGAGCATAAGTTCGTTTTCAGCAGCGAAGAGGGACACAGAGCCAAAGACCAGCTTGAACAACTTCAGGTACAGGTTTGACTTGTCTGGGTTGGCTGTAATAAAAAAGGAATGCCCCATACACACACACAAGTGACTACACAATGTATGTATGAACAGCATAAGGGCGGATGTGCCACTACACAAGCTACAAAGCCACTGCGGGCCCATTCTGTACACACATTCCGTATAGTGGGTAAAAGACAAGTATATACTATGCATTAAAATTGTCCATTGATCGATATGCATGCACGCTCATTTCATTTCAAATTACTTAACAAGTGGGAATAGTGCCTACTGATTCTGCCTAATTGCAAGATCAGTGGTTCCTCATGCTATTATATTTTGATACTTCACTATTCCAATTGCCAAGTGGGGAAAACGTGGTTGAATCGCAAAGCCTGCTCTCGCATTTGATTATATTTTCAAGATTTGTTTACAGAGTGCGACTCCACCTAGACCTGGTGCACTAACAGAAAAATGTTAAGCTCCTTCCTGTTCCACACACTTCCACTTTCCTCTATTCAGTGCTTCCCAACATTTCCCCCTTCACAAACGAAGCCCCCAGGGCTGTCAGTCAGAGTCTCGTTAGTGGCAGAGCTTCATCCTCGAGACATGCACAACTTGTGCTTTCCGCAAGGGGCGGGGAAACTTGTTTCAACTAAAACGCGCAGACACAGACAGTTTCTCAAAAGCAGGTGTCTGGTGTCTTGATTGCTTGCACAAATCACGAAAAATGTACCAGAAAAGGATGTGGCTCATTTTAAATTTATTTCCAAAGAAATATTGAAAGGTATGAATGAAAGGTATGAGTCATACCTGCCACCAGTACGCTACCATCATTACAACTATGGCGGCCACTACAGTGTTGGCATGCAACTCACAACAGCCTGTTGGGTTCCTCATTGTCACTTGATCAGATTGGGTCGGACCATATGTTTTTGTAGGCAATACCATTACTGGCCCAATATGCAACAAAAGACAACGCTCTGAAAATTTTGATGGCAAGACGTTGAGGCAACTGGGCATCTGGGCATCTGGTGCAGCATTCGGGCAATATCGTGTTTTGGAGCAGGATGTAGCAGAGAATGCAGTTTGGAGCAGAATGAAACAAATGGAGCAGCACTTCCACCCTTATCTTGTTCCCAATTTACATCTTTTGTTAAAAAAAAATACACTGTGCACAAGCCACTGTCAAATGCGGCCTCTACAACACAACAACTACACAGAAGGATAAACATATTATAGGAACACCTTTGACCTGTTCCAAAAAAGAAAAAGGTAGCCAGTATTCGCAGAAGGCATGAACACTCACCCCCCATCTCTTCCATGCGTTCCAGCAGGTACTCAACCAGGATGGTGGCGAAGATGGGAGACGTGGCACGGTTGGCCAAGAAGAAGTTGGCCACAATCTGCGACAGAACCGAGGCAACACCACTGACAAATGGGCTCGTAGGTTTGAACAGAATTCACATTTTATTTGAAAGTGTGGCAAAAAAGGACCGAGAGCGAATCAGAAGGCACAAAAGTGCACACCTTATCACAAGGCCCCCATGAACCGAGAAAGAAGGGAGAAGTAAGAAAGATTGGTGCAAAGCTCCTAGCAACAGGAGAGTGAAACGTCAAACTTGTGCCTTAACAGAGTGCCACTCCTGCTTTCCTCTCGCTCGCAACAAGCCATTTATTAGACCTTACACTATTCTGGAAACTGGCACACAAGTTCCACAATATGTATGATTGACGGTGAACAAAAAAACTGTCGGTTGACCCTGCTTCCATTCTTACAGTTCAAAATTTGAACACACACAACTCTGCAGTGGCACATTCAGGAACAAAAACTCCTGTCCTCATTTCTCCCCGCCAAGCATTATCAGCAATGTCCAATGCTCACAGAAAAAAAAAAAACATTAGGGACGCTCCTATCTGCAGCTTCTCTTGCAGACCCTCGCTCGCTTACATACTATTAGCAACTCACTTAAATCGCCAAACCCTTAACTTATGGCTCTTTTAGCACACGCATACAGCATTCATTCGTAAGCTACCAAATTATGTGAAACACCACCCAACATAGATACCTATAGGCAACCAGAAGCGGCCAGGCAGTGCTAGTGGAGCACAGCATTCAGCGCCACCAACGGCGGCACTGAGTAATTTGAGGCAGTCGGCGCGGTCAGGTTCCATTCGCGTTGTATGGCGGGAAGCATACCAGCTCTTACTTTTTACAGTTTTAAGGCAATCGAATGTCTTGAGAGCTACTTCCGAACACCAATACTGGCGAAAGGACACCACCTGTTTGAGAATGGTCATGTTTAGAAAATGAACAGTGTCAACATCGTCGCGAAGTGCGCGCTGAGCAGCCGTGCGCACGACTTTGAACTTGACGCGAGTGAACGGACCTCTTTTTTGCAACAATATTTATTGCCTCGGGGCATCAGTGGGATATGTGATCAAAAATTAAGCAATGATTAAATGAATGGAAAATGCTGGCTGATGTAAACGCTTTTCATTTACCTATTACGCATGTTCACACCTCAGTGCTGAAAGAACCTGAGAAGAGACTGATCGATTGTTTTTTCTTTTCTTGCTGTTTGATTACAGCAGCATAATTTCCTCGCGGTTTCGCTTTACAGTTTAATATCATGACGAAGACTTTTGTTCGTGGTGCGCAGCTTTCGACAGGGCCACGGAGGTTACAGGAAGGCAGGTGAGGTTACCGCCAGTTGCAGCATGCCTCAACAAAAACCGGTATGCATTTTGAACCTCCGTACATCAAGGATGAGGAAAGCCGGCGGGCAATACTGGCACTTACTGGAAAAGCTTCCATTGAAGGTTGTTAGAGTAATGATTTTTTACTGTTGCTATTAATGATAGAATGGTCTACTATCTGGAACAAGAAAGCTTGAGCAGCTTGAGCAGTAAGTGCAATAAATGTTTGGCGTGGAACTATAGAACGAAGTTCTTGCACACATCGCCAGTTCGACTTTTTCAGCACCTTAACCATTAGACTGTTTTTGCTGTACGGGTACTACAGCCACATTCCGTCCCACGGCATTTTTGCCGAACGGGTACTGCGCTAAACGCATAGAGTAAAAAATTTTCACACACTGGGGTTGTTTTCTTTTTTCCAGAATAAACAGTCAAAGGGTAAAGAACTTTACAGGTAATTATGCTTATCCAAATCTGTAATTGGAAGCTTTGAACTTATTTTAGCTTTAAAATTCCAAATAGGCACCCCATTTTTTTTTTATTTTGCCTCCTATGAAATGCGGCTGGAATTCGATGCTGCAGCTGAGCGACTTGCTCTTCTGGACATTACGTCCTTTAAAAGAAGGACAATGCCACTCAATCCTGCACAGCATACACCAGTAGACACCAAATTTAACACGCAGCGCATTCTGAGGAATGCTCCAACCAGCGTGTGGCACCCCGAGTCAGAAGCATATACCGTTTCCTCCGCTCAACAGGCAATAGTCTTATTTTAACCCCTTGGCGTCTGTACGCCATTGACCCCATAAAAAGCGAAGTTCAGTTACATTACTCTCTCACAGCCACTATCCTCTTGTCTCATCATTTTTCCCAGGTTCTCCCCAGCAAGCGGTACGCTTGGGTCCTCCTCGCGATTGTGGCAGTCTTTCTCACCGCCCCTGCGTTTACTTTTATTCTTGTTCTCATCTGTAGTAGTCGAAGCATTGCAAGAGACTGCTGAAGACCACTGAAGCCACTAAATGAGTAAATCCCACTCAAAAGGATACAAAAATGCGAACACAAAAGGAACAAGCGGTCGCAACGTACATGGCGTCTGCTTCTAGGCAGCCTAATTGTTAGCTCCCATCGGGCGCAAGGTAGCGCCACATGTCTCAGCAAACTTCATTGCAGGAAGCTTATAAAGTAGCACTGCTTTAACCAAGCCGTACGGATGTGCGTGCGTGGTTTAGGAGTAGCTTGTCTTACTGCCCATGACTCCCAGAAGATTCGATTCCCATTTCACCCTCCCACCTCAAAGAAAAAGCCAGAGTTCAGAGCTCCTGCCATGTAGTACAGTCCCGTGATGTCGCACAACCTGCCGACCAAACAATGCCTGGTTGTGTTCCCCGCCAACTACCCCCTGCCAGAGCCATGATCACAATTTTCCACTCACAATGCTGACAACACCTGCCGAAATGAGGCCTTTCACACTAATACGTCAAAGAAAGTCTGCCACTCACCTGGAGCGCAGAGTTCTTGTTCAATCGTTCGACCACATACTGCAAGAGAATCACAAAGGTCAGTAAATACAAACAGCAGAGAGTGCCCTTCTTGATAGATACTTCAAATTAGGGTTCACAGAAATCAATCTCTTTAAAAAGCCAAAATCCTACTGCTCTCTTACAAGTTGGTCCAGATAAAGCACTGGTACATGTGCAAAAGAACCTTTTAACAGCTTCTAGCAACAACTAAGCTGCCCACTCCTAATCAAGTAGAACACGAATAAAGTACAATGTAATCTGCTTAAAATGATACCAAATATAATGAGTGTTATGGACGTAATGCTCATAATATTGCTCATAATGACCAAATTCTTGGAATTGATCAGTTTTCCTATTGCCCCTATGCAAAAATATACCATATATAACTATCGATTACTGGTGGCATATTGGATACGATAGCTTTTTGGCCACCCGGAAGATGTTTACGGAGATATTTCATCTGAATATTTGATAAAAGAGTAAAATGCTAGGAAGAGAATGACATGAAAACTCAGCGCAAGTGCTGAAAACAGACCAGCATGGTGAAATCCGCGAGGGGACATTGCGAACGGTTAGGAAATGAGCGCTATCATCATCACAATTACTGCCTGTCCTTGGCCGTGCCACACAAAAGGTGCAGCTGTATCGCTATCACCTGGTTGTGCGCCTATGGAAGATTGCATCAATGAAGACAATAGCTCTCGATGTGAAAGAGCAGAGTCACCGGGATTTCCAGCATAGTTTCAAGGGTGGAAGCCTCACGAAAAAACGCGGGCATTTGCACTCTAGGATTGTAATGACCATCAAGGCCGCGGATGTCTTGCAGTTCACTCAGTCGCTGATCAGTTTCATGCACGCAAAAAAGACTGTCGCCAGCGCACACTACTGATAGCAATGATCACAGCGATTGTCAAGCTTCAGCTGCCACTCAAGCAAGCGCGAATTTCACTTTCATAAGCACGTTTATACTATTTTACGGCTATTTATGTATCCTGTAATAAAGTGTTCAGTGCTCTCTATGATGATTCACGTTGTTCAACCTGATTCACTCATCACTGCAAGAAGGCAAGAATACATGCTGCTGCTGCTGTGCCCCTGCAGGAAAAAATGTGTTTTGCTGCTTTTTTATTTTTTTGCCGGTCCAGATATAATAATTTCGGATTTTCTGGCTTTCTCAATGTCGTTATAGGTGACCTGAACTGTAGATCAATCCAAGTAGAAGAGTGCAATGACAGTTTCTCAGTTAAGCTCAAAATATTCCGCAAGTTCGAATTAACAGAGTCTGAAAAACCAGTGAGCAATTAGTATGTCTATGTAGCTTCATATGGCACTCCTGAGTGCCCTGCATTCACAGCATTTGAAATCATTAAACATCTTTGTAGAGCAATATTCTTTAAATTAATATTTCACCAATGGCATCCATGCATACAAAGCAAAGGAAGCACGCATATTTTGCAACTACTAGACTTCTCTCTCTAATCTAATACTAAAGCTCTAATATGTCTGCACAAACATGCCAGCTGTGAGGACCCTAATAACCCATGTTCAGTGCATCTACCCATCTGCACTTGCACTGATATACCATTACATACACGCATGTACATTCTTTGTCAAAAGTTTAGAGCCCAGGGGGTTTGCTTCCGAGCCACACCGTGCGGTTCATAATGTATTCTCAGAGGTCCAACTTTACTGAAGGTAAGAATTTTTGTCCCAGGCTCTCCAATGTGAACGACTTCTACAAATGCTAAAGAGGTACCACTAGACAGAAACAGACCTCTTTGGCTCTAAACTTTTGAAAAAGGGTGTACTACTGAGCCATAACATGTCAAGATGCAGTAAAACCTCATTAATTCAACCCCCGTTAATTCGGAAATTCGGATAATTCGGCCTACTCACTCCCTCCCTTCAAAAATGTACACAGGTCTATGGCAGCAAACTCTCGTTAATTCGGAGCTAAATTACGTGCATACCGGTTAATTCGGACTGGAGGTGGGCCGAGGCTGCCGCGGGAATTAGTTTTCGGAGCACGAATCACTACGGCAATCATTCCAAGGACCGGGAACGCCAGAGACTACTATTTCAAAAACGTACGGAAGGCGGCGCTACTCTCTCCACACACACACACACACACACACACACAAACAAACAAACAAACAAACAAAGAAAGGTGGGTTTTAGGCGCGCATCGCTACAGCCATCCTCTATCCATTCGCAACTCTGCTGCTGTGCCGACGGTCCGGCTCGTGTTTCTCGTAACACTACCGTCGCGCTTCATCCTATGGATCACGGAGTTATCTAATATGTAAAAAAAAAAAGTACAGCAGGCAAGTGCTGGAGCGTATGCTTCTTTGCATGGATCGGAAGCAGGCGTGCGTCATCACGCTTCTGAGTGCCATTCATATTCCGACTCGCGTGTGGGCACACACGCCAGGCACTGTGGATTTGTGCAGTCTGTCACAAGCTTAATTGGAGCCTGCAGCACCAGCAGCAGAGTAGGACGACGACGAAGAGTCATTTGTCAGCCAGCTGCCCACCGAAGTGAATCTCGCAGAATACACTTTCATCGATGACGGCGTTGTTGTCACTGGCCAGTTACCGTGTTTACACGATTGTAAGTCGGCCCCCTAAACCGCATGTCCCGAAAAAAAAAAAATAAAAGGAGAACATACCGAGGTGGATGCTCTCAACAAAGAAAATTTATTGCCTGGCTGTACAACTCGTCTCCACTTCAGATCCTGTATTTCGGCGATATACGCGGCAAGCTTGGCCTCCAAGGTAGCGTACCATCTGTATCCCTTGGAAGCCTCTTCACCTTGCATCAAAGTTCAAAATTTTGTCTCGCTGCCCCCGCTACCGCCGCCACTCCGGCAACCCGTTTAGAAGCTTCGAACTTGCGGCCCACAGCGCAGTTGTTTCTTCGGCATAAACGATAGCCGCCTCCTTCAACACTGCATGGAACAAGCGCCAAGTGCTTTTTGAACTGGAGAGCTCGTGACGAAGCATGTAGCCGATCGTAAAGTTAAAAGTGTAAACGCGCAACGAGCCCAAACTCAACAAATGATCGGTGTTGGCTTTTCCATCAACCATCGGCACTCCCTGGAAGTGCCGCCGTGGCTCTTCCGTAAACTATCGACACTCCCACAGCTGCTGTTTGTGCTGCGCAGTAAAAGATAAAGAAAAATTTTTCCCGAGAAGCATGCACAGTAACTGAATGTTGCACATCCATAGAGCAAACTTTTGTCTTGTCTTGCTCTTGTTATCAGTGCCATGCTTTGGTTTCAATTGTAAATCGATGCCCCAACATCGGATTTTCGAATTTCAAAAAAGGGGTAGACTTACAATCGTGTAAATATGTAAGCGATGACGAGATAATCAGCGATGCCCTCGATGTGGCAGATGAGGCGCCCAGCGAAGAGGGCTCGCATAATGAGCCCCCAGTGCGTCATACCACTACAGAAGTCGCGGATGCTTTAGCAGTTTTAGAGGACTTCTGTTATGATGCTCCTGGCAACTTGCTCACCCTGGAAGGGTTGTCCCCCATCCACAAACTGGCCCTCACTGCCCAGCTTTCCGCGAAAAAGCAAATGAGCATTTCTGACTTTTTCACAAAGTAAAGGTATGCAATAAAAAAAAAAAGCAATTCACATGCAGTTTTTGTTGCTCATTCGATAATTCGACATTTGGATCATTTGGACATTTTTTTCACTCCCGTGAGATCAGAATCAACGAGGTTTTACTGTATTTGCTCTAATTGAAGACAGACAACATCTGTCAAACCATCTGTGGTGCCACAATGCAAAACGAACCAGATGCAACAGCACTGTTCACTGTTTGTGCCACATTGGCTTTCTGCGAGCAAGTTTTTTCCCCCATTACCTCATGCCAACCTACCTCAATTGTGGTGGAAAAGACCTCTCTGAAGGTTGACTGGCTCATCATAGTGAACTGAAATAGACAAAAAAAATGTTAGTGCACTGCCATCACCACCATGTGCCTGAGCCAAGGATTCCCTCATTTCATCCAGGAATTGAAAGCAGGCTGCATAATTTAGAGTAAGAATGTCTGTGGATCTGTACCAAGCCAACTACTATCATAAACTCAGATTTTCAAACTAACCTGAGATGTGATAAACACACCAAGCTTCACTGAGGGACAGCAATGCCAGTTGTTGAGGTCAAAAAAGGTTTTCACTGCTCAAATCTCAGGGCGAACCTTTACTTCTCCCACTCCATGCCATAAGAAGCAGTCCACTCACCACACCACCAAAGTGGTCCAGGACTTCTTTCTCTTCCTTGGAGCGCACGGCCGACTGCAGCGCCGCGGTGCGTGCGGAGGAGGCAGCGGCTCCACCCACTGCCCCGGCCCCACAGCCGGTCCCGCCCAAACTGTTCCCAGGGAGCGTGTAGACGTCCAGTGCCTGTAGGGCATACTTCACCAGCCGGATGAACACCAGCGTCTCCTTGGGCTGAAACTGCTTCTCCTCCAGGGGCCCTGCACATCATTGCCAGGGAAAACATTTCCGCCATGTTGCCTCACCACCCATCATCACTGCCCTGCACATCATTGCCAGGGCAAACATTTCTGCCCTGCTGCCTCACCACCAGTCATCCCTGCCCTGCACATCATTGCCAGGGCAAACATTTCTGCCATGTTGTCTCACTACCCATCATTACTGCCCTGCACATCATTGCCAGGGTAAACATTCCCGCCATATTGCCCTAGCACCCAAGATCCAGTCACTGAGCCATCTCACCGAGCCCTCACAGGAGATACCGAGGAGTGACATTGTCTCTTTTCTTTATCGGGGCACAGCAGACATGGATGGATGAATAAAACTCATTGGGTTCCAAAAGGCTATTTTAGACCCGTGATGGGTGGACCTGCTAGTCCATGGAAGCACACCGAAACCGAGAAGCATAATGCATGATTTGTGTCACAGAAAACACACGTCATTCCGTTAGAGGCTGCATGAAATTCAGTTTTGCTGTGGACCTTAAATATATAAACATAAACATCGGCAGCTGACTGCAGCTAGACTGCTTGCTGGCCAAGACTGCAAAGCTGTTCATCAATCCTACACATTATCACCCAAACGCATTTCTCTAAACAGAATACCACCATTAGGTAAGTGTTGAAAATTTGAATAAAAAAGGGAGCTTTATAATCATAACCTTCACATATAGTGGATGCACTTGGCAAGACGGCAAAAGACAGCACTAGCATGGGTAAGGTTTCGTGCACATAATACAGTCGAACCCGGTTATATCGAACCCGGATATATCGAATTTTAGTTATATCAAACTCTCGAAATATCCCCTTGAAAATCCCATGTAAAAGTATAGGAAAGCCGCGTCATATATCGAACTTAATTTCACCGGACGTTCAATATATCGAACTCTGCACCACGCACTGGAAAGTGTGCCTTCCCCAAAGACGATCGTATTACCCTTGGCCGTTTGTCGCGTGACGTTTTCAAGCCACGCGCGGAAGGAATGATGGGACAGTTCGGCGACGGCTGGTCTAGTCTGGGCAGCGCCACGCCCATTCCCCGAAGGCGCGCGCATCTGCAGTTATCGTTTCCTGCGCGCCAACACATGACGTTTGCAAGCCATGTGCGTGGGTGTGCCCATTCTTTTGCCGAGCTCTCTCCTTCAGCACGCGCTACGCATGCACCAAGCCAGCTCAGCCCATATTCAGACAGGCGTCAGACGCTCTCTCCAGCGTGTGTTGCGAACCCTCTATGGCGCCTGCGGACGTTAAAAAGCGGCAGCTCTCTTTGTTTTTCTTTTTGCGAGTCATCCTTTCTTATCGTTGTGCTGTTCAGACGTTAAGAACCGCAGTATTTTTATTTTTTTTTTGCGCGGGAGTCGTTTATTTTTGCATGTATGAATCAACGAAAGCACGCGGTCAGCTGCTGCGATCATGACGCCCGCCCCAAGAACGGCGTGATAAATAGAACAAGGCTTGTGCAATCAAGCCATCAGGGACACTCTGCCAAGTTCGCTCCCGCCACCGCAGGGGCTATCAAAAGATAAACGCGCCCAGACGTTATCGCTGCACAGCATCTTGGCACGCTGCCAAGAAATGAGCTGTGGATGAGACGACCGAAACGGAGTGACGCGCGCCATGGACATGCAAGCGAAAACGCTCGCGATTTTTGCCGCGGCAACACGGAAACCTTGTTTTGAGCTGCCGCGGTGGCTCGAGCAACGAGAGGGACGCAGTTCCAACAAGTTTGAAATTTTTCGCTCTGTCGCTGCCGCTCGTCGCTGAGATCGCTTGCATGTGAGCGAGCTAGCTTTAACGCTTTTTTTTTTTTTTTTCAGATTCTCGGTGCTAAAGTGGAGGGTGGGTTCATTATACGAGTGGGTTGATTATGCGACAAATACGGTATCGTTCTTTCGCATCGTAAGTGCCGTCACAAGCCGATTTCTGTATATCGAATTATCGATATATCGAACTATTTCGCGATCCCCTTCGAGTTCGATATATCTGGGTTCGACTGTATTACAAAGCTACGATTAATCGCAATACAGAAATGCCTGCCATCAAGTGAGATGGGTAGTTAAGCAGTGATGCTGACCCAATTCCACTATGCCCATCAAAATTTTAAACGCAGGAAGCTACAGGAAGTCCTCGATAATCCAAACTTAATTTGAAATCCCGGATAGCTCAAAGGATTTCTGCAGTCCCGAAATTTCTAATGGCAAGTTTGACCAGAAAATTCGAGGTGGCAGCCTACACCATTCATATTAAGATGATCTAGGTGGAATGTAAGATCAAAATTTCACGGCAAACCAATGAAGCGATAGCCCCTCTGAGCCACCAAGTGATGCCGAGGCTCGATGTGCCATACGCACCCAAATTCCAGTACAAAAAAATTTTAGCAGCCACTGAAGACTGCTTAGGTGCAGTAAGGAGAAAGCTCCGATTTTTCGAGTTATTTTTATTTCTGTATTTTCATTATTTTATTTTGACTTCACTTGGATATTTTTTGTATTTTAATTATTTTTACATATCTATTACTAGAAATTTTTATTTTTAGTATTACCATTGGATTTAACATTGGCTTGTTATGTGGCCACTGAATTGGATTGTGGATTGACCTACGACCTTTCTGGATTGCCTTATGGCTTTTGGCTATTGATTATCTAATGTTTAGTTACTTTAGCCAATTCAGCCAATGTTTACTTATGTGGCTACTGCTGGATTGCCTATGAATGTCTCATTTGGCACATTCCTCCAGATGCTACACATGAGCCAAGAAAGGCTTTCGCCTTTAAAAAAACTGCAATGCTGCTTGTGGATTGCGGAAGCGCGCAGTTGCAGATACCTGCTGCACTGCAATGCAACAGTGGATGCTTTCGACATTTCGTTGGGGCACGGCTAAATTAAAGGCAGCAGTACGGGCGCTCGCTGCCCCTCTCCAATCCAGCCGTGGTCAAGGCAGTGTATAAGCACAGGCACTGCCATCGAAGCACCTCCCATCCATAGCAGCAGCAGTGAGTGTTATGTGATGCAAGCCGCTCTTGGGTGACAGCGTGCAACACCAGCCTGCAAAATTTATTTTAACAGCGCGCTCAACCTTTCTTCAGAAAAACGATCCGAAATTTGAAGGTAGCTTAAGATAAGCAGCGGATGACAGGAACCTTGTGACGATGACTGTTCCAAGCAGGACGCATCCATGAATAAAATGAGGTGTCCATTCATATGCAAGTTGCCTACACCGTCAGAAGCTCGAATTGCATACCATTTGCAAAACTCATTTGTGCTGGCAGTTATTTCGTTCCCTTGGATGAGAAGTAGGCACTGCGACAGTGACTTTCAATAATCTCAGGGGCACATGTGCGCCACGCAATCCAAAACTACACTGCAGTGAAGATTTGCTGCAAACCATACAAACCACACTTAAAGGGACCCCCTGAAATGCCACTTGCAGTAATATTCTAATGCAGGAAACACACGGAGTGGTCTATATGAGTATTAGAATCAAATTTGAAAGCTTTACTTTGAGTGTAAAATTAACACAAAATTTCTAAAAAGTGCTCCTGGTGAGAGCTCGCTACCGATTGGAGTGACACGTCTCCCTGTGCACTACACGCAAACCTCTCATGTGGCGAGTTTGCTGGGCGCACCCACCCAGTGTATGCTCCCAACTTATACGGGCAATGGGGCACCATCACGACTTGTTTCCTTTTTTTTTCTTGCGAATATGTAGTCGAGGATTTGACGGCATACAGTCTTGTAAGGAATCATGGCTTGATGAGGTTCGCTGGCCCCTGACTATAGCCAAACACAAATGACGTTTCGGGAGCACTACGGCTCCCTCGTTCACAATGAGTAACCGGCTGGACACACCTGACTTTTCGTAGCAGTTAGAATCATTCTTTGAGATTTCGCATAAATAGGGTGTGCCAACATCTTTTTTATTCTGTTAAGTGTAGTCTGGATGGTTAGTAACGAGATTTCAGCGGGCTGATGCATTCGTTTTCGTTGCCACTATATCTGCTTCATCCCAGTTAATTTCATGGCCAGTCTCCTGCACATGCTCTGCGACTGCATTCATTGTCACCTTTCCTTTACATACATCGTACTGATTATCTTTCAGGCATCTCGCAAGGCATCTCGTAAAATCTTTTGCTTCGCCTATGTAAACTGATGAACAGTCGACGCAGGCAATTTTATAAACCACGCTGGGAAACTTGGCCCAAAGGAGCTGATCTTTCACATTACAAGCTCATTGTTAGGACATGTGCAACATGGACACCGTACTTGTGAAGCATCCGCACCAGCGCCTCGCTGATCCCTGCTGCATACGGGATAGGGGCTCCCTGGTGGTTGGCTTCTTCGATGGAGCCAATCTTTGCATGTTCTGAATGAAGGAAAGCGGATAGCTGTATCCATTCAAGTCATTTTTGATGGTATTTGTTTTGTGGTTTAGGGCTGCATCTTCCCTGTATACTTCCCTAGCATGTTTGATTAGAGATGCAGCCATTGACCACTTATGACTGACTGAGCGCACTGAATTAAAACCTAGGTATCTTCCAGAATGCGTCTGTTTCCGGTAGACGCAAAAACTAAGGCCAGTCGAAGTACGGGTTACTATGGTGTCAGTCTGGGGGAAAGCACGTTCAAGAGTTTGGCCCGCCGCCGAGCAAGGAGGCATGTGCATCTTCACGCAGGTTCCTGCTCGGCCACCACTGCCCTGAGAAACCGACACTGCCTTGCCCTGCAGGCGAGCTTCACCGTTCCTGCTACCGACGTGCGAAAGCCAGCGAGTAATGTTGCTACTTTAAAGCATAAACCATTGCAGTGCCACATTCCAAAAGCGAAAGCAGTGAAGACTGCCAAGTATACCATGTAGATGCACCATCGGCGCTGAAACTGTGCACGTTACTGTATCAACTGCGGTCACTAGTTGCTACCATCGATGTTCCTTGCACGTCAGTTCGCGTTTTACCATCCTGAAACATAAGAGGTTCTTCCAAACTTTCAGTAATCCAGGACAAAGGAATAGTAAGTGCCCAGAGTTCGCTAAATCAAGGTCAACCACCGCGACATGTTCGTCACATGAAGTTTTCAAATACATGCACTTCAATGGGGGTGGCTATGGAGAATGGAAGAACTTTGTAATATCGAGGAATTCACTCTATGAAGGTTTGTTACATAGAGGTTTAACTGTAAGTGATAGCTTATTCGGGCATAACTCGCTGGATCATGGAAACCATTTGTCCCATATGGACCATATGCACAAAGCTGCAGTAAGCCCTTTTCAAAGTAAAACCTCGTTGATAAGTTTTATTAAAAACTGCCAGAAAAAATATATTATTTGGGAAAACATAAGATCCAAACTGCATAATATCAAAAAAAGATAATTGCTAATGAGGTACAAAGACATTTAGAAGTCACTGCATAAAAGTGTAGATTAGCATTTTGGACATGAAGTATGCAAGCTCCTTTTTTTAGCTCTTGCAGAATTCAATCCGTAATTGCGTTTGTTCTAAAAAAGATTTGAATGACGAACCGGGATCGCTTCCTTAATTGTTTCAGATATTTCGCCCCTTTGCAATAATGACATGTGGAGAAGCCATCGTGATGGCTTATAGCTGCCGCGCTTTTGCTCATGCTGCTTTCTCCAGACCCGGCCCACTCGTATGCAAGCGAATACAGTAGCAGCTCGTTAATTTGAACTTCACAGGACAGGGAAGAAAAGTTCGAATTATCGAATGGTGCCAAAAAAGCTCACAAGAACCGTATGAATTACAGTAAATTTACTGTATTTAGTCACGTAATGACCCCCCCGCAAATGAACACCCCTCCCCCCCCCCCCCCCCACTTATGCTACTGAGAACCTGAAAGGAGAAAAAGAAAAAAAAAACGTTCATTAGTGCATCCCTACGTTTCGCGCAGTCACCTTCGCATTTTCCTGTGTATTTTTTGGCAGTGCGCCAAGATGCTGCGCAGCGATAACATCCCGGCGTGCTCGCAAGCTCTATGAGAAAATGAGGAGGGGGGGAGGGGAGGTCAACTTGGCAAGGTGCCAGCGCTCGTCCGGTTGCACAGGCCTCACTTTATCGTGTCGTGTTTGGGGTGGGCGCCGTCACAGTGCCATCATAGTAGTGACAGTATAAATGCCTTTTGAAGCGAACGGTGCTAAAAGCCAGAGTCATGACCGCGACTGACTGTGTGCTTTCACTTATGACTTATGGGCGGAAGCTTTCACTGATGACTTATAGGCGGAAGGATGGACGACTGTCCCAAAAAACGTTCTCGTGCAATGATTTGGTTTTTTATTTGGAAACCCATACTGCCCATCCGACGTCCAGCCTTTTATGGGTGTTGGCTAGGACCGCGCCAACAGAAATACTTACCCCCATTTCCGAATTAACGGGGGTCAAATTAACGACTATTTAGTAGCAAGCTTCGGAGCTTGCGCGAAAGAGGAGCAGACAGCCGTTGCCGCAGCCACCAACCACTGCCCTCTTGCGCTGCCGGCCGCCGTGCCGGTCATGGTACCATTTGAATTAATGAGCTTTCACTGTAGCTGTAGGTTCATTGCTATGCCCCTAAGGCACCGCAAAAGAAGCCGCCAAGTTTCTCCTCGTGAAGTCATGTTTCCGCAGGAAAGGTATCGTTAGCTTTCTTTGATGCTTCGCCCCGTTGCATTTAGGCCCTGCAGAAAAGCAACTGTGGCTGGTGATCGCCACTGATCAGCTTTTTATGTTGTGAGCTCGCTAGCATATGTCCGGTTGATCGCAAACATATTACACGACCACAGTTTGTCGAAACTTCGAACAAAGTAAGTGGCAGAAAAATAGTGTAACTCTATGGGAGATCGTTTACTGCCCGCGATTTTTAACATATGAAACAGGAAATCGTATGAACTGGGAACATATCAACGAAGTTCTACTGTAACTGCCTCTGTGCCTCCATTGACACATTTGACACTTGCATTTTTCACAATCAAGCACATGGGATCAAATGTTTTCTCGGATACATTAAATGTGTTCATTTGAACTTAAATATTTGAACTTCAGATGACTCAAACTGTACCACTTTGTCGAGACAAGATATGTACAAGTGTGTACAGTCGAGCATGCTTATAACGAACCTGAACGTCGCGCGGCGTACGGTTGTGATATACCAAAGTTCATAACAAGTGGACCCCAGACTAAGAAAGTTGGCGGTCAAAACACAAAATTTACTTCTTTGCAAAAAAGTGCGATAATCGTCTGTTACTGCAGTGCATATGCGATGAGGGTGGTCTCCAGTTTATTTAAAGCAGAAGTGTGCTCTTCGCCGAGGCCCTTGGCAGAAACAAGTTGCCTGAGGCCCTCTACGTAGCCCATTGCTACAGACGTGCTTACGGGTGCTGGCTCCGATTTTTCATCGTCATCCAATTCTTCCGAATCGTTTTCAGCCCGCACTTCAGAAACGATGTCCTCGTCTCGTGCACGGTTCCACAACATCAGTGTCTTCATCCACAGAAATAAAATCGTCCCAACCAATGTCATAGCCTCCCACGTCAGAACAGACGACGCGCTGCCAGAAATCGCTGCCGGAATGATTGTTGGAGGCATCAATCAGGCCTGACATCCGGCACTGCGTCGACGAAGCCGGCCTTGCATAAACAGTTCCGCACGCAACCGGCCGTCATCTCCGCCAGACAACCTTCACCATCTCAAGGGTTGAATACAGTGAAACTCTGAGCGACAAGGTAGTGGTCAGACGGTCAATGGCGATGAAAAAGCGCTCCACAATGTGGTGCCTATATGATGCCTTAAAAGAACATATTATGCCTAAATCAAGAGGCTGCAGTTTCTGTTGGTATTGGGTGGCAGAAAAAGTATAGGGGAGAAAACCTGGGCCAGGGGCGCTGTGCCGCTCTGTGCGTCAGCGCCCTCCATGGAGACCCCGTCAAAACCTCCACGCAACGCGGCTGCGTCGTCTGCTCCCCGCCGCATCGAAAAGCATGCTGTTTGCTGCGCGCAACTTTCCAGCACGTGTTTGCGAGTGCACGCTCTGCTGTTTCTCTCCTCCTCTGGCTGCGTTCTGGCCACCGTCGCACTCCAGCAAACGGGGGAAAAAAAAAAGAACTAGAATAAAAAAGTGATGGCGCGCTTTTTTGCAAAACTAGTGTTGAAACGTTAACGGGATGGTTGTCGGCTTTTTTTTTTTATCCCGTACCGCTCGCATCTCGACCGTTTGTAACTGGTGGTGCTGCAGCAGCCATCGCGGAACCAAGTCAGCCTCAAGAAACAGATACAAGTCATTAATGCCATCACTCCATTCACAAGCATGTATGCTTAAACAGGCTGGTTATTACTTTGTAAATTTGTTGCCAATAAATCATTATTATTATTATTATTATTATTATTATTATTATTATTATTATTATTATTATTATTATTATTATTATTACTTGGCGCTTAAAGGAAAAACACATACGTCAATCGTTCTATCCTCATACGCAATCCTGCTTCAGGAGCTCAAAACTGCACATTCGCTAGAGGAGATAACTGAACTAGGAATTGCACAGCGTAGCTGTGGAATTAAGAAGACAAAGGTTTCCGAGGAGAGATGTCCCCGCCTGCATGGAAAGTCGTCAGGCATTTCCTCGCTCTTCCGTCTCATGGAGAGAGGAAACTGCCGCAAAAAATGGTATGCCTCAGCTTCTCGTCAATGATCCAGGTCGTTAAGAAACCCCTCATCATTAGAGGTAGATAGGTCATTGATTTCGGATGACAGCACAGCAGCAGTGAACTCCCCGTGACAGCTGTCAGCAGGAACCAAAGGGTAAGGCGGCATGCTTTGTGCCTTTGTAGGGAACGCATCCTAAACGCACCGAAAGCAGGCACCATGGTGCCGGTAGCATCACCTAACACGTCTGTCCCCAAAGAGTTGAATAGGCCCCTTTCAAGTGAGCAGTCACAAATAGAAAGTAAGCTCCCCAACCAGCGCCCGGAGCCCTCGTCGCTGTGTACATGCATATCAACTCTCAATGAGAAGGCTGGACCCTTCATTCTCTGAACATGGACAGAGACATCAAGAGGGGCCGCCTCAAGTTCTTCAAAATACCTGTCGCTTGCCTCTGCCTTCGAGTAGCGAATTCGCGTTCATGGTTTTTTTAATGTCTGAGCCTGCCAACAAGCGCTCTTTCAAAACAATGTCCGCGGCGATCAATTAATCGTAAATTCTCACTTTCGAAAACACCGATAAAAAAAACGTGCCTACAGCCAGCCTCTATGTCAGCCGGGGCACAGAAAAAAGCAAAAATAAGAAACCCCAGTGGCAAAGAGCGCCGGCTTTGAGCGCGCAGACACGCGACCATTCCCCCTCGTCCTCACTCTCCTTCGCCCACTCCGCATGTATGTGCGGCTGCCTGTGGCATGCGCTCCCGAGTGAGCGGGCTGCGCAGACTCTGTAGACAGCCGTGCGCAGCGCGGACGCGGATGCGCGTCGGTTTTGTAGTTTAACTCCGCTCCACTAGAAACAGAGCGCTGGCGTCACGGAGCAAACTCCAGCTCTGGTTCCCTACAGTTACTGCTGTCAGAGAAGTTTGCACGTGATGCGCTGAGCAGATGTCGAGCAACAGCAGCCCGCACGTGATGCGCTGAGCAGATGTCGAGCAACAGCAGTCCACACCTGCTTTGCCTCTGCATGTCATGTTCAAACTCATTCAGCCACTCTGCGAATAAATTGAAGAGCACTGCAGAATCTGTATCGGAGTAATGCGAAAGCACAGATGCTGCTGTTGGTTGGTTCTAGTTGCTTCTAGTTACCCAATTCACTTCTTTGCCCGTTTTAGTCTTTGATACTTTCAAATTGTGCACCAACCCCTTCCAATGCCCTTTCTCAGCTCTATGCCCGGTTGCATGACGTCATATCCTCTACCTCACATTATTTCACTTCTTGTTTCCACATTTTAGTCTTTGGTACTTTCAAGTTTCAAATTGCGTGCCAATCCAATCCTATGCCCTTTTCGGCTCTACTTCCGGTTGTGTGACGTCACATCCTTGATGTCATATCCCCTACGGCACACATTTCTCTTTCCGCTTTCACTCCCACCTTTCTCCCTTCCCTCGGTGCAGTTCAGGTGTCCACAGAACAAGTGTGGCAGATACTGCGCCTTTCCTTTCCTGTGAACGAGTTATTCTAATTACATAAATAACTTATTAGCCTAATTACTTTTTCGACCACAACTTTACGTCACCCTCTATTGATTGATACCACTCATTAACCTCTACCACTTCTCAATTACTCACAACTGCTGCAGATACGATTTTGCAGGACAAAAATCTGAACATAGCGAAGTAATGCTTTCACATTAATAAATCGAGTGTCATCCAGGATTTAGTATTGAGCCTTTAGCACACGGGTACATAGCTCCGAAAGCAACGTAGCTTCTTTGATTTTCCCGATAACAAAAGGCATGCGCAGGTCGCTGCCATTCATATTAGTGCACGGAAGCATTGTAACGCGCACTTTACTGCATTTTCCGCCAGCGCATTACTCCCCTTTCAAGGCGTGCTTCTTGTCTGGCATAATCTGATAAAATAATGCTTTTTCGTCTGCGTTATACACATCCTGCTTGGCTTGTCGCAAGCCAAGTGGCAACGCCTTGGCCACTTACCAAACACGCCTCGCCAACAATCGATTTAAAAACAATTGACTGCTGCACTTTGAATCAATGTAGCCAGCCATTGCCTGGGCAAAAATCGGGAAAGTCTAGCAGAAATGCAAAGTTTTCGGCTTTGCCCAGCATCATTTGTCCAGTTACCGGAATGTTGTGAGCCCTTGCTTCAACGAACCACTTGAGTAGCGCGTCCTCTATGTCCACATAGGTGGCCTTCGGCAGGCGCTTTCTGTCCGCCGTGTTAGTGTCGGAGCTAGCGACTTTTTCCTTGTTCTTTAGAATTGTCGAGGTGGTTGATTTAGACACATTGTACTTTTTCACCACCTCGCCATTTTTAGCACCTTGAGACAGTTCCATCAGAACTGATAAATGCTCATTCTGTTCTGACCTGTTTTGACTAACATAAATCAGTCTCAACACAAAAAATTTCAAACTATTGTGAAGAGGAAGAAGTGCACGAGGAACATTCCAGTCGGTGGCATCGTGATCGCTGCGTGTGTTGGACCTGACTGTGTTGGACCTGACTGTGTTCGCTGTTGCTGTGTTCGCCGCTGATCTACCCAGTCCTGCTGATAGAGTCCTGCTGATATGCCCAATAAACCCCCCTCTTTCATTTGGTGGAGGTGCTGGGTAGCGGCAGCAACGCTCCAGCAGAATGCTGAGATGTCTTGCGACGTTTACAGGTGAGGCATGAGCGAACGTACTTGTGTACGAAGGTGTACATGCCCCACCAGTAGTAACACAGCTGGAGACAAGTGTAGGTCTTGAAGGCACCCGTGTGACCGGATTGTGGGTCAGCGTGGAAATAGTCACAGATTTGCGAACGTAGCTACTGGGGAATAACTAGCAACCCCTTGCGGCCATCTGCACAGTGGTTGCGGCGGTAGAGGAGGTTACCACGAATGGTGAAGTCGGAAGCATGGCGGCGGAGAGCACACAATGGAGAAGCAGCTGTATGATTGGAGATAAAATCGAGGATAGAATTTATCCAAGGATCTTGCCGCTGCACTGACAGCATGTCATTGATGTGAAGCGATGGCTGGGAATCGTCGGAAGAGGAAAGGCTCGCGACCTCAGCTGTAAGGGGGCAGCGGGAAAGTGCATCGGCATCGTGATGCTTGCGGCCGAAGCGGTAAACAACGCTTACATATTCCTGAAGGCGAAGAGCCCATCTTGACAGTCTGCCGGACCAGTCTTTCAGTGAGGAAAGCCAGCAAAGCGCATGGTGGTCCGTCCCTACGTCAAAAGGGCGGCCATAGAGGTAAGGGTGGAATTCAGTAAGAGCCCAAATAATCACTAAGCACTCTTTTTCAGTGACAGAGTAATTGAATTCAGCCTTCATGAGTGTACGGCTAGCATAGGCGACCACGTATTCAGCATAACCTGATTTGTGCTGAGCGAGCACAGCGCCAAGACCAATATACCACTGACGTCCGTGTGGGCCTCAGTAGGAGCTGTGGGATCGAAGTGACGTAGCACAGGCGGTGCCGTGAGGATGCGGCGTGAAGCAGTGAAGGCATCGTCGCACGTTGGCGACCACGACGAAAGGTCGGAACTGCCGGACAGAAGGTCTGTCATGAGAGCAGCAATTGAAGCAAAATTTCTAATAAAGCGGCGAAAGTAAGAGCACAGCTCGAGGAAGCTACACAGAACTTTAATGGAAGTTGGTTTGGGAAAGGCTGCTACGGCACGAAGTTTGGCAGGATCTGGAGATACACCTTCTTTGGAGACAACGTGGCCAAGAATGGTGAGCTGGCGGGCGGCGAAACGACATTTTTTTCAAATTCAGCTGCAGTCTGGCATCAGATAGGCAGGTCAAAACGTGCTTCAGACAGTAGAGGTGTGTATCAAAGTCAGGAGAAAAGATGACAATGTCGTCGAGGTAGCAGAGGCACGTCTTCCACTTTAGGCCACGCAAAATGGTGTCCATCATCCGCTCAAATGTTGCCGGAGCATTACAAAGGCCCAATGGCATAACTGTAAATTCGTACAAGCCGTCAGAAGTTACAAAGGCAGTTTTGGGGCGATCAGCCGCTTCCAGGGGAACTTGCCAGTACCCGGGACGTAAATCTAGAGAAGAAAAGAGCTCGGCGCCTTGCAAACAAACGAGAGCGTCGTCGATGCGTGGGAGAGGGTAGATGTCCTTTCGTGTAATCTTATCAAGGTGGCGATAATCGACACAGAAGCGGATAGAACAATCTTTCTTTTTCATGAGGACAACAGGTGACGCCGAGGGCTGCTTGAGGGCTGCTTGAGGGCTGAATCACGCCATTCTAGATCATTAGGTCGACTTGCTCTTCAATAGATCGTGGTGTCCAGCTCAAACCCAACTGCACAGAAGGAGCTGGTGGGCTGGGCTCTAAGAGTCGCTGAAAGCCACAAGCTCTCGGCCAATCTACGCGATATGGAGCCAACCCATCAATACAGACAATAAGGCTCAAGAATCAATAAATGTTTTCACCAATACCTTCACATAATGCATTCCGTTGTACTTAGAATTTACACATTGCACTTTTGTAGATAGTTTGCTTGTGAAACAGTTACTCGAAAAGACCACGTGTGTAGGTGGTAGTCTTTGAATGCCTAACGGTTACTCATGAAGCTGGCGGTCAATCAGCGTCACGACCGTATGCTCGAGTGGTCAAAGGCATGCATGTTTCTGTTGAAAAGTCTTGTTACACCTGACTTACCTTATTACCTGACTAACTTATTAACCTAATCATTTTTCAAACACAATAATATGTCACCCTCTATCAGTTGACACTGCTCATTAACTTTTACCGCTTCTCTTACAACTGCTGCGATCAACTTTTATATTTTTTTGCCTGTATTTACGTAATTACCAGACTAACTTATTCACCGAATTGTTTCTTCGGACACAACAATACGTCACCCTCTATCGATTGACACCATTCAATAACCTCTACTGCTTCTCAATTACAACTGCTGCAGACACGTTCTGCGTACGCGGTTTGCGGACAGAAATCTGAACATAGCGGAGTAATGCTTTCGCATTAACAAGCTGCAACTCGCGTGATAATTGCGCACATATATGTTATGATGGGCCGCATAGTTTGCGAACGAGGTAATAGCTTCTCCTTACTTGATTGTATAAGCTGATCCGTTTTGAACGGGATCACTTCTGAAAACCTCGCATATAATCATGACGGCAGAGGTGCCTAAACGTCCCATGATTACTCTTCACTTCTATCGAACTTGCGTGCTTACGATCTTCCAAGGCTGCTTTAAAACCGTGCGAGAAAAAAAAAAAGCTATAGTGACATGCATCCAAGTCAGCAATAATCTTATGGCCAGTGGCAGAACCATTTATAGAATTGCGTTCATGCGATGGATATCTATTTAAGTCACCACACTCGTAAATACTGTTGCTGATTACGAGGACGGCGCCTCTCCTGTTTTCGTGTTCCTTCTTTGTTTTCGTCCCTTCCGCGCCGTCCTCAGAATCAACATCAGCTATAAGCCAACTAGCCCAAACCAAAGTACTTCTTGAGTGAATACTTGAGCAAGGAAATGAACTTGCAAATGCACGGCGTGTATATATACACACTGACAAAATAAAAAAAAACGGGCATGCAGCTTTTTGGGTAGTCGCTGCCTAACTTTGCGCATGTGGGCCTCATATTATTAGTATGCTAACGATTGCGAAAATGCTGACTAACGTCATGCCCGTGGCATTTTAAAGCTGGCTGCTCGACTGTGGTTCGAGCGCAAGCTGAGGAAACTCGTGTGCCAAACTGCGCGGAACACTTGCATAGGTGGCGAGCGCCCCTTTTCAACTTGCACTCTCTCCGGCCGAATGAAACAGCCAGAGAGAAACGCGAGCGCGGAGGTGATCTCAGAGGCCATGCTCGCGATGCGAAATGACGGGTCGTTTTTATTTAAGGGACGCTCTATAGAGAGCGCAAATTATAAAATATGATAGGCCCTCCTAGAACAAAACAAAAAAAAAAGTGTCCACTTGAGAAAATCAGCAATATTTTGCAGACATGTAGTCACATGGGTTAATACATTGATAGTAATACAGTCGAACTCGGATATATCGAACTCGAAGGGGATCGCGAAATAGTTCGATATATCGATAATTCGATATATAGAAATCTGCTTGTGACGGCACTTACGATGCGAAAAAACGATACCGTATTTGTCGCGTAATCAACCCACTCGCATAATGAACCCACCCTCCACTTTTGCACCCGAAAATTTGAAAAAAAAGAAAAAATGTGCTCGCTCACAGGCAAGCGCCTGAGCGATCTCAGCGACAAAGCGAAAATTTTCAAACTTGTTGGAACTGCGTCCCTCTCGCAGCTCGAGCCACCGCGGCAGCTCAAAACAAGGTTTCTGTGTCAACGCGGCGGCAGAAATCGCCAGCATTTCCGCTTGCATGTCGATGGCACGTGTCAGTCCGTTTCAGTCGTCTCATCCACAGCTCAATGGCAGCGTGCCAAGATGCTGCGCAGCGATAACGTCAGGGTGCGCTTATCTTTTGATAGCTCCTGCGGTGGCGGGGAGCGAACTTGGCAGAGTGCCCGTGAAGGCTTGATTGCACAAGCCTGGTTCGATTTATCACGCCGCGCTTGGGGCAAGCGTCATGATCGCAGCAGCTGACCGCGTACTTTCGCTGATTCATACATGCAAGTATAAATGATAAAAAAAAAAACCTGCCGCTTCTTAACGTCCGCAGCCGCCATATCTTACGCTACGCCGCGCGTACATCACAACGATAAGAAAGGATGACTCTTGCAAAAAAAAAAAAAGAGTTGTCGCTTCTTAACATCCGCAGGCGCCATAGCCACGTCCGCCGCCGCCCCGCCGCACGCAGAGGGTTCGCAACACACGCTGGAGAAAGCGTCCGACGTCTGTCTGAAAACTGGCTGAGCCGGCTTGGCGCATGCGTTGCGCGTGCTGAAGGAGAGAGATAGCTCGGCAAAAGAATGGGCACACCCACGCACATGGCTTGCAAACGCCATGTGTTGGCGCGCGGGAAACGACAACTGCAGATGCGTGCGCCTTTGGGGAATGGGTGCGGCGCTGCCCAGACCAGCCGTCGCCGAACTGTCCCCTCTCATTCCTTCCGCGTGTGGCTTGAAAACGTTACGCGGCAAACGGCAAAGGGTGATGCGATCGTCTTTCGGGAAGGCACACTTTCCAGTGCGTGGTGCGGAGTTCGATATATCGAACGACCGGTGAAATTGAGTTCGATATATGACGCGGCTTTCCTATACTTTTACATGGGATTTTCAAGGGGATATTTCGAGAGTTCAATATAACCAAAATTCAATATATCCGGGTTCGATATAACCGGGTTCGACTGTAGAGTTTCTCTGCAAGATGGCACCTCAGTTTGTAAGCTATTTTCAAAGGCAAATTAAAATTGTATAGCCTCTTCTTTTCTTTTATATAGTAGTGCTATATCTGTGCTATACAAGGCACGATATTTCCATTTCCACCATAACCTCACGACATACCTTGGCCAGTGTTCTGTCCCTTTAAGTCTCGACAGGCTGCAGTCATTATTACATCAGTGAGAGCTTCACATAGAAGCTGCAAGACTCTGGCAGCTCTTTTGAGATGGGAACGTGAGATTGGAAGTGAACCCTCCCACAACTCTTTGATACAGAGTCAGACACCCTACCCCAAGCCAGAGCACATTCATAGGGATTGGTTAAAACGAAGCTTCATATCTATGTCAGATGGTCTTTCACCCAAAGTAGTGACTTATGACTGTATGCTAATGAGTCTGTGAGGCACAAATTCATTAACAATTAGGCAAGTAGCAGAACGCACATGCATGAACAATGCACAAGAGAAGCTAAAAACCACAGTCATTAACATGGCCATATGAAACCCTTATAGTCAGAGCCAAAGTGTCCCCCAACTCTTCTGTCTACATCTTACTCAGTGCAACAACCCCTTCAACAACTATGAACCACTAAACACCACAGGCAAGAGAGGACCAGCACCCCACAAGCACAGCACAGTGCTCTCAATGATTTCTGCTGAAAGGGGAACCTGATCTCTTTCAAATTAAGAGAACTTCAGGGAGTCTTATTAGTTTCTCTATTCATGGGACCGCAGAAGCAGCTTGACAAACACCAGCTGGTTGGGTTTACAAGCGTTCAGATTAACAAGAGGCTGCTGCAAACTGCAAGTGACAAGCCCTTATAATCAACACGTCTGGGGCAAATTTAGGGTCACTGTGAGCGGACATGCCACATGACATGGCACTGTCCTCTACAGGCACAGTCAAAGAGCGAGCATCAACGACATACAATGCACTCATCAATGAATGTGCTCCGTGAGCATACCTCACATGGTGCACACATGACTTCATTCCGAGTGCATGACTTCAATGCCAATGCTTTACGCCGCAAAAACACAATCAAATATCAGTGAAAGCAGAATTTTTCAGGAATTAACAGATTTGCCTCTAGAAAATGCTTCAGATTAAGCCAATATGAAGATAACAGCTTCCAATTGTTGAGACAGGATTTCCACAAATTAATTTTGACACTAAAAAAAAAGGCATTACTGAAAGATTCCAAAACAGCATCAAAATTTTGAAGTGCCCGCTGCTTGACTGAATCTCACTGGTACTGGCTCTTTTGGGGCATGTAGCACCACAAAGCTTAAATCAGGGTCAGCTGTGCTCTCTAGCAACCCTACATTTGCCTAGCTCAAAAAGCCCAGGTCCATGTGAGGAAGCCACTTACTCCCCTACCCCTCCGACACTCCCACCCAGGGAGGGTGGGGGTGCGTTGAGGTAGTGAGCACACTCACCACCGGGCATCTTACAGGTGCCAATGCCCCAGGTGATGGTCTTGACACCGCACACCAGAGTCTTCACCAGGCCCCGGCAGTCGGCCACCGTGTAGGCATTGTTCTGCATGCCACACGGCAGGAACAAGGAAAATAACACCAGACATAAGGAGCGGCCCAAGCACTTTTCAAGCACTAATGCCGAGCCTCACTACAGTAAGAGCTCATTAGTTCAGCCGTCAAGGAACCAAGAAAAAGTGTTCTAATTATTCCTAAGAACTGCCAGCAGCCATTTTATTCACATTAATTTCATCCAATGTACCCCTGTAGCATAGTTGTCTACACATCTGGAAAAAAAAATAAGCGACAGTGGTGATTTTTTTGTGCTCTGTTTTGCGCACGCAATTGGGTATGGCAAAGAATTGCTCCAAAATTCTAAAATGCTTCTGGTGCCTTTTTCGCACCATGACTCAGTAGAAAAGGTATCTCTTCACAAATAGAAACGTCACATTTTGAGGACATTAAGCATTTTCAAAATGCGACATTTCATCATACTTGAATAGCATAGGAAGCAAGCACGTGGTTGCAATTAAGTGTAATATGAGCAGGAATTAGAACAGTGTGACGCCATCACAAAGCAGTGTCCGAAACAGCGCAACTGACCCATGTGCATGCCAGATGGTAGCAGCAGGATGATGCGAATTTAGGAGAAGCAAAACAAACTGTGCTACTGGGCTACATTCTGACAGTGTGAAACCTGCTTGTCAGCCCTACCACGGCGTTACAGTGGTTAGGGCACTTTACTGCTGTTCCCAAAGATGACGGATCGAATTCCGGCTGCAGCGGCCGCTTTTCGATGGAGGTAACAAGTAAGGTGCCCATGTGCTGTGCTATGTCAGTTCACCTTAAAGAACCCCATCTGGTCGAAATTTTTGGAGCCCCCCACAACAGTGTCTCTCATAGCCCAAGTCGCTTTGTGGCATTGAACCCCACACACCAAACCAAACCAAAACTGCTCGTCAGTGCACGTACAAGTGTGCATGCCTGAAGTAAGTGAGGTCCCACTGCTCCATGCAATTGAGGTTTGAGAAGGTCTATTTCAGTGGCGCAGAGCTCCACAGGTCGTTCCTCGACATGAACCTCATCTGAATTACCTGATGCGAGCTCAGCAACAAGTGTCCAACTCCATACACTTACATGGGCATCGTTCATAACTGCAGCCTAATTCGATTTATCCAAATTTTGTAAATTAACAAAGGTCAACTTGAGATTTTAATCCACACTGATAACGAATACAATGAATTACTGGCCATATATACATAAAAATATTATACTAGAACTATCAAACTCTCCCAAAATATTTTTATTAAAGACACAAAGTTCTTACTTTAAGTATGAAACACTTGTGCATAAAAGACATAGTAAGAACTAATAGTAATCACTGCATGTATAAGTAGATAGTAATTAGAAGTGTCAGAACTACATGTGTTTAATAAATATATTTTGGAAGAGTTGAATATTTGTAGTATAAGATTTTTATAAATATGGGCCAGTAATAATTCATTGTATTCATTTCCAGTATGCATTACTGCATGCTGCACTCAGCACTAAGCAATTTCCCAACTATACAAGTAGCTGCAAGGCAGGTCAGCCGGCAGTTCACTCAGCGTTGGTGATGCCCTTCAGCAAAAGGGAGCAACTGGCATTTGGGACTGTTTTCCAAGGCTCTCCGAGTTGCTGCAAGTGCCCACAAAGACTAAAAACTTCTGAAAGAGTATTTCTCTGCTTCCTAATATCGGCTGTCTGAGTAGCCATCCTTTAACGACTACTTTACATTAGTCCTGGATGCCTTTCTGACTAAATTTTAATTATGAAATTTCAGCTGCTCCGAACTACTTCGAGACTTCTGACCTATTTCGCTACATTGAGGTTGGCCAGCATCTGACAGATCAGCCATTTTCATTCAATGCCAGCGGCGGCAAACGAGTTTCTGTTTGGCAAGAGATTTTTCAATATTGCACTTGAGCCGGCTACTAGCCGCACAGACACTGGTCCGTACAAATCTGCACGTTGTGCAATAGGGCTCCTTCTATCAACAAAATTCACAATTCATGCACTAGCTTCCCAGAGCACAGACACTAGCACTAACAGCAATGAAACGGTGACAGCCACCAAGCAGACCACATCACATGGAAAAGAAAGAGGTTGCTCCAACAGAGTCTCATACATTGGCCGCACCTAATAGAACACAATGCAAACTTCACATGCCTCACCCTTCCAAAGTCGCAGCGTCCGAATACCAAAGCAGGCAACGGTTTTTCCCTAAATAATTTGCACATTCTTAAGAGGCATTTGCCAACAGCACCCAAGAGCTAGCTATGAAATACTGCACAAGGCCCGAGGGTTTAATTACAACTCTGTGTACATGGGCAAAAGCCATGAAACATTTTCAAGAGTAATGCTACTTGTAAATGTCGGAAAAGACAACACAGCGAGGGACAACAAAAGCTCACATCATTAATTTGAGAATGTGCGGCAATCATCTGAAATGCACTCGTAACTGTAGTCAACTCTAAGCAAGACAGGACTATCATGCAAGGACAAAATTTTCTGAGATACGCAAATAAAAAATGCACTTGACTTTCAACCACTTATTAGGCTGGCCATTTCTAAAACCCCCATTTAGCATTTTTCTTGCATGCATGGCAATGATCGTTCAGCACATTCATGATGTGCAGAACTTGCTCGCCTCCACAAGAATACTTCCATAAGAATACCTCCCAACTTGACGATGTCGAAAACGGGCGAGATTTTTGTTCAAAGCAATGGTTGAGGGGCAGGGGATATACCCTTATGCTAATGCTGGCAACTACCGAGCAGCCGCAGGTTTGTAGAGTTTTTTGCAAAAGCTAGTTTCGCACACATAGGAACAACCTTCAAGGAAACATAGGGCATTGCTCAAACAACCAAAAGTGCTGTCCAAAATCACGAATCTTGCGAGTTAATTAGGAGGGTTGCCAGGTATACACATGCTACTAATTAATGCTACGGCTGTCATGAACTTGCGGGCAGGGCGGTACCAACCACACAGCAAGGCATCTCATGAAGCTCCCCAGTTCTGCACCTTTGAGCGGGCTACGGGAGCTTCAAAGCATTTCTTACACCGCGGTGTCAGCTGATGCATCAGATCACAGAACACAGGCTCTATGTTGTTTTTGAGAAAACCAGCTCCACAAGGTTACCCCATTTTATCAAATCTCCAGAAAGAGTTAACAGAGTTCATGAGTCGCTTTGGTGCGAAGTTCAACACCACATGAGAGGCTGTGAAACCTCAAGGCGTTCTGCACTTAGGAGAGAGCAGCTCACCTTCTCCTCTTTGAGGTCAGCCAGGGAGGCTGAGAACTGAAGGCTGGCACGGGCACTGTCCTCACGATTTGCTTCGGACTGTGGGCCCTGTTGCCGGCTGCAGAGAGGCAAGCAAACATGGCATGGGAATGACCCAGATGATACACTGCAGTGTTTCTGAAGCCACAAATGAGGCATCCGCCTAATAAGCCTAACCGCTGCAGAGTCGTAGCCTTCCCTCGTCAATATTTCAACCAACTCACAAGACCAGAGCAGTTTCCTACTCATCATCATCAGCCAAACTATACCCACTGGAGAGCAAAGGAGTCTCCCATTTTCCTCCAATTAACCTGGGATCCTGTGCTAGTTGCATCCACTTGACCCCTGCGAACTTCTTAACCTCATCCCCCCCACCTAACCTTCTGCTGCCCCCTGCTACACTTTCCTTCCCTTGGAAACCAGTTTGTTACCCATAGTGACCATCGGTTATCCACTCTTTGCACTACCTGCCCTGCCCATGCCCATCTTTTCTTCTCGATTTTCACTAGAATGTCATTAACTCTAGTTATTTCTCCGACCCACTCTACATGCTTCTTATCTCTTAATGTTACACCTACCATTTTCCGTTCCATAGCTCACGCAGCTCATTACTCTTACAACATAGTTAATGCCAGCACAACCCTGAACTAGATTATCAGGCACCGCTGATTCACATTCCAATTTCAGTTAATCTGCATGCATGCATGTGAGCCTGGGCAAGCCAACACTCCGACTCTCCACTCCAGTACCGTGCCACACATCCAGAAGCTGTTTATGAAACAATGAATGAAACAATGAAACAAAGCCACTGGTGGCTGGCAGCGCAGCCGGCGTCGAGGGCTCACCTTTTCTGCATGAGCAGGGGCAGCTGAAGCTTGGCTATCGTCTTGAACTTGAGCACAAACACCTCCAACATCCGAATAAGCAACTCCCGTCCCTGCACAACAGGTCAAACAGCACCCACTATCACTCCAACAGGCTGTGCTAACCGCATTCTTCATTCACACCATACGCCCCCACAGCCAGAGACCTGCTGCCCCGAGACAAAGGTCACTGTCAACTAGTTCTAAGTCTTCCATTAAACACCTGTCAGCTTGAACTTGAACAGCTCATTCGAATGGCTGAAAAGCTGGTTCTTTTTTACGGCAACCTGAAGCTCCTGGCAAGACATCAATGTTAACACTAGGCATAAAAATACAAAAAGCTGCAATACAAATGCTGCACTTAAAATGTAGAACTACAATGCTGCTCTTGAAATCCAAACATAGCATTCATTGTCTCATGGAACACTGTTGAATAAGAGAAAAAAAAATCTCAACTATCGAAAGAGTGCTCTGCAACATTTTGCTCACACCCGTAAATATCCGCACAACAAGCCTAATTCATGGTGTCATCAAAACACTGCTACCTCTGCATGTTCCTCGGGAACAGCTCAATTGCCCTCAGTGGCGACCATGGCCTCCTCAACATGTGCAAGGCCACAGACCATTGCACTAATTCTGAAAGGACGCCGTGGCTTTCCTAAAAATAATTCCAGCACAAAACTGGTGTGCATCAATGGCACCCATCCTTCCTGCAGTACGCATCATTACATAGCACTACATCTTGGGACGAGAATGCATTCTAAATCATCGCCTCATCTTTCCCATTTCATGAGAACTTGTTCAACACAAAATGCAGCCAAAACTGCCTTCCTGAAGCGAATTTTTTCGCTTCCTCGCTACAGGCAGAAGAATTGCGGCACCGTGTGGAAACCGGGAGCTATCCTAAACTATAACAAATAGTTTTACAATCTCTTGCAGGTAAAAGGCCTGCGCGCTGCCAAGGGAATGGCGGCGCTGCTGCGAAGTACGAGCGGAAACGCTGCTCGCTGGCTCTTTTGCAAAAAAAAAAAAAAAATGTAGAAGAACGACTCCGAACTGATATAACACTATGTCAAGCCTTGTTGCTCAGTGGGGAAGATTTCATTAGTAGCGAGGACTTGCCTCGGCAGTCGCAATATTTTTAGGACATGGAAGGTATAAAACAAGCTTGAAAATGCAATCAAATTGGATTATAATAAAAAGGAGAAAATTTGTAAAAAGTAAAGGAAGCTAGGTTTGAGGACATAAAAACTGGTGAGCGCTTCTTTATAAAAATGCTGGTTTCAATCGTTGCCCCCTTAGAAAAAACACATTCCTCTCAGCTGCCCACTCTACATTCCCTGCACAAATAACTAACAAAAATGAAAGGTATAGAGCTACTTAAGGAAAAATTTAAAAGACCCTGTTTTCAGCTCACAAAACAATGCCCAATTTTAAGAAAGACTGAATTTGATAAGATACGAACCCTCAAAAAAGCTAATTCTGGCAAAGCCCGACGTGGAAAAGTAGACAGGGACGTGAAAGAGACACCGGACCCTGTCTTTCTTGTGCTTTGCCAAAATGAGCAAACTCCGCCAACTAGACCGAGCAACAATCTTGCTAAACCTCAAACAGCCCGATGCATAGCATGTTGTAATAAGGCCCCTTCCAGCACCGTTGCTTCCACCAAGTCATATTCAATGAGCAATGTATTTGTCTGGGCCGTTCTAGCATTCTAGTGTCATCATCGCCCCCCTATCTTAATGACAAAATAACCAGGAAAATATTCGTACATTTCCGTTCTCCTGGTCGGAGCGCGTGCGGATGCACTCGACCAGGTTGAGCAGCAACTTGCAGGACATTGTCTGGATGGAGGCGGGCAGCGACTCATCGTGCACGTTGCGCGAGAAGACTGCCACTGCCGACGAGAGGTTGTTCAGGGGGAGGTGCTGCCTCACGTGGTGTACCAGGTCAGCCAGAGTGCTGTACGCCAGTGGCCTGCACACAAGCGCTTCATCATCATCAGCCGGACTGTGTCCACTGCTGGGCGAAGGCCTCTCCCATACTACTCCAATGTGCTAGCTACACCCACTTGACCCCTGCAAACTTCTTAACCTCAACTGCCCAACAGACTTTCTGCTGCCCCGTGCTATGCCTTACTTTCCTTAGTATCCAATTTGCTATACTAAGCGAACATCGGTTGTAAGGTTGAAAGTTGGGAGAGTTGAATCCGGTTCATTTTGTAGGTAGCGCGAAAAATGAGGACCACGAGTAGAAGGGCACAACACGAGCGCTTTTTCACAACTAAATTTTTTATTGAAAAACACAGAAAAAATACCTAACTCACGAAACAAAACACAAGAAAACAAACGTGATAGCATCAAGTACAGAAAAAGTGTAGGGCATGGTACAGCTTGTCGGGGTGCTATAAAGATAAGATGTAAAAACAAAAGCATAAGAGCCTCAAAATCACGAAAGCAAACAAGAGTTACCAAAAAAGGTGAAGGAAGCGACGGGAGAGATTAGTGCCATGTGGGTCTGGTTATGCCAGTTCTTTTTGTGCTTTTGCCCTTCTACTCTTGGTCCTCGTTTTTCGCGCTACCTACAAAATGGACCATCGGTTGTCCTCTCTTCACACTACATGTCTTGCTCATGTTCATTTCTTGTTCTTGATTTCCACTAGGATGTCATTAACAAAAGTTATTTCTCTAGCATACTCTAGTGCACTTCAGTTCTTACGCAGAGCAAGTGGCAATGTCAGCGGCAGGTACGCTGATTTAAGGAATACATTTCTACCCTTTCGGCAATTTCTTGTGGCGCTGCGGCTGGTACGGCTTGTTATATTATTGAATTTTAGTATTTCTACAAGGAATACAACACTGATATTTGCAGAAAGGGTAGTTTATAGCATATACTACTGGAAAAAGCACTTTTTCAAAAATTACTTTTTTTTTTAATTTTTCGGCTTTCAAAGGTAGTGTCCCCCCTTAATGAGAAGCACTCTAGACTTCCACAGCTCATGCGAAAGGCAAGAGCGGTAGGACTCACGAATGCCAACGAATGCCACGACATAATGAAAACGAGGGCAGATGCAGAAACTGCTGCTGAGAAGGGTTCTATCAGAAAACCCACTCACCGAAGCGATTCATAAGCCGTCCAGCCAGTTCCAATGAGGATGTTTTCATCGAACAGTTGCTCCATGCATCCAACAAATTCTGCAGGGAAAAAGGAAAAGGAAAGCACACCATGAAGGAGGCACAACGAAGCAGTCCACCCTGCTTCCCCATAATCCCAGCATCCATCAAAGATGCTGCCATTTTCCCAACTTGACCTCCATTTCTGCCGTTTCAGCAACCATGTTACAAACACCTTACACTAAGTATCCGATATCTATAAATTTCAAGCTTCTCTTCATTTTCACTGGCACAATTAGGAGCCTGATATTTTCAAAAAGCACTATCAACAGAGCAAAGAGGCCAGAGATTGATGAGGCAAAGCTGGCCACAGCTAAGCTCATGCCTGCACGCACATATTTCACCTGTTGTTGGTATGACTAGAAAACACAGTTGGTGATGCAAGGCCACAAAGGAAGAGTCTAGGAAAGAATGCGTTTCCAGCTGCAGAGACATTAAGTTTGCACCCAAATGAATGCTGAAAAAAAAATTAAAGGTGCGTAACAATGAGCGACCTAGTGAGCGGCTCGGAGCCGAGGTCGCGGGAGCACCGCGTGTACATTGCTGTTCATGAAGAAGGAGCAACTGACATCATGGAAGACAGTCCGAATTTGAGGGTGTGCGATCGACACTCAGCTACTCAGCCCAGAGTAACACGTGCTTGTGCAGCATTGCCTAGTGGTGGCCGCAACTGTTATACGTGCCACTCTCATTGGCTGCAGCTGTGATGCCAGTCCGCCTTCTTATTGACTAATACCCCTGTCACAATATCAAATTAAATATCATTCGAATCAAATGACATTAGCATCTAATGTCATTATTCACCTGCTCCACGAGAAAATTTGTCATTAGGTTCGAATGAGATTCGGCATCAAATGAGTTCGGGAAACTCATTTTGTCGCGAACAGAACGCATACTCTCGATGCCAGATACGCAGCAGAAACAAGCAACACGATAAAATGCTCTGTGCACAGTCAAAGGTAAAAATTATATTCCATGAGGTTTGTTTTAAAAACTTAATTTAGGTCTAAAACTATTCACACTGCAGGCTCTCGTGGAACACCATCACTCTCAGTCGCAGCAGCGGCCCAGTTATGCCGACGATTCAAAATACTTTCGAGTTCTCTGTTCCTTGGTGGCCGCTTCTCCCTGTGTGTTCATCTCGTACATATTTAAAGCTGTAACTGAGTGCTTAACGTTTCCAAAAAAAGGTCTCTGCAGTGTGCATGCAATGCGCTGTGTCAGCCATACTGTTTGTTTACACTTACAGTGCAGTCCACTTATAGCGATATTGAAAAAAATCTGAAAATCCAATCATTATAACCGATTATCGTTATATCTGGACCGGCGAAAACAAAAAAATACACCCACATATTTTTCTGTGCATGTAGGCTTGCCTACTTACGATGAGTAAATCGGTTTAAACAATGCTAATCATCATAAACAGCACTAAGCACTTTATTACAGTATACATTAATAGCCATAAAATAAATTAAGCCTACTTAAAGAGACAGAACACCAGCCAAAATATGTCATGAGATTATGGTGAAGATGAAAAGATCTTGCCTTCATATTATACAGATTGAGCACTACAATATTAAAGAAAAAAGGCTTTACAATTTTAATTTGCCACTGAAAATATAAAAACAACAGAGGCGCTATCTAGCGGAGAAACCCTAGTACTTTCAGTGTAGCCCCCCACGTGACTACATGTCAGCAAAACCGCTGATTTTCATAACTGCACGTTCTTTTTCTTCTAGAAGTGCTTGACATAATTATATTTTGCGCTCTCTCCAGTGCGTTCTTAAATAAAAACCACCCCTGCTTTCGCACCGCGAGAGGTATGCTTTCAGGTTTTGCCACTAGATGGCGCCACAGTGTTGCAATTTCGTGAATGTTGCAATTCCGTGCAAACTAAAACTTTCGTCGACCAGGGCGTGCGTTATTGTGCCGTAACATCATTGAGCGTGAAACTGAAAAGGACTTTACTCTGCGCAAGAAATGTCTGATTAGTGTCTGGTGAGTGAAAGTTATTTTGTTTTTGGTACATCTTTTTTGTCGACCACCACTCGTCATCGCGGTCTCTGCTCATGGTTTCCAGCGTCGGACTACATAAAAACGGGAGCACGCATTGATCGAAAAATTCCCAGTAAAAATTTTCTACAGCGTTTTTAACAAAACCGTTATGGAATCGAATATTTTAGACACCAACCTTTCCAATGCGGCGAAAAATATAGAGACCTAAATTCCAGTGTTCTGTCCCTTTAATGAAGTCAGAAATTCGCCCTCGCTTGAGCAGCAGCTGAAGCTTGACAATCGCTGTGAGCATCGCTTCCAGTAGCATGTATGCTGGCGGCAGTCCTTTTTGATGCACGAATCCGATTAGCGACTGGATGAACTGATGGACATCCCCAGCCTTGACGATTGTTAAAATCGTAGAGTGCGAATGTTCGTATTTTTTCACGAGGCTTCCAACCTTGAAACCCTGCCAAAAATCCTGATGAATCTGCCATTTCATCTCGTGGGCTATTTCGCTGTCTGTCAATGTGGTCGCCACCATCTTCCACAGACGCAGAATCGGCGATGGCGATGACCATACGGCCGCAGCAGCACCCTTTGTGTGACTGCAATTGCGATGATGACAGTGCTCATTTCCTTGTTTTCACCGCATATATCGATTTTCACATCATTATCTTCTTAATATTTTGTCTTATTGAATATTCAATCAAACTTTCGTGGTAAACACCTACCGGGCGGCGATAAAGCTATCGTTGTACCTGATGTACCGCCGATAATCGATCGTTATATCTGGTTTATTTTTACATAGGTGCAATGAAAAAAATGATAAATCTCAAGAATTTGATTGTTATAAGTGATATATCGCTATATCTGGTATCGTTATAAGTGGACTGCACTGTATCGGATTTGTGGGCAACTCTATGTTTGGCTTGGATTTTGATGGCTGAAGTGCTACTGCACAGCCGGAAATAATGTTCCGCATTTCACTTATCACATAAATGTTTTAATCAACTTTAAGATGCTGCACAATGATTACAAACACCTTTTGTGTACACTGATGTTCCTCAACTGAAGTATTTTTTTACCAATGGTCATAACTTCCCTCATTTGCAAATAACGTTATATGTTACTGTGCAGCAGCAAAAGAGACCGAATGAAATTTGATAAAATGACATTAAATCTACTAGTCTGACAGAAATATAAGAAATATAAGATGCGTGGTGCTAAGCAATGTAGCACCATCTAGGCTCATGGCATCACCACTGTCTCCTTCGCGCCTCAAGCCCCAAAGAGAGAAACAGCGAGAATGCAGGCGCTGGACCACCACCAGCGAAATACATAATTGCGACCAGAAGTGCTGAGTGATTTACTCAGTTTATGTAAAAGAAGTACAAAAATTCGCCGTTTTTACAACACCACGAAAAGCCTGCATTGAGGCGCATATCCACGCCACAATCCACGTAACGCATAATGTCCCTCCAGTGGAAAATGTCACTCAGCTGTTGCGCAGGTCGGTGGCCAGAATGTGGCGGGCAGCAATGAGGAGCTCCTTGCGCAAGTGTGCCACCTCCTGGGGGCACAGCATCAGCAGTCCCAGCATGCCCTGCGCCAGCTGGCTGCAGTGCACCCCGACCGTCTCCTGCATTCACCACACCACACCACAACGATAAGAGACCAATTCATCCAGAGACCGCCTAGAAAGGGCATCATCAAAACCCAATATGTCCCCCACTCACAACATTGCCGAGGTTACCGTGGGGCAGTTGGGCCAGTGGAAGAAAGGTAAGAGGCGCTGATCCTACTACACGCAAACAATCTGTAATAGACACACACACGTTTTAAAAACACGCTGTAGAAAACACCAAGCCCCGACGCACCGAGAGATCAGCACCTCAATAAACAAGTCATTTCCACCAGGAAGAGAAATAGGGCAAGGCACATAACATCGTGGAAGCTACACTGCCACACTGCCCCTCAATAACCTCTAACTAAGCCCAATCAGAGCATTTTTTCATTGGGCCAAGACTGTTTCACTCTTTTCACTTCAGCACTATGGTGGTGGGGAGAACAAAAGCTGCACTTGCTTTGCATGCTAGTCAGTCAGCCTGCAAAACGTTGTTGCTGTATGCAGCAACTTCAGAATCACAAGCTAAGGTGAGGCCCACAAGGTTGTGCACACTCTTCATAAATCCTGAGCCTACAATGGCTAGAGAATCCTTTGTATCATAAGGGCGGTAAGTTTTGTGGTAAGCAGTATGGAAGCCTCAACACCTAATACATTAGAACCCCTTTATCAGTGGTGGAACTGGCAGCTGGCTTTTTGTAGCAGACGAAATTGCAGTTTGTAGCAGAAATCGCACGTTTTGTAGCAAGAAAAATGGCATTTTGTAGCAAATATTTGAGCTTTTGTAGCAGAAAAAGAAAAACGCGTTTTGTAGCAAAATTTCACATCTCGAGACGCTTAAATAAAGAAGGCTTGTTTTATTTCTGAAACCCAACTGTTCAGATGTTTATAAAGGCTATAGCCATGCAAATACAAGCTTCAAGCTCAAATGTAGTCTAAAGTGCTGTTCTTTCCTTAAATAGCCCCAAATTAAGCAAACAGGAGGTTTTGCTAAAAACAAGAATGTTTTTATTCAGAGGGAAGGCATAACGAGATATGCAACTACACCATAAACACTACAGCCGTGGAAAGAAGGTAGCTAGCTTTCTTATTATAAAAACTCTGTAGAAGTTCAGAACTGCCTTTCCTTAAAACTGCAACTTTAAGGCACTATTTTTTCTCTTGCCTTGATGACTTCAGGTTGGACAGTGCTGCTACGAGCCTTTCCTGTTCATTCTTCAGAAGGGCTTGTCCACTCTCAACGTCTGCAAAATTTTTAGACTTGACTCCTTTTCAGAAAAGCAACTCAGCATTGGTGCTCATATTATTGGCCAGCCTGATCTCTTCCTGTACCTTTTCCTAATTCTAACCTCTTTTCTGGGTGTCCTTATCTTGCACATCAGGGCGCCTTTTGCCTTCAAGACCTGTGCTGATTGGAGGGAAAGGGGGAAGAATATTTTTGTGGGTCCTAGGTGAAGATTTCTTTTTTTCCTAGAAAGAGGCGCGCTACTGACGCTGCTCAGTCAAAAGGCACGATGCGCGTATGATGTAGAGTGAGCGCCGATTCCATGCATTCGCCATCATTGCTTTCGTTCTTTTTATTCCGGTGGTTTGGCAAGTGGCTGGTTAATCAAAGCAACGCAGGGACTCTGAGTCGCGAGTCTGCTTCTTCGCAGTGCACTGCAGGGTTTGTGCACATGCTTTCCTCGTTGTATTGAAAGCATCCAAAGGTACTTACTGACAGTATGCGGGACTGCAAATATATTGAGTACCTGCGTATAAGTTAAGCTGTGAAATTATACCAGATGTTTCACACACCGGGTTGAACTTAAGGTACAAAAGTGGCCAACAGAGTCCAGTGCGCGCGCACAGAAGCAGTCAAATCCTTAGCGCTCCGTCCGCTGCTACTCAGGCCCTTGCAACCCATACCTCACTGGTACGAAAAAAAAAAAAAAGAAGCAAGCGTGCATACTGCTCCAGCTGTGCTTTGCTGAGCGCATGTCCAAAGCGTAGGTCGTTTGAAATCACGCCGTCTGCGTTGGCCGGCCTGCTCGCACATCCTTTGCACGCACGCATGCACGAACACACACACACACAGTCACATCGTACACAGGGAAGCTCGAAGCTGTCACGCGCTTGAATGCGTTTGAATGCGTTTGAACGTGCTTCGAACCTTCGACGGCCAGCCTGCCAGCCTCTCCTTTCACCTTTCACTTGAGAGATATTTTGCAACACCCTCTCACTCACTCCCAGTAGATAAAAAAAAATAATAACACTGGCAGGAGACTCAGAAGTGATGTAGACAAACGTCAATTTTGTGTCACGTAATTGTCCACCCAGGACCAACGTTCTTGGATATAGAACGTTGCCCAGGACCTGCAAAAGTATTCTTCTGCCTTGCACAGTTTTGCCAGCAAATGTCAGTTTTGGTTTCGCGACAGTTCAGTTTCGCTGTCGGCAGTTAGTCAGCAGCTTTTGGCGCAGGCATGGTACAGAAATAAGCAAAAAATCGATTTTGCAGAGACATGTAGCAGGATTTCCAATTTGGCGCAGTTTGGCGCAATCGGCGCAGCAGTTGCACCACTGCTTTATAGTAATGTCACTTAAACCGGCAAAAATCTTTACTATATATCAGGGGCTTTACTATATCAGTTGTCGGTGATGGCATGGCCCTGAAGATGCTGTCTGGTAATTACATGGCTACTAGCTAAACACATCCTTGCTGCTTTATGAAAAATAAACATTCTAAAATACCTTTCATCCCCTATATCTTTTGCGCAATTACCTTTTTTCAGTTATAAGATTATAATAGTATTTCTGTAGCATGAATGCAATGTGGCTACAAATACAACCGAGTTTGGTTTCACGTAAAAACCAAAACCTTGCATGAACATGGTGCTGTCTTCCGCCGTTTGTCATTTAAGAGGCACGGCAGTCAAGCACGACAAAGCCGAACATGCCGCGCCTCCACTTCTTGCTACCGCTGCCTCGTACTTCGCGCTCAGCAGTTCAGCAGTTTTTTCACTTCCCTATTTCCCGCAGCACTTTTATTCTCGTACTTTCTGAACAGACCATACCGCCTTCTTTCCACGTCTGTAGCCAGCTTTACTGATTTTTTCCTACGCACTGCACGCTTTCCCTCACGGTTTCAATGCCTATCTAAGGTTGGCTTCTCCTCACAGCTGGAGAGCCTGGTGGTTAGACATTGAAAAAACACTAGAGGTGATCTTTTTTTTTTTGTTTTGTTTTCAAAAGAAAAATTTGCCTAGCAATTCTAGGTAGCAAGCATGCACTGACGTCATTTCGTGAAAAGTATGTTGCAGTGGCCAGATGCACTTTATTAGAACCAATTTTTATCAAAAACGTCTTTACTATAAAGGCGGAAAAATGTAGTCTTCTAGGGAAGATGAACTGGGACTTCGGTTAAGGTTAACTATATCAGAGTTTACTATAGCGGAGTTCTACCATATTTTAATATCATCATGAACAGTTGCTTCAGTTCAGTTCAGTCGCTCAGTCATGTCCAACTCCTCGCGACCAAATGGACCATATCACGCCACGCCTTCCAGTTTCTCACTATCTTCCTAACATCACATAACTCCATCCGCAGCGCCTCTATGATGCCATCTAACCATCGCGTTCACTGCCTACCCCTTCTACGGTAACCCTCAACCTTTCGCAACATCAAAGCTTTCTCCAGCGTCTCCTCTCTTCTCATCAGATCACCAAAGTAGCTAAGCTTTAACTTTAGAATTTGACCCTCCAATGAGCAGTCAGGGTTTATGGTCGACAATATCGACTGATTTGATCTTTTGGCAGTCCAAGAACTCAAGAGTCTCCGCCAGCACCACAATTCAAACGCGTCAATTCTTCAGCGGTCAGCCTTCTTCACAATCCAACTCTCGCATCCATACATCACAACTGGAAAGACCATAGCACAGGTTATACGGATCTTGGTTGGCAGTCTGATGTCTCTGCTAGCCATGGCTCTCTTTCGCAGAAGCAGGAGTCTCCTAATTTCATGGCTGCAGTCACCTTCCAGGGTAATCTTGGAGCCCAAGAAGAGAAAATTGGTCACGGCTTCCACTTCTTGTCCCTTGATGCTCCAGGACTTGATAGGGCAAGACGCCATGATCTTTGTCTTTTTAATGTTCAGTTTAAGGCCAAACTTCTCACTCTCTTCTTGTACACGCATCAGAAGTCTCCCGAGTTCCACCACACTTTCTGCCATTAAAGTGGTATCATCTGCATATCTAAGGTTGTTGATACGTTTTTCCAGCAATCTTCCCTCCAGCTGAAGACTCGTCCAAACCGGCCTTCCTCATGATGCACTCAGCATATAGGTTAAATAGGCAGGACGACAGTATGCAGCCTTGTCTCACTCCTTTCTCTATCGGGAAACGATCAGTAAGACCATGCTCAGTTCTGACTATGGCCTCTTGCTTTTCATACAGGTTCCTGAGGAGACAGAAGAGATGAATTGGAACTCCCATCTCTTGGAGAGCTTGCCATAATCTGTTGTGATCTACGCAGTCAAATGCATTTGCATAATCAATAAAGCAGAAAGTAGATGGGTTTCTGGAACTCTCTTGCTTTTTCAATGATCCAGCGAAGGTTGGCAATCTGGCCTCTAGTTCCTCTTCCCTTGCGAAACCCAGCTTGCACGTCCAGAAGCTCCCGATCCACATACTGCTGCAGCCTACCTTGGAGGATTTTCAACATCACCTTGTTAGCATGGGAAATAAGCGTGATCGTGCCGTAGTTGGAACGTCTTTGGCACTGCCTTTCTTTGGAATGGGGATGTAAACTGACCTCTAATCCTGTGGCCACTGCAGGGTTGTCCAAATTTGCTGAAATAAGGTATACAGAACGGTAACAGCGTCATCGTTAAGGTTCTGTAGCAACTCAGCTGGAATGCCATCAATTCTGCTAGCTTTGTTCTTAGCAAGGCTGGCTAAGGCCCATTCAACTTCACTCTTCAGTTGCTTGGCTGGTCAATTAAAATCAAATTGCTGGTCATCATGGTCATCTGGAACACAGACGTCTCAGACAAAACTGAGGGACCTTCAAAGCTATCACATACCACACTTAAAGGTGAAACTCAAGTGTACCCCCGATAGGGGGCTGCATGTGGCCAACCTATTGTGGCAAAAGGCAACCGGAGGCACAAGAATAGACTAGGGCCCGGGCAACCTTCCATGGCTATACGAAATGTTGCCGTTTTGGACAATACAGTAAAAAGCAGTGTGGGGATCCTGAGGGACCCCTTAATGCTATCGCATTTTGCCCTTAGAAGCGAAGCTGAAGTGTCCTATTCAAATTTTGGAGCACATTATGCAAAATATCAGCAAAGTGATACAAAAAAAAAATAGAACAAGTTCATTTGAACTATTGGTTTTCCCGTTCGGACCCACAGTATTAGTACACTGCACCCCAGAACCAAAGAGAACTGCGTTTAATGTGCTGCCATTAGTTTTCCTGAAATTCCTCCGAATTGCCACCAGCTGTTGCTGCTTAACCGGAGGCTGTGTGTATTTCACTATAGTCAGAACTTCATAAAATTTATCCAGCTAGCCGCTAGGTGATGCTACTCTAGTGGTAACCCCGTGGAATGTGGGACTGCACTGTTGACGAATGGATGCGAGCTTCTTGCTCACACTACTGAAATGAAAACTCCGGGTTTTTTTACGATGGCTACGGCACTCACATTAGCGAGTGTTGTAGCCATCAAATTTTTTTCTCTATAATTTGCCAAGACAGTTCAGAGACTGCCATGCCATTAGCCGCATTTAATAGGGGGGTGCAAAAAATAAAAATAAAGCCTGGCTTCATTTGCAATTAAATAAGAAATTTAGGCACCTTTATGAAGAAAAAAAAGGCGCAGCCAGTGTACCAGAAGATTAACGAATCAATCAAGTATAACTGCTTGTCTTTGCCTTAGTGCCACTGAAATACAAAATACTACAAGATCCTCTAATTCAACATGAACATAAGCAATGTATATTTTGAAACACATCAAAAACCTCAAATGCTTGCAGCATCCCAGCAGAAAACGAAATGCAATGTGATACAAATTCTTACAGCAGACTACAGGAAACAAAATGATTGATGCCAAAAACAAGGAACAAAAGTCAGAGCTAATCCTTTAACTGCCAACCCTGAGCTGTACTTGTCATGGCAGATCGTACCAAAATCGCCAATGACGAGTTACACTCGTCCGGCGCGATATAGCGGTGCTGCCATCTCGAAAGACGAGTTACGGTTATCAATTGCATTGGTTGCAATTTTGAACACCAGAGAGCTAGTCGACCATAAAAAACTCCTTTTGCGCCTTTGACGCCTAATTGAAGGCTCAAAAGAGTCATTTCACAATGCAGATGCACTGTGGGAAAGCCACCCTAGAGAACAGTTTTCTTTTTTTTTAAACTTTTAGTGTTAATTTTAACCACAAACCATGGAAGTAATATACTTTCAGAGCCATAATTACATGGACCCTGCTGGGGCAGCGCAGTGCTTACGGCACTCGACTTCTGTTCCCAAGGACGTGGGATCGAATCCCGGCCTCGGCAGCTGCTTTTCGATGGAGGCGAAACGCAAAGCGCCAGTGTGCTGTGCGATGTCAGTGCACGTTAAAGAACCCCAGGTAGTCGAAATTTCCGGAGTCCTCCACTACGGCGTCTCTCATAGCCTGAGCCGCTTTGGGACATTAAACCCCACAAACCAAAGCCAAACCAAAACTAAACCATAATTACATGGAGAAAATTACGGTTACTTAAAAAAATTGGCGATTTTGGTACTTTTTTCGGAAAATAAATTAGTGGTTGAAGGGTTAAGTAATCGCATGGTGACCACTGGTTAGACCCTTGTTAATGAGAGGATCACTGAATGTTACCAGCATAAGAAGAGGCAAGCACAAATCTACGCAAGCAGGTCTTTAGTGCTCACTGCACAACTCAGCAAGCTGTAGTGTGTTATGCGCAGCTCCATAAAATGAAAAACATGCAAGCATGCAGAACTGAGCTTGCAAAGCAACTGTGTGTGTGCAGGTAATAAAAACAGACTGCTATGCATAAGCCACTAATAATTTCACCCGATGATGGGAGCTGAGGCACTGGAGAGGAATCTGTCATGCTTGAATGGCTGAGCTTTCCTAGCTTCATTTCTTTCTTTCTCTCTCCACTAGGTACACCGGTGCCACACATGCAAGGCAGGCTCAGTTTACTCGGCAAGCCCAGTGGAACAAGCGAAATGGCAGTCACCGATCAAGTGAGCAAAAAAAAAGCGCTAAACGACCCCCACCCCTCCCTCCCAATGGTCTTCCCCTCGTAGAGGAGAGGACTGGTGCCAGGGACTGCGACTTCACCTCTTGGCGTTATTCAAGAACATGGGCGACCGACTTAGGCTTGCGTTGAAGACTCGCCCTGAAGGCTCGGGCAGCAGCGCATGCAATTCCGTACGTGCCTCGCCAATGCTGAAGAGTTCGTGCAGAGTGATCCTCGGGGATTCCATCCCGGGGTTTCCCACCTGGTAGATCTTTACAATGTAAGCCAGAAATGACAGCGTCTTGATCTGGGCCGCCATAAAGTCCACAAACACCTCCCGGTTGAAGGCCGGGTTCATCCTGGAAGGCAAGCAGACAATGCTGACTGGCCGGAAAACCAAACAACTACTCACTGGCCCAACCCTGTCAGTGAAACGGTCTGCAGACCAGCTTCAGCCACATAACTTCCCCATTCGAGATCCCTTTGTAACAACCAACCAGCTCTTCCAACACTTTCAGATCCAAGAGGAGGGAACGAGGAGTACTGAGGGAACACAGGGAGGTTAACAAGAGGGCTGCTCAGGTAGGCTGCTCTGCATAGGAAGAAAGGGAAGAGGGAACAAAAGAGAAAGATGAAGGCAAGAAGCAAGGATGACAGGTAAGCATGAGCATTTTGAGGAATCAGTCTCATGCAGAGGAAACACCCTCAGAAATCATAAGTGTCTCATCCCCTACCTTTCTTACATAAGCTTTAGTACAGTAAGACTTGCAAGTTTCAGAGAAGCGCATTGCATTAGCAGCAAACAAAAGAAAACACAGCAGATAATGGCATGCAATGTTTTCATGCATCATATTAAGCTGCCACGTTTCATGCCTTGCACTTAAACAGTCCAGTGAACAATGTAATGAGTGCAGTCCTACTGAGCACTAGAGGTAACAAAGAAAATATAAAGCAGCACAACCACTCTAAGCAACTCGCAGCCCGTTTCAGTGACGTGACCTCTGGTGATTATTTACAGATGCACACCTTGCACAGTACTAATTTGCTCTGGCGCTTCTGTAAAAAAATATATATGTATATCTCTGACCATTCCAAGTGACATGCAGCCCTTTGTCCAAAGCAGCTGTCTCCCTCCCTGCCCACCTGTGCTGGGGCTTCGGCTGCAGGGTGATGGTGTTGAGGATGAGTGGGATGAACTCGGCCACGTCGTCGTGCACGCTCTGCTTGTACAGCTGGTACATGAGCACCACAATGATGGGCAGCTCGGCCAGTACCTTGAGGGACAGCACCGCCCGGGGGATCAAATTGTACTGCACAGAGGAAAGAAACCACTCACTAGAGAGAGCAAGCAGGCAAGCAGCGTACACCCCGGCATTTCTCCTCTTCAATGATGTCGCTGTGCTGCCAAAGACCTGTTCACTTCCCATAAAAAACACACCTGACTGAACCTTTGCTAACCGTTCCACTGCAGATTTTTTTTCTGGCTGCTCCTCACTCCTTGGCAGGCTCACTTTTTTGCATATAAATTCCATGGACATTTTCTGCCAGTAATAAACTACAATGCCCTATAGAATAATAAGCATTTTTTATTCCGCTTATCGGGTTTCATCTTTTACCGTGCATTCTTAGGCAGAAAGAGGGTTCCTTGTCGCTGCGTTCACTCAACAAGCCATTCCGCTCAGCTGCTTCATTGCTGTCACTGTCACATGAGTCAGAATTCACCAGTCAGCAGTTCCTAAACAATACACAGTAAAAGCTCGTTAATTTAACCCTTGGCAATCCGAATTTTCGGATACTTCTAACTATGTTACTTGGTACGGCTAAGCTCCATAGAAGCCTGTGTATAAAATGCCTGTTAATTCGAACGAGAGTCAGCTCCGCTACGGATAATTTGAACTATGCCCTGCTACGTTTGGGCGGCCTAGCACCCAGCACAGGGCCAAACAAACGCCCGATAAGAAGGCATATTTAGAGGGTGCACACATCTAAAACGGGAACAGAAGATGAAACCAGGTAAAGCCATGGTAGAGTAGATGAAGCCTAAACGACGCCACGACCGGCACAGCGGCCGCCGCTGCCCGCTCTTCGCTTCGACGCAACCTCCGAAACTTATAACTAAACCGATCCCTTTATTTCGAAGTACGAGTAAGTATTTCTGTCGGCATAATCCCATCCAATGCCCATGAAAGACTATGATGTCAGACAGGCCCTACGGGTCTCCAAATGGTAAACCAAATCATTACGCAGGAAAAGCTTTTTTGCAACAGTCGTCCATCCTCGCAACCATCAGTCATCAATGAAAGCACGTGGTAAGTCACGATCAAGACACTGGCTTTTAGCATCGTTTGCACCATCACTCGTTCCAATGATTGTGTAGCAGTGGTTGGTGCCTGCCACAAAGATGGTTAAATATGGGGTTTTATAGTGCATAAGCAACTCTGGCTATGATGCACCAAACACAATTTCTGATAATTTTTATGTAACATGTCTAGAGTTACGATACTTATTATTTGGTTTAAAACATTGGCTTTCTTAAGAAATGTACAAACAAGAGAAAAACTGACGAATGCATGTTTGCATAAAAGCAATGCAAGATGAAATGAAATGTGTTCATCATAAAATACAGTAGAATATCTTTCCTAAGGTCCTCAAGTTGTGGGCATGAGATAAAAATGTGATTGGCTGTGAAGTCATCACTGCACATTTCATATGCACATTTCATACACTGGTTTGTCTTTTTGTCAGGAGGAAATTATGTGATGTGCGCATGTCCCAAGTGTAGACAACATAAAATAACTTCGATAAAATGTTCCTGATGCCGGCATGACTTCCATACTCCTGCAATGGGCTTTAAAGAATGCAGCTTGTTTGCTTTGGGGCAGCTTGCCACCTGGCTTTTAGTTTACTGCGTACTAACTTTATACAAATACTGTGTGGCAAGTTCACGAGTTTTATTTCTATGGTTCTTGCTTGTGCAGCACAAACGATGGCTCTCTCACTGCCGCAAATCCCAACGTGACTGGGAACCCAGCAGAATTTTATATCATGTTATACTAGTTCAACTAAACTTTATGAGTTTATTGCAGTGAGTACACTTAGAGAATCTGTGTAGATGACGCTATTTGCGACGTTTCCATTCCTTATTTTACCCCACAGCAGCACAAACAACGCAACTCTCTGCAGTAAAAACTGATGCACACTGAGGTAGCTGTATTGTTTCTTCTGTTCAATCTTGTACCACCAACATAGTTGTTAGTCTTTGAACCATCTGTGTGAAATGCAGCATAATCTTTACATATTTTTCTTTCAATGCAAGGTATTCATGTAATATGTGCTCATGTGGAGTGTACATTTTTTTTAATTGTGTTCAAAAACTGCAGGAAGACTAACACTGAGGAAGCGGCTCATGCCTTGTGGCAATACTGGGCATTTCATTCGATATATTATATATATATAAATATACGTCCTGGCATATTTCTTCGAAATGCAAGAGCAGTGGCTTTATTGCCCAGGGCTTGTTGCTGAAGACTGTTCTCGATGTGCAATTCATGACTATGTTAGAACAGAGGTGTTTTGGCTGAGAACAAATTTTTAGAGCATATGTGCATGTTAGTGTTGTTCCTTGGTTGTCTAAGGTAGGCTCATTAGTTTCCACATGCAGACTTGATATTGAGATGTCCAATAAGCACCGGATGACAACCACTGACTGAGATTGGGCTGGATCTAGTCACTTCAGGTAGGATGATCTTGCCGAGACATATACTATTGACCCACAGTCTAACTTAGAGCAAATGAGTGAACAATGGATACATTCTAAGCATCCTCTGTTAGAACCTCCAACGTTTTCGTGACAATAGTTTGAGGACATTGAGGTCCTGGGACGCTTTTTTTTTTTTAGGTTGTTTATGTGCGGTAAAAATGTTAGTTTCTTTATCAAAAGCGATGCCTAAAAATTTATGTCCCTGGTTTAGTGGTAGTGCAGTTTGGTTAAGATATGGTGTGGGGTCGCCCTGTAGGCCTCATTTTAAAGAGAACAGGACCGCTACCGTTTCCTGAGGAGAAACCCTCAATCCATTTTTATCCGCCCAGGTAGCCAGCTCATTTATTGTCATTTGTATCTGTCGCTCGCAAGTAGATATTCTGAAAGAGGCACTCGCTATTTGCAGGTCGTCTACGTAAACAGAGTACATTATGGACTTAGGGATGACTTTTGCTATGGAGTTCATTTTGATCACGAAGAGGGTTGTGCTCAGGATGCACCCCTGGGGTACACCGTTCTCTTGAGTAAAAGTGTTTGAGAAAGTTGCACCTCGGCAGGCTCTGAATGTGCGGCTGGCCAGGAAGTCACTCAAACAGCTCAGCATACTGCCGCAGATACCTGAATCCGCTAGGTCATGGAGGATGTCAAACCTCCACGTGGTATCATAAGCCCTCTCCAGGTGCCCTGCCTAAAGAACTAATGTGAAAAGATAAACACACCATGATGTTATCGCTGCGCAACATCTTGACGCACTGCCAAGAAATGCACTGTGGAACGCGACGGCACAAAATGAAGGGACGCGCAACCCCTAACGCTTTCTTCTTCCCAAATTCTCAATGGCAAAAATGGGGGATGGCTCCATTATGTGAGGGGTAAATTTACTGTAATGCAAATGATTCTTGTCAATTTTTTCGAGGGCATTCTATTATTCTAAAGTCGGATAATTCAAACTTTTTTTCCCGGTTCTGTGAAGTTTGAATTAACGAGCTTTCAGTCAAAACCTGTTATACTTAGTGGAACGGGCAGAGGCATATTTTTAATTACTTTTGGGCAGCCTCACCATAGTATATGTCAAAGCGGTCAAAGCGCCTACGTGCTTGGCAAGCTGTCTCACTACGCGGCTAAGTGGCTGAGAGAATAAAATGAAGCTATGATTTATTTATTATATTGATTTATTCCTCAAAGGTCTCCTGTGAGACATTACATGAGGGAAGGTAATGACATGAACATCTAAAAATCCACTTTGTAGTAAGTTTCCCAGCAACGTTTATGTGTTTATGTGGCCTCTCCATAACTGGGCTCAAAAAGCGCATACCGCTGGCTCATGTTTTCGCTACACTCTCTACTGCCGATAGCATTTTCTTAGGGGTGTGCGAATATTCAATAATTTCGAATATTCGATCGAATAACACAGCATTCGATATTCGCTTCGAACCGAATTCTCGGTATTCGAAATTTCGAAGTATTCGTCTCGCGCGAATTGCGTTTCTGGGCCGCTCGCCCGCTTGCTTTGTGTGGTTTCGATTTCGAGTAATGCCACACAGATGGCTTTTTACGCGAAAGCGTATGCAGGTCGTTCGCCCGAAAATTCGTCGGCCCCCCTCCTTTTTTTCTTTTTCAAGAGTTGCGGAAAAGATTATCCGACAGGACAGATGCAAAGATAAACACGCAGCCCTACCACGCTATCGCTTCATTCAGTCAGGTGACGAATCATGCGTACCGAACATGGGCGACCGTTCTCGGAGTGGCGAAAAATTCAGCGGCAGCCCGGAGACTCGATGTCGCCGAAGTGTGTACTTACGTCAATGGGAAGGGCGCCTTTAGAGTGTGATAACGCCAAGCTTATTGCGCACCCGTGGAGCGTTATACTGCCGTGAACGCTCGGCATAGGGGAGGCTGCGGACTTAAAACGTGACTGCCGAACTTTAGTAGAACGAAATGATCGCATCCATCTGTGACAGGCGTCTTTTCTTGCGATTTTGACTGCTTGCGCGTTGATGGGAATGGAACGCCGTCGTGATCAGGGCACTGAGCCGTCTTCGGTGGTGTGCCGCACTTCGTCGCCGCAACTCAGGCACTCCGGTGCGCTGAAGGCTCAGAGCAATCTTGGAAGCGCGATGCTAAGTGCTGCTCGGAGGTACTATCGGGAATAATTTTGTCAGAACGCGCGATCGGTGCGAAAAACGTTTTGCTTGCGGCGCTTGAGTTTCATACAGCCATTTCCATTCTTGCTCGAGGGGGTAGTAGTCTGGGAATGTAACCGGAACGATGTTACAATGCTTCGGCTTAATAAGGGAAGCAACGCTCCGGCAAACAGCAGCCGCGAGCTGCTAGTGAAATGCAAAAAAAAAATGCATCGTGCGACACGCCTTGTCAGAGTGACGGCATAGACCGGGAAGAGCGCCAGTTTTCCGCACCCAGGAGACGCACAGCAGAGCCGACGTTTCCATACGAGCACCCCTCGGATAGCGAAATAGACGCGCCAACCTCCGGCCGCTAGGTGATGGCGATGCATTTGAGCCTTGCGCGGCACGTCCTGAGCACTTCTGTCCCCGATAGTACGGCCAACGTATCGGTGGTGTGGGAGCCTTGGAGACGCGATGGTGCGGTGCTGCCAGTGCTGCTAGGAGGTCTGGTCAACCTATGTGCCATTTTGACTTCTTTGGACGCAGCAGTCTCATCGACGCAACTGAAAAGAAGACGCAACCCAAGCCCAAGAAGCGAGGATCCTAAACTATAGAAACGCAAGCAACGTATGTGGCAAGTGATTGTCTAGTTCACTGTTGGACATTCTACCCGTTCGACCACTGGTTCGATCGTTGGCACTATGGCCAGTGCGTCTACGAAAGGTAATCCAATATGGAACTATTTCATGAAAGTTGCCCCCGGCAATGAGGCTCGCTGCTTGAAATGCAAGGCCGTTTTGAAGACGCCAACGGGGACGACGACGACATTACAGACGCACTTGAAAAGACACCCCGATTTCTTTAAGGTCTACCAGGACGACTGTCAGGCACGCAAACACGCTGCCACCTTGTAAAAGGCGAGCCAGCCGAGTGTTCAGCAACCGTCAGTTGCTGAATGTTTCGCGCCAAAAATGAAGGCGACAGCACCGAAAGCGCAACAGATGACAAAGATGGTCGGCCGATTCATTGCACGCGATATGCACCCGTACTCCATCGTTGAGGAGCCTGGCTTTCGTGATATGATAAAACTCGCCATGCCCGATTACGCAGTGCCGTCACGAACGACTTTCTCGAGGGTCATCATTCCCGACCTTTATGCATCGAAAAAAGAAGAGGTGCGAACGAAGCTTGCAGAGGTCTTCGCAAGCGGAGTGGAGTCCTTCTCTATCACAATGGATGGTTGGACATCGCGAGCGTACGACAGCTATGTAAGTTTCACTTGCCATGTGATGGATAAGGCGTTTGTGCAACATGTACATGCACTGGCCTGTACCGAATTGGCGGGTGCTCACACTGCAGAGAACTTGGCGGAGTTCATCGGAACTGTAATAGAGGAGTGGGAACTTCCATCTGAAGGAACGGTGTCAACCTTTGTGGTCACTGACAACGGGAGAAACTTTGTTTCGGCGGTTGCGCGATCGTCGTGGCAGGGCGTGCTGTGCTTCGGCCACACGCTTCAGTTATGCATCAATGACGTCAAAAAAGATGTGGCGGGGCTTGCGCAGCTTTGCGCAAAAGCAAGGTCAATAGTAGGTCGGTATAAGCGAAATGCCAAGGCTCGAGCACGCCTTAATGAAATTCAGAAAAGCATGCTTTTGGATTGTCTTGAAGTAGTGCAGGACGTACCGACACGTTAGAACAGCGAGCATGCCATGATGGCCAGACTTCTAAGACTTCGTGCCCCTATTACTGTGGAACTTTCAGAATGTGACGTGGTTGAAAATCTCACCGCACAAGAGTGGAAGCTACTAGCAGCATCAGTAAAGGTCCTGCAGCCGCTTGATCAGGCCACAACTGAACTCTCTGGGGATAGCTACCCAACTCTCTCACAAGTTATCCCGCTGCTTGAATGCACAAGGATCGTTCTTGCACAGCATTTGAATGATTATGATGCAGCATCAATTGCATCCAGCCTATTAAAGAGCATCAAGTCTAGATTTCCTGACATCAAGATGTCTCAGCTTCCAGCATTAGCCATGTTGGCTGACCCTAGGTACAAAGATGCATGCTACACTACCGAAGCTGAAAAGAAATGGGCGCTTGATCTCCTTGTAAGGCAGCAGAAGAAACGGTGCTAGTGCATCAGCATGCTGAGGTTCCAAGCGGGGTCTGCGCATCTCCAAGACCTTCCACTTCGGGTGACTCTGTGTGGTGCGCCTTTGACAAATTTAGTTCCGATAAGAGCCGCCGACCACACCATACAGTGAAGAATGAAGTCGCAGAGTACTTGAAAAGCCCCCTTCTGCAGTCTGAAGACCCTTTGACATGGTGGAGAACCAACAGCAGTCATCTGTACCCATCCATAGCACCACTTGCACGCAAATATGTTTCAATCCCAGCAACACAGACTACCAGCGAAAGGCTGTTTTCAGCTGCAGGAAACATTGTGCGCTGTCAGAGAGAGAACCTGCTCACCCGTCATGTAGAACAGCTTGTGTTTCTGCACGATAACATTTAGATTGGAGTATGCTGGGCTGTAAATGGCAGCTGTCACCGGAAGTGCAGAATGTCTTTTTTTTTTCTTTACTGTTCTTAGTGCTCTTGCTGCAGTGTAGTGCAGTTACTATTATAGTTTCAGTTATTGGTTGTACTACTGGCACAGTTCTGTTATACTCTCATTTTTTTTTAAATTTTATCTCGAATTTCTTATTAGAAAGCCCGCAGTATCTCTTTTTATTACCAAGCCAGCAAAAATTGTTCATCACTCACTTTAGGTGCTTTCTTAAAATTTTGAAGTGTGGTTTTAAATAAAGCCTCAGTGCAGTATGTAATGGCATCGTGTATTGGGAAAATAAATGGTTTTGGAAATGCCTACTGTGATTCAGCCTCTTTTTAGTGCCAGAAGTACTATTCGAACTATTCGCTTCGAAATTATTCGAAGAAAATCACTATTCGCTTCGAATTCGCTTCGGATCAAAAAACCACTATTCGCACACCCCTACATTTTCTGCATTTTTAGACAAGGAATTTTAATCAGCCCATAATTTATAACTGTAATGCGCATCTGGGCGGTGATGTATTCACGATTGAAAAATGGTTCAAGCACCACATCAGTGGCTCACGCTGCACGAGTTGGCACACATTCAGACACACTTCTGGTAACAGCCAGCATTGTTCATCTGCCACAACAATAATAGTCATGACAGGTTGGAAGCTGGCTTAGTCACATCTATCATTGACAGAGGGCATTACGAGTTCTACTCAAAATGACATTTCACACTTCAATGATTCGCGTGATGTCTAAATGCCATAATGCAAGACGTCAAAGTGAAAAGCTGAGCCCAATGTCCTAAAAACAGACTAGGTATATAAAAAAGGAAGAGGCAAGAGACAAAGGAATTGCATGCAGAGTTCACAAACCGAGGCACAGCTGCCGTCGGGCCCCTTTTTCTCGAGCTGCACATTGGTGAGAGTGAAGGTCTCCTGGAGCACAGCGTCCAGGTTCAGCTCGCTGAGGTCCTTGAACTTCAGGGGCGGCCGCGGCTCAAAGATGGCATTCAGGTGATTCGGCAACTCCCTATAGATGGTTTTCACAAACTCCAGGAACTGCTGGATCTGGAATGGGTGATGCAATGCACAAGGATGCCACTGAAAAGAGAGCTCACGCTTTCCAAGAAAATGAGCCTCAGCCCCTTGGCAGGAACAGCAAGAATAGAAAGGGTGGGATCAAAGTGCCTTGCGAGGCTTAAATTTGCCCATTTATTTCATTTCAAAAAAGCGCAGTGTAGCATGGTCAGCTTTGGGTTATGGGAGAATTGGTACAAAAATTTCCTGCTACACTTGTTATAATCCAGCACTGCAAATCAAGTGCCAGCATCATGCCAGCAGTACTTGAATAACATCCATCCATTACTATCATGAAAGCTGTGCCTCGGCACCTCAAGTTCCGAACAGACACTGTCTAGGAGTAGGGATCTGAGGCAGCAACAATATGAATTCTTAGTGGAAAAGAAGTGTTAACCTCCGCCTACCATAATCCCCTAGCAGACTAGGACAAGCCAGGCTCATCATAAGCAGCCTGTTGGATCTGGCTTTTGACGAGTCCAGCTTGTCACGTGTGTTGTGGCACTCTGCACACCGGTTCCAGCGACCAGGGCTCCCTCAACACAGGTGGATTTAACGTTTTTTTTTCTAGGAGGGGCAATTAGTGAGGCAGAGCTTAAACTTGAAATTTATTTAATTCTTTATAAATAAATACTGCAATCCCATACGGGATTCTAGCAGTGTGGGATACAGTATGATGCATAGTAATATAGGCAACAAGAAGACAATATAACACAGACACAACAAAGTTCAATAAAAAGCAAAAATTGAAACAAAATAAATAATAGAAAACAACACTGTAATGATTATACAAACGTTACAGATTGAGGCGTGAGCATTACAGGTTTAGAGACGGCAGTAAAGCAGTCTCAATGTTTAAAGAGATAGACCGCTGGCCACAATATGTCATGAGATTATGGTGGAAATGAAAAGATCTTGCCTCATATAGTACAGATCGAGCACTACAATATCAAAGAAAAGAGGCTGTACAATTTTAAATTGCCATTGAAAATCGCATAAAAACAACCGAGGCACTATCTAGCGGAGAAACCCTAGTACTTTCAGCGTAGCCCCCCACGTGACTACATGTCAGCAAAATATTGCTGATTTTCGTAACTGCACATTGTTCTTTTTTCTTCTAGGAGTGCTTGCCATAATTTATTATATTTTGCGCTCTCTCCAGTGTGTCCTTAAATAAAAACCACCCCTGCTTTCGCACCGTGAGAGGTATGCTTTCAGGTTCTGCCACTAGATGGTGCCACAGTGTGCGATTTCGTGAATGAAGCAATGACAGTGCCCACTGAAAGTTTCGACAAGGACGTGCGTTATTGTGCCGTAACAGCATTGAGTGTGAAACTGAAAAGGACTTTACTCTGTGCAAGAAATGTCCGATCAGTGTCTGGCGAGTGAAAGTTATATATGTTTTTGGTACGTCATTTTTTGTTGTCCACCAGTCGGCATCGCGGTCGCTGCTCATGGTTTCCAGCATCGAACTACATAAAAACAGGCGCACTCATTGATCGAAAAATTCCCAGTAAAAATTTTCAACAGCGTTTCTAACAAAACTGTTATGAAATCGAACGTTCTAGACATCAATCTTGAGAGGAAGTCAGTGAGAGGAAGTCAGAGCTGGTGCCAGAAAATGCGGATATGTGCCCTATTTTTTCGCCAGTTGAGAATTTAAAGCAGGTTAAATTGTGATGGTAAAAAACAGTATGCCCTGCCACATACTTCCTGCTAAACTAGCCTCTCAGCACTGACAGACGGCGTGATTAGGATCTATAGTCGCAGTGTTGAGCCTTAACTTCAGTCATTAAGTGGTACGCGTGAAAAATGCAAAAAAATGCAGAAAAATGCAGGAAAAATGCAGGAAAAACGCAGGAAAAATTTAGAGAAAATGCAGAAAAAATTCAGGGAAAATGCAGGAAACGAACCACTATAGTTTATGCCTGGGCTCGTCGCTGCAACAGCTCTTGCACATTAGTTTTGATACACAAAGATCAGGGACGGAGTACTCAACAAATGCTCTGGTTGGAAGGATAATCGTTTCATATTTTGATGACTCACTTGACCAAGAAGAAAAAAAAATGGCAGTCAGCTTATTTTCCTACGCAAAATATTGTGCTTTGAAAGAACCCCCCACCTTTCTCCTTAAAAGGAAACCCTGTTGTGCAGCACATATTTCTCTTCAGCAGAAACATGGTGGCATGGGTACTAAAAGACCCCTCTGGATCATCTGAGAACAAATTTGCCTGTTTGCACATTCTAATCAGAGACAGTTCTCTCAGAAAAACTAGGTTTTATTTAGCTAAAAACGAAACACCAATTATAGATGCGGCAGTCACTGGCCAATTTCATAGGCAAAATGCATGCATCCACGCCAATCTTTTGGAGCCTAGCGCTCCGGCTCCAAAACCAGAGGACCAATTTTTACTGTCAACAGTAATCAGATGGAGCTGTCCTCGGTGTGCCCGTAACACTGGACACTAGCCAACCATAATTCTGGCAAAGACTGCTAGCTGCCAAAAGCGGCTGCCCAGTGCAATGTCAGAAATCGTTCAATTAAGGCACTAATGAAGTTATAACAGTCCACCTGCATAGATATCCTGCTGCCAATTCAAACGGGTATAAACAGCAACCTTGTGAAAGTTAAACATTCAACAGTGCTCCCACGTTTACCACACAAGAAATGGAATGGAAGACATGCTCCAGAGCCCAGAGTCAGATCTTAACAGCTGACAGGCCGTCACAGAAGTTCGACCGGGCACCAAATGTGGAAGGCGCGCACGGGAACACCTCAGCAGCATTTTTTCTCATCACGCCCTGGGCCCTGGACACATTATGCCCTGTCTAAATGCAAAAAAATGGCAGTGGCTTAGCTCGGCTGTGCCAGGATACATGTAACGTTAGGGTACTATGCAACGGAGGCGCACAGCTGGGCACGCGCCGGTGCCAGTGCGTCTGCCGTAGCTAAGACATCCCTCCTCTGGAATGCACAGACCGGTGAGGCACGAGCGTGATGGTGGTGGAGCGTGCGGCTCCGGTGCTGCCATGTGACATCACTGCTCCTCACGCTTACGCAGCACGACTCTCCACGAGCCACGCGAAACTGCCCAACCTCGGCCAGTGTAGCTAACACTCTATCCACTCCTTAGCTGTTTTTGATTACAACAGCATAGGTATGGCTACACCAAGGTGAAATTTGCGCCTTTGCAGATAATGGCACAATCTAACAAGAATAGTGCAATTCAAACTCCGAAAACATGCCCCACTTGGAAACTTTGCCATGCAACTCGCAAAAATACAGTCCCAATCTTTGCTTTCAGAGTGCCTCGCAAATCAGGCCCATTGTCCAATACCAAACTGATGACGATTTCCAAGGACACCTTGAACAAACAGAAATACGCCATGCTCCTACCTTAGTCCAGAAAAGCCGCAGATTGACCTTGTGAAGCACAAAGTACACTGCTGAAAAAAGCATTATAGTACCGCACAGGTTTGTGAGCACTGAAGCATGCACGATACCCTCTGGGCATTCTCCAAGAACTAGGTCACCTAAAACAATTACACCTGCAGGAATTGACAGCAGGATGCAAACCTAAGCCCCTGCTATGCACACTAAAAGAATGTGGCAGCCCCACGGGTGCAATGAGCCAACCTGACGGGCTGTGCATACTTCAATGCCTCTGTGCCAAGAACACACCGACACACAACAAGCATCATGACTTTGAAAAATAAAAAGCTGTTCCCTTTGAGGAGCAGCTGTGATTCCTTACCCCTTCATGTACCTGAAAGATATGCAGGAAAGAAAAAATATTTCAGGAAAGCAAAACAATCAACTGCAATGTACAAATACCTCTCGCTTGAAAGGGACATAAATGAAAAGAACACGTATAACAAGGTATAAAGAAAGTGCCAGTGCTCACTCTTGACGCCATGGCTACGAGTTGTGTCTCCAAGAAACGTCTCTAAGAAGGGCTAGTTACACATCACCACTGAAACGTTGCAAGGACATGACAGGAAGCATGCGGCGAGAAATCGGATACGCTCCCTCCACGTGTTCCGGCTCCGACAATAAAACAGAGGATGTCACTAACAGAACATTCTGGCTACAGCACTTCACTTTATGTTGACCAGAAGAACTGACCCCCTCAGGTCTGGCCCCGACTCAAGTCGTCCATGGAATGCTATTGGGCCCAAAATCAGAGTCGCACGCTGCACAAGGCATGGCGCTCACCTCCGGGTTGAACTGTGGCCGGAACTGCTTGTGCAGCTCAATGATGATCCGAAGGCACACCAGGACATTCTCTTCATTCTCCACCTGCACATACAATGCTCCCTGAAATTCCGGAGTCCGAAACTGCCATCCCATGTGACCTGCACCCCGCACAGTAGGCCAGCACACCACTTCCCTTCTTATACTGGGCACAGTCAATCAGTAGCATATATAATGAGGCAACCTGTCAATCAGGTAGGAAAGCAGCCACAGAGTCAAGCAGGCATCAGAATAAAAAGGTTGCAGCGTTGAATCCCGAAGCCGATGTCGTTCACCTCTTTCATTTCTTTGCACCAGTGCATATCCCCCCACACATGCACAAACACACACGCAAGCATACACGCATGTAAAAATGCTGATCAGCTGCAACTCAACATGCATGACCTATTCTGCACACAGTTCTATGATAATGAAAGCAATTGTGAATGAAAGCTCTGCAGGCAGTACTCCAAGTGAGATCAAAAAGCTTTTATGCAAGAAATATTGAAAAACTCAAGTGAAACTAGTGAAATAGTGAAACTCTTAAGAAATACTAGTGAAAAGCCAGAGACAGAATATACACATAGTTTTGCATGCTTAAGGACAGAGTGGCCTTCAATCAGCTACACATAGTGTCTGCATCTTTAAAGTGGTAACTTTGAAAAATGCTCCCGCGCCTCAACTGCTGGCTCACATACAGGAAAACCACGCAAAAACTTGCATATTGATTTCCCCTTTCTCCCCCCCCCCCCCTCTTTCGCTTTTTTGTTTTGTGCCAAGTTTGACAGTGACACTTTCATGGTTAGGCTATGAATGATGCGCAACCAGAATCGTCCGACGAGATCAAGGTAGCAAAACCCACCAACCCCAAGCTTCCACTAAAAGACAATGGTGGCACCACTAGCATCCCTAGGAGAAAGCATCACAACTTGGTGTCCTTTTGTTTCCTCGATCTTGTCACAGACTATTTTGGTTTCACATCTGCATGGCGAACCAGACAAGTCTCATTGTCGAACTTGGTATGAGACGAGGGAGAAAACACTCAAGCTTTCTAAAGCAAAGTTTCACTGCTAACAAGCCTCCAGTGGAGGTGTGAAAATTTTACAAAACTACTAGGATAAAGATGTAGAGCGGCATACATTTAGCCTACAAACATGACAGAAACGTTAGAATCTTATTCACAAGAGTGGAGCTCCCCTTTTGTGGTTTGAGGATGCTTCACTGCATAGTCAAAACAGTCAAGTATTGCAGTGAAGCGCGCAATGCAGTGAAACTGGGGTCAATTTGAAAATTTTGGGTGTATTCGGGCATTTTCGAATGTTCGAAAATTTCAAATATCAGTTTTCCGAAAATGAATACAAATCAAATTGCAGCTGAACCCCATTGTAAGACATTGATGTAACAGACAGTCGGGTATAAGAGACACCATTCACCCAAACGGTTGGCCGCGCTATGACTCATTACTTGGACCTCTTGGACCTCTTTTTTAACAGACATTGGCTGTAGAAGACAACTGGCTATATAGGTCCAATTAGCCTTACAGAAAAGGGGGAGGGGACATGGGTTTAAGTTACTGTTCCAATTTTTTAGCAAATTTTATAAAACCTGGTATTTTGATTCAGTTTCTTGCACTGATTGCAAATATGTATATATTTTTCCAATTGGCCAATGAGTTCAATGTTCATAATTTGTCAAAACAATGAAAAAAATAACCATACTTGCTAAGTACTAGAAATCGTAATGAATACAACGTTGGGAGCACTTTTTTGATACAACAAATATTAGCGATATTATAGCAGCTCAAATTTTCAATTTTTGCTCTAAATCAGACAGGAGGACACCCACATTTGGAAACATGAACTTTGAACTGCTATAACATTGTTAATATTTGTTATAACAATAAAGTGCTCCTAACATTGCACTATTTGTTATGCTTTCTAGTACCTAGCAAAGTGTCCATGTGATTTTTTCTAGTACGGTTATTTTTTCATTGTTCCCGCAAATTATGAACAATTTCATTTATCTATCTTCTTGAACTAATTGGCCAATTGGGAAAATAGTTACTTGAAATCAGTGCAAGAAACTGAATCGGAATACAGTAAAACCTCGTTGCAAGACACACTCAAGGAACCCGAAAAACATGTCTCTTGTAAGCAAGGTCTCTTGTAAACAAAAATTCTAAAATCACTGTGTTGATCAGTTTACTGCACATCAGTATATAAATGCATTCACATGCATTAATAGGAAATTGTTCAAGAAAGCTTAAAGAAGTTATTCATACTAGTATGTATCTTTGTGAGTGCAGAGTGTATTCCTTCCCAAATTCTGGAGATAATGCACTTCATTTTGCAAGCCTTCCTGTTGCTCTAATACCTTTGAGGCCCTATTACTTGCTCGTCAACCTCAGATGCTTACAGGCTCGTCACCCTCAGATAATTCACAAAGAGAAAAACGTCAGGACTCTAAGCTTTCACCTTGTGATCAAATTTTAACAGTGAGGAGTTAAAAATGCTTGATGTCATTCATGCATTTTAATTTTCTTCGTAGGTAACAGTAATGCGATGCAGTTTTGACTTTCCAATCATGGGGAAGCACTCCTCAGTTCCTGACATACACAACAAAAAGGGCACTGATATGGAGCAGAATTTAGCTAAGGGAATCTGAAGTGCATCATGTACGAGTTGGTACGCTTCAGCTGCATTGCATGAGCACACCTGGGTTGTGTCTCTTCTAAATAGTGAAGAATTCACTCCACGGACCTGAAAAAGTTGTCCTTAGTAACCGAGTATCTCTTGTAACCACGTCTCTTGTATGCAATGTTGTTAACATGGCAGACATAGGAAAACCAACCAAACCATTTTCAAATGTCTGTTATAACCGAGTGTCTCTTGTAACAGTGTCTCTTGTAATGAGATTTAACTACCAGGTTTTATCAAATTAGGAAAAATAGCTTTAAGAGCCATGTCCCCTTAGGACAAAAGAAATGTATTGTATACTGCAGACAAAAATTAAAAATTTAACACTAACAGTGCATGCAAGCAAAATACAATCCTGTTTTGTATGCTGAGCTACAGTGAATAATTATTATGATTGACATTTCTATCAAGGGGAACTTTTCGTCCTCAGTGTGCATTCGATTTAACATTACACTGCACACTGAGAAGTTTGAACACATGCTGTGTGTATGATGTAATCCAGCCTGCTGGTACTGCATGCAACACGCACCAGTATGCCCTGCATTCTCTCCAGCCTGAAAACAGCAGCAGACTACTGTTTAGCATGATAAACTTAGGCTACCCTGTGTTTTACTCCCGCCTCCCCTGGAGAAGACGTACCCTTCAAAGCTCAAGCCCAGAACAGTGCCTTCCCTGCACGTCCCCTCGTACCGATGCTTTTCCCTAGCGCACCTAGTGTGGCAGCCTCCTTTCATGGTAAACTTTCACTAGCTCCTTGCCGTTTGGTGCTATCACTTCATATTCTGATTCCAGCAAGGCATGACCTGGAGCGCAGGGGTCAGATCTTATCAGCCAACAGACCATCACAAAAGCTCGACCGGGCACCTCGAGACAAGGCGCACGCACGGGAGCTCCTCTGCAGCAATTTTTCTCATCACACCCTGAGCCCCACTCAGGCCTTGCAGTCCACCTCAGCACTACACAATATTAAGCAAGAAATGAACCTCCAATGCTGAGCACCTTCCCCCTGCAACGGGAAAGCAGACCACTTTTCACGACCTTCCCTCCTTTAGCCTTTCATGTGCGTTCACATGCATTTCCTTGTACGAGCAGCTCCCTCCGCAGGGTTTGTTTCAAATTCCCATGCTCACACCACAATGAGCAATGTCCTCCACTACACCGGATCAACAGCATTTGCTCTGCTAAGAGCCCTCGTTTGGATCAACCTGACCCACTTAGACCAGCTAGCAACTGGCATCAGCTACTAGAGAAAACTATGTACTACTCATGACCAGAACAATATCAGCGACAAACTATCTATTATCAAAAATAACGAGTAGTCTGCGGTTTTCAGTTTGTGTCTTTTAGAGATGGACCAAAAACCTTGCACCTGAACCGTATGGTCCAACCGTGCCTTATTTGTTGCGTTTTCAACAATGCTGCCCTCAAAAATCTGTGCATAAAAGTAGTGGAGGCATTCATGGACTTAAAGCAGTGGAGCTTGGATGAGCACTGTGGTATTGTTTACATTAAGTCCTGCTTTTCTGGCTGTTTCTTTTATGCCATTCAGTGCAAGCCCTCAAAAAGAAGACACATAAGAAAAAATTAGTTGGCATGTTGCGCATCTTTTATATGCACCCTCAACGAACTCTCCTTCACTGTACTCGCCACTCGCAGTAAACAAACGGTTACATAAATGATGCCGAGAATCTTTACAGCGAACAGAGGCAGCCAACCAGCTGCAAAACAAGCAATTATCTCGAAATCTCCTTATCTTAGCAACAGTTCATAAAGTTCAAACTTTTTTCTGACAGCGTAAACAAGGTGGGCCAAAAGTTAGCTAAAAAAGCTGATTAAATGTTTTAAATGTTTTTGTCTACTTTTTTTCTGACCAAGTATGCTGCTATATAGCCAAAAACTCTTGATGGAGAAACTTAAGACTTTATGCATGGGAATTTCAAAGCCTTCCTATTTGAGAGTGCAGTTCTCTTCGCACGACGAGCTCCACTCTTCCATTTGCATGTCTCCCATAATGGCGCTATAATGCCATATAGAAATAGGGAGCCAGCAGCAAGAAACAAAAAAAGAGTTCTGCCGAGATACTGTATCCTGGCTGCAGCAATGACTGACAGTGGAGCTGTGTGCTAGCAGGCAAGAACACCCAGAAGCAAAGACTGTGCCAGGTGGCATGATCGAAGTAGTGACCACAACAAGTGGCAGAGTGCAGACCGAAAGAATCTAATAAAGCTCACCTTGAGCAATTCAAACATCAGGCTGAGGACCTGCTTGACGTAGGGCCGCAGGTGGTCATTGGTCGGGATGCGATGGATTATCTCCAGGATCAGCTTCCGCAGTTGCTGCAGAAAAAGTCACATCACGCAGAGTGAGGCAACTGCAATGCTGACACCCCCTGCCTTTGCCAAACTTCATGCAACATCAAAAAGAGAACAGTAAGTCTCCCCAAAGAATGGACCTAATGTAGAGTGTTATTGGAATGCATTTTAAAGCTTGCAAAAGATGCCAAATTTTGCACAGGAACTCAAGTACAAGAGAAAAGGTTCTTTAAGCACAAAGGCAAGGTATGGCTCTAATGTATCAAATTTCCAAATCGCAGAAGCCGTCTCCTAAACTGGTTGTACCATAGCCGGTTAGCGCACACGTAGCTATTAAAGACGTCAGCACGAAAATTGACGCACAAATCAAGAACGAAGGATAACACTGATACTAACAATGCCTGTATTCAAGAAAGGGACAACATAAATAGGAGCGAACAACTGCTTTATGTTATACCTTTCAGTGATCCCTTTATATTTCAGCAACCACTAGCCGCACACATCCTACCTCGATGAATTGTCTGTCCGAATAAATTGGAACTAGGCCCGTCCATGTACGAATTAATAAGCGTCTGATGCCGTAAAGTTACATGAGCATCAGCTCAGACCACACTACTAGTACTAGTTTGAATTATCCGAATTTTCAAACTAACAAGGGTCAAATTAATGAGACTTTACTGCACAAGAGCTTTGCTGATACATTTCCGGTTCAAGATTTCCCATTTCATACAATCAAAGTCACGGGCAGTAAAGCACCTACCATAGAGATGCATTATGTTTCTTCTGGTTCATGCATTCCCAGACAACGGGATTCCCGATTACTAGGCTCGAAATTTTGATGAACTGTGGCCGTATAATAAGTTTTTTGATCAATCTGACATGTGCTAACGAGCGCTCGCGACATAAGAAGCTGGTCAGCGGCGCTCACCCGCCACAGTTGCTTTCTTGCACTGGCTAGGTGCAAAAAGGCAAAGCATCAAGAAAAAGAAAAGGCCAACGAGACAACATACGAGGCACCCGTTCCAGTGGAAACATGACTTCATGAGGAGAAACTCAGAGGCTTGTTGGCGGTTCTTCAGGGACATAGGGATGAACCATTTGATAACTATAACCATTCGCTTGCATACGAGCGGGTCAGGTCTTGGGGACGCAGCATGAACAAAAACACGACGCCTATAAGCCTTCAACGACAAGTATTTGTTACTAAATCTTTTCCGCGCTTAGGACAATGCAAATACAGACTGAATTCTGCGAGAGCTAAAAAGGGAAATGTACATACTTGATGTCTATAAACGCTAATTTAAACTTTTATGCAGTGAACAGTATAAATGTCTATGTACCTCATTCAGCCTTTAATGTTTTCAAAGTCAGGCAGTTCGGATCATACGTTTTCCCGGATAACAGGATTTGTTTTTTACCGCATTTAAAAAATAATGCATCAATGAAGTTTCATTGTATTTGAATAGAGATACCCCAATTTTCTCTTTAAACAGCACATGTAATTGGCGCACTCTAAGCAGTCGACAGTCGGCCAAATGAAAAGCCATCCCCGATGATGAAGTGGCGGCCCTCACCTGCATGTTGTGCTCGGCAATGAACTGTGGCTTGCCCTCCTGGAGGATGCGTAGGAACACCCGCATCGCATGGTCCAGGAAAGTGGGGTAGTGCACTGAGGTGACGATGGTCTGCGACATGGTTTACACAATCACACTTAATGGATGGGCTGCATTTCAGTGAGTAGCACAAGGTTGTACGGGTAAAATGCCTGCCACTTTTGGTTCGTAGCACACATCCACCTGCTCATCCATCACACAACTACAGCATTTCCATTGTTTGTAGTACAGGCGTCCCACTCCAGCCAACTTGTGCAGCACCCTTTAACAGTCTAACTGCAGTAATGGATAAACCTCAAAGGCAAGCAGCTGCTGTCTTATTCACTAGTAGCACACACTGTCCAAACCACAAGCCCTGCAAAAAGCACTGTCTTAATGCTTTTCTTTTTCTGTGCACTACAGTAATTTTTGATGCCTGTATGCCTATTACACTTCACAATTTTATATGCCACCAAGGACAAAGATGTGATGCATGGCTCCACTGACATGCATTTAATGGGGGACCCAGATTTCAGCCCTGCAACAACCCAGCTTTGTTTTTGGTGGGACATCGCAGCCAGGCAGTTTGTTTACCCTTTCATCTGTGAGCCTACATGGCACACATTGCCAACCACAACTCGGCAACCTGTGGCTCTGAAACACCTGCCCAATGAGAGATACTACACAGCTACACCAGATTGATCCCCTCAAGGCAGCTCCATGAGAGATGTGATGGGGCAAGGCACTTTGAATAGCACACTATTTACTCCAACAAGTACCTCACAACTTTTGCTCAGCATGAAAACAGCCCCTATGCAGACAGCGATCGAACTCACCTCTAGTTCCTCACTTAGCTCCTGAACTGCCTTGAGCTTACTTTCATCCTCTGAAACAAAGGAAACAGAAAATAACAAAGCAAGTTGGTTTCCATGAGAGGATAACCTACACTAACTCGAGTATAGTCAAACAAGCATACACAAAAAGGAGGCCACAAAGATTTGCTTGAAAGCAGACACAAAGTGAGCAAGGCAGCAGCAGTCCTGAGACAGATTCCAGCACAGCTGCTCAAATATCAAGGCACCCTCTGAATAAAGAGCACGCAAGAAAAGGCACAACGCTACCCCTTTCAACGACGAAACGACGAATTAGAGAAGCATTTTGAAACATCTGAGGCATTAGAGATACATATGATCACATAATTACCCTACACAGCAGCCTCTGGCAAGCTCAAATCTGGAGTGTTAAAGGTGTAGACACAAAATCCTAGCAATTTTCGTCTTTCGAATGCTTGCGACCCATATATAAAAAAAAAAAAAAGAGCCCATGGACTACATAAAGCGTCAAATACTTTGAGGTCATGTGAGGCACATTTTTTTTTTTTAATCTGAACTACACTTTCTGCCAAGAACCCCAAGTATGTTTTCCTCTAACAAGGGTTGAATAAGAAAAGCACCAAGGCAAAATTACTTAATCAAGGTGCAAGCACAGCGAACTTCAAGAGGAAAAGGAAACATTGTATGTCATCCACTCACTTGCAGCTGGATCCTCCAGCATGGACACAAAGGACCGATAAGTGTTGATCTGTGTGAGCGGGTCTAGTGTCAAAGTCATCTCGACCGACAAAGGCGAGGCCCAGCCTGCATCAAAGCACACGGCAAGTCAGTAAAAAGTGGGCGCAAAAAAGCTTCATTAGTGACCACAGGCATTCAACTGCCAAACAGAAAAATTGGCATATGCATACTGACTGCCATGTTGCCTGTGGGCAAAACACGAATGAACTCAGTACCACTGATTTTGTGTTATAAATTCACAAGCCCGAATATTCCTCACAAAAGCATGTTTCTGCTACTCCTCAAGAATGCGTCACAAGGTGTAAATAATGCACATTTTTAATAAACTACGACTATGCAAGAGATCAAACTGTTGGGTGCTCAGGCAACAGCTTATGTAATATATCGGTACTGGGGCAGTCTTCCGCGCGCTGCATGTTCGTCCTTACACTCATCCTGATGAACACAATTTTGCTAAAAGCTTCACAGTGTTGCCACTGCTACAAAGGCTTAGTAGCTGTAGCCTAGTAGCTGTAGCCCCTTGCAGCCTTACAAAATGCTACCCATTTAACATGCCACATCGAGTATGTGTTAGGTGCCTAAGGGCTGCGTCAAGTCTAGAAGGAGCAATAAAAGCAGAAAAGACAAGAGGCACCATGGCCACCACACAAGCTTGCACTAGCACTTAGAGTGTGGTGAAACTGGTCTATTCTAGAAATTAGCAACCAAAATCCTTTAGCCATAACGATGAAAAGCAGTGCTTCTATACTGGAGCAGCAGCATTCCAGGTTTCTTTTTTTTTACTGACCCAAAGACAGTGTCTTCACTCTCCCAGAAGAAGGGAAACACTAGTCCCTACAGCTTGCACAGATATGTGAAAATGGACATTCCTCCCCCCCCCCCCCCCCCCCCCTACTTTTTTCGGTATTTATTTGGAAACACAACTTCCGGTGTTTTTCAGTTAATATTATTTTCTGCTCAAGAAATATCTGGTTTTTTCGGTGAGATAATGCATTCATGTACAGTTAAAAGTGACATAGTGTACATTTTGGCTTTTTTTTCTTGCATGTTGTTTTATGCATTTTATGTAACGTACAGTTAGTCTTTAAAATTAGCGCTAAGACAAAATGCATATGTAATAGATAAATTCACACGTTTGACAAAGGAGTAACTGAAACATTATTTATTACGATCAAATTTTTGCATAACCCAGATCACTAAAAAAACAAACTCGCTTCTCTCGGCCTGTGTCTGAGAGGTGTCACGTGGCAAGAAACTGGCGGGCTTTGATCTCTGCGATTTCCTGGATACACTTGCGCTGCAAATTCTCTGGTCTGTCCTACACCCCTCAAAGTGCCTGCCTTGCCGCAGGCGACCCTTCTTGAACGCTTACCATGTCCATGAGGGTCGGGAAGCACGGATGTCATTTTTTCCCTATTCGTGAGACCATGAACAATGCCTCGAAATCCTCAATTGCTGTGCTTAAACCAACGATCCCACTTTCTCACATCATGCCCCTGGTTTGAACACTGCTGTAATTTTCTCCCGTCATCGAGAGTTTGAGATGTGCATGAAAAGGTACTGACTCTTTTCGGTTTAACCGAAACTTTTAAAATGCTTTCATCGCAAAGTGCCTTTATCGGTGCTTTTCGGCTTAAACCGAAAAGTCCAACCCCTAGTTATACCTATACCACTGGTGTGCTACCACTGCTTTGAGTATGGCGGCTCCTATAGCCAGTACGCACAACTCACGACATGCAACCGCCTTACTGTACTTCTCAAAGTTGCCTAAATAAATTAAATAAGATTACATTTTTGTAGGCAATACAATTGCCCACTGTGTTGCAACAGCGCTTGTTCTGCTAAATTTGATGTCAATACTCTTAGGCAGATGATTTGGAGCAGTTTTGGAGCAATATTGTGCTTTGGAGCAGGATGGAGCAGGAAGGGCAGTTTGGAGCACAATGGACCAAATGGAGCAGCGCTTCCACCCCTGCAAGAAAGTCAGCTACTCCCCTACTCTGCATCTGCAAGGTGCTTTTGCCCATTATTGGTAAGTGTGATGGCATCTTGGTTGGTTAATGCTCAAAGAGACTGTCTACTGTTGGAGCAGGATGTAAAAATATTAGCACATTCTGGTAGACATCACGACTTGGTGGCAGTAACGAGAACATGTAGTTTAACAAGGAACTCATATTTAAATCGGTCAAGAAAATCGGGTCTGAGCGGATGGTAGCACCATGGTATCTCCTTTCGTTGGGCCTAACATGGCAGCTACCTGGAGCATCTGCAGTGAACTTACTACATTCATGACTATGTCACAACGTCATAAAGAAGGTTATTTTTGTTCAAAGCAGCCTACCTTTCTCTCGTGATATATTACAGCTACTTTTACTGTTTATACTTTCTTGATACACTTTTCAAATACATTTTAAAACAAAGACGTCAAACAACCGTTGCTGCCGCTGTACTTGTAGCAGCGCTACGATCTGACAAAGCCTGCGATAGATATCACTAGCTTTATATAGCTCATTTCATTTTATTTTATTTTATTTTAAACTACCTTAGTGCTCTGGATTATAGCTTTAAGAAAATATGTGCAGCTTGATTAGTGTCGTGCTCAATATTGCCACTGCATGCCACATAGGTGAACGTTACATGATCCTTTCCAGTTCTCGAACTCCGCAGTGCCGCCTGACGCTTCTTCATTGCGATCCGCGTGGGGATGCACACGAATGCAGTTTGCCTGGCGAACGTAGTGGACAACATGTTGTGGTGCGTAGCAGGTGCCGGGCTTGTCCGGCGGCAGCATGCACGTGTGGAAACGTTTGCACTTGCATCTGCAGTTGTCTGCAGTTGCCAGTGAACCATGGGCCACAGTTTTTTGTGCCAGGTTGTAAAAGCGGTCCCAATTCTGTGCAATCTGATGGATAAAAGATTTTTTTATGCTGCCCCATGACGCAGAACGTCTTCAGCTATCATCATCAGCCTGACTATAACAACTGCAGGGCGAAGGCCTCTCCCATAATTCTCCAACTAATCCGGTTCTGTGCTAGCTGCATCCACTTGACCCCTGCGAACTTCTTAATCTCATCCACCCGCCTAACTTTCTGCCACCCCCTGCTACGTCTTCCTTCCCTTGGAATCCAGTTTGTTACCCTAAGCGACCATCAGTTATTCTCTCTTTGCACTACATGTCCTGCCCATGCCCATTTCTTCTTAATTTACACTAGAATTTCAGTAACTTGAGTTATTTCTCTGACCCACTGTGCATGCTTCCTATCTCTTAATGTTACCCCTACCATTTTTTCGTTCCATAGCCCTCTGAGTTGTCCTTCAGCTATGGGAGCACGCAACACCAAGGCAGGACAAAAAGCTTTCGAGCTCTTGTTCCATCTGTGACCTTCAAAGGTCATTTCCATCAAGCGCCAAAAAGAACAAGGCGAGCATGTGACCGCAGCAATCGGTCATAGCTCTGATGAAAACAACTTCTCAACAAGAATCAGCGTGCCACTAAAAAACAGCGAATCTTTCCCATGCTACCTCGCTTGGAAAAAAAGGGGACAGAAAATTCAAGGGTGGCCTCTTAACACTCTTGAAGGAATGGCAATGTTATACAAGCTCAATGTAAAGAAAACACATGTAACGACATCTGTGGCACTGTCAGAGGACTTGAATTCAATCGTCTGTGTGAGTGGTTGGTTTGTGCAGCGCAATGTCTACGCCGGGAAGCAAAGCATTGATTTGAAGTCATCTGATGGCTTGAAATGCTTGATCCAGTACATGGAAAAGCTGAAGCTTGGTCAGGGATGCCCTTAAGTACTTAAAAACATCATTGTCAGTGGTAGCAAGGAAGGAAGGCAAAACATGGAGGTGCAACACATTCACTGTATTGAGCTATATGGCTACATGTGCTCAATGCCACACCTTGCACAAGCTTTTTTTGGACAAGAGTCGGACTTGCCACACAGGTAAATCATGCTTTTTGCAGAGCGTGCTGTTCTTTTCTGTACTGGCATTAGAAAATTGAATTTTTTTTTTCTTCTACAGCTCTTTAGCCATGGAACATCAATTGGGTAGGCATGAACAGGGAAGCAAAAGTAGCTGCCTTGAAAGACTCAGAAGGCAGAGAAATCTTCACAAGGATGGTCAATGATGTATTTGATGCACTCAACATCAAGTTTCCATCCAGAGGATCAGGCGCCATTCTAAACAGATAAAGGCAAGCATCTTACCTGATCTTCCCTAATATAACGCTCGCTGGTTTACATTCTATCACTTGACTTCACTGTAATTTTTTATTTACGCAATATTTTTTTCACATCATCAAGCAGTTCCTGCAGCTCTTGAACGTGACCAAAAAAAATGCAGACCAAAAGGGCATGAAGCTATTTGCCTCGCAAATGACAACGGAGTTCCTACGTGTCACACTGTCGCCAACACTAGACATTATAAGTTACCTCTTCGACAAGGGAGCATCTTACATAAAGAAGGCACACAAACGACAGGTCTAGCGCCTGTCGTTTGTGTGCCTTCTTTGTCCTCGTGACTGCCAAGCTAAAACCAAGACCTGCTGGAGGTAACAGAATGGCTTTGTTTCAGTTTTCAGTTAAAATTACAGATGTGCACTTTTCCTATATAATGCTTGTTTTCTTTATCAGCGGCATTTTGGCCTCGCAGGTTCATTTGGGGGTGATGAATCCCATCCTACTGTCGTGAATTTCAGATATTTTGCCTGCTGAGCTTGTACACGCCCATCAAGACAGCACTGAGTGGAAGTGTTCAAGGGGAGCCAAATGCTGTACTTGTAGATGTAGAAGAAACATTGAAGACCACTGGAAAGGCATATCACTCACACAGAGCTAGCTTGCAAAATGAAATTGAGTCTAGGCTGTTAAGAATTACTTCGTTTCCATTGTTCACTCCTCAACAAACAATTGATAAACACTGCTGCTACAGAGGTTCTGTAGATAACAGTGTAGTATAAAACTTACATATAAAGTCTGCAAGCACGTAGAGTGCCAGTTGTGTCTGTAGGACATAAGTTCAGCAGCTCAGTAGTAGGGTGCGATTCATATTTAACCACGTATCGGAGCTTTAAAGAATGAAGCCTGAGCCACCCCAGCAAGATAATGCTGCTCTTTATGAGAGTTGTGAATAAGTCCATTTCACTTGACGTTCTGTGGAGACCTATTTTGGAAGGTCCAGGACGAGCTGGATGACAGTAATCTAAAGCAGCTGGGCTGCGATCAGCACAAGCCAACGTTTACGTGCCAACTATTGTATTTTTTTATTGCAACGAGAATGCACTTTAAAGTGAAGGATGTGAATTGTCGCCTAGAACCCCATGAGAATATCGCCATCGCGAGCAAGAAAGCTTGTCTGTCGTGAAGCATTGTTGACCAACTGAAGCATGTTTGTGCGTCCTTTGTGCCTTGAAACAAATGTGCTTACGTCACTGAGAGAAGCAGTTTCTTTGTTTTGGTTATTTTCATTTACAGCAAAGAGCAGCAGTGAAAGACTGTTCCAAGCAGTTTTGCCACTTGTGTTTTCTCGAGTTCATTCCACTCAGTTATAGACTCTCCCCAATGTCTGAATAGAGCCTTAATGAGTGGCAAAAATATGCGCAGCGCAATTCATGTTACAATTTTAACGCAAACTACATGATTTGCTAGGCGAGCCATCAGTGCTTCGTGCTGCTCACTAATACTTGCTGGGAAGCTAGTTGGTGCATGCTCCTTTGCAATTTTTTTTTTTTTGTAGCGCCGACACTCAGAAAGGGACAAACAGGACGGGCGCAACTTTCAACTGTTTATTCACCGCAGAAGGAAGCAAATATAAGGCACAGAAAACCAGATAGAAGGAATCAATATCATGCACGCAAGCGGTACATAATCAGAACGGAAAATCTAGGCACGCACGCGAATCTCATTTACCGCACCACTGTAAAGCCTGTGTGGGAAAAGACACGAACTGGTGGAAAGCAAGGCTGAAGGAGACAAAAATCTTAAACAGGAGTAAGGATAAGATAACTTGGGAACTGCTGGAGGCATTCTATATCAATGAAATAAGTAGTGATTGTGTAAGCACAACATCTATTGCAATGTATGGTAATGAAAGGGCATTTCTAGATAGACACGTGCGTGCCTAGGTTTTCCATGCGGTTTTGATTATGTACCCCTCGCGTGCATGATATATTGATTGCTTCTATCTAGTTTTCTATGCCTTATATTCACTTTCTTCTGCGGTGAATAAACAGTTGCAAGTTGAGCCTGTCCTGTTCGAGTCTTTCCGAGTGTCGTCCATTTTGGCACTACATCTTTTTCAATGGCTTCGTGATGCGCTGCTCAGGGTGCCGGGCTAACCTAAAGTTACTATATAGGCTTTGCAGAGAGTTGCGCAAAGGTGCCGCATAAGCAACAGAGTTGTGCAGTGAAGCCATACGCCATATTTGAAGGAGTTGAGCAGCAAGACTGGAAAGGCAGTCGAGAAGCGATTACTCTGGCTGTCCCAATAAAAATAAGTCACCGTTGCTACAGCTCACACACCAAGCCATCTCCACGGTGGATGATGCAATGTATCGGGAGTGCCAGCCGGGTTGGCTTAACGGTGGTACAAGGTTGCTTGGCAGTGAAAGAAATGGAACACGCAACTCTGGCAGAGCATATATAGTAACTCTAGGCTAACTGTCGCTGCCGCGCCATCTGGTGAGCCAAAATAAAGGGAACACGCATCTACGGCCATCGCGAAGAAAGTTTGACAACTGGAAAGGATCTAGTAACACTGACATATAGGTGCAGCAGCAGCTGTGTCCATAGTTGCATAGAGTTTGAAGACTCCAACAACCACTGAAAAAAAATTAAGTGTTAAATTATTTTAACTGCACTTGTCAGCATGATAGCAGGATATTCATTAATTTGGGAAAAGAGCATTCAATTATTTGCACATTAAAAAATTGCTCAAAAGCACTTGAAATAGTTTCTGAAAATTAAGGACATTCCACGATTCCAGGATTTCAAGGGACTGTGCCAATCCTGCTAGGAGCAACACTGGGTGAAATGGGGCGTGTTCACACTAGAATACTGCAAATATATATATATATTTTTTTTCATTTATTTGTCACTGTTTCGTGTAAATTCCTCATATAGAGGTTTGTCTTCTGATCTAAAGCAGTCTAATCGCATAGCTCCACACATGTGACTCTTTGAATCAGTCTGTCAAGCAAAAACAGCACTGTCAAAGAACTATCAAACCCTGTGGGTTAGGGTATACCAGAAGAGTGCCATTTCGTTACGTAGTATAGCTGATTCCTCCTAGACACCGTTTAATCCACAAGTATCCGAAAGGCACCACCTCCTCGCGTTGACGACCGAGAAAGACCTATGATGCAAACTGCAAACGTCGCATAACTAGAGAAAATGCTGACGTGCTTTAGCTGGATTTTTTCTTGTATGTGTAACGCATTCCAGGTATCCTGTGGTAGCTCGAACCACAACCTGAGAGCGTGTAGATAACCACTAAACTAAACCCATACCTAACGCCTGGTTAGCATTCACAAGCGTCAAGCGCGTTTTCGAACAGAGCTCTAACGGCGCAAGAAGCTAGAACCTCTCCCTCAAAAACCAGTATTTATTGGTACAAGAAGCCATTTACAATTAAAACAAAATTCAACACGGGCACGGAATACATGCACGGACATCACGTGAATTTCCATTGAATAGTAGGAGGGGCATTCACGCGAGCGCGGCTCTCAAAAAATAGGCAGCGCCAATTAAAAAAAAAATAAAACGCAACCGCCAATATGACCATGTTAACCCTCTAGAAGATGTTCAACAAAGGTGACAGAGTGCAGCTATCGCCAAGAGCCTGTACCGACATGCAGAGGCCCAAAACATAACTCTGAGCAAGACCTACCTCGGAACCTGTGTTAGCGGTACGTTGCCTGTGGCTCCAAGATGATTTTCACATTGCGGCGCACACTGAAGCATCAGCAGGAAGTCACTGCCAAGTGCCTAATGCCCCAAGTAAGCGTGTACTATTCAACGACGCATAGGTAAGAAGAATGACCGGCCCACTATGCGGACAACGTCGCACATGTAACTTGACAAACAAGCGCCAGATTCGCCGCCATGGAACACTACCCGTGTTGCCAGCCGCCCAATGGCGTTAATGGGGTTGCCTGCACAGTTTTTAAGGAAAGCGCTAGAGCAGTCGCGCGTCTTATGTTCGAAACTAGAGGTCTTAAAAGCAATCTTAAAGAATTTGTCCTTCATTATCGCAACACTAAGTTAAATAAATATATCTAAAGATCACAATAACAAGTAAATTGTTCTTTTCTTTTTCATTACCTGCTTTTGCGATGTCGAAAGTAATCTTTATTCTTTTAGACAGTATTAATATGTTTCTTAAAGTAGGAAATTACCTTCAGAAACCCCTATTCTGTTATTTGCGATCAAATAAATATAACTGCTATTTTTCTCCAGCCTCAACAACACCCGCGAAATACAAATAAGCCTATGGAACCACACTCACGCGCAGTGACTGCGTCGCTTTCAAACACTATACTTTCAGTCGTAGTCTGAGCGTGCGTGGCTTCGGTGGCCCAGTTTTCTGCGGTAGGTCGATATACTGACGGTGCTGCAGCAAATGGCCTTAGTTTTGACTAGTTACGGCACCTGCGCCAACTAAGCAAATGGCGTATGCATGCAGCGAGCACGCTACGCTTTCTGAGCGCAGCTGGTAAGATAAAAAATTTTGACTAATTTTACTCATCACACAGAGGCAAAATGGGAAAAAATGGCCACACTTGGTTTCTGGAATGCGCAGTGAGAGAAACCATGACTGGTTTTGCTGAGAACATAGGGCCCCTGAAACGGTTCTTGCGGTGCAGTAATGCAAGAAATCCGTAGAGGTGGTCTTTTTGAGCATGAGAGTAAAATAGCCTATAATTTAGAAATAATTTTTTAAAAGTTGTCCAGGCGACGGCTCGCAACCGACAATTAGTGCTATACCTCTATCAGCGCGCTCTCTCCCCGACGACATCATCGGGGCTTTTTTCTTTTTTTTCTAGCTGACCATCGCAGTCGGGACTTGTAGTTTTTAATATTCTTTTTTTTTTTTCATATGCTTGCGAGTGCCGACGTGCGCTGAGTTTAGGAAGAGATGAGCAACATTTCCGACCGCCGATGTTTTTGGTGCTAATGACACTATAGTTCGCCTCACAATTATGTTTGCAGCCCTGCCAAAGACGCAGGAGAACCACCCTGGCCCATTCAGCATATCATGCACCCTATAGTCAGTAATTTGCTCCTACTGTGACGCCCACCAACTCGGGTTGCCGAGAGGCCCAGAGCCTAATTACCTATTGTCGTGCGCATGATACTGATCGGAACCCAGCCTTTCGCAGTGCTGCAAACAACTTGTAAGATGCCGATGGAAAACTTATGGCTCGTGCGCGTTTTCTTAGCTGCAAAACATGCTCACGCTGTAACAGAGGTGGGCATTTGACCTCAAACCCTCAACCTCACCTCAAACTCAAAAAATATTTGGCCACCTCACTCAACCTCAACCTCAGCAACTGAGGTTGAGGTCTCCCAGGCGACCTCACCTCACTTTTCAAGTGACCATTGGCGACCTCCCTCAACCTCACCTCAAACTCAAAATGTGAGGTTGAGGTCGGGCGCTCGACCTCAAAAAAAAAAAAAGTATGAATCAATAAATTAAACCGTAAATTAAAGCAAATACACATTTCTCGGTAATTCTAGGATATATAGGCAAGCGAGAATTTTGTCATATGTAGGCTGGATTTTACTCCTAATTTGATACAACAATTAATATCTCAGATAAAAGCAGAAAAACTCCGGAGACATGTCCAACTCTGCACTAAAGTGGCTATTCTCTCCCCCTCCTCGCCTACCCCCCCCCCCCCCCCCCGCTTTTTTTTTTTTTTTTGTCGGTTACGTTGTGTGCCACATTACTATGCATAGGTCCATAATGCAATACAGAGTTTATCCTATCCGACATACGTGTATAAGATTCGTATTAGGAATAAAACAAGCCAGTTCTTACCGTGCACTGAAAATAAAAATACTGTTGACCCTAGTGATGATGACGACAATGACGATGCTCTTTTTCTTAATTCGAAAAAAAAATATATCATGGTTGGCAAGCTTTTTTATCATTAACCGTACATTATCTTGCGACCGAATACATTAAATTAGGAAAAAAATAGGAATACCTTCAGAAAATTTCGAAGAGGAATGCTATTGATGTTATGGGGTCCCAATCGCCAATCCCCTTCTCTTCAAGCGGCGGTGAAGATCACTTTAGTGTCCTAGGTGTTTGTTGACAGCTCTGTGATCCCGTGGCGTATTACAAGAATAGGCAAAATTGCTTCTTCGAACACCACGCCTTCATTAAAAACATACAGGGGTCGAAACAGCTGGGAAAGAGGGTTAAATGTGAATCACTTTGCTGTCGCGAACATTGGCTCGCCCGTCAAATTGCGCCGGAGCAAAAGGTCCAACTCCCACCCGCGTCCAAAAAAAGAAACTATATAAATACTCGTACGTCCGAACAGAATACTGGATACTATTTCGCCGACAAGTCTGAGACGACCTCACCTCATTCAGTGAGTTTAAGGTCATTTTGAAGTCGAGGTCACCTCATGAGGTCGAAACCTCATGAGATTGCCCACCTCTGCGCTGTAAAGCGTGTGCATCACTCGAGAAAGCAGAGGAAGTGTTCAGCGCTGTTCCCGTCTACTCGCTTGTCCTATGTTTGTTGCGCCGTGTATTTTTAAAAAATGATGCACCATCTAGCTCAACTCACAGTTCTTTTGCAAGTGTGAGGCAGTGACGCTTGCATAGCAGTCGCCGAAGGGTTATCTTGATGTCCGCGCATGCGCGAAAGTAGTGCATGCGCAGAACAAAAGATCACGTGTCGGCGAATTCATGGTACTCCCCGAGGCTGTGCAGCCACTCTCCCGTGATGTGATGTGCTAACAACTTTATTTTCCCACCAGATAAGGGACGGGAGCCGAGACCTCCGCGATCAGAAGCAGGCAAAGAGGTCTTGGCTCTTCGCGGCTTCTTCCGCCAGGCGGATGGCTTGTTGCTGTGGAGCAGGGACTTGGCTCCGCAGCAGGGCTTCCCAGACTTCTCTACAATTTATATTTGTCTATAGCCCCTAAGGGAGCTAGCACAATCCCAGATTGGGTCCCTCTCTCCCCGCAGTGCTCGCATTTATCGTTCTCAAAGTGTGATGGACGCATAAAAACGACATATAAATAAAACACGTGCTTAGCGCGAACGATCGTGAACGTGATTCGAAACCACGCAGCGCGCACATAAGATTCCATGGCCACTGCATTAATTACAGCCACCGCCGTTTTTATTTTATGCCTGCTTTAATACGCAGAATACAACCGAACAAAAAAAAAGGGGGGGGGGGGGTCATGTCAAACATGCGTTAATTGTCACATTACGCTGAAACTTCTTCAATGCTGCCCAATTATCAAACAGGTTCAGCCATTCAGACGGCTAGGGTTGAGCTCTGAAAAAATCCCGCACATTTAGCTGTCACACTGTCAATGAAAAATTTCATGCCTAGAGCCGACATTTTCATCGGCGTGAGTGACATGCATTCTTGTCCTCCATAGGATGTGGAGGATCAGAACTATTAAAATGCGTTATATGCTACCCCGCCATCGTTTTTGACCAGTAATTAGCGGATTCTATTTTTATGAGGCATGACCCTTTTTTTCAATTTCTCTGAAGGACGTCCCAGTGGAAAATATCTTCCCAACACTCTATGAAAGCGTGTTCAGTTGTTTGTTTTGTCGCAAAGAATACAATTGGTTGACCAAAGGAGGCAGATACCTTTCTCATCCGCCATCACCGCAGGCATCACACGTGTTAAACAGGCGCACTTTCTCGCGCAGAGCATCGCCAACTTCAACGTTCGTTCGTGCCCCGGCCAATTACAAATCAAGACCACGAAGGCACCTGCATACGTAAGCCACAATTTGAAAGTGTGGCTTCTTCACAAAAAAGGAAGAAAAAAAAGTGCCTATCGCACTTTGTCAAATATATTTCAGGGGAATCCCCCAAAGTGGAGCAGATTTGTAATAAAAAAGGAATATTGCTCATCACCATCCATCCGATGGCAACCATACCACATACGACCAGGAGAGATAATGCAGCTTTCTCAAATACCAAGTTTTAACAAAGCTTTCCTTTATAACAGTACTGCAGCCGTGCTTGGGTGGGCGCCTGCTTATGGGTAATTACTCCCTTATTCCAATCGCCTTGTAGCTTGTACCGGGGGGGGGGGGGGGCTTTCATCGGTCGAGCCCGTGACCCGGTACTCATGGGCCAGCGTGCCGTGCCGCGGGCACCGCGGGCGCTAACGACCTCGAAACAGGGACAGAACAGCCCGTCGACCTTCTGGCTGCAAGTGCCACTCAGCTGACGGTGATTGACGTGGCTGAGCTTAGCCCTACCAATTATTTTCTTGATCAGGAATAGTTACACGGGTCATATGACACGGAATTCACCTACGCCAGCCGAATAACGCCTAATTAAAATTGATCTCATAAGTTTCACTCGCGTCGAACGACAGCTCTCAGGTCTCAATATACCGGCGCGGACTTCTGACTCCTACCCTTACTCTGGCTTGAACCGGCGACAGCTGGGCACCAAACGACCACCCCCTTCTGTCACTACAAGGTAGTTGAATTCCGGCTGAGCTTGCCACGCAGGTCGAGGGCATCTCCTTTGCGACCGGAACAGCTATAGACCCCCACTCACTCTAAGGGTTTCTGGGAGTGTGCGCACCGTTAAGGGCGCATCGTTAATAATACCCTCTAATTATTAACGGGTGACAATTATTAAAAGTAAACGGAGCACTCAATTTCCTTCTAAAATTTTTCGCGCGTTGAATAATTTAAACTGGCAGTCATGGTATGTGCGAACCGGTAGTAGACCACATCCAGTGCCCTTTCACTTGGACAAACATTGCTTTCTTATATCAATTGCGGAAGGTGCGATTGTAATTTTAACGGAAAATCATGCTCCGTTTACTTATGTCCGCATCATGTAGAAGTCACTTGAATGACTATAAAAGCTGTCATAAAATTGTCGCTTATTTATTTCTACAAGTTATGGGCTGTGGCGTAGTAGCATATGTCGTTCAGCGGTTGAAATCATTAGTAAACATTTTACGATAGAAATCATTTACTGCTTTTGCGTGAAATCCCCCAGGTTTCCCATGTTCTCCAACCTGCTACACATCCTCCCAAAGACAACACATGCAACCGAAGTTTGGTTTTTCTGCTATGCTCGAAAAGCTTCACATTCAAAAACGATACAGGGCTGGTATTTTCTTCGAATACGAGCTCAGCTAAGGCTGTCTTGCAGGCCTCTTTCTTGTTAGGTTTAAGGCCTTCCAGTGCGAAATTTGGTGTGCCGCATACGCCATACGCTATGCAACTCCATGAAAAGTAGTCGAGTTGTCATGAGACGAGTTGTCATGTCAGACGAATTGCCAAATCACAGGCCCTGCCGTCATATATTAATTTCTTGGAAATGAGTTGTATCGCCATGTCCTAATTCAGCTTGTGGTGTGTACAGGGACGCTCCCCTGATGAAAGCGCAATGGTGACCTTTAAAAACGGCCGGTATATAGCTCGGACTTAAAGTGCAGCTAAAATGTTGTTTCAGGGAAGACGTAAGTAAGTTCAAGAAATAGTGGATTCAAAATAGAAGAAAAAATATTTGTCGGAACAAACTTTCTGTTGTGGCGAACAATATATGCTGAAAAGTTACTCTAGTTCCCCACCTATTTAATTAAAATACACTAATTAACTTTTAAATGATCGTAGTTCGAAGCCGTGCACAAGACAAGGCCGTAAGAGATCCCGAAAAAAAGAAAAACTAGTTTTCTAAAGCTTGCAGCGCTAGGAAATCCGATGCATTTTTCCACGCCAAACATAAAATCGAAAATGAGCGCAAGTGACGCGAATGAACCAATAAACAGATGCATTTCACACAGTCGTTCTTTGAAAAAAAAAAAAAAAATCCATGCAGCTATAGCAATGACTGAGTATTTCCCTTTCACCAAGCTTCGAGGCAAGAAAATGTGCATCACCCGGCGCAATACAGCTTGCAGTTCAAAGTTCAAATTGAGCGCCGATGCTGCAGTTCATGTCGTCACCATGACCTCATACCTGTACCGAGTTCCTGAAACCTTTCCCCCGCCGTTCCAGTGCGGTCTCGAGTGGAGAAGCGCGCGCTTTTTTCGAGAGCGGCTGTGTTAGGGTTCGCTCGAGCTTTTCAGCGCGCATTTTTGCCACAATCCGTTCGTGTTTCATTATGAATGGCTGCCGAAACATCAATAATAAAGGTCGATAAGGTGTTACACTTAAACCATGATTCGATACTGCCGCGCCGCAAGCGACCTAGGCGTTGTTTCATCTACAACATCCGACTCTGTGCGTCAATCGGCAACAAACAGCCCTTACAGCTGCATCTATGCCGCCATAGGGAAGGGCGCACTTCTATCCAGGCTCCACTGCATCGTCTTCTGCACAGAGAACTATGATATGCTAGACATTTTTTTTTTTTTTTTTTTTTTGAGCTCCAGAAGTGCCAGGCGTGTGTACAAGTCATGTGCTGCAGATTTATCAGCGTTTGCATGCTTCCACGCTTCCGCGCGCTGCTCATGTACCAAAGCGAAGACATAGCAAAAATAATAATAATAATAATAATAATAATAATAATAATAATAATAATAATAATAATAATAATAATAATAATAATAATAATAATAATAATAATTGGTTCACAGGAAGAGAGAGGTGTAGTACCTGTCTCACTTGTATTCTGTGGACACCTCAACCACGCCTATATTGGAAGAGAGGAAAGTGGGAGTGAAAGCGGAAAGAGAGAAATAGAGGCCGTAGTGGAGGGCTACGGAGTAATTTCGACTACCTGGGGATCTTTAACGTGCACTGATATCGCACCGCACACGGACGCCTCTCCGTTTCGCCTCCATCGAAACGCAGCCGCCGGCGTCGGGATCGAACCCGCGGGTACTCCGACACTGTGGTTGGGCATCTTAACCAGTGCACCACCAACGTGAGGGACACACAGCAGAAATGATCAGTTGAATTTCGGTTGTACTCCAGGCACTGACAGAGCCCCATCCGGCATTATTTAGCATATTGCAATGCGAATTCCGGTAATGTGGTTAGGCTGGAGAAGTCTGTTTCGGAATGCTGGCTGGTGAAGGAATTCACAAACGGCATATGTGATCCGGTTCATACAAAGGTTACTATAGCGTGATAGGCAAACCGTCATTTTGAACACCCCTTTCGCCAGTGGTGGCACAGAGGGTTCGATTCCAACCGCAGCGGCTGCGTTTCGATGGAGACCAAATACAACGGCGCCCAATCTTACGCTTGGCAGTCGGCTTCAACGGCTTCCGCTGCTTCCGATGAACGAAGGGCGGTGGAACAGTATCGATTTTTCATGCCGAGGCTTAGAAGGGTTAGCTACTCAAACAGATTGTAAGTGAATTGATTCTGTTCAGAAAAGTGAAACAGAAAAATGTTGTCGCAGTAAAACCGTGATCCATTTTAACCAAGAAGCTTAACGCAACATAGTTGGCGCAAATTATTACACCCTAAAAGTCTTGCCTGTCTCTTTTCCCTTCGCGCGCGCACTGTTTGAGTGTTCCCCCGCAACTATAATTATCTCAAAGATTATCATGCGTGGTGCATTCTGTCATTTTTACAAACGAAGGCACTAGCTTTCCACTGAAACAAACTCTTTACGTAAATTCGATTCAGCTGCGGTCTCTACACTAGTTCCGTAAAGTTCTGCGCCGATGCCACAAGCGTGCAGCGCCAGTTCCAGTATAGTTCAGGTACTGCATCGGAACCGGCTGCTTCCTATATAAACGAAAGGTAGAGTGCAGGCTGGGCCATCGCTTGGCGTCGTAAACAATTCAGTTGCGGTCGGCCACTGTGTGCAACTCGCGTCAACCAATGCCAGCGTCCCGGTTAACTTGGTAGATTTTCAAATATCACATGAAAACGAAGTTTTGCCATTAACTAGCTTCAATGATTTTGGCTTGTACGTTGTTCCAAATGGCTAAAAGACCCGAGTTAATTACCTCACTTGTTAACGAGAACACAAGTAATGTCAGGGAATTCCAGTAGCGCCTATCGTAACAAACCCGAGTGTGGAGCAGTGGGAGGGAATGCTCTCCAGCGACCGGCGGGAAGACCAAGAAAGTCTGATCCGACGGGCCCAGCTGGCGGCGGCATCCTGCGGGGCCCTGGAATAAGAGCGGACGACCACCGCTACGGAAGATGGTGGACATCTAACCCCCACAAACTCTATAGATGAAAAAAAAAAAAATGTTTAAATTCTCTCTCTTTCTCTCTCGCCAAGGAAACACGCCTGCGGTGTGATGCATGCTGATTGTTTACTTGTCGGGATCAACTAAGCCCCGGCATGAAATCTCGATACTGTTCCTCCGCCCTTCGTTCATCGGAAGCCGTTGAATTAGGTCGCCTGCCAAACGTGAGATTTAGGCGCCGATGCGTTTGGTCTTCATCGAAACGCAGCCGCTGCGGCTGGGATCGAACCCGGATCAGTACACGTACATTGTACAATGTGCTATTTGAAAATATACATGTTCGGGATGATTAGCGCTGTTGACAGGATTCATTCATTAAGTAAAAGCCGACAGCATTCATGCATGTCGTCGGCTAGCTGCGGATAATTCACATCAAATGGTGCTAACATGCCGAATAAGGTGACGAATTTTCAAATAACACATGCAGTAAAGCTTTCACATGAACCAGCCTCGGTATGCACGTGCCCCATGCGGCAGCTGGCACGAAGCGCACACAACTTTTTCTGATGACGATTGAAGTGAGCATGCATCATATAACGCATGCACCTGCTTACTTGGTGGACATGGTTTGAAGTATACGCGTCGTCGTTTCTTTGGCGAACACGCGCACCGTTCTCGTTGACGAGTGGAATAAAACTAGGGTTGCTTCGCTGTTTACCACAACACGCAAGCTGTCGTCTGCTTTCGTGCGGCGGCAGCAGCTGCACCATTTCGGCACTCAGTTCAGCAAAACTGTGCACAAATGCGGTGCACAGTTTTGCTGAACTTTTCGTGAACTCTACCAGTGCCTCCTTGAGTTATCCGTGCCTGCAGCGTTGGGGACTTAGCAACCACCCTAACTACAGTACCTTGACCCTCTGATCTGCCTAGCAGCCACCGCGCAAAGCTATACTCTAGCAGACGCTCCTCGTACCAGCGGAGCAGCCGCTTGCAGACAACTTCCGCACATTTTCTAACGTCTGCTAGCAGACGTGCGTGTAAAACGGCTGCACCTGCTGCAATGGTAATGAAAACAAATTTAAGAAATATTGTTAATCAATTTTAAAGCTAAAAGTGATATAGGGAGCTTGCATAAAGCGATGCATGTCGGGTAATCCGCATGATAATGTCGCTGGCAGCAGACGATGCAGCACACACTCTCACTAGCCTCGTCTGCATGGTAGCGTAGTGCGCGCAGACGATGCTGGCGCGATCAAACAGGCCGACTGCGGGTTTTTCACAATTCCAAAAATACGTATGCACGAGTGCGGGAATGCAAAGGATTCATCTAGCGTCGCCGACGCGAATGGCTCGCACGGGCCAACAAACGGAGATTGACGCTAATCCGCGAGAGTATCAAACTACTCGCCAGCTAGAAGTCATGAATGTTGGCGATGCTGGCGATGTCGACGGGCTACCACAGGTCCAGACGCATAGTACAGCCAGTCGTCTGCGCCTAGCGTGAACAGGTCCGCGCCGCACTGCCTTTCTTCATAGCGCGCCCGATTTTTCGGGCACAGCGTCGACGCGTACGTTCCTCACTGATATCTTGCAAGATCGTGCACGCACGTAAGGACAGCGCACGAAAAGCCGTTGTTTGCTCAGTGGACCGTCGAAAATGAGAAGGCACTCGCTCCATTCAGCCTGGCTAGCCCTTCCCGCCGTCTGCTGCCAGCGACAACATAATGGCGGATTGCCCAGCACGCATCGCTTCATGCAAGATCCCTCACGGCCGGTCTCGAGGGAGAGCGCGTTTCTCTCTTCTCTTACGGCCTCTCCAGTGGGGTCTGTTTCCACCGCCCGCCGCGCCTCGGTGGGGTCGCCACCGCCCCACTGCTGCTCCTCCGCCACAGCCGTTCACGCGCAAGGGAAACGCGCGCTCGCTCTTCGCTCCGCCCGCATCGGTTGTAACCGGCAGGTCCTGATATTTCACCCCTTATGGCTTATAGGAAGAAGCCGTAATCAGCTTCTGATTTATCGTGTATGAGCAATAAAATAGTCAATAATGCGCGTGCGCGCGAGAGCGCGCGCGCCTTCGTTAGTGCTGTCGCGCACGGTGGAATGAAGTTTCGGGTGCACTTACATCAACACTTTTTGCCCCTAAATGTTTCACAAAACTATATGTACCCTTTTATGCAGTGTGCCTTTGAAAGCTGTAAGCAGGTATAGCGCGACCTGACGCTAGTGCATGGCAAACTGTTCGGTGGATATTCTGTCAACCGCTGCCGTTTTCGTTTATAGCAAAACAGGCACTGACGAAAATTCATAGCACGTCTCAGATTCAGAGTAAGGAACAAAAATTTACGCATACAGTTAACATTTCAGTTGTCTAGTGAAGTGGGCTGTTCTAACTTCGTTTAAAGCAAATCAGCAGGTTGAAAGACAGCAGATGTATACGTAGTCTCGCAACTGACGCACACGTAGACAGTCGTAGTCAGTTCAATACATGTGATAAAAAAAAAGCATTTAATCAAGGAAATGGGCATAAACAGATATGCATAATTGAAAAGAGCAACAAGCAATAAAAAAAAATGTCCTTCAAAGTTAGCACATTGCACTCATTCATCAAAACGGTACATGCGGCTAGAAAATTAAAGTCTCAAAATCTTTCTGGACGGTTTGTGCACATAAGGAGCTGGCCTTTCGTTCCTGTCTGTCACCTTCTTAGCATAATTGACAACGATTCTGAGAAATTTCTCACATATTAAAGAAGCGGACCTTGGCTATTGTCAATGCCTTCCGGGCAACTCAGCAAAGGTGAGTTCTCAAGTGCTGGCTGGATTAAGATTTGAAGGACTTCAAGGACATTTGTGTGTGGTAGGTGCACGACAGCTTTTTCAAAAAAAGACACAACCTTGTCCAAGAGAGCTACAAACTCTGGTTTTGGATAATGCAGTCCGCTAGAATCTTGTCCTCGCAGAATAGTGTACATGGGGCTGCTTCTTTCGCTGGTTTCAAGAAGGATAGCACAAGCGTCACACCCGAAGTCACTGATTAACTTCACAATGTATCCAGCGACGTAAGCTAAACCAGAATACGTGACAGTGGGTAATGGGATGACAGGAGATACCATCACTTCTTTCAGTTCCTCGGTTACTGATTGCGGCAGAGCTGAAATGATTTCGTCGGTGTCGACACTAGGTGCCTAGGCGCGCTTTACAGCGCGACATACAACTCCTATAGTCACCTCTGAATAAATAGCACAGAGAAAAGCTTTTATATCCATTATTAAGGAGTGTCCCTTGAGTAACAGTGGCGAATGTGTAATAAGCAAAGCATTCTACCAAAATAATAGGGCAGCGATTGCTCTCTAAGGCAGGCATTACTGCACAGATAGTTACAAGGAACTATTAGTTCAAAAACATACTAGAAAAAGAAACAAAATATTGCTAGGAATTAGTGCTTGAAATAGATTACCTGTTTTTCAATGAAATAATCATGATATCTGTAAACATTTAATTAAAACAACGTTTATTTGCAAAATTAAAATCATGTTTATAATACAACATAAAACATTTGCTGGTCTATAAATTATAGCAAAATTGAAAACAAAACTTAAAAGCGTTAACTCTGACGTTATACTACTAATACTTTATGTCATGCAAGCATTGTGCAACTTACATTACATTTTTATAAAATTATTTTCAACTTCGGTGTTACCTTGATGGTTTCTCATCTAGCGCTGAAAGACAGTTTTGTCATTGTTGCTGTTATGTTTGCCTTGAAGAAGCTTCGATGTGATCACTGCTCATTCACTTTTTTTATTCATCTTCTTGTACAGGCTTGGGCAAAAATTCAGACTAAAATGAACAAAAGTAGATACCATGCCGCAATACATGTATATGCTTGTCGAGCGTTTGCTGAGCGACAGTGTTTTTTAATATAAAGACTCCATTCACGTGTGTAGCACGCTGACAGGATGCCGCTGCAGCATCTACCTTCTGTAATCTTTCATTTAGGGGCTGCACTCACCACGAAACCCGCGGGCGACAGCGCGAAAGCAGTCAAAAGCCACCCGCTGCCACTGAAGCAGATGAGGAGCGAACAGTGAGCAGGTCGCGCCCCTTGCGGCGGCGGAGAGCGTGACTCAAGGAGAAAAGTTCCCATTGTTCACGCGGCGGCGATTGAGAAGGCCGTAACAAAGAGCGCGCGCTCTCTCCCTCGAGACGACTGGGGATGAAAAATAGGGTTAGCGTCCATAGGAATACATGGAATCGAAATATTCCAAAGCTGTTTTCTCATTTCACGGGACACCTGTGATGTCCTTATTCGGTACGGAGCAACTATGAATAATCTAGAACAGATTGTCAAAATATAAAATCTCATTACCGAGGCGAAGTATTTTTAAAATACCGTGAAATAAGGGGGGGGGGAGGGGGGTTGCAAGTTGGGGCGACCCGCAGAATACATGTAAACACAACTTACCGGAACATTTTTTCTCATTTCACAGAGCATCAGAAGTGGTGGCCGGTCGTTAAACGTTGACCAGCGCTTTGAAGAAGTGTGTGGTAAAGTATCGTGCGTCATTACGGAGGCAGTCTACTTTTAAAACTCCCTGAATAACCTGTGCTATGAATCCAGACACCGCCAAAAGGAAGCTGGGTGTAGCGAGTCGCGCAGTTTTGCTTACAGTCTGATATATGCTGCCGCATAGGGTAAATAAGCTTGATAATACTGTCGCTCCAGTGATATGTCCTAGACAGAATTACATTTAAAAAGCAGTTGCCAAACACCATACGACAATATGGACCGAAAGAGATTCGCGCATTGCAGCAGCCGACAGCGCAGCTGACGATACCCACCACGGCCGCCTCTAGCTCCGGAGCGTCTGCTAGCGACAGCACAGGTGATGCATGGTCGTCTGCAACTGTGCGCGGTCAGTTTATCGTGCTGTGAGCGCTCCCGCAAATCGTCAGACTTGCATTACTTGCAAGAGAATGTAGCGTGTCATGCAACATGACGTCGGGGCGTCGTACAAAACGTTCACCAAAACATGAGAAAGGTTCAACGCTGCTGAACCGAGCAAAATGTTGCTGTAAGTTGTGTTTACATGTATTTCTAAGGGTCGCCCTCTCAACTAGCACCCCCATATGTTTCGCAGTGTTTTAAAAATACTTCGCCCAGGTAATGAGAATTCATATTTCGACGACCTGTTCTAGGATGTTCATAGTTGCTTTGTACCGAATAACGACATCACAGGTGCCCCATGAAATGAGAAAACTGTTTAGAAATATTTAGGTTCCATGTATTCCTATGGGCGCTAACCCTATTTTTCACCCCCAGTCGGCTGCGGCGCCGCGAGCGCCCCCTTTGTTTGTAAACACTGTGTTGGTTTATATTATACGTCCATGATGAATAATAAAATAATAATAATAATAATAATAATAATAGGTTCACAGGAAGGGAAAGGCGCAGTATCTGTCACACGATCCGTGGACTGATTGATTTGATTGATTTATAGGAAGGGAAAGGCGCGGTAACTGTCTCACTTGATTTCTGTGGACACCGCAACCGCGCCGTAAAGGAAGGGAGGAAGGTGGGAGTGAAAGTGGAAAGAGAGAAAGAGGAGTCGTAGTGGAGGGCTACGGAGCAATTTCGACCACCTGGGGATCTTTAACGTGCGCTGACATCGCACAGCACACGGACGCCACTTAGTTTCGCCTCCATCGAAACGCAGCCGCCATGCCGGGTTCGAATCTGGGAACTCCGGCACAGTAGTCGGGCGTCTTACACTGCACCACCCCGGCGGGGCCCCATCGTGAAAGTGCTGATATAGGAAGCTTTCATGAAGTGATGCATGCTGGGTAATCCACCATGAGGATGTCGTTGACAGTAGACGACGCAGTATGGCACTACCACACTAACCTCGTCTATACGTGGTCGTGTAGTGCGCGCAGACGATGCTGGCGCGACCGGACAGGCCGACTGCGGGTTCTTCACGATTCCAAAAATACGTCTGCACGAATGCGAGAAGGCAAAGGATCTCTCTAGCGACGCCGACGCGAATTACTCGCACGGGCCAACACACGCTAGATCGACGACAATCCGGGCAAGTATCAATAACTATACTCGCCAGGGCTAGAATTCATGAATGTCGGCGATGTCGACGGCGGCCAGGTCCAGACGCATATGGTCAGATCGTTCGCGCGTAGCTTGTACAGGTCCGCGTCGGACTGCTTTGCATTTCTTCATAACGCGCCCGATTTTTCGGGCACAGCGTCGACGCGTACGATCCTCAGGAATCTGCCGACAATTGGACGCACGTAAGCGCAGCGCACGAAAAGCCGCGTGTTTGCTCGGTGGACCGTCGAAAACGACACGGCACTTGCTCAATTCTAGCCACTGGAATTCAGCCTGGGTGCACTGCCCTCCGTTACAGCGACATCATGGCGGATTACCCAGCATGCATTGCATCAGGCAAGATCCCTATACGTGCTATATGCTCTTGAGCACCGGTATGCCGTTTACTTCGGCACATTTTGGGCTAGCGTGATGTGAACAACGTTGACACAGTCATCACGGAATTCATGAGCGCATTTTATTTTTTTCCCATTGAAGGAAACTCGCAGTGGCCTGACAAGTCTGGTAAGAATATTCTCTCTCTCTCTCTCTCTCTATATATATATATATATATATATATATATATATACATGCCGATAAAGAAACATATATGTTTTCAGCCATTTACATGCATAACATGATAATTAGCACAACTGCTAAAAGAACAATAAAATCTGGCACGGAGTGAATATAGCGGTATCGCGCGAATCTCTCGGGCACTTCTCGCCAACGCGCGGACACGCTGGCGAGTCATGAGCCATATTAAAGGCGTTCACCTTAAAACCTCGAATTCGCTGTTTAGTTCACTACAACATCATACATGACGCTCAAAGGGAATGTCTACTACTTATAATGCTCCAAAACGTCATGACTGGTCGTGATGTAACTAGGCGAATCATGCATATGCGAAGCTGACCTCACTGGGCGACTGATCCAGGTGTCCGTACGGCACCTTACATTTAGCGCTTCGTCGAAAGAACACAAGATCATGTCGTCTGACACAACCACGGTGATAAGGCAGCATACTGGCGGCTGTTAAACAACAAAAATTAAGCTTTCAATGATTCGTGGCAACATACTTTCATACATCGTCTTTCAGCGTCGCCGACAGCGTCGGTTTCGCCGACCACCCCAGTTACGTTCTTTAAGGGCATGGAGTCGGGCGCTGTTTTGAGCCGTTCCACAAGTAACATGCACCCTTTGGGTGGAAAAGTAAAGTTACTCCTTCGTTAAATACGGTACACATCAAAATGATGTGGTGGAGCTCTACCCAGGTCAAAGACAACGCGTTGGAAAGCACGAGCGAGTCGATAAAAAGCACGGGCTTTTGAAGCTTATGCTGCATACAGGTCGGACACGAAAATGGAAATAAACGATAAGCGGACACAAGGCGCTTAGCATCCCGAAAAACAAACGAATTCGCGTGCAACGTGTGGCGCGACATGCAAAATTAAGGATGGGAGAAGAGTCGCTGGCTTGCCTCGCATGGGTCCGTGGTGCTGGGTTGAGAACAGGCCGGCCGATTGGTAGGCGAGCCATCGACGCTTCGCTTCTCTATCCGCGAATGGCATCTTGAATAGCCGCTTGTTGTCATTTGCACGTGCGCTGCATTCAAAAGAGCAGCAACAATTAAGGCATCGAATATGAAAAAACAAAAACAAAAATTGCCGACGATTGCGTCCCTCCCTAATGCGCGGTTTGAGCGCCGCTCATCAGCTTTTCGATAGATGAGGGGAAGAATTCGAGCAAGACCATATCTATAATTTCAGACAGCTTTTTTTGTCTTTCACACATATTCCTTCTTCAAGAAACACTCCACTACCAGTTCTTGATCTAAACGTGTATGTGACCTGCGCTACAACAGGAAAGGCGGCGGTGGCACTATAAGCGCAGTAACTGTGCACGCAGCGGCAGACAAAGGACTTCTACCGGTTGCCTTGCTCATGACTCAGGAAGAACTAGCAGAGAATAAATTATTTATATAGGCAGGCGGTTCGCAGTGGCGAACGGCGGCGGCCATGCGTTTCGGCTCGGACAGTGCGTACTACCCAGCGTTGCATCGAACACAACCAGCGTTCAGTTGAACGCATCAAAGTTCACCAGCGTTCTATCGGCAGAATCCAGTTTTACGGCTGGAGCATGCAATGCCGGCAGACGCTATCCTGCACACGGCCGAAATACGAAAGGCTGTGCTCTTGGTGCACACGGTGTATCAGGTATATTATCATTATCATTGTCAACTAAATGCACCATTATTATCATTGCTAATGTGAGTATAGCCATTATCACTAACTGCGACGTGATTGTCGTCGCTGCTATCCAAGTGGCACCGAAACGTTATAATAACGTTATTTATATGTTTGAGTCAAACGTTAATACAATGTTCTTCATGTCATGTTTTTCTAACGTTGCTTAAACGTAATACACGCACATAATTATAATGCCATTTTAACATTACACATACGTTTATATAACAATTTAGTAACTTAAAATAATAACATTGAGAAACCGAACTCCGCAGTTCCTATATATTATGCGCATGCACGATAGCAGCTTCATCAAGTTTGCATGAAGAATTCTACAGGAGCAACCACAGCACAATACAACATAGCGCACAACTATACATATATAAATCATGTCGCACTCACCTGTTGCTGTAACGCGGGCTGATCCTTATATATGCTACCCATGAGCACTGCCCTCAAATGTGTTAGTGGTGAATTGTAAATAAGTGCAGTTTCTAAACGATTCTTAAAATATATATATATTGCCACGATGAGCCTTCGGCTGGTCATTTAGGAGTCACCCGAACATTAGCACGCATTCGACAAAAGTACTATTGGCCTAAGTTGCTACCTTCAGTCCAGCACTACGTGAGAACATGCCGAGATTGCCAGCGGCGAAAGACACCTCCGCTGAAGCCTGCAGGGCTCCTTCAGCCGATACCTCCGCCGACAGCCCCTTTCCAGCAAGTGGGCATGGATCTTCTGGGCCCTTTCCCAACGTCCGCATCAGGGCACAGATGGATAGTAGTGGCGACGGACTACTTAACGCGATACGCCGAGACACAGGCACTTTCCCGTGCAACTGCTGCAGAAGTAGCCCAGTTTTTTCTTAAGACCATCGTACTGCGCCACGGTGCCCCATCGGTTATTATCACTGACCGCGGTACAGCCTTTACGGCTGAACTAATGCAGGCTCTCTTCAGTCTTACCCGCACAAGTCATCGTAGGACTACTGCTTACCATCCGCAAACAAACGGACTGACTGAACGCCTCAATAGAACGCTTGCAGACATGATTTCCATGTACGTCGACGTTGAGCATCGCACGTGGGATGAAGTCCTTCCGTATGCAACTTTTGCATACAATACGGCTGAACAGGAGACGACGCGTCTTGCGCCATTCCAGCTAGTCTACGGTCGTCCCGTCACCACAATGTTGGACGCTATGCTACCCATAAGTCATGGCGACGATGTCACCAACGCCTATGCAGACGTCGACATATTTCTACAGCGGGCCGAAGAAGCGCGCCAGCTCGCACGATGCCGTATTCAACAACAACAACATCGCGATGCCAGTCGGTACAACCTCCGACACCGAGACGTTCACTACCAACCTGGCGATCTTGTTTGGGTGTGGACACCAGTACGCCGTCGAGGACTCTCCGAGAAACTACTTCGCCGTTACTTTGGGCCATACGAGGTCATTCGGCGTCTTAGTAACGTGACTTACGAAGTTGTTGCTCGGGGCCAACGACCTTCAACACGGCGGCACTCAAGTGCTGAAACTGTTCATGTAGTGCGGATGAAACCGTATTACGAGAGGCAGTGATCTTTTGCGCGTGTGCAGCTTTGTGTTCCCTGCTTCTCCTGTGTGCATAATATGAAGACACTCTCAGCGTCGAGTCGCCGCTTTCGAAGAGGGGGGGTAATGCCGCATGCCTCTCTGAAAAGAGGACAAAGAAGAACAGAGGACAAAGAGGACGAAACTGAGTGTAGCGCGTGAAACTGTTCCGATCAGTGATCGCTGCCTTGTACTCGTTACAATATAATCTGTAGCTGGCATGGAGTCAAGAGGTTTAATTTCAAAGTTCTGTTAGTTAAAGTCTATCATTACTGCTAAAAATCTGAGAAAAAGCCTTGAAACAGTGCTAAATTAGGTACTTAATTGAAGGGGTCATGTTGGTCTTGAATGTATTTTTAACATTGTAGTAACGTTTTCATAACGTTATAAGTTTGTGCTTCATAAACATTACTCAAACCACGGCCGCTCAATGGAGGCGTACTTTTGAGCGGCCGTGCTCAAACATACATACAATGTCAATGAAGAGTTTTGTCTTGACTTCCTTATAGCGTGGTTACTGTTATGACATTGAGCATGAATTTTTGTATTTGTACAAGCTTCATGTCTATGTATTTCCGTGTTGTGCTTGCTTTAGTGCTAATTTTCATTTCTATAAGGGACAATATACACATTATTTGCTAAGTTTAAATGTGCCATACAAATGTTTTATTGCTAACGTTACAATTCAGTTATAACATAAACGTTGTGGAAACGTTTGTAATTTAACAAATAACATTAAATGTTACATTTTAACATTAGGTTAACGTTATCGCATAACAAATAACGTTATTTCAACGTACATAACAAATATATAACGTTACTATAACATTTTGTGCTACCTGGGTATCATCCTCACGGTAGACAGAGAATTATGATATTCGTTTCACAATCCCCAAGTAGCACCGAAACGTTAAAATAACGCTGAATCAAACGTTGATACAATGCCCTTAATGGCCTTTTAACGTTGCTGAAACGTTATGCGCACACCTATTGCAACATTATAAAATACATTTATAACAATTCAACAACTTAAAAAAATTCACAGTGGCTTAGCTGTAGTTAAGAGTCGCCGATTTTTTTTTCATTTTTTTTCTTTGTTTTTTCTTTTTTCTCGCCCCGGCAGACGCGGTTTTTGACCACCGCAATTTTGGCTTAAGAGTCGCCGATTTTTTTTTCATTTTTTTTTCTTTGTTTTTTCTTTTTTCTCGCCCCGGCAGACGCGGTTTTTGACCACCGCAATTTTGGCTTAAGAGTCGCCGATTTTTCAAGCCTAGGAGATTGCGAGAGCAAATATCCTTGGCTGCATGTGTTCGCTTGTGGTCTCCGGGCATAGTCTGTACACCTTTGATTCTGTACATCTCCGTTGATAGCAGTGAAGCCGGCCTTTGCAAGTGACCCTTCCGGCCTCTCCTTACAACGTTCAGCTTTCTCTTGAGGCGATTCTTCTGCATGCCGTTTCTTCCCGGCCTCGTTAGTTTTCACCCTAGACGCACGCGCCTTTTCAAGTCGCTTTTGGCGTTCCTCTTCACTTTCTTAAGCACATTGTAACCGTCTAGTTGCATTCTTGCACTCCGCACTGGTTAGAGAGGACTTTGATAAGCATGTAGATACACAGAGTCCTCACCGTTAAGAGTAGTCATTAAGTCCCACCCCGGTAAGTCTTGTTCTGCTTCGATGGCTTGAGAAGAAGCACCTCGCCGAGTTGCATCTTGAGCGCGACGTCTGGCTCGACGCTCTTCACGTTGTTCCTCTGTCTCCATAGCTAGCTGTCGCTTCCTGGCTTCACACTGGCGAGCTGCCTTCTCCCTCTGCTTTTCAGACAAACGTTCGGAGAAAGCCTTTATTGGCTCATACTGTCGTCGAACAAAGCTATCCGGGCGAGCGGCGCACCTGGTTGGTCGAGAGAGGTGACATCACCAGCCACCAAAATCGAAGCGACCAACCAGAAGTCTCATATTCTCTAGCATTCCTGCCATCTATCCCCCACGAACGCGCGCCAAAGAACGCCACGCGACAGGAGCGATGGTGTACCGTCTAAACGCCAAAGGTGTTGGCAGAAAAGAACAACTAGCGTGACGTAGACGCTGGGGAGAGGAGGATGTGAGCAGATCTTGTAAAAGTCGAGAAGGTGTTGGGTGGTGCAGTGGTAAGACGCCCGACTACTGTGCCGGAGTACCCGGGTTCGAACGCGACCTCGGCGGCTGCGTTTCGATGTAGGCGAAACGAAGAGGCGTCCGTGTGCTGTGCGATCTCAGCGCACGTTAAAGATCCCCAGGTGGTCGAAATTACTCCGTAGCCCTCCACTACGGCTCCTCTTTCTCTCTTTCCACTTTCACTCGCACCTTCCTCCCGTCCCTTACGGCGCGGTTGAGGTGTCCACAGAAAACAAGTGAGACAGTTATCGCGCCTTTCCCTTCCTATAAATTGATTGATTGAATGTACTTTATTGAATGGGAAGGCTCATGGCCCTGGATGAGGATAAAGGGGAGTAGACAGAATCTTCATTGTTTAGGTCGTCACTCAAATCACGTTGCTCTAATCAGGCCACTAAGCGAGCCATACTTGGCAAATATCTGTGTGTTAGCATCAGTTTCTAGAAGGGAATGGTAGTTCAGGCGGTAGGGTTTGATCTCGGAGCGTCCAGTAGAAAAAGCAGGGCAATCTCAGAGTAGAGATATGCCGCCGCGAGTTAGAGTCGTACAGTGGGGTCACGTAATCATTTTCTCTGCATACTGACGCCAGCGGGCCATAATACGTGGCGTGTAAGCCGCATGGGCGATGAGCTTATTCAAAAATACTCCTTGACTTCGGGTGAGGTGGGTTCTTCTCGTAAAAGGTGGGTCTGGTGTGGCCACCTGCATGCGATGCTGACTGAGGCTACGAAGACTGGTCCGAGAGAGAGAGAGAGAGAGAGAGAGAGAGAGAGAGAGAGAGAGAGAGAGAAATATTTTAATGGCAACAGGAGATGTCTGCCTGGTGGTAAGCCTAGCATGCTACTCCTGATGAGGGTTGAGGGATGAGGGTGACAGAGTGTGGGAGGGGAAGGGGAAATAAATGAAAAAAAAAAAAGAGAATCGGTGTCACACACTTTCACACGCACATAATCACACACAAATGAGTTTTAAAGGGTATTGATCAACCCTGTGTCCTTAAGAAAAGTTAACTTTCACACGCGCATAATCACACACAGATGAGTTTTAAAGGGTATTAATCAACCCTGTGTCCTTCAGAAAAAGTTAATAAGGCCTTGGTAGCTCGCGCAGCAGACGATCCGTCGCACCAAGGACCCAGGACATGTTCAAGGCGCAAGGTTGTGTCTTTAGGTAAGCTTAAATTATTGCGCAGTGTCCTGCGATGTGCAGTAAACCGTTGACAGGAGGTTACCAAATGTTCAAAATTTTCACACACATCACATGTAGAGCAGAGAGGCCTGCTCGCTATGCCTATTTTATGTAGGAAGTAGTTTGTGTATGACACATTCAAGCGGATTCGGTGCAGACAGTTTCGATGCCACCTGTTCAAATTGTGAGGAATTCGAAAGACGCAAGTGGGATCTATTCGGTGTAGAGGTCGATATTGATGGTTCGGGTCACACCACAGAGAGCGTTGCAATCGCCATGATTCAGTTGCTACAAGTCTTGCTGCATCTCTTCGTGAGAATGGTGCTGAAATTGTCCTTGTGGAATCTTTTAGTTCTTTTGCAGCGGCGTCGGCGAAGTCGTTGCCCGCGATGCCGCAGTGAGCAGGTAACCACTGTAGCACAATGCTGTGACTCAGGTCATAGGCCTCCGTGTGTAGCTTATTTATATCAATAACGAGCTCTTCCTGAATTCTTGATGATTTAAGCAATTGTAGTGCAGCGCGACAATCGCTGAAGATAACCCGTGCTGCAGGGTGTTGTTGTAGAATATATATAATTGCTTCTCTCAGAGCTGTTAACTCAGTAGCCACAGCTGAAGTGCGATGACTGAGTGTTGCCGAGATTGTGGTGTGCATTGATGGTATCCACACGCCGATGGATGAAGAAATAGCTGTGACAGAGCCATCAGTATAGATGTGGCAATGATGACTGTAGCGTGCACAGATGTGCTCAAGGGCGAAGTATTTAAGTGCGGGTCCTGGGGTGTGGGCTTTTCTTTCGATGCCAGGTATAGTTGTCCAAATTTCCCATGAAGCAAACCTCCATGGTGGGAAAGATGACGTTGTTGTTGTTGTTATGAACTTTATTTTTCCACCGATGTAGGAGGCCCCCTACTTCCCGCCCCCGGCACGCAGGCCTATGGGACGGAGGCCGGGGCCTCCGCGACTAAAGACAGGCGAAGTGACAGTGTTTCTTCGCGGCTTCAGCCGCCAGGCGGACAGCTTGCTGCTGGTTGGCGGGGGACTCGCTCCGCGGTAGCAGTTCCCAGGCTTCTCTACTATTTATGCTTTCCTTGGCGCCAGGGGAATCAAGGCATTGCCAGATTATGTGATCAAGAGTACCCCTTTCTCCGCGGGTTTCGCATTTATCGTCCGCACTTTTCCTCCACTTGCGTGTGGAAAACCCAGACGGGACTTGGGAAATTCCCAGCTTGCAGGCGCCGCCAAGCGACGGCCTCCTTGTTAGTTAGCGTTCGGTCCGGTGGTGGCAGGGACCTTCTGCTAAGTCTGTAGTGTTCTAAAATTTCCTTATAAGTTTGCAGCCTCTCGTTCATCCCATCGCAATCAGGCGGCTCTACGGCTGCCCGGAAGTAGAGAGCTCGGGCTAGCTCGTGCGCCGCCTCGTTGCCGGGGACGGACTCGTGCGCGGGGGTCCAAATAATTCGAATCTTTCTTTCAAGTTTTCCTTTCTCTAAAATTTTGGCTGCCTCCGTCGAGACCCTCCCTTTTCCAAAGTTCCAGACAGCTGTTTTGCTGTCACTAATAACTATGCTGGCTTCCGTTCCAACGCAAGCGAGCGCTATTGCAACTTCTTCAGCCGTGTCTACATTTCGGCTTCTAACGGACGCGGCGGCGGCGGGCACGCCGCGGCCGTTGACGACCACAGCCACCGCCGCCCCCGACTTCCCGCTAGCCGCGTCCACGTAAGCGACCTCCCCCGGCTTCATTTTCCCCGCTTTCTTTGCGAGCGTCTCGGCCCTCTTTTGTCTCCTCTCCATGTTGTACGTAGGGTGCATGTTTTTAGGTAGGGGGGGCACTATTATATATTCGCGACACTCTCGTGGAATGTCTACTTTGTGGCTTGTTCCTCTATCTGACTGCAGTCCCACCCAGCCGAGGATGGTTCTTCCCGTGGTGGTTCTGCTTAATCTTTCTAGTTGCGCCATGCGCACAGCCTCCGCTAGTTCCGTCCAATTGTTGTGAACCCCCATTTCGAGGAGGCGTTCAGTCGAGGTCGAGATGGGTAGTCCCAGAGCCCTCTTCGCGCATCGTCTGAGTACTGCGCGTGATGTCATAGAGTGATGTCATACTTTCCTCTGAAAACGGGTGGGTAGGTTCACGTGCAAAGCGCAGCTGGGCGCGAAGCAGCTCCTGCGGTATCAGCACGGTTACAGATAGACGTCTGCTCTCCGCCAGAGTGCCCACTGTGGAAGTGTTCTTTGGAAGACCAAGGCACACTCTCAAAGCTTTGGCCTGCATGGCTTCAAGTAGTTTAATGCTTGACTGCGAGAGGCCTTGAAGAACAGGGAGGCTGTAACACAGCAGACCTTCACAAAGTGCTCCATAAAGCCATAATAAGGAATCGGTAGAGCAGCCTCTTCTGGTCGTTGAGAGCATACGGAATATAGATACGTGTGAGGAGAGTTTGGTCTTAAGTTGTTGAACGTGAGGTGACCATGAAAGAGACCTATCAAAGGTCACACCTAGAAATTTTTGATGGTTGACATGCGGTATAGGAGTGCCAGCAACTTTCAGTACATAACGGGAGAGATCACGTCGTGAAAATGAAATTGCTGCGCACTTTTCTGGAGATATAACAAGACCTCGCTTGTTTAAAAATAATGCAATGCCAACTATTGCTTTTTGTAGCCGAGCATGCACAATGCGCCTGTTTCTTCCGGAGCACCATATGCAGATGTCATCTGCGTAGAGGGAGATTTCAACAGTAGGTGGCAAGGACCTGTCCAAACCAAGAAGAGATATATTGAAGAGGGTTGGACTTAAAAGCCCTCTCTGAGGAACGCCACGAGACATATGATGTAAGGACGTGTCACCTTGATCCGTTGACATGTAAATGGTCCTATCACGAAGATAATCAGAAAGCCAGTTATACATTCGTCCAGCAATGCCAATTGAACGCAAGGCTGAATGAATCGCCTCGTGCGTGACATTATCAAATGCTCCTTTAACGTCAAGGAAAACGGCAATAATTAGAGACCGCTCAGCTTTGCTGCGCCTGACACAGTTGGCAAGAGCAATAACATTATCAATACTGCTTCGGCCTTTTCGGAAGCCAGACATTGATGGAGGGTAAATTCCCCTATTCGTCAAGTCCCAGGTAAGGCGTGAATGAACAATTTTTTCCATCAATTTCCCAGCACAGCTCAGCAGTGCAATAGGACGATAAGCGTTTAGATCAATTGATGGCTTACCAGGTTTAAGGACGGGTATTACGCGCGCGGTCTTCCAGCTCTCTACAAGGCTGCCAGCTATCCAAGAGTTATTATAGATGGTAAGCAGCTGAGTTTTGGCTTTTCTTCCAAAACGCGACAGCGAAATGTAGCTAACACGGTCCGGCCCTGGGCAAGATCTTTTGTTGGTAACTGCTAGCGCAGCTTGAAGTTCTTCCATAGTGAACAATTCGTCTAGGAAAGAAGTGTTAGGCGACGGGACAAAGGTGGGGAGCACATTTTGCAGTGAAGGAGCTGCTAATGGAGCAATTATCTTTGAACAGAAAATCCCTGCTACATGAAGACAAGTAGTATTGGCATTTAGAGCCACGCACTCGAAGGGATGTAGTTGTGAAGGCTGACTTCTTAAGCTTCGTACAATACTCCATACTTTAGATAGTGGCTTTCTAGGATCTAATTTTGCACAAAAAGATGTCCATTCCCTTCTTTCTAGCTTGTCCAAATGGCGTTGAACGTGTTTTTGTGCTCGCCTAGAAGTCCGGATATCGTCTCTAGAAAGTGTCTTGCGCGCTCGTCTTTCTGCTCTGCGACGTATTGCTCGAAGTTTTTCATATTCGGCGTCAACAGCTGAGTACACCTTTGGCAGGTGGAGGACTCTCGTGTGCAATGTTTGAGCATGTGCTACTGCAGCAATGAAGGAGTCATAATTTAAGTTTGACAGATCCTGCTTTTCTACGGCATCAGCGAAAGCTTTCCAGTTCGTGTAGCGAACTTTATGCCGCTGAGAGGCGAGAGAAAAGCCACAAACCTCAAAATATGTAGGTAGGTGATCGCTGCCATGAGTCTCGATGTCCACAGACCAGGTTGTTGAAGCTGACAGATCAGCAGAGATCATGGAGATATCAAGAGCACTGGACGGTGCTCCTTGATAGTAAGTTGCTTGGCCGTCGTTGAGAAATAATAAATTGTTGGAAAGTGCGAAGTCGAATAGCTGCCGGCCTCTGGCTGTCGATCTGACGCCTCCCCAAGTATACTGGTCCCAAGACTGGTCCGAGTATAGTGCATAAGGGCAAGAGAAGGGGTGAGTTGCCCGCCCAAGGTCGAATAAGGATTAATCGTGGGGGGTGGGGAAGTGGACATCCCACCTGCCAAGACAGCCGCGGCGTGTGCCGCCGCATTGTCCCGTGATTTGTCCGAGTGACCTTGGGTCCAGTGAATAACGACAGTTTTGGTCACGAGTTGGTGGCGTTTAAGGAGACCCTGTATGGCCGTAGCTGTTGCATCTTGTGAACCCGGAGTAGCGATTTCCTTGTAGGCTTCATAGGAATAGTAAGAATACGTATTGAAGCAGTTCCGCTGCAAGGCACTCCTGACAAGGCTCCCCAAATCGCGAGGAGTTCAGCATGAAGAGGTGTACCTTGAGGTAGGTGGCAGGCATAAGCGCCTGAAAGTGAAGGGTTGTCAACGCATACCCAGCACATAGACGCAAATTCGCTTCTAATCGATGCGTCGGCGTATATGTCACTCGTATCAGGGATTCGTTTTTGTCGGTGATGGGCAGCGAGGAGCTCTCGGGGAATGACAAAATCGCGGTTTATAGGTCGGCGATGGAGGCATGTGACTACTGGAATCTCCCTAGGGGGAAGAGATGCATATAGGGCTGGTGTTTTGTCGTTACACTGTTCATCCCAGGCCAGCAGGCGACGCTCTTGGACAGTGTTCTCCAGACGTATTCGATGACGCGTCTGTGACTCGGTAACGATGGTAGTGAGCGGTCTAGTTCGGCTATAGGAGTGTGCTTAGGTAGACCGGTAATAGTGCGTAGTGTTGCGGGATGAAGGCGTTCGACCTTAGCGAAGTCAGTCTTCGACAGTTGGAGGACGGGTGCGTCCTAGAGGATTTTTCCGACCGCCGCTGCTTAGGCCATCGCACGGCAGGCATGTAGCCGCGCACCGCCGTGCCGGTTGGACAGGCGAATAATAGTGTGTAGCAGTGCTGGCCAAAGGCGTTGTAGCTGATAAACCCATTTCTGGGGACTGTTGCAGCTTGATATTGGCAGGCCAAGAATGCGGATTTGCCCATTTGAGGAGGTGATGGTGTTGCCTTCAATATGAAGATGGATCTGCATACTGGGGTTGGTTTTATGTTTTCCGTCGATACTAATCAATTCTGTTTTATGTGGTGCGAGTTCGAGGCCAGTTTTGGTTAGTGCATCTTCAAGGCAAAGAAGGGCCGCCTGAAGTTCAGTCTGCGTAGAATGTCTGCGTAATCCGCTGCCTCAGTCCAGACGGTAATATCATCGGCATATTTAGCGAATCTTGCGCTTGTGCTGATTTCCAGATTCTCGGCGACGCGTGTCATGGCCAAGTTGAACAATATGGGTCCGAGAATGAAGCCCTGAGGTACACCCCTATCCAAGTAATAGGTTTTCGGCACCCATCCCGGAGCTTTGCCATGTAGCTGAATGGGTCTAGACATAAAAAAATTGCGGATCCAGGTTTGGGCACGAGTACTAGGAAAGCGTTTGGAGAGTTCCTCCAGGATAACCTCATGGCGAACATTGTCAAAGGCTTTGTGTATATCGACAGCCAGGAGATAGGTAGCGCTTTACGATGAGCTCTATTCAGAACTCTTCGCAAAAGCCAAAGGCAGTCACGCGTTCCGAGGTTAGGGCGAAAGCCGGCTTGAGTTAGATAAAATCCAGGACGGACGTATTCAATGTAGTGACTAATTCGGGTATGCAGCAGGCGCTCGATGAGTTTACAGAGATGTGAAGTCAGGGCGATTGGACGCAAATTCTAGGAAGTCGAGGGTTTTTGCCAGGTTTAGGGATTTAGTCGCTAAAGTTCCTCGCAAATTTTTATCGTTTTAGGAATACTATAAGTAATCAGTGCTTCATAAATATTACTGACATACATTTAATGAAGCTTTGTCCTGCACCCCGCCGTGGTGGTGCATTGCAGCGTGATTCCGTTCCCTCAACGGTAGGGTCCTCTGAACAGCGTCACCTGGCGACAGATAGCGGAAATATTGTAAAAAGGAATAATAGCAGGGTTTAAAATGTTGCCGTACTCATTGCTTCAGTAGCGCAATGGACTGACACTACTTACCTCAGCAATAAGCGATTAAAACATCTGTTCGAATCCTGTAAAAGCAACGTTTTTGCCTTTTTAACGCAACATTACAATAAGCTACCAAGCTCATTCCTGGGGAGTGTTCCCCTTCAGGTTACAATATGTAGTGTTTTTATTTCTTAATAGCCGCAAAACCAGCCATGAACAGAGCCACGAGGTGATGGCATGACTGCTGCACGGCTGCAGCAGTGCAGCACCGAGTAAGATAGACAGAAACGCTGGCTCCGCTTTTGGGAAGGGCGAAATTTTGCTACATCGGAGAAATTGACGTCATAATGACATCACATCCGATCATGACGTCGCTACTGGTGATGGTGTCACCAGGCGATTCAGGCATATGCAAAGTTGACCCCACCGGGCGTTCCATCCAGGCGTCCGTACGGCGTCATTCATTGGCGCTTCTTCGAACGCCGCCCCTCTATAACATCTAGAAGCAGACGCAGTGCAGCAGGAATCAGCGGCGTTGCAATTTGGTTTACAGCGCGGAGTAATATAGACAGGAATATTAATAATAAAAAAAATAATTGGTTCACAGGAAGGGAAAAGCGCAGTATCTGTCACACTTGTTTCTGTGGACATTTGAACCGCAAAATTTCACCTTTCCCAAAAGCGGAGCGCCCCGCCGGGGTGGTGCAGTGGTAAGACGCCCGACTACTGTACTGGAGTTCCTGTACTGTACTGGAGTTTATGAAATCTGCATCTATGCAGATGATATATGTATTTGAATATCCAGTGTAACCCATCCCCAAGTTCATGCGAGGCTTCAAAAGGCTTCAACGATATTGGCGTCGTACCTTCTACAAGACCTAAGCATTTCGACCGATGTCTCCTAGAGGCATTTACCCGTAAAATAATATCACGTTACTACATATGCATCAATGGCAAATAATGAGAAGAAAACTTGTAGCGATTGTCCAAGTTCTCTCCTTCCTAGGGGCAAAGTCGTGGGGCGCACCAGTGCACTCGATGCTTTAACTGTGCCTGTCACTGTTTCTGGGCTTCATGTGATACAGCTTCCCCACATTTAATAACATTAGAAAAACGAGCCTGAAGACTCTTCAAAGGCTACAACGTCAAGCTTTTTCTATATGCCTTGGACTCCCTAAATGTGTCTCAACAACAGCGACTGTTCTTGTCGCCCGGAAATGTCCCGTTACTGCCCAAATCTTGCTCTTGACACAATGTGAAGACATATTCGGCACCTAACAAGAGTCTTCAGTCATCACTTAGCAACCCTTCCAATAATTAGCCCAAGCACTGCATTCGCCAAAGTTAGAGAAGCTCATCACACCTATATTCTATTCCTTCGCAATTCAGCCGTGCCCTAAGACCATGATCCCCATATGAAGCTCACATGAACCTCGGACACAAATTTACACTAATCAAATTGCGAAGAAAGCCAGAATGTATAATCTGCTCGTAAACAAATGACGTTGAATTATCTGCATTTCAAACATCAACATCGCATACATGTCTATCCAAACGGCTCAGTTGATCCAGCTCTGTGGGGTCTGTGGCAATGCGAGTGCCCGAAACACCGCGCGAGGAGACGACCTACACGCCATGGCAACACAGCTGGGACTCACACCACTGAACACCGGCGAGCCCACCTTCCGGCGACGCGGCACACTCGGCTCCTGCATAGACGTTGCGTTCGCGTCCAGCGGCATCGAGGCGACCTGGAATCGCGCACCATCACTTTGGGGCTCTGGTCACTTCTCTATCCTCATTGAGCCCACTGCCAAGGAAGCTCGCGCCACGCGCACTTACTCCATTGTCAACTGGAACCGATTCCGCAGCGAAGTAGAAGCCGCAGCTACGTCCGGCGCGGATTTCTTCTCCAGTCTCGTCCGTAGCGCGTTCGCAGCCACTCGCCGCGTAGAGGTTCGGGCAGGGCAACCAACGCCCGACAACAAGCTGCTCGACCTGAGACAAAAACGCGACAAAGCTGAGCGACGAGCACGGCGGACGGACCGACCAACCGACTGGACAGTATACAATCGGCTGGACGCAGCAGCGAGGCGGCATTCCAACAAACTTTACCGCCTGCAGTGGGCATCGCTCTGCAGGAAGATGGAGGAGGACTGTAGCTCGCGGTGGCTCTTTACCATCCTGCGATGCGTCACAACGCCACAAGCGAACCCGCAGCCGCTGGCCGCTGTCGCCATCTCTAGCGGCCTTAGCTACGAGGAGCTAGCTGAGCGGTTTGCGGACCGCTTTGCGCCGCAAAGCCCCGCGAACGCAGGCAGCCAAACTTCACCTGTGAGTCCCGGAGACAGAGCCAGCGCTCCTACCCCTGGTGACCCTTGTGATGCCCTCTTCACAGTGACGGAGCTCAACAATGCGCTACAGCGCTGCCACCGTCGCTCGGCGCCAGGGCCGGATGGGGTGACTTACCAGATGCTGCGCAACCTTGACGCAGATCAACGGCTGGTTCTCCTGCAGCAGATCAACCTAGTGTGGGAACGCGGGACCCTCCCGGAGGACTGGCGCACGGCAGTCGTCTGCCCCATCCTCAAGCCAGGACGCCCACCAACCCAGCTCGTGGGATACCGTCCAGTGGCGCTAACATCTGCGGCTGGTAAGCTCATGGAACACATGGCTTTACATCGTCTTAACGAGCAGGCTGCGGCGGCGGATTTGTTTGATGAGCGGCAGACGGGCTTTCGCGGAATGTGGTGCACTGCGGATTCCATCTCCGATGTTGTCAGCGCGCTCGAGCACGCGAAGGCAGTGAGGCAAGTTGCGTTGCTTCTACTGCTGGACGTGACGGGCGCGTTTGATAACGTCTGCCGCGCTCCCATTCTCGCGACGCTTGAGAGGGCTGGCATGGGCGGACGCTTGCTACAATACGTTCGGAGCTTTTTCCAGGCGCGCTCCATGCGCGTTCGCGTGGGGGGTGCTCTCTCGGCGCCTCGCCCGGTCGGGCTAGGTGTGCGGCAGGGCTCTGTCCTGTCACCTTTTCTTTTCAATGTGGCGATGTCGGTGGTGCCAGGCTGCCTGCCTGCAGGCTGCCGGCATCATGCGTACATCTTCATATACGCAGATGACATTGCTCTGTGGTGCCTGGGACCGCCGGGCGAGACAGCACGGGTGCGCGCGTGCCTGCAGGCAGCTCTGACGGCGGTGAGCGACTGTTTTGCGCGGCCTAGGTCTCTCGCTCAGCGCGGACAAATCCGTCGCAATGGCCTGTGTTCCGAGCTCGCGCAAACGACCACCGCCGCTCACACTGGACGGGACCCTCTTGCCGTGGTGACGTTCGGTGCGGTACCTGGGGTTGGACATAGACCAGCGCCTTTCCTTCCGACCCGCGGCGATCAAGGCCTGCCTGCAGATGAAGAGAACCACCGCCGCCGTACACAGGCTCACTGCTCGAGGCCAGGGCATCTCCCAGCAAGCAGCTTTACGGCTGTACAACTCCGCGGCTCTGGGGGCAATACTCTACGCGCTACCGCTCGTCACACTGCGCAAACCATGCTGGAAGAAGCTAGAGGTCGAGCATCGCAAGGCGCTCCGCATTTGCCTCGGCCTTCCTCAGAACTCTCAATGCGCAGCTACTTTGGCCGAGGCAGGTGCGTGGCCTTTACAACTTCAGGCCACGCGGCGGGCGCTCCGACACATCGATCGCCTACAGCGCGCAAAGGACGGCGGCCCGCTATTATATCGGTTGCGACATCATCGCCATTCGCGTATGGGAGCGGCGCTGCTCGAGTACGAGCAGCTCACCAATGCAACGCCCGCCTACGACCTCTTCTCGCCCTGGCCCGCTGCTACGGAGGTTCAGCGAGAGATTGTCGGAATCGCGGGGAAACGCACCACACCGCCCTGTGCAGTGCAGCAGCTGACCAGAGCCGTCATCTACGAGGAACACACACACCACCTCCTCGTTTACACCGATGGCTCCGTGGCCAGAGACAGTTGCTCGCTAGCAGCGGCGGCTACCATCCCCGCCCTGCAACTGCACAGACAGCTGCACCTGTCATACCTGGGTTCTTCCACCACGGCGGAGCTGCTGGGCCTACGCCTAGGCCTGGACCTACTGCTTGAACTGACTCCGCCGCCACCCAGGTGTGCCGTGCTATGTGACTCCCGCGCTGCCCTCAGCCGCCTTAGAACCACCGGCCGGGGAACTCCGCTGCTGTGTCAGATTCGCGCGCGTCTCAAGCGCTTGGCGGAGCGTGGCTGCGCTATACGGGCACAGTGGATCCCCGGGCACTGCGGCATAGAGGGCAACAAACGTGCCGACGAGCTCGCGACCGCAGCACATGAACTCCCTCCTAGCGACGAGCAACTCGCTTTGGAGGATGTGCGTGCGGTAATCGACGATCACCTCCAGACGCAGCACCCCGAACACGCATCGCAAGAGGTGAGCGCATTCACAGTGTCAGCGGCCGCTCGCTGACTCGGCTGCAACGCGCAATGATCCTCCGTGCACGCATTGGATGTGTGTGGCCTGGGGAACGACGGATGCGCCACGGACTTGCCACTAGTGACGTGTGTGACGGCTGTGGAGCGGTAGGAACTTTCGAACATATTCTACTGCGCTGCACCGCGCTAGCCGAACCACGACGTGAGTTGCTGGCGGCTTACAGAGCGCAGGGGGTAATCCCGGACAGCGTAGCTGTGCTCCTGTGGCCGCCGGGCTGTGCGCGCGTCCGCGAACGAGCTCACGTGAGCCTGTGTGAGTACATCGAACAGGCGGGCTTGATGACCCGCCTATTTCACCTCGCCAGATAGTGCGCGCTGGGACTGAACGCTCCAAGTGTGCTATTTCCCACAATAACGGCCGATCGCCCACGACAGCCGTCAGTGCTTTGTACAGTTGGCCAGTGCGTGCGCTGTGAAGTTGCCTGGACGCAGAGCTATTGCGGAGGCCCGCCCGATGGGCCGAGTGCTCAGTGACTTAAGACATTTGCGGGTGGGCCTCAAGCAAACTGCTGTATACTGTACCATAGTGTATATATTTCTTTTATTTTTACCTACCCTTTTCTTTCTCCCTATCACTCACCTCTTTGATTTCCTCTACCTTTTCCTTGCTATCCCTTTATTTCCGCCGCCCCAGTTCAGGTGCTTCAGATATAAGATAGCAGATACCGGGGCTGGCAAACATGTTTTCTTTCCTTTTGTGCATACAATAAATAACCATTACAACAACAACAACAAGTAAATTCTTATAAAGGTTTAAACGTCGTGTCTCACTTCTACTGCTGCTGAACTAGCTGCCATACGCGCTGCAGTTGAATTCATTTGCCAAGAACCTCCACATGACTGGACCATGTTCACATATTCTAAAGCTGCCTTTGAGGGCCTACAAGCTGCACTAAGCCGCGGGTCCCATGGCCAAATCGTTGGCGAGATCACAAGCTGTACCACATCGAGGGTTAACACAGCATGTGCGCTTCGCTCTTTGGCACTGGAGATTACACTTTCAGCGGGGAACGCGGGGGAGTTTTGCAACCGCTGCCTCAGGGCACTGGACCCTGGACTGTGCCTTTGCCTTCCCGGTAAGATAACGCGTCGAGAAGCAACGTTGCTGTGCCGGTTATCGCTCGTTGTTGCCTTCACGAACAAATATGCTTTCCTGATTGGAATGACGGAGAGCGTTAACTGTGAAAATTGTGGCTGTAAACAGACAGTCAAACATCTCGTGTGGGAATCCTGCATTTCTGAAGGACAGACACGAGTTGCGTTGTACGCTGGACCACCTCGATTCTCACCCTTTAACGGCGAATAAGATCCTTCGTTCATGGCCACGATAGTTGACTGCCTTCAAGACATACAGGGGAATTGTTTAGTTACCTAGCAGCCACCGGCTTGAGTGACGCTCTACGTCCTTTTTCGCTTCCTCTCTTTATTCCCCTTATTCCCTTTCCACTTTATCCGTGCCTATTCTAGAGCTTTTGCTAGCAAGGCTGGAGCTCATGACACACAGGGCAATTTTTTTTTGCCCGCGTTCGTTGCAGTGTTATATATAATTATAATTGGTTTACAGGAAAGGAAAGGCGCAGTATTTGTTGCACTTTCACCTGCAAGTGTGAGATTACACGATAGACCGTCTTGGCGCGTAGCGTTCCTTGGCACGCATTCGTTTGCTGTCGTTGGTTTTGTTTTGGGGTTTAACGTTCCAAAGCGACTCAGGCTATGAGAGACGCCGCAGTGGAGGAATTCAGAAATTTCGACCACCTGGGGTTCTTTACAGCGCTCATTAAGCGTGGGATTGGAGGTACGGCGTCGTTCCTATCGCGCAGAGGTCTCATAGCCACACTACGTTTGGACATAGGCCAAAAGCGCCTGAAGCGAAAGCGACACGCACGGATTTTCTAGGTTTTGAAGCGAAATCTTCACTGGCCGCGACGCAGCGATTTTGTCGTGCACCAATTTCCATCGTGGTTGCACCGCTCTTTCCACTTCCACTCACATCTTCCTCCCTTCCCTCACAGCGAGTTTAAGCTGTCCACAGAGCAAGCGCGTCAGATACTGCGCCTTTCCTTTCTTATATGAACCAATTAAAAAAAAGCAGAGAGGCAGCCCAGGGTCATGCGATGTCACCTTGAACAACCTTGAAGGTAAAAGACATTTACTGCGCCTTTCGTTTCTTAATGTACAATGTACAAGAACAAAATATGAAAACATAATTAGTTGTCCACACAATGTATAATGATGTCCGGCTGACGGCACTCGTGGAGTTTTTTGCGCACTCGTGCGCTGCCACACGTTCGGCTGGTCGCCACTCATGCCGTGCCGTAAGTTCGAATGGAGCGAGCACGACATGAGTGTGCGGCATAGTGTCACCGTGGGGACAGACGGTGGGAGCGTAGTGCAATCGCGTCGTGCAGCGCGCAGACGACGCTGTCATAGTATCCGTGTTGGTTCTACGGCGTAATTTGGACCACCTGGGGATCTTTAGCGTGCGCTGACAATAACATCGCACAGCACACGGACACCTCTTCGTTTCGCCTCCATCCTCCAAGGGTAGATGATCGAGACTACCTCAGTAATCTGCGATTTGCTGATGACATTGCCTTGATAAGCAACTCGGGGGAAGAACTGCAAATAATGATTGATGACTTAGACAGGAAAAGTAGAAAGGTGGGCTTCAAAATCAATATGCAGAAGACTAAGGTAATGTTCAACTGCCTCGGGAAGGAACAGCAGTTTACATTAGGCAGCGAAGTACTGGAAGCAGTAGCCGAATATGTCTACTTAGGACAGGTAGTAACCGCCGATCCGGACCATGAAAAGGAAATAACAAGAAGAATAAGATGGGGACGGAACGCATTTGGCAAGCAGTCGCAGATTATGACTAGCAGCTTACCGGTATCGCTCAAGATGAAAGTATACAACAGTTGCGTCTTACCTATACTTACCTATGGGGCTAAAACGTGGAGGCTAACAAAGAGGGTATTAAGTTATAGTGCCTGGAAATATACTAGGCACTATACTTAAGTTGAGGAGAACGTAGAGGGCTATGGAAAGAAAAATGGTAGAGGTAACATTCAGAGATAGGAAGCCGCCTGCAGAGTGATTGGGTCAGAGAAATAACCAAGTTACCGACATTCTAGCAGAAATTAAGAAGAAATGAACGTGGGCAGGACATGTAGTGTGAAGAGAGGATAACCGACGGTCGCTTAGGGTAACAAACTGGATTCCAAGGGAAGGAAAGCGTAGCAGGGGGCGGTAGAAAGTAAGGTGGGCGGATGATTTGGTTTGGTTTGTGGGGTTTAACGTCCCAAAGCGACTCAGGCTATAAGACACGCCGTAGTGGAGGACTCCGGAAATTTCGACCACCTGGGGATCTTTAACGTGCGCTGACATCTCACAGCACACGGACACCACTTCGTTTCGCCTCCATCGAAACGCAGCCGCCGAGGTCGGGTTCGAGCCCGGATATTCCAGACAGTAGTCGGGCGTCATACCACTGCACCACCCTGCGGGGCGGTTGAGAAGTTCGCAGGGGTCAAGTGGATGCAGCTAGCACAGAACCATTTTAATTGGAAAAATATGGGAGAGGCCCTCGCTCTGCAGTGAGTATAGTCAGGCTGCTGCTGCTGCTGATGATGATGATGAAACGCAGCCGCCGAGGTCGGGATCGATCCCGGGCACTCCGGCACTAAGACGCCCGACTACTATGCCGGAGTACGCGGATTCGATACCAACCTCGGCGGCTGCGTTTCGATGGAGTTGCAACGAAAAGTCCGTGTGCTGTGCGATGTCGGCGTTACTGCTGTTGTTGTGGCTGTAGGAAGAAGGAAAATAAAATGCATGGGCCTGCTACTGGCTCTGTAGCTGAGCCACCTCCGCTGCCTCGTGCGGACAGAAGAGAGACCCTGATGGTTCTGGGGCAGATAGGTCACCGCCGCTTGCGGCGGGGGCTAGCCTGCCACCGAGCTTTTATCTGTTGTAGGCCGTCATTGCACCCATCACCGCTTCGGTGGTGGACGACGACTGTTGCGGCGCGCGTCTTTCTCTCCCTCTCCCTCTTCCTTTTCTTTCTTCTCTATTTTCTCTTCTGTCTGCACGAGACAGCGGAGGTGGCTCAGCTACGGAGCCAGTAGCAGGCCCGGGCATTTTCTTTTTTTTTTCTTTTTTTAGTCGATATTTATTTCCGCAGGGCATCAGTATGATATGAGATGAAGGATGAATTAATGATTAAATGAATGGAAAAAGGTTGGCTGATTTTATGAAGTCCAGAAGTGAGCAATGATGAGGTCCCTGCATCCAAGTGACGTATGACGCAGGATTGGTTGCTGAAAGGCCAGCTATGCTCAGGTGCCCGATCCGTGTTGGTTTGAGTGCTGGGCAGTCCCACAGCAAGTGGTGGATGTCGGCCTCGATATCTCCGTTTTTACAGATCGGGCATCCTGGGCGAGGATATAAGTGTTGGAAGTGCGACCACGTCCTAGTGACAGCTGGTGTAAGGCCAACACCGACCCGGATCCTCCTAAGCGCAACCTCCTCTGCACGGGTGTGACCGCGGGGAAGGGATATCGCACACGGAGGGATAAGTGCACGTGTGCGGCGCCGGAGGTGCTCCTTTCTTGACAAAAGGAGGGTAGCGTCGTCCACTTCGAGGAGCCGTGGGATTGACGCGTCTTGGTTCACGAGGCGGGTTGCTAAATCAGCTTGACTTTGGGAAGGCAGCAGATCCCGTGGGACCCACTCAATGCGTATTGATTGCGGAATGTGCGCCGCAAGCTGGTGGATGTCTTGGCAAATTTTAGGGCAGCGGCTGACACGTCAGAGCAGACGTACTGCTTGAAGTGCGTCAGTGCGGATGACAACGTGTGTTGTAGGGAGCATGGTTATGGAAGCCACGGAGCAGAGTGCCTCCTGAACTGCCACGAGCTCAGCGCAGAAAGATGTAAGTGGTTCCGAAAGTTGAAGCGTAGTTGTCTGATTCAGGCTAGGTCTCCGTGGACAGTAGATTGCCGTTTTGGCTTCACAGCCTTGCAGGCTTCCATCTACGTACACTACTATGGAATCTTGAGGCAGGTGATTATCTTGCTCTTCAAATTTCTGGCGAAGCAACGATGCTGAGTTGGCAGACTTTGGTCTGCGGATGTCAGTTGGCTTGTTGTCTCCTAACTGTATAAATTTCCAGGGAGGGATAACTGGCGCAGGTGGCTGAAGAATAATGTGTGACGTTGCATACGCCCTCAGTGCTTGCGTGGAATGTGACAAAGTGGCCTTGAGTCTGTGAGCATCGCGGCGCTGCTGCACCAGTTCATCGATGGTGTTGAGCTGCGCATTCTCCTGTAACGCTATGACCGGTGTGAGTCGTGGAAGGCATGTTATGGTCCTCATAGCTTTTCGATTTACGGCTTCAAGGCGATCCCATTGTGCTCTTGTAAGATGCTGGAACTGGGCCTGATAAACAATACGTGTCTGCAGAACCGCCCTCACTAACTGGCGTGCAACAGATGAGCCAGCGCCACCCGTTTTAGGTGCAATTCGTCTTATTAAACTCATAGTATGAAGTGGTTGCTTTTTTGCCTGAGAAAGCCAAGCAGTCGCTGATCCTGATTGGTGAATTGTTAAGCCCAGAATTTTCAGGTTCGAACTTTATTGCATTGGGGTGCCTGATAGAGAGAGACGGATTGGATTTGAGGTAAGCTTACGGCGTCCCCAGCGGTTGGCGACAGACGTGTATGAAGTTTTACACACAGAAAGTTGAAGGCCAGTGGAGGATGCGTAATCATAGCTTACGTCGAATGCTGACTGAAGGGCGGCCTCTTGAGTGAAAAGATCACGGTGAGTGATCCATACCGTGATATCTGCGTATTGCAAAAACTTGATTTCAGGGATATCATGTAAGCGCCACGCCAATGGGATGAAAGTAATATTGAACAACGTCGGAGACAATACTGATCCCTGGGGCACGCCATGTAGTGAAACGAATCAACCAACAGTGCCACCGCTGAGGCGTATTGCAAATTTTCTTCCGTCCAAAAATGATGCGACAAAAGTGCGTACTCTCGGAGGGAGATGAAGCATGTCAATGGCATTCAGGATTGCAGCATGACTGATGTTGTCATATGCCTTTTCAACGTCCATTGCTAATATGGTACGTACATTGCGGCTGCTGGTAAATGATAGAACTGCTGATGCCAAGACAGCCAACCCGTCCTCTGTACCTATGTATGGACGAAATCCAATTTGAGCAAGGTGATAAAAACCGTGCTGTTCAAGCCACCAAGAAAGTCGTGTGGCTAGCATTTTCTCTGCGAGCTTGCAAGGCGTTGATGTTAAGGATATTGGTCATAAGTTGGCGAGGTCTGTTGGAGGCTTCTCAGGTTTGCGAATAGGGATCACGACAGCGGTTTTCCAGCTCTCAGGTACGACACCATCAAGCCACACTTTGTTTATGCTGTCTAGTAGTTGAGGAAGTGCAGCAGTAAACCTCATACTGAAGTTTGTCCAGGCTGGGCGCTGTTTTCCGTTTCGCATCGTTAATTGCAGCCAGCAGCTCTCAGATCGAAAAGGGGCTCGCAATTCCATCTATGTCGGCAGCAGATGGTAGTTTCCATACGTCTGCAGGGATACCTGCCAAATTAAGATTTGCAGCTGAAGGAGGCAGTATATCGTATTTTTGGAAAAATTTTCGAGCAGCTTCTTTGGCGGAATCGCCCGGCGACAGATTAGCCGCAAAGCATGCTGTTGCTGCTGCGTCAGTAGAACGACGACCGTGTTCCATTGCACGGAACGTTCGCCAGAGTGAGGCATTCGATGATTTATCAGAAAATTGTTCACACCATGCATGCCACTGGCGTCGCGATAGATCGCGTTTATATCTCCGAGCCTTTGCAGTAAGATAATTCAGTCGTGTACGTGCCTGCCCCGAAGTAGGATCTCGCGTAGCAGCCAGCTCAGCTTGACGGCGGGCTGCCCACAAGTTAAGCAGGCCGAGATCTGGTGCCAGTCGACCTACATCAATCCAGGTAGTAGTCGTAGCGCTGTTTAGTGCTCTCTGTATACGGTCAACAAGGAGTGACGGCGAATCTGAAGGCATAATGTCGAGACCTGAGCGAAATGTGTCCCAGTTTATCACAGAACATTTGCGGCGTAAAGGGCGGAAACGGGAGGGATGGAGACCGATGAGGATAGGGTGGTGATCACTTCCACAGCAGTCTGGCTCCATGTGCCATGAGAGAGTCCCCGCACCCAACCACCACGTCGTCTGGAGCCTAGGCAGCACTACGTATGTGACGCACAGGCCGTGTTGCTGTCCCAGGGTGATTAAGCAGAACAAACAGGGCATCAGTGAAGGCGTCCCGCACACGCCTACCACGAGGGCTTGCAGTCGGATACCCCCAATCCGGGTTAGGGGCGTTAAAGTCGCCTCCGACTAAAATTGGACACCCGAGGTATTGCCGGCGAACACTTAATAACCAGCCAAGACTAAGACGGGAAGAGGCGCCTCCAGCTGGTCGAACATAATATGAAACGAGAACAACGGTTCCTTTCAGAAATTTCGCAGCAACTGCTACTACCTCTTGGTATGATGTGCACCAGTTTTCGAGAGAAAGGCGCACATGAGGAATACGCGTTTCAACATATACAGCCGCCTTTCCCGGGGGAGAAGCAGTTTGCACGCGACGGTCGGTCATTGAAGGAGACACGTAGCCGCTGAAGCCCGGAATTGATGGCAAGGCGTTCGTTTCCTGAAGTAACATAGCCCACACCCGAATCTTGTTAAATCGCAGTCGGGTCTTGAGCTCGCCCACCTTCGTGGTAATGCCTCTGCAGTTCCACTGTAGTACACCAGGACGACCGGATTTCGCCATTTTCGTGTGCTAGTCCGAGCGCTGCAGTATCACAGATGTCAGGTTGGACAACTGGTTGATCATATAGCGGAGCAGCGATGTTGCAGAGTTATCATTGGGTGTTGTGGTACACTGGGGAGATGTAGCAAATGGCCCTGTTGCGGCGGCGGTGTTGGGCAATTACTAGATTTGGCGGTTACTTCTGCAGCTCGCCGACGTCGAGCAAGCATTTCGCGGTGTTGTCGGAGCTTAGCGACCTCTGCTAAGAGACGATTGATTTGCTCATCCACTACAGCCATATCGTCGTCTGGTAGTTCAGTACGCTGCTGTATTGGCTGTTGTCGACGGCGTTTCTTGAGCACCGTATCATTAGACTTTGTCTTAGCTCGAGGTGCATTCGAAGCGGGCTCAGGAAGCTCTGGCCACTTTTATTTTCCTTCTTCCTACACCCACAGCAACAACAGAAGAGAAAATAAGGGAGAAAGGAAAAAGAAGAGGGGGAGAAAGACGCGCGCCGCAACAACAGCCGTCGTCCGCCACCGAAGCGGTGGCGGGTGCAGACGGCCCACAACAGATTCAGTGGCAGGCAACTGTGCGCCAGGGACCGATCGGAGGCAGATTTCTTCGCCCACATAAGTGAGCGCGCGAAAACGGCTACAACTAAGTGTACTGTGGCCGCAGGTACACGGGTGCCCGATATAAAGGCGGGGACACATGTCCGAAAAGCGAGTGCGATCAGCTCCGGCGCGCCGCGTCCGGACGAGTTCGATCCGGCAAACCGGCGCTCTTCGCCCGCGTCCAACCGGGCAGATGTCTCCGGCAGTCCGCATGCGAAGCGACGCTCCGGCGGGTGGCTGCAGCCAATGCGAAGGAGAACAGCGGCGACGTCACGGTGACGTAGGGGCTGTGCGGTGGACCGCCTCTTGGCTCCACCGCCGAGGTGCTGCCGTGCGGACGACGCGGACGCGCCGGCCGCTGGCATCTGAAAAACCCTTCAGTATTGTTTCTTCGTGTACATAAAAAGTCCCTAAATACAGGACTGTCAAGTACAAGTAAATTGTGAACATCGCCGGCCGATACTGACGTGCTGCTACGAGTGATAATTGCGACACAAGCGAGTTTGTTCGCACAACCACTGCTGCTGCCTGCCCGGTCGATCGCAAAAACGTCTGCTCGCTCCGCTGCCGAATGCGCCGCTCAAATCGAGCTTATGTTCATTCTTTTATAAGATGGCCTTCTCAGTACGCTGGTGATGAAATCCGAACCTTTATTACAGCGTTGGCCCGTTCCGAAGCGCGGTCCGCAGCCTCTTCGGTACGACACCAGCTAGGCCTAGCGACGACTAGGGCAAGCACGAATGGGTGGAGTTCGTCGCCCAGCGCGTCCGCGGGTGGCATCGTTGCCGAAAGCTTCGTACGTGTGCAGGCATGCTGTTGTTGCACGAGCACAGTAGACAATCATTCTGATAATATCGCTGTTTTGGCATTTCTTGTACGAGCGTGAATTCATGCGAAGTTTACCAAGCCAAGCAGCCTTCCGTCTCCGCTGCGCGGTGACACCGGCTGTGGGCGGAGCTTGAGGAAGCTCGCTCTCCCGGACGCACGGTGCTCCATGTGTCCCGGTTGGCAGTGCGGCGGCACTTCGCATGCGGCGTTCGCTGCGGCACGCCGGTCGAGCTTCACATGTGTCTCCTGCTTAAAGCTCCTCAACCTTCGTGCCGCGCGCCGTGTTCCCAGCGTCGTGCCATCTGCGCTCGTCGGCGTGAACTATGGACTATATACAATCACATCGAAGCGGCTTGCCGTCGCCATGCAAAGCGTCTCCGTCGGCGAAGCTGGGCCAGCTTCTGTGCGGCCCTCTCGCGCGCCGGACGTCATCAACACCGAGTGTGGCGCATAATGCGCTCGTTCCTGCAACCTGACATCCCATGGTGTCCGGTTGTCGCCGTGGCCATTCAACGAGGCTTCACCAACCTCGAACTTGCGGAGCAACTGGCCACCCAGTTTGCACCGCCCACAGTAGCCTCAACCGCTCCTTTTTCGCCACTTCGGGTTCGACCTGCCGGTGCCCTCTGCATTGTTCCTAGTGTTGCACACCAGATCTCTGCCCTGTGTGACGCGGACTTCACCCCAATTGAGCTCCGTCGCGCCTTAGACCACCACAAGAAGCATGGTGCCTCCGGTCTAGACGGAGTCACCTATCAAATGCTCCGAAACCTCCAGAAACAGCAGCAAAACCAACTGCTCGCAGCATTCAACGAGGTCTCGAGCAGTGGGAACATCCCGCAAGCTTGGCGTGTGGCTGCTGTCGTTCCTATCCTCAAGAGGGGCAAGCCCCGCAACAACCTCACTTCATATCGACCGGTTTACCTCACTTCCGCTCCTGGAAAAGTGTTTGAGGACATGGCTCTTCATCGGCTCAACTAGGAGCCAAGGCTACCAACGCGCTAGCCCCACAACAGAGCGGTTTCCGAATCCTACGCTCCACAGCGGACTCCATCGCCGATGTCGTCTCGACTTTGGAGCAAGCTCACCTGTCCCGTCATGCCGGCTTCTTCATCCTGCTCGACGGGAAGAGTGCCTTCGACTCCCTCCCACACTGGGCCATTTTGGACTCGCTTAAGGCCATGGGATAAGTGGACACTTGCTCGACTATGTCCGTGCTTTCCTCAGCGACAGAACTATCCGTGTGCGCGTTCGCTCTGAACGCAGCGCTCCTCGCCCTGTGCCATGTGGTGTCCCCCAGGGCAGTGTTTTGAGCCCCTTTCTTTTCAACTTGGGTGCTAGCGGGACTAGCAGACAGCATGGGCCATCTACTTCGAGATGTTGTGCGTGTTGCCGTCTACACTGACGACGTAGCCCTTTTCGCCACCTCCCCGACAATTAGGTGTCATGACAAAGTGCGCCTCCTACAGTGTGCTCTGGACAGTGTTGTGGCCTTCCTGGCAAACATCGGAATGACTGCCTCCAGTGATAAGACAAAGGCACTACTGGTACAGTCATGTGGCTACACTGCGCGTTGGCAGCTCGTCAAACTTCGTATCGGCGGCCAATATCTCCCGTGGTGCAAGCAGGTACGGTACCTAGGTCTGCTCACTGACTGCACACTAAAGCGGTCTCCCGCTGTCAACGACCTCCTCAAAGAGACGAAGCGAGTCGCTGCTCAAGCACGTCGCTTTCTTGCGCGCGGCGAAGGTGCCACACCTGCATTATGCCAGCGACTATACGACGCTGTCGCTACGTCGAAGGTGCTCTATGTCCTGCCTCTGGTCAACCTCGCCCCATTCAAGTGGCATTCCCTTGACGCAGACCACCGGACAGCTCTCCGGCTCTTTTACGGCCTGCCCAGCTTCTCTCAAATTCCTGCCACTTATGCGGAGATACGCTCTTCGCCTGTCTCCCTCAGAGCGCTCCAAACGCTCCTTAACCACGTCGAGCGTATCCACCGAGCACCTGAGTTTGCGCCTCTGCTCCGCTACTTGCTCGGCAACAGTCGCTCACGAGTGGGAAGGGCGCTGCTACTCTTCAACGAGCTTCTCGGTCCTCCCAACTCGGCGCACCTACCGAGGCCTCCCCATCGTTACCGCCCACCGCAAGTCGCCGCAAACCTTCCGGGAGTAACAGCTAAACGCTTCACCCCGCTCTGTGCTCTCCAGCAAGAGGTGGCAGCAGTGCAGCATGAACTCTTCACAATTTCGAGTTCATGTATACTGACGGATCCGTCTCAAACCAAGGAAACTCTGCTACGGCAGCTTGTGTTGCCCCTGTCTTGGGCTTAAAAAAGCAGTGCAAGCTTCCCACGCCCATCCCCTCCACCGTCGCAGAGCTCGCCGCTATCGACCTTGCTTTCGAACTCATCCTTGATATGCCGCGCCCTATCAATGCGGCAAACATGACTGACTCCCGTTCGTCATTGCAGAGCCTGCTCAACCACGAGAGAGGCCACAACCTCCCGCTCGTCATCGTCACCAAGCTCGACGAGTTGGAGCTGCGCGGAGCTCAAGTCGTCTTCCAATGGACGCCCTCACATGCTGGCATCCATGGAAACGAGACCGCCGATCAGCTGGCCAAGCAGGCGCACCACCTCCCCGTGCCCCTCTCGTCATCAGCCTCCCACTACGATCCAGTGAGACTCATTATCGCTCGCTACGTTCGCCGCGAACACCCTGACAAGCATGTGGCCGCCAACCAGCCCATCGGCCTACTCGACGCGCGAGCCTTCGACCGTGGGGACTTTGTCTGCCTCCTGCGTCTGCGCATCGGTTGTGTGCGGACTACTGAACGAATGTCGCGCCTCCGCCATGCTCCCAGTGCAGTGTGTATTCTGTGTGGTGCCCCCAAAGAAACCCTCGAGCTCTTGCTCTGTGTCTGACCCTCCCTGCGACAACAGCGAGCTGCCCTTCAACTGGGCTACCGACATCTGGGACTTCCCTCGTCAACGCTGAGTGAAGAGCTGTATCCGTCAGTCAAGCAAACTGCCGCCCTCAGTCTCCTCCTTGTGTTTCTGGAGGACACACAACTGCGCCCCCGCCTCTAACACCGCAGGTGTGAGCCCCTCTGGCATTGCCGCGCCTTCTCCTCCCCCCTGCCTCCCTTTGCCACTCCTCCCCCTCACTATCTATCACTTCTCTCCACTTACCCCTCCCCCGCACAGCCCCGTTGCGGTGGTCCCTAATCTGTACTAGGAGACAGTTATAGGGCTGTGCTCCCCAATTTCTTCACCCCCCGCCTATTCAAGAACCTCAAGTTTTACCTGCTCTGGTTTGCCTCCTTCGCGGCACGGTCGAAGCGCGACTTTTCCGAGAATCGGAATGGGCAGAACCGACGGCGTCGCCCTTTTACATTTCCATGTTCCTATACAGCTTCCATGTTTTACATGTTCCTATACCGCTTCCGAAGAGCGGCCGCCTGCGCGACCGTCATAAATAAACTCGCGTCAAGCTGCCACTTGACCTTGGCCGCCTCTTCGGAATCTCCCCCTCGACAGTGGACCTGCGGTAAGCACTTCGTTTCTGGGAGAAGCCTTGGAAACCTAACTGTCGATTCATGGACCTCCGGCTTTCCGGTTCTGTCTTCGTAACCGTTGTACTTCAGCACGTTGAGCACAGCCACGGCTGCTGAATGGAGGCGCAAGTGCGCCTCCATTGAGCGGCCGTGGCACAGCAAACATGCGCCGCAGTGCCAGATGGCCCGGCTTCATCCATTGCGACGCAAAGCAAACGCACACACAATTGTGAAAGGCTACCCAGCGACGGCCGCGACATTCGCAACTGGCACGCCCCTCTCTCACTATCTTACTCCATGCGGTAGCTCCGGCCCCTCAGTGTTAAGTCGCGTGATGCGGGCGTCGCCACTTTCCCTTCCTCCTCTTCAAGTTCATGGAGAGACGGATAGACAGAGAGAGCGGCTTCTACTACAGCTCTGCGGCCGCTCCACCTCCTCAATGCTGAGCCGCGAGACGCGCGCGTAGCCATCTTGTTGTTGTGCCTGTAGGAAGAAAGAAAAGAAAATGCACGGGCCTGCTACTGGCTCTGTAGCTGAGCCACCTCCGCTGCCTCGTGCAGACAGAAGAGATTTATTTATTTATTTATAGGGAGGGAAAGGCGCGGTAACTGTCTCACTTGTTTTTCTGTGGACACGGCAACCGCGCCGTAAGGGAAGGGAGGAAGATGGGAGTGAAAGTTGAAAGAGAGCCATTTTGGCGCAAAATAACCGCAAATGACCACCCCGACCGCAAGTCTCTTCTCGATACCCGCCAGTGCCCCTACAGCATCTCCGTAGTCCACTCCGACCATTTGGTCGCGTTGGAATTTATCACTATTGGCCTCTACCATGCACCCCCACGGCGAATCGCTGGATAATCGTGACCGTCCATCGTTTCACTGTCGAAGCGTATCGCCGCCACAGAAGCTCGACATTTAATAACGCGGTAGCGTTAAGGAGCTCGTGTCGCAGAAAAGCCGGTGTCGTCGGCGGCGTTGGCCGTGAGCGATAAATCCCAGCACGCACTTCATGCATGCGCTTCATAAATAAAAAGCAACTTCCAAGATGGGTTGGGTGGGAATCGAACCAGGGTCTCCGGAGTGTGAGACGGAGACGCTACCACTCAGCCACGAGTTCAATGCTTGAAAGCGGTACAAAAGCGCTTCTAGTGAATACGGTTTGCCTTAGAAACGTGCCGTAGAACGTTATACTGCGGTGTATATCGGTAATTATGAGCATGTTACTTACAGAAGTCGCAGTTACACGAGTAGCGAAGTACGTTTCCGCTACATTTCTTCTGCGCTCTGCGCACGTGCAGAGCCATCTTGCGGCAAACACAGAAGAACCCCTCCTCGCAATGTGCGGCGCTGCCCCAACACGTGGCGCGCCACTCGCCCCTGACGTTTCGCCGTGCACCCTCACGGGTTGTAGAATCAAGCGTCTTTCCTTTCTTTAGATCACTATCTTCGCTCGCCCGCTTTTCCCCTTCGGGCCGCGCGGGTACCGGTGCGAGGATGCCCCAATACCCTTGCATTTAATAAGTTTTCTCGCTCTCTTCCCTTCCAACATCCAGCGTGCGTCACTCGAACAGTGGTGTTTAGGCGACGCGGCTCCTCTTTCCGCTCACAGCGCGATTGCTAGGTGCAGCGTCTGATGCCGGACGCCTCTGACGTGATCGCTGTGCCGTAGCGCTTCTGCTGGGAAAGCGTCCCCTGCGATGTGTGCCGAGTTGCTTCCGAGGAATCATGCTTCTGCGTGGTGCTCCCATGCGAGATAGAGGACGATCCCATCAAGGCGTCAGCCCAATGATCGCGTCCGCCTTCATGGCGCGTCGCTGCCCGGCTTTCTCCCTCCGAGACACCGAGTTCTTTGTTTCGTTCCGCTTGCTCAGGCGCACGTTTCGTTGCCGCGCCGAACGCTGTGTGACTCAAGAGCATACCGAGCGAATGAGTGGGCGGTGCGAACGAGGTGCAATATTGCTATCGCGTTCCACTCTTGAAGGCGAAACTTAAGCGTCCTCCAATTTTATTTTTATTTTTGCTACTGACCTGAATTAGTGCTGTAATGTGGCGCTTGTGAACATTCTCAAGGCTCGGTAAAAAAACAACATTAATAGTCAAGAAAGTAGAAGGTTGGACAGCGGTCGATATAGCCTCAGTTGCTCAGTTGGTAAGAACACCGGAAACAACGATATTCGGCGGTCGTGGGTTCGGTTTCCATCATCGACGACACGTTCGTTTTCCTTCTACTTTGTCTTTAATTGTATATGTCCCAAAATTGATTATATCACAAATTCTAGTCAGCAACAAAAAGCAAAAAAAAAAATTCTACGCTTTCCTTGACATCCCCGTCTGTTGGCTTCTTTCCTTTGTGTATCACAACGAGCCCCTCATGTACACTTCAATTCTTTTGCTTACGAAATACCCAGTGTCAATGATCTTTCGCAGTCATGAGACTCATCACACACTTCTGCTTTAGCGTGTGTCGTGTAAAGCTGGTCCGTATCCCGTGGATTTCCTGTGTTGTTACAGAGCGTATGCTTTCTGCCGCTGCCACGCAGCTGTTAGCGACCTCTCGACGGGATATGACTTTCCTGGGCCCTATAGCTAAGGCATTTGGTTGCCAGCTTTCGAGAGGGAACTGTGTGCCCGCCTATTCTGTTTGACTTCCGAGCATGGAATCACATATATCGCTACCGGAAGCCGGAATTACCAGCGACGGCACACCCACGGGTATGGGGTTCTATAATATTTTTTTTTTTCTGACTCTAAACATTGTCCGTTGCCGACAGAAGCGTACGTAACACCCGTTTCCCCTGCAGTCACTCGTGCTGCATGTATCGGTGCGGAAAAAAAGTCATTGGAGCACGCCTTCGCTTCTAATATTTTTCATGACTTGAGTAATTAAATCTTGCAACTGTGATGTGTACATGCTAGTAGTAGACGCCAGTGCGCTTTGTGCAAATAATTTTTTTTTATGTCCGACACGGAAGTTAAAGTTAAATTGGTTCACAGGAAGGGAAAGGCGCAGTAACTGTCACACTTGCTCTGTGGACACCCGAACCGCGCCGTAAGGGAAGGGAGGAAGGTGGGAATGAAAGTGGAAAGAGAGAAGGAGGAGCCGTAGTGGAGGGCTACGGAGTAATTTCGACCACCTGGGGATCTTTAACGTGCGCTGACATCGCACAGCACACGGACGCCACTTCGTGCTGTGCGATGTCAGCGCACGTTAAAGATCCCCAGGTGGTCGAAATTACTCCGTAGCCGGAATAGCGTGCTCCGTTTACTTATGTCCGCACCTGTACCTAGGGCCGTTGGCCTGCAGACCATGAGCACTTTTTTTTTCCTTCCCCGGGAGTTCGTGCACAGAGGAGGAAAAGGTTGGACACATGAAAAAAAGAGAAGTAAAACACACAAACGACAATGATATTTCTAGTATTTGTGCAGAGCGGTCTAGTATTTGTGCAATATGTTTTTCTGAAAGCAGCCTAATGAAGTCCCGTTTTCACTTCCAAAGCAGCGGCAATATAATAACTGTAGCCGCGTGTTAAGATACGACTTCTCACTGCAACTGTCAATCAGACGCCTAGAAGAGGCGCAGCTAAAGATAAGGTTTGTTTTGCTATTTGATTGATGAAATGTAAAAAAAAGCAACAAATAATGGCATGCAGCGAAGCCAATGTATTACGCTGGGTTCTGCTCTATTCGCAGTTCATACGCTCTCTTTGCGTAACAAGTACCACCACGTTTACTCAGCGCCATGTTGGCAGTATACTTGCAGTAGGTGAGCACTTTTAAAACAGTTTCGGAATTTTTGACTCCAATCGACTTACTAACCATTCGACTGAAATATGTAGTACAATAGCTGGAGCACTGAAGGTTGAAAACAAATATTATTAAAGATTTTGGTGTAGGAAAAAAATTAATGTGTTAATTAAAGCTATAAGAGCTAGAATAGCATAATGAAAACTTACCTCAGGGTACTACTGAGAAACGATTACAAGTTGGAGCAGTTGCTTCTGCAACATGAGCATTTGAAGGAACCTACCTGTCTCAGCCCCATCTTCCCTGATGGGGCGGCGGGGGCTAGTCTGCCACCGAATTTTTTTATCTATTGTAGGCCGTCATTGCACCCGCCACCACATCGGTGGTGGACGACGGCTGTTGTTGCGGCGCGCGTCTTTCTTTCCCTTTTTCTTTTCTATCTTCTCTATTTTCTCTTCTGTCTGCACGAGGCAGCGGAGGTGGCTTAGCTACAGAGCCAGTAGCAAGGCCCGTGCATTTTATTTTCCTTCTTTCTACAGCCACAACAATAATACTCCCCTGATGGGGCTGGGAAAACAATACTCCCCCTGATGGGGCTGGGACAGGTAGGTCACCGCCGCTTGCGGCGGGGGCCATCCTGCCACAAAATTTTTATCTGTTGTAGGCCGTCATTGCACCCGTCTACCATGCCCGCCACCTTTTCGGTGGTGGACGACGGCTGTTATTGCGGCGCGCGTCTTTCTCTCCCTCTTCCTTTTCTTTCTTCTCTATTTTCTCTTCTGTCTGCTCGTGGCAGCGGAGGTGGATCAGCTAGAGAGCCAGTAGCAGGCCCGTGCATTTTCTTTTCCTTCTTCCTACAGCCACAACAACAACAACAACAACAACAACAACAACAACAACAACAACAACAACAACAACAACAACAACAACAACAACAACAACAACAACAACAACAACAACAACAACAACAACAACAACAACAACAACGACAACAACAACAACGACAACGACAACAACAACAACAACAACAACAACAAAACAGGTAGGTCACCGCCGCTTGCGGCGGGGGCTGGCCTGCCACAGAATTTTTATCTGTTGTAGTTCGTCATTGCACCCGCCACCGTTTCGGTGGAGGACGACGGCTGTTGTTGCGGCGCACGTCTTTCTCTCCCTCTTCCCTTTCTTTCTTCTCTATTTTCTCTTCTGTCTGCAGGACGCAAAGATCCCCAGGTGGAAATTACTCCGTAGCCCTTTACTACGGCTCCTCTTTATCTCTTTCCACTTTCTATCCCACCTTCCTCCTACTTTTACGGCGCGGTTGAGGTGTCCACATAAAATAAGTGAGACAGTTACCGCGCCTTTCCCTTCCTATAAATCAATCAAACAGGCAGCGGAGGTGGCTCATTTACCGAGCCAGTACCAGACCTGTGCATTTTCTTTTGCTTATTCCTACAGCCACAACAACAAGCGTCACTCTCACGCTACACGCAGAACGTCCACCTGAAGTCGTTAAACGTCACAAGGGAGTGCCGCGCAGTCAGCTGGACGATACTCCGGTAGAAGAGAAGGAAGACTGGGACGTCGCTTTCATCTGCTGTGTGGCACTGGTGTTCTGTGCGTCCATCTCCTCCACATCGGGCTTGTTCTACGTGTACTTCATGGATGCGTTTGGTGTCAACCGGGAAGCCGCCTCCTGGCCAAGCACAACCATGGGAGTTGTACAGGCTTCCGCAGGTTCGAACTTCGAGATATATTTACGCATCCCAATTCTTTCAAACATTAGTTCTTAACGCAATGTTTGCCTTGTTACGAACTAATGGTATTAAACTGAAAGCCATATTTTTCAGTTTGTGGTGCGCCTAGGCAGATTACCGCAAAATCTATCACCTAAGACTGGTCATTGCGCCAGCGTCTTTGTACTTAAAAGGGCAGCCTATATTTCTCAAAAACAAAGACGAAAGCAAATGTTCCCTTTCTCACTTTCAATGAATGCTGCTTTTTGAGTTTGAATGTTGGGATGGACGTATACACAAAAGCTTTTGCAGCCCTAGGTCCAGCAATTATTTTTCACTTTGACTTTGGCAACCTTTGCTCAATGGAAGGGCCTTGAGAACAGGTTTCTATGAGTCAACATCTTCACTGACACTCAGCAGCGAAAGACAATTTTCATACGTCGGAAGCAAGTATTCACATATCATTGCCAGTGTGACAACGTGATACAGCTGTAGAACAGACAGTCCAGAATTTCACGCTTGAAGGCTCCATTAAGCACGTTTTTTTAGTTACAATCTCTTAGTGGTAAAGAGAAGTGATGTGCCTTAACTTAAGAATGTTTGCAGTTGACACCGGCGTAAGTAATTATTTGATGCGCTCTGGATAGGCAACGCAGTCAAACGCCTTGTAGACGCGTTACATCGATCTCATCCAATTAAAGGGGGGAAATGGGGATACAGGAAGGCAGAATTTGTGGACAGGACAGTGTTTTGGGAGAAATCACGGTTCCCTTTGCTGGTCCAGATTCTAGTTAGTATACTCCAAGTTTACTGCTCACTTAATCACTGATACGAAAGTATAACAGTTGCATCTTACCTGCACTAACCTATGGTGCTGAGACGTGGAGGCCAACGAAAAGGGCTCTACTTAAGTCGAGGACAACGCAGAGAGCTATGGAACGGAAAATGCCGGTGTACCGTTAAGAGATAGGAAGCATGTAAAGTGAGTCAGAGATATAACTCGAGTTAACGACATTATAGTGGAGATAAGAAGAGAAACTGGCATGGTCAGGAGATGCAGTGCGAAGAGAGAAAGGGGATGGTCGAAAAGGGCAGCAGATTGGATACGATGGGAAGGAATTCAAGCGTAGCAGGAGAAAGCCAGGTAGGCGGATGAGGTTAAGAAGTTTGCAGGGGTCACGCGGATGCAGCTAGCATATATGACCGAGTTGTTTGGAGGAATATAGAAGAGGCCTTCGTCCAGCAGTGGGTATAGTGCGGCTGATGATGCTGATTATCTAACGCACACGCATTAGCATAGAGACGAAAACTACTCCGACATGTGACAGTCCACCCGGCTTAGATATAAAACCCTGCTTTAAAGAAGCCGGTAGAATGTGGCGCTGCATTGCATACGTGTCTTACTCGAGGTTTAAATGTCCCGGGTTGGAATCCCATCGTACCGTGGCATCAGAATGGAGCTACCCGAGATGGCAAGAAAGATTTGTGTGGGGTGTATCCATGATTTTCCTTTTACAGCACCCATGCCGACGACAGGTATGCACAGTATACGGGGCCTTTAAAGGGAAGCTGAGACACTTTTCGCAAAAAATAAGTTCTGTGCGGTATTTTCTTACTTTTTTGTCCGCTGAACACGACTATCGTGCTTAAAAATGGCGGAAAAGTACGCAAACATCAGTTTGTTTTTATAAAAAAAAAAAAACCAGCACCAGTGGGTCTGCCCTCCAACAAACGCCGCTGTTGCCCGTAATTGGTCGGACCCATTATGACGTCATTCTCGGTATCTCCGGCAGCCCCCGTTCCTCAGGCCTGCGTGCCAGGAGCGGGGAGTAGGGGGCCCCCTAAATCGGTGGAAATTAAAGTTTCAATCAATCAATCAATCAATCAATCAATCAATCAATCAATCAATCAATCAATCAATCAATCAATCAATCAATCAATCAACCTCCGGCCGGCGCCGGCGTTGTTGCTGTGTGCGCGTTGCTTCAGGTGACTTGAAAGCTAGATTTAAAACTTTATTGATTATTCGAGCAACGCACAACAGCTTGGACACTTACCTTACGCGTTCGAACAGCCAGCGGTTCCAAAATACGGCTCTACGAACGACGCTGCGAAGTTATCACACTTCCGCGAGTCGGAAATTGACCACCGAGTGCGAAAAGCGCACGAGCTTGCCTGCTTTAACAATTGCCCTTTGCACGCTAAATCATGTTTCAATAGCAAAAATAAGCAGTCATTGTATAGGTTTGGTTTGGTTTGTGGGTTTTAACGTCCCAAAGCAACTCAGGCTATGAGAGACGCCGTAGTGGTGGGCTACGGAGTAATTTCGACCACCTGGGGTTCGTTAACGTGCCCTGACATCGCACAGCACACGGGCGCCTTGCTAGGGTGCAGTCCGCAGCGCGTTTATACATCCTTCCAGTATCGCCCACTGCAGCTGTGGCCCGTCCCGTCCTTGCAGCTTGGGGCGTGTTGTTCAACGCAACATCGAAAAAAAAATTTTAAAGGGCACTTTGGACCACTAAAATGCGATGAGGCGTGAAAACCAGCCCCGCCGGGGTGATGCAGTGGTAAGACGACCGACTACTGTCCGCAGTTCCTGGGTTCGAACCCGACCACGGCGGCTGCGTTTCGATGGAGGCGAAACGAAGTGGCGGCCGTTCAGGTGTCCACATAGCAAGTGTGACAGATACTGCGCCTTTCCCTTCCTGTGAACCAATTATTATTATTATTATTATTATTAGAAAACCATTTTGGCCTCCACTACGGCACCTCTATTTCCCTCTCTTCTTTCAGTCCCATCTCCTTCCCTTCCTTTAGGGCATGGTAGATGTGTACGCGGAGAATTGTGACAGATACTGCGCCTTTTCTGTCCTGTAAATCAATTTCAAACGCCACTGATACCTGCAGTACTAACGCCTCCTAAGCATCTGGGTCTGCTCCCGTTTGCTGTGTGGTGCGGCGTTGCAGGAAGGGACAAATGAAAGGGACCGCACGGACGCCGAGATGGTTCACAGGAAGGGAAAGGCACATTATCTGTCCACTTTCTGTGGACATCTGACCCTCGTCGTGAGGGAAGGGAGGACTGGGGAGTGAAAGTGGAAAGTGAGAAAGAGGGGGAGTAATTTCGGCCGCCTGGGCATCTTTGACGTGCGCTGATATCGCACAACACACGGACTCCTCTTCGTTCCGCCTCCATCGAAACGCAGCCGCCGCTGTCGGGATCGAACCCGGGTCCTCCGGTACAGCTAGTAGACGGGCGTCTTGCCACTGCACCATCTCGATGGGGCTGAATAGGGTCTATAGGACCAGCACCGTATTTACGAATAGGGTGTATAGACCAACACCGTGCTTACAAACAAAGGGGCCGCTCGTGGCGCCGCAGCCGACTGGGGGGTGAAAAGAAGGCTAAGTGCCCATAAAAATACATGGAACCGAAATATTTCAAAGAAATTTTCTCATTTCTCTACGCAGCTATGATGTCGTTATTCAGTACAAAGCTACCATGAGCATCCTAGAACAGATCGTGAAAGTATAAAACCTCATTGCTGAGGCGAAGTATCCTTAAAACACCGTGAAACGTTTGGGGGTATGAGTTGGGACAGCGATCCATAGAAACACACATGTAAACACACTTACCGGATTATTTTTCTTGTTTTGCAGAGCACCAGAAGTGGCGGCCGGCCTTTAAACGTTGCCCAGCGCTTTGAAGTATGAGACAAAGTATGCTGCCTCATTGCGGAGGCAATCTACTTTTAAAACTCCCCACATAACTTATGTTGTAATTCCGGATACCCCCAAAAGGCTCACTGCAAGCTGGGCGCAGCGAATCGCGCAGTTTTGTTCACAGTTTGATATGTTGATGCGTGGGTAGATTACCTTGATAATATTGTCGCTCAAGTGATACATCCTAGACAGAATTACATTTAAAGAGCAGTTGTCGAGCACCGTACGGAAATGTGAACCGAACACAAATCGCGAAATTGCAACAGGCGACGGTGCAGCTGGCGATACCCACCGCGGCCGCCTCCAGCTCCGGAGCGTCTGCCAACTTTGGTAGTGTATGGTCGTCTGCAACTGTGCGGGGTCATTTTATCGTGCTGTGAACAGTTCCGTAAATCGTCGGACTTGCAGTACTTGCAAGGGAATGTGGTGTGCGCTGAAGCAATGTCGGACTACGGGAAAAGCTTGTCCGAATCGCGTAAACAGCGCTACTAAAAGAAGCTTTGCATTAACGGCGTCGTGCACCTGGACGCATGACTCTGCCTGAAATCACTTTGTCACCACATGCTTGTATTGCGCCGCAGCTGTATATATGTTTATTTTAATACTTGATGCCTCTACTTAGCCACGATCGATGATTTCAGAACGGAATGACGTCGTTCCTGTTCCGTTTCATTCCTCTCTATTTACAAAATGAACCTTGTCTCGACGGTATCAATTACTGCATTAAGCGGCTCATGTGCGCCACCAGCACTTGGCTTTTTTTTTTACTTCCGCCATACAACAAGGCTTCGGGGCGTGGTACAAAACTTTCATAAAAAAAAAAAGCCGCTTGGGCGTTTCGCTCCTGGTTCGTCTGGAAACGCTCCGAACATATTTATTGATAAATGTGCTTTACAGAGATTTGAGACGTGAAATCTTGTTGCGCACATATATTCATGGTCTTAAAATAATGCACCAGCTCTTAGCAAACGACTGCTTTTGTAGGCGGAAAGTCAGTTTCTTTGCGAACGGTTCTTTACAGATAATTTGTATGGGCCGCGCTACCGCAATGCATTTCTAACTCGTATTCTAGACAACAAGGGTTTTAAAAGTAAATTACATCTGCAATGACGCAGCATACTTTGTTATCATCATCAGCCTGACTATACCCCCTGCAGGGCGAAGGCCTCTCCCATATTCCTCCAATTAACCCGGTCCTGTGTTAGCTGCATCCACTTGACCCCTGCAAACTTCTTAACCTCATCTGCCCACCTAACTTTCTGCCGCCCCCTGGTACGCTTTCCTTCCCTTGGAATCCAGTTTGTTACCCTAAGTGACCATCGGTTATCCTTTCTTCGCGCTACATCTCCGGCCCATGCCCATTTCTTCTTCTTGATTTCTACTAGAATGCCAGTGACTTGAGTTATTTCTCTGACCCACTCTGCACGTTTCCCATCTCTTAACGTTATCCCTAACATTTTTCTTTCCATAGTCCTCTGAGTTATCCTCAACTTAAGTAGAACCCTCTTTGTTAGCCTTCACGTTTCAGCCCTATAGGTGAGTACAGGTAAGATGCAGCTGTTGTATACTTTCCTCTTGAGCGATACCGGTAAGCTGCTGGTCATAATCTGCGAGTGCTTGCCAAATGCGCCTAATACTTCCAGTGCTTCGCTACCTAACGTAAACTGTTGTTCCTTCCCTAAGCTATTGAACATTACCGTAGTCTTCTGCATATTGATTTTCAAGCCTACCGTTCTACTTTTCCTGTCATTCACTTCTTTGTCATACACATTCTTTGTCATACACCTCTTCAAAGCGCTGTCAAACGTTGAACGACCGGGCACCATTTCTGGGGCCCTGTGAAACGAGAAAAATGTTGCGATAAGTTTTGTTTAGATGTGTTTCTATGGGTGGCCCTCTCCACTCACACCCCATACGTTTCGCGGTGTTTTAAATATACTTCACCTCGGCAATGAGATTTCATACTTTTACGATCTGTTCTAGGATGTTCATAGTTGCTCTGTACCGAATAACGACATCATAGGTGCCCCGTGAAATTAGAAAACTGCTTAGAAATATTTCGGTTCCTTATATATTCTTACGGGTGCAAAACCTACTTTTCACCTCCAGTCGGCCCAGCCTTGCGACAGATACGTCACCGCATCGTGCGTACATCACAGATCGGTGTTGGTCTATATGCATGAATCTCCTGGTGACGTCATGACCTGTCGTGACGGTATGTCGCGCGCCCCATGTCGAACACAACCAGCATTTCATTGAAGGCATCAAAGTTCACCGGCGTTCTATAATTCGTTTACAGGAAAGGAAAGGCGCAGTATTTGTTACTCGCGAAATCCCGCTAACATCCTCGCGGTAGACAAGGGGAACTGCGAAGAGCGTTTCACGATCCGGGCCCTCGAGCCTCTCTGCCGGTCTATCATAAATATTGAACGTATAATTGGTTTTATGCTACAGTCAGCACAGGTCAAAATGCTGGCATATGCAGATGACATCGCTGTATTCTGTTCAAGCAGAGAAAGCATTCAAGAAGTTACTGTCCTTGTTGAAAAATTCTGCCGACAGACAGTCTGTGAAGTAAATTGGGAAAAAAGTGCCGGTTTCTGGCATGGAGACTGGGATGTTACGCCTGAATACTTTTCTCGTTTGCAATGGTCAAAATTGCCGACCCAGTATTTAGGCGTGCCGCTTGAATCGTACCAAGATCCCACCCCTTTCTGGGCTGGCCAAGCGGAGAGGGCGAGAGAGAAAGCTGATTCATGGCAGGGCAAGCCGTTGTCAATGTTCTCACGCGCTTATGTGTGGAATGTTTTCCTTGTAGCAAAGATATGGTACGTAATGAATGTGCTTTCGGCGACGCGTGTTAGCATTAAAAAAATTCATCGTGTCTTAGCCGTTTTCATGTGGGCATCAACATGGGAAAAGTGCAGCAGAACCAACCTCTTTCTTCCTGTTAAGGCGGGGGGCTTGGGCCTTGTGCATCTCTTTTTGCGACAGGTTGTCTCGCGTTTTTTTTCCTTCGTGATCAAAACGACAAATTCTTGAAGACGGTCATGCAAGTACGACTGTGTAAAATGCTTCCAGAATACGTTGTCTGTTCTGGTGAGAATATGAATGGCGCTTTAAAAGGGTACATGCGCGAAGTTGTCTTGTCTTTCAGAATGTTGCATGCGCGTTTTTCAATGGAATACTTGAGCAAAGTGTGTAAGAAGAAGCTGTACAAAGATCTTCTGGATGTGACGATACCGTTGCCGATTTACCGTGAACCACACCGTGGAGGCCCCGGACAGGATGTCTTAAAGCGTGTGAAAAAGATGCCAGTTAGGCCTTCAGTTAAAACGTTCTTCTTTAAGCTACATTCCAACACATTACCCGTTAAAACCTGGTTACATGAAAGAGGCTTATTCGTTCCCTGGACAACAGACTGTCTCCTTTGCAAAAAACCAGAGACAATCGAGCACGTCTTTCTGGATTGCTGGCACCCAGTCTTTCACTGGGATGTTCTCCAGAGAACACTAAAGAAAGACCTTCCGTTAGATCCGTATGGCATACGGTTCCTTCCAGTCGAGAGTGAGGGTATTCCTTTGGATTTAGTCATGGTCTTGGGCCTCCACAGCCTGTGGAAAACAAGGATGCAAGTGCAACATGCAGATATCAACACGCGTTCTGTACGCGAGAACTTTATCGAGAGTCTGCTGCTCCTTAGAGAAACGTATCGGGTGCTTTCTGATCCACCTGACTGGATCAGTGTGCTCGATGAACTGGCTGTCCTCAAAAAATTTTAAACCTTTCGTGACAGCCGAAGTCTGGTTGTTGCGAGTTTTACCATTATTGTGGATTTTTTTTGAATTGATGTGAACTCAAAACAGGCAATAAAGAAAAAAAAAGGCGTGGAGCCGTTGTTAAAGCGCTTGGCTGGGGATCCAGGGGATGGCGGTTCGATTCCCGATGGAGGCAAGGTTTGTTTTTATTTATTTATTTATTGATACTGCAATCCCAGTGTTGGGATTTTAGCAGGGTGGGAATACAAACTATGTAGTTTAACTGTAGTTTATTAATGTATTTTTAACTGTCGCTCTCGAAAGCATGGTACCTCCGCTGATAACGATGAGGCATTAAAGGCTTTGGCCTTGAAGTGGTCCGTTTCCAGCCGCATTACGAAATCAGACAAGTTCGCGAATCCTGCAGCATCGGATGCTGCGAGCTGCCGGCAGCGAGCGCGGCGGACGGCCGCTCAGTCCGGGCACTAAATTCCCTGGTCTTCGTTAGGAAGGAAAAACTTTATTTAGCCCTATAGTACTTTGGCGGCTTTGGAGACGTCTTCAGAGGTGTCTCCATAGTGCCCACAGGAGTTTTCTCCGTCGACCTCGTTCAATTTTAGGCTACTTGTTTCGCATCGACGCTACGGCAGACGACACTTGGGGACTGAGCAGCTATGTAGTAAACGGTCTACTTATAGAACGGTCTTACTGTCAATCCCTTTGTCTCACAATGAAATTAAGGGACGATTAATTACTACGACGACGCTTTAGCGGAGGAGCTAAGGTATAAAGAAGAGCGGCTGCTGCTGCACAGCTGTGAAGAGAAATTTACTTTTATCACAGTTATCACTCCTATTAGCATCTCGGTACCAGTCAGCGATCCTCACTAAGGGTTAATTTTTGGCACTGATTCATTCCTGAGCCTATTATTTAAGATAACAATAAATCTTAGCACGCTTTGTTGAAGCGTAGCGCAAGGGATCCAACGTACGGTTTGCGGGCGACGCGGCCGGCGCGGCCGGCGCGGCCGGCGCGGCATGGGGATGCATGCAATGTTGCCTTCGGACGATGCTTAATTGAGTGCGCTGTGGCCGCGCGAACCGTACGGCATTCCAGACACTGCGTTATAAATGGCTACTGCAAATGCCGCTTCGTTCTGTTGATCACCGTGTACACTTAATTGGTAATGGTTGACGTAGCCGAGAATGGCGACGAGCTGTGTAAAGTGAGCCGCGACTCATATTTAAATTCGGTAACCTCGGCTAAACGTAACGGCAATGAGGCCAGCCGTGCAACTGGGATATTAACTTAATTATAAAGGTGTGAGAACAACGGCAGAACAGCACCCGACTTCAGTAGCGCTGACTTAATTAGGATCCCAAGTTGACGCAATCACTGCCAAGATTTAGTGGTCGTCATCGGCACGAAAATCATCCAACCAATCTGATTTAAAAGGCAACAATTTTTATTCTTTTCATTTAAGAGATATTTTTGTTTTCATTTGCGGTGAAAGTTTATCTTCCGGGAAACTATGAAGCACCATGTCTCCTGTACCACCAATGTTCGCACAGTCGAAAGCGGTGCTGATCTACTAGTCGCGTTACGCACTCTTTCTAAGCTCACGGAACGAAATCCCCTGCGCGAAACTTGCGCGCGATAGTTGTGCGCGGCATCTGTGCGTCGAATTTGTGCGTGGGATCTGTGCGGGGATGTGTCACTTGCTAATAAGAGATGTCTGAGGAGGAAAATGGGGATAAAAACTATTGACGGTGATGGTAATGAATACAAGTTAAACGATAGTTATCAATAGAGTTATTGAATGATGGTGATGACTAACAAAATGATGATGATTACAGAACGACCAATATATCAGACGATGACTAGTAATGGCCGCAACTGACTGGAACTGAGTAAATGTGTTTAGTTATGAGTGTTAATTAGCATGATTCCGCACGACTACGGAAAGAGGAAGAGGCAAATGATGACAGGCAAATGATAGGAGAGTATGGGCAGGCTTTCGCCGTTTTCCTCTTAAAAAATATTTAATAAGAGACTCTCTAACTTTATTTTAATGGCACGAGGGAAATGCTTTTCGAACATTGAACACGTTTACTTTACAACTCGGCAAAGGAGGCGCACTGTCGGAAAGTGTCGAAGCGCGGGGCGCGCTGCTCTGCAATATATAGCTGCGTGTCTGCTGGTCGACCTCGTGGAACCTTTGAACACGCGAAATCTTTAGAACAGAATGACCGAACTGGAGAAAGACGTCACCAGCAGCAGATTGTGCTGAGCCGTTAATCTCCAAAGCTCTGGATGGAGCGGACCAACAGTGCAAATCACGCCATCGGCTTTGCCGGCCAGCATTCCAAGATTGACGTCACATCCGCCTGTTCCCTAAATTCGGCGCCCCGCTTCCGCCGCTCCCGGCAGCGAAAAGAGCGTGCCCGCGGCACTTTTTCTAACAAGTGTGAGCCTTCCACGGGTCTTCTTTCATTTGTACATACCATAATCTTCTTTCTTTTGTCCCGCTGCGCCGGCTTCAGCACGCGCCTGGGTTCACCATCAGATTAAAACGCTGACACGGCGTACCTTACCTTGCCGTCACGACTTTGGCGTCTCGACCTGGCCTTCTTTCACAAGTGGTGGAGGTGAAATTTGATCCCCTTGCTGCCTTGTGCCCTGCCTCTCGCTGGAGCTACGTTCCGGTCGCCGTTTGGCAACAACCACCATCGTTATGTCAACCGAGAGCAGTCCCGACCTGGCCGGACCCTCTACCTCGGCTACACCGCCGCTTCCCACTGTGCCCACACGACAACGCGACCCGCCGCTGTTCGCCGGTCGTCGCGACGAGGACGTGGATGACTGGCTTGACACTTATGAACGCTGCAGTGCCTACAACCGGTGGGATGACGCTTTAAACTTCCTCAACGCGTTTCCTTCTACCTTATTGAGGTCGCCAGGAATTGGTTTATCAACCGCGAGCCCCACACCACTAACTGGCCCACCTTCAAAGAGCAGTTCCGCCAATACTTCGCCGACCGGGCAATTCGGACTGAGATCGCGAGTAACAAGCTCTCTTCCCGTCTTCAAGGTTCCGATGAGTCGTATATGCGTCTTACATAGAGGCCATACTTTCACTTTCCCACCATGCCTGAATTTGAACGCGTGCACCATGTCATGAAAGGAGTCAATTCTGTGGCTTATAACATCCTACGTGCCCAGAATCCATGAAGTGTTGATTCCATTATTACGACCTGTCAACGCCTCGAACAGCTGCAGTCCTCCCGATTGCAGCCCGGCTCCTTTACTGGCCCGCCCTCTACTGACTTCGATCTACGAGCCCTAATTCGAGCGATAATCCGCGAGGAGCTCCAAGCCTTGAGCCCTTTCTGCCGGCATGGGTGTGATCACTCTTCTTCTAATGACGCCAGCCTCCGCACCATCATTAAAGAACTGGCAACTATCACCTACCCTGTCGCACCTGACCCTCCTGCATCTCGTACAGCGCCGACTTATGCTCACGTTGCTGCATCCCCTCCTCCTTTTGTCCCCCCCCCCTCCTCCCCCCCCCCCCCCCCCACGACAAGCACCGCCCTACAACCACATCAACGCCATGACGACGGCTCAGCCTACGCCACCCTATTACGCACCTTTGCGCCCCTCTCGCCCAGTGTGCTACTACTGTGGTATCAGAGGACATATATCCCGCTTCTGTCGTCGACGCATTCAGAACGAGCGGCGTGGTTACGATGCCTTCGAAAGTGATGTACCCTCATATTATCAGCGACGACTTATTCCCAGCCCACCTCGTCGATCCTCTCCACCACCGGTATCCTCGTCTGAACCAAGTGGCGCCCATGTATCCCGACGCCGGTCCCTTTCCCCATACCGCCGCTCTGTTTCTTCACTTCGACCAGCAACAACTGTTCCTGCCCGTCATTCGGAAAACTAAGGGATGCAGTTTCCGGAGGTGAAACTGCACTCTGCGAAATTACCAAAAGTCCTCATCGCCCGTACAATATGGTTTCCGTGTTAGCTGAAGGATTACCGGTCGAAGCTTTGATTGACACAGGGGCTGCAATTTCTGTTATTCGCGCTGATTTGTGCCACCGTTTGCGGAAAGTAATGACACCATATGATGGACCTGAACTTTGTGGAGTAAATGACGTCCCTCTACATCCTTCAGCTTTAATGTTATGCCCTTGGGCCTGTGTAACGCACCAGCGACATTTGAAAGGATGATTGATACGGTACTTCGTGGCCTAAAATAGAGAACCTGCTTATGTTACTTGGACGACATTGTTATCTTTTCGGCAAATTTTATCGACCATCTCACGCGCCTGAATAAAGTCCTGACGTGTCTTTCTTCAGCGGGCCTTCAGCTCAACATCAAGATGTGCCACTTTGCACAGAAGGAAATTAAAATATTGGGACATCTGGTTAGCCGTGACGGCATTCGTCCAGACGCAGATAAAATCAGCGCGGTCTTGAACTTTCCTCGTCCGCAACGGACTGTAGATTTGCGCAGTTTCCTCGGCCTGGCGTCATATTTCCGGCGTTTCATAAGGCGTTTTGCAACCATTGCTGCGCCACTTCATGAACTACTTAAAGCGCGCAGCTCTTTCGTGTGGACTGAACAGTGCAACACTGCTTTTACCGTCCTAAAGCACGCCCTCACATCAGATCCTGTTCTTGGCCACTTCAGCGACAGCGCTCTTACCATCCTGCACACTGATGCCAGTGGTCACGGTCTTGGCGCTGTCCTTCTGCAGCGCGATGCAACTTCGCGTGAGAAAGTCATTGCCTTCGCTAGTCGGACCTTGACTCCAGCTGAGAAAAACTATACACCATTACCGAGCAGGAATGTCTTGCCGTCGTCTGGGCTGTTAAAAAGTTTCGCCCCTACCTCTATGGTCGGCATTTCACAGTTGTGACCGATCACCATGCTCTTTCCTGGTTGTCTTCACTGAAAAATTTGACAGGGAAACATTTCGACTCCGTTTATAAATCGGGTCGCCAACACCAAGACGCCGACGCTCTTTCTCGCTGCCCACTTACGGAATCAGCCTGCTGTTTTTCTTCGCAACGCATTTCCACCTCTGACCACAGCCGACCATCTCTTCCCCCGACGCATATCACAACAGTTTCTTTTGACGATTCTGAGCCCAAACATGCACTCCGCTCGCAGCAATTAGCTGATGCCTACTGCCGGCCCATCATCGACCGCCTTATCAGCGCTTCGAACCCGCCCAATGCTAGGCTTCGCCGACAGCTTCGCAATTTCAAACTCGAAGATGGCATACTACGCCGCTACGTGTATTGCCCTGATGGAACTCGTTAGCTCTCAGTCGTGCCGCGTGCGCTTCGCCCACGTATACTGGCGGCTTTCCACGATGACGCTACTGCAGGTCACCTTGGTTTTGACAAAACATATGACCGCGTGAAAAGACGATTCTTTTGGCCTGGCCTATCTTATACCGTAGCTAAATACGTCGTTTCCTGCCATCTGTGCCAACGTCGCAAGCGGCCCACTTCTTCGCCCGCTGGCCTCCTACAGCCTCTTCCATGTCCCGCCACGCCATTCGACGTAGTCGGCATCGACTTATATCGTCCCCTACCTCTCTCCGATGGGGGTAACCATTGGATTATAACAGCTGTCGACCACCTTACACGCTACGATGAGACAGCCCCTGTACCGACTGGTTCCGCCGAAGAGGTAGCTAATTTTTTTTGCGATCAATTGTCCTGCGTCATGGCGCTCCTCGGGTGCTTCTAAGTGACCGCGGGACGGCCTTCTTATCGACAGTCGTTGCCGAAGTTCTTCATGTGTCATCCACTCTTCATAAGACAACCTCAAGCTACCATCCCCAGACTAACGGTCTGACTGAGCGATTTCATCGCACTCTATTCGATATGATATCCATGTACATCACACCGGATCACCGAAATTCTACCATTCGTCACATTCGCCTATAATACAGCAGTACAGCGGACTACCGGTTACTCTCCGTTTTCCCTCTTTTTTGGCCGTCCACCCACTACAGTGCTCGGCACTTCCTTCTTCTCTACGCCCGACTACTCCTCATCAGTACCAGCCCAGTTCTTATCCCGTGTGGCCAGATGCCGTCATCTTGCCCGCCTCAACACAGAAGCGTGCCAGGAAGACCGCAAGAGTCGCTACGATTCTACGCATCGTGCGGTCTCTTTTCGTCCCGGTGACGAAGTCCTGCTTTACACACCACTGCGCGCCCCTGGCCTTAGTGATAAATTTCAGTTTGGCTATCTTGGTCCCTACAAGGTCATAAACCAAACTTCCCCCGTGAACTACCAAGTCACACCTGTTGATCCCCCAGCCGATCGACGCCACCGTGGAACTGAAATTGTTCATGTCCCCCGCTTGAAGCCGTTCGTGCGTCGCGGTGCATCGGTTGGTTAGGGGCGGCCAGGCTGGCCGCTTCCGACTCCCAGGGAAGATTGTGTGAGCCTTCCACGGATCCTCTTTCATTTGTACATACCATATTCTTCTTCTTTCTTTTGTACATACCATCGTCTTCTTCCCGCGGCTTCGGCTTCACCACGCGCCTGGGTTCACCATCAGATTAAAACGCTAACACGGCGTACCTTGCCTTGCCGTCACGACTTTGGCGTCTCGACCTGGCCTTCTTTCACACAAGCAATTCCGGCTTGTCTATAGGCAGAATTCTGCAAAAATTTAAACAAATGATGAATAAGGCCCCTTCCTTCTAACCACTGCACTTCATGCAATTTGTTCATGCAATTTGAAAACCGTTTCAACTTTCCTTTAACGCTTTGGCGTCAGTAATGAACGGTTTCATTAAACTTCGTGACGAGGGACAGTTTTTTACGGAATCCAAGCTGTGTAGCGTCACAATTTTACCGAAGTTATCGACAATACTTTCCATCTTTTCATCGATTAGATGCAGGGCTGCATGTTTAAGCCGGGCGGCTAGCTCGACGAGTATTTCGTATGAAATCTAAATCTCTATCTCTGTAGGGCCAAGGGTGTCCAAAATGGTGCTAATGTCTTATAATTAGTGACCCGACTTTTTGAGACTGAAACCCAGCATATACTTTCTCATCCTCAAGCACTTTGTATCCATGAAAAAAAAAAAAAAAAGAACTCCTCTTTCTTGGTGTAGGCGGGTGCTCAACAAACGTGTACGAGTGCCATTTGATTGGGAGAGCAGAGCTTTTAAATTTTTTAATGACGGGATAGCTCTCGCCATCGCTGAATTTCCGCTGCTGCTCTCCTGAGCACCAACGGAGTGTAGTTCGCATACACAGCTAGCGGTTGAGCAGCGTGATCCAAATACGAAAAAATGTTGGCCACCACTTTTCCGCAACGTGCATCGCCCCTGAGGGTAAACGGTAACAGTAAGTGTTCAAGCTGCTCCAGTTTGCATGTCAGGGTCATGATCCAGATAATGAAACGAGCCAGCTCGAGACGATGCGGCCAGCTGCGGCATCCTGAAATTTTCTTTGTTATGTCGGCTTATGCGCCATCTGTTTATATAGACCGGGATCAGCAATCGACCTCGGGGCCATGTAAAAGTTTGTTATTCAGGTTGTCGCAAGATCGGTCGTCTGCAGTGCCTGCTTGCAAATGCATTTCTACGGGCGTTTGAATACAACAAATGAATGGCGAATTTTAAGTTAGATGTAATTATCTTTGGGTAATGATACCAAGCCACACCGCTTAAACAGCACGCTTTTTGCGCGCACGGATGCTCTGACAATTGGTTAAAGAATGGACTTAGATATTTGCTGCCGGGGCAGGATTTCAGCATTGCGCAAGACGAAACAACGTACGATGTTTGTTCTGTTCTCCTATACCACTGACCCGCCAGCGTGGGACGTTCCAGCCATCATTCGATAAATTTTGTAGATTATTCTTTAGTCAGAGTCGATATTAGCAAAGCAGGTAACTGCCTACTCCTCAGGCGGCTGCCTACTAATTTCGACGCCTTCTCGATTAGGTTGCGTTTCAGCACCTCTTAAAACCTGCATAGGATGCAAGTAGTAATAAGGGAGCAATTACTCTTTGACATGCACCCAAGCGCAGGCTTGGGTGCAAGCTACCAACAAATATATTATCTACGCTTATTACAAATCTACCTTAGGGGATTACTCTAAATATTCGACCAGAAGGCAAGTAGTTTTAGCCAAGCTCAAATGTATATGAATAGTGATAGAGCTTATAATTGAACGCTAACCGAATATTTTACTCATTCGTGATAATTATTGGATGTACTTCTACGAAGGGAGTTATATAGCTCGAAAAAGTGAAGTGCTAGCACAATAATAGAGTCGTATACTCATGGCTATTGGTGTCAAAATAAGCAAACATTGCTGTATTTGGATGTGCGCTAATATATAGCTAGCACATAAGCTCTACCACCGTTATGTTATGCATATAAAAATACCTTGTCACCGATGACGACAGAGAATATTACATATCCCTGTTGGTGAGATGAGAGGTGCGAGAGCTACAGATCAGCCTCTTTCGAGACTGGCTGTGAAATTAGTTTTGATGAAACAGTCTGTGCCTTTATAAGTTGCCCTATCATGGATGAACCTTGGATAAGTTTTGTAATGAGAATGGACTGCGTCATGGCGCTGAGCACACACACGCAGAGCGATCCCGATAGCGTAATCAGCGCCGTCAGAGTCGACTCTGTTTCAGAGAGCGGCAACGGCACGCTATCCCTGGTGCCTACCATGGGTGGCCTGCGTGGGAATGGAACCAGAAGAAATTAGAGGTATGGCGTGAGAGCAGGCAGTGGTACAAAATTTCATATCTTCAAACCCATACATTTGGCGATTACAGGACTCCACGTCAAAAATGGTTGAAATATGCAGGCTTCCCTATAACATCACTGATCCATAAAATGTTCTGGATGGCGCTGGCATTAAGCAGCTTCCAGGAAAAAGTTTTTGTTAAGTGGAGAGCGCCGACTGCCTGCAGTGCTGTGTCAGGGGGCGGGTTGGCAGCCTAGTTTATACAGTATAGTACGGGGAGAGTAGGTGTATTCCCCGCGCGCGTACTTGTGTCGCAGTTTCCGTGAAGCGGCTTTTGCTTGTTGAGTTTGGCATGAATAGTGGCAAACCACGCGTTATTAAGCCACATTCAGATTGTGCTCAATGTGTCTCTCAAACTGGTGGTCTTGGTTAGTTCTAATCACCATATTATTAAAACGTCTTACTGGGCGAGTTGGTGCATATTCTACATTATAAAGTTAGAGCGCAAAAAAACAACAACCACACATAGGCAGAATAACGACACACAACACAGAGCGCTTGTGTTGTGTGTTTTTATTATGTCTGTGTGTGGTGGTTTTTGGGCTCTAGTTTTCATAGTGGTTCACCGCGCTAACACCTAGAACGACAATAAACACAACACCACGGAGCGCGAACTAACAACTGGTTTTAGTGGAAGAAACGGAAGTCATTTTATACACAAAAAACGTGATCGTCATCAGACAAACATAAAACACGAGTAAACCTGAGGAAAACAATCATCGTAGACATCAAAGGCATACAGCTAGACACACTCATCGCGATAGCTTAAGCAGATCAACGTCTTTCGCAGACAACGACAGCAATACATAGCTGACGTTGTATCAAAATGCGAAATTACAGCGGTTTTTTCAAACTGAGGCTGGCATTTGCAGTGCTGATAATGCGTATCCAGCTTTCCTGTATTCGCGATGGATTTGCAATTGTAGGCATGCTCACTTAGCCTTTTGTTTATGCAACGGCCCGTTTGGCCGACATACTTCGTTCCGGATGAGAGGAGAATGAAATAAACCACGCCGGTATCGCTTTTGACGTATTTCATCTCATGGTTGGTGGTGCAACACAGTTTGGGTGTCTTATCAAGTCTTTTTATTTTCGCGCGCAACCCCGATAGCGTTTTGGGTGCCGTGAACACTACAGGAGCATCGTGCCTGGCCGCAATCTTTTTGAGATCGTGCGATAGTCCGTGCACGTGCGGGATGACAGTCGGACGCGTGATCATCTTGGAACCCTCAGGATAATTTTTTTCTTATATTTTTTTGCCGTCAATGTTTTTAGAATTTTTTTAGAAATCGAGACCAGGCGGATATTCGGTTACCCGCCGACTTTCAACCTTGCAACATGTTGGCTAAGTCCTTGCTCTACCTTATGTACATATGAATTCCTGATGCTCTGAATTATACTTGCGTTGGCGATGGACCGTTTAATTAAATGTGAGTGTCCGGAATCATATCTTAAAATCACCTTCTCTCCTTTTGTCTTGTACAGCCAACAATGCGGAGAAGTTATGGGATAGTTTCCTTTCTACACGCTACCACACTCCTTTTCGGGGGGCGAATTTCCTACAGCTTGGTTGGCAGGTGTCACGTTGCAGTAATCGAGGTGAGGGCCTGTAAGATGGCCAGAAGGTTTGCAGATTGTAGGTCATGTAAATAATCTGTGCATTTCCAGCTTTATTTTTTTTCGCTCAGGTTTCCTAATTGACTGCATCTGTCTAGATTTTTATAAAGCATTTGACGAGGTTAACCACAGTCGTCTACTACATAAGCTCCGATGCCTTAACATTGATACAACTGTATATGAGTGTATCGATTCCTTTCTAACCGCATTCAATTCGTTGCTGCTAACGACACTGAAAATCCTCTTGAATCCTCAAATCTGGGGTGCCTCAAGGATCAGTTCTAGGCCCTCTCTTGTTCTTAATCTACATAAACGACTTACCCGATGAAATTGCTTCCCATTTATGTTCGTTTGCAGATAATTGCGTGATACACCGCAAAATGACCAAAGGCCCTAACACAACAGAAACTAGTCGGCTTCAAGCTGATCTGAATTATGTGATTAACTGGTGCTGTACATGGCAAATAGAACTTAACATTAAAAAAATGTTAATCAATGCTTATTTCCCGCTTTAACACTCCTTGTTCAACATACGTACGAAACAATTTTACTTTATAATCCGTAAACTCATACCGCTACATTGGTTTTCACATTACTAACACAATGTCCCGAAAACCACACATAGAAGTCATCACATCCAAAGCCAATAAAACTCTAGGTTACCTGAAGCGTAATGTTTTCCTAGAACCATCTTCGCTAAAAAGGAAACTTTACAAAACATTTGTTTGACCACAGTTAGAATAACCTTCATCAATATGGGACCCACATCACACTACATTAACTGAAGCATTAGAAGCTAACAAAATCAATGAGTCGGTTTCATACTCGCCAACAGCATTGCCAGTGACACAGAAATGAAAGCAGCTCTAAACACTCAACCGTAATCCGTAGGAAGATAGCGCGCATTTTTCGCTTTCCCAAAATTTATTTTCACAACGCGACACTCCGATCATCTTAGATTCATCCATCTTCATTTCTTTCTGCTTGCCATGATCACCAGCACAAAGTTCGCATTTCATCTTGCAAAATGGTTACTTTCGCCAAATACTTCATCTGAACGGAATAATTTGCCTGCATCACTAGTTAATATTAAAGAGCCCGCCCTTTTTAAAAATTCGTTAAATAACTCGGTAAACTGCTCCTGAATGACGTCATTGCTGTTCACATTCCTGTTGTACTGGGCCCCATTTACCTGCCCTTTTTATCAATTTGTTTTTATCATTGCTCGTTCAGGTTTTGCGTTTTCTTTCGATCTATTAGTTCATACAAAGTTTCATACTTTTAGTTTGGTACGTTTGCCATGATTCTTTCAAATGGTACTTTTGCTGTTGTTCTACGCCTTTTTGATTTGCTATTTCTTTAATAATTTTGTTCGCCCCTCTCCTCTATAATGTGTTTTTACCCTGAAGGTACTGTAAATAAATAAGTATTAAGGCGATGGCCATTAATGGCTCATGCTCACGGATCGTGTCCGTCTGTCTGTCCGTCCGTCCTTAACGCTTCCGTTACGTGGGAGGGGGTACCTGGCAGCTCACATGGCCGAGCAGTAACTTGACGTATGGCTTCCTGACATTACGTTCGGCAGGAGCTGCCAACTCGGGCTCTCCATTCATATGGGAGAGTGATTTGAGAATCAGCCTGCCAAGACCCTTGCATTTACTTTATCCCTAGGTCACGCAGGCACGTTCATACAGCTCGGTTAAAGCGGGGCTTTATTTGTTGGTTGGCAGCTTACGCTATCGCTTCATCGCGAACTTGGGAGTGAAACCAGAGCGAAGAGGTGGAGGATTTCGGACCACAGCGCGATAGAGGCTTTCGCCTCATGGCAGCTCAGTGATCCAAAGTCCCCCCTAGAAGTTTTTACTCTTGGTGTCTCTGGAGTTTTCATCTATCGTCACAGCTACTGAAGCATAGCGGCTTAACAGGGTGGCAGGTCGACCAGGACTGCAGCGGAAAGGAACAACAATTTAATCTATCGTTACAGCACTACAGCGCAGCTACATCCGTGGATGGCAGGTCAAGCAGGAACGCAGCAGAAAGGAAGAACAATCTATCGTCACAGCACCAGTGCATAGCTACATGAAAGGGTGGTAGGTAGGCCGAGCAGAAAAGCAGTAGAAAGGAACAACATATCGTAATCGCATCAAATCATAGCTACATCAGAGGGTGGTCGGTCAAGTAGGACACCAGCAGAAAAAAACAACTATCTATCATCACAACACTAGAGAATAGCTACATCAGAGGGTAGTAGGTCAAGCAGGACAAGAACCAAAAGCAACAAAAATCTAATCTATCATCACAGCACCAGAGTAGAGTTACATCAGAGGGTTGCAGGTCAAACAGGACAGCAGCCGAAGGCAACAAAAATCTAATCTATCATCACAGTACCAGAGTATAGTTGCATCTGAGGGTGGGAGGTCAAGCAAGACAGCAGCAGAAAGGAACAACAATCCATCATCACAGCACCAGACCGTGGCTACACCACGAAATGTTAGGTCAAGTAGGGCAGCAGTAGAAAGCAATGGCAGTCTATCGTCACAGCAGCAGAGCGTAGCTACACCGCGCGCTAGGGGGTCAAGTAGGAGAGCAGCAGAAAACAAGTACATTTTTCTAATGTTGATTTTTCACATGACTTGCCAGTAGGTACAGCTGCTGAAGTAGCGGGGGTGTGGAAAGCCTCTAGAACATGGACGTATGGTTGGAGTTGTAAAATGACCATTTGTGTTTATTGAATGTCAGCAATAAAGTAGCGGATGGTCGCTGTAAATGCAGCAGGCAGCATCTAGTGTTGCTGTACAAGCCCCGCACTTTGAACCTCCTGGAATAAAATGAAAAACCACATAGTGGTTAACTCATCAAGGCCAAGTCTTTTTAACAGCTGCTACAATAAACCATAGAATAAAGAAAGCCAGGTGTCCAAAAGTTGTAGCAACCCAACAGCACTCATAGCTCATATGTTGCTTTAAAGTGTTAAATCCAGCAATCAAGCGGCCGGGATGCTGTTTCCGTAGATCTGTGCTATAAAACAGTTCTTATGATAAAGATGGGTACATTTCTCTGTGTGACCTAACTATAAACGCAAGATATCCAAATCTATATTATATTATATTGTGCCTAGATTATGCACAATTCTTCATAGTGGCTTACTGCGACAAATACGCGCTTCTGAGCGCAAGCATCCCGCAAAATACCAGCCTTAGCTACTAAAATATTTCCAGAAAATGCTGTGATTACCATGTCCAACTAATAGTGATAGTATTATAATTCTTCACTTATCGCCGGTGTCGGAAAAAGTAGAGCAGTAGCTTTAGTAACGCACCTTTGCACAGATGCAGTATTTCTGGAAAATCCGAACCAGATGAAATTACAGACATCTGCAGAGAAGGGCCATGCACAAACGTGAACGCTTTCTTCCCCACTGCTGGCTGACCGATAAACTGTAGCCGCGCATGCTGACGTCTTGATGCACTTGGTGTAAAATTTTTGACTGTGGTCCATAAACGATGCTTGGGCGTTGATGGACAGCACAAATGCCGTAGCACTCCATAGATCTCACATCGAAAAACAGTGTCGGGATGCGATAGCAACGCTCACAAAATCGGTATATGGAGAGATGAGCCCAGACACCTCCAGCACGTGTCGGAGACATGATGTATAATGACAGTACGCGATATGTAAAAGCCAGTAATGTCTCTAGTGCACCGAAAAACAGCATGAATGGAGGGGACGACGGGTGCCGCTGCACCTGGCCACACCAGTCACCACAAAGGGGAAGTTATACGTGTGGCGATACATGAAACTTGAAAACGCACTAGATCGAAGGCTAACGCTTCGGTGGCCGGGCCGGTGGATTAGTGCCAGACTTTGCGAGTATAAGAAATGTGGAAAGAAAGGCACGAATGCGTAGAATTTTGCATTTTGATTGCAATTAACTCTCCTTCTAAAGATCTCTTTCAAATAATTCTTGCTGGAAGATAACCCTATAGTGGCATTCCTAATCCACGGCGCATAGCGAAGCTGTACTGCTAGCTCTTTAAAGCTCTCTTAAAAGATTAGCGGTTGCCTAATCCTCGTCTATCACCTTTTCTTGCAGGCTAATATTGTAACAGTTGCCCTTACTTTCAATTCCGCTACCCGCTACCTGCAGAGGACTCATAAAGAGAACCTCTACGTAAGGCACCAACTAGTTAGTACATGTTAACAGCGACAGAACTCAAAATTTGCCCACCGGGGTGGCGCATAGGTTACGACCCTCGGCTACTGTTCCCAAGGATGAGGGGTCGAATCCCGCTCTCGGCGGCCGCTTCTCGGTGGAGGTGAAAACAAGGCGGCCTTGGGCTGTGTGATGTCAGTGCACATTAAAGAACCCCAGGTGGTCTAAATTTCTGGAGTCCTCCACTACGCCGTCTCTCATAGCCTGAGTTGCTCTGAGACGTTAAACCTCCCAAACCGAACCAACTCAAAGTTTAAACATATATTCGCTTTCTTTTCGGCTGTGCCCTGTTGGAGTGCTTAGAGCTACACTGAAAATCGATTGCTGCTTCCCTCGTAGGCCAAGTGTACAAAAAGAGAAGTTTTCGGATCTATCTTTGTGGAGATGATCTGTAGGAAACCATATTGATTGCTTCATCTAGGGGCAATATTATTTCTTTTTGAAGCTTTCGCCACTGCAACATTTCACAATTTAGACTGAGTGATGCGAACATGTGATGTGAACATGCTGCGTTGTGCTAATGTAAATATCAACACCAATTTTATGTTCCAGAAGGATCATTAACTTCTTTTTCGCTGCTAACTACATGCTCAACATGTAACGTATTGTTTTTTTTTCTTTCAGGTCTCGTCGTGATGCTTTTGCAGCGCTTCCTGACTGTGTTTCAGATTTCACTGCTCGGAAGCGTTTTTCTATGGGTTGGTGTCATAGCATCATCCTTTGTTACTCACATAGAACCCATGGCACTGTGCTTGGGAGCCTTGCACGGTAAGAATAAACATTCACAGGTTACTTTATTCCTCTTTCATAGAAGATTATGTCACGAGGAGCAGTGTGACGTATTGACGGCCCTTGTGGCCACTTATGGGTGCAAGATATATCCAAGAAAACCATCGAGTACGAGATGAAACTAGGCTGTATATACTGCCCTGTTGTGATGACAATGCCATAAGCAACAACAGACAGGCGCGTAGCACTGAAAGCGACTTTTTAGTGGGCTGACTTGAGCCTGTGAAGATATAGGCAATTCGGCTGCTGTGACAGAAGTAGGCGCACTTGTTGGTCATGGAACTACAAAAACAAGCTGCATTCGGAAGCGCTCAGTTTTAAGTCGGCGTAGGAACTTTTAGATAAGCTGGCCAAATGAAACAGAACAGTCTGGAACAATGTGGAAGCGGTCGCGCTTGGCTATAATTATTCCAGATAATTCACGGCGCATCTTGAGTTACAAAGGGATAGAGCCGCGACTCGGCGGCACTGAGCGTGAAAAGCACAAGGTCGTTCTGCACGTACAGACAGAGTAGAACTGCATGCCAACTGTTCTTGGCAGCAAGAAATAGATTACGACGGTTCGCGGCACTACTCCCCGTTAAAAAAAAAAAACAGCGCCTTGATACTCCCAAAATAAACAAAGTAAACATAAGTATTAAAGGTGCAGACATCAAGTACCATTTAGCACTCGAAATGGGGCTTAAGGCGTACAAAATGCACAATTCTGGGCACGTGTGGCGCCACTGGGATACTGTCTCACCATCCGGAATGACTTCGTTGCCCAGTTGTCTGACGCGGCAAATGGCTTTATATGGGCCGAAGTACCCGTGTAACAAGTTTTCACTTAGTCCGTGACGCCAATCAACACCCGAACAGGACTTGATCCCCAATTTGTAGTCCGCGTCGCATCATCGTATAGAACGCCTCCTCGTAAACGCTGCGCCTCTGTTATTATTGAGAAATTCTGGTGCGCCATGAAGTAACAAGATTTGCTCGATAAAGTGTTTTGCGTTTTCTAGTGCAGCACTATTTGGTAGATGTTTCGTTTCAGTGTTGTAGATAAGGTAGTCGGTGGGCACGTTGACCCACTTGTTGGTCGTTGATGAAACTGGGGAGGGACCGAGCAGAATCATTCCAGTTTGCTGAAAGGGATCGTTCGAGTGTGGCATGACGCTCAGCATTCCAGCTGGTCTGGCTGGCAGCGTCCAACTTCGCCGACACTTATGGCGCGATTTGACGTAATGTGCAACGTCTGCGTTTAACCGTGGCCGGTGATAGTTTTATTGGATATGGCGCAACACGCGTGTAAACCCGAGATGCTTTGCTGTCCACACATCATGGAACGCCAGCAGAATTTTTTTCACTGAGGATTTTGCGAACGAGAATATATGTTTGTGATACGGATGGGTGCAAAGTTATTATTCACAGTGGTGTTGAGGGCGTAGGCGTGGGCTTTAGGCTGTGGAAGGCTACGCCATGTTTGGCGAGGCGTATGGCGTTGTATAGATCAAACACTTTATTTAGGCATGGCGGCCTGCTACACGAGGGAATGTCTTTGCGCTGCAGCAGCGCGTGCATCTCTCCCTCGCACTCGCACACGCAGTCTAGGTTTGGCCACTAAATTTGCTTCGTAGGGGTCCCCTGACGGGTAGGTGGCGGAAGGAGTGAGTCCTTCACCCACATTCGACCCTTTTGCCCATCTCTTCGCTAGACCAAGTCCCTTCAGTCTCGGAAAGAAGTGGACAATAGCGTTCACTGGGAGCTGGAGTAATCTTTCAATTACTAATGTGGCCGACGTTGACGGCGTGATGTCGATGAAGATACTTCAGGAGCAAGGGTTTCCAGATCAGCAGACACTACTGGAGGAGACAAGCAATTGTCACCATCAACAGGAAAATTACAACCGTCAAGCGTTGAGGAGTCTTCGGGAGTCTTCTGATTGGTAGTCTAGTAAATCATTTTTAAATTTTGGAGCCATCTTACCGGCACTATATATCTACCACGGCCTTTGTTTCACATGTGCTTCCTCAGCATTTCCTGTTATGATAGTTACGTTCTATAGCAACATCAGAACGTGGTCTTGAAGCATCTTGTCTGTGGCAGGATGGTGACCTTGATATCGGAGTTTAAGAAAGTAGCCGTATTGTAGTACAAATGGGGAGAAGTGGCTGCTTGCGTTGTTGCTTGAGTTGATGGCATGCAGTTTCTTTGAGTTTGCTGGTCCAAGAAGTTAAGTCATTTGGATGCAGCTTCCGAAGAGGGGAAATTAAAGTTTGATTTCTTCTTTCGACAAGAGCACTGCTTGCTGCAATGTGTGCAACCGAGTAGTCAATCTCTGCACCAGACACACGGCGCGGTTGTTGTTTTGGCAGATATGGCACGCGGTGACGCAGCGAGGTAATAGGCAGCGAGATTTGGTTACCAGTATCGTTCATTCAATTTGGATGAAGGAATAAGGGTGTTATACTTATGGTCTCCACCATCACGAACCACTTCCAGTACAGCCTCATACACCTTTGATAGCATTACAGCGGTTTGAGCACCTGTAGTCATATTCACGTGGTTCAGGATGTCATCAGTTATGACAATTCCGTGTTCTAATGATTTTGTAGGTGACAGGGGGCGAGGAAGATCCTGGTATTCCTAATGTTCTGTTTGACTAGCTGCTAGCGACTGGTTGGTGGTGAACTGCAGCCATAGGATATCAGCAACCACATTTTGGTGTGAAATGATGGTAATCATCAACATTAGTCGACTATACCCACTGCAGAGCAAAGGCCTCTCCCATATCTCTTCAATTATCCCTGTCCTGTGCTAGCTGCATCCATTGACCCCTGTGAAATTCTTGACCTCACTCGCGCACGTAACTTCTTGCCGCCCCTGCTGCGCTTTCATTCCCTTGGAATCTAATTTGTTAGCCTAAATGAGCAACGGCTGTCTTCTCTTTGCACTACAATCCCTGCTCATGTCGTCTTCCTAATTTCCACTAAAATTTCATTCGCCTATTTATTTCCCTTTCGTGATCAGGATCTGCGGTTACCTGTCCTAAGTAGACTGTTCACCTACAATTTCCAGTGCTTGGCTACCCATCGCAAAACTGCTGTTCATTCCCGAGTATACTCAACATTAACTTGGTTGTCTACAATTGAGTTTCAGGCATAATTTCCTGCTTTTTTGTATAGATCATCAGTCATTCTTTGCAGTTCATCCCCTGAGTTACTTATCAATGCAATGCCGCGAATCGCAGGTTATTGAGGTAATATTCATGCACTCTTATCCCAACTGCTCCCATTCCAAGTCACTGAATACTTCCTCTAAGCAAGCTATGAATAGCACTGGAGAGATCGTCTCTCCTTGCCTAACCCCTTTGTTTACTGTAATTTTGTTTCTTTATGCAGAATTATGGTCGGTGTGCAGCCACTATAAATATATTGCCCGCAGAGAAGTAAGCAACTTGGCTGCTGCAATATAAGAAATCGTGCTCGTTGGTTGCCGAATTGAGAAAGCCCGCTGCAGTCGGCCGCACTCATTTTAAAATCGTCATAAAAACATCTAGACGAACAAGCTAAAAGAAAAGTTTAATTGGCTTGTTTATCTAGACAACAATATGAAACAATGTGAAAGCTTACTGGAACGTTGAGTTAGACGAGTTGGTAAACGTTCTCATTGTAAAACAGCGATCAAGAGTGGATACCAGAACTAAGGCAGACAGGTTGTTTATTTTAATTTCACCTTCATATCCACGTGTCATGCCTCCTTCTCCATGTACCCAGGCCTCATGAAGAAAGCTGTAGTTGTAAGCTAGCGCTCGTCTAGTGTCATTGTTCTTCCGGTCCTTGGTCTTTAGTGCGCTTCATGTCCAATAACCTATTACCGTTTCCACTCTTACATGCATGGCTAGGTGTCCAACCACTACAAAGCTCAAGTGTGATTACTTACAACACGACGTGCGTTTGTGGCTCCAATTATGATGTGAATCTAGCTTGAGCATTTGTTAGAACGGAAAGGCAACACTGCCGTAGCATATTTTCCCGAATTAAGCAGCATGACAAATGCAGGCGACCTTTTTCCGTGAAATGTGTTGGCTGAGACGTGTGCATTCATTGCCTATAGAGCGATCGACGGGAACATCCAGAACAGGAGGTGTCGGCGCTAAATATGCCGCATTATAATAGGATTCGGCTTGCCACCTGTACGCGACATGAAAAGGGTATCCTGCAGCGTCTTACTATAGTGTGTGCTAAGCAACGATTTTGAAGGTGGTACTACGCTCAAGGCGACGACTGCGTGCACGCCGCCTGTTAATGGCTGCGCTTTCCAGGCTGTAGATTCCAGTGCTCTGAGAAAATATGTGTTCAATTTGCTTATTAGCAGAATTAAGTTCAAAACTATCTGCGGAAGTGAACTACACAGACTTTTAATGGATTTGCTCGGTATGCAGCCTGCGCATGAAAGCGCCCAACTGTAACCAGCGACGAGAGGAAGTAGTCGGGGCAGTAAATACGGAGGGACAGGACCCAATTGCGGGCTGAGGCGTGATATGATCAACTCTAATTGTTTAGTTGAACGCAGAATTGCCTTCATCCTTAATTATTCGCCGCTTCTGCAGGTTTCGGCCATGGTGTCCTGGACAATACAATGGCTGTTACTATAGGAATCTTCTACCGGAAGAACCGTGGAGTGGCGATGGGAGTCAAGGACTCAGGACGCACGCTCTGCGTCCTGATATTTCCTTCTGTGGTGTCCAAGCTGAACGCCCACTACGGGTTCAGAGGAGCTCTGCTGATTTGTGGAGCGCTTCTCATGAACGTGACTGCTTTCATGCTGTTGCTTCGACGACCAAAGCTCAGGCGTAGAGGTGCTGATTCGGCTCACTGCGATAACAAAGTGGTGAACTCGCCTCATTCGCGGTCGATGACAGGTGGCTGCAAGTTGAATGTATCAGTGTGCAAGAAAGTCGAACTTTCTGGAGACTGCACCAGCGGAAAACGTCAGTTCTTAAATGTAGTTAGCCTGAGCATGCTTTCACACGGTGATATTGCCGAAGATTCTTTGAATAACAAGGCCTATTTTTACGAGAATAGCGGTGGTCAAACTAAAGATGACAGTGTTTGCTTCGAGGCCAACTACCATTCCTCAGCTGTGGGTACAGAATGCTCTGACGCGGACCTTAGATTTCAGAGCACTGACACCTTAAACGCGGAACGGGCATTGCGGTGCGGTGATCCATGTCAAGAAAACCCCTCTCTTTCACAGGCAAGTTCGTTTCCCGTCAGCAAATCAAATGGGGATAAAAACATCCACACGGACGCACATTCAATTTGTGAGCTTAGTCAAAGAAATCGTGCAAAGTCATGCTGCAGCAAAGTACAGACGCTCTTGGGCGACCCGAGGTTCTACATACTTGTCTTTCAGAACATGGTGATGAATTACTGGGCAATAGTAAACCGTTCAATAAGTGTCGACTATGCCCTGGACAAAGGGGTACCAATTGCCCACGCTGAGCTAATCGGCACTTACTCTGCGGCGACCGATCTTATTCTCGGACACGTAGCAATACCGTTCCTCGCTGACCGAGGTTACCTCAAGCGGAGTGTGCTCGCTGCGCTCACCTTCGCCCTCCTGTCGGCTGCTCTGATCGTCACGACGTTCGCGCGTGGTTTGACGCAGTTCATGCTGGCTTGGATAACGGCGTCCTTCCTTTTAGCGGCGACAGTGTCTTTTTCACCGGTGCTCGTTGCTGACTGCCTCGGCGCAAGCCGAGTACCCGTAACATGGGGAATGTCCGGGCTCATTACCGGTCCTCTGCTTCTCGCCACACCGTCCATAACAGGTAAGCGTACATCTACTGCGCATTTCATGGTCACAGAGCTTCAAGCTAGGCAGCCTTATATTTAAACTATATATACGATGGTTCATGGGCGTTTTGTACGAACTGTCAATTGTGAAACAAAACGTGTTTGTGTTTCCTTTCCGTTATCCTAAGACTTCGATCGTTGTTAGGTTAGCCCATTCTTTTTATAAGGAGAATGCATTTAAAATAATGGATGCGATTCCCTGGCAAATACTCATACTAACTTCTGGGTCCAGTGAAACCTTTTCATGGAATTTTATCGGCGGTGTACCCACTTTCGGGGCCTATCATATAGGTATGAGTGAAATCGTGAAATTGCAGCGACAATGCGACTTAGGAACGAAAATTAGCTACTGTAGGCCGAATAAACGTAGAAGAAAAACAAAACGAGAAATGCGCCGGAAGATGTACTTGTACCAATTTTTTTTTGTTGCAAGGTTTTTCATAAATACAAAATTTGGAGCAGTTCACACACGGTGGTGTAGAGCACTCGAAATCAATGTTCTAACAACATTGCTCGGAACAGGATAAAAGCGGATATTGCATCATGTGACAGGTGATATTAGTGTGTGTCCTTTTTTTCTGCAGCTTTGATGGTTCAAAGAAAATACCGGCCGTTTTCTGTTTCATGGCATTTATTGAGCGTGCTGTATTAAATTAAAAAAATCACAAGTTAAGGGCTGATTGATTTGTAAAAATTACTATCAACAGTTCTGCTACCAGAGCCGTTCAGAATACGGCCACACAGACCCAGTGCCGTCTATAAATTTCATAAGGAGCTGACTTGCCACGCGTTTTCTTGCTCCTTATTGCTGGAGACTGATGTTCGAACAGCGGTGTTGGATGCCAGACTTCACATTCCGAGACCACATCAAGCGTCGTCGATAAATAAGAAAGCACATACTGCACATACTGGCAGTTAGGTTTGCGGGCTATCAGGCTGGGTAGGCCACGCACATCGGCATAACCGGGTGTAGCTTTGGTCGGCGTCTTTAGATCTTTTTATGCGAAGCATATTGCTAGAGGTAAACCACAGCCCTTCGTGACGGTTACACGCCGTGCAAAGAATGTGGAATGCTACGTCACACCACGTGATACGCTGACGTCACGACAGAGGAGAGACGGGGGTCCAGCTCGCGCCATCGGCTGCGGTTGCACGCCATGCGGACCACGTGGTATGGTGACGTTACGACAGAGGAGAGACGGGGGACCAGCTCGCGCCGTCGGCTGCGGTTGCACGCCTTGCGGACCACGTGGTATGGTGACGTCACACCACGTGATACGCTGACGTCACGACAGAGGAGAGACGGGGGTCCAGCTCGCGCCGTCGGCTGCGGTTGCACGCCGTGCGCGTCGGTGTTCTAAGAGCTTTTGCTTTGCGTACATATTCGCGTAGTGGCAATCGAGTATCGTTGGCCTGGGGGACGACATGTTCGTTGTGCGTGTCGGTAACACAGTTAGATTAGAGATGAACGAGTCATGCTATTACCTAGTTTTATGCGATGGGAAAACATTGTGCATTCCAAACCAAGGAAAGAAAAGTTTAGCCAAGTGTAACCATGGAAAGCCGAGTTTAGCAATCAATATGCTTCGCATCTGACCAGGCTTAACCAAGCTAAGCCTCAGCCATTTTTTTTCTAAACGGCTCTTCGAGTCGCCCCCACCATAATTGTTCGGCCGTCGCAAAACTTTGGGGCAAATGCTCATTGCAGAAGACCGCCAGACTGGGAAGTAAAACCAACCGCAGGAAAGATCTTGGAAGGAGGCGCGAGTTGTGGGAAGTGGTCGGTGTGTCGCGCTCCCCGCGGTTTGTCCGCACGCTGCGTTTTTGGTCCTTCTGGAGAAGCCGCCTGGGACGGTCGGAGAGTGTAGCATGGGGAAGGCTACGGGCCGAACAGGCGCAGGAGCCGACGCGCCCAAAGGGGACGCTTAATTGTTCCTTTCATTTTTTTTTGGTCGCCTCCTTCCGATGGCCAGCTGAGCGCAGGCACTGTGTGTAATCTTACAGTGAGCACAGCTGGTGGCTTCTGCGTTTGAGTGTGTTTATATTATTTTATTGCTCTTGGGAGAGTGGAATGCATGCTGTGCCTGTAAGTTGACTCGCAGCGTGCCATTGGCTATTTAGAACTTGAAAATAACTCATTGATTGGCCCCTGTAAAATGCGCTCCCTATTGGACACTGAAATGCTGTGGGAGTTGACTTAAGGTTGTTTTTTTGACACCAAGGAGACTTAGAAGAGAGACTTTGGACAGGGACTCTCGGTGGAGAGTAGGAAAGAGAGGTTCGGACCGGGTTAGGCCATGCGCTAACCGCGCTCCGAGGAACCGCTAGTAGTATAGACTGTTTTACCGAGAGCAAGCAGGAGAGAAGGAAACTACTCTCTAACCAGATTCCTTGCGCCGGTCCATTATTGCCAGTACCAAGTGGGCTTTACATCCGCACGCTTCTTGCATAGCAGAACAGCCTTGTACCTCGGTATATTGTTGTTTGAGAGGCCTAAAAACCTTTTCAGCGTCCATTTTAGTGGTAATGTCATCGGGACAGCAATGCGTGATCATGGACTGCACAAACAACCAAAGAAATCGTAAGATGATTGCCGTGATCGTATGCGGGAAGCATGCATCGACAGTCCGAGTGCTACTGTGATATGCTTCTGCTTCACCGCTTTCATCTCCATTCTGGTTTAATTCGCCTGTGAACGTTTTGTGTAAGTCAGATAGACTTAGTACCAATGACTGACTTGCGAGTTTGATGCCCATTTTGCTTCCTTCGCCGTACGTGCCCGGCGTGCACACGTGCACGCCGGGCAGGCCGTGCCTCCCACAAGCCGTCCGCGCCAACGATACGGAGGATCTTTTCCGCCAGCGCCAGAAGAGCGTGCTAAAATCTGCCCTTCACTTAAACAATAAGCCAACAGCAAAAAAAGGAAAAAAAAAATTGCTTGCTGATATCTGACCCATATCGGGTTATTGATAATTGCAATACAAACAAGTTTCGCAACACATTGCCGCTGGTGCGGCGCGCGGCTCATCGTCTGCACGCTACCTCCGCTGCTGAAGCGTCAACGAAATTTACATATTTCTTTTACTTATACAATGGGATCGGTAATAAGGCAGTTCCATGAGACAACATTCACTCCAGCGCTGAGCAATTACAGAGCGCCGTCGGATATGTGCCTTCGATGCGAAACAATTTAGGCTTAGCGACGACTAGGGAATAGTGCTCGGCGAGAGTGCCGTCGTCTGCCGTGCCAGCGGGCAGCACCTTTTTCGTAAGCGCTACTGTATGGGCTGCGAATTTGTCGTGTTCGTTAGTGGTGCAGCTGAACGCACTTTTTCGACGTTTTGCTGAACAATACGTCGTGCAAACGATGCTGCTACGACGGGACAAAGATACGATGTTGCTGCGTCGCCAAGACTCTAAAGAAAACGTTGACGGATGGTACTTTAGGCACTACTTCTTTTATGTGCTGTTCTTGAACCGTGGTTTAGCTTGAAAGTACACATTGTTGAAGCAGGTCAGCTCGAAATGGGTCGCACTTCACGATAAATAAATGCGGCGATGACTGGAAAACATCTTTCGTAGTATTTGTATTTCACGTTCGATAGCTGCCCGTACAGTTCATTCGCTTTGTGTTTGTGCGTACAGATACCATTGCGATTATAAAATATAAATGAAAATAGATGTATCGTGAAAGATAGAAGAGATGCATCCTCACAGTTAACTCTGACGAGTTCGGCCTGCGGAAGCGAAGCACAATCCTTCGCTGTCGCTCCGGCTGATAGTGCTGTTTCCAATTGCTGCCGTCACGCCAAACGGATGGCATACAGTTTGCTGGCGCGCTCAAAGAAACCACAATATAGCACTAAGGTGTCGGATAGCTTTCACGAACAGCGCGAAGCAGCACTTTTACACTGCCGCATCGCAGCATCAACAAGCACAGCACAGCCGTAGATGGCGTCAAGAGGAGCCGGAGCGGACTTTTCCAGCTTGGCTCGTACGGGGCGCCACCATCAAACTAAGATGGCTGCGCCCAGGCATCGGAACTAAAATCGTGTCGTCGGCCAGGCAGGACAGTGTGTTGTTGCGGACGCATTGTAGCCTGGCGTTCTAGTTTGCCTTTGATGGTAGCGAACACACCGGCCGTAATGTAAATAGTGTGTAAATAAATTGTTCAGTTATTCCTTTCTGACAAGAAGTCTGCCCATCTGTGTCATCTCCTCTGCAACGTGTCGCACGCCAAACGAACCGCTTCTCCAGCGCGAGGACCTGACGGTGCAAGACTACATCAACAAGAAGAGGAGGACCAAAGGTTAACTCTGGGAGTAAATGCTCCACATTTTCCGCTGTGTACTAATTTTTGCACTTGCAGAAAAAAAAGATTGCTCAGAGAAATTCTACGAGTCCTGTCCCATGGTACTTCCATTTTTGTTTCGTTCTATGAGTTGTGGCAGACGGAATCAACAACGTAGTGTTTTAGTGCTCACAGCATCGCTCTAGATAAGCGCATGTCGACTTTCAAATTAATTTTGGTATGGATATAAACGCACTGAAAAAAAAAGTCCAATGGTAACACGAACTCTCCCTTTCAATCGCAGGGTTCTTCAGGGACACCATGGGCTCGTACGACAACTTGGTTCGTCTTGTCGGTGCACTGGCTGCCCTTGCTGCGTTGTTGGTGCTCTTGCTGCCGTCGTTAGAAAGAAATGACAGTGTTGTAAAAAAGGAAAAATAGATAATGACATTCACAAAGATGCGTACTAATCAGGTTATTGATGTTTTGATAAGCAGAAAAGTCATAGTCCTTGAGAATACGCAAACTCCCTCATTTATAAAAAGCTGTGGAAGCTCTGGGAGGCATTTTGAGTAAAAGTTTGGCATTGTTCGTATCTGCTCAAGTTTTGGTACAATGATCGAAGCTTCATCGCAAGCAAGTAATAAACGTCTAGAGCAGTATATGCGCCTTTCAAGAGTCTGTACTGTGAATAATTGTACCTGTAGTCGTCAGATAGCATTATGTCCAGACTTACTTCGTGTACTGCATTTAGAGTATAAGAAAATCGCTAATCGGTTTACATCTTACTAGCATTTCAGGACCGCTGCAGGCTTGGATCATACTTATGGACACTATCGTTCACAAGAAATATTGATGTTAAAGAATTCGTCGCTAAATTAATGAATCGATATTCTTAATCAGAAAACAAATATAGCCTGGTGCAGTATAGGTATTAAAAGGCTCACCAACTTTGGGTTGGTCGGTACGCTCTTAAGCAAGATTAGACGTTTTATCTTCATGAAATAAAAATGCAATGCATGGGGGTTGGACATCTGGTGGTAAGGGAGTCATAAAATGATGGCTCTTCAACCAGCACCTGTTTACATCTGACTATCCTGTGTACGTTTATGTCATATCACATGACCGAAACACTGTGAAACATTTATGAAAGCATGAAGGAGCTGAAGATAACGCATTTGATATCATATGTGTAGGCCGGGATACATAGCGATACTTAATGTTGGCCATATACTTTCACATTGCAGAACAAACTGACGAATAAAATAGCCATTAATAACTCATTAGAGTTCTGTTTGTTTATTTATTTATTTACATAATACTGTGCAGCGTAAACGGTCAAAGCAGGAAAGGGAACATACATACTTTAATAAGCATTATTTCTTGGGATCAACAGCAATATTAAGTCGAAATAGAATAACACAGTGACATACACTAACACAAGTAGCCAAAGGTACAGAATAAATACAATGTGTAGAAGAACATGCTGAGATCACAGCTAAAGCCAGAGGAAGCACACACACTAATGCTGATCACAACCATAGTTTATAACCATGAAGACAGGTGTTAAGAGGTTACAACAGTGAATAAAGGAGAGGTGAATCTTGGGACAAGGATTCTGCGATGCCTTCCGCATGCGTCCGGTAGTAAAAACACAGAGAAGGAAATACCTATCAATAGCAGTTCAGTTTTGATTTAGAAACGGGCGGGTGGCCGCTAGACTGCCTTACGGTTCTGCGAAGATATTGGGGACCTCGGGGCCTAAATTGAAGGTTTTGCAGGAAAAGTGCCAGTCACAGGGCTCTAGGCATAAACTCTTTCCTTTTTGAGAAATAAAATAAGCTGTGCTTGTGCAACAGTATTCATATTGTTGTGATTGGGTTTTAGGCAAGCTAATTTGATAAGATCGTGCTATTTTCGATACAACAATTCACATTGAGCTCGCGACAAAAAAACTGTTCGCAAAAAGAAATTTATGCATCAAACACATGAGCATTCAAATCTAGAACTAGAGTAGAAGCATAGGAAAGAGTGGAATAATGATTAAGCTAAAGATGTATGGCAATATTTTCGAGAAAAATCAGAATCTGCTAAGCAAGGTCTTGGCTTATAAGAAAATGAAAACCTGTTACTTAGGCAATTAAGTTTCCAACAAAAATTGGTGCTTAACTACAGAAGGAAGACAAACTGCGTTCGATGACTTCTATTACAGGCTGAACGTGTGCGCGCCTTCTAATTCGATTTCTCTCTCTCCACAAGCTAAGCAGCGTTGGCAACACTCATCAAAGCATATTGGGCATTGCAGCTGCGTGGTTCAATACTGTGATTTTCGTACCTCTAAAGAAAAGCCTTCTTTTATTTTGGTACGTACACGTGCGGGTGATATGAGTCAGATATTTACATTGCAAAACTTAACAAAATTTTGCGTTTGATGATTTACAGTGAATAAGTATTCTGCATAACGAATCAATGTAGTTTTGAGAACTACGGAGTGTTTTTCCCCTGTTGGCGATGGAAAGACGTGCGAAGCGCTTACGCTAAAAGCTGAAATTGAGCATATTTTAAGACAAACAAGACATTCCAAGAAAAAGGCATTGTCCACCTACCAATGATAATTATTTTACTGAAGTCTGTGACCAAATATTATTATCTTCAAACAGACCATGGCTACAGGAGGAGATTCCGATTAATCCTACCGTGTACCAGACAGCATTGACCGACTGCCGATCTAAGGCCGATTATCAGCAGCTGGTCGGCAGCCGACCTGGCCGAAATACGGTGCTCGGCCGAATGACGGCCCATGGTTGGCCATGTACCAGGTAGGGCGGGAGCCGGCCATCAACCAAGGCCCAAGTTCGGGTACCCGACTGAACGCCGACATATTCGGTCATGGTAGCTTGGCCATTGTGCGGCCTCTGGTCGGTCATGTACTAGGTTGGGCAAAGGTCTACCAGCACCCATAGCCCGAGCTTGTAACCCCGACTGAACGCCGACCTGTTTGGCAATGGTTGCTCGGGCATTTGGCGGCCCATGGTCGGCCGCGTGCCATTTTGGCCAGGAAGTCGGCTAGCACTCATGACCTAATATGCCTGTATCGGACGCCGATTACATCCCTGGATCTACTTAACCTCTAGTACAAATCCAGTTGTCAGTGAGAACGCGCATACAACACGAACCCGTGTGGACATAGCACGACCATGTGACATTAAATAGTGATTAGAAGGTAGCTTTTTCATTGCCGAGAAGAAAAACGTTGCCTCAAGAGAAGTTGATCAAACAAATGGCCGTGTTCCCAGACAATTTTTTAATCGATATTTATTGCCTCAGGGTATCAGTAGGGTATGCGATGAAGGATGAATAAATGATTAAATGAATGAAAAAAGGTTGGCTGATTTATGAAGTCCAGAAGTAAGCGATGATGAGGTCCCTGTGTCCAAGTGACATATGAGGCAGGATTGGTTGCTGAAAGGCCAGCTGTGCTCAGGTGCTGGATTCGTGTTGGTTTAAGTGTTGGGCAGTCCCACAGAAAGTGGTGGATGTCGGCCTCAACATCTTCGCTTTTACAGATCGGGCACCCTGGACGGGGATGTAAGTGTTGGAGGTAGGACCACGTCCTAGTGACAGCTGGTGTGAGGGCAACACCGACCCGTATCCTCCTAAACGCAACCTCCTCTGCACGGGTGAGACCGCTGCGAAGGGATATCGCACACCGAGGGATAAGTGCACGTGTGTGGCGCCGGAAGTGTTCCTTTCTTGACAAAAAGAGGGTAGTATCATCCACTTCAAGGAACCGTGGGATTGATGCGTCTTCGTTCACTAGGTGGGTTGCTAATTCAGCTTGACTTTGGGAAGGCAGCAGATCCCGTGGGACCCAATCAATGCGTACTGGCTGTGGGATGCGCGCCGCAAGCTGGTGGATGTATTGGCAAATTTTAGGGCAGCGGCTGACACGTCGGAGCAGACGTCTGCTTGAAGTGAGTCAGTGCGGATGACAACGTGGGCTGTAGGGAGCATGGTTATGGAAGCCACGGAGCAGAGTGCCTCCTGAACTGCCACGAGCTCAGCGCAGAAAGATGTAGCTGGTTCCGAAAGCTGGAACGTAGTGGTCTAATTCAGGCTAGGTCTCCGTGGACGGTACATTGCTGTTTCGGCTTCACAGCCTTGCAGGCTTCCATCCACGTACACTACTATGGAATCTTGAGGCAGGTGAGTATCTTGCTCTTCACATTTCTGGCGAAGCAACGATGCCGAGTTGGCAGACGTTGGTCTGCGCGGATATCAGTTGGCTTGTTGTCTCCTAAATGTACAAATTTCCAGGGAGGGAGAACTGGCGCAGGTGTGACGTTGCGTACACCCTCAGTGCTTGCGTGGAATGTGACAAAGTCGCTTTGAGTTTGCGAGCATCACGGCGCTGCTGCACCGTTTCATCGATGTTGTTGAGCTGCGCATTCTAATTGTAATGCTAGGACCGGTGTGAGTCGTGGAAATCATGTTATGGTCCTCACAGCTTCCCAATTTACGGCTTCAAGGCGATCCCATTGTGCTCTTGTAAGATGCTGGAACTGGGCTTGGTAAACAATACGTGGCTGCAGCACCGCCCTCTCCAACTGGCGTGCAACAGACGAGTCAGCACCACCCGTTTTAGGAGAAATTCTTCTAATCAAACCCATAGTGTAATAGCTTGCTTTTTAGCCTGAGAAAGCCAAGCAGTCGCTGATCCTGATTGGTGAATCGTTAAGCCGAGAATTTGTGCACTCGGACTTTCCTGTAGTGGGGTGCCTCATGGACAGAGACGAATTGGATTTGCAGTAAGTTTACGGCGTTTCCAGTGGTTAGCGACACAGGTGTATGTAGTTTTACACACGGAAAGCTGAAGGCCAATGGAAGAAGCGCAATCAGAGGTAATATCTAAGGCTGATTGAAGAGCAGTCTCCTGAGAGAGCAGATCTTGGTGAGTGCTCTATACCGTGATGTCATCAGCGTATTGCAAAAAGTTGATTTCAGGGATGTCACGTAAGCGCCATGGCAGTGGGATGAAAACAATATTGAACAATGTCGGTGACAATACTGATCCCTGAGGCACGCCACGTAGCGGAACGAATGAACCAATTGCGTCACCACTGAGGCGTATTGCAAATGTTCTCTCATCCAAAAATGATGCGACAAAACTGCTTACTCTCAAAGGGATGTGGAGCAAGTCAATGACGTTAAGGATTGCAGCATGACTGATGTCGTATGCTTTTTCAACCATTGCTAATATGGTACGCACATTGCGGCTGCGGATAGATGACAGTACTGCTGATGCCAAGACCGCCAACCCGTCCTCTGTACATATGTGTGGACGAAATCCAATTTGATCGGGATGATAAAAACTGTGTTGTCCCAGCTACCAAGAAATTTACGTAGTAAGCATTTTATCTGCTAGTTTGCACGGCGTTGATGTTAATGAGATTGGTCGCAAGTTAGCTAGGTCTGTTGGGAGCTTTCCTGGTTTGGGAATAGGGATCACCACAGCGGATTTCCAGCTCTCAGGTACGACACCATGCAGCCATACATTGTTTATAGTGTCTAGTAGTTGAGGGAGTGCAACGGCACTCAGGTTCTTGTAAACCGCATACTGAATTTTGTCCGAGTCGGGCGCTGTTTTCGTTTCGCCTCATCAATTGCAGCCAGTAGCTAAGCCATAGAAAAGAGACTCGCAATTCTATCTGCATCAGCAGCAGATAGTATTGTGTATGCATCTGCAGGGATACTTGCCAAATTAAAATTAGCAGCTGAAGGAGGCAATGTATCATACTTTGGGAAACACTTTCGTGCTGCTTCTTTGGCGAAATCATCCGGCGACAAATTAGCTGCAAAGCATGCTGTTGCTGCTGCGTCAGTAGAATGGCGACCATGTTCCATTGCAAAAAACGTTCGTCACAGTGAGGCGTTCGAGGATTTAGCGGAAAACTGTTCGCACCATGCATGTCACTGGCATCGTGGGAGATCGCGTTCATATCTCCGAGCCTCAACCGTAAGATAATGCAGTCGTGTACGTGCCTGAGTTGAAGTAGGGTCTCGTCTTGCAACCAGTTCGGCTTGACGGCGGGCAGCCCACAAGTTAAGCAGGCCGAGGTCTGGTGCCGGTCGACCAGCATCAATTCAGGGAGTAGTCGTAGCGCTATTTAGTGCACTTTGTATGCGCTCAACAAGGAGTGACGACGAATCTGAAGACAGACTATCGAGACGTGAACTAAAATTGTCCGAGTTAATCAGAGAACATTTGCGGCGTAAAGGGCGGAGACGTGAGGGGTGGAGACCGATGATGATAGGGCGGTGATCACTTCCCGAGCAGTCTGACTCCATGTGCTACGATGGAGTTCCCGCCCCCGACCACCACGTCAAGTCAGGAGCATAGGCAGCATTACGTATCTGACGCACAAGTCGCGTTGCTGTCCCAAGGTGACTGAGCAGTACAAACAGGGCATCAGTGAAGGCGTCCCGCACACGCCTACCACGAGGGCGTGCAATGGGATGCCCCCAATCCGGATGAGGGGCGTTGAAGTCGCCTCCGACTAAAATCAGATACCCGGGGTATTGCCGACGGACACGTAATAACCAGCCAAGATTAATACGGGAAGGGGAGCCTCCGGCTGGTCTAACGTAATATGAAGCAATCACAACGGTTCCTTTCGGAAATTTCACAGCAACTGCTACTACCTCTCGATATGAAGTGCACCAGGTTTCGAGAGAAAGGCGTACATGAGGAAACCGTGTATCAACATATACCGTCGCCTTTCCCCGTGGAGCAGGAGTCTGCACGCGACGGTCGGTCATCGAAGGAGACACGTAGCCACTGAAGCCCGGAATTGTTAATAAGGCGTTTGTTTCCTGTAATAACATAGCCCGTACCCGGAGCTTGTTAATTCGTAGTCGGGTCTTGAGCTCGCCCACCTTCGTGGAAATGCCTCTACAGTTCCACTGTAGCACACCAGGACGACCGGTATTCGTCATTTTCGGGTACTAGGCCAAGCGTTGTAGTATCACGGGCGTCAGGTTGGACAACTGGTTGACCATATAGCGGAGCAACGATGTTGCAGAGTTATCCGTGGGCATTGTGGTACACTTAGTACAGGCAGCAAATGGCACAGTTGCACGGGAAGAAGACGACGGTGCTGCTCCATTGATAGAATTGGCTGTTAATTCCGCAGCTCGTCGACGTCGAGCAAGCGTTTCGCGGTGTTGTCGGAGCTTGGAGACCTCTGCTAAGAGACGAGTGATTAGCTCGCCTACTGCAGCCATATCGTCCCCCGGTATTCAGTGCGTTTCTGTATTGGCTGTTGTCGACGGCGTTACTTGAGCACCGTATCTCTAGACTTCGTCTTAGTTGGAGGTGCATTCGAAGCGGGCTCAGGAAGCTCTGGCCACTCTTCGTCATACCACTGGAGAGCAGCGAAGCGATTGGATGTCTGTAATGGTGCTATGTCTTGCATTGGTCAATGCTTAGTGTTCCGAAGACGAGCCTTCTGTGTTGCCTTTTGCTTTGTCGGACAACTTGGAGATATAATATTGTTGTCGTCCGATTTGCAGAGGCCGCATCGGTACGTAACTTTTCCTTCAGACGTAACTTCACCGGCATTAGCGAAAGGGCAAGATTTGCGCATGTGCCCAGCCCGGAAACAGTTGTAACAGTAAACCACACTCGGTTTATATTGCCGAGATCTTAAAATGCAGCCGTAGTAGTACAGACAGGCTGAAAGTGTCGGAGGGCCTTGCAAGGTGACCATGCAGGAACGCCCTTTTCCCATATGTCGTGCCTGGATGACGCGGTGCGTGGGGCACTACAGCTCACGTGGAAGTGTGGCTTGATCCTCGTTTAGTCGACGTTGTAAACGATACAGCGCTGCAAGTCGGAGCCTTCAACTAGATACACCTGGACAGGCACTGATATCTCGCTTGTGATTGAAATACAACTAAGCGTTTGCATACGTTCCACCGCAGCGAGTGTCGGAAGCCACACAGCTATAGTGTTTGACTTCTTCCTGGCCGTGAAGCCCCGAAAACCTCTGGTTCCGAGACAAGCGTCCAAGTTAGCCTGGAGAACCCTGTTCGGTATATCCGTCAGGCTTTTGTTAGATAGAGATTTAATCATCACTTTATAAGATGTCGATCCTGGTGTTGGCGCAACCTGGTTCTCGATCGTTAAACAAGAGCGCTTTTCTTGACAGGCATCACTTGCTGAAGACGAATTCGGTTGATGGTCTTCCGAAGGACATATGTGAGAGGTACGGGGGCTTGTTGACAGGGATGGTTGTGCCGATAAGTCCATTGGAGAGCACGTCTCATCCTGTAGCACTGTTGGATGCCCATCTCATCGTTTTGACTGGGTAGTCGTTGTCGTGCTCCGCCCAGGGGACAGGTCACTTACCGGCTATTGGGCATTTTGGGAAGGCGGGATCGGCGTTGTTGCTGATGAACCGGGAGCACCAAGCTGGACTTCGGGCCGAGGTTCAGATTGCGATGTGGAATGCGGGGCAGGCGTTGCCGCGAGCGACGCCGGTGAAGCTACCTCTGCCAGCGTGGCAGCGTAAGCACTAGGCCTAGACTCAGTTCCCAGCTTAGCTGCAATTATGCATGGATGCCATGTGCTGGAGGACTCAGAATCTGACGGCGAGAGGAAGCTGGAACCTTTCTCGGAAGGCGAGGAAGGTTCCAGCTTCCTCTCGCCGTCAGATTCTCTGGAGAGAGTACACGTATTTACGTAGGTGGCGAGTTTATTCAGGGGAGCGATACGAAGCCACCTTAGCAGGTACACACTTCTTCCTCTATCCCTTAATACGTTTTCTTCCATAATCTTAAGGCTACTAAACTCATGCATATGATAGGCGTCTTCCATATCCCCTCATAAAACCTCATGCACTGCGAGCTTCATCCACACAATCGCCGCCAAATTAATTTCATTTTATCTTCCCACCTTTCTTCCTATTTTACCTGACATGTTTGCAGTCTCTAACAAATGCAGCCTGTTCCGCGTAAAGAACATCAGCTATACTGTGTTCACATGCATGTCCTGCCCAAATCCCATTTCTTCTTGATTTGGACGAGAATATCACTAACTCGCGTTGTTCTTTGACCCACTCTGCACGCATCCTATCTAACGACAAGCTTAGCATTTTCCTTTCCATAATAGCTCTATGCAATTTCCTAAATTTAGGTTGAACCCTTTTCATTAGCCTCCACTTTTGTGCCTCAAAAATGAGTACTCGTAAGATACAGCTATTATATAATATTCTCTTGAGGGATAATGGTAATCTAGCATTCATAATTTGAAAGCACTTATTCATATTCCCAGTCTTATTCTCCTAGTTATTGCACATTCCTTGTTGCGATGTGCAGTTACTACCTGTGCCATAAGTAGGCTTATTTTTTGTGTCAGTTCCAGCGGCTTTGCTACGTATTCTGAAGTGCTGTTCCTTCCCTAAACTATTGAACATTTCTTCCATGCTCATAACTTTCTAGGCCTACAGCTCTGCTTTGACGGTTCGGGATACTACTCATATTCTGCAACTCCTCTCCGGCGTCACTTAACAAGGAGAAGTCACTAGCGAATCGTTGATTCTCTGTTAAACCTTATCCCCAACTGTTCCCCATCTGGGTATCTGGATTTTCCTTTAAGCAAGCGATGAATAGCGATGGAGAGATCGTGTGTCCTAGCCTACGCACTTCATTTCATTCCGCTGCGCTGGCGCAGTGATTACGACGCCCGACTATTGTACAGGAGTACCCGAGTTTCAATCCGACTGCTGGCGGTTGCGTTTCGATGGAAGCGAAACGAAGTGGAGTTCGCGTGCTCTGCGATGTCAGTGCACGTTAGAGAAAGCCAGGTGGTCTAAATATCCGGAGTCCTCCACTACGGCGTCTCTCACAGCCTGAATCGATTTGCGACACTAACCCCTACAAACCAAACCAAAGACCTAATTTTAGTGATTTTATTAGTTTATGGAGGACAATGATCGTTGTGCAGCCGCTACGCATATGTTCCAGCACTTTCACACAAGACTCACCTGTACCCTGATTCGAGAACGTCGTCATGGCAGCTGAGGTTTCGACTGAGTCAAATAATTTCTCATAATCTATGAAGCAGATGAATAAAGGTCAGTTATCTTCCTAGCATTTTCTACCATCTGGACCTGGCTAATGTGAATATGACCTACTGCCGAGCAGCCTTTGGGGAAGCCTACGCGCCTCTTCGGTTAAGTCTGGGTGAACCTGGTCACAGTTTTGATTATGGTAGTGAATGTCTTGCACATAATGAACACTAAGCTGATGTGTCTGTAATAAATTATTAAGAACCTGGCATCCCCTTCACTATTGATCAATGTAATATTAGTGTTCTTCGAAGATTACTGCACCGCATGTGGCATTGCACAAACATGGAAGCCAGTTTTCCTTGCACGTACTCCCTACCATCTTTCAATAAATTTGCAGTTATCTGAATCTCCCCAGCTGATTTCTCTATTTTCATTGCTTCATGGGCTTTATTTAATTCTTTGTTGTCAGTCCAACGGCTGATTGCTTTTGCTACGTTCCCACTCATTAGCATCCTTATTATTTCACTTGCTATATATATCAGTGTAAAACTTCTAAGCTACATTTTTAATCTTATCTGTATTTGTAAAGCTATTTCCTGTCTTGTCTCTGCTCTTGCCTATATCAAATTTACTCTTTACCGCTCTCCGCAGTTCTATTAGGGCTCTCCTATGCCCTCTTCCGATGCTGCCGTTTGCTGAACAAGGTATTTATTATTTATTTATTTATGGCGCTGAGTTTGCCACACGGCATAAAAGGTGGTGGTATAGCGTCACAGGAATGTGTGGATTGCAGCCATGTGCAAGAAGTCACACAAACTGCGTGCATAAATGTTGTTTGTTGTCCATAAGTGGAAATGAGAGTCATTACTTGGTGAAAGTCCAGCTTTTTGTAGAATGGTGTTGCGCATATGCGAAGTTCCTGGGCATGTCCATATTAGATGCCGCACAGTGGTGTCGCAAACCGGTTCTTCGCAGTGTGGGCATTTGTCGGGAACTGGAATAGTAGTACTTTGCCACTGGTGTCGAACGGCGGGCGTAAGAGCCACTCCGACCCTCAGCCGTCTCAAAGATACCTCCTCTCTTGTTAGATTGGGGGGAAGGGGGTACGTACACGGGGGAATTAGAGCACGTGTACGCTGCCTGAAGGATGCTGATGATGTCAAATGGGTCAGGAGTGGATCCGGTGGCAAGGAATCATGAATAGGTTATGACACATCATCTGCATGAGGAAGCACGTCTGCTGTTATGGTATTCAAAAGTTTGTTGTCTTGAACCCAGTGAATGGTTATAGTCACTGGGTAACGGTGACAAGCAGCATGTATAGTCTGTGCGACACTAAGAGTGCCATGGACTTTCTTTAAATGTTTTAAGGCTTCTTTAGAGTGAGTACAAAGTGAGTTCTTTAGAGTGAGGCTTCTTTAAACAAGTACAAATAATGAACAAGGTATTTATGATTCGTAAATTATTTTGATCTCAACAAATAACTCCCCTCTACAATTTCTATAGAAAATATGCCATAATCACTAACTCCCTAGTCTGTAGACTACTATTTGCTTTCCTTAGCAATCAAATCTCATACGATTCCAGTAAACTGTGTTTTTGCTTTACCAGTGGGGGTTCCGTCTCCAGAGAGTGCGTGGGCACCGTAATTACATGCATGCGCGCAATTCTCAACAACATTCAGTTTATACCTCTTCAGAAGCATAATTACAATACCTGCAACATTCCCGTTAATGCTATAAAATTTCTGTTGTCCCCAGCTACATAGTATACTGATACTGATACCCTATGGCCAGTCACAATACCAATAATGATATGGCGCCGGAAGATGAGCCCCCCAGGTTGGAAGGCGTCCCATATGTTACTGGGGATGAACAAAGGGCGATTCCTAGTAGCTCCAGGACGAATGAAGCGGCTGGGCTAAAGCCAAAAGGACGCTCAGTTGTGGATGTGTCGGGGAGCGACCGGAAAGTCCGATGTTGCAAGGAGATGTATCACATAGCAACATGGAATGTAAGATCTATGACGCAAGGTAAACTGGATATCGTCAAGCGAGAAATGGACAGATTGAACATTGATATCTTGGGTATCAGCGAGCTCAAGTGGACCGGAATGGGAGAATTTAACTCCGGCGACCATTATGTCTTTTATTGTGGGCACGAATCCAAGAGAAGGAATGGGGTCGCTGTCATAGTAAACAGAAGAATGGGCAAAGCAGTGCTAGGGTACAACCCCAAAAACGACCGAATGATTTCACTTCGGATCCAAGGTCACCCTTTCAACATAACAGTTATCCAAGTCTATGCACCGACCACTACTGCTGAAGAAGCTGACGTTGAGAGATTTTATGCGGACCTACAATGCCTTTTAGACCGCACCCCATCATCAGACGTCGTTTTTCTCATAGGAGACTGGAATGCTAAGTTTGGGAGTGAAGAAATATCCGGAATTACAGGCAAGTTCGGTCTTGGTGAGCCAAATGAAGCTGGGCAGAGGCTAGTAGAGTTTTGTCAAGAAAACAACCTGAACATAGCGAATACTCATTTTCAACAGCACAAGAGGCACCTGTACACATGGACTTCGCCGGACGGTCTGTACAGGAATCAGATCGATTATATTATTTGCCGACAGAGATGCAGAAGCGCTATACAAGCAGTAAAAACAAGGCCTGGGGCCGATTGTGGCACCGATAATCAGCTTCTTGTTGCCAAGATTAAGCTTCGATTGAGGAAAACGCAGAAAACTAGAAGGCCTTTCAGGTATAATCTGAATCAAGTTCGATTAGAATATGCTGTGGAAGTGAGGAATCGATTTCAAGAATTAGATCTAGAAGACAAAGAGCCCGAAGTGATGTGGACTGATGTTCGTGATATAATACAAGAAGTTGCTACTAAGGTAGTTCCAAAGCAAAAGAAATGCAAGAAAGCAAACTGGTTATCTGAAGAGGCTTTGCAAATAGCTGAGGAAAGGAGGATGGCAAAAGTTATGGGGGAAAGAGAAAGATACAAGGTTCTCAATGCGGATTTTTAGAAAATAGCAAGGAGAGATAAGAATGCCTTCCTGAACATACAGTGCCAAGCAGTTGAGGACAACAGCCAATTAAGGAACACAAGAGCTCTATATGAGACAATCAAAGATATCAAAGGAAGCTTCTGTGCTAAGATGGGCGTGATAAAGGACAAACGAGGCAAGGACCTCACTGAAGCCGCAGAGATAAAGAAGAGGTGGCAGGAATACACAGAAGAACTGTACAAGAAGGACTCGAATGTGCAAACCCAACATAAGACGGTTGTAATCACTGATCTCGAGTCGGGCATCCTGAAGAGTGAAGTTGAATGGGCCTTAGCCAGCCTTGCTAAGAACAAAGCTAGCGGAATTGATAGCATTCCAGCTGAGTTGCTTCAAAACCTCAACCATGACGCTGTTAACATTCTGCGCACATTATGTCAGAAGATTTGGACAATCCTGCAGTGGCCACAGGATTGGATGAGGTCAGTTTACATCCCCATTCCAAAGAAAGGCAGTGCCAAAGATTGTTCCAACTACCGCACGATCGCGCTTATTTCGCATGCTAGCAAGGTGATGTTGAAAATCCTCCAAGGTAGTCTGCAGCAGTATGTGGATAGGGAGCTTCCGGACGTGCAAGCTGGGTTTCGCAAGGGCAGAGGAACTAGAGACCAAGTTGCCAACCTTCGCTGGATCATGGAAAAAGGAAGAGAGTTCCAGAAACCCATCTACTTCTGCTTTATTGATTATGCGAAAGCGTTTGACTGCGTAGATCACAGCAGATTATGGCAAGCTCTCCAAAAGATGGGAGTTCCAATTCACCTCATCTGTCTCCTCAGGAACCTGTATGAAGGGCAAGAGGCCACAGTCAGAACTGGGCATGGTCTTACTGATTGGTTTCCGATTGGGAAAGGAGTGAGGCAAGGCTGCATACTGTCGCCCTGCCTATTTAACCTATATGCAGAGTGCATCATGAGGAAGGCCGGTCTGGACGAGTCTTCAGCTGGAGTGAAGATTGCTGGAAAACGTATCAACAACCTTAGATATGCGGATGATACCACTTTAATGGCAGAAAGTGAAGCGGAGCTCAAGAGACTTCTGATGCGCGTACAAGAAGAGAGTGAGAAGTTTGGGCTTAAACTGAACATTAAAAAGACAAAGATCATGGCGTCTTGCCCTATCAAGTCCTGGAGCATCAAGGGACAAGAAGTGGAAGCTGTTACAGATTTTCTCTTCTTAGGCTCCAAGATTACCTCGGAAGGAGACTGCAGCCATGAAATTAGGAGACGCCTGCTTCTGGGAAAGAGAGCAATGGTTAGCCTTGACCGCCTAGTAAAGAGCAGAGACATTAGTCTGCCAACCAAGATCCGTATAACTCGTGCTATGGTCTTTCCAGTTGTGATGTATGGATGCGAGAGTTGGACTGGGGAAAAGGCTGACCGCCGAAGAATTGACGCGTTTGAATTGTGGTGCTGGCGAAGATTCTTGAGTGTTCCTTGGACTGCCAGAAGATCAAATCAGTCAATATTGTCGACCATAAACCCTGACTGCTCATTGGAGGGTCAAATTCTAAAGTTAAAGCTCAGCTACTTTGGTCATCTGATGAGAAGAGAGGAGTCGCTGGAGAAAGATTTGATGTTGGGAAAGGTTGAGGGTCGCCGGAGAAGGGGTAGGCAGCGAACGCGATGGTTAGATGGCATCCTCGAGGCACTGCAGATGAAGTTATGTGATGTTAGGAAGATAGTGAGAGACCGGAAAGCGTGGCGTGACATGGTCAATAGGGTCACGAAGAGTCGGACACGACTGAACGACTGAACTGAACTGACTTCTCGATCAGGAATCGTACATATATTGTTTCGCCCCTCAACCAAGGTTGCATGGGCCCGCCCTATAGTACAGTATAGCCTTCAATTGTTCTGCTAATCTTATCAAGCCTTTTAACATCACATTTCGTGCAGGCTAGTTACTAGAACAGAACTTCTAGATAAGCCTCACCAAGTGAGGTCCTAGCGTAATAGCGGATTTGGTTTGCGCTCATTACAGATATTTGTTTGAAATAAATGGCAACTGAGCAATGTATGCTTTTTTAGAAGGAAGTGTACAATATTCAGCGTCCGAAACATATGCAGGAATTTCCTCGTATAATTGATAGCTGCAAACGAAAGCAAGAGGAACTAGTTTACGCACGCCATCTTCCACAAGTTTTTTGTCAGCAGTTTCACGAGCAGTCTTTCGAATAATTACGCGCAACATTTCTGAAATTATAGCCTAAAATGTGCACGAAATGTCAGAAACACTGTCAGAAGTATCGTAATGTAGCTGCATCTACATCTTGCACCAATATGAACTTAAGTGAGAGCGAGAGCGAACATCTGTTATTTAGCGCCCTGCGTTTTTCAACACAAGATTATTCAATACAAAGCACCACAATATATTCGGCTTATTTCGTCCAAGGCTGAATTGGCTCTCACAAAATAATGTAATGTGTGCGTTCACCGTGCTCTGTACAAATCCTCGCGACCCTGTTCCCATATTTACGAGCGCTTTGCAGCTGTGCACCTTGTGTCGAAGGCCTCGAGCAAGGTTTCACCGCCTGCTGCAGAACCGGCACACTATGAGCAGCGGCACGACAAGCCAGCGAGGATTGTTCGTACACCTAGCTGCCCTAATACCATCGTCTATCCCATTGCTTTTTATATTTTCCGGCTGCTCTACAGATAATTCTTGCCCGCCCTCCCTTCTATCACCAGTTGGATCCATCGGATTGCGCTGACTGGGAAGAACAACTTCGTGGGTATCTGGACAGTCATAATGCTCGACCTGTAATCTTCGGTGGAATATGTCATATACTACTGCTACAACTACCACTGCTCTTTACCAGCTTCTCTTATGACTATCTGAGGTCATGAACGCTAACGGTCTAAAATAACCAACATCTAATAGGTATATTGAAGTCATTCATAGAAGAGCGCTCGATTCCTGTTGGCCCAATTGGCGCCTTGAGTGAGCTCCTTACCTGCCCACAACTCTTTTTATCTGCCCCACAGCATGATAAATACCAATTTTGTGACTCTTGAAGCCTTTAGTAGAATAAGAAAGTTCAGGCACAGTTGTCCATTTTCTCCTTTACACGTAGAAGATTGGTAGCCAATGCCCTTGCGATAGCAGGCAAAACGGCTACTACAATCATGGGTGATTTAAAAAGTAGCAATAGAAAGTGTCATGGACTTTCTTTAAATGTTTTAAGGCTTCTTTAGAGTGAGTACAAAGTGAGTTCTTTAGAGTGAGGCTTCTTTAAACAAGTACAAATAATGAACAAGGTATTTATGATTCGTAAATTATTTTGATCTCAACAAATAACTCCCCTCTACAATTTCTATAGAAAATATGCCATAATCACTAACTCCCTAGTCTGTAGACTACTATTTGCTTTCCTTAGCAATCAAATCTCATACGATTCCAGTAAACTGTGTTTTTGCTTTACCAGTGGGGGTTCCGTCTCCAGAGAGTGCGTGGGCACCGTAATTACATGCATGCGCGCAATTCTCAACAACATTCAGTTTATACCTCTTCAGAAGCATAATTACAATACCTGCAACATTCCCGTTAATGCTATAAAATTTCTGTTGTCCCCAGCTACATAGTATACTGATACTGATACCCTATGGCCAGTCACAATACCAATAATGATATGGCGCCGGAAGATGAGCCCCCCAGGTTGGAAGGCGTCCCATATGTTACTGGGGATGAACAAAGGGCGATTCCTAGTAGCTCCAGGACGAATGAAGCGGCTGCGCTAAAGCCAAAAGGACGCTCAGTTGTGGATGTGTCGGGGAGCGACCGGAAAGTCCGATGTTGCAAGGAGATGTATCACATAGCAACATGGAATGTAAGATCTATGACGCAAGGTAAACTGGATATCGTCAAGCGAGAAATGGACAGATTGAACATTGATATCTTGGGTATCAGCGAGCTCAAGTGGACCGGAATGGGAGAATTTAACTCCGGCGACCATTATGTCTTTTATTGTGGGCACGAATCCAAGAGAAGGAATGGGGTCGCTGTCATAGTAAACAGAAGAATGGGCAAAGCAGTGCTAGGGTACAACCCCAAAAACGACCGAATGATTTCACTTCGGATCCAAGGTCACCCTTTCAACATAACAGTTATCCAAGTCTATGCACCGACCACTACTGCTGAAGAAGCTGACGTTGAGAGATTTTATGCGGACCTACAATGCCTTTTAGACCGTACCCCATCATCAGACGTCGTTTTTCTCATAGGAGACTGGAATGCTAAGTTTGGGAGTGAAGAAATATCCGGAGTTACAGGCAAGTTCGGTCTTGGTGAGCCAAATGAAGCTGGGCAGAGGCTAGTAGAGTTTTGTCAAGAAAACAACCTGAACATAGCGAATACTCATTTTCAACAGCACAAGAGGCACCTGTACACATGGACTTCGCCGGACGGTCTGTACAGGAATCAGATCGATTATATTATTTGCCGACAGAGATGCAGAAGCGCTATACAAGCAGTAAAAACAAGGCCTGGGGCCGATTGTGGCACCGATAATCAGCTTCTTGTTGCCAAGATTAAGCTTCGATTGAGGAAAACGCAGAAAACTAGAAGGCCTTTCAGGTATAATCTGAATCAAGTTCGATTAGAATATGCTGTGCAAGTGAGGAATCGATTTCAAGAATTAGATCTAGAAGACAAAGAGCCCGAAGTGATGTGGACTGATGTTCGTGATATAATACAAGAAGTTGCTACTAAGGTAGTTCCAAAGCAAAAGAAATGCAAGAAAGCAAACTGGTTATCTGAAGAGGCTTTGCAAATAGCTGAGGAAAGGAGGATGGCAAAAGTTATGGGGGAAAGAGAAAGATACAAGGTTCTCAATGCGGATTTTTAGAAAATAGCAAGGAGAGATAAGAATGCCTTCCTGAACATACAGTGCCAAGCAGTTGAGGACAACAGCCAATTAAGGAACACAAGAGCTCTATATGAGACAATCAAAGATATCAAAGGAAGCTTCTGTGCTAAGATGGGCGTGATAAAGGACAAACGAGGCAAGGACCTCACTGAAGCCGCAGAGATAAAGAAGAGGTGGCAGGAATACACAGAAGAACTGTACAAGAAAGACTCGAATGTGCAAACCCAACATAAGACGGTTGTGATCACTGATCTCGAGCCGGGCATCCTGAAGAGTGAAGTTGAATGGGCCTTAGCCAGCCTTGCTAAGAACAAAGCTAGCGGAATTGATAGCATTCCAGCTGAGTTGCTTCAAAACCTCAACCATGACGCTGTTAACATTCTGCGCACATTATGTCAGAAGATTTGGACAATCCTGCAGTGGCCACAGGATTGGAGGAGGTCAGTTTACATCCCCATTCCAAAGAAAGGCAGTGCCAAAGATTGTTCCAACTACCGCACGATCGCGCTTATTTCGCATGCTAGCAAGGTGATGTTGAAAATCCTCCAAGGTAGTCTGCAGCAGTATGTGGATAGGGAGCTTCCGGACGTGCAAGCTGGGTTTCGCAAGGGCAGAGGAACTAGAGACCAAGTTGCCAACCTTCGCTGGATCATGGAAAAAGGAAGAGAGTTCCAGAAACCCATCTACTTCTGCTTTATTGATTATGCGAAAGCGTTTGACTGCGTAGATCACAGCAGATTATGGCAAGCTCTCCAAAAGATGGGAGTTCCAATTCACCTCATCTGTCTCCTCAGGAACCTGTATGAAGGGCAAGAGGCCACAGTCAGAACTGGGCATGGTCTTACTGATTGGTTTCCAATTGAGAAAGGAGTGAGGCAAGGCTGCATACTGTCGCCCTGCCTATTTAACCTATATGCAGAGTGCATCATGAGGAAGGCTGGTCTGGACGAGTCTTCAGCTGGAGTGAAGATTGCTGGAAAACGTATCAACAACCTTAGATATGCGGATGATACCACTTTAATGGCAGAAAGTGAAGCGGAGCTCAAGAGACTTCTGATGCGCGTACAAGAAGAGAGTGAGAAGTTTGGGCTTAAACTGAACATTAAAAAGACAAAGATCATGGCGTCTTGCCCTATCAAGTCCTGGAGCATCAAGGGACAAGAAGTGGAAGCTGTTACAGATTTTCTCTTCTTAGGCTCCAAGATTACCTCGGAAGGAGACTGCAGCCATGAAATTAGGAGACGCCTGCTTCTGGGAAAGAGAGCAATGGTTAGCCTTGACCGCCTAGTAAAGAGCAGAGGCATTAGTCTGCCAACCAAGATCCGTATAACTCGTGCTATGGTCTTTCCAGTTGTGATGTATGGATGCGAGAGTTGGACTGGGGAAAAGGCTGACCGCCGAAGAATTGACGCGTTTGAATTGTGGTGCTGGCGAAGATTCTTGAGTGTTCCTTGGACTGCCAGAAGATCAAATCAGTCAATATTGTCGACCATAAACCCTGACTGCTCATTGGAGGGTCAAATTCTAAAGTTAAAGCTCAGCTACTTTGGTCATCTGATGAGAAGAGAGGAGTCGCTGGAGAAAGATTTGATGTTGGGAAAGGTTGAGGGTCGCCGGAGAAGGGGTAGGCAGCGAACGCGATGGTTAGATGGCATCCTCGAGGCACTGCAGATGAAGTTATGTGATGTTAGGAAGATAGTGAGAGACCGGAAAGCGTGGCGTGACATGGTCAATAGGGTCACGAAGAGTCGGACACGACTGAACGACTGAACTGAACTGACTTCTCGATCAGGAATCGTACATATATTGTTTCGCCCCTCAACCAAGGTTGCATGGGCCCGCCCTATAGTACAGTATAGCCTTCAATTGTTCTGCTAATCTTATCAAGCCTTTTAACATCACATTTCGTGCAGGCTAGTTACTAGAACAGAACTTCTAGATAAGCCTCACCAAGTGAGGTCCTAGCGTAATAGCGGATTTGGTTTGCGCTCATTACAGATATTTGTTTGAAATAAATGGCAACTGAGCAATGTATGCTTTTTTAGAAGGAAGTGTACAATATTCAGCGTCCGAAACATATGCAGGAATTTCCTCGTATAATTGATAGCTGCAAACGAAAGCAAGAGGAACTAGTTTACGCACGCCATCTTCCACAAGTTTTTTGTCAGCAGTTTCACGAGCAGTCTTTCGAATAATTACGCGCAACATTTCTGAAATTATAGCCTAAAATGTGCACGAAATGTCAGAAACACTGTCAGAAGTATCGTAACGTAGCTGCATCTACATCTTGCACCAATATGAACTTAAGTGAGAGCGAGAGCGAACATCTGTTATTTAGCGCCCTGCGTTTTTCAACACAAGATTATTCAATACAAAGCACCACAATATATTCGGCTTATTTCGTCCAAGGCTGAATTGGCTCTCACAAAATAATGTAATGTGTGCGTTCACCGTGCTCTGTACAAATCCTCGCGACCCTGTTCCCATATTTACGAGCGCTTCGCAGCTGTGCACCTTGTGTCGAAGGCCTCGAGCAAGGTTTCACCGCCTGCTGCAGAACCGGCACACTATGAGCAGCGGCACGACAAGCCAGCGAGGATTGTTCGTACACCTAGCTGCCCTAATACCATCGTCTATCCCATTGCTTTTTATATTTTCCGGCTGCTCTACAGATAATTCTTGCCCGCCCTCCCTTCTATCACCAGTTGGATCCATCGGATTGCGCTGACTGGGAAGAACAACTTCGTGGGTATCTGGACAGTCATAATGCTCGACCTGTAATCTTCGGTGGAATATGTCATATACTACTGCTACAACTACCACTGCTCTTTACCAGCTTCTCTTATGACTATCTGAGGTCATGAACGCTAACGGTCTAAAATAACCAACATCTAATAGGTATATTGAAGTCATTCATAGAAGAGCGCTCGATTCCTGTTGGCCCAATTGGCGCCTTGAGTGAGCTCCTTACCTGCCCACAACTCTTTTTATCTGCCCCACAGCATGATAAATACCAATTTTGTGACTCTTGAAGCCTTTAGTAGAATAAGAAAGTTCAGGCACTGTTGTCCATTTTCTCCTTTACACGTAGAAGATTGGTAGCCAATGCCCTTGCGATAGCAGGGAAAACGGCTACTACAATCATGGGTGATTTAAAAAGTAGCAATAGAAAATCTTACTGAAGGGAGGGTGTCTAAGCAGGCAAAAAAGATACCGGAAATACGTCAGAATGACCGAATAACACAGTTAATATGGGCTCCAGACCCAGTGAAATGAAAGAGCCTATGAGCCTCTCGGGGTTTGACCTTCCGGGTAGGGTCTGGCCCACAGTACACTTTGAGCATGAACAAGCTACTCGCAGACAGCCTTTTCTGGCTATGCAGCCAAGGCTACAAGGACTTAACTTTCGTCACATTATTATTACTACACCATCTAAGTCCAGCATATCTGGGCTACGGTTTCAGTTTGAGTTCAACCTTTACTTGAAATAATAATTTTGGAGCAGCCAACGATGCAGAAATGTATTTCTTTAGACAACTTGAGGCTTCAGTGAACGTAAATTTACAGTTCAAAAATGTCACGCGCTACATACGTTGCGGAAAAGAGCGCATTGCTTAACAGAAGCCGTCGACGTACGCTTCGGGATATTACCGACAGTTGGCGCAATCCTCCCGTTTGCACTGTTAGCACTAAGTTTAGTTTTTACGGCTGAGTGTACTGATTAGAAAATGCAATACACCGTCGTTGTACTGGTTTGTTTATAATAAAATTGTGATGTAATAATAACGTGAACATTTTGGTAATGGCATAATATTCCAGAGTACGAATCGCGAAATTTATGAAGGGACTATATTCTTATGTGTAGTGAGCTAATGCGTTTCAGCTCTGTAGCTTTGGCTCTTTGGCTGGATAGCCAGGAAACGTTGTCCGGCAGTATCTTTGCAAAGAGGGCGCCCCGAGCGTCGTCATATTGACCGCTGGGCAGTTGTGTGCACATGGCGCTACACTCATAGAGAAAGGGACAGGGTAAAGAGCGGACACTTCCATAGGGCCCAGCTGGCCCAGCGGCCCAATTAACTTTAGCGCACCAAGCGGCTGATGCTTGACGCACATCCGCTTTCGGTTGAAGGCGCGCAGTTTGAGTGCTGAAATGTGGTACGCCATGGCGCGCAGTTTGAATGCTAGCAAGTGCTTGCCGTACTTCCGTACCCCGTTGGCACATTATTTCTATTCTGTACGGTGTGGTATTACTTTTCTACTCATTTTCAGCAATGAAATATAAAATTAGGTAACAATTACTGCTGACTGGCCATCAAAGCAGCTGCGTCAATGCCTTTGCTAAACAGCAGTGTTGCAGGAAAGACGCCAAGAGCTCTGTGAAATGAACATTTATTTTGCTTCATACAAATACAAAACAGATACAATTCTGTCAGTTTGGTGCACGAAAGCAACCAGGAACACAGACAAAACGTACGATACATCAGCCCACGTATACATTATAAAAAGTAAAACAAAAATCAAACAAGGCAAGGAACAATATATAGGTAGACAAATGTAGCATTACATCCAGATATACAAAGAAAGTATGGAAAATGATACACAAGAAAACAGACATACACTATGCTCAAAATATATTCGTGGCTTCGTCACAATACCCTGTATTTTAAGCACAGATTTCAAACAAATATATTCGAAGTAGACTTGGGTATTATGCCACAGACACATTGCTTTCAGCTTAAATGCGCACCCTTTCCCATACAAGCATGTGTTTTTGGGTATGACCTTGGCAGCAAAATTTCAGCAGACGGTCACTTCTTCCATCCTCAGCATTACCTTTTTCAGAAAATCTGAAGGGGTCCTAATCACAAATATTCTGTAAGCCCGAAATAAGCTGGAAAACATTGACTCAGGCTACAAAGTGCCCTGTATTCATTTTACAATGGCAATGTAACTAGCACTCGTTAAATTCATAGCCAGAATGCTCAACAGTCTCAATATAAGAATGGTTCGTCTATTGTGCGCGTCTTTATAGCCTGGGTCTCTTTGGGACGGTAAATAGAAAGCAATCAAGCTTAGCCTGCATAATTTCAGATGGTCAATTTGTTGAAATGTGAAAATATGTGCTAATATAAATACTTCAGGAAACAATGCGGACATTTATTTCATGCCCATTAACATATTTGCCATGTTAAATAACAATTATATCGTTTTAGAAATACTTGATGTGCACATTAAATCACGTGAAATGGCTAGCCGAAGGCTCAAATATATCGACTCGTGGAATGCGGGATATTGGTCCGTACCTCTTGCACATATGCTGCAATTGTCTCACCAGGGCACACAGCAGAGAATGCCGAATCCTAGCATCAGCTGGAAAATTTACAGTGGAAATATATGTCATCGTGGTATGCCTTTTACTGACACTGTGTAAACAGATTGGTCAAGAACTTATCGAACCTCGCGTGCATACCCACGTAAAATACACAAATCAAGCTACACGGCGAAGATCTCTACCAATAAATTCCAAGCAGTGCTTCATTTCCCGATGTTAGTCTGGTTTTAAAAGCTGCATAGACAGCCGATTACGCGTTTCATTTGATAAAAATATTTGATACCCGGCGACAACAACACAGGGGATACCACAGTGCGCGTTAGGAGCACTGAAAATAAATGCGCGGGTGGAATGCATGTTTTCAGAAACGGAGAAGACGGAATTATCGGCGCTCCACTTCTTTAGTATCAAGCTGTTTAGAAGCACCTCGGCGTTTCTTTTCTATTGTTTTTTTTTTAAAGCGCACTCCCGTGGGTTTTGCGTTACAGATGACGATCCTCGACACACAATTTTCTGGTTCTTCAGATTTCGTGCGGTAGCTTTTTTTCCTGCCCTCTTAACAATAACTGTCCCGTACACACCACGTGAGAACGCTCGTCTTTAACACATTAGGCTACTCTCGATGTTCAGATGTCACCCGGCCAACACATCACCTAAAAGAGATTGCGGACTGGTGAAGGCCATAAAAAACACCCTAACACGTAAAACTCAACGAGAAACCACGCAAAAGAAACCACTAGGCAAACCAAGCAACGAGCGTCAGGCGTGGGTTCGCTCTTATCTAACTGCGCAGTAACCGGCGAGCCCTTGTTGCGCCATTAACTAGCACATATTGGCCTTCCCTTCACAACCGCGCCAGCCAGAGTGCTGAGCTAAACTGCTTGAAATGCAGCGCCGTTTGCAAACAACAATTTCTCCCCTTGCCTTTGCTGGAAGCTGCCGGGCTGTCACGAACTGGCCGACCCATGACGTGAGCACCGGCGCCTGTTCACGAGCTGCGCAATTCAAGAAACCGGCCGGTGCGATCAGCATAAACTGCTCAAAATGCAACGTTTTAAACCAGAATAACGTTCCTCCCCTTGCCGTCCTGACCAACTGCAGTAGTTCCGCTTCGAAGGCCAAAGAAGCCGCAGTCAGTCCTCACGAACACGCACGCAGCCCGCGTAGACGGCCCTTGCCATGCCCGCGCACGCGGCGCGACAAATGCTGGTGGCGCCATCCAGTTCGTGGATCGTGAAGCTAATACTAACGTTATCAGTCTTGCGTCATTTTCTGGGGCCATATTTCGCCAAGTATCCGCTCTTTACACAATCCCTTTCTTTATTCTATACTCCCGGACAACTTTTTGTGGCTATGTAGCCAAAGGTACAGAGCCAAAACGCATCAGCTCACTGCGCACCAGCATATAGTCCCTTGATAAATTACGCGGATCGTGCTCTGGAATATTATATCATTACATAAATGCCTATGTTGTTATTACATCAAGATTGTACTAAAATATAGGCCAGTACAATGTTAGTGCACTGCATTTTAATATCAGTACACGACAATGTGGATGGATGGGTGGATGGAATATAGGAGCGTCCCCTTTGAAACGGGGTGGTAGCAGTAGCTATCATGCTCATTTTTCTCCCTATATCCTAATTATTGATTTAGATTGGTTAACTAAACCATCATTCTATTTATTAAACTTTTGTTTCTACATTACTAACATTATGTCACTTCTCTGCTTTTAAGCCACCAATATTCCAGTCGTTTTTTGCTAGTATCCACCGCCGGTTTATTCACCCGGGGCCCGATCCTCGATATTCACCTTTTCGGCAATGTTGTGACGTACCCGTGACGTGAAAATTGGGGCGGTGCTAAAACGCGTATAAACAGAAATTGATGACGAAATTTAAAAAACAAGAAAAAAAGTGACAAAAAATAACGCCATCATCTGATACTTGGCGCCGATTACAAAAATGCCAACGCTGCGATGCCGAGAAGCTGAAGGGTCGGTGCGAACAGTGTTTACGCTGCATATACGCGTCGCGCGGCAGGGCAAGGCTGAGGAGATAGTGAGATACTTACGTATACGTAGCGGTTATACTGTACTATTATAGTTACGGTAGTTGCGACCACAGTGCACGCTGTCGGACGTCCAGCAGCAGCTAGGCTGAGCGAACGGCGGTACTCGACGCAAACCCCACAAACAGCCGGGCGTCAAGTGTGAGCGATGCCTTACTTGAGATGCCCGCATGTGGCTAGCTGTGTGTGTTTCATTTATGGACTTAGTCGCGCAGAGAAATCGGCGAGTATCAGGATTAAAGAATTGTTTACGAATACTGAGAATTGGAAGCGCCCAACAGATTTTCGGGCTGCAGTTGCCTCTAGAGAAGAGACGCACCTGTCCGACGACAACGCTGGCCTTCTCAGGCTATCACTGTCGTTGGAAACTGCCTGCGGCAGCCCACCGTTTCCATCATGTTAGCAAGTCTGCTACGGGTATACGTGTCGGCTTCAGTGGCGTAGCGTGTGGATATCGGCCCGGTGGAGTGGCGTAGTGAAAGCACGCATAGTGGAGAGCTCGATTAGGCCATATATCTGGCGATCTTAGCATGCGCTGACATCGGACCACCTTTAGCGTGTTAATTCCATCGAAATGCGATCGTCGTAGCTGGGCTACGCACATATTGTGGGTCAGAGAGCCGAGCGTCTATGATCATTACTGAGCCATCGCGGCGGGGACGTTTTCACGCAGCCGCAAAAATAATCAGATAAGATTTTCTGGCAGCAATGAAAATACAATAAAAAGTGTATCCAGATGCCCACTGGCAGCAACAGGTTAGCTTTCACGCTGATGGCATTTAATGTGCCCTGAGTTAGACATAGCACGCTGTATGCACATTTCACCGCATGCAGAGGGTCACTGTGTTGTGGCAGATGTATTGCCAAGGGCCGCTCAGAGTGAAAGACGACGTTGAAGTCAATCGGCTCCGGACTCGCAGGACGTATCTAAACCTTGGACCGTGTGATTCTATCTGTACCGGCTCTGTTAATCTAACCCCAGTCACCAACACCGTGACAAATCTGGTGGAGGTCAGGTCTGATGTCCCGTACCCCTACGCTAAGCAGGAGTGCTGGTCATATATTCGAGGAAACGCCCGTTCACCGCACTAGCCGCAGGCAACGAGGCCTACCACCTGAGTTTTCCCCCTCGGGCATGACTACCAGTAGCCACGACGTCGTCGCAATGCCTGGCGCGACCCCCACCTACGTGACGTTGCAAAACCCCCGCGTCCCAAAGACCTTTCGCGGGGACACCTATGAAGACGTCGGCGACTGGTTGCAGCACTACGAAAGGGTAGCTACATTCAACCTCTGGGATGACGCCGCACGGCTTCGAAATGTATATTTCAGCCTCGAGGATGGCGCTCGGACGTGGTTCGAGAACCATGAAGAGCAGCTGTCGTCTTGGAGTGAGTTCAAACGTCATCTTGCGGCAACTTACGGAAGCTCAGATCGCCGCGAACGGGCCGAACGCGCTCTACACACTCGGATCCAAATGCCTAACGAAACTGTAGCGGCGTATATCGAAGACATGACGCGCCTGTTTAAGCGTGCGGATCCTACGATGTCCGAGGACAAAAAGCTGCGCTACCTCATGCGTGGCGTCAAAGAGCAGCTTTTCGCTGGCCTGGTGCGCAGCCCGCCGAAAACTGTTACAGAATTCTTTGCTGAAACATCCACTATAGAGAAAGTGCTTCAGCAGCGAGCTTCGGCACGGGATCCCACCATCCACGCCGCCTCCGTCTCTGCTGAGTTCCCATCGCATAGCATGGACACATCGGCGCTACGGGAGCTCATACGTTCCGTCGTGCGCGACGAACTCCGACTGATGTATGGCACACCTCAACCAGCTCCTTCCTCCATCGCCAGCGTTGTCCGCGACGAGGTGCAGCAAGCGCTACGGCCTCCATTTCCAATCGGTGAACCTGGCCCTACTCCTCCTCTTACACCACCAGAGTGTCACCGCCCTACATACTCCCAGGTGCTGCAATACTCTCCGCCCTCGTCGCCGTCCCTGATTCCTCCGAACGTAGCTGGGCCGAAAACAGCAGCCCCCGTGATCCAGTACGTCACAGATTCTCGACCGCCTACACGGAAAGCAGACGAGTGGCGTACCCCCGACCGACGGCCGCTATGCTTTCACTGCGGCGAACCGGGTCATGTCTATCGGCGCTGTCCCTACCGTCGACTAGGTCTCGAAGGGTTTTCCGCTGATTCTCCGCGGCCTCGCTACGGCGAACGGCCTCGAGCCGTTGAAGATTTCGTCAATGATCAGCGCCGGATCGTTCCGTCTCGTCTGCGACCATCTAGATCACCGTCACCCAGGTCTCGCCCGTCGCCATCTGCTACGAGTTCCTCATGGGCAGCGCAGGGCCGCTCGCTCAGTCCCCAGAGGGAAAACTGAAACCAGCGACCTTCGGGGGTAGGCTCGCTGGACATCGCGGCGCGGGAGACCCCCGTTGATGCGGACACGGAAAGACTACGCATCCATATTGGAAAAGTCCGCGGTTACCGATCATACCGCCACCTCGACGCCACCACGACGCACCTGCAACCACGACGAATTGCCGGTGGAACCGACGACGAAACGACGCACCCGCAACGACGACGAATTGCCGGTGGAACAAACGACGCAACCACGCACCCGCAACGACGACGAATTGCCGGTGGAACAAACGACGCAATCACGCACCCGCAACGACGACGAATTGCCGGTGGGACACATGACGCAACAAGGCACCCGCAACGACGACGAACTGCCGGTGGAACGGACGCTGCAACAACACACCTGCAACGACGACGAATTGCAGGTGAAGCAGACCGCGTACGCCAACGCAGAGCACTCAAAGACTCAGAAGCCTGACATTCGCGAGCAGATTTCGTTGGACATACCCGTAGTACTTGATGGTCGCCATGTTCGGGCTCTGTTGGATACTGGCGCTGATTATTCTATTTTGAGCAGCCAGTTTGCCGCAGTTCTCAAGAATGTTTTGACTCCGTGGGCTGGCACAAACGTTCGCACCGCGGGTGGTCATCTGATTACTCGTCTGGGCATGTGCACGGCCAGAGTTCAAATTCAAGAATCAACATTTGTGGTAAGCTGCCTTGTTCTGAAAAGCTGTTCGCGTGACCTGATTCTGGGCGTAGATTTCCTTCGTGAATATGGCGCAATTATTGACCTCCGGAATTCTAAGGTCTCGTTTTCTACTGAGAAAGCAGTGGCCCTCAGCGGTGCAAAGCGACCACTCAATGTGCTTCGAGTTTATGAGGACAGTGTCACTCTGCCACCCCGAACCAGCACCTTCGTTAATGTCAAATGCAATGCCCTTAACGATGGTGACGCAATAGCCGAAACTAACGTATCGTTACAGTTGACACAAGGAGTCTGCGTGGCCCGCAGTTTGATACATCTTCACCGTGGTCAGTCCAAGGTACTTGTTACAAATTTTTCGCACGAGTATCGGCACCTTTTTCGTGACACTTCCGTAGCTTTCGCCGAACGCATATCTGATGTCTCCGAGTGCTTGTCCGCAGAAACCGTGCCACCGCCCACATCCCTCGACAATCTCGATGTCAGCTCAGAGCTATCGGTCAGCCAGCGCGACCAGCTGTTTTCATTGTTACTCGAATTCAAAGAGTGTTTTGCATCGTCGTCAAAAGTGAATCAAACTCCCATCGCCAAGCACCAGATCGTGACGTTCGATAATATGCGCCCAATCCGCCAGCACCCCTACCGCGTCTCTTCGACCGAGCGCGAAGTTATTAGGTCACAAGTTAAGGAAATGCTCGAAGATGAGGTTATCCAGCCTTCCAATAGCCCGTGGTCCTCCCCGGTCGTTCTAGTTAAAAAGAAAGACGGCACGTTACGTTTTTGCGTCGATTACCGCAAACTGAACGCCGTAACCAAGAAGGATCTCTACCCCTTGCCGCGGATTGACGACTCTCTCGACCGCCTTCGGCGTGCAAAGTATTTTTCGTCCATCGATCTAAAAAGTGGCTACTGGCAGATTGAGGTCGATGAGCGAGATCGTGAGAAGACGGCCTTCGTCACACCCGACGGCCTTTACGAATTTAAAGTTCTACCTTTCGGCCTGTGTTCCGCGCCGGCCACATTTCAGCGGATGATGGACACTGTCCTCGCCGGCCTTAAATGGCAGTGTTGTCTAGTCTACCTAGATGACGTGGTGGTCTTCGCAGAATCATTTGCACAACATCTTCAGCGCCTGCGGTCAGTACTCGAAGCCCTTCGATCCGCTAACTTGACACTTAAGCCACAGAAATGCCACTTTGGCTACCGAGAGCTTAAATTTCTCGGCCATGTCGTCAGCGCCGCCGGCGTGAAGCCCGACCCTGACAAGATTGCTGCTGTTGCGGACTTTCCGATTCCACGTGACAAGAAAGCTGTTCGCCGATTTCTCGGCTTGTGCAGTTACTACCGGCGTTTTATCGATAACTTCGCTGATCTCGCTGAACCGCTGACTCAGCTCACCCGGGGAGACACCCCTTTTGTTTGGACGCACGAACAAGAAGCTGCTTTTGCCGAGCTGCGTCTCCGTCTCCAATCGCCGCCTGTTCTAGCCCATTTCGATGAGCAGGGGGAGACAGAAATACACACCGACGCCAGTAACATTGGCCTTGGGGCGGTTCTCGTGCAACGTCAAGAGGGTGTTGAACGAGTCATCGCCTATGCCAGCCGTACTTTATCCCGCGCCGAGACGAACTATTCAACTACTGAAAAGGAATGCCTCGCCATTATTTGGGCTGGTGCGAAATTTCGCCCCTATCTTTATGGTCGCCCATTTAAAGTTGTCACTGACCACCATTCTTTGTGTTGGCTGGCCAACCTGCGTGACCCATGCGGCCGCCTGGCGCGATGGAGCCTTCGCCTACAGGAGTTCGATCTCACTATTGTTTATAAGTCCGGACATAAGCATGAAGATGCTGACACGCTCTCCCGCGCGCCTGTCGAGCTCGCTCCACCAGACACGGATGACGCTGACAGTTTTCTCGGAGCTGTTGATGCTTCAGATATGTCACATCAGCAGCGTGCAGATCCAGATTTACGAGCACTGATTGATTATTTAGAAGGTCAGCCAGCCACCATACCTAAGTGCTTTTCTCGGAGCCTCTCAACTTTCTGCCTGAGAGGTGGTGTGCTTTATAAGCAGAACTCTAGATCCGAGTCAAGAACCTACCTCCTCGTGGTACCCACAGCTCTGAGAGAGGAAATCCTTTCCGCGTGCCACGATGAACCAACATCTGGCCACTTGGGCTATTCTCGCACACTTGCTAGGATACGACAGACATTCTACTGGCCCAACCTTGCCTCTGTTGTTAAGCACTATGTCAAGAGCTGTCGGCAATGTCAGCGTCGGAAGGTTCCGCAATCAAAGCCTGCGGGCCTCCTCATGCCCATAATACCACCACGAGCACCATTTGATCAAGTCGGCATGGACCTTCTCGGTCCTTTTCCTCGGTCCTCTGGTGGCAACCGTTGGATAATCATCGCCACAGACTATCTGACTCGCTATGCCGAGACCAAAGCGTTACCTAGTGGTACAGCGTCTGAAGTTGCCCATTTCTTTGTACACCAGATCATACTACGGCACGGTGCTCCTACCTGTATTATTACTGATAGAGGGACTGCCTTTACTTCAAAAATGATGGCCGAAGTCTTTCATCTCAGTGGTACGGCGCATCGAAAAGCTACTGCTTACCATCCGCAGACCAATGGGCTGACGGAAAGGCTTAATAAGACCATCGCGGATATGCTGGCGATGTACGTCGACGCCCAGCACAAGACTTGGGATGCGATCGTACCATATGTGACGTTCGCATACAATACGGCAGTCCAAGAGACTACGCGTTTCACGCCGTTTCGCCTCGTTAACGGCAGGGAGGTTCGGACGATGCTGGACGCAATGCTCCCTTACCAAACAGATACCGAACTTTGTTCTGACGCCGAGCAGTTTGCCCAAGATGCTGAGCAAGCACGCCAACTAGCACGCGTCCACATCACCCAGCAACAGGACAGGGATTCACGCCGGTACAACCTTCGCCACAGACAAGCTTCCTACAACAGCGGGGACCAGGTGTGGGTGTGGACTCCTGTTCGACGCCGCGGCCTTTCAGACAAGCTAATTTGCCGCTACTTCGGACCGTATAAAATCGTGCGACGCATCAGTAACGTCAATTACGAGGTGCTCCCGGATGGATCAGAGCACACAGGCCATCGACTACCTCGTCCAGAGACAGTTCATGTCTTGCGACTGAAGCCGTACTTTGCACGCTGACTGACAAACTACATCTACAAACATTTTTTTGAGGGGGGGAGGTTAGTTTTGTACGCTTGTGTGCACGTGCAACTGTGAGCATTACGCTTAAGGAGGGAGGAATGCCAGGGGGCGCTCAGAGTGAAAGACGACGTTGAAGTGAATCGGCTCCGGACTCGCAGGACGTATCTAAACCTTGGACCGTGTGACTCTACCTGTACCGGCTCTGTTAATCTAGCCCCAGTCGCCAACACCGTGACAGTATTAATTACCTCGTAAAAAAAACTGTCGGTATTATTCTGCTTGGTTTCTGAGCATGTTGCATAAAAACATTTTATAAAAGTAGCAACACTGCTCGTCTGATGCAGGTGCACATCACACCACAATGTCACAAGAGAAACAAAATTTGTCAGGTACAGCCTAGTTTCTTTGCTACTGGTTACCAGTTTTGCACTTGGAATAGCATCCGGCACTTTCTTTCAGTGCAGCAAGATTCCTCAGAGGAGAGAAGGGTGATGAGGTCGGCTAGAGAAATGCCTTCACATATACTATTTGACGCTCAGGTAGTGAAGGAACAGACATGAAGAGTGAATATGATATATGATGCCTAATTACAATGAGCTAGATGCAATATGGAAACCATTTTCTTGAAGCAATTGTCATTGAATGTAGCATTCATGCACACATTAACCAGTGCACATGCTACACAAAGCCCAAACCTGTCTCTGAGTGAAGCAAGGGAGCCAAAGGGGAAAAGAAGCGTGACTTTAAGGACACCGTAAGTAGAAAGTAACAGCAACAAAAAAGAAAAACAAGCATGCACGGGGACAATATTAGACAAAAAGAGGCATGAATTACAAGGCTGATGTGGCCTGCAGCACATCAGGGTGGGGTTCTGGATTTTTTGGCAAAGGTTCATTAATGCCAGGTGATAATACTGTATGATTTGTATTGGCTTTGCCATCCCCTGTGTGCTCCGCCAGCAATGCATCATGTCCAACGTGCAACTGTCTAACGTCCACTCTCTACACTCTGACTCAAAAACATGCTCAAATGAACCTCACCTGAATACGGGCATAAGTATGGGAATAAAGCATGAAATTTACCTTTTCGACACTCTGATTGCATATTATTGGAAAACTAAACGTGATTTAAATAAGCGTATGATTTGTAGCTAGTGTGTCTTGTATGCATGGTCTTTCCAACAGGTTGCAGTATAGCTTCTGTCCTTTATTTTGGTAAAACATGCACACTTTAAGAGACCTGCTACTCACGTAACACATTCCCTGTAGCTTTAAACAGCTCGTAGTTGACTAACAATTGGTGTATCATTTGCTTTCGGTACTTTTTGGCATTTTTTTTTACATGCACCTGACATGAAGCCTTGCTTATAAGAAAACTGAAAATTACAATATACAAAACAATACAAAATTTATTTACAGCACTGCACACTCTACAATACACAGCCTAAAATGAAAGGCTGTCACACATTCACGTAATTACAGTATTGTTGTACTGGTACAGCTCATCGCCATATCTGAAAGGTGGCACGGCCTTGGAGACCAAAGAAGAGAAATTAGTTATACAAAGCAAGGGAACACATGATAGGGTCAAAAACCCATTCTCCAAGTGTTTGGCCCAAGATAACTCCAGCACCAGCAAAGCAAGCACCCACTGTTTTACCAATGAGTACCCAACATCACTGAGGATTGGTCCCCAAATGCTCAAACCACTAGGCTGCAACTACAGTCAGGGGATGCTATGCGTTCCGCAGTATTACCAGTATCAAATATTATGGAACTCAACTTCATTTAAATGGTAGTCGTCACCTGGGACAGAGCAAGTATTCCCTGATTCTGTTATGGACAGGGCAAATGTAGTTATAGTGTGTGTAAGAATGATTTTACCTGTGCATAAATGCCTGCCACACCTAGAATGTTCCCTTTATGCAGTCTACCAAAAAGCAGAAATGTTTGTCTCAGGAAGACAAGCCTTAAGCATTGTTTCAGCAAGTCACTCAATGTGACGGCTATCAGGCAAACCAACACAGCACTTGAAAACTTCATGCTCTAAAAACAATTGTGGGGACACGCAAGCTCAGCATTTACCGCTATGACACAACAGCTTTTATGGCTCCTGTCTGCAGACTCTCATTCGTGTGAATCGACTTTTCTACTGCTAACACCTAGTATTTATTCTATGATACATATCAGTAGCGTATACCTGTAAGTTATCCAATTATGTGGAAGACCACTTGTCTACATACCTATAAAGCCCACTCTAACCAAACTGTACGGATGCATTTCCATGGCCTAAGGGTTGCCTGTCTTATTACCCAAAGATCCTGCAAAGTTTATCACCTCACACATTCATCTCAAAGGTGAAGCCAGAGACATCACATTGAGTACTCGGTCATGTCACCTGTCTGAAATGTGCAAAAGATTTTCCACTCACAACGTCGCGTTTTGTGCACAAAAGAGGCTTTAACGTTGCTGCATCAAAAAAAAGCAAGAAGCCAATAGCTGAACATCTACGCTACATTAGGCTCTGCTGGCTCGCAAGACATTTGACCACAGTGCCAACAGCCAAGTTATAGATGCAGCTGTGGCAGATGCTGTACCACAGAAACAACAGATGAATGTGGTCAAGATAAAATGAAATCGCTTTGTTCACAAATTCTTCAATACATCATGAAAAAGAATGGCTCACTTATGGATAGTATGACGTCTACTGTGTTCAATAGGATTGTACCTTCAGGAAGTTATCTTTTGAATGCAATCTTAAGAATATATTGTGGTGTTCAATTTAGGCTGTACACATAGCAGACATGCAAAATATGGAACACATTCTGAGGGTTAAATGCAGAGAGGATTGCTGAAGCTGATATAATAGGAAAGCATAGGGATACTAGATAACGTAGAAAACACATGACAATAGGATAGGTGTAAGTGAAACTAGTGCAGCTGTCACTTATGACAGCAAAAAGTTCTACAACATACAACTCAGTACTAGCACAATGGTACAAAATGTTGAAAAAGATGATGAAACAAAAGTTTCCTTGAGCGTGCTTCTACATAAGTAAAATGAAAGTGATTGGCATAAAATTTATGCCCCTTCCTTAAAATTCTTAATTTAAAGCTCACAAAGAACAATGAAGATAAGGCTACAAAAGCAACTAACAGAAAAAAAATAATGAAGCAGTTATACACAGCTGCAATCATTCGATAAACATCTCGAGTGATGAAGCCATGCTCCAGTGGCTTAGAGCATGAATATGCGAGCTTTACCAACCCTCTTTTAACATATGTGAGTGCCGGAGGGAATGTGGCAGCAGCAAGAATGTGTCAAGAAGCAACTGGCCCAGATAGCAGCCTCATAATAGGGGTATGGAAGGTCTACACACAACGCTATCATGGAGGGAGATATTTTATGGAACAAGATATGTAGCAATGCACAAAAGGAGCAAAGCATTTTGTAGAGCTGCAGTCAAAAATTTATGAAGGGCAATCTTATCAAAAAGCTTTTATTTCATTCCTGCGCTTGTGCATCATTATTGTGACTAAGGGTTATATAGCGAAACATGAAATGTCAAGTAATTTATCTCGTACACAAATAAATGCATTCTTTCCTTTGCGAAGCCACCTTCAAGAACTCTTGCCAGTGGGTGCACATGCACATCAATATCACCTAGTTACAAAACAGAGAAGTCGATAGTTGCCTTTGTAAAAAACGGAAGAATACAAAAATGTTCATTGATAGCCGAGCCACACAAATGATGCAGAGGTTAAACAGGTTCTCTGGGATCTTGATTAACATCACTAAAAAGCATCAGTAATTGCAGTGCAAAATGAAACTGGCAAATTTTGCAAAAGTGGAATCTAAATTGCCAAAATGGGCTAACAAGTTGGCGGGGGCCTCATTTTTCGTGCATACAACAATGAAAGACAATGACCACCAAATAGATGCACAAATTATCCTTGGGAAAACTAGTTGATTGCTGTTCATCTACATTCAGCATATGAAGGAAGCAATAGAAAAGAAGCATAAAGGCAACAAAATACAAAGAAGCACAGCTCGCTTCCCTCTGCAGTTTGTGGAAAAACACAGTGGGCACCTCACGTTTCACCTTAGTAGCACACAAGATAGGTGTAACGAAATGGACTCTGCTATGCTAAACGACTGCAGACACATCCACCAGGGTGCACGTATGTCAAATATTCTCACTGAAGTAGTACATCGCGGACTGCCTGCTTGCCACAAACACCAAAGTGAATTGTGAACTATTGGTGCACGCACGTCCTACTCAGAATGGCACTTCTGGAGCTAGAAGGAGAACGTTTTTGTACCTTCCTGTGTTTCATTGACTTGAAGCACTTAATAAAATGCACACTGAGCTTAAGCAGAACACAAAAAAGCAAAGTATACAACAAAGAATGACAGCTCTCAGCAAGGGCCACAGCACTTGTAGAAGAATATACTCAGTATGTCTACAGATGGTAGACAAAAAATTATAGCACCAAGGAAAGGTTTGGTTTGGTTTGTGGGGTTTAACGTCCCAAAGCGACTCAGGCTATGAGAGACGCCGTAGTGGAGGGCTCCGGAAATTTCAGCCACCTGGGGTTCTAACATCGCACTAACGTGCACTAACATCGCACAGCGTACAGGCGCCTTGCTTTTCGCCTCCATCGAAAAGCGGCCGCCGAGGCCGGGATTCGATCCCGCGTCTTTGGGAACAGTAGTCGAGCGCCGTAACCACTGCGCCACCCCAAAGCTGAACTTGGTTCTTGCACATGCTATCAACAAAATGTACACCAAAGATATGGTTATATCCCAAAACCACAGAAAAAAATAAGACTTGGACGGCTTTTCAGCAGTATGCTATCGAACATGAAGCAGTAAGAATGTGCACATTGATCACTTGTGGCATATATCAAAATCATGACAGCGAGTGAAAATCTCAAGTGCAGATGATCAAGTTGTTCCTGTCCGAGTTAATATAAATGTTGCACGTCCTTTTCCTTGTACTTGTTAATGTTCCTGCTGCGATTACCATTTGCAAGTGGCGTCAATGTCATGTGATCTGCACACACTACAAGCTGTAACGATCTTCAAAAAGAGCTGTCCTTCTGCATAGCACTTCACATCTGATTTGGCCGTCCAGGGACAAGGCATGGCCTCCCAGATTATACAAGCCTAGCAGAGAGGTTAATGATGTTGAATATGGCCCCAGGACTTCTCGCCCACATGATGACTCGGATCGGAAGTGCTGCAACGGCTGCACAAGGTCCACACGATCACCTGCAAATGTTTAGTGCCTAAATTATATGCAAATAAAATATCACACACGCATGGCATAGGATCATTCAAAATCATCAAAGCTGCAAGCTAAGCTGCGGTAAAGTGTAATCTATGAATGCAAGAAATAGTCAATGCAAAACCTATACCTAAGTGAACCATTTCCGTAACAGGTAAAGACGGCTTGGTGGCGGAAACTGTATTGTGACGGCTAACTTTTTCTTTTTTTTTCAGTTAAAGGAACGACTTATATCAGGCGATTTCACTTGTTTTTCCTTTCTCGGTGGTCGAAACCATTAACCAAGAAATCTTGACAACTACAGGCACACTCAGTTTTTTTTTAAGTTCGTGCAGTGTAGAGAAGTTGAAGAAAATTATAATGCGTCGTAGAAATAGGCAGCTAAAAGCAACGTAAAATGCTGATTAAAAATATCGGATTCGCCGCATGCGTCCTGTAAGTATTCCTTTAATCTTCAGTCATTTCCCGCCTGCGTACAACTTGAATGCGAATGACGCGGTATGAACAGTCACCTTTACAGGTTTTCCTATTGCACTTACCTCTGTGATGCTCGACGTGCTGCACCATTTCCAGCAGGTTGACTGCGTTGCCTTGCTGGTCGACACCCATCGAGAAGCCCGGCACATTCCGGGAGCTCGTTGCTCGGCCGAACGAATACATTTCGTGCCATCCAACATCAGAGGCGTTCACCACTGGCGATCACACCCGAAACACCAGTAGCTCAACAGTTCAACACTCCGAGCGCAGGGCAATTCTCGCCTCGGAGCTTGCAAAGCCGCCACACTACACTCCTCGTCAGATGACTGATCTGACTGTACTGACGAGCTATCTTTCAAGGCAATTTGACAGCATTGCTGTGCTGCAGCAAATCCTCGATCACTACTTGCAGACGACGAACGGCACGAAGACCACTCATGAGCGTACAAGTTCTTTCTTTCTTCCATGTAAGCTATAGTGAACTAGAATATATTCTAGTCCACTATAATGTAAGCGTACCTCCCTCCATGCCTCCCTCCATGGCCGCCGCCATTGCTGGGTTGTCATAACCGCGCAGACCAATGATTTCTTACCATGGGAAGAAAGGGTTTGAAATAAGAAAGCCGTTAGCGCCGTCACGCGGCCGCGCGCTTCTGCCTCCATTAGAGATTGTCTCAAGCGTCCTTTATTTCATACGCGCTGATAATTTGCCTTTCTAATGCGTTTAAAAAGCCATACAAGGTGTATATAAAGTTATCCTTTTACTTTTAATAACAAGCTAAGAAACTACGGTAGGCTAACGGCTGCATAAATCACCTTGCCTGTCGCCATAGTCTCATTAGCATAATTCGGGTACCTCGCCACTCGGCGAAATTATGGCGGCCAAACGTCAGCATTTTCGGTAATGGCGGCACATCAGTTACGTCATGACCCGTCAATTTGACGTAATCTAAATATGCTTGCGTATCACGTGTTTCACGTGACATAGCTCCAGCCAATCAAATTTGAGCATCCGCTCCTTCCCAGTATGCCATTATTTTCATCACATTGCTTAATCGAGCGTAAGTGTTCTCCAAACCACCATCAGTAACTTCGCTTCCACTCCAAAATCATTCGTATTTGTCATCCAGGCAACAAGGATAGCTCCGGTTGAAATCAATTTTCACTGCTACTTCATTTTGACGTAACCGCTAAAAGTGCTTGCCTCAAGTGAGGATTGCGCGCCACAAGTTTGAAGCCCGTGACTCTTTTCAGAGCCAATCAGAAAGACAATATGGCGCCGCCAGGGGAAGGCGAATATCGAGGATCGGGCAAGGTCATGGATCGGGCCTCCGGCCACTGGGATCTCTAAACCCAAGAGCTTCAGGAACAGTGATTGCGCCTGTATCAACTTCCGGATAGATACCATTACATTCGAGTATAATATGGTCAATTGTTTCACTGGAGTTACCACATACAGCACATGCGTCATCTCCATTGTTAAATTTCTTTTTGTAGCTGCGTGTTCTAAGGCACCCTGATCTAGCTTCAAAAAGTAGAGCACTGCCTCTTGAGTTATCAAAGAAATCTTCCTTCCTGATCTGCATTTTCCACTTTCGGAATAATTCCACACTCTGTTTCTTTTTCATCGAATGTATCCAATGTACCTTCTGTGTTTTTCACCTGTTGCTTAATGCTCTTTATGCAATGCAAAAGGCAAATAATGTGATGATGATGATGATGATGCGTTGTGGCTGCACCCTTTGTATCGGGTGGGCTCAGTAATGTGCCCTAGCCGGGTGAAATAGAAAAACTGAGAGAGAGAGAAATGAGAAGGGATAGGGTAAAGCTGCTATGAACACCGTCAGCGTCTAGTTATTGTCCACCACATACGAAGCCGGGCTTTCGTCGTCCGGATGGCGCCACTGTGCTGTCCGCGTTCGGCCGATTCAAAACCCAGTGCGCGCGGTAGCGTGGTGTCCTCTGCCGGCTGGGGCAATAGTTTCGCGCAACGGAGAATGACGTGCTCCGCCGTCTCGTCCGCGCTCCCACATGCCCTGCAAATCGCCGCCTGCGCTTCTGGGGAGGTGTCAAAATGACGGCGGTAGGTCAGAGTGCGGAGTGCCCCCGCCCGTGCCTCGAACAGGAGCGTGCTACCGACGCTGTTGTCGTAGAGCGGCTCCGTTGATATTGCTGCTTTGTGCTCTAGGTACAGCGTTAGTGTCGTCTTCTTCTGTGCTGAGGCATTCCACATGGTGGTCTCCGCTTGGCGTACTTGCGTCCGTACGGCAGTTTTGTACTCAGCAGCCTCCGCTGTACCGTTCGACCAGAAGCCGTATTTCCGGCGCAGGGACTGTACACGGGTACACCATCGCGTGCGGATGCCCTTTAGGTGTACATAGCGGAACACCTTCCGTGCCCAGCGGATGTCCTTCATGGTGCGTAGGCGCGCCTCATATGAGATTTTGCTGTGAGCTTCGCGGGCTTCAAAGGTCGACCATCCCATGTCGCCCTGGATCGCCTCAACAGCAACTCGACCGTGACAGCCAAGCGCTATCCGGCCCACTTCGCGCTGTCCGCGCTCGAGCCAATCTCTTGTGGGGGCAGAGAGGCACACGATGGCGTTGGCAAAGGTCAGGCCCGGCACATGCACCCCCTTCCACAGGTCACGCACCAACACATATCGGTTGCAGCCCCACAGGCATTGTCGGCGTAGGATGCTAGTTGCACGGGTGGATTTCAGCTTTAGGTGTTTTTCATGTGCTATGTATATGTCACCTTCCGTGCACAGCTGTACTCCCAGGTACCGATATTGGGTTGCTTGCGGTATGTTGTCTCCGTTGGGCAGTAGTATTGCAGGGTTGGCGTCGGATGGGCCCGAGAACCGGAGCACAGCTGATTTGGTGGGGTTGAAGGACAGTCCTAGTGTAGCTAGATGTTCTGCACACACTGTTAACAGCCGCTGCAGCTGCGCCTCGGTTTCAGCCAACAACACAATATCGTCCGCAAATGCCAGTGCTGGCAACGTCCACATTTCCGGGAGACCTGCCCACAGAAAGGGGAGTGGGAAGCCTATACCACAATCGAGTAGCAATTGTTCTACTTCTGACGTGTACAGCATGTACATGAGTGGGGATAGGGGGCATCCCTGCTTTAGGCCCCGTCGGACAGCGACTGGTTGCGATGTGCTGCCATGAAGGCTGGCCACCACTGTGTTGTCTGTGTATAGGCGTGCCAGCAGGTTAGTCCACTCCTGCGGCATACCCAACTCCTTCATTCGGCGTAGCAAAGGTTCATGGGGGACACTGTCGTATGCCTTTGCCACGTCTAGGAAGCATCCAACAAGTCCCCGTGATTCCTGCCGTGCGATTTCGATGCACTGGGTCAGGGTGAATAGATTGTCGTCCAGTCGTCGGCCGTGTCGAAATCCGGACTGTAATTCAGTGAGGTGACCCTGTGTTTCAGCCCAGCCGACCATCCATTTCTTCAGGACGTGGGCGAAGATGCGGTACAGCACACTTGTCACTGTGATCGGCCTGTGGTCTCGCAGAAGGCCTCGGTCGCCTCCCTTCTTTGGCACGAGTGACACTCGCCCTTGAAGCCAATCGGCGGGTATGGCGTCACCTGCGATAATGCCAGTATAGATTCTGGCGAGTTGGTCTCGTGCCTGTGTTTCCAGACATTTGACCAAGCCCGCGGGAATGTGGTCGAGGCCTTGTGCCGTGTGTGTCCCAATATGAGCAATAGCCCGTGTCAAGGCTTGTGGTGTCACCTGCCATGACACTTCCATCGAGGCACTGATGGGTTCAGGGCTCTTCGCTGTGCGGTTATCGCATGGCTCATATGTCGGCTGGTCGTAGACCCTTTCCAGGTGGCGCGTCAGCAGATGGGAAAGGTCCGTAGCTGGCAATCCTGTAGCCTCATCCCTGATGTCATACTGTGGTGGCTTGCGGTCGAGCGTTTGCACATACTTCCAAAACCGCCGGCTACTGTCGTGACCCGCATTCGTGATTGCTTGCAGTTGTTGATGGTTGCACTGTGAGATTTTTCTTTGCACAACTTCTTGCATATAGTGCTTGCAGCGGAGATATTCTTCCCATGCTGGGCGGCAATCTTCGGCTGGGTAGAGTTTGAGCTGCTTACGGTGTGCCCTGTTCGCGGATCGCCTCGCTCCCAGTGCCTGTTTCACCTCTTGGTCCCACCACGGCTTCCTTTGCGTGCCGCCCCTCGAGCTGGTGCGCACCTCGTGCTGGTGCATGATGCGTTTCAGCTCGGCGACATACGCATCGTACGTTGTGGCTTGTGTGCGCATCTCACTCAGTTCGAATTGTTTGGCCACAGCTTCGTATGATGTTGTGGGCAGGTATCGACGGGCTGGGTCGCGGTGTTCTGTACGTCTTCTGTGCCAAGAGGAGGAGGATGATGGCTGCGCCATCTGCCGGGAGTCCACGAAGCGTATATATATATATATATAGGGACCGGGCACTCGTTGTATGGCGCCACCGTCGCCTCGGTAGAACAGCGCCGCCTGCGGCGGAGTGCCGAAACAGCGGAATGGCGATGCAGCTGAGCGGCGCAGTCGTTTCCGTTATGCGAGGTGTTTTTGAGCCTGTCCCAACCCGTCGTTTTGCGGTGTGGCTTTGAGTAATCGCAAGGAGTATTTTTTGACGGGGAAACCTTGAAAAAGAAAAGGGCCGTTCTCGGCAGGGCGTGCGTGTTTTTGTTGTTTTTTTTTTGAAACCGCCCGGCGCATGGCATTTAGGTTATATGCTCGAAAATGCCGTGCGCGTGATTTCACCAAGCGCTAGGAACACCTTCGTTAGGCACTTGATAAGGCGACTTCGAAGACGGGAATTGCGCCTGCACTGCGTGTCTATCTTATATTAGGTCTAGTCGGAATCTGCCTGAAGGTCAAATACCGCCGAGCCGTGTAGCCGTGTAGTAGTGGTAGTTGTAATGGTCAGCGTTCATGTAAAATGAAAAAGAGACTGCACCTGTCTTTTTTGATAATAGCTAGACTCAAACGATTCAGAGCAGAATAATAGCAAATGACATTCCAGTTTCAACCTTGCAACGAGAGCTGTAAAATGAAAAAAATAAACAAGCAAGACAAAAGTAGGATCCTATTTATGGTTGGAATAGCAAACACACATATACTTCCAGGACTTCCTGCACAATTACGCTACAATAGCTCACTGAACCCGGCCTTGAGACCATCAAACGTAATCATAATATAAGCCAAATGAGTAATACCACCTCAGAATCATTTTTACATATACGGCAATGCTCTTGTTGAACACGTCGGAGCTGCTACATATAATTGACTTAGAAAATATTATACTATGCATGCCTTTCTCCCGACATGCTGCGGAGGTTGTGAAAAGAAAAAAAATATATTTCCTGCTAGCGTTCTCTCAGCGCAGGAAGTTCAATGCGATTGACCGCACCTGCCTCGAACATCTGAAGGCAATAGTCCAATACTGTCAAACTGTTGAATACAATCGAAAAAAAAAACAATGTGATGTGTTGTAAGATAAGCCACCGACAACCAAGAGAGCGTTCTATTGTTAAATGAATCCCTCTGATGGCTCGTTCGCTAAGGTGGTCTACTTTCTCAGCGTACCACGAACTTGCGGGGCCGATACCTAGCTGACCTCGATACCTGGTGAGTGTGAGGGGACACGACCATGTATGTAGTTTTCTATTTGCACGTAAAGGAATCCGGATAACTGAAAGCCATTCCTTTTACAACTTTGTCACTGCAGCTTGCCGGACTGCTGCTGCTAAATCTGTTTACATTGGCCATACCTAGAAGCAATTTCTGAGCGAGGTAAAACGGTCTTGTCATACTACGCCACAATCAGGAAATCTCACGTTCAATAAAACGCCGATGAGAAACACATGTATGTAGGCGGGCCAGGAAATGGACACTGCTGAGAAAATACGTAAAGCCGTGTCAGATGCAACGTGAATGCGAAAAAAAACTGCTACACGGCCTTCGAAATTAAAAAAAAAATGCTACGTTTATGCTCGTTTCCACAAATTAAATTGTATTTTTTTTCTTGTTCGACTTTTATATGAAGCCGATAGCAGATTTTGTGACCATGCGGTATTGATTGAGCTGTGAAACGAGTGATTTTATTAGGCGAAATGGACATGCCACAAACAAATGTTAACAAATTCTAAGAGTATCAACGCAGAGCTCTCAGCGCATTTTCATTGGTTGACAAACGAAAAGAGGAAAAATGACAAGATTATGGCAATAGGAATTGTTCATGTCTCCTATCTGCTCTTTCTGTTAAGAGAAAAAATAAATTATCTTTGACTATGTCAGTGAAGGCATCAGCACAAACATTGTCTCTGCCCTTTACTGAAGATCGTAACGCAGCCCGAACGACGACGGTGGAGCTGCCTTTTCTTTTTCCGTGCTGGGGTTTTCTTGTACACAGGCGGGGAAATGCTAGCGTTGTAACTTACGCTGTTGGGTTACTTCGATTTCCAATTGTCAATAAAGTGACTACAGATGAAGGAGTGCGGCTTCGGCTCCGAGACCCTCGTGCCGTCACTCCTGGGGAACAGAAGGCACACAGCATCCGGTAGCAAGCGGAATTTTAAACATTCGGCGCTTTCCATGACCACACAGTAACCAAATACGTAGATTCGTGCCTTTGCCTTTCAAAGAACCATGCTTAGGTCACCCGCCACTCATGCTTCTGTGGAAACCCGTAGAAATGAATCGACTTAAAAACGTCCGACGAGTTTGCGTAGCTGCCAGTGGAGCCAACAACGCACCACGTTTCGCCAGCCTTGTTCGACCCGACTTCATTTCACTGGACATATGCACACAACTAACCCAACTTTCTGTTCACTTGAGGATAGTATATTCATGCACAACGTCATCTAAACCTTAGGATTTCCAATTTCCACACAAACCAACGACAAACAGTACCTTCCAATGCGCTGGCAATGCGCCGGCCAGGGTCGGCGCATTCCGGCGATTGAGCGATGCGCCGACAGGCGGCGCCACCCGTTCAGCTGTCCGGTCCCTATAAGAGAGAGTGTTTGGGCTGTATATATATATATATCTTGTGAAAGAGGGCTATGTCGAGATCGGAAGCTCGTGACGGCAAGGCCAGCGATGCCTTGTCTAGCGTTTTATTCCGATCACGAACCTAGGCGCATGCCGCAGCCGGCGCCGCGGGACGATGACGATGGTATGTACAAATGAAAGATCATGGCATGCATAAATGAAATAAGATCATGAAAGGCTCACACAATCTCCCTAGGGGGTCAGAAACGGCCAGCCTGGCTGCTGCTAACTAACCAATGCACCGTTGCGCACAAACGGTTTCAAGCGTGAAACATGAACAATTTCAGTTCCTCGATCGGCTGGCGTGACTTTGTAGTTAACTGAGGAAGTTTGGCTATGACCTCGTTAGGACCAAGGTAGCTGGTGGAATTTGTAATTATGGCTAGGTGTGCGCAGTAGTGTATAAAACAGTACTTCTTTACCAGGACGAAAAGAGAGGCAAGATGACGGCATCTGGCTACACGGGATAAGAACTGCGTAGGTACTGATGTGGAATAGTAGGGCATAGAGAAGAAGGAAGTGTCGATAATTTTAATGAGAGGTCGGCCATAAACGAGGAAAAACGGAGAGTAACCGGTAGTCCGCTGTATTGCTGTATTATAGGCGAATGTGACGAATGGTAGAATAGTGTCCCAATTTCAAATAATCTGGTGTGATGTACATGGTTATCGTTTCCGATAAGGTGCGATGAAATCGCTCAGTCAGACCGTTAGTCTGGGAATGGTAGCTTGAGGTTGTCTTACGAAGGGCGGATGACGCGTGAAGAACTTCGGCAACGACTGTCGATAAGAAGGACGTCCCGCGGTCACTTAGGAGCACCCGAGGAGCGCCATGACGCAATTCAATTGATCGCAAAAAGAAATTTGCTACTTCTTGAGCGGAACCAGTCGGTATAGGTGCTGTTTCAGCGTAGCGTGTACGGTGATCGACAGCTGTTATAATCCAATGATTACCCTCATTCGAGAGGTAGGGAACCCTATAATTTGACTGAAGATAAAGCGCACGGGAAGACGCACACAAGAGAAGAAGACACAGGACACGCGCTAACTCACATCTGGTTTATTGCAGCAATAACAGCAAATATATGCTGAAAAGGAGTCATGCGCAGTACATAAAAATCCCATAAAGACAGAGGAAAAACATATAAGGAATATTACAAAACATTATCAAGGAATATCACAAAACCCGATCAAGAAAACTGATCTCTGCCTTCCAGAGCCGCACCGACGTATCGCTGACACACCTATCTCCCCTTTTCCCGATATGGAATGCCTCCAAAAGCTCACGCGCTGTCTTGTCACGGCCTCTGCCCAGAATCTTAATGTCAGCCAGTCGCGGCTCGCACGCAGTGCAGTTCGCGCAATGCGCTGCCAAATTTGACCCTCCACTCCTTAAAGCCCGCAAATGATCCCCTGCTCGATCATTAATACAGCGCCCGGTCTGGCCAATGTAGGCCTTCCCACAGGTCAGCGGGATCTCATAAACGACCCCCATGCAGCTGTCGACAAACCGCTTGGCATGTTTTTTCTCACAACCGCTCGGTTTTCCAGCACGCGAAATGCGTGAGCAAAGCTCCGCCATCTTCTTCGGAGCGGAGAACACCACCGGCACGCCATGTCTGTTCGCCACTTTCTTCACGTGGTGCGCAACCTTATGCATATACGGTACCACAACAGGTTTAGCCGTATTTCTCACCGTAGCAGTTTTCTTTCCAAACATGGCTCGCTTGGTTTTCCGGAGCAGGGCTTCCGTCACTGACATAATGACCGCGCAGGGGTACCCAGCAGACAGCAACCGCTGTATTTGCCTATTAAAACTCGACTGCACAGCATGCGGGCACGACTTCGTGAGGGCAGACCCTAAGCATTGGCTAGCGATAGCTCTTTTAACAGTTTTAGAATGTGCCGAAGAGTAGGGCAAAAGTTGTTTCTGTGCCCGCGGAGCGTACAACCAACAAACATAATCATTCCCTAAAGTAACGTTAATATCTAAAAACTGCAATGAACCCTGTGAAGGAAGTTCATGAGTGAAAACCAGACCTCTCCCATTCTGCCGAAAGTTGTCCAAAATCCCACCCACCGCGTCAGTGTACGTCGAGTTTGGTAGCTTGTTAAGAACAATCAGAACTGCGTGCGAGCCGCGACTGGCTGACATTAAGATTCTGGGCAGAGGCCGTGACAAGACAGCGCGTGAGCTTTTGGAGGCATTCCATATCGGGAAAAGGGGAGATAGGTGTGTCAGCGATACGTCGGTGCGGCTCTGGAAGGCAGAGATCAGTTTTCTTGATCGGGTTTTGTGATATTCCTTGATAATGTTTTGTAATATTCCTTATATGTTTTTCCTGTGTCTTTATGGGATTTTTATGTACTGCGCATGACCCCTTTTCAGCATATATTTGCTGTTATTGCTGCAATAAGCCAGATGTGAGTTAGCGCGTGTCCTGTGTCTTCTTCTCTTGTGTGCGTCTTCCCGTGCGCTTTATCTTCAGTCAAATTACAATGCACCATCTAGCCCAACTTCAAGTTTTGTGGAACCATATAAGTCGATGCTGGCTACATCGAATGGCGTGGCAGGACAGGGAAGGGGTTGTAGAAGGGCAGCGGGCAAATAAGTCAGCCGCTTGCGACGTTGGCACACAGGGCAGTATGCGACGTCTTTGGCAACGCTGGAAGATGGGCCAGGTCAAAAGAATCGTTTTTTGACGCGGTGGTAGGTTATGTCAAAATCAAGATGACTTGCAGTAGCGTCATCGCGGAGAGCCTGTATACGTGGGCGAAGTACACGCGGCACGAGTGGAATCCAGCCAGTTCCATCAGGGCAATACACGTAGCGGCGTAGAATGCCATCTTCGAGATTGATATTGCGAAGCTGTCGGCAAAGCCGACCATTGGGTGGGTCCGGAGCGTCGATATGGAGGTCGAAGATGGGATGGCAGTAGGCATCGGCTAATTGCTGTGAGCGGAGAATGTGCTTGTTCTCAGAGTCGTCAAAAGAAAGTTGTGATGTACGTCGGGGAAAAAATTGGTCGGCTGTAGTCAGACGTGGTAATGCGTTGGGAAGAAAAACAGCAAGCTGATTCCAAAAGGACAGTGAGAAAGAGCGTTGGCGTCTTGGTGTTGGCGACCCGATTTATAAGTGACGTCGGAAGGATATTCTTGCAGGCGTAGAATCCAATGGCGTGGTCAGCCTGTCAAATGTTTGAGCGAACACAAGCAGCAACAGGCATGGGGATCGTCACAACTGTAAAGTGCCGACCATATAGGTGTCACGAAAATGGCGCACATTTTCATCAAGCCGGTACGGCGCGAGGCCCGCGCGGCGTCGCGTGGAAAGCATGGAGAGAAAAGCCTCCTTCCCCGCGCGGGAGAGCGCGTAGCTTTGTACGCGTTGCCGTCACCCTCTTTCCCATTGCCCGGGGAGGACGGTGGTTCATCCGTCTGGAATACGCCAGAAAATTCCAGAATCTTCTATGGTACCTAGCCAATGACGACGCGCGGCTCGACGGGAGGAAGAGAGAGCGCTCTAACCAGCGAAGCTAAGTGTGTGTGCGCGATAACTTTGGCGCGTGTTAACAGACAGACGCGGCGCGCCCTATTTAAAGAGACCGCGCCGCTTGTGCAGTCAGTCAGTCCGTCACTGGTTGCGGCGTTTCGCCTGTGCTTCGGCTGGACTCCCGGGGATCACCCGTGTTGGCAAGCCCACGGACCTGCAAGGGAGCGGCGCTCGTCTCGTATGGCGGCCACATCGTGACACTTGAGGCGTCGGACTGCAACAGTGCCCGGTGAACAATTTGGTGTTTGTTTATGTAACTCTCTCGTGTTTGATCTGTTGTAAAGCCTCTGTGTTATTGGATCATTCTGCAGTTGCATGCTTAGCGTTTGTATTCTGTGAACCGCTCGTCTGTGTATTTCAAGTGATCTTGTGTATTCCTTTGTATCGTCTATTGCTGTACAAAAATTGTGTTTTGTTTGTTACTTCTGACTCCGGTCCTTACTCTGGTTTGAACCGGCGACAGCTGGGCACCAAACGGCCACCCCCTTCTGTCATTACTAGGTAGCTGAATTCCGGCTGAGCTTGCCACGCAGGTCGAGGGCATCTCCTTAGCGACCGGAACAGCTATCCCCACTCACTCTAAGGGTGTCTGGGAGTGTGCGCCCCGTTTAGGGCACATCGTTAATAATAACCCCCCTAATTATTAACGGGTGACAATTATTCTGGCGTCCGCGACAGGACCTTTGGTGCACTCAAGCTCAGAGGACGGAGAACGAGTTTGAAGAGTTTACGAAGAGGTCGTAAACAGTGTAGCAGCAGAACGATAGCGAGAGGTTGTGCTGCGCGGAAGCGTTTAGGCGAGGTTCGCTAAGCAGACGTAAAGCTACACCCAAACAGTTCGCGCTTCAGAGATGAATCTGAAAGAGTTGATTGAGGCTGGAACTCAGCTGGGGTTGTCCGGTGCCGAACTGCGCAAATGGGTTAGCCAGAGAGAAAAAGGAGATAGAGAGAGAGAAGAAAAGGAACGAGAGAGGGCTCGAAAGGAAGCCGAGGAAGAAAGAGAGAGAGCAGAAAAAGAACGAGAGAGGGTTCGAAAGGAAGCCGAGGAGGAACGAGAGAGGACTCGAAAGGAAGCCGAGAAAGAACGAGAGAGGGCTCGGAAAGAAGCCGAGGAAGAAAGAGAGAAGGCTCGAAAGGAGCGGGAAGAGGAATTTCAGGGAGAAAACGAATTACTTACTATGAAACTTCAGCTCCAAAACTCAGGGAACAACAACGGTTTAGCTGAAGTGCATAGTTCCAGTGAAGGACATAGCAGCTTGCGGAGAGACGCAAGTAAATTGATTCCGAAATACGACGAGAGAAGAGACGATCTCGACGCGTTCCTCTTGCGCTTCGAAAGGATCGCCATAAATGCCAATTGGACAGACAGTTAATGTGCTACCATCTTGAGCACTTGCCTTAGCGGCGAAGCATTAAGTGTATTTGGAAGACTTCCCCCTGAGGATGCAGGCAGCTATAACAAGGTGAAGGCTGCATTACTTAAAAGGTTTAGATTTACGACGGATGGGTTTCGTGAGAAGTTCAGGACTGGAAAACCTACGGACGGTGAAACGGCGACACAGTATGTTGCGCGACTGAGTCATTACTTCGACCGCTGGACTGAACTCTCAAAAATTAAACTAGAGTATGGCGCACTTCGCGAACTCCTAATTAAGGAGCAATTCCTGGGCAGCTGTCACCCTGGTCTATCGCTTTATTTAAAAGAAAGAAAAGCGAATAACCTGGACGAAATAATTGATCTGGCAGACCAATATTTGGAAGCCCAGGGAGGCGAAAATTTGAGCAGGAAGGCAAATTCTGAAACCCCTCAAGGCCCCAATATAGTCCGACGTAACGCACGCGCGCGCGCACGTCGGCCTCCGCGACATTACGTCGGCGAAAAACCGAGGGCTATCGTCCAACGTCACGGCGTGATGGACGTAGCGAGCGCGAGCCGACGCGGCCCAACGTCGCCGACGCGCAAATAGAATCTCACCTATTTCTCGTTGACCGCGTCAGCCGCGTCGGCCACGCATCCCAGCATTCCTCACGCGCAGTGAAGATGGCGGCTTGCATGTAGACAGTGACCGCGCGCGCATTTCAGACACTGTTGCGGAAAAGCTGCTAGAAGGCATTCGAGGGCAGCCCTGCGTCTATGATACCAAGCGGATTCACTACAGAGACGTTCAGAAGAAAAATGCCTGGGATGCAAACTGTCAGTAGTGCTGCCGGGCACAGCTGTGAGTTCTTCGCTGCGGTGCGTGTGCCATGCTCGTTTTAATGCATTGTTCTAGGAGGTGTAACGATGGTGTTGTTTCACTTATCTGCAGTAAATTCAGTGGAAGAATACCAAAATCTGCGGAAGCGGCTTCGCATAGAGTTGTGACCTGTACACGCCGGAATCGAAGGCCGTACTCGATTTGGCCACACGAAACGTCAACGGCTCAACAACCAGGGAATTCGCGAAATTTATGAAATTCTACAGGAGCTGCGGCCGGCCGAGAAAGTGATCCTCATTACTGTGTCATCTATAACTCTTCTGTATTCGTACAGATACTTAAATTATGATTAGTTTTCAGTAAAACACGCACTTACACAATCATCGTTCCGTCTGTAGCCGTCGTCGACGCGGGCTCAGACCGTTGCTGGGCTGGACGTCACCACGGCTGGCTGTACATGCTTTGTGCTATTTGAACATTCGCAGTAAACACATCGCATCATTGCCTTGATCACAACGATAATCAGTGCCTCGATAGGCAGCCAGTTCGTCCCTGTAGGCGACCTGTCGTTTCGTCGAAAATGCACACCGAAAACGTACCAGCCCTCGAGGGCGTCTTGTGCGCATGCGCGACGCGGCACCGGGCACGCCAGCCGCGCCAGACTGTAGAAGCGGCAGTTTTTTGACGCGCCCGTCGTAGCCGACGTGCCTTGGCCGACGTCGCCGAATCAACGAGTCGCGTCGAAAACGTCGGACTATATTAGGGCCTTCAAAAGCCCGAATTCCGGCGGACACAACATAGCGCAAAGTCAACCCCGAGGTGCTATGTCTGCGGGCAACTAGGCCACATCGCACCTAATTGCCGCAAACTCGCAACGAACAATCCATCCTCGTGTTGGAAATGCGGACAGAAGGGCCACAAAGCAATGTCGTGTCCCGACGTTGACAAGGCAGCTCCGCAGGCGGCATGCGCGAGGACTCCGTCAGAGTCAGAATGTCGCCTGGGGGAAGAAGATGCCGATGGCTTTGTTGAGCTGAAGAACGGCAGGAAAGTCCGCGTGGTGCACGACCTAGAGGAGGAGGAAGCAGAGAAGGTGGTTAATCGGAAGAAGGACAAGAAAATCCGGGTGGTGAACGCCGTAGTACATGCACAACCTGGATCTGCGGTGAATCGGATGCCAGTTTCGAGGGGAAAGATAAAAGGAAAATCAGTTTCTGTGCTACGAGATACAGGTAGCAGTGCCGTAATCGTGAAACGAAGTTTAAGTCATGAGAATGATCTGACTGGTGAGAAATGCCCTGTGAGGCTAATTGATGGCTCAATTCAATTGCTACCTGAGGCAAAATTGGAAGTGCAGACGCCATATTATTCTGGAAAACTGACAGCCCTTTGCATAAAACGCCCTATCTACGATTTGGTGTTGGGCAATATCAAGGGCACAACATTTCCCGAAGACCCTGATCAAGGTCCCGCGCCTGTGCGCTGCAGTGAATCTAAAAAGAAAAAGGCAGGGCGAGGAAAGCAAGGCCATGAGAAGCCGGAAGAAAAGCCTCGAGACAAGAATAAACAAAAGGAAGCACCTCAGGAGGAAACCAGGAGGAAACAACAGAGGCAATAAAGTCACGAATGCCTAGGCCGTCGTTGATGCAGGTAGCCAAAAGTGTTTTTCCTAATTATGGGGGCATTACTTGGAATATTCCAACTTCCGCGGAAGGAATACCGGCACCTAGGAAAGAGCACTACTGTAGTGCATCTTTTTGTTGGTGCGTGTGCGTTGGCACAGGTTCCCGTGTATCCGTCGGCGCTACAGGTTGTAGGGGCAATTATCGGCACACATTGGTTGTGTGATTTGCAAGGGGACTATAAGTCATGCCTCAGGGAATTTTCAGTAGCCCGATCGGGGAACATAGAAGCGTCTCAAATGCGAGAGCCTAGAGCGAAGGCAGAATTCCTGGCGGACAGAAGCGTGTCACGCACTGATCGCAGGTTGGAATTACGCTCGGAAATTTAGGTTTGTGCGCTTCGCATTTGAAAAGCTGTGTGTTGTTGATTCCTGTGTGTCTTCGACAACAGTGTGGTGCTATGTTTGTGAACATCATGACATTAATGTGTGAATTTTGTAATGTGTTATTACAGTGTGGAAAACCAGTTTCCTCCCCCTTCGCCGCGACCGACCACCACCACCCCAACGAGCTTCATGGCAGCGCCGGCTGGGAGAGGAGGTAAATACCTCCCCTTGGGGGAAGGAGACCAGCGATGGGTGCGCCGCCAAGACGTCTACGCGGGTTCCCGCGAGAAGACGAGAGGGAGATTCTGGATCCAGCCGGCAGCGAGAGCGGTCGTCTCCCGCCGCCTCTCCCGGCAAATGCCGGGGGATAGCGGGCACGGAGTACGCTGCGCACACGGTAGGACCCGTTGTGCACGACCGCCCATCTTCTGGTTCCCAACGGCGAAGCGACCGGTAAATACCACACGCTATCGCCGCCTCCCGCGGCAAACGCCGTGGTATGACTTCGTCCGAAGAATGCGGCGCGCACGGGAGATCCCGGCCGCCATATTCATGGCGCGTGCAAATGTCCGCCGCCGAAGTCGCACCCCCAATCCCCAGCCGGCGAGTCAAAAGTCCTTCTTACGTAGCCTTTCCCTTCCAAGGAAAACTTTGTTGATGTATAGCTAGCCGGCATGCTCTGTATTATTTGCAAGTGCAATAAATAGCATTCGAGTAGTAACACTGTGTCGCCCCCGTCCTTTGTCCCCTTTGTTCCCTCCGTGGGTCGCCAGCGAGGACGCTGCACCTGCGGAGTCAGGAGCGGGGCGGAAGACCGTCCCCCTTATATTAGAGATTTAGCTTACCGGAGACGTATTATGTCTCCCGGAGACGTACAGACGTAGACGTATCGGACGCCTACTGCGCATGCGTGAAAATTGATGTAGACGTATTCGGCTGACACCGGGCAAAACACGTTTTAGCTGTACGTATCGCCCATACGTAAGACGTATCGCTAGACGTACATGCAGATGATGATGATGGCTATCCAATAAAAAAAGATAGAAGCTATTTGTAATAAATGCTTCAAATAATGTCACAAAAATGTCACACGCAGATCCCCCGAAGTCATGATGTTGACGTGTTAGCTGTGTTTCGAATAATTATTAATTTGAGCTCACTTTTAACCACTTTGCCACCTGCAGCAAGCCTGAACAATCCAAGCCTAGTTGCATTAAATCCGTTTGTTTTGGTGCTCGCATGGAAGAAGGAAACAACTGCTCGTGTTTGCTGGTGTTCGGTCGTGTGCTAGAATTTGCTCGTGCTATCGGTGCAACCTGCCCACGTTACGTTACATCATGCCGACAGCATCCTTCACCCTTCACGACATGCAGCTTTTTTGAGCACCCTATCATGGGATGAATTTCAAGACATGCATTGATTTCAACGGGAGCGCGATATTCCAAAGCCTCGAAGGAACTTACGTGAGCGTGGTACCCTTCAACATCGGCGCCAACAACAACATAGTGTTCAACAGGATTTTTAGATTCTAGAAAGAGGATTTCGGAGAGCTGCAGTTAGCTCTCCTAATTCCAAATGAGGTCATCAGTGCGCGCAGCGTCTCAGGGTCTCCGGCTCCGAGGCACCTTGGCACAGCTCGATTTTTACTTCGGTCATCTACTCTACGATATGACAAGTGGCTTGATCTGCAGGCTCTTCAGCGATTCTCCGAGGTAAGTAGCGCATGGTGTGGTGGCTGTGGTGGTTTGACGGTTACAAGCCAAATTATTGATAGCAGTGCTTTCTGTGTCAAATAAATATGCCCGCCGAAACATGTAAAGCAAAGCTGACTGGCTGTGGCGTTTCAGTAGTCATCTTTGAATGCGAATTAGCGCTAATCCTGAGGTTCAGAGCTTATCAAAACAGTCTAACACTTGTGCGACCGCTTATAGCGCTTTCAAATTAAACACACACACACACACACACACACACACACACACACACACACACACACACACACACACACACACACACACACACACACACACACACACACACGCACGCACACACACACACACACACACACACACACACACACACACACACACACACACACACACACACACACACACACACACACACACACACACACACACACACACACACACACACACACACACACACACACACACACACACACACACACACACACACACACACACACACACACACACACACACACACACACACACACACACACACACACACACACACACACACACACACACACACACACACACACACACACACACACACACACACACACACACACACACACACACACACACACACACACACACACACACACACACACACACACACACACACACACACACACACACACACACACACACACACACACACACACACACACACACACACACACACACACACACACACACACACACACACACACACACACACACACACACACACACACACACACACACACACACACACACACACACACACACACACACACACACACACACACACACACACACACACACACACACACACACACACACACACACACACACACAGGCCGGAGCGGATTTAAAGCGATAAATTCCTTGTGAGAAGCGGGGCGGGATGTATCATCCCGCGTGCACACTGCTACGCACTCTCGCGCTACTCATTGCACATCATCCCCATCAGCTTCCATGTGTGCATAAACGCTACCGAGCCTTCTACTCGATATAACTACGTCAAAACCCTACCATTTTGTAGTCGAAAGGCACCAGCGCTCATGCTCCTAGGGATGATGGCATGGGACCAATGCTCTCTGACGCGTAAAGACGTTGTGTCGTTTCTAGCAGGCGAGCAGTTTTGGCTACTGTAAAACATAATATACATTAACGATTGCAGTTGACTCGTGCCCAGTCACCGAACGTCTGCTGTAATCATTGATATTTTTTTTACGTCAATTAACTTAGGCACACTTGTGTAAAGGCATATATATATACCCCTGCTCTCCGATTCAGTTGTAGAGCTTTGGGAAGGTGCTCTCTTGTCGACATCGAATTTAGTGATACTGTTTAACGTCCCGAATGCAACCAGTGCTATGCTGCTTTTCGATCTTGCCTACTAGCACAGCATAAGGTCATCAACATAAACACTAGCACACTTACAAGTCAATATTTTTTTTAATTAAATTAGGGAAGTCCACGGAAACAAACTGAAAAATACGCAAAAGGTTGTTATCAGCACAAGTTATTTTTAATTTGCTTCATGTATTAGAAATACTCAACACAGAAATTTCATAAAATTTTATGCAATACTTTAAACAATGTAAGCAATTTTGGATTTGGCCCTTATCGATATGAAAATCTATATTTGACCCTACTTTGACTGAAGGAAATTTTTTTCAGAGTCGTTTCTAGTCTCTTTGTGAAAATAATACCTGTAAACGATCATACTGTGAATACAGCTGATGAAGAGTTGTAATATTCATTGTCACACAATCAGCAGCACTGATTTGCTCTAAAGTGAGCAAATAAATGCTTAGTGGGCTTCTGCTTCAAGCAAAGATGTGAGGCTATTTTCTGTTGGTAGAAATTAGTTGGAATGTGTTTAATGAAGAGCTATTTTAATTCAATGCACCATTGTATTGCCGGGCAATGGTAGATGCACATAGGATGCAAAGCGACGAGACAGCGGCAAATATTGTCGTTTCTTGCCAGTTTCGCCTATTTGCTTATGTTGCTAAATGCAGAAAGCCGCTGCCAACAGGCTAAACTGAATGTAGTCTTTTATAAGTTATTTTGCTAGCTTTATGCACAAACTGCTTCGTCTGCTGCAGGCCTATGTTCCCAGTGTTTTTATCTTCTGGCGTCAGATTTTCCTGTGATCTCTTCGTATCCTAGACAGTGATAAGGAAGACAGTGATACAGTGATAAGGAAGTAGCTATGGAGCAGCAATAATTGAATTTACACTCGCAGTAGTCCACCCTATCATGCTAAAGCTGAGAAAGAAAGCTGTCAAGAATAAAATAGATTTGGCTCATTTCCATCTGCACATCAGCAGAATCTGGCTCATTTTTGATTTGGCACATGATTTCTGTGAAATTCCTGGTCTTTATTTACATCCTTACTGTCTCAAACCATTTGCAATAGTGAGATGTATATATGATCTTTCAATTACAAAAAAAAAGAAAATAACCTAGCGTGGGTTTCTGAATTTCGCTTGCTTTGAAAAAAAAAATCAAGTGTCGATGATAGTGTTGAAAAAAATCCGGGAGCACTGCGGAATCTACACTGCAGAAACGTGAAAATCTAAGCGTTGCTGGTGCACACGGTGCATCACGTTTGCTCTCATCATTATGAATTAAATGCACTGTCATTATCATTGCTAATGTCATCACTGCTAATTCCAACTTCATTGTCATCGCTACTATCATCCTCACAGTGCAGAGTAGCAGGCCAGACTTGAATTATTCGGGCCAACCTCTCTGCCTTTTCCTTTCAATAAATCCATCTATCTATCTCTTGATGTGTGTTTCAAGATCCCGAACGTTGCACAGTTGGCTAAAGCGCTCGGATGGGGATGCGAGGGATAGAGGTTCGGCTCCCAGTGGTAACAGGATTTTAATTTTTTCTGATGTCATCATCATGACGTCATTTGATTGACAGCTATAGTGTGACCAAACAAACGAATGCCGACAGTATGAGCCATTAAAGATTTTCACCTTAAAATTGATGGGCCTGTACGAGGTAACGCTAGTGAACTCTTCCAAAAGCAATGCAATAAGTATTATGCTACGACACAGTAAAGAAGGTGCACACTGAAAGATTATTTTCTCATGACCACTTTATAGGGACTCTATAAGCGATCGTTGCTTGCAGCCGCTCCAATTTTTCCTCCTCAGGCGGTGCATGCAAAGGAAGGCCCCCGTGCTCAACTGCTGGGGTTTCATCATGGCACAGCAAGGCAAATTTGTCGACCGTCTGTGGCTCAGAAGGAGGACTTCTCTGGGCACAAGTGGAGCCTGTGCAGAAATATCAGGCACTAATGTGTACCAATGCCATAGTCTGCCAGTGGGCCATTTAAAGGCAGACGTCACGATGCAGGTAAGCCTGTTCAGTCATGTCTTCATTGCAGTAACTACCTGTAATATGTTTTTCATATTCATGGGAGTGCATTTCCAAATTAAAGCCTAACATCTCTGCTGCGAAAATTCCGCAAGTACTTTTATATTTTTTGAGTTGGTTTTTGGGAAAGGGTACTCAATGACCCACCTCATGAAAACAAGCATTTCATCTGTAAAGAAACGTGGCACTTAAGTATGTGATGCAAGATTGTGTTAGCATGTGGCATTTTATAAATTTGTAGGAAAAAATTGTATCTAAAAACTTGCAACTGTAATTACATCTCATTATACAAAAAGAAGAGGCACCTGTGTAGACCCGCATTGGTTATATTTTTAATTCTTGCTATCTTTTAGGGATCCTCAAGAAGACGGTGCACTTTGAGAACCTGCAGAAGATCACCATGGGTCATAAATATGTGATCTATAGTGATGCAGCCTACCCCCCGTGGCCTCTACTCTACAAGCTGTTTGGAGGTGCCGTACTGCAACCTCATCATGTTGCCTTCAACAAGGCAATTAGCAGTGTTAGGAAAGCTGTAGAGGGGGGTTTGGCAGCGTAGCATGGGATTTTGCTTTTATTGACTATTTCAAGAACCAAACTTTGAGATGGTAACTGGTAGGGCGCATGTATAAAGTTGCGCAATGAACTGCCGAACATCTTTGTACAGCTGTCATGTGTCTATCTACTTTGTCTTGTGTCTTCCTCAGTTGGTCAATACCTTGTGCCTTTTCAGACATAAGTGTCGGCCTACGTTCTGCGGTCAAAAAATTTGGAACATTTTTTTTTAGGCTGCCTTTCTCAGTAAAATATGGACAAGCATGGCAAGCAGTGACCTTCATAGTTGAGGCATTTGTCAACAGTCGCAGAATTCATCTCTGTATTTCTTACAGCAATAATTGCAGCATGCAGTGGTGCATATCTTGTAAATAGGGTAAGTGTACTAGGAAACTTGGACATCAGAAACAAGTGGAAAGGAGGCTTGCAGACTCACAACTGGATTTTACTAGGTAACGATGACATATATAAAGTGCACAAAACCGCATGCTCAACGCTATACTTTTGCTTGCTGTATATATGTCCTCTTTCGGTTAGTAAAATACAGTTGTGAGCCTGTGTACGTTCATGTCCACTTCTGTTTCTGTTGTCCGTGTTTTCTAGAACAGTTACTCCATTTCCAAGATGAGCATCACTGCATGCAACAATGCTACCCAAAGATTTATGCTGTTCATTTGTTGACGCTGTTATGCCGAGATGCAGCTTTATGAATTTTTTTTTATGCGAGATGCAGCAATATTTACCTCGATTGATTGCAGCAGTGCATGACTACTTTCTCGTTGTTCTCGTCTCACAGTGTTCAACATGACATGGTGTGTGCGTGGTGGCATTTAGGGTGGCGTGTGATAGTGTTCGTGTTCAAATGCAGGGGTTTTTGCCCGAGTGTTGTGTGCAGCGATATGACAGCTTCGGTTTGCCATCTCGCTACTTGGCGAACTAAAAGGATGCGATGACTTTGGTTCGGCATTGTCTCCCATGCTCCTTTGACTGTGTGACCATCTACCGGTGGACACCTGACAGCTGTGCTCCGGACCAACGGCTTCACTTGTTCCCAACGCTGACTTCGAACTGTTAGTGGCACGAGATGCTTGTGACCGCAGATATGCACTAGACCACCAGTCTGAACGCTGTACATGATTGTGCCGCGTGGGCCGTCTCTAGTGTTTCACCCGAACGGTTGTGTATGCATTTGTGTATTGTCTAGATTAAGGAAAGGTGGCATCTGAGTTATAAAAGTGTCTGTATGTGTCAAGTGCCATCTGCTTTGGCGAACGAGGCGGCGAACCACCACAGCTTGTCTTCGTCAGGCCGTCTGACGGCTTCAGTGAGAACCTGTGCTACCAGATGCAAAAAGTGATGATGCCATTTTATGGTTTTTCACTTCATGCCGCTAATTCACAGCACATATAATTATTGATCGCATGTACTGCTAGAGTCATTATTCAGAGTTTTCTGTACACTACTGAATTAATTGCACTCTCATTGAGCTGTCATGTTGTCATCATGCCCGAGACGCTTTGCATTGTAGCCCCATCCAGTAGTGCAGCCAGAGCTCGAGTTTTACCAACGTTGGCATCAACGAATGCCGCAGATGCCCTCTCCCTCTGTTTCCGCACTCTTTTTGTTTCATAAACTAAAGTCGCCTTTGAATCTCCTAGATTTTAACCCTGCAAAACTATGTCTAGTCAGGCCAAAGCTATCACGCATATCTTTCTTTTTTTTTTTTTTGCAGCTGTGGGTTTCGTGGACCCTGAAAATCACTTCGTGAGCCCTTATTTGAGAAACACTGACCTATGATATGTTTTTAGCAATTACCACCATGTGACGGGACATTTGAATTGATTTTGGTGAAATGATGACCACAGGCCACTGATAGTGTTTTCAACGTTGTAGCTGAGGCTCACTTGAGAGAGGTTGCGCACATATTTTTTTTTTCGAGTCATTGCATATGTTTACAATTCTCACAATGCAAATATTTCTTAAAATATGCAATTTAAAATTAGTGTAATGCCCTTTGCAGATAATTTTGGACCTGTATTTGCGGAACTGTAGCCTTAGCTACTTATGCACCATAATATGCAAGAACAGAAACACACCGACAGCATTTGTGTTTCAAAAATGTATTTGGGATTTATTTGGCAAAGTGAACATGGTCGAGAGGGTTTTGGAGAAAATAAACTGGTGCTATCTGCAATGTGATATAGTGCCAACATAAATAACTTTCATTCTTTCATCAGCGCAATCAGCATCTTGTCAACTGATTGCCAAGATTTCACCAGCTGATCTCCACATGTTCATCTTCACACGGGGCAATGTTCGTCACCATGTGCTGCATAAAACATCCGTGTTGTATTTTTCTACCTTCCTGGAATGAAAAGGTGCAGTGTTCACAGAAATTACTGTAAAATTAAAGCTGTTATGAGAAAGCTGGAGGTTGTTTATTATTGCTCTCCAGCTGGTATTGCAGTGAATAACTACGCACATGATTATTCATGAAATGTCTGGGCATATGGCATACCCCTATATCATGGCACAGAAGTGCAGCAGTCTCCTTTTGTGAATGCACCTATCGGGGGTGGAATTGCCACTCCATTTGCTCCATTCTGCTCCCAAACTGCTTTTCCTGCTCTATCCTGCTCCAAAATGCAATATTGCTCCAAAAATGCTCCAAATTGGCTGTTTTAATGTTCTACCATCAAATTTAGTGCAACACGCAAACAATGTCTTTGCACCAGTGGCAAAGATATAACGCATCTAGCACTGGGCTTAATACAAACGAAATTTTTGTAAGGGAAGGAAGCATGTGGCATAATAAATATTTGTTTGCAAGTAAATTTAATATGAGTCACTGGCGATTGGAGATAATGGCAAAAAAAATGCACTGTGCATGTGACGTAGCACCTCCTCTCAGCCTTTTGAATCGCCGGTGGAGGGCGAAGCAAGAGCAGCAAGCGAAGCAGATAGGCGCAAACTACCGTGAGTCGTTCGGAAGGAAACTTGTCCGACTGGAAAAACCACATGAGTTATTCTAATGGTTGTGGTCTAAGAACAAGCAGGCACCTATCGAGCCTCTTTTTCAGTAACAAGCTTGTTGGGCCTACGGCAGACAAAATCATACTTGAATCGTTATGGGTTGGTACTCCAAAGATGTCACTCACTAGGAAGCGTCTCAAGAGTGTTGGAAAGCCATACAGGGCCTATTGCCAAGATTTAAAAAATGAGCCCCAGCATTGCTCAAGCAAAGAATGATAAAACTATTGGAAGGAGGTAGTGAAGTAAAAATCTTGTCAGAAATGAGTGCGAAGTTAGAGAGGCATTGAACCTGCATAAAAAGGAAGAGCTCATCTTTTTCTGTCAGAAAGAGAAAAACAATTACTACAATTATCAGAGGCATTTGACCTTAGGAACCTGCTCCAAAACATAATTCAAATGCTCCAAAACTCTTGTCTCATTGCTCCAAAGCTGCTCCAAAACTCTTGTCTCGCTGCTCCCAAAGCTGCTCCAAAATGCTTGAGCCTGCTTCCACCCCTGACCTATGTATCAGACCCATTGATGACTGTCTTTAGTGGTAATGGCACATACCCACGGCGGGGAATAGGCCATGATATATAGCAAGTACAAAAGGTTCATGGACAAGCAATTGGGTATTTTGATAATTACGAATCTTAAACTAGAATTTCATGGAAAAAAAGAAAGGAAAAGAAAAGGCAGTGAATTCTCATTGTAGCAATCTACCTGGTGTGATTATATAGTTGTGAACAGAATTGCACACAGGTTGTAGGGTATATCCCTTGGCACTTGCCCCGAAGGAGAGGAGAATAAACACAAATAGCATGCCTGAGCAATCATCATTTGAATGATCTAACAGTCACTAACAGTGTTTCACAAGGAAGCCTGCTTCGGCCACTGTTGTTGAAAGTGTTCATCAAAGACATTGCCCACATCGACATATCCATTAAATTTGTCGTACATATATAGGGTGGATCTGGTACATATGATATGGGCGTGTCCAGAAATCTAAAATATAAATCGAGAGACAAAAAATAATTTGGGAAACTACTGTCGAGCTCACGCCCTGAAACTCTGCTAGGTCTAATCCGACTAGCTGACGCCGCCCATGTCCAAGGACTCCAGGCCGTCATCTTTGCAGATAAGTTGACACCTATCTTGCACCTGTTGGATATTTATTAGTTTTGCCACCACCACATGCATATGACTGTTCTATTATGACAGGCACTGATACAGACACGTTGACAAAGCAAAGCAAAGCCTTCCTGTTAACATTATTGTTGTGGTTTCAATCAAACAAACTTAATATAAATTGTTCAAAGACAACGCTGATTATTTTCCCAGAAAAAAATATTTTTTAATCGTGCTGTCAGCAATGAGAGCCGGAACATTACAATTGTAGGCTCGCAGAGAATACTAAGTGTCACGTTCAACAGCAATCTATACTGGGACTTGCCTGTTGCTGGCATATGCAAAAGATTTTCCATGGTATTTGATGTTATTTTATGTCAATGAACGCTCCTTCTGATGCACATTGAAAACAAATTGAATCATTTTTTCACATCAACCAATGCATTAAGACCACAGTGGAGGGTGGAGTAAACAATAATATAATTTTGCCATCCTTTTCTTGAGGATAAATAAAATTCACCAAATGGGTAATTGCGGTAGAAATGTCTCTATAAAATATTACTTCTGAGCTTTTGCGTTGATTATGCACAGCAGCATGCTGCAATGACCTAAGAGCTGGAAATGCATCACGCGTCCAGGCAAACATCACACAAAAGTGTGAAGCCGCAAAAAGAAAAAGCATGTGGGAACTTCCCACGCTTTACCCGATGATGAATACATTCTGGAGAGGGGTGCCTGAGGCCACACCGCACAGGAAGATACGGTGGCTGTTTGGGAGAAGGGACCTGGCCATAATACCATTACACTGATCCATTAGGAGTTGAGTTCTACAGATGCTGTTTTGATCCGCTGTATGTGACATCAGACATACCCTGTGTTTTTCTGGTAGACAGACTCCTTGTTCGACTATTGCAACGCTATCGAAGTGAAAAAGGAAGTTTTTATGTCTCCTCGCCTGTTCCTAAGGTATGACTGCCGGAACGTTGCTTACCAATACTGTTTGATTGACTGGCTGATTGACCCGAAGAGATGTGCCTTGTTTTATTGGCCAAAGTTCTGTGAGAGGGCTGGATTGATTGTTTAAAGGTTTCTTGTGGAGTAAAAAAAAAAACAATACTGGCCCTGGGCAAGAAGTTCAATAGTCTATCATTGCTATGAACTTGCTTTTGACCTTTTGCTGTTAAGACCTTTGAAGTATGTACATAATTCTGCAGAAGTGCAATCAAATTTCATTGTTTTTGTTCTCTCATCTTCGAAACGTCATTCTTCTCTCAAACCGAAGACTGAGTCATGCCACCAAATGGAGTGTAGGTTCAAAACAGTCTGAGACAAGCATAACAGTACACAAAGCATTGCGATGGTCTCGTGAGTGTGCACCATGAACATGAAAATTTGTGAATAATTTGTTTTCCTACTCATTTATTTCATTTATCGCTGCTTTCATAGGCCATTGCATTTTGTATAATGCACTGTTGCTGCTGCTGGTCCATGCATAGTTTTGGCATGAATGCAAAAGCTAACAACTAGGTTCTAGTGCAGTTGTACTAAGCAGTCTTGAGTTTTAAACTATAGTAAGTTGTTAAGGCATTGAGATAAATAAAACTTTTTACAAATTGGTGCTGCTCAAAATAACGTAAATATGTCCTCACCCCTCAAGGGCACTGACTGCAGGCTTGGTGTTGACGGCAGCGGCTCCACACTGTGCAGACTTGTGGCTGTGCCATGGAAGCAAGCAAACAAATGAAAGAAATAATTATTTCTGCAGCCATGAGATCTTGGGCTGTTTTCCGGTGCATAACAACATGCACGAGCTTACTTTAGCACTCTGGCTACACTTTGTACACTGCAGTAAGAGAATCAAGACTGAACATTGCAGTGCTTTGTAAATAGCTGTAACATGTTCAACAAGAACATTGAAGAAAGTAATATAAGAAGTGTTGTCGCTTACTATTCCGGGAGTTGTCATGATTGCTTTCATCGTGAGTCTCTCTGGGCACCATATCATTCAGGCACTTGCAGGCTCATTTTCATCTGAAAGGGAATAACCATATGAGACACAGATGATTGGTAATTAACTTGCCAACATAATACAGGATCTAATTGTGCAGCTGAAAGTTGCGCCAGGACACTAGAAAAGTGCCACGACGCAGACACTGTTGCCTTCATTCAATGCAATGGTCCTTAACAAGGATCCTTTTTTAATTTTCAGGTGTTTTTATAACACAATGAGCAAACCAGTTCAGCCTCTGCGACTTGTAAATGCTAATAAGACTTCCAGTGCCCGAATGTTTTGTCCAACAGCATAAAATACTTCATTTCACGTGCTGACACAGGGACACAAGTTCATAAGCTTGGAGCAAAAAAAAATTAAATGACCTCTTGCAATATTTGGCTTTGACACTGCATTCAGCATGTGCTGTTAGCTAATGGTGCCAGACAATTGTCTGAGAAGATAAAGTAAATCATCTTGCAAACAATTTTCATTTATTGTGGCTCCTGGTGGCTGTGCACATTTACATGCACATGTAAACAAAAGCAGCTACACGAAGTGTATTATATTATGCAACTCGAGCCATGCTTAGCAAAAATGCTGAAATATCATGTATCTAACTCGCACAACGTAAGTGGCTTTTTACTTTGCGCTGCTATTCCCCAGCAATCGACTAGGTGGTGTTCAGACGGGCGGGCCGTATGTATCGTGGGAAAGCATCATCAACCACCACTCCTACTCGGAGCGCACGCGATCGGCAGGCGCCGAGTCACTGCCATTCCGAGCTACTCGAAAGTGCAGTTTTCGTCACATATGATAACTAATTGTTCCGCTCGGACAGTCCGCTGTCCAGTCCGATCGTCTGAACAGAGAAGGTAGTGGGTAGTGACTTACCAGAATCATTTTTTTTCTTCTGACGCTGGATGGCTTGCAAAGGCCTTTGCGAACGCCTTCATTGCGCAGCGGCGCGAGCGCTCGTTCGCCGTCGGCGGATCCCTAGAAATCGTTGCAACTTCTTTCGAAGGAGCCTTCTCCCTGCGCTGTACAGTGTATGTACAGGATGGTGGCGATCTCGAGCTACTTGCTGGTCGTCCGCCGCACTGAAACGCTTACGCATGATGTTTTCTTGGCACGGCCGGGCAAGGGTATTACAGCATTTGATGACGCCAATGTGAAAACGGGAAAACTATGTGGCCCGTTGCGCACAGCAGCACTCTACAAGCACTCGTAGCACCATCCCATCGGCGCTTCTTGGCGGCTTGGCTCCATGGCTGCTGAAATCTCGTGAGATCTCGCGAGATTACGGCAAGCTGGACGTTACGCGGCATACGTCTCCGGAGTACGTCTCCAGCGCCTGTACGTATCGGCAGTTTTCACGCATGCGCAGTAGGCGTCCGATACGTCTACGTCTGTACGTCTCCGGGAGACGTAATACGTCTCCGGTAAGCTAAATCTCTCTAGGCGCCTCAACGTGGTTCTCTCGTGCAGAAGCACTTGAGCTAGTTACCCCTCCCTAGGGACAAAGGGCGATAGTCAGTTCGCGGCGTGGAGTGCCTGCCCGGACTTTTAACATTAGGCCTGACCCGACAACGCTATGCTAGCAAGGCTAATATGCTTTCTTGACGGCGAGGTGGGAGGAGTTGCAGCGAGAACAAATGGTCGTGCGTGTATTTGTGTGTGTGTTTGTGTGCGTGTGTTTATGTGTGTGGAGCATTTTTATTTGTGAGTGTGTGTGTGCGTGTGTGTTTGTGTGTGCCGACTTCCGAGGCCTTTGAGAGGTACAGCCACGAGGTCCGTACATAGAGCACGAGACCGAGCCGTCCACGGAGAAAAGCACGCCGGAAGCGAGTGAGTGCCTCAGCCGGGACGGTGGCCCTACTTTTCTTGTATATAGTTGTAAATATTTCCTCTTCTGTCTCTTTGGCTCTGGGAGCCAGGTGCCGCAATCGGCTGACTGGTATTGCAGCCGTGATTGCCGGAAAGCACCGGGGCGCTCCGACACCGCTGGACGCGATGGGCGCCGTTCGCTCAGAAGTCGCCTTTGGATGGCAGCGAGCGAGTAGGGCCACCCTGGGTTCCTTGGCGGAGATGCACATCTTCGCGGCGCTGCGTTCTAGCTATTGTCCTTAGCGCTAGAGCGAGTAGGCTTAAAGCTCACTTTGGGAGCTGCCTGTCGCACATCGGAGTACAGGTTAACTGTGGTATACAGCATGCGCAAATGCGGTTTGCTTGTTTTATATTGACCTTGCTGTAGCCGAACATCTCGCTGAATTAGAGAAAGCTAACTTCGTTCAAATGAACTTGGTATTTTTGGGCTGAGAAGGAGAATCGGAAATTTCGTGGAACCAGTTTATTATGCTGGCAAACGAACCGCGGATGCCCGTGCTTCGTTCGGATTAACGGAACGCAGTGCGGTGCCGGATAAAATTGTTTGGCACTCGCATTGGCCCGCATTTTACCAAATGGTCATTTTGCTCAATTTATTCAACCTTTTTGGAAATCCGGAGGGTTGTGCAGATATCAAGTGAAGCCGCCTGGACCTGCTGCCATTGTTTACGTTCCTGCCTGCTGCCCTGCGGCCGTGAATCACCGAAGCTCGGAGTCTCACGGAACCAGTCCGGCTTAACGGGAGGGGAGGCCGACCCCCTGCGTGCCAACAAAGGTGCGTCAGCGGGGGAACAACACCCTCCCGTCACGCTGGCTTCTGGGACCTGCCGATGGACAGCGGGGGCCCCTTCACCTTGCTGCTCGTCGGATGACACAAACGTTTGGATCGCCCTGCTAAGCCTGGTGTTTACCTCGCGGATGGCGTCCAAGGAGCAGCTCTCGACAACCAAAGGTGAACATTTAAGGAGGGAGGGATGTGGAAAACCAGTTTCCTCCCCCTTCGCCGCGACCGACCACCACCACCCCAACGAGCTTCATGGCAGCGCCGGCTGGGAGAGGAGGTAAATACCTCCCCTTGGGGGAAGGAGACCAGCGATGGGTGCGCCGCCAAGACGTCTACGCGGGTTCCCGCGAGAAGACGAGAGGGAGATTCTGGATCCAGCCGGCAGCGAGAGCGGTCGTCTCCCGCCGCCTCTCCCGGCAAATGCCGGGGGACAGCGGGCACGGAGTACGCTGCGCACACGGGAGGACCCGTTGTGCACGACCGCCCATCTTCTAGTTCCCAACGGCGAAGCGACCGGTAAATACCGCACGCTCTCGCCGCTTCCCGCGGCAAACGCCGTGGTATGGCTTCGTCCGAAGAATGCGGCGCGCACGGGAGATCCCGGCCGCCATATTCACGGCGCGTTCAAATGTCCGCCGCCGAAGTCGCACCCCCATTCCCCAGCCGGTGAGCGAAAAGCCCTTCTTACGTAGCCTTGCCCTTCCAAGGAAAACCTTGTTGATGTATAGCTAGCCGGCATGCTCTGTATTATTTGCAAGTGCAATAAATAGCATTCGAGTATTAACTATGTGTCTTCCCCGTCCTTCGTCCCTTCGTTCCCTCCGCTGGTCGCTAGCGAGGACGCTCCACCTGCGGAGTAGGAGCGGGGCGGAAGACCGCCCCCCTTTAAACCGTCACAACAGTTTGTGAAATTTGTGCAATGTGTGTGATATGGACCTTTGCCCCATATAATTGTGAGCGCATGCATGTGCGCGCGATATTGGTGGTTGTTGTGAATATTGTGGGACAATATTCTTTAAGGGAGGGGCAGTGTCACGAAATCGGCTCACATTTTCATCCAGCCGGTACGGCGCGAGGCCCGCGCGGCGTCGCGTGGAAAGCATGGAGAGAAAAGCCTCCTTCCCCGCGCGGGAGAGCGCGTAGCTTTGTACGCGTTGCCGTCACCCTCTTTCCCATTGCCCGGGGAGGACGGTGGTTCATCCGTCTGGAATACGCCAGAAAATTCCAGAATCTTCTATGGGACCTAGCCAATGACGACGCGCGGCTCGACGGGAGGAAGAGAGAGCGCTCTAACCAGCGAAGCTAAGTGCGTGTGCGCGATAACTTTGGCGCGTGTTAACAGACAGACGCGGCGCGCCCTATTTAAAGAGACCGCGCCGCTTGTGCAGTCAGTCAGTCCGTCACTTGTTGCGGCGTTTCGCCAGTGCTTCGGCTGGACTCCCGGGGATCACCCGTGTTGGCAAGCCCACGGACCTGCAAGGGAGCGGCGCTCGTCTCGTATGGCGGCCACATTGTGACTCTTGAGGCGTCGGACTGCAACAGTGCCCGGTGAACAATTTGGTGTTTGTTTATGTAACTCTCTCGTGTTTGATCTGTTGTAAAGCCTCTGTGTTATTGGATCATTCTGCAGTTGCATGCTTAGCGTTTGTATTCTGTGAACCGCTCGTCTGTGTATTTCAAGTGATCTTGTGTATTCCTTTGTATCGTCTCTTGCTGTACATAAATTGTGTTTTGTTTGTTACTTCTGACTCCGATCCTTACTCTGGTTTGAATCGGCGATAGCTGGGCACCAAACGGCCACCCACTTCTGTCACTACTAGGTAGCTGAATTCCGGCTGAGCTTGCCACGCAGGTCGATGGCATCTCCTTGGCGACCGGAACAGCTATCCCCACTCACTCTAAGGGTGTCTGGGATTGTGCGCCCCGTTAAGGGCGCATCGTTAATAATAACCCCCGTAATTATTAACGGGTGACAATAGGTAAGGGCGAAATTTTTGGATAGCCCAGACCACGGAAAGGCACTCCTGCTCGGTAAAGGTGTAGTTTTTCCCAGCTGGAGTCATAGTCCGACTGGCGAAGACAATCACTTTCTCGCGCGGAGTTGCATCGCGCTGCAGAAGTACAGCGCCAAGACCGTAACCACTGGCATCAGTGTGGAGCATGGTTAGAGCGCTGTCACTGAAGTGGCGAAGAACAGGATCTGATGTGAGGGAATGCTTTTCTATTGTTAAAAGCAGTTTCGCACTGTTCGGTCCACACGAAAGGGCTGCTTGCTTTAAGTAGTTCATGAAGTTGAGCAGCTATATAGTTGCAAAATGCCTTATAAAACGCCGGAAATAAGACGCCAGGCCCAGGAAACTGCGCAAATCTGCAGTTCGTTGTGGACGAGCAAAGTTCAAGACAACGATGATTATTTGAGGGTCTGGACGAATGCCGTCATGGCTGACCAGATGTCCCAATATTTTAATTTCCTTCTGTGCAAAGTGGCACTTCTTGGTGTTGAGTTGAAGGCCCGCTGAAGCGAGACGCGGGAGGACTTTATTCAGGCGCGTGAGATGGTCGTTAATTTTTGACAAAAAGATAACAATGTCGTCCAAGTAACAGGTTCTCTATTTCAGGCCACGAAGTACAGTATAGATCATTCTTTCAAATGTCGCTGGTGCGTTACAAAGTCCGAAAGGCATATTAAATTCGTAAAGGCCACAGGGAGTTGTGAAAGCGTTTTTTTCTTTGTTGTCTTTGTGCATAGGTATTTTCCAACAACCTGAGCGAAGGTCCAAAGTCGGGAAATATTCGGCGCCTTGTAGAGAGTCAAGGGGGTCAACAATTCGGGGAAGCGGGTGTACATCTTTGCGGGTAATTTTGTCGAGTGCGCGGTAATCAACACAAAAGCGTACCAAGCCGTCCTTTTTTGAACTAGCACTACTGGGGAGGACCATGGGCTTGTTGAGGGACGAAGAATATTGCGACGGAGCATGTCATTTACATTTTCTTCAATTACTTTTCGTTCAGAGAGGGAAACCTGATAGAGCCGTCGGCGAACGATAGAGTTACTTTCAGTAATGATGCGATGGTACACAACACTAGTCTGTCCCACTGGTTGGGAAGTGGCATCAAAAATGGCTTGGTGGTGTCAAATCAATGTCAGCAGTTCTTGGCGTTGGTTCGCGTAAGGTTAGAATTAATAGTCTTTGTGAGAACAAAAAAACAGACGTCTGACGAAACACGGTGCTGAGGCAGAGGGGCGGTGAGCACCATCAGGGACAAAGGTTGAACATTCACCATTCAAGGGAGAGAAGTACCTTTTGGGAGCACGAGGCATTCACGTGAAGTGTTAGTGGCCGCTACTGTCGCTGAGCCGTTGCGGAACCGGACAAGACTAGACGGGAAGGCGATGCCGCGTGCAAGATGACGATAAGATGGGGTGATGAGCACGTCCCCTTCAGTGATGTGGTCAGAAACAACAGTAAATAGTTTTTCGCACTGAGGAGGCAAAACGGTATCAGCGGCGGCCACGAGGGGATGATATTCGGCAAATGCAGATGAAGAATCGCTGTCTGTCATATAGACAACATGGTCGCCACAAGACATTAACGCCGAAGCAGTTGACAAAAAATCCTATCCAAAAATCATCCCATGCGCATAAGGTAAGAGTACAGCAAACTGCACTTGATGGCGTACGCCGTCGATAACAACTCTTTCGGTACACTTCGCTGAAGGGCGCGAAGGGACGTCATTGGCTCCACGGAGTTCAGGCCCATCATATGGTGTCGTCACATTTCGCAAATGGAAGCACAAATCAGCGTGAATGACAGAAATCGCAGCCCCTGTATCAATCAAAGCTTCGACCGGTAATCCTTCAACGGAAACAGAAATCATATTATACGGGCGATAAGGAGGACTTTTAGTAAGTTCGCAGTGGGCAGTTCGACCTCCGGAAACGGCCACGCTTAGTTTTCCGGGTGGCGGACAGGGAGAGTTGCTGCGGATCGGAGAGGGGAAACTGAGCTACGGTATGGGGATGGGGACCGGCGTTGGGATACATGGGTCCCATGAGGTCAGACGAGGATTCTGGAGGTGGGGAGGGTCGTCGAGGTGGGCTTGGAATAAACCGGTGTTGATAATATGAAGTTGACGGCATGTCACCTTCGAAGATGTCGTAACCACGACACTCGTTCTGAAGGCGGCGACGACAGAAGCGAATATGTGTCCTCTAATGCCACAGCAACAGCAAACTGGCCGGGAGGGGCGCCAAGGTGAGTAATAGGGTGGTTCAGGTTGAGCTGTCGCCATTGCATTGATGTGATTGCAGGTTGGGGCCGGTCGGGGAGGGGGATCCGAAGGAGGGGGGGGGATGCAGCCACGTACGCGTAGGTCGGTGCTGGGCGGGTTGCAGGAGGTTCGGATTCCATAGGTTGGGTGATGGCTGCTAACTACTCTTTAATGATGTTGCGGAGAGCAGTGTCATTAGAAGGTGCGGAAGAATGATCGCACCCGTGTCGACATACAGGCTTGAGGGCTTGGAGCTCCTCGCGGATTATGGCTCGAATCAGTGCCCCCACATCGAGGCCAGCAGAGGTCGAGCCAGTGGCGATGCCGGGCTGCAATCGGGAGGACTGCAGCTGGTCGAGACGTTGGCAGGTCATAATAATGAAATCCACAGTTGGAGGATTTTGCCAACTAGGGTTTTATAAGCCATAGAATTTGTTAATTTCAAAACGTGGTGTGCTCGTTCAGGTTCCGGCTTGGTGGGATTAATACGCCGACAAAGTGCAAATATTACCTCTATGTACGACGCATATGACTCATCGGGACCTTGAAGGCGGGAAGCGAGCTTGTTCTTCGCGATCACAGTCCGAAATGCCGGATCGGCGAAGTATTGGCGGAACTGCTCTTTGAATGTGGTCCAGTTATTGGTTTAAGATTCGCGATTAATAAACCAGTTTCTGGCGACCTCATTGAGGTAGAAAGAAGCATTGAGAAATTTTAGAGCATCGTCCCCCAGGGGGTAGGCACTCCAGCATACATTGGTGTCGAGCCAGTCATCGACGTGTTCATCGCGACGACCAGCGAACAGCGGCTGGTCGCATTGTCTTGTGGGCACTGTCGGATAGGGTGGGGCAGCCGAGGTAGAGGGTCCGGCCGGTTCGTGGGTCTCGTTAGACATAAGGATGGTGGCAGTTGCCAAACGGCGACCGGAACGTAGCTCCAGCGAGAGGCAGGGCCCAAGGCAGCAAAGGAATCGAATTTCAGCTCCACCACTTGTGAAAGACGGCTAGGTCGAGACGGTAAGCCCAGCGATGCCTTGTCTAGCGTTTTAATCCGATCACGAACTAGGTGCGTGCCGGAGCCGGCGCCGCGAGGCGATGACGTGATATGTACAAATGAAAGAAGATCATTGAAGGCTCACAGTATATATATATATATATATATATATATATATATATATATATATATATATATATATATATATATATATATATATATATATATATATGTGTGTGTGTGTTCTCAGCCAAGTCCAAAGAGCCCGCCTCACCCCTCACCCTTTATGTATATATATATATATATATATCAAAACACGAATTTCTGGACACTACTGTTAAGCTCGACCCCTGAGACCTGCTATGTTTAATCGACTGTAACTTAAAGGAACGTGGTTGTAGTCAAGTTGTTGGCACATCGTAAGGAACATTACTACAGAATCGACAAGACGGAGGCACAAGACAACACAGAAAGGTAACTACCGCCCCGTGGGGTCTCCTTGCTTCCGTCCTGTCGTTTCTGCGGATTTGTTCCTTGCGTTATTTCGACTGGCTGAAAATACCACTCGGGTACAAGCACTCCAGGCACCGTCTATAGGAGGATGAGCTGACGCCTGTCCTCTTTTCTGTTGGACAATGAGGTTTCACCACCGCCACCACCGCCACGCAGTTTCGATATACCGAGAGGTTGCATATTGACCACTATAAATAGGATGTGGCGCTGGTGAGCACTCAGTTACGTTAAGCTGAATGCAAACGCATCCGAAAGTAGAAAGCGTGATCATTGCCGCGGTATCGACGAGGTGTTAGGTTCTTACCAGAAAAGGAGAATGTCGCTTTTTTCCTACATTATCAGACATATTACAGAAATACTTTACTTCCATACCTTAAAACCCCGCCATCTAAGGGCGGCGATTTTCCTAAGTACATACGGGGGACTAGCAGTCCGCGAAGCAGTTAGCCGTGTATTTCTCTCCAATCATCGCGTCATGGATCCCTTTTTCTACGTCACTGATATCGTGATACAAACACTATTCTTTTACCGACGCACCGCGAAAGACATTTTGAGGCATTTGCGCCCATAAAAGCGCCTCTACTGGTTTCACTTGTCCCCAGCTCGGCAGACGACACCAAAGATAGCGTACTGTTCGATCTCACTTCGTGATAACGAGTCACTACGATCTCATCTTCTATTTCAACATAAGATTACATATTTCATAACATAACATATTTCATCATTAGAAAGCATATGAAAATATCTGTGTTGCAATGAATTTGATAGACATTGGCTACCATCCGCGGCATGGTATAGGTAAAGAAATAGCTGGTTACTACTTAGTGGGTTTAATAGTTCGCTTTCATAACATAGTGCTGTGAAGTTTGGTTGCTTCTAATTTTTCTGACCTTAATTACGTCTTCAGCGCAAAATGAATATGGTGAGAATAGGCGTCAGGTACAGCTATAAGTGAATTAACCAGGTGCTCTTAGAGCGTGTTATATGTAGTAAATGGGGTGGAGTGTTGTAGCACGGTAGCAAATTACGTATACCTTTGGGCGTGTACCAAGGCACTTAGATTCAAGCATACAATTTACCATTATTGAATTTCTGAGCGCACAATAATGAACAGCACTGTAGCTGTAGTATAGTCTCCATCTGTGTCTTTTTTGCTCTGCCATCTTTTCAAACATCTACTAGCGGGCGAAACTGAATACTCTTCGTGTGCAGACAAAGCATGTGACTGAAAAGTAGACATACATATGTGACTTGCGGGCTACATCAGCTGAATTGAAAACTAGTTTTTCAGTTTTTTTCGGAGATGCCCGAGTTTTAATCTGAAGGTGCGGGCAATGATTTCGTAGCACCCCCTGAAATGGGGACATTTAAGAAATAAAAACTGATCTGGACTGTGTATCATTAATTTACTTTCCATGACGTTGCATCCCGGAAACTCATATTTACGGGTTTACATGCCGTGAAATTACTCACCGGCATGGTTGTACCGCGTATGCAAAACGCCTAATTCATCCGCAGTCAATTGGCAGAGCAGCGCATTACGAAAATATGACCTAATGAATTCGGCAGATGAAGCGGTAGCACTCTGTGTGATGTGATGGCGGGAGGGGACATCCGATCGTGGCGCTATTGTATGCGCACATTAAAGGTTTTGCCCAATAGAGTGGCATGATTATATTTAAAACAGAAAAATGAAATTAAATTCCCCAATTAAGTAACATATCAATGCGCGATGCAAACCCATTGCCTCTGGGCCGCAAATCGCAGCTGACTCTTTAGCGCTTGTTTACATAAGACACTTGGCGCGTATATTCATTAGTTTCTCAAAGGTGTGTGTAGTGTCACCAACGTCTTCGCTTCTCCGCCAGGGGCCACATTTCTGCTGCAGGCCATTCTGAAAGCAACCGACACAAACTAGAAAGAAGAAGATTGCGGCAACGAACGTCGATTGTCACCACAGAAACATATAAGCCGCGACAGATCATGCACGAAAATAAATTTCGAAAATGGCCACTACGTATCTCAGTGGCACGTGTATAGGCGGTGTACGAGGGCTATAACAATAAAGAATGCCTAATTAGTTGAGAACAAGACTAATTTATTTTCGTGCAATAAACTGACCTGCTCGTTAGGAGGTGCGGTTTGGATGTAGCATTGGCACATTTTTATTTTTAATCTTTGCTGAGTTTCTAATGACAAATAACGATGACGCGCTCTGTAGGTGAGTGGTAAAGCAAAAACAAGTTACCAGCTGAGTGACCACATTAAACTGTTTCTAGACGCGGGCTAGTCGGAGCCCACATTCCTCCTCAATAGCTTTCCGAACTGAAGCCCCCTGATACAGCCTGAATATCTAAATTAAGACCTACAGACACAATACAAGATAAGAACAGGGGCGAAATAAGCACATTGCATTTCCTCTTGGGGCGGGACATATCTATATAGAATGTCCGCGCTAAGGAGACAGGTACTTTGTGCCGGCAAATTCGAGTTTGTTAGAAAACGAATGCCACATGTGCAATTAAACCAAGTTTTCTGAGCATAATAAGGTATCTTTGAAATAGACTGGTGTGTAGTCCACAGAGAGATTAGTGTAGTATTTTTTTCTGATAATAAAATTTATTTTTCCCCGGTGAGTGCCCATAAATCGAAAATGGGTGCAGTAAAAAATGGCTTCATTCTAGCACTCCGGAAAAGAACCTGCAAAATTTGCTGGCCAGAAAGTTTGTTGGCATTACTATTGCAAATATGAGTTATATGATTGAATCCTACAAAGCACAATGAAGTGTTTAGAAGTCTAAATCATGCCTACAATCGTCCAACCGTAATCAACACACATTCTACGGCGCTAACGTTACTCAAGTGCACACAATGAATCCGAGTCAACTGTCACTGGGCAGTCAAACGCTTCGGCGAACTCCGGCATGTTTGCCACGGATAACAAACACAAAAACTTTGGCGTCACAGTCTGGCTTCTGACTAAACCATGACGCTTCCGAGCACATGTAAGAAGGCAGAAGCGCCTAAAAAACGTTTTCTGAGCACGCTTCCAATAGCGGGACCAGTTGGGGGATTTTCGAAATTGCTTTAAAGCTAAACGGAGCCCTTCGTGCGCTGTTCTCGCAGCCATCATCCAGGCAAGGTGGACATCTTCCTCTCTCGGTAGTCCACTTTCGGCGCCTCCAGCCGTAGTCACTGACGTATTGAAGATTGTCAAGGCAAGTGAGCGGATGCAGGCATGGAACCTTGCTAAAGCACCTTCTTCTCGTGCGCTCCACAAGCTGAAGGTTTTACTGAGCAAAATTGCTCTATGTAGTTCCATAGCCATCAGAACGCCCAAGGTTCCTGCAGAGAACTGAAATGGCACCTCTTGAGAGTAAATTAAAGGCTCTACGCGCAAGTTCCCCGGAACAACCAGCGCATTCAACGTGCCGTCATACATGGGAGCTTCGCGAAAGAAGTGGTGCATCTCAGTTTCTGGTTTAGTGGCGGGGTTGTTAAGGAATGCCTGCTGCTGTTCTGCGCGTAGCCGCAGGTACATGACAAGAAACTCTACTGGCCTGTTCATTGTCAACAGGTCATCCGCAGCGTGGTTGATATCTAGGTACGTGACGTTCAAATAGCTTTGGTCGTGAAGGTACAGCGATAGTGTAGACAACGTTTGATTAACGTGGCGCTGCCTGACGCCTCCCATCCAGCGAAGGGATCCCTCGCCGTGTGACAAAGATAGGCGTACCCAGTGAAGCACGTCCCTCGTGACACCACTGCCAGCTTCGCTTGAGCGATTTCCAAAGACTACTTCAGCCAGAACATCATTTGTGTGCCACATAGCTTCAGCACTTGCTTGCAGGCAGGTCAGTACAATGTCTGCGTCATTTTTGTCAGGTAAAGTTCGTAAGTAGTCAAACTGAAACCCATCGAGCAGCGCATTAAAGTACAAGTAGGCTACACCGTATTTGGGCAGGCTCGCGAAAAGTTGAAGGATGCTCTTGAGGGAAGCCAATCTATCGACCAAGATGTCGGATTCATCACTCAGTTTCTGCCCATCAGGCAGGTGAGCATTCAAAGCAGCTAGCCAGCTGTTCGCGTCGAGAGCGTCGTTTAGAGGCACTAATTTTGATACCTTCAGTTCTTGCTGCCCACTGTCCCCACCTGTACCGACAGCGAGGATTCGATGTACCTGCTCCTCGATGTGGATAACTATGTTCACGTCGAGGCTCCTGCCAACGCTTTCCTTTGCGGCGACCAGTTCGCGCATGTACTGATCGAACGGCGCTGTCGAAGATAGGCGAAGCTTCTCCCTCAAGGATTTTCCCGGAAACAACCTTACGTTGCCGACTACGCCACGGCGTAGCAACTTGGCGCCTAATACTGTGTGTACACCCTGAGCTAAAGACAGATTGACCAAGCGTGCAATGACATCCGAGTATCGGTCAAGCGTCAGCAGGTCCCCAAAAAAGCCGTCAAGAGACCGCAACATCTCTGCGCGCAATGCTTCTCTGCCAGGTTCGAGCATGAATGAGTAGCACAGCCGGTGCAATGCTGCGACAAGGCGCGCGTTTCTGGGGAGCAGCCTAACCCTGTTCGCATTGAGAAGGCTGTTACTGACGCGCATTGCCAGCTGCTGCTTGACTCCCTCCGCGTAGCTGAGGCCGACGAGCGCCTCCCACCGGCGACACACATGCGTGTGGAAGTCTTCACATGGTTCCACTGTGTCGTCCATCAGAGAGAGCAGCGATTCTCTGGCTCTGACGCACTCGGCATGGGCGCAATCCTCCACGTCCTTGCGCACGTTCCTTCGAGTCAGCAGGGCCGCCAACAATGCTACCAGCGTGGCGGACAACAGCATCAGCCCGAACGCCAGGCTGCATTGGATAGGATGAGAGCTGATGGCAGATATGCTTCCTTGCGTAAACTCGCGAATCGTGGTGCTCCCAACTGCACGCGCGAAGAAAGAAGGATTTCGAAGTTTAGACAAGTCCCTTAACCAAAGGTAGCTAGGCTTCGTGCCCTCCCGTAAAAGACTAAGAAGTAGTTAGAGGAGGTTCCGGCCTGAAAAACCTTTGAAAAAAAAGGTTACTGAGATACTGAGGCAGGCTGATGCGAAAACGCAGCAGTTGCTTACTTCAGAGCGCGCACAGCAAGCCGCAGCATTCAGTAATCTTGACTCATAGCTCATGAAGCAAGTAAAACTCCTCGTACGTCTACCAAAATTACGCGATCAAAACGTTAAAATCTAGTTTGACATGTGTGCAAGGACCGGTAACTCAGATACAATAAAAGAGCAAGAAACAATCACGGCCACGTTATCGTGTAGCGATTTTTAGGCTTTGTATTCATATGGGATCCTGAACTCTTCTGCCCTCCCCCTCACCACTAATTCGTTGCTGGGTTACTTTCTTACTAATCTGTTGCGTTCCTTCTTCAGATTTAGGCTTATTCGGGACCTCACCATCCATTGGTCACTGCATCGCACTTTCCCGATTACCTCTACATCTTGCATAATGGTGGGGGTTGAACAAAGTATGAAGTTAATTTCATTTTTAGTCTCCCCGTTAGGACTTTTCTATGTCCATTTCCGGTTCTTCCGTTTGCTGAAGAAGGCATTTATGATTCATAAGTTATTGCGCTCTGCAAACTCAGCTAGTAACTCTCTGATATTCCTAGAACCAATGCCATAGTCACCTGCTGCCTGGCCTCCTGCCTGCGTTTTCCCTACCTTGGCATTGAAGTCGCCCATTAGTACAGTATACTGCGTCTTTCCTCGCATTGCTGATTCTACATCTTCGTAGAAGCTTTGAGCTGCCTGGTCATCATAAATACATGTAGGTGCATAGGCCTGTACAACCTTCAGTTTATACCGCTCATTAAGGCTAATTGCGATGCCTGCTAGTGCCACCCTCTCGCTAATACTATAGAATTCATCTATATTTCCCGCTATGTACTTACTGACAAGGAAACCTGCTCCTGTTGTCGCCTCTCCGGTAAGCCTCGATAACACACTACATGCCCATCCTTCAGTACAGTATATGCTTCATTCGGCCTCCTAACCTCCACTATGACATCCCATTTCATACCCTCTAGTTCCTCTAACAGCACTGCTAAACTAGCTGGGGTTCGCGTTAAACGTTACCAGGGTCAGTTTCAAATGGCGGCCTGTCCAGCGGAGTCAGGAATTCTTAGCATCCCCTGCTGTGTCACAGGTCTGACCGCCGCCGTGGTCAGTTGTTCCGCAGCCGCTGGTGACAGAGGGCCGGGGTATTATGAAACTAATCATGAGAGGTTGCGGCCAATTACTGCACCAAGGGTGGCCAACTCCTGTTCTGGTGAGGGAGTGCGTTGCCGGTGGTGTTCATCGGCATCAGGTCGCACCCCAAACCTGTTTATGCAATGCCATCGACACGCGGTTTTTTTTTAATCCGGTGGAAAATTGCGCGGCACCGGCATTTGAACCTCTGTCCTCTTGCATGCGAGGCGGATGTTCTACCCCTACGCCACCGCTGCAGCGAACAGCCTCGGGAAGGAACAGAAGTTTACATTAGGTAGCGAAGTGCTGGAAGTAGTAGGCGAATATGTCTACTTAGGACAGGTAGTAACCGCAGATCCGGACCATGAAAAGGAAATAACAAGAAGAATAAGATTGGGATGGAGCGCATTTGGCAAGCACTCGCAGATTATGACTAGCAGCTTACCAGTATCGCTCAAGAGGGAAGTATACAACAGTTGCATATTACCTGTACTCACCTATAGGGCTGGAAAGTGGAGGCTAACCAAGAGTGTTCTACTTAAGTTGAGGACAATCCAGAGGGCTATGGAACGAAAATGGTAGGGGTAACATTAAGAGATAGGAAGCGTGCACAGTGGGTCAGAGAAATAACTCAAGTTACCGACATTCTAGTGGAGATTAAGAAGAAGAAATGGGCATGGGCAGGACATATAGTGCGAAGAGAAGATAACCAATGGTCGCTTAGGGTAACAAACTGGATTCCAAGGGAAGGAAAGCGTAGTAAGGGGCGGCAGAAAGTTAGGTGGGCGGATGAGGTTAAGAAGTTCGCGGGGGTCAAGTGGATGCAGCTAGCACAGCATCGGGTTAAGTGGAGAAATATGGGAGAGGCCTTCGCCCTGCAGTGGGTATGGTCAGGCTGATGATGATGATGATTCATATGGGAAGAGGTTCCAGCATAGTTACAATTATGAAATGTGCCAAGATATGTGGTAATAGGTACAAACATATAAACTACCTTTCTCAACAATTTACGTGTGACTCACAGTAGAAAATTTGAATTATATTTCGTTCTCGAAATGTATCAGATTTACGATACTATGTTAACTCGGAATAGCTTTCGATGGAGGCGAAAAGCAAGGCGCCCGTGTGCTGTGCGATGTCAGCGCACGTTAAAGAACCCCAGGTGGTCGAAATTTCCGGAGTCCTTTACTACGGCGTCTCTCATAGCCTTAGTCGCTTTGGGATGCTAAACCCCACAAACAACATGAACTTGGGAGAGCGACAGTTAAATGAACGAATATCGAATCCAATTTTGTTAAAAATTTACTCCGCTGGTAATTAAAGTGGGCCGCGTTTAAAACGTTACTTATAAGCCTTGAAAGACGTCTCCAGCCGATAAGAAGAGCATAATGTTCTAGACTTGATGTTTTTCCTACTTCGCACCAAACGGTATTCCGAAAGATGAGTCGCAAAGCTAAATCGACAGACACACAGAAAGGCAAGCGGTTGTTACGAAGAGCAGAAGAATGAACACACTGAAAAGATAGTGATCTGGGTGGATGAGAAATGCCTCCAAGTCATTAATAAGGATGTAATTTCTCATTAACATCCATGCAAGTGCAATTATAGAGCGATATAGAAAAGCTTAGAACTTTATGAAAACCATCGTAGTCGACAAAGAGTTCCTCGTAGTCCAGAAGATTTGCAGTGCTGAATCTGAATTACGGAGCAATACATACGATGATCCGAAAGAGGCAACGATCCGAAACATTACCAAATTGGGAACACGTACCTAGCACTAGGATTCCAAATCTCAATCACTCAGCTGTTTGCAGTCGGTGTTTTTACAATGCTTGGCTCCGGCATGACATCACTTTATTATATCAACAACATTATTCCAGAGTTTGATATGTGTCTTCTAGCTCAAAACTCCAACTTGAAATAACAGTCAAACCTTAATTTCCCACAAAAGCCTCGATTTTTTTCTTGTTGGTTTACTCACAAACTGGCGATTACCATGCTTTTTTATACAGCGTCCCGTATCCCTGCTTTATCGTCTTCTGGAGGCCTTCTGTATGTCGACTACATTCAGTGCGTCAGGTTCCGGCGGGTTACTTTATTCTCTGGGAGGTTAGGCAAAAGCAAGGAAGATCAGCAACCCAGCATTGACCTTCATCAAAGAGTATTGCTTCAGTGAGGCTGACAATGACCCTCCAGTGACACGGATACATTTTCGAGTATGCTGACTGTATAACGTTACCAGAAGCTGAAATTCTGACTAAAAGACCTTTACGCAAATAGGACTGAGAAGCGGCTCACGTTCTTTGTTTCTATGACATCAAAACAAAGTATTTTAAACACTAGTGCTCTCCTCAGAAGCCGGCAAATCCTACAAAAGCTGAAATTTGTCAAGGAAGAAAATATATAGGGCTGTAGAGAACAACAATTGATGCACTGCCTGGCCACAGGCTTCAAATGACATGCTTTAAAGATCCATTATTTCGGATGGTATTCGCAATATATACGTTCTAAGCGTGATAAGCAGGCTTCTCCTTTGTTCACTCTGACACTGTTGTCAGAGTTGTTGTCAGTTGTATGCCGATAGCTTGGTGAGTTTGAAATACCAAATGTTCTTTCGCGGTGCAATTGACGAGGCTCTTGGTTTGTTTTACGAGATTCTCTATTTGCAGGGTAATGATTGGTGATTTCTTTTTACAACGCACAGTGTATCCACACAGACAATAAGCCCTTTCAGGATCACCCTATGAACCATAGTTAGCTCATACATAAACATAGCCCCCATCATGCGAAGTATGCATCCTACATACCCCGAAGACTGGCGTCAAGCAAATCTTCGGTTCCTTATCAAAGCGCACAGAACCTATCTGAAAACCAGATACACTGATGCAGAGCGATACCCGGAAAGACAAGGCCACTTCTATAGCGTCATGGGTTCTACTTTTAAAGAGAAAATCTCTGAAAGTATTACGACAAATACAGAACCACTGGATGTACCACCTACGAGAAGCGTTCTACACCCGCTGTAGAAGGTTATGTTCGATGCATGCTGCGGACTTGTGCAGAGACAAGGGTGTCAAAGACCGATTCTACTGGAAGTGGAGTTAATGGCGAAAAAGGAAAATGATTACTAGAAGTAACTGTCCGACAGGAATAAAAACCGGAGCCTTCTCCGATTCTTGTAAGAAAAAATACACGCGAATTTGCGAAATGAAAAAAAAAAGACAATTATAAAAGATGACACCGACTTAGCACAACAGGCTGCAATCGCCTCAGCCTGAATCACGACATGCAAAGAACATGCCATGATCATCACTGATAATGCGTCTGCCCAGAAACTTCCTAAAAAAAGAATTTCGCACATTTCTCATAAAAATTATTCTTTGCACTGCAGCACACCATCTCTCTGGACTCCTACATTGTAAGGAATCCGGGACACAGCCACCAGGGGACCCGGAAAGAAGCAAGGTCTCCAACATCTCTGCCCGAGAATACTCTGACCGGGCACCACTGCCAAAAGGTTTTCGGAGAATCCAGAACGTAACCAAGAACTCTCATGCTCATTCATTACAAATTTAATAATAGAAAATATTCTCTACCCCAGACCGAACTAAACCAGAGCAGAAGCACTCACCCTCCGAAAGATCCAAACCTGAATTCACGTACAAAGCTGTCTAATACACGTGGTCTGGCTCACTACCACATATATGAATGCACAATATGTAACTTTACAAACATCCGAGAACACATGGTGTGGGAATGTAATGGACCACACGGTACTATAACCGCCAAAGGCGCAACAGAACAGTGGGATACCCCTGCTCTCAAGCTCCAGTCTGGATGGTCAGCATAATCGAGATTTTCTAATAAACTACTTTTCTCTACAATCGTTTTATAACACATATAAAAATACAAGGCAAGAAAAAAAGGTTTCACCGAAAAAAGCTGGCATGCCTAAACCTACTGCATTAGACAGGAAGAAGGGCTGACAAAAATGTTGTAAAAACCTACGTTAGAACGATGAAATGTTTATTTGAATACATTTTCTAGCTCCCCTTAGAATTGTCTGTTTCCGGTCTGGCAAATGCTGTACCATCAATAAAAGAAGCGCACCAATTTACCAAACTGCCACAAGAAAAAGAGGCAATTTATACCATTTACACATTTTTCTATCGTTCTGTTAGCGATTTTTTTATATATTCAAGCGTTTCTATAGATTCAATATATTTATCATAACATTTTGACCTTTGAAAACTTTTATATTTACTTACCATTCCTTTGCTATAAGGCATTTATAATTGTGTGCGAAATCCCATTTATTGAACTTGAGTTCGATGCGCTTTTGCCAAGATAGAGCAAAAAGTTCATTATTAAAGTAAATTTTTAACGCCTACCAGTATTTCCTGCTTTTTTCGCGATCATGAAACGATTAACATGAAACAAAAGGCGAGGCAGCATATGCCCTTGACAACTGCCTAAGATATGACGATACGAATTTCTCCCTCTCGCCACGGCTGCAAGTACAACTAAACTGAAAATCTTATTTTGAAAACTCCAAGGGACATTCGCTGTTTCTATAATGACTTCTATAATGACTTCTAAATTGATTTGTTCTCCATACACTTGTTGGTTTGCCTTAGCTGTCATTGTGTGCCTTGTGAAGCTATCCTAAAATTACAGAAATCTAAATATTTGCGCCCACCGAAGGCCTAATGCTTCGCGCTTCTCTATGACCAGGTGCGTTTCTTGGCATCTGCAGGACGCTAGTTCACAAATCATTTGATTCATGTCCATTTTTTTATTACGCCTGTACTCAACATGTACCTTATTTATATGCCTGCAGTTCCAGATATCTCATTTCATGGGCATTTCTGCTTGTACTCTTGGCGTAAGCAGTGCGTAAATGACCTGTGTTCACATGTAAAAATGCAGGTCGAATATTTATTGCATTCACTTAAGAAAGGTTGTACTATATACAAATAATTGTGGAGATCTTATAAAATTAAAAACGATCATGGCACACCAAGCGCCATGCCCGCACGCGTATGAGTTCGATGATAATGCACATGGCAGCTATGATATAAACGCAATCGTTTGTTTAATCTATAGACCCTATTCACTATCAGGTTTAGCAGGTGGCCGTTGTGGCAACCCTGTATTGCGGTGACGCCATAACGTTGGGCTATAGTGCCTGTTGGGCGGTTCAAGCCTCCTCCTCCTCCTCCCTGCTCCCTCCCTGCGTGCTCCCTGCTGCGCTCCTCTCAATTGTCGGACACTTGAGACGCCGTTTGGAACGCCGTCCAACCAGAGCTCGGATTTCACCGACACTGTACCCTAATTTGCCGTAGGCCCTCTCTCTCTCTCTTTCCTCTCTCATGTTGCATTGTGCGTGCTAGGGTGCCCCGCCGGGGTGGTGCAGTAGTAAGACGCCCGACTACTGTGCCGTAGTACCCGGGCTCGAACCCGACCTCGGCGGCTGCGTTTCGCTGGAGGCGAAACAAAGAGGCGTCCGTGTGCTGTGCTATGTCAGCGCACGATAAAGATCCCCAGGTGGTCGAAATTACTCCGTAGCCCTCCACTACGGCTCCTCTTTCTCTCTTTCCACTTTCACTCCCATCTTCCTCCCTTCCATTACGGCGCGGTTGCGGTGTCCACAGAAAGACAAGTGAGACAGTTACCGCGCTTTTCCCTTTCTATAAATAAATCAGTTTTTTTTTGCGTGCCATGGTTACCAGTAAAGCTGCTATGACGTCACGCGAATAAGCTTTATAGGGTATGTGACGCTTATTTTGACATGCAGGATTTAATATTCCAAAGCTACACACTGTCTAAAAACGAAGCGGCAGTTGCTTTTAGGTGATTATTGTGCGCTCAATCAGCATGGTGCATAAATATATTTGACTTTCGCCTTAATACTCGGTAGCTCAATACCATCGCCGTTGCGTTTTCGCTCAAGTTGGCGAACCTTGTTTTGCGCGGTGAAATAAAAAAAATTGACTTTATTTTTACACGATCTGTTCATACAAAGTAATATAGCCCACTTGTGCCTGCACCTTTACACAAAAACAAGAATAAAATGAAATTGGACACTTATAGCACGCTAGTTAGAAGCTGCAGATGAATATCAAATGCGGCTGGTCCTATATAGATGGGGACTCTGGGGCTTATCTTAAGCTTCAGTACAGGAACACATCACACCCTTCTCTCCATATATGCGGCATACAGAGTGTGCGCCAATAAATGAAAAAGAGAAATTATGTTCATGATTACGACACTCGCGACTTTGATAAGGCATGAGAAGCGAAATTTTTCAAGCTTTTATCTAAAAGCTGCGCGTAGCTTTATTTTGCGTGTTGGCAACCTTCTTGGCATGAAACCACAAGAAATCTAAGCACATAAAGAGGACCAAATATTACGAAATACAATAGTGAGCTGTTAAAATTCGAGTGGTGTTTCATGATTACTCACATCGCACTATCTTCCGCTTAGACCACGCAGTGTCGGAGGAGGAAAGTAACTTCCCAGGCTGGCTTTGCCTGCTGTCGGGCGACTGCATCACGGAGGCCTTCAACAGAGAATAAAACGGGTTTCTTCTCTTTTATGAATGGCCTGCAGATTTTCTATAGGCTTTCTATAGGCCGCTTTGTCGTCTCTTAGACATATTGCTTCCGTCTATATATTACGTCTGGAAAAAATCTATAGCCTTTTTCATTTTCCTTTGTGTTTAGACGAATTATAGACTGTCCATAGACTAAAGTTTATATAAGCCTTGATTTAATTTCGCCAATTGGAAATTTACCCACCATCTATAGCCGGTCTGTAGACAAAAGCCTAAAAACATGTACTGTCGTCTATCACAGTCTATAGAGGCGTTTGACAGAAACTTATAGATAGTATATATATGGACTGCCTAAGAATAGTTTTGCGAGGGTTGTATGGGCGGATTCACTCAACAAATTATTGTTTACCGTGCTCACACCTCGTGCTCACGTCATAATTACTTGATGTGACGGGAAAACGTTAACTGGTGCCACATACTAATTGCCCCTTAAAGAGGATAGGCAAAGTCGCCCCAGGACCATTCATCATGTCTACACGCTTATTGTCAGGAAATTATTCTGTAGACATTGTAATTAAAACATAATTTTGAAGGAGAGCGCATACTGCCGCATAGAAGACGACGCCAAAAATGATGACAGGGACCACAAGCGGGAGCCTGGAAGAGAAGGAAGTTTGGGCGCAGGACTGTTCCTGGTCGACTATTAAAACCGTCCTATCTTTGGGCCCTCCTTGGCGTTCTATCGAGACGTGACAATATATTTTGTACATTATTTTGACCTGAATGTATAAAAAATATTAGCTCACTTTAAAAAAGGACACCAAATTTGACAACATTATTTGTAAAGGAAGTTGATTATTACTTGGTTAAGGAGAGATTGAAATTAAGGCTCACTAGACAGTAGAATGGTGCTTCATTGCGTAAAAAATGGTTTGAAATTCTATTATGTTTCAGTGGCGTAAAGCTTGATCACAGGGTATAAAACTCATTGCGATATCTGAGTCAAACTTTCTGCGATGACTCATCACACACGTTGTATTGTATGTACGAGCCATTAAGGATGACTGGGTAACTTCAGTGGACCCAACTGGAATGTGATGGACATAGAACTGCACAAGTTTACAAATGACACAAATGCATCGAACTGTGTGCACTAAAAAAGTGAGGTACACACCCACCGCGGAGCTTAGAATTTGTAGACAGAGTTTCTCGAATGGACGAACATACAGATGTGTAGTTCGCTCTTTTCGAACGGACGCTACATAGGTAAGCCCTAAGCACTTTGATCTAGCCAACCCTTCGATGACTGGAAATCTATACGCGCAAATATGGTGCGAGATTTTATACGATCACTACCTCTGAATTTGCATGCTAGAGCCTCAAATCTCTAATGCGGACTAGGCAATAATGGTGTATTTAGCTGCGTGGAGCAAGTGAAAAGTGCTTATTTTGCTTCAAAAATAGAATCCTGCTCCAATGAAGTATGCTGCACTCCGCTCCGTTTAGAAATTCCGCAGTGATATCTAATACAAACTGCAACACCTAAATGCTTTAGTTGATGTACTAAAGAGAACTTCTTTACGCAAGTGTTTGTAATAAAATAACACAAAATAGCATTCATCTGAATACCTGACGTCAGTCACGTCACTGCTAAAAAAAAAAATTCACCGACAAAGTGCCCGCTTCATGAAGCAAAGACGAAGAAAAAAATACTAGCCAGTGTCACTGAAAACCTGTCAACGACAGGTGCTCTGTCTGTTCGAACTATTTACACATTTACGTACATAACGTTTTAGAAATAAAGCTGCATCATGCCGCTCCATATATACGAAGGTCCTCTCTATGGAGGGTTGTCTTTTTTTATTTACTGTCAAAAGTCGCCAAAGTTACATATTTGTTTTCCAGCACAGGACAAATTTTAAGAGCAGGAATTCGCTACGCATCGTAAGATCAGACCATACAGGTGAATGTGTTATTTGCATAAAAATTACAAGTGACGGCAGAGAAAGCTCCGCTCATATCTGCGGTGTTTGAAAAACATAAGTCTCTTGCTGGTTCTGCTGTAAATTTCATGTATGCATAATACTCATAAACACTGTGCAGCTTTGAGCTACTGTACCTCTGAACGTTCCAATAAAATTCAAGTGGAACAAATTTACTTACCACCAGGTGCACTTGAGAGTATTTCTGTCAGTTATCTGTTTTTTTTTCTCTGCAATATTTGCAACAGTCGTTTTTTCAATCAATGATATTTCGAACAATTTTTATATTACTCACTCGAACATAAAAGTAATTTATCTAGACAGGCATGTGTCTACATAAGGCAAAAGTAGCGCTTATCTGGCAGCTGGATCCCAGAGCAGGCTGTATTGGTATGTGTTGCATAACGCAAAATGTAATGATTAGCATGCAGTGAACATTAATCGATTCGCGCTTACATGACTAACATATTCTGTGGACATGTCCATTTTGCTTGGAACAGGAGGTGATGCCACTTCCGCGAGAGCCCCATGGACCGGTATCACCGCTTCCCCGTTGGCAAGGCCGCAGCCTCTGGCAATGGGCGCCTTGCTTGGAGTCGGGCTCATCGGTGGCGAGTCGGTGGGGACTAAGAGCGAGGGGCTCGTGCAGATGCCTAACCCAGGCGCGAGAAGAGGAGAAGCGGGGAAAGTAGCCGCCGTCGGTGTGGTCATCGAAGAATGCGACGTGTGTGGACCTTCGGCCAGGGGGGTGGACATGATGGGTAATGGTCGGTCATTTGGTAGCACACTTGCTACTGCCGTACTTTGTTCTTTTTCTTCATCAGCCTCTTGATAAGGCATGTAAGGTGGCGAGCTCACCGTCGATGATCCAGCAAGCGCGATGGCCTTTCGCTCCGATTTTACGAACTGGTCCCTGATGTGAGACTCGTACTCCGTCGCGCCTTCACTGATCTCATCACTGGCGTAGTGGTTGTAGGTGCCGGGTTCGAGGGGCACATATTCCACTACGATTCCACAGCCAGATAGTGTTGGCTTCGCGTCCTCATCAGGAGTGGGATTACGCTCTTTATCTGTCCTCGCCTGATGGTTTCTAGGACCCATTTTGGTCTCCGCTTTACTGCGAATGCCGCCACTGTCTGCTTCTGCTTGAAACAGTGGAGTCTGCCCTGTGGCCGTGGTCAGAGGCGTAGCTGCGGGAAAATGTTGGGAAGGAGCTTAGTGGGCGCCGAATAGCGTTTTACATCACCGCATACATATTTTTTTATACCACCGCACTTCAACATAAGGAAAAAAATTCCCGAGATCACTGCAGAATCTGTATTGGAGAAATGCGTAAGCCTAAGCGTTGGCGAGTTGTCCGTGAGATGTATCAGCGGGATTCCGCGATTGATATATACTAGGTCTTTTCCTTTATTGTAAAACATTTATAAGTCGCTAATTAATTACTTAATTAACTCACATTAACCACTCACAGTAACCATTTTGTCACTTACCCCGCCGGGGTGGCGCAGTGGTTACGGCGCTTGACTACTGTTCCCAAGGACGCGGGATCGAATCCCGGCCTCGGCGGCAGCTTTTCGATGGAGGCGAAAAGCAAGGCGCCCATGTGCTGTGCGATGTCAGTGCACGTTAAGAGGAGTCCTCCACTACGGCGTCTCTCATAGCCTGAGTTGCTTTGGGACGTTAAACCCTACAAACCAACCAACCATTTTGTCACTTGCACATCTTTTCTTGATGCTCTATCTGATGGTACCATTCTTTTTTTCGATATACCAATTAGTTTCTTTTCAGCGAGTGACACATTCTGGGCCTTTCCTTTACTGCAAATCACTTAACTGGCTCTAATTAAGTTTAGATACAGGCGAAACGAAGAGGCGTCCATGTGCTCTAGCATGGCAGTGCACGTTAAGTATTCCCAGGTGGCCGAAATTACTCCGTAGCCCTCCACTACGGCACAACTTTCACTCTTTACGCTTTCACTTCCATCTTCCTCCCTTCCTTGCCCCGCCAAGGTGGTGCAGTGGTAAGGCACCCGACTACTGTGCTGAAGTACCCGGGCTCGAACCCGACTTCGGCGGCTTGACAAGAAGGTTAGAGTGGATAGGGCGTGGGATGGAGAGGAGTGTGGGGTAGCTGGGATGTGAACATCAAACCCCTTCCCCGAAACTCCCATCCACAACACCATGAGCCCCGCCGCCGAGCCCGGGCAAAGGCGCTCCACAATTATTACGGCTCCGAGACGGATGCCGTATGGGTGGACGCCGCATGCTCGGGCGATGAGGCAGCGGCAGCCGCGGTGAACAATAGCCTTCAGTCCATTGCAACTCTCCCCCTCCCCTCTGTTACCTCCTCAGAAGTGGCCGAGGAGGCAGCGATCGCCCTTGCAATTGCCCACACGGAAGCTAAATATATACTCACAGACTCAAAAACTGCACTACTAAATTTCGCGCGTGGGAGAGTTCATGTTTCTGCTTTTTGCATACTGACCTCGCCACTGCCAACCCGCCCCGCCACGTGAAGCTTATCTGGGTGCCTGCGCACTCGGGGAACCCTGGCAACGAGGCCGCCAACAGCTTAGCCCGAGGTCTAATACGCCGGGCACGGGCGGTCCCCACGTCGGAGTTCTCCCGGGAGCGCATGCACACGTTTAAAGAGATGACTCAGGCCCTACCGGGTCGAGAGACAGATCTACCCCCCACCTCACTCCTCCCTCAGCAATCACCACCAAACACTATTGCACTGCCTCCAGACGTGAACCCTCCCATCTCCTTACATAAGATCCCGTTACCACCCCACTCTTACCGACCCCTCCTGCACCCTTTGCAACCACCCCACTGCCACCCTCGCCCACATTCTATTCCAATGCCCGGCGGATCCTCCTCCGCGGGGTCTGGAGCACTTCACCACCTGGGAGGAATGGGAGACCCTGCTACGCTCTAAGGACCCGGTCCGGCAAAAGACCGCCACAGACCGAGCTGCCGACGTCATGAACCGTAGGGACATGAACGTTTGAGTGTAGGAGGGCCGTGCGGGGGCCCAGGGGCCTGCGCGCCCCGAACTCCTGTGTTAAAATAAATGTTTTACTCCTGTGTTAAAATAAATGTTTTTTACTACTACTACTACTTCGGCGGCTGCGTTTCGATGGGTGCGAAACGAAGAGGCGTCCGTGTAGTGTGCGATGTCAGCGCACGTTAGAGATCCCCAGGAGGTCGAAATTACACCTTAGCCCTCCACTACGGCTCCTTTCTTTCTTTCTTTCTTTCTTTCTTTCTTTCTTTCTTTCTTTCTTTCTTTCTTTCTTTCTTTCTTTCTTTCTTTCTTTCTTTCTTTCTTTCTTTCTTTCTTTCTTTCCACTTTCACTCCCACCTTCCTCCCTTCTTTTACGGCGCGGTTGAGGTGTCCACAGAAAACAAGCGAGACAGTTACCGCACCTTTCCCTCCCTATAAATCAATCAGTTTTTTACGGAGTGGTAAAGGTGTCCACAGAATAAGTGTGACGGACATTGAGCCTTTTCTTTTCTGCGAACCAATTATTATTATTATTACTGGTTTTATTTAATGACCTTATTAAACCACGTCAACCATTATGTCACTTGCACACCTTTTCTTGGTCTATCCTAAGGCACGATTCTTTTTCCGGTATACCAACAACTTCCTCTTTTACAGCGCCGATGAAGTCATGTCCACGCGAAACCTGCCTACATAGTCAAATGATTAAGAGAAACAAACACGTATTTGTGAGCGGTATGGTGGTGGTGGTGGTAAGAACATTTATTGGCTATACTAAGGCCAGGAGGTATGTTTGGATCAGCCCATAAAGGATCGGTCCTTGTCAGCACTAGGTGGAGGTCCCAAGTTTAGGACCCCAGTGACCGTTGCGGCCTCCCGGGCGCAGCCGCCAAAGGGTTATTGGGCCTGTAAGTCGTAGCAGCCGAGCAGGATCGCCTCTCAGTCCTCCCGGGTTGGGTTGGGGAGGGAGGGAATAGCCGGATTGGAGGGGCAGGCCCACACCATGCCGCTTGCGGCGGGGGCTCGCCTGGCACCGAATTTTTATCTGTTCAGGCCGTCATTGCACACGCCACCGGTAGTGGTGGACGACGGCTGTTGTTGCGGCGCGCGTCTTTCCTTCCCTCTTTATTTTCTTTCATCTCTATATTCTTTCTATCTGCACGAGGCAGCGGATGTGGCTCAGCTACAGAGCCAGCAGCAGGCCCGTGCATTTTTTTTTTCCTTCTTCTTACAGCCACAACAACAACAACATAGATGTCCGAAGACACCGCTCCACAGTGTGGGCAGCTGCCACTAAAGGAGGGGTCAAAATGTTTTAGGGCTGGCGGGCACAGCAATGTATTGGTTAAAAGGCGGAGAAGGAGCCGCTCATCCGTCTTTTTTGAGGCCTTTACATGAGCTGGGGTAATGACGATGCCAATTTTCACAGTACATCGTGATATATCTGAAGGTGTAGACTGGATTAAAATCGGGTTTCTGATCGGGTGGGGAGGAGAAAATAGCTCGGTGAGAGAGCACGCGGGCGGCTGCGTCTGCTGCCGTGCGGAGTCCGCCGGAATTTGACAGGAACGTGGCGCCATCTGTCGCCTCGGGGTGATCTGCGCATGCGTAGTGACGCTCGCGCGGTAGCGCTAGACGGTAGCGCTAAACTAAATGTCTCTTATATGGCGCTCATCTTATTGCGTCTTCGGAAAATCTACCGAAAATTCGAGTCACTTTAATCTTCTGTAGATAATCCGGCATCGGCCCTGCGTAGTTGCCCGCGCTATGGGAGAAAAATCACGAGACGGCCTCTGGTAGGTAGTACTGTCCAGGTGACGCGACCGGCTACTGAATGGTAGGCTGTTTGGTTCACATCACACTACACGGCTGAGTTGGCCGGCGCTGCCAACTCCGGTTTATTTTTTTGAGGCGGAAGCGTGAGACGGGAATGGAGCCGTTGGGACTTAGACCCCGATCAAGACACGCAAGCAGGTTGTTATGGCTTGGCTGAACCGGGGCTCAAGATCCATGTAGGCTATAATCTTCCAGATATAATGACGAGGAAGTTTACCGCTATACGCGGATCAGAACGCGAGAGACAATAGAGGCACAAATTAAGAAGTTAGGTGAGTGTTACGGTGCATGACAGCGAGTAGCGATTCCGGACAGCGAGGGAGCAGGTAGACGAAAGTCGTTAGTGCGGTCGCGTCATACCTTTCAAGGCGTAGCTTGAGTGTCTCCAAAGCTTTTCTGTTGGTGCTGCCTTGGAAACATTTGCGTCCTTGTGGTAGAGCGATGAATAACCTTTGCGATTTTCCGAATTCCGCGAGATACTCAAATTTTAACTTCCCTTTTGTAAGGCGGCTGGTTTTGTGACAGTCTACTAAGTGTCACTTCTTTCACTGTTTTACTTCTATGCAGTGTTTTTGAAGGTCATGTTTTATGCGCAATCAACACCTGAGGTATAGCTAGCTTGGTTGCATGTGCTGCTCCGGTTGCTCATCAACCCGCTACAAATGCGTCTCATTTGCTTACTTCCAGAAATAAAAGCGTCTCTAATGAATATATCAAGTAAATAAGGGGTTTAGGGAAGTTAAGAAAATGCAGAAGGTGCGGGAGGTGTCTATGTTACAAAGAGCAATAAACAGCAATGCGACAGGAAAAAAAAAGATAATTTTACCGTACGATAAAAGATTCCGCAGAAATAACACACTAACGAAAACACTCTCATTTGCGACTTAATGCCGAAAGTTCCCGTGCTTCCATCCTGCAGGCCCTGTACTTTCACCAAAATTCATTTCGAAGGAAATATCGTGGTTTACGTGTGTGCTTTAGCAGGGATGCCATCAGATTTGTCAGAATAGTGAAGTTCTTCAGATTCACTCTTCAATGTGCCTCACAAAATATCCACCACGCAGTACCTACGTGTGAGTAAAATCACTCTTCAAAGTAGTGTAATCGCTAATACAGTGCAAAAGTAATGCGGTTTCCAAATATCCAATAAGAACGAAGTAGCATTGCATCATTTTTCCTGGGAGCGTTCGCGCAAACGTGGTCAGCTAGTGGACTACATGCACGAGCTCATTATACCGCATTCTCATCAGCCGCGCCTTCGCACGGATGCAGGAAGAGCGGCTACCTCATGCGAGACATGTTACACACCATGTACACACTATCCCTAAAGTTATCCTTAACATGCTATAGAAAATACGACAGGCAACTCATTGCTAACGTCGTGTTTGTGAAAACGCTCGCAGTTTCGTCTGAAGACGTTTATTGTATGCGCACTTTGGTGACAAACATAACGCGTTTCAAATGAAAGTGGGGCAGCACGAACTCGGAATGCATTCGGGTGAAGAATACCTCGTACCAGAGCACTAGAGGACGGTGCATTTTCAGGTGTAGCGAAGCCTAGAATTGTTTTCAGAAACAACGACTGAAAGTTTTCAGTTTTTTGTTTCTTAAAAAATTTCGAGGCTTCGCCACTTAAAATCACAGCTGAAGATATAGCAAGAGACGCAGACAGGCTTGAACAGTGAGCATCTAGACACTTTGGTCAACGTCTTGGTACTTGCAAACTGAAGCGCACATTTTCACCATTATTTGCAACGCACATTTTCAACTTAGCTTGCAAGGCTTAAGCAGTGAAAATGCCTACTCCTGTGCTCCCTAAGAACTTAGGGGGCATATTTCAATTTGAAATCCTTCAAATGACGAAAAGTGGCTCTCAGTGAAAAAGTTTAAACCACTGTGGTACTCGGTGAACCTTCTCCCCATCACGAAGGCATGCAAGCGGATTCGCACTAGCTCGCCTATCGAATAACTGTTTAAGCGCTTAAAATCATAAATTCAAGAATATAATGAATTCTGTACTCACGACGAGCGGCGTCATCTACTGAGGGGAAGCCCTGCTCAGTGCCATCGATGGCCGAGTACTCCTGGTGGGAAACCGACACCGCACCTGGCCCCCCGTGGCGAGTCTCATCCCCCGTCGACTGCTGGAGCCCTTCCTCGGCGTCATGACGCACTGGCGAGGTGGGCTCCTCTCGGGGTTCGGACATGGCTGAAAGTCTGTCAGCTCCGGAAACGTTCACTCAACCTCTGACTGGAATAGCGAGCTTCTTCTTCGTACGCGTGATTGGCAAAATACGCGTGCGACTTAGGTGTCCCGACCATAATTGAAATCTCGAAGTAAGATTTTATGAATAAATGGTCAGAAACTTAAATTTTAAATTACTGGAGAAGCATGAAGCGCGGAGCCTTCCATTCTTACTTTATTTACTTTTTTACTAAACTTAAATGCGTAAAAGCAAAGTGAATACAACGTAAGGACAGCTTAACGTTTGTATTTATATCGTTCAGGTCTATCCTTGACCAACATCTATGAGTCTTGTGGATAAATTGAATCCATAGGCCATTTTTAATTCTTCTGCCGGCTGTTCGCCTCTCTCCGTAAAATTTACTTAATGATTCCCCTTGCGAAATTGGGGCTTCCTCTAACCATTCCGGTTCTCCTCTTCTTCGGGGAAAGCGTCGCAGGATATGCCTTGAAAGCTTTGTGCGATTCTGTTCATGTTTGTATAACATTATCAGGCAGATTCCTATCCTAGGTGAGACTTTATTGCTTTTTCTTTTTCTTGTTATTTTTTGTTCAAATTCTTGTTTAACACTCATGATTCTCTAAATACTCAACTCCTTGCCCCCTATATTTAGTCTCTGCAATGCACCCTGGCCAATCGCCCACCGCGGGTATGTGCCATTTTGAGTGAGGACATGATGATGATGATGATCATCATCATCATCAGCCCAAGGTGCATGCGAAGGCGGTGCGCAGCCAGAATTTCCTCAGAGCCAAGGCGTTGTGGTCGTTCAATAGAATGGAGGTTCTATACACATCATATGGAAGGCGGTGATGTTGCCAGGTCTGACATATGCAAATGCAGTGTTGTGTACCACGTCCTCGACGCTGGAATTTATGGAGCGAAGACAGAGAGAGGTGGAAAGACAGGCAGTGGGAGCCCATCGTTATCCCCCAACGAGGCGGTGCAGGGGGATGCTGGGTGGTCCTCCTTCGAGGCCCGGGAGGCAGTGGCCAAGATTAGTTTTGAAATGCGTTTGTGGACTCTAAAGGAGGACCGCTGGGTTCATCGAGTACAACGTTGTCTTTTGTACTGCGGAGTATGCACACGCTGGAAGAGGAGGGTACGTGAACTGAGTGCAAAGCATGAGATACCACTGCCAACCGTGACAAAGACACCTGCTGGACTACTTCGAAGGTGTGTGAACACGTGGCAGCAGCGGAGATCAGGTGGTGGCTGGTGCAGCGGCCAAGCCGGCTCTTGGTATGTATGCCACGCACAAGAGCGACATCACTCAGGAGCGGTTCTATGACAACTCCCTTGGGAGCGCCCTGCTTTTTGAGGCCCGTGTGGGGGTGCTGCGCACGAAGAAATGGCACACGCGGATCGAGGGCAAGAACAACGCAGATGTCTTGTGTGCGGTGTGCGGGCGGGAGACAGAGACGATCGAACATATTGTGTTGACTTGCCAAGTGCTCACGCCATGTCAGCCTAGCGGGTCAACTTTGCGGCAAGTGCTAGGGT